>NC_141694.1:1058352912-1059552912 GCF_964263255.1 Lissotriton vulgaris | reverse complement strand
TCCCACTCCAGTGGGTGCAACAGTAGGGAAAGCGTTGGATAGCATAGGGGTAAAAATTACTATTCCCACTCCAAAGAGTGCAACAGTAGGGAAAGCGTTTGATAGCGTAGGGGTAAAAAGTACTATTCCCACTCCAGTGGGTGCAACAGTAGGGAAAGCGTTGGATAGAGTAGAGGTAAAAATTACTATTCCCACTCCAGTGGGTGCAACAGTAGGGAAAGCGTTGGATAGCGTAGGGGTTAAAATTACTATTCCCACTCCAAAGAGTGCAACAGTAGGGAAAGCGTTGGATAGCGTAGGGGTTAAAATTACTATTCCCGAGGGAGGAGCCACGCCAGCAACCAAGATGGCCGCCTAGGCTCCCGGCTCCGCCGACCTCTGCCTCCCGCCGGAATATCCTGTCATTTATCCTGTCTTTGTGCCCAGCCGCAATGTGTATGAACCTGCCGTGAGATTCATGGTGCTATCCCGAGATCTCTACTTGCTCGGCTGACGAAGATATGTCGAGTGGAAGTTTGCGGCCTAGATCTGCCCGGAAGCCGGGGTCTCGAGTGCTGGCCCATCCGGGTTTCAGTTGAACAACATTGGCTGTGGTGGTGTGATTGGGTCCGGTCTACCGGAGTGGAAAAAGGAAATTTGTCTTTTGCTCTTTCGGATGCATGCGGATGACGGTTGGCTGCCTTGGTGAGGGTCGGAGGAGGGGTGACAGCCCAACGCTAGCAGCTGTGGACGGGAGCCCTGCCCGGTGACCCGGTAACGGGCCTGCTGGTGTTTGCTGGGTTCGGTTCTCCGACTGCGGTGGCCGCCCCAGGATATCATCGAAACAATATATGTCTCCCTCTGCAGTCGACCGTTTCCTATTTGCCCGTTCCCCTCTGAGAGATCGAACCGCTGGGGAAGCGATCATGATCGTTACCGATCCAAGAGTGGTTGAACAGACTGTGAGTGAACCGTCGCTGCGAACTGTGTTGGCGGCCATTGGGTCACTTCATGTGTACATTGAAGACCGCATTCAGATGACGATTGAGCGCTTGGTTGAGATGTTAAGAATCGGACTGGTCCCTACTCCATTACAAGAAACAGCGACAACAGAGACACCCAATATGGCCACTCTGATGAAGGAAGTAGACCCCCCCATTGTGTGAGGTATCGGAGCCTTTGACCAGTGTTTTGAAAGATGAACACAAGTTCAATGCCACCAATGGATTGTTAGGCATACGATCGTTGCCGACTATGGAAGGACTAATTGATGTTCCCGCCCCAGAAACTTTTGATGAGAACTGTTATTGGAGTGACACTGCTTCACTTCCCTATGCATCTTAGCTGCTAAGATGGCGGACTAATCAACGCTGGGAGTTCACAACGGGGAAGGGAGTCTCTGGACCTGATGACGTTCATGGCACTGCATTGTGTTCTATTATATTTTCCTCGTACTCGAACTGTCTTGCGGAAGAGGTGGCTTATCAGGAGGGGACTCATGTGTCTGATCAGAAGGGGCAAGGATGAGATCGGAAGACTGGGTTTGACTCAAGTATCGATGGGCACGGGATTTGCTAAACTTATGCTAAAATAAGGCTGGGCGGTGTTTGAAGATCCCCTTGTCAAGACTCATATTTGCAGTCCGATTGACATTTTGACTTCAATTTGGGGGTCCTTGGTTCTGGCGGGGGGGAGGGGGGCGACCGGGAGCCTGTACGAATATGCCCTCCTCCACTTCTCTTCTCTACTTAGGTAGATTTCTTCTTTTAGAACATAGTTAGTTGGGGCGACAGGCACGCTGCTACTGGGGGTTAGGCGATAGCCGTTTGCAGGGTTGCAGGGTGGGGGGATGGGTTTATTGTTTTCTTTCTGTTATCGCCCATATGGTTTTTTTCTCTTTTTCAATTTTTTCTCAGCCTTTCCTTTACTCGTAATATTGGCGAAATATCCTGACGTTGATCCTTAACCTCTAGTATCTGGTTTCCATGATTCTCCTGCAGTTTTGATTTTATGGGTGGGAAGGTTTTGAGGGTCCGCAACTAAACGTTAACCGGTTATACTGACGCTATTTTATTTTGTGCTTAATAGTGCGAGCCTCTCGAATTTCTTTGCTGTTCCACGAATATCCTGTTTTCATGTACCAATTCATCCTGTCATTATTGGATGTATGTACGGCACCAGATATGTCTGTTTATTTTTTGCTTTAAACAATAAAAAGATTTATAAAAAAAAATAAAAAATTACTATTCCCACTCCAAAGAGTGCAACAGTAGGGAAAGCGTTGGATAGCGTGGGGGTAAAAATTACTATTCCCACTCCAGAGAGTGCAACAGTAGGGAAAGTAAATACTTCATATGTTATTTAAAAAAAATGTAAATTAATATCTATAAAAAATGTATAAAAAGTAATTACTAATTTAATATAATATAATAATTAATCAATTAAAAATACAAATTAAATTTAATTATTACAATTAGTTACCTATTAATACAAATTAATTACAAATTAACAATTAATTAATTAACAATTAAAAATCAATTAACAATTATTCAAATTAAATACAATTAAATAAATTGAATTATTTAATTAATTGTAAATTAATTACTTCCCACCCTATTTCCCTATAAACCCACAACTCACTACAGAAAATAAATTAGTAAAATTAACATAATTAGCAATTAATCAATTAAATAAAATTATTTGGCAATTGAAATGTAATTAATTACCCATAAAAAATGTATTAACAATTAATTCTAAATAAATACCAATAAATAATTTTACATATTTAATTAATTATAAATAAATTACTTCCCACCCAATTCCCCTATAAACCCACGACCCGCTACAGAAAATAAATTAGTAAAATTAACATAATTAGCAATTAATCAATTAATTAAAATGAATTGCCAATTAAAATTTAATGAATTACCAAATATAAATTAATTAACAAATAATTAAAAATGAATACCAATAAATAAATGTACATATTAATTTAATTATAATTAAATTACTTCCCACCCTATTCCCCTATAAACCCACAACCCGCTACAGAATTAAATTACGCAAAAATTCAAAAAACAAAATTCATTAATTAAAATAAATTATAACATAAATACACAGTTTTCACACATATAATAACATAAAAAACACTATAAAAAATTCGATATTATTAAAAATTCGATAATTTTAATAACCTATATTATATACTTCGATATTTTAACTTTCTATATTTTTAACATTCGATATTACATTACTTACCTCAAAAACGATATTTTTGATGTCTATATTCTATCCATTTGATATTTTGTCCATTCTATATTTTAAACTCGATATTATGTCTATTCGATATTTTTTACTCGATATTTTGACCGTTTACCACTCATTCAAGTACACTGTCTCCAGATGATCCTTCAAGTTCTTGCAAGCTATGGTTACTTCTGCTGCACTGTCCAACATTGTCTGAGCCCATTCCCCGTTCTTGAGTTGTGTCCTCAAGATCCTCGGCATGTCTGATTTTTAGACCTGCTACTTTCTTTTTGGTGAAGTGAGGTTTCTTGTTTTTCTGAACCTGCTGATCGTCTTTGGACTTCACGATTTCTTCCTTGTGTTCTGACCGTCCTCTTCTTTGGGATTTCTGTGACGAAGTCTGAAAGGTACGAGAGGAACGTGTAACAGTATCTTGATATCTATCAGGTTTTCCCAAATTATCCCTATTCCTGAGGTTATACCTCATTTCAGAGGTCTCCTTTTGTGGAGACCTACCTCGGGATTGAGAACGCTTCTCTTTAGAAGTTTGCTTGCTATTTTCCCACTTCTTTTTAGAAGAAGTAGGAGTGTTTTTATTAAAGACCTTTTCAGGACTTTCAGACAGTTGGGGTGTCACTGGTTTCCCACCCAGACTGTCTGCCTAATTCTTCATAGGATTTTTCAATTATTCTGGCCAGGTCTTGTGGTTGCTCAATTACATCAAATTCCCTTAATTTTTGGCGGATCGCCACTGATGCTGCTTCACCTTTAATATTAGCTAATATTATTGCTGAGACCTGTTTGAAATCTTTCAGTAATTTCATACCTAGATTTAAAGCAGGCTCTGCCCCGTATTCATTTTGAATCTGTTTCAGGACATCCGGTATTACCGCCATAGACGGAACACCGTGTGTTTTAGTGTAGATCGCAGCAAAGACTGTACCCCAAGTGTTGCAGTTCTCCAGATGTGGTGCGATCCCTATTGGTAAACAGATTGTTAAAATTCTGTGTTTCTCATGAGGGGTAGTATTTGGAAATACTGCTTCGATTTGAGTAATTCTTTGAGCTATCCAGAATGGAATGTGTTCCCTGTTTGCAGGTAACTAACCAATGACTGAGTGTAAAGTCTGTGGTGTAATTTTATTTGTATTCCCCTGGTGAGGGAAATGGTGTGGAATCACTATTGCAGGTTGGACTGTGAGAGTCCGCATGACATATTGAACCAATTGTCTATAGATTTTGATTAACTCTTTAAGTTGAGTTAGTAACTCCGCATCTGACATTTCTTCAATGGCAGGATGTGTTGTATAGCTGGCTAAGACCGGCCATGTTGCTCCTGGTCTACCTGGTGGACCGAGCCTGGTAATGTGATTTATATGTTTTAGGGCGCCTTTAAACCAGAGTGCATGCTCTTGGTAAGTTAGTGGAATTTCTATATCCTCGAAAGGAATATATTCCTACGGTTGTTCATCTTCTTTGTAGAAGTGAAACATCTGTGTTACTGGATTTGCTTCAGGAAAGACTATCCATGAATAGAATACCTCTGTTGGTGATATTCTTTGGGCCTCTATCACAAAAACTACCCTATCACCTCTCGGTGTTAGGCCATTTCTTATACGTTTTGTAGTGATGGCTTTCCTTTAACTTATAGGAATGCATAAAGCATCCTCGTCGGTTTCATTAAAACCTGTTATGTTAAAAGCTGCATCGGCTGGATCAGCCGCAGCTCCACCGGTTTCGGTGTTGTTGCCGTTATTCGACATTGTTTAATGAAAATTGCAGAGCAAGTTTCAAGGAAACAAAGATAATGTGCACAATATTTTGGAACACTGTATCCTTCAACATTGAACAAACCAAAAAGCTAATACATAGGATTTTCGTCCTACTCAGCTATGGTGGATATTATCCCTGTACCCACTCCGGGCGTCTATTGGAGTTTTTACGGAAAAGGGGTCTCTGAGAAAAGCACGACTGAGTTACTTTAGTATCTAGCGTTAAATTAGTGCCTTTCCAAATGTTGGGCGGCATGTAGTGTAGTTCCTATATTCCCAATAGGCTCTGCACATTGGAATAATATATATCCTATAGATTTGACGTAGGACTTAGGTCAGTGGGTCTCTATCGAATATACTAAACTTAATTGTGAGTGCCAGCTAGCTCAGAGGTCACTAGAAACTTTCTTGAATACTCAAGAAGGGATTAGTTTCTGACAACCGCATAAACATGACAACTTTGTTTCCCTAGGACTGGAAAATATCTTCAGAGTCATGGAAACAATAGATAACTATTCCACTCAGTCAATCGTGCATGCTTCGTTCTACAGAGTTGCAGAGAAATAGTAAGACAGGCGTTTTCAATAAAAGGTTAATTGAACAGTCTTCTTTCTCATGTAAGAGGTGAACTGCTACAATCATTAGACAATGCAAAGTATAATGCGTTCAGCGAGAATAGTATTATAAAATGATACTGTAATAGCACTGTATGGTTTCTAAGTCATATAAAAATACATACATAAAAGCCCCGATATTGCCGGCGACCTGCCCTCTCACAGTGACCACCTCTTCTTTCAAATATCTAGGTATTTATGTGACGAGAGAGGCAAAACGGTTTTACGTCGAAAATTTGCAACCGCCTCTGCAGAGGCTGCGTACAGATGTCCAGTATTGGGCTACACTGCCGCTGACCCTCTTAGGGCGAGCAGCTCTCTATAAAATGATGGCTCTTCCGAGGTTTCTGTATGTATTGGAGAACTCTCCACATGTGGTTAGCCCGCAATATTTCCGGCGAGTGGCAGCGCTGGTCTCCAGCCTGCTGTGGGATAACAGGCCGGCACGTATAGCGCAGACGAAACTAGTGAAGAGTTGGTACGAGGGAGGTATTGCACTGCCGGATCTCCAACTATATTATTGGGCAGCGCAGCTGAAAATAATTAATCAATGGATTCATGCATCCAGAAATGATCCCGCATACAAAGCAGACTGGGTGCAACTAGGGACAACTGGCATGTTAGCTGTACTGTACGACCGCCAGAGGGTGAAGACCCTGCTGGGCCCAACACTCCACACAGCGACACTCTGGCACACGGCGCAGTCACGCCTGGGGTGGACAGGGAAAATCACTAAGATGACACCCCTTTGGGACACCAAGGCACTGGGCGCACTTAGGGCCTGTAAAGGCTTTGAGAGATGGGATGACATAGGCATCTCAGTGGTCGGAGACCTCTGGGACAAGGGCACGGTTGTTCCCCTCCAGCACCTCCAGCAGCAATACAGCCTCGGGCCCACTGAAACATTTCGCTATGTTCAGATTAGACATGCACTATTGCGCGCTATCCCACCAGACACGACACTCCCAGAGTCCTCACCCCTTGAGGATAGGCTGCTCACCGAATACATGGAACAAAAGGCGACCTCACTCACATACAAGAAATTAATTAACAACACACCTGATCCCACACTCAAGCTTAAGGAGAAATGGGTAGCTGAGCTAGATGACATGGACGAAACGGAATGGAATGAAGCGTTAGCCTCCCCGAGGGAGGTGGGTATATCAGCTAGGTTCCGCCTGATACAGCTCAAGGTGCTCCACCGCACCTACTACACTCGCACACTGCTGCACAGGATACATAGGGCGCAGCACCCATACTGCCTGCGGGGTTGCGGGGAGGAGGGAACTCTCCTTCACACGCTATGGGAATGTCCACGCATAAGGGAACTCTGGCGCCAAATTATGCGCACCGTCTCTCAAGCCATGAAAGTGTCTGTCCTGCCGGAACCTCGCAGGTGCCTACTGAACATTTGGGAGCCTACGGACCTGAACAGATACGAACAAGTGTGGGTCACCCTTGCGATGACAGTGGCCAAACGAGACATTGCACAAAGGTGGGGGGCTCCGGAGTTACCTACGGTGGCGGGGTGGGTGAGAAATATGGACCTTCTCATGATCAAGGAAAGGGCAGTGTATGTGATAAGAGCCTGCCCACGTAAGTGGAACCGGGTATGGCTGAAGTGGAACGCTTATAGAGGTGACCCATGTGAGGCTTTGCCAGAGGGTGAAGACTCCGATTCGGAGGAGGAAGAAGACTAGTGGCGAGCGAGAAATACTGTGAACGAGGGAGGGACCAGGGGGAATGTTGCACGCACTAACGCTATACGCGAATTGCTGATTGTTAACCTGTGAGATGGTAAAGCAGAACGTACGCAGACTCTGATATGGTGATGACGACTGTTTTGGTTTTAGGAATAGAGTTCGTTATTCTTGTATGTACCCACTCATGCACTGTAAGAGAAATAATAACCTTCTGCCGTGGAACTGTATAGGTGGGAAGGGAATTAGAAGAAGGGGAGAAACTGGGCGTGAGGTGACTTATATCTATCTGTTAAACCTTTGTCCATCCAGCCCTGCGTGAAATCGGCAACTGTTATTGTAATCTATGTTGCATGCTATCCCCACCCGGGGGAGCTACCTGCAGTTAAGTTACGACACTTGCAAATGATGTACTGCTATTTCTTCTAATTTCCTGACAATAAAGAATTTAAAAAAAAAAAAAAAAAATACATACATAAATAACGCTGGCTAAAATACTCAACTGGTGCTTCTAAAATACGCCTATCCCAATGTACCTAACCTAGGTCTAGTATGAGGGAGGAAGTAAGTATTGTTTAGCATATGTTTGAGTTCTGCCAAGAATTGCCAAAGGTTTCTCTAGGTTCTAATCAGCTCCATATCTTAGAATGAAGGAGGTTGTATCTCTGTCTCGGACTTGATTTCCCAACACCCCGCAAGGGGAGTCAGAAACACTTGAGCTGGATTCTCGGCAGAGGAGGACAGCTTCTTGTCAGTGCGTCAGCTGGAGAGTCTGCTTCCTTCGGCACTTGCTGTAGCGAGCTGCGTTGGGCAAGTAGGTCGTCGAACTGCACCGAACCACACCATGATTTGCTACAGCAAGTGAAGGTATATTTATACCTTGAAGGTGTTTAGGAATGCCAGCTTTGACGTAAAGTCAGGCATATGAACGTCATGGATGAACCCCTAAGGAATAGTTGTTCATGCATAATAATGAGTTTCTTGGAGAAATCAATATCCAGGCTAGGAGAAGTCCCTTCTGCTTAAGAGTCTGGTTTTCCAAGAAATCGTTGTGACGTTTGAAGAACGGATGAAAGTAGCCATGCCTGTATTTGGGCAGCATGGGGTATGCCTAAATAAGGGCTTGATTTCTATGCCTATAACTAAGGGCAGCGTGGATTGTACCTATATAAGGGCATGAATCGGGGAAAATCCATTCGGAATCTAAAACGCCATACAACACCACTCTCCGCACAACTGTCTCTGTGAGTGCACAGCCCCTAGGCCAGTGGGGCTAGCATCTACTGACTACAGTATTCTTCCTTGGGTCGAAGTTGGCAAAGGTAGTCTGTTCGGGTAGCACACGTTAGGGGGCTTGGAACTCTAGCTCCTGCTCACCACCCCAACGCCATGGCATGGATGCTTTAGTGAACTCACAGAGGAGTTGGTGAGGTTCTGCATGAACCAGTCGCAGTATATAACCAAACCTAGGAAGCTCTTAACGCCTGTCAAGGTGGTTAGGGCCATTGCTGACTGGATGTCATGCTCCTTAGCTGGGTTGGGGGTTACTTCTTTTGCAGAGAAACAGTATCCGCAAAAGCACACCTCCTCCTTCAGGAATTCGCACTTCTCCTTGAGTAGAGAGAGTCTGCTGTTTTCGAGTCAGATGAACACAGCTCTCAGGTTGCTCAGATGTTCTTCTAGGGTGGGTGTGTGCACCAGGATATCGTCACTGAGGTTTAATATACCTGGGAGTCTGGCCAGTACCCCTCAGATGAAACACCTCTGTAGCGTTGGAGATGCCGAAGTTGAGGTGTTTGTATCGCCTCAACCCGAGGTAAGTGGAAAACGTTGTAACATGGAGTGACTCTGGTGACAGGAAAATCTGGTGTTATTCTAATGTTAAGTCCATCTTGGAGAACAAGTGGAAGCCTGTAAGCTCTCCTCTGATGTCATTAGCCATTGGGGTCAGCTGCATCTCCCTTTTTATGGCCATATTTGGGATCGTGTATATAGATGCATATCTGCTCCTCCCCAGGTTGCTTTGGCTTCCAAGCCACACCAATGGGTAAGACCCACAGGGTCGACCCTTCGACCTTCTCGATGATGTCTCCAGCTTCGAGTTTCTGGAGCTCTGACTCTACTTTGGGCCTGCGGTTAAAAGCCACCCATCTGTGGCGCAGGGCAACAGGTTGTAGAGACTAGTCGTTGTGTGGATGGACCACTTGGGCTTTCCGGCAGCCATTCTCTTTGAATAGATGTTTGAATTTGCCTAGAAAAGAGTCAATCGCACTGGTGTGGACTCCGAACAAGAACTGAAGTAGCTAGAGGTGTTTGGCATCCTAAGAGCATGCCCGCTCCACCGGGGAGACATTGACCTTCATCCTCGATGAGTGTTCTCGGTCTTATTTGCCACCAGATGAGACTTGGATTATGGGTTCTATTTTTATGAACTATTGCAGAGTCGCCTCTATATGGGAAGCCCTGGACTTGGACAGCTCTTTTAACCTTCCAAAAGTGAGTGTGTTTGTAATAGTCATCCCAGTGTTTGCTCCGGTAGCATTGTGGAGGAAGAACCCTAAATAAACCGTTCCCTGATCTAATCTTGCTCAATAGAGCTTGAGCATTTGCTCGCCGACTCCCAGAGCTGTGCCTAGAACTCATTGACAGATTCTTTGGGCGTTTGCCGGCCTGGTGGAAGTGGAACTGTTTGTAATCTGTGTTAGTGAGCAACTCAAATTTTGTTGTTAATGCCTAGTGAAGTAGTGTGGCTCACTGGTTAGAGGCGGCAGACCCGAGAGCAGAGGACGGCCCGGGACCAGGGTTCGATTCCCAGCGCGGCAGGTTTCTGGACCAGGGTCAGCGGACTCGATAATTCTCTCGCCTCGGTGCCCACTCTGATCAGCGATCACACTCGGCAACTCTGGGCATTAGCTTGCCTCATCTTCACTAACGGCCCCACCAGACCGCCGGGGATGCCTGGTCTCACCCTGGAGATACCCATTAAGGGACCATCTCTCAGGGAAGCCAGGAAGGGTTTCGCAGCGGTCGAAGTGCCTTGGGACCCTCCGGGTAAGTAGTGCGCTATATAAATGCCTATACATACATACTTCAGGGTGGCGTGGGCGTAAGGTGAGCCTGCATGGTGAGTTTGTAAATGACTTCACCTGCCAGGTGCAGAAGCATTGGTCAGCATCTGTTGTTCTCACTCCTACAGCAGCGAAGTACATTTCAGTCTCCCAACCCACGCCCTCCATCTTGCATCCTGGGAGGAAAGGGTGCTGGTCACCACAAAAGGTTCTATGACTACGAGCTCTACTACTTGGCGGCGCAGCTGCAATGGCTGACACAGTGGGTAGCGCGGGCCAGGAGGGGGGCGGACGGATCGGGAGAGCCGGCGGGTCCGGTCCAGGTGTTGTCCCGGATTGTCCTGGGACTTCCGATGGGGGATTTCCACCTCACTCAGGAGTTTGCGACGGCCCGAAAATGCTGGAACAGGTATCGCCGGAGATGCGGTATCACGATTCCGTACGCACCTGAGATCCCGCTTAGACTCTGCGGGGCACTTCCGCACGGGGGCTCGTGGCGCGGACTGGACGATTGGGATCAGCAGGGGCTGTCATCCATGGGTGATCTGTACGAAAACGGGGCGATGTTGCCATTCGGCATCCTGCAGGACCGCTTTGAGCTGGCGGGTGGGGACTTCCTCCTTCACGCGGCTTTAACGGCGGCGATCCGCAAACACTGGGGGGCGGGCATGTCGGAACCGCCATTGTCCCTGGGCTGCCAGTACGTCGTGATGATGGCGGGGACGGTCAAGGCTGTCACGTGCCTATCTCGACGCATGGTCTCGGAATCCGTCGCTCCACTGCTGGCCTTGAAGGCGAAATGGGAAGCTGATTTGGCGACTGAGATCCCCGAGGAGGCATGGAATGGCATACTGGAGGGGGCCCGGAATGGCACGCGCAACGCGAGGTTCCAGCTGGTGCACTTTTATGTCCTACATAGGGCCTACCTGACCCCTGACAAATTGCATAAGTACTTCCCGGCCCACCCGGCGTCCTGCCCGCGTTGCCCGGCAGATCCCGACGATTTCCAGCACATGTTCTGGTCCTGTCCTGAGCTGGGGCCCTTTTGGAAGGAAGTAGTGGAGGTTCTGAGGGAGGTGACGGAGAGGGATCTGCAACTCACCATGCCGCATTGCATACTACACTGGTTCCCGCACACATCAAAAAACAAAGTCACTAGCAAGTTTCTGGACTTGGGGCTCCTCCTGGCGAAGCGGGCCATTACGTCCCAATGGAAGGCGTCCAGGGGCCCCGTGGTAGAGCGCTGGAAGACTGAGCTGCATAAATGGGCTAGATGTGAGGGTGAGCTTCGCCTGCAGGCCGCGCTCAGGATAGACAATGACATGGCACTGGAGAGAGCCAGGGCGTGGGAGGGGCTGGTCCTAGATCTCACGCTCCTGGACATGGAAGAGGAGGACTCCCCGGTGCATAGCCCGGCTCCGGCGGGGCGCCCGCCTGACGGGGGGACGGCTTAGGCCCACTTTGCTGCTTCCCTACCTTTGCGTTCCAATGTGAGGACTTACGGATGGTTGCTGATGAATCCTGGTGCTATGCTTCGGATCTGGTCTTGTTGGAAGGGTTGAGAACTCGGTTGGGTGATACTCTGGCACGCCTGGGGGGGTGGGGGGACTGGGCGGGGGCGGGAGGGCGGTTAGGGGTGGTTCTGTACGAGGGTGGAGGGGTAGGTGGGGATGAGGGTGTTGCGGGGGAGGGGAGGGGGTTTGTTCAAGGAGGGTGAAAAGTGACTCTTGGTTCAACTGGACTTGGGGCATGGAAGAGGGAGCGCTAGGACCGAAAAGCAGCTCTGCCATTCCCCACCAACCTGGTGACTATAGACCTATACAGAATGCTCCAGCGCAGTTTCTTTTTCCCCCATGATATTGCCGCTCAACCTCCGGGGTGTGAGCTGAATGGCTGTGTGATACAGGGGTGAGGGAGCGGCGCTTCAATTGAGTGCCAAGGGGAATGGATGGAATATACTGTATGCCTCTCTGAGTTTGCTGCAATAAAAAGATATTTACAAAAAAAATGGACGCCATGGTGTGGGGTCTCTTTCATTGGAGCAGTGCTTAATTTGAGCCTGTGGTTTCTGGTGCTCAGCACTGTCACTTATTGGTTTCCGGTGCTCGGCACTGGCACTTAATTGTCAACACAGCACTTAGGACAGTCTCCCACATGGTGGCTCTACTCATCTAATTTAGAGATGAGCAGAACAACAGTTATTTATGAGTACAATATACATGAAAAATACTATTATCTTCCCTCCAACCAGTACTTTAGCTTTGGGGATCAGGAATATTCTGAACTGTGGCGCTTGCAGACGAGAGAGATGGTGAGTAGTTGTTTTGGCAGCGAAGACGGGCAAGCTACAGTGGCCTCCAGGCCAGGGCCCTGGCACTTTTTATTCTACAAATTAAGCACTGCATTGGAGGGTTGGGAAACAAGGGTGGTAGAATGCGGGTGTTGGGCATCTTCCCGGTTACACCTCTTGTGTGTACGGGGCAGCGCGTGTCCTCAGAACTAGGAGGGGTGTGTTCACTGGTTCAGGGGTAGCTAGGTTACTGGTGGCGTCAGTAGAAGGCCACTCACCCTTGGCTGTCCTGGCTCGGCTAGCTGTATCTTTCCCTCCTGCCTCTTGGCTTGCAGAGGTACAGTGCAGAATAAATGGCCCTCACAAAGGTGTTTGTCAGACAGGGAACTGCCCGTCGTGGGCTCCGCCATGTTATTTCATTAACCCACTCATCTGTCCTCGGACGCAACCATTCTTTATGCAAGTGTTGTCTTCTGTACTTCGCATTAAACATTACGCCACCAAACATTATTTAAACTTGTCACTTGTCCGTCAAAACAACAACTATTACAATTGTGGGGACAAAAAGACGTCCGAAATAATTGGTGATATTTAAAAAGGGAGCAGCAGTGATATTTATTCTGACCGGGTCTGCGGCACGTGTTTTCGAAAACTACTTTACATCCCAACTTTCGCTGATGCATTCAATAAACCCCTATCTTTTAGTTTAAGGCGTCTTAAAACAACAATGGTAAAGTATCTGTTGCTTGGACAATTTTATTCCACGACTCATGGATACATTGTGACGCCAGACTGCTACAGTCAATAAAAATCAGACTTGAGTTTTTGAACAGCAACCTGCAAGTAATGGAAAATGTACGAAATTCCGGATACATGACAGGATACGTTAACCTCTCTACTTCTGTGGAGACTGTGTGATTTCAAACTTGCCATGTTTTTTTCCTACATCCACCCTTGTATAAAATGCATAAATTAAATATGAAATGCACGAATCACGGCATTGCACTTTTTCTTATTCAACCCATTGTTTTGCAAATGAAGCTACGGGTTCTCTGGTGGGCGAAGACTACGGTAAAAATTAAGTAGGAAAAAGACAGCCCAGGAAGAGTGGGATGTTCTCGCATAAATGTTGATTAAAAATGCAGAACATGGACGTGCATGTGCAATTAAAATGAAAGGGCCTATTAGTGGCGCTTTAATTTAATTTGCTAGTAAGCTTCCGTACAGTTGGACTTTGAATTAGCTTTTAGTCTGGAGAGACTGTGCAAAAAAATGGTTTTAATTGTATTTTTAGCCCAGAATCTAATAAGCATTTGGCTTGCAACGTCCTGGCACAAAGATGCATCATCTTTCTTCTCCAGGGGCACAGCACTGTTCCTTCTGCATTACTGTGTGAATATTAAGTAGAAATAAACCGGCTCCACCATAGATCCTCTCCTGATCAGAAGAAAATGAAAATGTCTGCGACATTCCCCCCGACACTGTGCCCCAGGCCGTTATGTGCCTCTGGTAGTGGTGAGGCATAGCTACCATACGTCATACAAGTAAATAAAATGGGTCCCCATCCACTCATTTGGTAGTAAAACTTAGCTATATTTGGGGATGCAGTGAGCCAATAAAACCCCTTATCCCAGTGCCACTGCACCTGCTGCTATATTGATAGCTACTCCCTGGGCACAGGTAACTTGGCATAGCCCCTAACGTAGGGCGTGAAACACTAAATTTAGTTTGTTTCGTGTTATGATGATTTCCAGTTTCTACCTGTCTTCCTCCCCACATACAGCATTTTAATGCATAATTTACCGGTGTATTGTACAACATGAAAAACCTTGCCATCATGCTCATACTAAGGTGAACAGTTCCTGCATGAACGGCACAGAAGAGAGTACTCCATATTTATTTATAGATTTATAAAGCGCCAAGCTACCCAACAGGGTCTCTTGGTGCTGGACAAGTGTGGGCAGGGCCATGCAGGTGTTAGGCAACCGGCCGGAATAGGAGTCAGGCCAGGTCGCTAAAAAGCAGAGCCTTTAAGCGCTTACGGAAAGCTAACAGTGAGTGACAAATCCTCGGATCAATTGGGAGAGCATTCCAGAGCTTAGGGCTCAGGTAAGAAAAGGAGTGACCCCTCATATTAACAAGATAAAATCTGGGGACTGAAAACAGTCAGAGGCTGGAGGATCTCAACTGTCGAGCCGGCACATAAGATGTTACCAATCTTTGAATATAGGAGGGAACAAGGCCACATTTGACCCGAAACATGTAACATAGGGCCTTAAACTGGATGCGTTTATTGATTGTAAGCCAATGGAGTTGGTGGAGCAGAGGAGACATCTAGGCGGATGGAAAAAAAGGACGCACAGCTGCATTCTGAATGACCTGCAACCGGTGGATGAGTCTTTATCTGTACCCAGATACGGCACAATGCCGTAGCCCAACCTGGATATTACCAGAGCCTGCAAAACCGTTCTCTGAGCTGCCGGTGGAATTAGCCAGAGGATTTTTTTTAATCCATCTAAGAGCAACAAAGCAAGATGCCGTAACTTTGGACACCTGAGGTTTAAGGGAAAGATTTGTATCAATAATGAAACCCAGGTTTTAACCTTTAGAGACAGAGGCAGGCAAAGGGCCCAAAGTGTCAGGCCATTGTTTGCTATTCCAAAGTTCAGGGTTAGTACCCAGAACAAGCACCTCAGTTTTAGTGCCGTTTAGCTTCAGGGCATTAGTGGTCATCCACGAGGAGACATCACTCCTTTCCCCGCATCTCCACTGCACCTTTCTTCTCCAACCCTCTCCTATCCTACGCCCCTCTTCACTGTCCATGATATTTTCCACAGCCCCCACTTCCCTGCATGACCCAACAGCTTATGGCGCCCTCCATGCCTTCCCTTCACTCCCTCTCCATGTCAATAGTGATTGTGATGTTACCAGTAATGTCATCATTGATTTAAGGTGACACCGCATTTGTGACATTTTGACTTGAGTTTAGCTCTGGATTTTGAGCTGCTTTCAATTTTAGCCTTGTGGCAGGATGGGTATATTTGGTGATAAAAGGAAGGCAGTACTTCCTTGTCTCCTCCTTTTAATGGACAGCTGTGGGCTCTTTAGTCCTTATAATATATGGTACCACTGCCTCCCATGCCGCCACAAATGTGCTGCCTTAAGCTCCACTAGTTTAATTGTTCCAGTAGTTGTTAGGCGGCCATGCATCATGCTTCACTCTAAGGATGTGTACAATCTTGAGAATCATACAAATGATGTGGCATTGAATGGTTTTGCAAATTGAATCACTACACAACTCATTGTTCATCTTACTTTATCTGTTTCCACTATGTATGCATTGTGCACTATAAGAGCACTGCACCATCTGCACTAGATGATTTCTTTTGATGTAAAGTCCTTTATGATTAATACACTTTGAGTTGTTTATAACACAACAGTAGATCCCTTTGTGTGTGTTTTTTATGTTTACCAAACGGTTGGTTATTTCAGATTTGGTAGGAAGCATAAGTGTTATTGTTTTGTACACCTCCTTGGAATGAAACCTATGGGGCCGCTGTGCTTTATGTTTCTGTAGATGACCTTGATTCCATTTTGGCATAAGGGGTTGTTCTATATCTAATATCCTTGCATCAAGTTTGGCACTTTAATCCAGACCTAGCTTTTAAACCAAGAGCATTTCTAACACTATTTTTTTTAAAACTCCTATTACCTTTGTTGAAATCTAGAATACAAGTCCCAGAATGCAACGTGTTGCTGGTTGAAAAAGCCATGCACGGCTTTCAATCATATTTTTTATTTATTTATTTTTAGACTATTTATAATTAATTGTGAGCATCTAACATCTTGGCGCTGAGCACATCAAAGTTAATCTTCTTTAGTTAGAAGACCATCACAGACACGGATGTAAAGCATAAAGCTGGAAATAGCCAGGTTTTTAACTGCATTGTGAAACAGAGGTTCTTTCCTCGGTTCAAGCGGGAGACTGTTCCATAGCTTTACTGCAACTACAGAAAAGGCTCTGCCGGGTAGAGCGTCTCGGCGGAAGGTTGGGGTAGTCAATTGAAAGGCCTCCTTTAATCTTAAAGAGCATCTAGGGGCAACAAATGAAGAAGTTTGGATAAAGGAACAGATCTCTTGTAGAGTGTTCTGTGCACTAGACAGAGATTTGAATTTCATCCTCTGGTTGGCCACCAGCCAATGCAATTTCTCCAAAGCCCAAGAAATACATTCAAATTTATTTATATTTAAAAACATTCTGGCTGTGGCCTTTGAAATCATATGCAATTCATTCAATGATTTTGTTGGCAGAGCTAAATAGCAGATTTTAAAGAATCCAACCTCACGGTTACAAAAGCATTCATAATTTGTATTCTTTGTTGTAGATTAAATAGGTAAATAATCCTTCTTAATACCCTCAGCTGAAAGAGGAAAATCTTTGCTACGGATTGTATCTAGTTTTCCATGATAGATAGATAGATAGATTTTATTGCTTCTAGTTATTAAAAACCATCACAATATAACAAACAAGGTAGAATAGTAAGACATTAAAAAAAAACACAAATAAAAAGTAGTCTTCCATAGTAAAGCCTGAAACTACATCCACTCCTGGATTCTTTCCACTTTGCATGGGAGAGGGTTCTTGCCCCTGTGATAGGGGTCAAAAAGAATAGTTTCATACGGACCGACGTCTGTCAGCAGGGAAAGGAAATTGCTGTTTTTTCTCAATTTAACTTTAGTTGGTTTTGAGCGAACCAGGACTGTACCTTTGACACAGGGTCGGATTGGGATCACAATTTGGCCCGGGCACTGACGAAAAAAGTGGCCCACATTTAAGGGGCATGGCCCACAATTAAGGGGCGTGGCCCACATTCAAGGGGCGTGCCCTTTCATGAAACACCATTTGGTTACACACGTCAATGTCCTTGAATATTAGATGTAAATACATTAGGAATGTGGACAAGTGTGGTAGTGCACTATCCAGTGACCAGCTGAAAGAGGGCCTCAAAGATCAGAAATTGGATTATAAATTCAAATCTATTACGAACAGGGGCCCAAAAATATGTTTGGCCAAGGGTCCCGAAAATCCTTAAGATGTTTGGCACAGAAATTAATTGAAGTGAGAGGATACTGTTCTTGCACAGGAGACACGGGGGAAAGGGGACAATGGCGCCATGCTGAGCAACTAAAAAAACAGCAAGGCTCCTTTCTGTCACAAAATTATTCGAGCCCTTCAGGGAAGGAGCACCTAATAAGCCGCGAAGCCCCTGCTATTACTAACCTTCTCAGCCCTCCCCAGACCTTCAGCTCAGAAGCACATGAACAGCAGTGAGGCCCCTGCAATTAGTAAATTAATCAGCCCTCCAGGCCTCAGGGCAATGTCCTGGCAGGGGAGCACAAAACACAGCTGCTGGGTCATCCATGGTAGCCA
The DNA here is from genome assembly GCF_964263255.1 of Lissotriton vulgaris. Classification (NCBI taxonomy): domain Eukaryota; kingdom Metazoa; phylum Chordata; class Amphibia; order Caudata; family Salamandridae; genus Lissotriton; species Lissotriton vulgaris. The sequence goes on along the minus strand of NC_141694.1, from coordinate 1,059,534,812 downwards.
GGGGGAGGCTGAGGTGAAGATGGTGCAAGTTGCAAAGATCACCTGGCCCCCACAGCGAGACCCATTCTTCCTCGCCCACTATTCCCTCAGCCGTTTTTCTCTGGATCCCGACCGGCCATCTTGTCCATTCCCTCGTCTTGTACCCTTCTCCCTCGTTTCCCCCTTGACGATCCTCAAATGTTTCTTCCCTTTTCTGCCTTTTCTCCATACCCTTGTATCCCTTCCACCCTCCCTTGGTGCTGTGACTGCATCCCCTCCAACCCCACTTAATGAAACTCTGCCTGAGAAAATGTACTATGTGTTTATATATATGTATATAGAGAACTCTAATCACTAGTATATGAAGTAGACCTTTGTACTATCTACCATTCCTATGTGACTCTTAGAGTATATCCATTCGTATTCCTTCCATTGGTATTTAGAGATAACTCTAATCACTAGTATATGCAGTAGACCTTTGCACTATCTACCATTCCTATGTGACTCTTAGAGTATATCCATTCGTATCCCTTCCTTATTTAGATATTTAGAGATAACTCTAATCACTAGTATATGCAGTAGACCTTTGTACTCTCTACCATTCCTATGTGACTCTTAGAGTATATCCATTTGTTTCTCTTTCTTAAGTGACTTTACTACTTGTACATTTGCAATTTTTCTTTCTGTGTGTATCTCTTCCTTGTGTGACTTTACATCTTGTACATTTGCAATTTTTTTCTGTTTGTATCTTTTATGTAACGCATGTAATCCTAAGTTTTTATGTTTCGCAACTGATTCTTATGTAAAGCGCTCTGACACCTTCTGGTAAAGTTCGCGCTATATAAAACCGCATTAAATTAAAAACAAACAACAAAAAAAAAAAACTAACACTGTTTATGTGCTGCGTGGGCCCCAGGGGGGGCCGAGGTGAAAATGGCTCAAAGGCCTGAGCAACACCTGGCCCCCAGGGAGGCCGATTTTTGCAAACAATCACCCCCTCCCCAGCCACCCTCAGCCTGATTGCTTTGCTGGGCAAGGGGTGAAGGAGAGGCCACAGCGGATAATCACTGCACAGTGAAACTGCATTCATTTCTCTGTCTCTGTCTCGGTGCCCTCTGTGGGCTGTTTTTTATTCTCCCCTTTCCTAGTCCACAGAGATCACGGAGACAGAGACAGAGACATTAATGCAGCTTCACTGTTTGGCTGGGAAAGGGGAGAAAAAAAAACGGCCCACAGAGGGCACGGAGATACCGGCCCTTCGGCCGATGTCCGAATGCCCGCATTGCCAATCCGCCCCTGCTTTGACATGACGTCCTGCAAAGTCTCGGTACCCTGACGAGGGGCACGTCAATCGCATATAAGATTTGCACGTCAATGGCAAACATTAAGGTAGTCATACTTCACATTAAATCAACAGAGCCAATGGTGCCACATATAAATTAAACAAAAGGGTTGACAACACAGATTCCTGCTGGACCCCATAGTTTAGAGGTCGAGTCAGCCCTGCCAAGTACCACGCGTCAGGAAATAGACTAAGGCATTTCAGTGTAGTGGTACGAATCACCGCACTGAAATGAATTGTCACGCATTACAGTGCCTCTCAGCGGCCAAGCCGGAGAGCCCATAATGCACCAATACTGGAAGCTGCGGTGGCAGTGCAGTGCACGCTGCTCCCCAGGCTTGGGGGCTGGTTCATCATGTGCTCACTAGCTACTAGCCTTCGCTACAGTGTGACACCATGAGCCGGAATAACTCTAAGGTCATGGGAGATGTCACTGTCAGCACCCAATGGCTATGGTCAGACACTGTATGAGTCTCTCACTGAGTTGTCAGACTCACTTTAATTGAGTGGCGCAAGTAGTCGGCATTTCAAGTTTGGTAAATGGTTAGGTTGCTCAGCTGCAGTGTGTGTGTGTGATTAGCAGTACAGCTGAGCACGCCACTTGCACAACGGTCACAGTGGCGGAATAATATATCCCGGGGGCGGGTTGAACCCTCTGAGGCTCACCAGACCTCCAGTGCTGCTGATGCCAGCCCGAAAGACATAGCTCAGACCGAAGCCACATGCTCTCCACCCTAACTGGTAGGGGAAGCTTCCCCGCAAGCAGGCACTATCCCCTCCCTCTCTCTTTTTTCCGTGGATCAAACCACAGAGGGAGTTTCTCAGTAAAGGAATACCAGGCCCCACTACAATGAGTACATTCCAGGAAACACATCGCATAGAACCTCATTTGCAGCCACTAGAGCCAATCTTCTGACTTGAGCATGCAGGGAGAGGCTTATTTTTAAATAACTAGTGCAACTGAACCGTCAGAAGTCACAGTAGTAGCGGGCAACACACCGGACCCCGGGCCGCTCACCTAGTTGGTAGGTCGAGCATCAGTGTGCATGTGCTGTCCACAAGACCTGCTGTCATCAATAATCCGATTTTTTCTCCACCTGCTATTAACCATTGGCTCAGGCTACAATCGGTCTTCTTTGCTGCCTCCTCACTCGTTTGCTTTGGCCACATGTCATTTCCCTTCTAGGCTAAGGTGCCCCTGTATAGTACTGTTTCCTTCCACTTCCACTGTTGATAAGTTGCTAGGAGAAATCTTTTTCACATTTCCGGCTCCACAACTTCAGGTGCAGCCGTCGCTGTAGTCAGGCGCCATCTTGCTTCAGTGTAACTTCATGTGATCCATCTGCTGTACGGAGCCAATTCCAGCAAGTGAATGCTGTTGAGCAGTGTTGTTGAATTTATAAGAGGTGTTTTTTTAGCTTATGCTTCAGTGCCAGACAACTTGAAATACTAGCGTGTTACCATTGCCGTATTCAGTAGATAACGCGCGCGTGCAACTGATAAGCAGCTGCTTTGCATGCATGTGCTAAGACGGGGACATTATAGGAGTGCTTGATTACCAAACACTCTGAAAGTTCAAAGTACCAGCCTTGCATGTGCGCAATTCACTCCATTATATTAAACAGGGGGAGCATTTAGGCCTTTTTTTACAGGTAGATCGCCATGTCACTGGGCATTATTGTTATCCTGTGATCTCACATAATACTCACGCTCTCCCAGCATGTCAACCGATCCAGGAAGCAGTAGTCCAATAACTAGTCTTTATCTGTTTTTGTAAGTATCTTTTAGAATGCTCCAGCCAAAAGTAGGATGAGTCAGGGGAAGGGTTGCCTGTCATATTGGCATGTTTATGGCTCGTTTCCAACCTGTACTAGTTTATCCCACAGCTTATTTGAAGCTGCCATGCTGCACTGCGTTCCCACGATTTGTTCATACTTGAATCAGTGCAGTAAGCCCCATCTACCGGTAAAATAATACAAATTGGAAATCATGGAGCTCTTGTGTTCATGACACGTTTTTTGTTCCACCAGCTCCTCTGCATTTTTATGTACTGCCTGAGTTGCATCCATTGAAAAATGACCCCTTTTGGAAACATATTTTAACAAGCATTTGCAATGCAAAAGATCTTGCATTTACGCGAGTTTAAGCTATTGGCATTGTAAATGACAATGCCTTTTATTTATGATTTAAAAACCAAAACATAAATAATAGGCATTGTCATTTACAATGCCTATTGCTCAAACTTACGTAAATGTGAGACCTATTGCATTGCAAATGCTTGTTTTTATACTGGTAACCATTATAACATAATGGGGAAACCCAAATAGCGTCCACGGACCTGGGTATCAAGTTGTACAGAAAACAGTTGGTCCTAGACTTATTTGTCATGTAGCAGAGTCCCAAAAATATTTGCGATTCAAGATCCAATTTCAAGCATGCAATTAGTCAGGTAATGGTATCAAATACAAACAACTTCTTTAAATGTGCACCGGGCATAAAGAAAAACAAAAACATTGGCACCTATTGACTTTATAAGAGAATATCTGTTTTTATTCACAGACATATATCACATTGGCAGACTCGTTACCATGTTACGTAATAGTGGTAGTCAGGAGGTTGCTCCAAAGCTGGAGCGTGTCACAGAAATTGGTGCTCATGTGTGAAATAGATGAGTGAAGGGGGAGGGAGAATCCGAGTGAGAATACTTCAAAACATAGAATTACTATAATCATTGCAAACAGAAACTGGTTCTAAGCTGCAACAAAACAAGTTTAACAAAGCCTGGCCACCATTAGTCATTTTTTGTAGTCATTCATAATAGTATCCAAAAACAGAGAGACATCATCTGTGGGTTGGGCGGTATAGTGGTGGCATGTGGAACAGGCCCACTTGGGGACTATTATCGACATTTCGACCCAACTTAAAAGCATAGAGGGTAACTATATCCTCAGCTGGTGGGTCTTCCTCAGGACAGGGAAGATAGGGAACAACCAATTAGAAGGTGCCTGTAGATGAGTAGTTCTGTTCAGAGCTCCCGGGTTTAGGGATGTCCGCACTCCTGTTGCAGTGCAATCGAAATTAATCCAAATTGAGGGCTATTAAGGACCTGAACATCAGGTCAGGTTAAATTAACGACGGGAAGAGTATCTCCATCATTTGGTGAATAAATCACCATCTTAAGGTTAGGGAGAAGTCGACACCTCGCTTGTCAGGGCAAGACTGACTTGAGAGATCCGTGTCGGTAATGAAGACACGGAGACCCGTGCGTGCGCCTCCTATACTGGTGTCACTTTTTCGGAACTATTCAGCCTGCCTGGCTGTGACCGCAATGAGAGCCTCCAGCCTCTCCTGCAAATGAGGTGTTTGCAGTCGCTAGAGCCAATCTTCCGATCTGAGCACGCAGGGAAAGACTTAATTTTTTTAATAACGACTGGTGCAACTGAACTGTCTGAACTTTCAGTAGTAGCGGGCAGCACAACGGACGCCGGACGCTCACTTACTTATTTTTATATTGGTGTGAATTTTTCAGAATTACACAGCCTGCCTGACTGACCGCTATGGGTTCCTCACAGCCTCTCCTGAGGCTTGTCCAATCATGCCGTCACATGCTGACTGTGAGCTTGGAGTCCACGAGTCAGATGACTCTATAATTAATTTATGATATAGGCTGACTGTTGTATCTCAACCTTCTTCAGTGTTTATTATTAATAAGAATGTAGAATGATGTATGTGTCGAATGATTTATGTGTTCTGGATTTGGGTCAGCAGTACTGTTACAGCTGCTGGACAAGACAGACCTGTTTCCTGTATCCAATAAAGAAGTTAGCCGACTATTAGCATCTTGTGGAATATATACAACAAATTATTGGCGACGAGTTGGCGGACGAACTGGAAAGAAACCTAGAATGGGAACATGATTTTTTCCTTATTTTTACTCGTTTTGAAGAGCTGCATTGCTGCATAAATTACAAGGAAATTGCCGCAATCAGATAATTTATTTGCGGATTTTGTGCGCAGTAAGTGTGTTGTTTCTCTACTAAATTGAACTTTGGACACAGTGTAGGACATCGGTCCGCTGTGTTTAAGAAAGCGATAACCTTTGGGGAACTCACTGTCGGCATTTTTCAAACGGAGAGGCACAGCGCATGAAGCATCCTCGCATCCTGTGTTTCTTCACTCTAATACAGCGACGTAGAAGCGTTCGTGCAGAGTTCAGTGAGTGTTCAAATTACGTAGGCAAGTACGCCTCCAACGTGTGTGTGCAATTATGCTCGGGTCACGCAACATGACCTCTGGGGGCAGACGTTTTTTTTTTATCAATCCTCACAAACCACAGTGAATAAATAACGATGCCGCTGTTGTTTTAAGTGCTGTCTTATTCCGATTACAGCCGCTTGAAGGAATAACAGGAAACAGATAGGAATTTAATATTGTTAAGACTTTATGCATTTTAAGTGAATTATTAAATAAAAGGTGCATAGTCAATTTTAAAGAAACGCAGTGCTAAACAACCTTAAATCAAATTTACCTCTGGTTAATTAAGCTAATATGGCTCAACAAAATTTTACAATTAATAAACCCCATAATGTTTGGGTATCTAGTCGAGAACCTACCATGAAATGGTCTGAATGGAAAGAGTGTTTTGATAATTATATTGCGGCAAGTGATGAAAATAAGAAAATGTCTGCTGAACAAAAGAAAATTATTCTTCAGTTATCGTTAGGTCCTATAGGGTTGAAAACCTACAACAGAATGCCTAAAAGTACTGCTACTGGTGATGCAAATGTATTTTTAGTTGCCTTACAAGACCTCGATAAATTCTTTACTCCAAAAGTTTGTATTGGAATTACAAGGTATAAGTTCTTCCAAAGAATACAGCTTATAGGAAAATATTTATCTCCTTCTGATATAAACCCAGAAAGTTTCACAGGAGAGAAAATATAAATAATTGGTTATAGATGGTTGTTCTTCGCTTTCAAGGGAAGACGAGCATGTGGAAAACTTTATGTGGCGAAAAATGGCCCGTCTGTCTTCAAGATCAAGGAAACCAACATATTATTTTGCATCCGAATAGTGCTGAAAACGTTTTAGTGATAGATGAAGGTAAATTGAAAAGAAATTTCCAAAAGCATTCAAGGGACAATTAGGTATACTTAATAGGTTTGAACATGAGATTATTCTCAAACAAAACGCAGTTTAGAAAATACACAAAATGAGAATGATACCTATGATGATATATGAATTAGCAAAGGAACTAGAAAAACTAAAAGAATTGGATGTTATTGAATTTGTAGAATCCTTGGACTGGATTTCTGGTTGTAGTTGCTCGACGCAACAATGGTAAAATTTGTCTATCAGTAGACTTACGCCACGTTAACAACAAAATAACTCATTGACGGATGTATGACGTTACAACACATGCTTTTACCACACATGCTGTTACAACGCAAGTATTACAACGAAAACCTTTACAACGCATTACACTTGGGGGTGCTGGATAGTGAATAGTTTAATTTACTATTCCAACTCCAGTCCCCGTGGACACTAGGGAAGGTGTTGGATAGTAAATTAAAACTATTTCTTATCCTAGAGCGCCCCCCAGTGTAATGCGTTGTAAGGTTTTCGTTGTAATACATGCGTTGTAATAGCACTGCATAGTAAAAGTTGCGTTGTAAAGGTTGCATACCCTCATTGACCGTTTCCTTTGCTGAAAATTACAGAAATGGTATCTTCACTTAAGGGGGCTTCTTAGTTCTCTAAAATTGATCTTTCAAGTGCGTACCATCAGATTTTGTTATCAGAAAAATCTAGGAGAATTACAGCCTTTGACACACCTTTTGGCTGCTTCCTTCTTTTCGTGTTTATTATTAATAAGAATGTAGAATGATCTATGTGTAGAATAATCCATGTGTTCTGCGTTCTGGATTTGGGTCAGCAGTACTGTTACAGCTGCTGGACAAGACAGACCTGTTTCCTGTATCCAATAAAGAAGTTAACCGACTATTAGCATCTTGTGGAATATATACTGACGCAGGTGAAATCCGTGTTGGGCCTCTCACATACAGACTGGGCCTGGTTCCCACGTGGCACAGAGAGAGCGTCCTATAGTTCATTGATGCTCCCCTGCCGACATTACAATTTGAATAATTGGCAGGGAGGAGCCAGTGGCCCAGTGAGTGGCGTACTACTAGGCTGGTAAAGCTGGCAGAATTAACAGTTTTTTCTGCAAACACGCCCTGCAACAGGTGTCCCATATACAATTTCCTTCTGCCACAGCCGGAACCCCCCAGGAATTCTTGCTGTCACCTGGCAACACTAGAACTATGTTCAACAGTGTCTGACTTCACATGCTCTGAGTACAGAGGACAGAGCCAGTTGAGAAGGACGTGGGTTATCATCTTTAAAAGCCAGGTAAGGCTGCACGCCTCTCTCCAAACATCTGCTCTGTGCAGTGCCACATGTGAACTGAGAGCTCCTCTCACCAGCGTGCGCTGTGACTCGAAACAGAATACTTTTGTATTCAACTGATCGTGTCTGCATATGTGCACAAAACTTTAATAAAGTTCTGCCTGTGAAAGACTTCTTTAATAATCAATTTCATGTTTACACATTTGTTTAATAGGACGATCAGACTGAAGGACACTAGGTTAGTGTGAGCGGGACGGGAGAAAGAAGAAGCAAGGAGGCCAAATTTGTGGATCAATGGTGTCAGGCTTTTATTTACATAGAACAAGTCTGATTTCTGACTGCCTCTGAATGTCCTGAAAATTAGTGCACTGGTTGACAACACCTAGGTTTTCTTCCTTGTAGGGTCCTTGTGATGTTCTCAGGGGCGGTTGCCTCTTAACCGGTGATTTCGATGTGGTCACGCACCCCGGCAGCCTCAGGAAAAAAAATTACAAAGAGAAGTGGCGGGAAATCAACAGGTCTCAGTCTCAAGAGAACCCTTCACCAAATCAGAATGCACCCTTTGAGGGTTTCTATCGGTTGGTTGGTGGTCTAACTGAGTCAGACCCTGAAGGGTGGTATAAAAGGGGAAAGGTTTAAACCAACAGAGATTCAAAGGGAGGAGATACCAAATAACGGAGGAATACGTAATCTGTGAGGGATTGCTATGCGGGACACAAGTGCTCACGAGTGTGGGGAGGTTCACAGTGTGACACGTGAAAAGAAAACCGGTTGTGATGGCAATATATACAGTGCGTGAAAAACGGTTGTGCTGGCAATATGTACAGGGCCCCGTTTTTTTAAATACCCTCAACCCCCTCCCTTACTCGTCCCTCCCTCCCGAGTCACGTACTGTGTCAGTCGCAATCCTTTCATACCCCCCGGGTCCCACCTTTCTGCTCTCCCATTGGTTTCCGCATTCCGCCTTCCTGTTCTCCCATTGGCTCCCGCCTCCGTCCGACGGGACTCCTTCCTGTGTGGAAGAGGCAGTGGTAGAGAATAACTCCTTCTCTCCCTGTCTGTGAAAAACAGGACTGTCCAGTTTCAGGTGCAATGGGCATGACGGGAGCAGGGGGAAATTCTATGTCAGGACGGAGGCTCCGAATATGCTTTCTCTATTTATTTACTGAAAGACACAGCAGCCAATCAGCACACAGTAAAGAAAACGAAAAACTACGTTACCCATAAACCCTGGGTAACCATAGAGTACATGAACAGTATAAATAGAGTCATAGAGGTCACAACTTCCTCTTTCTTTGCTGCTGCCGCAGCCAGTTAAGTGCACTTTTCATATTTGCTTACTTGTGCTGTATTTCCTCTCATTGTGCATTGTTTGCGCTTATTGCCGCTTTTCAGCTTATTGTGTTGCGCTTCTGCCGCTTACTTCGTGCGCTAATGTTTCGCCGGCTTCCGGCGGTCCGCTTGCCTTTCTGCGCGTTCTGTTTGTGGGGAGCGTGGGATCACCTCCCGGTTGCTGGCGCGTGCTCGCGGAGCCGCTTAGAAGTGGAGCGGGAGAACAGGAGGCAGAGGGACCGCACGCATCGTCGCGCGCCCCTCCTCTGTACAGGCTGCTGTCAGCGCGCATATTAGTTCTTCAAAAAATGGACTGTCAATGTAGAGAAGCAATGTTCCATCACTAGGATGGTATGCACACAGCCTGAGTGTTTATGTATAGTATGTAAATAGCTAATTGATGTTGTCAGATATTTTTTTGTTGATACATCAATTAATTGTATATAATTGTTTTTGTATATAGGGGGTTTTACTTGATGAAACACTAGTCCTGATGATGGTCTTATAGATGTCAACAGACCAGACCGAAACGTCGACCTAAGTCATCAACTCCTCTGCTTTCATGCACTGAAGGACACCTTTATTCATCTTTGATTTTGGTTTTCTTCATCCAACTTTTTTAGGAGCTGATGAAATGTTATGAATTGATCAGTGAATGTACTTATACAGCTTTTCATGACTTTTATTCAAAGTTTTGTTCTATTCTTTGTCCCCATGATTTGTTTTTTGTGATTTATTCTAATACAATTTACTTCAAACATAACCTTTTTTGGCTGTGTGCTTCTTCCCTTCTTGCTCCAATTTTTCTATATTGAATAGATTTATTTAAAAAACTGTTTACTAATGTTCAAGTAATCCTGTGGATACATGAGGCTTAATTATCTAAGGAGCCTACGATTGAAATACTCTGAAATCACTGTGAACAAGTTTACAAACGAAATCCCTTGTAGTCACCCTCTACATAAACTAACCATTGCCCAAGCCTACAAGGGTTTATTGGGTTTCCCCACGTTCTGAAGATTGGCACGCGCTCGTGGCGCCGCTTAGAAGTGGAGCGGGAAAACAGGAGGCAGAGGGACCGCGCGCTTCGTCGCGCGCCCCTCCTCTGTACAGGCTGCTGTCAGCGCGCATGCGCGACAGCGTTTATTTACTACTGGCTTCATTTTCACGAAGCGTTTCTTCTGAACAGCTGCGCTTTCACTCAGCCTTGCCCACAACCTGTCAGTAGTTTTGCCTTCGTCTACGCCTCATTTAACTAGATAAGTGGGGTAGTTATAAAGTGCATAGGCTCTGCCTAGAGTGGTTATATCTCTGTGCAAGCCCTCCCTCCACTATAATTATTTATTTTGCCTCAGGTTTTGCCCTGTTGCAATTAAGGGCTTGCTTTTGGGGTTCCACTCCCCCTGAATTGGCCTTGGCTGTATAAAAACATTGGTTCTTCTTCCTGTGGGCATTAATTGGCAGACTTTTGTCGCCATGGGAGATTTTTATGAAGAAGAAGGTTACTATTATGACGAGAACGAGGCCTCTGGTTCAGTAAATGAATATATGGGGCGAGCTCTATTTCAAGCAATTGCCCCTTTGAAAAGACATTTGTCAGACTATGCCGCCCAACAGGGTTGGTTGCCGCCTCCTTCTAAAAGGTCTAAGAAATCTCCCAAGAACCCTCACCATTCGGACTTTGCTAAATTAGCCAAGACTTTGTCTTCCGCACGTCCTTCTAAAAAACCAGCTGCATCTGGCCTTTCTTCCCCAACTACTGATTCTGACGATGGTTCCTCCTCATCCTCTTCATCCTCTGAGCCTACCAAGCCGCCACCTTCCAAGAAGTCTTGTAAGGAGCATTTTGTGGATTCCTCCTCAACGCCCCAAGGGCTTACATTTGATCCAACCGATATTATTCACCCAAATTCTTCCTCCTGGTCGCCCGCTCCTGAGGTGGCGGATTATATCCAGAATAATATACGCCGTCCTTTTGAGAAGGATGTGCGTGCGTGTTTGCGCTCAGAGTGTCCGCGCCCGGACCTCGCTGATAAGCTTGATGACACTCCTGAGGTGGACCCGACCATGGTCACGTATATGAGGAAATATTCCACGGACCCTAAGAAAGGTATAGACCGATCGTGGAGGTCCTGCCAGGACAAGTTGTTGGATCTGCTGGGTCCCCTTACGAAAATTCTTGATTTAAGCTTTCGAGCCAAAGAGTCAGGTGCTCTGCTTGATCCACACGAATTGGTACAATGGTCGCAGCGGGCGATTTGCATCATGGGGAATGCGAACTGCGCTTTGTCATTTGAGCATCGCCGTTCGATTCTGATGAAATTAGAACCAAAACTCACAGACTTGGCTTCTTCCGAGTCAGGGCCTCAAGCCCAGGGTTTGTTGTTCGGTTCCCCGTTTCTTAAGGAGCTCACTAAGTTTGTGGCCACTTTCAGTGGTTTGGATAAGGCCCAAACCAACTTGCGTCTGGCTTTTCGCCCCGTTTTTGGCAGGGCCGGACGAAGGGGACGCTTGTTCGGCCATGGCTCCGATCAAACCTCTCAGAGAGGTTTCAAGTCCCAGGGAGGTGGCCAGGATTACTCCTCCGGAAAATCCAACTTCTATCCCTCCAGGAAAGGCAGAAGTCAATTTAAGAAAGGAGGTTACAACGGTAACCAGGGAGGACGACAGGATTCCTCAGCCGCAGGTGAGTTTGATTCTGGCTTCAGATGTGGTTTTGGGGGGCAGACTGCAATTTTTTCTCCCAAATTGGCAGCTAATCTCGAGCGATGCCTGGGTGTTGGAGACGGTGCAGGGTTTCAAAATAGAATTTTACACGCACCCTCACCAACATCAATGGCCACAGCCTCTTGTTTTTCCCAACAAGATCGGAACTTCATCTCCGCAGAGATCGTTTCTCTTCTGGCCAAAGGGGCGATCGTCCCCACGTCACCTCACCCGCAGGTTTCGTCAGCAATGTTTTTCTCGTGGAGAAAAAGGGAGGAGGATTGCGTTTGGTCCTCAATTTAAAAGAGTTCAACGGCGGGGTGGTGTACCGTCATTTCAAAATGGAAGGTATCCATCTTCTACGGGACCTCCTTCAGGAGGGCGATTGGATGGTTCGCCTGGATTTGAAGGATGCTTATATATCGGTCCCGATTTATGCGCCTCATCATCGTTACCTGCAGTTTCAGTGGCTCGGGACCTGGTACGAGTACAAAGTCCTTCCTTTCGGCCTTTCATCCGCTCCGTGGTGCTTCACGGAGCTTCTTCGCCCAGTGATGGAGTCCTTGCGGGCGCGCGGGGTTCGCTTAATTGTTTACCTGGACGATATTCTCATATTTGCGCAGTGCCCAATTATTCTTCAGTCTCACTTGCGGTGGTCCATAGATCTATTACAATCTCTAGGTTTTCTAGTGAATCCACAGAAATCCGACTTCGTTCCATCTCAATCGATTGATTTCCAGGCCTTCTGTCCTCTTCGATTCAAGCGATTTTTCCGGGTCCGTTGCACTACCGCGCTTTGCAACGTCTCAAGATCAAACATCTGCAGAAGGGTCTTCGGTATTCGGATCACGTTCCTCTTTCGGAGGATGCCAGAGCAGAGATGTTGTGGTGGTTGGACCACATGGATTCTTGGAACGGCCGGGCGTTGTTCGGGAAGACCCCAGATGTAGTGATCGAATCCGATGCCAGCCTTTGGGGTTGGGGAGCCCGGTGCGGTCCGGTTGCGACGGGTGGTCAATGGTCCCAGGAGGAGCTGTCCCTTCACATCAATTGCCTAGAGCTTCAAGCGGGCTCTTTCGCGATTCAGTGTCTGTCTCCTCACCAGACAAATTGTTGCATTCTTCTCAGGATGGACAATATCTCGGCGGTGCGTTATGTCAACAAACTGGGTGGTACCAAGTCCAAACTTCTGGCGGAGATTGCGAAAGACTTCTGGCATCTTCGTCTGCAACGTCAGATCACAGTTATTGCAGAATACTTGCCGGGCCGCGACAATCGGATTGCGGACTGGAACTCTCGTCATCTGAGAGATTACAGCGATTGGAGGCTTCATCCTTGCATCTTTCGCCTGTTGTCCAAGATTTGGGGACATTGTCATCTCGACCTGTTTGCCTCTCGCCTCAACGCTCAAGTCCCCCGATTCTACAGTTGGCGTCCGGATCCGGAGGCCTTGGCCACGGATGGGTTTCTCCAGTCTTGGCCTCCTCTCCTCTGCTATGCTTTTCCACCGTTCGTGATGATTCCGCGGGTTATGGCCCGTGCGAGACTATTCCAATCGGAGCTCATTCTCATCTCTCCTCCTTGGCGGGCTCAAGCGTGGTTTCCAGTTCTTCTGGAGATGAGCTGCTCGTTGCCGCTCCTTTTCCCTCCCAAATGGAACCTGTTGCTGGACCCTCTTCATGCACCGCATCCTTTGGTTCGGTCGGGTTAACTCCAACTGGTGGTGTGGAGGATCTCGGGAGACGCTGGCAAATCCCAGGTTCATCTGGAGACACTTCCCGATTTATCAGTGAAGCTTGGGCCCCCAACACACGCAAGCATTATACATCAAGTTGGAAACGCTGGTGTGATTGGTGCGCACAACGGTCGGTGGATCCCGTTACAACAGATCCTTCTTTGATCATCAATTTTTTGGCCTCTATGGCTTCATCTGGGTTGGCTTACAGAACGGTTAACAATTTTTGTTCTGCGATTTCTGCGGGTCATGTTTTTATCGATGGCAAGCCCGCTGGGGAACATCCCTTGATATCTAAATTACTTAGAGGCATCCGGATGGTAAAACCTCCTTGCCCTAAATATGTTGCCTTATGGGATGTCTCTGTTGTTTTACGTTTCTTGGAGTCTTGGCCTTCTAATTCCTTGTTGACCCGTAAGCAACTTTCAGCTAAGTTGACTATGTTGTTGTGTTTGCTCTCATGCAAGCGGGTTTCTGATGTTCGAGCTGGCAGGTCGTACTTTTTCCTCAGAAGGTGTTACTTTTACTCTATCGAGACGAACTAAATGTAATACGCCTTCAGTTACATATCCTTCTTTTCCTCACAATCCTCAGCTGTGTGTGGTCCAATGTATCAAAGATTACGAGGTAAGCACTGCACCTTTTCGTTCTGATTTACGAGGTCAATTACTGATTGCTTTGCAGAAACCTTTTAGACCTGTTACTCCTGCTACGTTGGCACGTTGGTTAAGATGGCTTATGCTGGAAGCAGGCATTGATGTTTCCCTCTTTGGTGCACACTCGGCACGGGGAGCTATGGCTTCCAAAGCTTTTTCCATGGGTGTCAGTCTTCATGACATCATGAAGGCCGCTGATTGGTCTTCTGACTCTGTGTTTAAAACGCTCTATTTTTAAGCCTATTGTAGGTGTTGCTTCAGTAGTGGTGGATGAGCTTTGAACAAGCATAATCGGAGCCTCCGTCCTGACATAGAATAAAAAATTTGCTAACATTCGTGCCAAGAATTTTCAATTCTATTAAGGACAGGAGGCGAGGATTATCCCACCCTTATCTTCATTCTTTATATTAGTGTATTGATTTTATGCATTTCTGCTGTGCCATTATGTTGATTGTTCTATGAAATGTTTCCCGCCCTGTTATGGATTCTGTGTTTAATCCTTTTTGGAAAGGATTTTACGGCTTTGTTTTACTTCTTCCAGGCTCCGACCTTAAATGAAGTGTGCTTCGAATTTCTCCTGTTGATTGGCCTTTTGTTGTTCCTGTGGATCTGGGAGGTTCCTTCGTCTCTTCATCCTGATGATGACCTCTCCGCGGGACGTCCTTAATGGATTATTGGAGTTGCCGTTTTGAACTTTTTCCTTGATGGTTATGGACAAAGAAAGAGGAAGTTGTGACCTCTATGACTCTATTTATACTGTTCATGTACTCTATGGTTACCCAGGGTTTATGGGTAACGTAGTTTTTCGTTTTTACTGTGTGCTGATTGGCTGCTGTGTTTTTCAGTAAAGAAATAGAGAAAGCATAATCCTCGCCTCCTGTCTTTAATAGAATTGAAAATTCTTGGCACGAATGTTAGCACATTTTTAATTGTCCACGGATGCCGCCTCCTCACATTTAGTGCCCTTCCTTTTCTGGTACTTTGTAGCAGTTTTAACATCCTCTTAGGGTTTCTTGTTGCTCAAATGGTTGTAACTTCTGATATTCATATTTTTCCCATGTCTTCATTGCTTGAATTTTGCTTGTGAGAAAGTGTCACTCATAGACGTTTAAATGTCACTCATAATTACACAGAAATTATGAAAATGTCACACATGCCAATCTAAAACCTTGGCAGCTATGCAAGTAACTGATAAACGTGGTGCTATCTAAAAGGACAGATCTGATAAAATGCTATGGCACCAGTTTAAATCAGTATTTTTAACATTGAAGTCACATTGGAGCTCCAGCATTGTATTTTACATGTAGATCAAGCAAAACAAAGTCTGTCTAGGCTAGAAATGTACGTTAATTCATGGTTTAATAAAAGTAAATGGCTTTAGTAAACAACGTACTGCAAAGTACCAGAAAGCATTTGAGATATCATTCTAGCTTTTTGTAGTCCCTCAATGCTGCTCTTTGTAATTTTTTGAGCAAACACCGGTGGGCAGTGTGAGCATTTTAACTCCTTCCGAGCTACATTCTGCTTGGCTCTCGTTGTTAGGTCTCGTAGACAGACCTTTTGCCGTCCATCCACAAAGCTGACTTTTACGATGAGGATTTTCAACAGTTCACGTGAATCCCAATCACGTGACCTGCTCTCATGCACAAGCCTTCCCCCTGCCAGCAGCCTTTCTCCCTTCACAGCCATCTGTTCCTCTCTCCCCGCCGTCACTTATTCATGGCCGCAGGCCATCCTAATTGCTTTTTTTTTCAGCCTGGCTACTTCAAAGGGTTCGGCTGCCCCGCCCCCTGCAATGCCGAGAGCTTCTTTTGCATTTCTGAGTGCTCTCTCTCCCTGCTTTGGTCTGGGCCAGTAGATAATCACTTGTGCACGGATCTAGCTCTCTGACTCCCCCCCCCCACTCTTTCCCTCTTTCCCTGGCTCCCTCACCCCTCCTCAACTCCCCGGACCTCCCCCCTCCCCCCCTCTCTTCTTGCCGGCAGTGCCTGGCATCTCTCTGTTCCTTTGCGCTTGCGCTCTCACCGTCTCCTTTCCTAACCCTCCGTGCTGCCCACCCCCGGTCAAGCCTCTTCCTCCATCCGCCTGTCCTGTCTGCACTTCAGCCTCCCGCCTCGCTGCTGCTCCGGCTCTCCTGCTGCCTGTGCCGCTGCCTCGGACCCCTGCCTCCTGCCTGTGCCTCTCGCAGGCCCGGCCTCCTCTCCCGCCGCCGCTCTGCTGCTTCTTGCAGCCTCCGTGAGGCGCATCGATTTTCGGACCTCACACCCCCCTCTCCTCTTCACACGTCACCAGCCTAAAATCTGACAGATGTGCAGTCAGAGCCGACCTGGAGTAACCCTTTCACTGCCGGATGCTGGGCGGGGTGTGTGTGGGAGTGAAGCTGGTGGTGGGGCAAGGATCGAACATACAGTAGTGGGTGGCTAGCATGTTTCTCAATATATATGTGTGTGTGTGCATGTATACATGTGTTCGTATGTGTATGTGTGACATTGTGCATGCATGTGATTTGTATGTGGATGTATATTAATTACATAGGCCCGAGCCTGTGATTGCCATCGGCGTTAATACGGCGCTGTGTTTCAGGTTGCTCTGATTTGCGCGTTTTTATGTGTGCTCTTCATGCAGCGCACACACCCTGAAATAATGTATTTAATTTGGTACATTTATAGTAGATTTATGGCATTTACTAACAAACATAAAACGGAGGCGAACATTAAACCTAGTTTGTGTAATACCTTCTGTTTATTCAATTCTCTTAATTCAATTTTGCATGATTATATTTTTCCACGTATTATAGTAATTCACAGTGATCATATAACAGAGAATTCTGGCGTTAATGTGATCTATTTATACCTGTGACGTTGCGCTGTTCTGTTTCTTTCCCTATTGTATTACTGTGTCAACGGCGAACCCTTCTTTTAATGCTGTCTTGGAAAGCGCTCTGATACCCCCGGATCTAGTCAGTGCTACATCAAACTCTCACATACATACATAAATAAATAAATATATAAATAAATACATATTAAATAAATAACTATGTGAAGTACAAGAGGAACTAAGCGTGAAAAGCGAAGGTGCACAAGCGACTGTGTGTGCCATGGGTTATCCCGCACAAGAGGCAGTGTGTGATGTTTGTTGCACCAGGGGCGTTATGCGGTGTCAGGCATTATGCGGTGTTGACTATTGACTACAGGTGCGGTTGTGCGGCGTTTGGTGTCCGGTCGTTGTGACGCCAGCGTTGGCACATCTGGGGCGCGCACCCCTGCCTTGGACAGCGGGGCCAGAGACAGAAGGGTCGGGGTGACCCCTGCCCCCTGTTAATTACATCTAGCGCTAATGGACCGGCCGTGGATGGGGGAGGGGAGAGGCCGCGGCAGTGCACGTCTGACAGGGGCCGGAACACAAGCCTACAAATGTGCACTTCTTGGGAGCTCGCGCGCCACGCACGCCCGTGCATGCAGTTAACCATTGTCAACAAGTTTGCAAATTAGCATTCGATTTTTTTTTTATTTGAGTCTAAGATTGAGTTTGAAGTGGCCCGTGCTATGGGAGGAGGGTGCAATATTAATGGGACCGGAAGAAACCTTCACTACCGCCTTCCATGCGAGCATCAGTGCAGGCTGGAGGCGGCCTCCTCCCTCTGGACAGGGGTGAAAGGACAGTGCCAGGCAGAGCTGGAAGTGTGAGTGCTTCGCCCAGGAGAGAAGAGGCCGCAGCTCTCTGGGGCATATGTACAAGCCCCTAGCCATTGGTCCCGTTGCTTTAAAGTTCCTCCCCGTTTCATGCTCCGTCTGCTCCGAAGTATAGCGCCGCGAGGGGAAGCAGTGTGCTCTATTTCAGTGTAAACAGTACACTCACTCTTTCCCTCTTTCCCAGGCTCCCTCACCCGTCCTCAACTCCCCGGACCCCCCCCCTCCCGCTCTGCTGTAATTACTGCTCTGATGAGCTCCGTGCCCCTCCAGAACACACAGCGAGAGCCGCCTCCGGCTCTCGTTAACACCCCTCGGTGACACAGACAGGAGCCGAGGCTGCAGCACAGACTCAAGGGCAGGGACAGGGGAGAGTGCACGCAGCTGGAGTCAGACGAGCTGCACCACCCCACAGCGGGGGGCTCCTGTATCAGCATCCACAGACCACCCAGCCATCAGCATCCACAGACCGCCCAGCCATCACCATCCACAGACCCTCCCAGCTATCACCATCCACAGACCCTCCCAGCTATCACCATCCACAGACCCTCCCAGCTATCACCATCCACAGACCCTCCCAGCTATCACCATCCACAGACCGCCCAGCCATCACCATCCACAGACCCTCCCAGCTATCACCATCCACAGACCCTCCCAGCTATCACCATCCACAGACCCTCCCAGCTATCACCATCCACAGACCCTCCCAGCTATCACCATCCACAGACCGCCCAGCCATCACCATCCACAGACCTCCCAGCAATCACCATCCACAGACCGCCCCAGCCATCACCATCCACAGACCCTCCCAGCCATCACCATCCACAGACCTCCCAGCAATCACCATCCACAGACCTCCCAGCCATCACCATCCACAGACCTCCCAGCAATCACCATCCACAGACCTCCCAGCAATCACCATCCACAGACCTCCCAGCAATCACCATCCACAGACCGCCCTAGTCATCACCATCCACAGACCCTCCCAGTCATCACCATCCACAGACCTCCCAGCAATCACCATCCACAGACCTCCCAGCAATCACCATCCACAGACCGCCCTAGTCATCACCATCCACAGACCCTCCCAGTCATCACCATCCACAGACCTCCCAGCAATCACCATCCACAGACCTCCCAGCCATCACCATCCACAGACCTCCCAGCAATCACCATCCACAGACCCTCCCAGCCATCACCATCCACAGACCTCCCAGCAATCACCATCCACAGACCTCCCAGCAATCACCATCCACAGACCTCCCAGCAATCACCATCCACAGACCTCCCAGCAATCACCATCCACAGACCGCCCAGCCATCACCATCCACAGACCGCCCAGCCATCACCATCCACTGACCCTCCCAGCTATCAGCATCCACAGACCGCCCAGCCATCACCATCCACAGACCTCCCAGCAATCACCATCCACAGACCTCCCAGCAATCACCATCCACAGACCGCCCAGCCATCACCATCCACAGACCTCCCAGCAATCACCATCCACTGACCCTCCCAGCTATCAGCATCCACAGACCGCCCAGCCATCACCATCCACAGACCTCCCATCAATCACCATCCACAGACCCTCCCAGCTATCACCATCCACAGACCACCCAGCCATCACCATCCACAGACCTCCCAGCAATCACCATCCACAGACCTCCCAGCAATCACCATCCACGGACCCTCCCAGCCAGGTCTTCTGTACCGCCATCCACAGACCTCTAGACCACCAGCCCCTACAATACCATCCACAGACCCACTCACAGCCAGGAAGACTGGACCACCATCCACATGCCCCCCCTTTATTTTTAGTAGTGGCCCTGGGGAACGGGACCCCACGGCCTAAGAAGTCTCAGGAGGTGGGCCACCAGCCCCACTCCCTTTAATTAGGAAAACGACCCTGTGGGATTGGATCCACAGGGGATAATAAGGCTTGGGGGGAGGGCCACATGGCCCCCGTCCCCTCTAAAAACATAGGGCCCATTCTAGCTACAGGAAGCTTCATCGGGCCTACTGGCCTCTACATTTTTGTTAGGTCTCGCAGAGAGACCTATTGCCGCCCATCCACAAAGCTGACTTTTACGATCCGGATTTGTAGAAGTGCACGTGCTCGTGACCGCGCTTCTATCCCCCTGCCTTGCTCTTCAAAGGCTCCTCTTACCGTGACTCGCATTTCTGCCCAGCCATCTGTTCCACAGCCTTACTCGGATTTCTCCTCCCCCTCCCCAGCCAGCTTCCCCCAGGCCGTGTTCCCTCCCACTTTTCCTCCGCAGTCAAACACGCAAACACGTCCATCTGTTCCACAGCCTCACTCGGATTTCTCCTCCTCCTCCCTAGCCAGCTTCCCCCAGGCCGTGTTCCCTCCCACTTTTCCTCCGCAGTCAAACACGTCTCGGCAGGGACACTCACCATCCTGTGATTCTTGGCAAATCACGCAATCTCTGCCTTTCACTCGCGGAAACACGCACACCAAACTCAAACAGCCCACAGACTCTCTCTCCCACCCCGACACTCCCAGTCTCTCTTCCATTCACGCACGGCAACACGCACACCATAGCTTCTCTCTCATTCATCTGCACGTTCTCCCCCCCCCTCCCAGACTCTCTCCCATTCACGCACGGCAACACGCCCACCATATCTTCTCTCTCATTCATCAGCCCAAACACGCAAACACGTCTCGGCAGGGACACTCACCATCCTGTGATTCTTGGCAAATCACGCAATCTCCCTGTGCCTAGAAATGAATGTGTCCCTCTGTAATACAACTGCCTGGTGCTTATGAAAAGTGCTCTGATATATTCGGGTCGAGCTCTTCCTGCCTTTCACTCGCGGAAACACGCACACCAAACTCAAACAGCCCACAGACTCTCTCTCCCACCCCCCCACACTCCCAGTCTCTCTTCCATTCACGCACGGCAACACGCACACCATAGCTTCTCTCTCATTCATCTGCACGTTCTCCCCCCTCCCAGACTCTCAACGCCACAGCACCACTCAACGCCACACCACCAATCAACGCCACACAACCCTTAAACCCAATAGCTCCACTCAACGCCACAGCAACACTCAACACCACAGCACCACTCAACACCACCGCATCACTCAACGCCACCGCATCACTCAATGCCAGTCAACGCCACAGCAACACTCAACGCCACAGCACCACTCAACAAAACAGCAACACTTAATGCCACAGCATCACTCCGCAACACTGAAGGCCACATCATCACTCAGCACCACTGAAGGCCACAGCATCACTCAGCACCACTAAAGGCCACAGCATCACCCAACACCACTAAAAACCACAGCATCACTCAGCAACACAGAAGGCCACAGCATCACTGAACGCCACAGCATCAGTCTTTGCAACCAATCAACAACAACTGGTTCTAAGATATTCTCTCAATGTTTTAAGCTTTATTAGAAATGTTACAAAATAATGGTAATATTTCACTTATGTTCTTGGATTTTCCTCACAGTTAAATACACTGAACATAATCTGCCCATAAGTTATTTACAAAACTTTAAGCTATTGCCACTATACATTACAATAACTTTTATTTAAGTATTAATTATTAATAACAATAAAAGCGATTGTTATTTATAATATTGATACTTCAAAGTCATGTAAATACAAAACATATTGCATTAGAATGCTATAGGTGTCACGTTTGCTAAAGTTAAAAATATTGGCATTGTAAATAACAAAGCTAATAATTTCGCTACTTTCAATACAGACACATGAATAAAATATTTGTCATTTGCAATACCAATACATCAAACTTTCCTAATGCGAGACCTATTGCATTGCAAATGCTTGTTTTTTATTGCCTCTTATTTGCAGACTTGTGACGTTCCTCTCTGTGAGTGTGTATTTAGCCCATGCACCACCCTCCATTCAGAATTTTAATGGTGAAGGTTCGCCGATTTCACAGATTATCAGCCAAACAGTTTTTCTGTGGCAGAAAAAGTAAAGGTTTCGAATTTTTGCCTGCTTTTGGTGCAAAGTGTCCTTTTCCAGGGGACAGCGCACCTTCTTCTCTCACAGCTGCTGAGGCAAGGAGGCTGCCCGCTCTGTGGTGCGTGAAATGAAGGGCACTGTGACGTCGCTGCCCACTTGAATTAAGTCATTGCAAGCACGTTGTGAAACAGTTTCTTATTACAGGAAAATAAGATCTCAGAATGTGTCTCAAATAAGAAAATAAATGAAGGGTGATTATTTATGGGATGAAGTACTCCCTGCCAAAACTTATAAGGATATTGCAACTCCATGAATATCTCCTTTCTGCTTGTTGCTATAGTGAGAAAAATAGAGCAGAAAAAAGGAAGGTTCCTCTATTCTCCTTAAAAAGCTGCTTAAATTGTGCTCCATGACCTGACCTGACTTGCCGTTCCCCTCGGCTGCTGGCTCTGGCAGCAGGCATTATGAAGTCAGAACTCAACTGTACTATCTTATCATTTATGTTACAGTTGAGTTCTGGCGTCGTTTCTTTATAATAGGCTTAATGCACACAAAGGATTACCTAAGCCAGTCTTCTCCAATGAGCAGCTCGTGAGCTACTGATAGCTCTCCATCTACTTGTAAGTAGCTCTCCTGTGTGCAGCCTAATCAACAAAATTAGAAGCATTTCCTTAGTTGAGCTATATATATGCATACCAACATTATAAAACATGTAGTTGAGATGAAAATGTGTGTATTTTCGGAACTCATAAGCTGATGTTTTGAGAAAAATTGTTGAAATTCCGAATTATATTTAAAGTTGATAATTGAGTGTTAAAAATCAAAAGGTGTTGGGTAGACTTATTCCCAATAATATGTACTTGGTGCTAGGGTCATTGCAGCAATCACTGTCATGTATTATCCATGCAAAGGCATTCCACATTGACCAACCATGTTTACATCACCACTGGCAACAATGCTTGATGCACTGGAGTACCCACTGCTGGTAAATCTTTGCATCCATGCCCACTAATGTAATCTTGTCTGATGAGATCATTATTACATTGCTTATATTTGTAACTCAGCAGGATTTTCGTTAAACATAAATAGCTTTTGTTGCAGAAAAGGTTGAAGACCCCTGGCCTAAGCACACATAGATAGTCCATACAGTAGTGCTGATCCGTAGCACAACATACAGTATAATGCCAAGTTGTAGCACAAGATACACATATAGTCAAAGACGTCTTTTTTTCTCAAAAAGCGTAACATTTATTATACAGTCCTGTTATATAAGTCAAGCAGATGGGCAGCTGACACGTGCTTTGTCCTACGGACTTTTTCAAGGCTATACACTTCTTTCCAAACAGTAACGAGTGGCTAAGCCCAGCAAAGTCTGACCTTATATGAGAATACTTATGCATGTCTGGGGCGAGTTCTGGCACAATAGCCAAAACGTATACGAAGACTATCAATCTCCACTCCCGATCTTGTTGAGGAAAGACGCATAAAAGGTAGACGGCAAGTCGCCGACACAATTTAGGGCTCAAATCCACCCCAGGGTTGGTGATGAACCAAAAAAGGCCTTGATAAGCCTTATGTAATTTTGAACACAGCACGTCCATGGCTAAAGTGGAGAAGTCTCATCTTTGTGTGCATTAAGTTTATTCTTAGAGTTTATTTTTCTCTAGGGTTTTACCCTCCGAGTGGCTGGCAGGTTTAGTATGTTAAAAGCACCAAAACTATTATTTGTTTGTGTAATACATATCCGGATACTCACCCTATACGCTAGCAAAAAGAATAACACAAGTGAATTTTGGAAATTGATCAATACCTTGAGTAGCATTAGTAGGACAACAACATTCTCTATAGTAACTGAATCTGGTTGGGTTAAATGTTTACAATTTAATTTGAATTACAAGCCAGGTGTGGAGTTTAATCCAGGTCCAGATAATACGATCAACGGATAATAAGGAAAATGAATTGCATACAACTGAAGACCAAGTATGTAAGCCTATTAATTAACAGAGACTTGATGGAGGCCCTGGTCCCAATGGGATCCCAGCTGCCCTCTACAAAGAGAATGCTCCAGTCTGGGCAGGTTACCTAACAAGAGTGTTTAATCAAGCATTGCAAACATCAATTCTACCGGAGTCTTGGATAGTATCACCTATCTATAAAAGCGGAGAGTGGGCACAACCAAAAAACTATCGATTAATTAGTTGCAAGACACAGAAGCTAAACTCTTTGCAGGAATCCTCCTCTCAGAACTATCAGAATGGGGAACAAAAATGCAGATATTTCCGTCAAATCAATCGGGTTTCATGCAAGGACAAGGTACGGCAACCAATATTTTAACACTTGCAATCTTAATTGAAAAATATAAACTGAGGAAACAACCGCTATACTTTTGACTGTGTAAATTGGCAAATTCTATGGGGAAAATAAGAGAAACAAGATATCATTCCTGGCCTCTTAAAAGCAATTGAATTACTTTCGACTTGGCAAAGGCACACAGCTATCAAGAAAAATTGAAACATCCCAGGGTTTAAAACAAGGGTGTGTTCTTGCACCCTACCTATTTCATTTATATTAATCTTATCTAACAGGTGCTTTAGACAACAAGATAACCCATCCCCCTAAATTAGCAGATAGACATATTTCAAATCTATTATATGCAGATGACGTTATTTTGTTAAGTCAAACAAAAATAGGACTACAACATCTTATAAATAGAATATCAAAATACTCAATGGAGAACAGGGTGGTAATAAATGAAGCTAAGACAAAAGTAATGGAAGTTAATAACAAGGCATTGAAACACAGTAAATATGAATGATATTTGCAAAATCGACAATTAAAACAAGTGAAAATCTGTAAATACCTGGGTGTTTTGTTTGGTGATAAGGGCTTTTTTTGTCAACATAAAACAGAGCTGATTAAGAGAAGTAACTCCCTACTAATGGCATTTCCTGCATTGCAGAATTCCTTGGGAAGGGCTAGTTATCTCCCACTGCTAAAGGTAATAAATGCGAAATGTATGCCCAGCCTCACCTACGGTAGTGAAGCACTTTGCGGCAAGGACTATGTACTCATAAATAATGCTATTACCAAAGTTTTTAGGTTTTTGTTTTGGCTCCCCACTAATTCATCACCTGCACAAATTAGATTGGAATTTGGTAAATCCAATCAGCAAATTGCAAGCATGGGTCAATATATAAAGTTATGGAAACAAATAAAAACTAATACCTCTAAATCAATGTTTTCCCTACTCTGCCAAAATATACAACTGAATCAAAGTTCACAATTTTGGAAAAATTTACAAAAAGCACTGAAGGAGTTATCGGCACATGAGGTTTGGGAAATGGCTATAACATCAACATCCTTCAAAAAAGACAATTAACGAAATAACAAAACGATTGCCACTGCTGAAAGATAAACAGCTGTTTACTAATTGATGATTTTACACTGTATGATTTTAATTAATCAAGCAATAAAGATTTGAATTGAATTAAATTGATACTCACCCATTAGATGTGCACTTGCTTTTGGCAGAGCCACCTTTGTCTGTAAGTTCTTTATAATAGGTGACTGGGTGCATCACAAGTCACCTATTATAAAGGAATTAGAGACAGATATTTAGACAGGGATTACAGAATCCCATGTATTATAATATAACAGTTAAAGAACACCCAGATGTACATTATTAGGATATTGCAAGTCACAAAGTAGTTCTGTGACTATATGGTGGAATGAGGACAAAGGCTGAGTTCCTTTACAAGGGCATGGAACTCCAAGGCGACTTGCTATATTCTTATAAAAAACAGCAGGACATACTTAATTCTCCCTAAAACATGCCCACACCATCGCCCTTCCCACAAAACTTGTTCCCTTTTCATGTAAAGGAGAGAGGTGGTTTGTAAATATGAAGCATGAAACTGGAATCACTACTGCAAAAGTAAAGACACCAAAAAAGCAGTTAGATATGTATTGCAAAACTGTATTAGAATCCATGTAATACGTCAGATTGAAAAATGCTCTTTTAGAATATGTAGAAATACACACAGAGATTCTAACGTTCCTATATTTACTTGAAGTGTAAAAAATAAACAAGTTGACATAAATGTCTACTTTCCGCTTAACACTGTTCATCTAGAAAAACAAAGCAGAAGATAAAGACGTTTCATTTTCGTTTTTGAAACTGCAGCCTCTGTGATCTGCCTTTTCCCTTGGCTGCTTTCTCTGGCAGCACGCATTGTGATGCAAGTACTCAACTGCAAGAACGCAAATGTAATAAGTTGTTACAATTGAGCGACGTCATTTATTTCAGGCGACTAGGTACATAACAAGTCACTTGTAATAAGAAATTAGAGATGGGTTTTCGTACAGGGATTGCAGGGACAGATTCCCAGCACATTAATTGGCCATATAATTAAATAACCACAACTTCCTATTAGTAAAGTGTTTATCAGAGAACGCTTTTGTTATGAAATGCTTTATCTTTTGGGCAAGTTTCCTCTGGAATGGTCTCTGATCACAGCCAGATGTGGGAGCGCTAAGTGCAGGTTGTCCATACCTGAAGCCCTACCACCGCTGGTGTGACCACTGCACATGGTCTAGCTGAGCATTGTGCCCAGTATTTCTAGAGCAGCAGCTGCTATGAAGAGCCTTCATCCATGGGCAGTGAGCTCTGGGAAAAGGGGACGGCCCGCATTACAAACTGTGGTTAGGTTCCCAGCCTGCGGAACCTTATCTATATTGGATCAAGCCCTTTCGTCCTGTCAAATTTGGTATCATGCAATAGTTGTAGTTGTGTGTGTAAACTAAAGCTCTAAAGTGATTTTTAATGATTAACAGCTTTTAATATATTCACAGCCTATAACATTTGCTCCCGTTACCAATCAGCAACACATTTGGAGAAGTGTGGCTCAATGGTTAGAGCAGCAGACCCTGAAGCAGAGGTCTGGCCCAGGACCAGGGTTCAATTCCTGCCTCGGCGGGTCTTGGGCTCAATATCCTCGGACCTGATAATTCTCGCCTCGGTGCCTATTCTAATCATGGGTCCCACTCTGCAACTCTGGGCAATAGCTTGCTTAATCTCCACAACGGCCCCAACAGCGCTGGGATGCCTGGCTTCACCTTGGGGAGCCCAGGAGTGGACATTTCACAGGGAAAAGCCAGGAAGGGTTCCACAGCGGTATGCGTTACAGCGCCAGGACACCCCAGTTGGGGTATTAGTGCGCTTTACAAGTACAAATTACAATTACATTTGGCTAAACAAATTAATAAAGGTGAACGGGAACTGGGCTTTGTCAACTTTTTTTTATTTTTATTTTTTTTATTTTTTATCCTCATTTGCGTGCATAGCTCCAATCTATCAAAACCAAAAGACCGCCACAGAGCAAAAAGGCAAATGGTCGTGTTCTGTGCTGTCTCAGCATATAGCTGGTGGGAGAATTCATTCGGGAGGGAGGAAGACCAATTCCCATCAGCACCATTCACACAGGCCAGACATGATCTTGCTTAGGGCTGTGCCTTAGTAGATAGTGCCCGAGTTATCGAGACCCCCATAACACCAAGACTGTTAGTCATGGTAGCAAGGATAAGCAATGCGCGCATTAATCATAGGACCTGGGGAAAAGAAAAAAAAAAAACAGGTTTGTCACTGCTATCGAAGCATAGCCCAAAAAGCTCTCCTATTGGGATTTCCTGCTCTGGCGAGATCGAGTTTGGAAATTTGAAGAAGTGATGCTCGCCATTCATGCACTGTAGGTGGTTGAGCATCTTTCCAATGTCTGCATATCTCCCTACGTGCCGCTAGAATGGCATAAAATAGCAGATTGGTTGCGGCATTGCGGGCTTTACTTTTAAGACCAAAGATAACAAGAGCGAGGTCTATAGAGATGTGTTCACCCAAAGAATGTGATAGCTTATTACTAATGGCTTCCCAATAAGCTGATAGATTTGGACATTCATAGAACATATGGATGTCTGATGCTGCGATTAACCCGCATCTTGGGCATAAGACTGGGCCTGTTAGAGAAAACTTAGTCAACCTATGCGGGGAATAGTATGCCCTATGTATAGTAAAAAGGTGGTTCCTACGAAGCCACGCAGGTTTAACTAGGTCCCAGAGCGTTGAGCAAGAAGCTATCCAGAGCTCCTCCACATCTAAACCTGGCATTAATTCAGCCCATAGTGATGTCGGTAGATGAAAGTTGGCATCTATTTCATCGATTATTTTATTATACCAACGTGAAATTTCTTTCTTTGCCGCTGGGCTGTCTAAAAGGCAGGTTACCAAATCACTGTAACCACCTATAGGTAGCTTACTGATCCGTGCTGGTTGCTCTTTATATGACTGTGACCAGCTGAAGATCTGAATATATTTAAATCTCAACAGACTTGTTAAATAGTCCCATGGAAGTAGTGATCCATCCATAAACAAATCATCCCAACTATTGATACCAGCTTCTATTAGCGGGTTAGTAAGGGCATCTATTGTCCATGAGGGGGGAGCAGGTAAGTTCCATATAGGAGCCTTCCCAGAATAGTAGCCAACATTTGTTGCTTGCCTCACTTTATACCAAGTAGATGCAATCCCTTGTAAAACTTTCAATTTAATTTTCTTAAAGAATTTGGGGTCGCCAAATTTGAACAAAAAACCAGATTGGTCTACTCTTTCACATTCCAGTAATGTAGAAAAAAAAAGGCCCATCCCTGTTGATGTAGGAGTTTTAAGCAACATACGTGTGTGCGAGAGCTGGAACGCCCATGCATAGATTTGAAGGTCTGGACCAGCCAGCCCTCCCTTCTCCCTACGACGTCTGATTTTTTTCCACGAGATTCTAGGGCTCTTACTATTCCAAATAAAGCTGGTAATCGCGCTCTGTAGCTTTGAGATTAACTTTGAATCAAAAAAAAGTGGAATTGAGTTAAACAAGAAAGAAATTTTCGGTAAGATACTCATCTTCACCAGGTTAACCTTACCCAAAACAGTGAGCGGAAGATGTGACCAGTCTCTCATAAGTTTCCGGCACTCTGCAGCTACTTTGGTGAAGTTTAGAGAAGCAATCGAGTTGATGTCTTTAATTATGTTTATCCCCAGATAGCGAATTTGGGTTTTGGATGTCCCGTTATTGTCAGTTATATTAATATTCCAGGACATTGACTCTGTCTTTAGGGCGTTAATCTCATACCCTGAGACTTTACCAAATTTGAGAGCCTGATCGATTATCTCTGGGTATGCTTCATCATAACTCGTAGTAAAAATCATATCATCCGCATAAAGTGCCACCTTTTTATCCCAGCCACCAAAAATAAAAGGTTTAATGAGTATATTGTCTCTTAAGGTTTGAGCAAAGGGTTTGATATATACATCAAAAAGGAGGGGGGACAGGGGACAACCCTGTCTAGTTCCTCTCGTAACCCTGAATGGCTCCGTCAAACCACCGTTTATCAAGAGTGATGGGCACCAATATAACAAATTTATCGTTCTGCGAAATCTATCCCCTACGTTGAACTTCCTCAAGGCCTCCGACAGGTACAACCAATTCACCCTGTCGAAGGCCTTGGTAGCATCCAACGTGAGGACAGCCAAGGGGATAGCCTCTTTTATAGCAATATCTATAGAGCCTAGTAATTCATAAGTGAGCTCACAAAGCTGTCTCCCCTTTATAAACCCTTTTTGGTTCGGAGCTATAATATCAGGCGCTACCCGGCCCAACCGATTGGCCAGTATAGTGGCAAAGATTTTGTAGTCAGCGTTTAATATAGAAATAGGCCGATATGAGCCACAATCTGAAGAGGGTTTGCCAGGCTTCAAGATGAGGGTTATGGAGGCATTATCCCATGATTCAGGTGGCAATTCGCCGTCTCTTAGAATTTGATTAAAAAGGGTAACTAGGACTGGAGAGACCTCTGTGATAAGTTTTTTATATATTTCACATGGCAAACCATCAGTGCCTGCAGCCTTTCCACCCTTTGCTCTCTTTATAGCCTCTTCTACCTCTATAATGGTTATTTCCTCATCCAAGGAGCGGCTCTGTTCTGGTGTTAAAGATGGTAGAGAGATACCTTCCAACCAACTCATGATGTCATTCTGAGTAACATTAAGATCGTCCTGATATATGGATTGAAAGAAATTCCTAAAAGCTACTCTGATTTCATCGTCCCTGGAAAAGGTGCCCCTCGCAGATGTAACAGAGGAAATATTATTACGGACCCGGTCAGATTTTGTTTTCCAGGCAAGTAATTTCCCTGCCCCCTCCCCGTATTGGAAATGCGAAAGCTTACTTGCCTCCCATCTCTGCAAGACACGTTTCTCTAGAATTGCCGATAATGCGTGCTTTAGCCTATCCAACTCTACGTGTTTTTCGGCAAGGTTGTGATTGTCTATTAAACCTGTATTGTCGATATCAGACTGAACTGCCAAAATATTATTTTCTATAGAAGTTACTTCCTCTATATACTGCCTTCTTCTATAGGCTACTTTATTTTTAATGAGGCCTCTTAATGTACACTTAAATGCATCCCATATAGTTCCTGTTGAGGCTGTACCATTATTAGTGTTAAAGAAGTAACGTGTTTCTAACTGTAAAAATTCAATATCCTCTATTGATGAGAGTAAAGACCTGTCAAAGGACCACATTCTTGTAGGAGGTGCCATAGCCAATTTTAATTCTAACTCGATTGCAGAATGGTCGGAGAGATGTATTGGAGTGTAGTGTATTGAGGTAATGTCATCAGCCAAAGCTCTACTAGTAAGAATAAAATCAATTCTAGATTTGTGTCTATACTTCGAATTCCTGAATGAGAAGTCTTGCCTTTGACCCTCTCTAAACTGCCAGATGTCAATATAACCATACTGGTTCATTAAACCTAAAAGACAGTTTCTGGATTTAGAGATAATTTTTTGTCTACTGTTAGGGGATTTGTCCAGAAGTGGGTTCAGAGTGATATTGAAATCCCCGGCTATAATCACCGGGTCTGGGAAACTTAACAAGTGGTTGAATAGGGTTTTCAGTGCTGAGGGATCGTCAATATTTGGACCATAATAGCCCACTAGTGTTAACTTCATTTCTCCTAACTCTACTGCTACAATGGCCCATCTCCCTCCAGAATCCACTTTCTGTTGTATTATCTTAAACCTTACGGATTTCTTGAAAAGAATCGAGACCCCCCGTGTATTAGATGCTTGTGTTGTTGAAATCGAGGATTCTATCCATCTATTCCTTCGGACCAACTCCAGTATCTCGCTATCAATTAAGTGTGTCTCCTGGTGGATAATGATCCCCGCATCGGTATCTCGTAGATATTGCATGATTTTATTAGCACGAGGCTTGGTGCGGAGACCATTAACATTCCAGGATAATAATTTGAGTTTACTCATTGTGTTGTGAGTTTGGGTTATTTGGTGAGACTGACAGTAAGACTAGTAGATTATGTGACAATTTGTATGAATTCATGTTGTTTTGCTTGAGATGAGTAAAAAACCTTATATTCAAAAACTTATTTACATAAAAAGATTGGAGCTCATTCTTTGAAATGTAGTTGTGCCCCGCCACCCCCCGTGCCCTCCCCACCCCCCCTCCTACCCTGGGAAAACCCTGTACTCACCAACCGGAAGTTTTCCGGAAGTAAGTGCCCCTAGCTCTTCCCCATCTCGACCCTGTGTGCCTCTTATATTTATAGTGTGACTCGCCTTTGGATATACTACTTGTTTTATGGGCAAGTATTATTTTTTTTTCCTACCTTTTCCCCAACCTATTTTTTTTTTCCCCTTTTCCCTTTACCCTTTTTCTCTCCCTTTTTTTTTTTTTTTTTTTTAATTTACCCAAGGTGATTTCACGCCTTTATTTTCTCATGCTATATTTTATCCACCCTACTTGATTAATGAAGATTTGATAGTTTAAGGCATTAAGGCATTAACAGTTGATGGCGCTCTTATTAGCTGTGTTTCAACACATCTCAGTACTACTCCCTCTGTTTCCTGCTGCCAAAAGATAGTAGGAGATCATCTGCAGCCTGCACTGATCTAATGTTGTACATTTTGTTGTCTAGCATTATCTTGAGAGATGCGGGGAAACCCATCTGTACTGTAGCACCAAATTTACGAAAAGCGTCCATCCTCTGGCCCAGCCCCCACTGTTTGTCTAAAGTGAACCGGGACAGATCCGAGCGAATCTGAAAATTAAAGCCTTTAAATGTTTGTGACTTTAGCTTAAGTGCTTGATTTAGGATATGCTCCTTCAAGGAGTAGGTATGAAAATTTACAAGAATTTTCCTGGGTTTAGTCCGCTGTGGGTTACGTCTAAAAGGATCCCTATGTATGCGTTGAATGTCCGTTGCTAGCTCCTCAATAGAATGGGAAAGATTTAAAGTTTCTTTTAGTAGAGTGATTATGTAGCTCTTGATATCCGTGCCTTCGCTTCCTTCAGGAACATTCAAGATGCGTATATTGCTACGCCTTGCGTTGTTTTCTAAGAGCTCCATTCTCTCCGAAAGGGCTTGATCTTCTTTTTTTAATCTTGTAATGTCTTCCTCGGAGGCCTCAGCCCTCATCGATATTTGACCCACAGTTTCCTCCAGTGCTTGGGTTCTCACCGTCAAAGTGCCTATTCTCTCATCAAGAGACTCACAGAAACTCCTTATCTCCCTCTGATTGGAGGCTGACTCAGCAAAACCTTGCTTAATCTCCGCAGATAATGCTGCAAACATTAGTTGTATTGAAGCTACAGTCAACTTTTGATCTAAATAATTGTATTTGCTTTAAATAACTAAAAAACAAACAACAATAAAAATTCAAGCATGGCAGCGAAAGCACTGAATAAATAGATGAGGGGGGAGTGTGGTGAAAGTATAAAGGTATCATTAGCTGAGATACAAGTCTATGAGTGAGGTGAGGTGGTGAAATGCAGGTATTACAATACTCAGTAGGTGACAGAAGGGGGAAGACAAAGGGAGTTGATATAAATTCAGTCTTTTTAATACATACCTTTTTTTGTTTGCACCTTAACTCTAGCCTTTCTAGAATAAGTAGAAATATTAAGACAGTAACACCCAACTGGTCCTATACAGAATCGTTCTAGTTTCATGATTTATAAATTGCGCATATTTTATTCTTTCTATGTAGTTGAATCAAAGAAACCTAAAATTCCAAGGTAGAATGTAAATTTCGTAGGCATGGAGGTACAGTTTACTGTTGATTTGTTACAGACATTTACATTGCTACTATAATAAACAATTTACAAATTGTTTGGCACTAGTAAGGCCATTCTATAAGCAGCCAATTTTTTTCCCAGTGATCTCTGTTTGTTCACCTTTACTCATAATAAACTATATCTGCATTGACATGGCACACCAAGACAAGACAATCAAAACAGAAGAGGTACAAACAACTGAGAAAGGTACCAGCATTTTAGCATGAGAACAACCAAATGGGCTGTTCCCTTTGACAAGTTGGCTTGCTTGGCTCAGCCATCTTCAGCCAATGATTTGAGGTTTTGTAAATCACACCTTTGCTCAGCCCAGAAGGGCCAGTGCAATTTTTAAAAAATATACACCGCTGGGTTTAGTAAAGTGCAGTAGAGTTCTTCAAATTACTTTCATGTAATTCAGCCCCTAGGTTTGCACTTGAAACTACTCTTCCGTACTCAGGCGCTTAATACTCGGTGAGATAGAACGGTCTTAAGAAACATCCTTACTCTAGGTCACTCACACAAACTCCGGATCGATTGGACAGCCATGAAGGAAGACGCTCTGGCTCGCAATTCAGTAGAGGAAGAAATTGCAATACCAAAACCAATTAAAAGAGAAACAGCAGACATCATATGCCATGGGCTCGAGAGCACCACACTGCAAAGATTGACAACCACAATGAAAACATACCACATACGGTTACTGTGGAATACACAACCAGGCTGTCGAACTCTCAGCACTGGGAAAACAACCCAAACAACCAAAGTGCAGACCAGGAGTCCATGGTCAAATCCCTTTGTGGGTCCCACGTTATTACTCATCTTCCCACTGGCCATTGAGTTAACTGCAGCACCTTGTCTGCAACTGTTGTTGAATTTGTCACTACACAGACTCCTGGACCTCACTTTGAGCCAATTTCCTGCCCTCTAAGTTTGTCATTCAAATTTCTACCCTGGTTTACCTCCACCTGATTCATTAATTCCCCCCCAAAGTCAGAGGTACTTGTGAATTTGATTGTCAGTTGCTTCGATTCATAGTGCTCAGTTATATCCAATTCTTGTCCTGATGATGACCCTTTAATGTGGCAAGGGTTGAAACACGGTGGACAGCTATCCGGCTGAACAAGACTTCCATTAGTTGACCTTTCGTTTAGGAATCCTCCCCTCATCCTAGAAACTGTGATCCCTTTAGGAAAACGAAATCTGCACATGCTGTTTTAGATAACGCCCTTTGTTCAATCCTCCAGCTTTCCATTTTCATTGTGATCACGTTATTGCATCAAATGCACAATTTATTAAGCACAGTGTGTTCACACTACACTGAGCATTAACTACTCACACATGTATTTTGATCCAGTCTGTATACTGCCTATATATGTATATATGGATAAATAATTATTTTTGTACAAACTGAATTATTGTTCATATCTTTTCTTGTTGATCATACGCGCCAAACAAAACATTAATTATTGTTTATTATCTATATGCACTATTAATATTAATAAGTATTAATATGAATACTTATTAATTATTTGTATTTGTTAGGTATTGTACAAATAATTACTGGGTGAATGAGACATAACGTAGATTCAGCTACAGTAAAACACTAGATCATTTTACAACACTGAAATTCTTCCAGGCTGAGGAATATGTGGCCTACAAGAGCTAAATGCTTTCTATTTTTAGGTTCAAAAACTAATGTTAATGAAACATATATTGTCCTCCCGATTTCTTCACCTTTTGT
Organism: Lissotriton vulgaris; assembly: GCF_964263255.1. Lineage (NCBI taxonomy): Eukaryota > Metazoa > Chordata > Amphibia > Caudata > Salamandridae > Lissotriton > Lissotriton vulgaris. The sequence continues at coordinate 1,059,500,080 of NC_141694.1, read as the reverse complement.
GTACCTGTTCATAAAACAAAGGGATCATTCAACATGAATCAGGATTCAGAGTTTTGCAATCATTACTGCACCCAGAGCTTTTTCCTCAAACAATCCCCGCCATTGTGAGTTTTATGCACCTCGGAACAGGATAAATCACGTGGTGCTAACGTGTCACCCCAGCCCCAGACTGGATTTATGAGTTGTAAAAACAGCTTGTGCATAAAGCAGAGTGCCTGAAGTCAGGGCACAAGTCCTAAAAAAAGAAGTGGAGGGACTAGCCTGGTTAGGCAGTATGCAAGTGACATCACGGCGCGCAACATCATGGTGCGCAACATCACGCACGCAACATCACAGCGCATGACATCACACATGGCATCACAGGAATTGACATCATAGAAAGTGGCATCCCAAGCCACGACTTTACAGGAAGTGGCCTCACAAGAAGTGACATCAGATCGAAAGTCCTTACATACATGTTTAGCAGGTCCCTCGTGTGCACGTTTTAGCGCATTGCGAGGATAATAGCACAGTAAGATAAGGAAGATGATATGTGACTTCTACACCTTGCAGTCCCACAGTTTTATGTAACATATCCTGTACATTCATGTACAAACATATAATTTATTGTACATGTAATATGCCCGTGTTGATGTAAAGCACTCTGACACCCTGCATTGGAATGAGTAAGGCTATACAAGAAAAAAAATAGTGGTACTCAAATTATTTCAATGCCTTCTCAGGGAAAGTAAGCTCTATATAAATTAAATTTGCTTTGTGAAAATACTAGGAAAGACCAACACATCTGATATACTTACAGTGCATGCGAATCTGCTAAACAGGGGCTGAACAAAGTGGAAAGCTGCCTTTCTTAAGTATGTGTGAAGTGCTAACAAGGTGTGAGCCTTTGTTTGCCCACTGCTTCATGTGCATCAGATGTGAGGCTCCTGACTGCTCCTAGCCAAGAAACTCGAACAAAAGGAGGCCTGATGACCCCTCATATTCGGCCTGTGTTATGGGCCCAGTAGGAGTCTTAGATAAGAAGCCCATCCCCGTCTACACGTTCTTGCTTGTTGCAGATGGAAAGCAGACAACGTGCAGGCGCTGCTGAAAGTATCCCAGTGTTTGGAAATTACACCGGGGCACGTTCAGCACCGTATTCAGTGATGCCCAAATTCTTGGCAGGGTGGACCATATTCACCTTGTGAAAAAAGTGGGTGGACACCGTCCACCCGCGTGTACCCCCAACTCGTGCCCTGCCTGAAGTGTATTCTTCATTTCATTGGCAGTACAGCAGCTAACATCTGGAATGGTCGACAACTCAAAGCTGGGGAACCGGGTTTGAGTGTCGGCTCAACATCCTGTGATTCTGGGCAAATCCCTTAATCTTACCGCGCCTAACAAAAACATGCATTGGCATAGCCAATAGGTCTCGCATTTGGGACCTTATAAGTGTTTAGCCATGCAACACTTGGTGTTGCTAAACCAAGGATATTCTGCTGCATAACTAAATACTTATAGGGTCCAAAAAAGCGAGACCTATTGGCTATGCCAATGCTTGGTGGTCTAGAAACGTGCACACAGGACAATTGTACATGCAGCGAAAATCAACACATCTCTAGCTACTCCATCTAACAAGAAACATTAGGCAGAATAGTTCTAATGCTCTAACATAGAGTCAATCAATCAATCAGGAGTTTGTTAAAGCGCGACTACTTACCCGTGAGGGTCTCAAGGCGCTAGGGGGGGGGGGGGGGGGGGGGGGTAGGGGAGGGGGGGCAGGTTCCATTCCATCAAGGAGGGGGTCTGTCGAAGAGCCAGGTTTTGAGGTTTCTTGCGAAGATGGGGAGCGATGTTGTCTGTCTGAGGTGGAGCGGAAGGGCGTTCCATGCTTTGGCCGCGAGGAAGGAGAAGGAACGGCCTCCCGATCTGGTCTTTCTGGTGCGAGGGACCACGGCGTAGGAAAGCTGGGCTGATCGTAGGGTCCTTTGGGGTGCGTGGAATTTGAGTCGGCTGTTCAGGTATGCTGGTCTGGTGCCGTGGAGGGCCTTGTGTGCGTGGGTGAGCATCTTAAAGGTGATTCTCGCCTCGACGGGGAGCCAGTGGAGTGTGTGCAGGTGCTGGGAGATGTGGCAGTGTTTTGGCAGGTTGAGGACCAGTCTTGCGGCGGCGTTCTGGATGTTCTGTAGCTTGCGGATGAGGTTTTTGTTTATTCCGGTGTAGAATGCGTTGCCGTAGTCGAGTCTGCTGGTGACCAGGGTGTGAGTGACTGTCTTTCGGTGTTCGAGGGGGATCCATTTGAAGGTCTTACGAAGGAGACGGAGGGTGTGGAAGCAGGAAGATGAGACAGAGTTGATCTGGCGGTCCATTTTGAGCTCGGAGTCCAGGATGATTCTCAGGTTGCGTGCGTGGTCTGTGGGGGTTGGCGGGTTTCCGAAGGCGGTGGGCCACCAGGTGTCGCTCCACGAGTCGGGTTTGGGCCCATGATGAGTACTTCTGTTTTGTTGGTGTTTAGTTGTAGGCAGCTGTTTTTCATCCATTTGGCGACGGCTTCCATGCCTTCTCGAAAGTTGCGTCTGGCGGTGTTGGGCTCGTTGGATAGGGAGAGGATGAGCTGGGTGTCATCTGCGTATGACACGATGTTGAGTCCGTAGGTTCTGACAATGGGGGCAAGTGGAGCCATGTAGACGTTGAAGAGCGTCGGGCTGAGGGAGGAGCCCTGGGGGACTCCGCAGGTGGTAGGTGTGGGGTCCGAGAGGAAAGGGGGGAGTCTGACCCGCTGCGTCCTGCCGGAGAGGAAGGAGCAGATCCAGTCGAGGGCCTTGTCCTGGATTCCTGCATCGTAGAGTCTGCGTATTAGGGTGCGGTGGGAGACTGTGTCGAACGCCGCTGATAGGTCGAGGAGGATGAGGGCTACTGTTTCTCCTTTGTCCAGTAAGGTGCGGATGTCGTCTGTTGCGGCGAGGAGGGCGGTTTCCGTACTGTGGTTTTTTCTGAAGCCGGATTAGGAGGAGTCGAGGATGTTGTGTTCTTCAATGAATGTGGCGAGTTGGCTGTTGATGGCTTTCTCGATGACTTTCGCTGGGAACGGGAGCAGGGAGATGGGTCTGTAGTTTTTGAGGTCGGTGGGGTCAGCTGAGCGTTTCTTCAGGAGGGGGTTGACCTCGGCGTGTTTCCAGTCGTCGGGGAACGAGGCGGTCGCCAGGGAACGGTTGATGGTGTGGCAGAGCATGGGTGCGATGGTGTTGGCGGCTCTGTTGAAGATGTGGTGGGGGCAGGGGTAAGTGGGGGCCTCTGAGTGGATTGACTTCATTGTCTTCAGTGTGTCTTCGGTGGTGAGGGCTGTCCAGTCATCAATCGCTGGTTTCCGGGTGTCGGGGGTGGTTGGTGAGGGTTCAGTGTGTTGGTTGTCTTCGTCGAGGTTGTCGTAGATGCTCTTGATTTTGTGGTGGAAAAAGATTCTGAGTTTGTCGCAGAGGTCTTGTGAGGGAGGGATGTCGGTAGACTCGCTGGTGGGTTGGGCGAACTCCTTGATGATGCTGAAGAGTTCCTTGCTGTTGTGTGCGTGGGTGGAGATTCTGTCTTCAATCGCTTTTTTCCTCGTTTCTCTGATGAGTTGATGGTGGGCATTGGTGGCGGCTCTGAAGTTGTTGTGGGCTTCTGTGGATTTGGTGTTTCTCCAGGTCTTTTCGAGGCGGCGGCATGTGCGCCTGGACTCTCGATGTTCGGTGGTAAACCATCTGGCTTTCTTGGCACGGGTATTGTTGTTTTTCTTGAGGGGGGCTATGGTGCTGGTGCTGTCCGAGATCCATCTATGCAGGGTTCGGGCTGCGGTGTTGGGGCCGTCGTTTTCCGCGATGGTTGGGGTGGAGTTGTTGAGTGAGGAGGTGAGCTGGTCATCGGTGATTTTGGTCCAGTTTCTTTGTGGAAGCAGGTGCTGGTGTCTGTGGATGGTGGGTGTTCTGAAGGTGAAGTGGACGCAACGATGGTTGGTCCATGGGAGTTCGGTGGTGTGGCTGAAGGTGATGGAGTTTCCTGTAGTGAAGAGGGGGTCGAGGGTGTGTCCTGCTGAGTGCGTGGGCTCGGTCACGATCTGGCGGAGTCCAATGTTGTGGAGGTTGTCCAGGAGGCATGTGGTGTTGGGGTCCAGTTGATTGTCGAGGTGAAAGTTGAGGTCTCCCAGCAGGGTGTAGTTGGTGGATGCGATGGCCTGCAGGGAGTTAATGTCCGTGATGGAGTTGGCGAAGGGTCCGCGGGGTCCAGGGGGTCGGTAGAGCACCAACAAAACATCCCCTTTAAGCAACCCCACCATAAATATTCAACACAACACTTAACCAGCACTCTGAACTGCCAACTAAGACAGCACAGATATTCCACTTGGGCTTGGATTATGCTGCACCAATGTTTTTTTTTAGCAATAGTATGCAGCATAGCCGATGCTGTGCAGCATGACAAAAGGGAAACAAGCAGAATTTGGATTGTAAATGCGCTCATTTAGTACAAAGGCTTGGGTGAGGTTAAATGGTGGATTAGCAAAGCAGAGGGCATGAAAGGATTCGAGGCAGGCATTCCTGCCCTGAATGTGCTCATTGTTTGCTGCAGAAACAGTCATTACTTGCAGTATCCGTGGAACTGTGGGTAAGTAGCACGTTACCCGTGGATTTGGTCTAACACGCTAGTTTACTTGCGTTTTCGCTGCACGTATCGAATATCTGGTGGTAGTCATAAGAGTTAATTCCCTTTAAGATTGCAACTGCATTGACAAATCCCATCTGAATACGGAAAAGGAGCATCTGACATGCCAATAAGGTCCTGGGTCCCCTTACAGGTGAGACCAACCGTAGGACCGTGTGTCCAGGAGCGTGGCTGTGTGTGTATTTAAAAAGAGCGAGATAAAAGTAAGGAGGAAAGAGTTGAGGGCAGGCACTGAAAGAAGTGAGCTGGGGTCGTAATGCCCCAGCGTCAGGAGCAGCGCTGGGAGCACGCCGAGTGCTGCCTTGTGCATCTGAAGCAGGCCGTGCTCGACAAGGAGCCGTTGTCTATTGGGGAACGGGCCTGTTACTCACCCACTGGGCGGGTCCATGCAAATCCACAGTTGCATTTCCTATCCGCCTTAAGTAGTCTTCGCCTCGTTTAATGATAAAGGGCACCTGATATTTAGGACACCCCTAAAATTTGGGAGCGGGGACCCTCTGGTGGGGGAGGTGGGCTCCTATTTCATTGTGGGTGAAGAGCGGAGGCAGGTCTGCTGTTCTGCCCAAAGCAAGGCACTCCCTCCAAATATAAAGCGAATTGGGCGAATGCAGCATGTCACATTAAACATATACGCCAACTGAGACACATATACTCGTTGCGGAGCAGACTCATTGTTAGGTATGCACACAGCAGCCGGGATCCTGGAAGATGCGCTGAATTACTTTTGGCTGCAGATGAAATGGTATTGAAATGGCATTTGGCATTTGGAAATGGCATTTGGCAGAAGCAGGGGCGTGAACAGAGGACTGGTGAGGATAGGCAACTAGACTCTTTTAGCATGGCGCTATAAGGCCACGGCTGCTGAGGTACCCTGACAAGGAAACAGCAGTGTTTCTCTAGAATAGGTTTAGCCAGGGATTTAAGATTCCTTGCACAGGACCTAGGAGGGGTAGGAGATCGGGTAATTTTAAATTTTGTAAGGAGAAAATACAAGTGTTTACGGAAAAGCTGCAATAGGATGTGAAAACAGTTGGAAGAATGAAAGGCCCAATTCAGGAGCCAACAATGGTGGAATTAATTTTGCTGCTGCCAGGTGTAGTGTAGAAAATAGTGGGTGAGTCCTGCCTCACAGACCACCATTCATGGCCAGAGTGAATATCCATAAATGATTTCATTGCACAGAGTGAGTGATCCTTACATCATTATAGCATTGTTCAGGCAATAAAGCTGGTACAACAGTGTGGTACAGTAGCTGATATAGGACAGGCCGATATAAAATCAGAATACTGGTTTGCCTTGATAGATTTCAATTCCAAGGTATACACTATCAAGGGCACTTGTTGTAGATACATCTCTGGACACTTCTAGTTAGTTACATGTAGATTTATTGTAGGGCCCAGCTGAACGCACACCTCGCTAGGTGACCAGACCATCAACTGACCTGAGTGGAACACTCCGGTACAAGTTAGAACACACATAGGTATTCTGTGAGGCTAAGGAGGTAAGAACACAAAGGAAGGGCTAACGACCACTGTCAGCCATGTTACATGAAGAACTAATTTACAACACATCTTCCTCCTTTTCAGAAAAAATGAAATAAATAAACAAATCACAATAATGAATCTTAATGTATGGGAGACAACAACACTAATAATTAAGACAGATAGGAAGTCTGCGACTTTTTGAATTATTTTAGTTCATGAAGGCAAATGAGCGTAAGGGGCAAATAGTGTTAAGCGTGAAGTGTGAGGTGAGGCTCATCACCCAAAACAACTAATAGGTATCACCACCACCTACTCCTCTTAGACTGACAAAAACAGGAAAAGACAGTCTACGTTCTCCAATCTGTCCATGTCCAGCAAAAACAGGAAGAGACAGTCCACTTTCTTCAAACTGTTTCTGTTAACAACCGCTTTCCACTCCAAGTTGAAGATGAACAGTTCAACAGATGCCTCCATGCTATAGATTACCAATATCTGGATTTAATGTTCCTGAAGAACTTATTGAATCCAGTTATTTCTCTGTCCTTGTGCTGTCCCAGTTCTGATTCTCTTTCTCTGGTTCTGGACTTCTTTCTCCAGTTACAGGCCTCTTACACTGGTATCGGCCCCTTTTTTTTCGAGTCTGGACTTTCTATCCTAGTTTTTTTAACTATCTGTCTGGTTCTGGGACCTTTGTCGCCATTGTGGGCTCTCTGTCTTGGCTCCCCATTGTGGTTCTGGGACCTTTGCCCCTTCTTGGTTCTGGTTGAGACCTTTGTTCCCTCTTGATAGTGGGTGGAAACTTTGTCCCCGTTGTGGACTCTCTGTCTCGGATCTCTATTGTGGTACTGGTACCTTTGTCCCTTCTCTTTTATTTCTGGGACCTTTGTCCCCTCCTTTTTTCTGGTTTTGGGACTTTGTCCCCATTGTAGACTCTCTGTCCATCTTCCAGACCAGACCATCAACTGACCTGAGTGGGATAGAACACACATAAGTATTCTGTGAGGCTAATTAGGTAAGAACACAAAGGAAGGGCTAACGACCACTGTCAGCCATGTTACATGAAGAACTAATTTACAACAGCAGTACTTTGGCGAAAAGGCTATGCCAATGGATGTTTGGTAGCCTGTGCTGTATTAAAAAAAAAATCAGCAAATCTGTGGAATAGGTGGTGAAGAAAGTTGCAGAGTGTGGGCAAGTGATACACTAGTTGGACAGTTTCTTGATGGTAGGCACAGTGGGTGTACTGTCAAATGTGGGGGACTGAAGATATCACTGTTGTGGGTGGCTGACTAGTTTGGCATACCATTGGCTCTGAAGAAGACTGAAGAGCCGTGTATTAGTTTGATGTTTGGGTTTTTTTTGTAGTTTGAATTGGACCCAGTTTCAATGGTGTCACAAATACTGACGACAAGCTAAAGGTCTTGATCACGCTGTAACATGAGGTGATTGGGGAAAGAGAAGAACGAGCTATGGCAAGATCAACTGGTGCTAGGTCACCTGAATTTTGTGGGGAGGGTTTTTGACACTGGGTGGACTTCCTGCAGGCAGTTGGTCTTTGCTGTGAGAGGTGTCACAAAACCGCACCACAGGGTTAGAGTGACAGGAACAATGTGGCGAGATTTACAGATTTGATTAATGTTTTGGAAAAATATAATGGAGTGGCGTTGTGGCTCCAGACTAACCTGATGAGATGATCATTTTCTCATGCTTCTGGTGCAGGCGGGTTTGGCATGTATTGAAGGGGGGCAGCGGTGAGCAGAGAAATGGCCACTGACTTGGACAAACAAGAGGCACAGAACTTTTCTTGGAGATTTTCTAGTGGTGCAACAGTGGGGTGAAGAACTGATAGATCAAAATGTAACGTTCACGACTGATAATGCTTCAGTAGTGTACATGATCAACAGGATGACAACAAAAGATGAGCATGATTTGTGCCTGCTGAGAGAGTTGGTGTTGTTGTGACTGAAGTATACATTGTTCAGAGCTAGGCATATCGCTGGGATGGATAGGAGAATAGCTGATGTGTGTTATCAGGATCTTCCGTATTAACAATTGTTCTGTTCCAGTTTTAATATACGCAGATGATGCAGTTTTAATGGCACAAACTTTATTAGGGCTACAAAGAATTGTAACTACTTTGTCACTTTTATGTAATCTAAGGGTTTGAGTGTGAACCACTAAAACCAATATTATGAAGTATGGTAAGAAGAGTGACAAATGTCGTGACATTTTTACCAATAATAGTAAAATTGACAGTACTAACAAGTTTTCGTATCTGGGGATTTTCTCTTTGACAATAAGGGGACGTGGTCTCCTGCAATTCAGGCTAGGAACCTGATGTTTTTAAGAGCCACAGGTGCTGTGATTAATTTTGCAAGAAAATTAGGCCGCAGACCAGTCCCTGAATTGTTACAAATAAAAGTGCCTCTCGACAGCTGTGTATGGATCGGGAATTTGGGGCCTTACGGATGTGCAGCAATTACAAGTGATTGAAAATGCTTTTTTACGATATTTGCTAGCTGCCCCGCGTTCCCCTTCTAATTTTTTTTGTCACTCAGAGCTTGGTATCTCATTTGTCTCAGATTTAATTAAAATCAAACCTATTTTGCTATGGCATAAGGTCTGGGTGTCAAATTAGACACGTTTTAATCGTGATATTATTACAGATTGTTTAAGGCTCGACAAGGCCTCTCGTATCCCTTGGTTCAGATATATCAGGCAACTAATGAGTGAGATGGATCACCCTGAATACTATGAGAGACCTGATAGTATGGGATGTATTTCGAGAAAGATACTGAAAGCAGATTGTCTCGCTCATTTACAGTCTAAGAGATGGCATGCTGAGAGTGCTAAATCAACTGTTATGGATAATCAGCTGATTTTATCGTGCACTGGCATTCAAACATATATGGTTCAAGTAATGGGAAATTAAGATTGAATGCTACTGACACGCTTTCACCTGGAGATTTTCCATAGACATATAAGCTTCCCAGTTTTAAATGATTGGTCTAGGAATTTGGATCCCTGCCCAAATGATGACGTATCAAGGCAATCTACGCTGCATATTCTTTTATTTTGTAAATTTTACTCTAACCCTAGAAAAAGGTTTTTACTGCCCATTTTAAAAACGTTGTATTTAAAAAAATGTTGCGCAGCTCTACTGATGTTACAAACTCTGGATAATGAATTGATTATAAAGCCTTTTGCTCTTTTTTAAAACAGTGTCATTAAGTTTAGGAAATCTATGTGGAACTGGAACTCTTGACTTTTAATTATGCAGATTTTATGTTTTTATTTAAGGATATGTGCAATTGACTAATATGATTTTATTGTAAACTGCATTAGATTTGTGCTTTTATGATTTATTTTTAAATTGAATAAAGCTACTCTTGATTTTGATGTGTGTTATCTTGTTTACAGTAGGCGAGTTTCCGTGATTTGGTCCCCAAATCGCAAGAGTTGTGCCTGTGCCCCAGAATATGTTGTTCACACTACGAGACCTGTGCAACTAACTGAGAGGTCTACAGCTTAGTCAACGAGGAATTCTTACAGGATGTGTGGGATGGATTTTCTGGGGTCATTAGCAGGGTATAGAGTCAATTTTGGACAGGTAAGGGAATTGAGGAAGAAGGACACGGTCAGTTTTTTGATGCAACAGATCAAGAAGAGGCTGGAGCCGGGGAGAATTGGGGGGAATATGGCAGAGATTGCATTCAATGGGAAATGTTTCTGGGGTGTATGATCAATGGAGGGAATGGGTAGAAGGATACTGGAAGGCTGAAAAGGGAAACAGAAGGAGAGAGTTGAGGAGGCAGGTCAGGGTTACCATTTTGAGCGCTTAGGTTACTTAGGAGAGATCTGCCTGTGCATCTGCTTGGGAAGGGTTATTGTTAGGGACCATATTCTTGGTGTTGTGTTTAGGTACATTTCAAATATCATAGCTGGTGGATATGAAGAGTGACTAAGGTCACCTACAGATTGTTTGATCATTTCCCCTACTGATCTACGCTTCGCGAGATGATCGGATAACAATCTTTTAAATTTTAGTTTATCCGAAGGGTAAGATAGAGTTAGGGTTGATGAACAGATCCTTCCGGTCAATACCCTCCAGGGTGGTCTTAACATAATTCAAAGCGAAACAAAAGGGGATTATGGACGGAGCGTTTGAGCAAATCAAACACTCACCCCCAGTCAACTGATCTGGGTTTAATCCATCACCATTCTTTAGCTCACTCAGCCACCCCAATTCAGACATGGCCATATGCAAATCAGTCTGACCCTGTGCCTCATGGGAACAGTCCAGCCCGAATTGCCACGCCATGTCTTCCCTGGACCGGAAACAAGCATCCTGGGACCGGTTTCGGATTCATAATCCTCATCAGCCAGGCTATCTTGAATCCAGTGGCCAAGTGAGCAAGGGACTCACGTCTGAGCATACCCTGCCAACTTAGGGCGAACAAAGCGAAACAAAAGGGGATGATGGACGGAGCGTTTGAGCAAATCAAACACTCACCCCCAATCAACTGATCTGGGTTTAATCCATCACCATTCTTTAGCTCACTCAGCCACCCCAGTTCAGACATGGCCATATGCAAATCAGTCTGACCCTGTGCCTCATGGGAACAGTCCAGCCTGAACTGCCAAGCCATGTCTTCCCTGGACCGGCAACAAGCATCCTGGGACCACGGGATATGTAGCCATTTGTCCCTGTGCAAGCAGTCTTCCAGGATTTGTCTACTTAGGACTGCCTCGGGATTTGACCAGATTTTCAACCATGCCATGATGGGTCTTAGCTTAATCTGATCCTCGATGAATGGGCTCTGTAGGTGCCCTTAGTCTTATAGGGCATAGAGCCATACCTGTACTTGGTATACAATGCACAGGATAGATTCCTAATGACTTGCCTTAGGTTTAACCTATTACCACATTTATTGGCGGATCCTGTAGGTTTCACATTAACAATTGCGCAGAAGGGTGCCTGCGGCTGCGACAATAGGTCTCCGCAGGACACCCTTCATTTTGTACTTTTGTGCCTGTTTTTAAGCACCCCCGGCGTAAATATTTGGTGGAAATTTAAAAAAAAGAAAAGTTTAGGCATGCCAAAACGGCTTTACACTACCTGCAAAGAGCTAATGACCCATGGACACTCTGTTGTATTATGAACTTTTTGAGGCTTGCTGTGAGGTTAAGAAATACAAGAGGAGTCAGCTAATCATGTGGTTTTTAAGTACGTATTTTTATCTGTTTGTATTTGTAATTCGAGATGATCCCCAGATGTACATTAATTCTATATTTTAACCTTGTAAATATATTTGTACTTTTATGATGTTTTCTAATCATCGAATAAAGAATTACTGGATGTGAAGAGTGTGTCTAGTTTGAGAGCGAAAGACATGGTGAGGCCAATCATTTGTTTGGAATTTTGGCTGCTGCATAGCAAAACGGACCAGAAAACATGGTGTGGCTGCATACATGTGGGAAAGAAGGTATTTGCCCAGTGTGGATAATGGATCATTTTTTGGGAGTGACTGGAAGGGTGCCGGCCCCTTTGTTTTTGCATGCTGATTGCTCAAAGGTTTCTGACAAGCAAGTATTGGGGGTGTTGTGGAAGTGTTAGAGAGGTGGGAGATAGAATGAGGACTTTGGAACCCATTAATTTAGGAAAAAAGCAGCAACTGTGGGTTTCGAGTTGGTTTGAATGTGAGTCGGCTGAAGGGTTTGGGGAGATGGAGAAGTAATTACTTGAGAGGATAGTTGGGGTCAGGGAAGTTAGAGGAGGGAGGTAGGTCTTAATACCCTCTACTTTCATATTGAAGGTACAGACGACTAGAAGGGTAAAAAGAGGATGTTTGTATATGAGGGCACTCCATAGTGAAATGGGCTTGGGACCAGCCGGAAAGCAGTTCAATGGAACACAGGCAGGAAAGGATTTTGTAAAAGTGATTTTTGCTGTTATGACATCAGTAGTCCGAGATGGGGTCAACTGATGTAGGCAATGTGGGAATTGAGAGCAAAAGGCCTGCGGCCGCATGTGGTTGCACCAAGGAAATAAAGATTTGGTTCAGACTACAGGGTTGGAGGTAATCAAAATGATAAAGAAGGATCTGAATGTTCTGAAGGAGAGGTAGTTTAGTAAAGTTTTGTTGGACACAGATGTTGCCTCGTAGCGTGTGGAGAGCGGCCAAGAAACCAGCAGCCACAGACAGAGTGAGCAAAGGAGATTAATAGAAATGTGAGCATTTTGCCAGGCAAAGGGGATGAGTTATTAAACACAGTGAGATTGTTTATGATTCACATGTTTTATTCAGTCACGACTGAGTGCATTTTCACTGCTAGGCAACAAATTATACCTCGTGAAATTGATGGAGAGGACAGGAGAATAGGTGGAGAGAAAGGAGACGGGGATGAGAACAGAAAGAAAATCTCTGGGAAGCTTTTTCTGGCAGTTCAAAGAACATAAAGAAGGAACATAAAGAAAAAGTGTTACATGGGAAGGAGGGGAAGAAAAGAAGAAGGGAGATTTAAGAGGAGAACACTCTCCAGGAGCAGACAGGCTAGACATGTGTAGAATTTCCGTACAGTGGGAAGGACAACACAAGATAAAAGTAAATAAAAAAGATTGGTTAAGGTCAAAAGTGTTGAGTAGAACGTGGGGTGGGTATGTTTTGGTGGAAAACCTTTGCGGTAGTGGCAACCGTTGGTGTAGGGGCAAGTGTTAGAAGTACATTTAGGGTGCAATAGCATTTGCAACTCACCCGCAGAATATTTGGGTTCGCCCAGCTTTATCCGAATAAAGTGGCCTTTTGCTCAACTGGAGTGGAGTGTCATAGTGATTCCTTTCCCCAAGACTGGTCCCAGAGGAGGGGCGGAAAGCACCCTTGAAGCCCGGGAGGTTTGGGGGGAGAGAAAGGATAAGCAGAATGTTGCAAGCAGCCGTGAGGCTGCCATATTGCATCATTGCACTTTAGGAACCTGCAGGTTCTTTTTCCTGCAGCGCCTGAGAAAATGAAGGCCCACCTTCCACCCTAGTGCAAGAAGGGGTTTGGGAGCATGCTGGACAATGTGTTTGGGGAAGTCTATCATTTGGGAGCATAGGGTGAGTGCTCAAAGAATGGACAGATGAATATGCGAGAAAAGGGGGCAAATGAAGGAGGGGAAGAAAAAGGAAGAACAGAGAATCTAGAGGATGGTGTGGACAGGGAACACAGCCTCGACCGAAATCTCTGTAGAATACTGACAGACTTCCACTGAGATGAGGAATGGTGGAGGACTTTAACACTAACATTGCTAGGGTGTGCGGCCGTGTTCAAGATGATAACCCTGCCAAAACTCCCATAAGTCCTTCAGAGCACGTATCACAAAGTCCCAGAAGAGATCTTCACCAGAATAGAAGGAAAGATCCGGAAACAATTATGGAACAAGGGGTATCCAAGAGTGGGACTGCAGACACTGCAGCACAACCAGGACAAACATAGCCCTCCCAGACATACAGGCATACTACTGGGTGGCGCACTTGATAGTGGTTAACGACTGGGGCTACACACCCGGAGATCACTCCACTTACGCAAAGGAGAGAAGCCAGTTACATCCTAGATCCTATCTACACGACCTATAAGGAGGGAAGGGTGTAGGAAAGCTGCTGCCTGCAACCCAGATGACGATAGAAGCCAGGTGGGGAAGTGCATGGGGTGGGCCACAAAGGTCACCCGAGAGACCCCCTTAAAGGTGGGAAAGCGGCTAAAAGAAATTGAGAAACAATAAGGGTTCGGTGCATGGGACATGATTAGTATTTCCAAGATGGGAAATCTTTTGGAGGAAGGGGACCTGGTCTCATTCAGCTCCCTCCAGTGAGACTACCAGCTTAATAGAAACACAATATTTTAAATACATATAACTCACACACGCCTGGAATGCGGAGGGGCTAGATATAGCTTACATCCTGGAATATGCACTCCTAGAGGAGAGACTGCTTCAGGGGGAACTGGAGGATAAAAAGGTTTCCTGGTTGTATAAGACGATTAATAACTACCTGACAGACTCATTAAAGAAACTGAGAGAAATATGGGAGAGAGAGGTTCGAGAACTGGATAACATGGACTGGGTGGCGGCCTTGATGCACCTGATAGAGGAGGCGATCAAATCCAGGCTAAGACTTTGTCGATTTAAGATACTACCCAGGGTTTATTACGATAGGGTCCACCTACACCAATTTCGAAAAGTGGTTTCCTCCAACTGTCTAAAATGTGGGGCAGAAAGGGGAATCATTCCTGCATACACTTTGGGATTGTTCCAACATACAATCATATTTGACTAAAATATTGAGAGTTAGCTCCGGTACTGGGGGAATCAATCCCTGCAGACCCAAAATACGTTCTCCTCTATATACCCACAGATGTTGATGTCCCACGAGCCGAGCTCCTTTTAAGCAACCTAGGTCTAGTACTGGCAAAAAGAGATGTGGCCAAATATTGAGGGGCTCCATAGCCACCATGTCTCCGGGAATGGTTCATTGAGATGGAGTTATACATGGCAGCTAAAAAAGGTCCTATACAAGGCTAGAGGATGCCTGAAGAAGTTTCATAAGGTGTGGGGTCCCTGGAGGAAATACTACGGCATAGATGTGGGAGACAGTGAGGAAACGTCTCAATCAACACAGTCCCAATGACTCATGGTAGACGTCCGTCTGGAAAGTTATAATACCTGATAATTGCTTGAATGTCATTAACAAATTTAAAGTACACTTTACCATTGCAAAATTGGAAGAATGCATTTCTACTCCAATGAAGTTACTTTTGTAGGTGCGTTGTTAAGCACTGTGTACTACTGATGGATGGAAAATCAAATAAAAATGAAAAAACTACTATGAAAAAGGTGGATTACTCCTGACCACATACTCTTAAATAAACTAATCCTAAATCGAGGAATTTACTGGTGATCTTGTTACGGGCAGTGTGGGGAAACTAATGCAACAGGCAAACACCTGGAGTCAGCTGCAGCTCCCTGTCTGTCACCTCCTTTAGTCTGGTCAGGACCTCCCCCCAAAACCAGTGTAATAGTGGACAGTCCCAGAGCATGTGCACACACGCAGCATTTTCCATCTTGCACCGCGGGCAGGCTGTGTGGGAACCGAAAAACTCATTAATTTTGAGAGGAGTAAGGTACGCCTGATGGAACACATAAAATTGTATTCGCTGGAATCTCGCATTCCGGGAGCATTTCCATGCCCGCTCCATCAACATCTCCCACGGCTTTTCCTCTATAGGGGTCCTCAGATCCGCCTCCCACTTAATGTGCCAAAACCACAGGTGATGGATAGAATGCAGAACAATGTCATACATTCAACCCAGTACAGAGATCTGGGCCTAAATCCATCGTTTTTTAGCACTTTACACCACCCCAGTTCAGACATGGCCATATGCAAATCAGTCTGACCCTGTGCCTCATGAGAACAGTTCAGCCCGAACTGCCAAGCCATGCCTTCCCTGGACCAGAAACAAGCTTCCGAGAACCGGTTTCTGGCATTCCAGCCTTCTTCAGCCCGGCTTGCTTGAATCCAGTGGTGTGGAGTGCATGAGACTCACGTCTGAGCATACCCATCCCACTCGGGGTGACAAATGCAAAAACCACAGGTGATGGACAGAATGCAGAACAATGTAAGACATTCACCCCAGTACAGCGATCTGGGCAATGCTCCGGTCCAGGGTCAGCAGCATTGGTGAGGAACATCAACAAATCGTCTGCATATAGAGCAATGTAGTGCACCTGACCCATCCCCTCCAAGCCCCTGTCGTGCCTCCCTGACTGTGCATGGACCGCTAAGGGTTCTATTGCCAAAGCGAATAGGAGGGGAGACAGTGGGCAGCCCTGCCTCGTCCCCCTACCCACACTGCAGGCTTCAGAAATTGCTCCCCCCATTCTATCCCTGGCCGTCGAGCGATTATACAGAATCCTCGTCCAGTCCACAAATCCCTCGCACAGGCCGAACGCCCTCAAGACCCTGAACAGATATGGCCACTCCAGCCTTTTCAATGTCAATCGATAGGACGCATGCCTCCCCCCCTCATCCCCCATCCTGTGTACTAATTGACATAGCCTTCGTATGTTCATGGCCGTATTATGGGAAGGAGTGAAACCAGCCTGGTCCCCATGCACCAGAATTGTCAGATGTACCATCAGTTGGCTGGCCAAAACACTGCTCAAAAGCTTATAATCAAGATTAAGCATTGCAAGAGGGCGATAGGCTGTACGGTCCCACACCGGTTTGTCTGGCTTAAGGGGGGGTATCATTACTGCTTTCTTCGTTGAGCTAGGGAGATAGCCATCTTACTTCTATCGATTATATAGGGTTACCAGTTGGGGGGCCAGCAGGTCCACATACGTGGCATAAATCTCAGACGGCAGCCCATCTGTGCCTGGTATTTTGTTCTTAGTCATACGTTTTATGTCTCCCCGGATCTCACCCAGCTCCACTGGCCGACCCAAGGTCTCGGCGTCCTCCGCCTAAATCTGCAGCAGGTCTATGTCCAGAAAATACCCCTCCTCCAGAACCCTGGGATCTAGCCGACTATGGTATAGAGTAGTGTAGTATTCCAGAAACTGGGTGTCAATAGCCTGCTGCCCATAGTATACTGCACCCCCCTCATCCCCTAGCTCTAAGATCGGTGTCCCTCTGCGAGCTGGATTTGCCAACCAAGCCAAGAGTGCCCCAGACTTATGTCTTTCAGCGTGCGCCCTAGCCGCATATGCCCTGTAATCAAAACACCTCAGCCTCTCCACTTGCGTCGCCACCTCTACTTCTTCCCTCAACAACTCCTCTTGTTCATCCTCCCGTCCAGGCCTTTCCCTTTCTTTCTCCCTAAGCCGCTGGTCCGCCTGCTGTACCTCACTCAATAAGGTTTTTCGAACTCCCACAGCCCCCCAATACAACGACCTTGTATCACTACTTTAAATGCATCCCACTCAGTGTGTATGTTAGTGGATGTGTTGGTGTTGTGTTGAAAGTATTCTTCAATAGCATTACCTATGGTGGTGCGGAAGACCTGCTCTTCCTGTGTTTCCGTTCGTAGACACCAAATAGGGATCGCCGTTCTAAGGCGAAACCAATTCAAAAACACCAGTAGCGGGTTGTGATCAGAAGTCGTCCTAGCTAAGTACTTACTCAACGTGACCGTCATATGCACATCAGAGGAGCAAAGTATAGCATCCAACTGGACGTGCAGCTCATGCATAGCTGAGAAATAAGAGTAGTCCCGTTCCCCAGGGTGATGAGCCCTCCAAGTGTCTGTCAGTCCCCAGTGCTGTTGCCAGTCCCGTCTGGCTTCTGCGATCCTATGAGTGGGGGCATCAGGAAGAGGAGGATGGGAGCGGACCAGGTCTATGTCAGTAATGCAATTGAAATCTCCCCCCGGAGTATAGGGCCCGTCAACTCCCCCGCCAGTTTCTGCGATAGCTGTGCGAAGAAGGCAGGGTGCTCAACATTAGGGGCATATATGCTTCCTAACGTAATTTCCCGACCATCAAGCCGCCCTGTTACTACCGTGAATCGGCCTTCTGTATCTACCATCTGCCTAACACATGAATGATACTCCCGCTCGCACCCATATTAAGGTTCCTCTAGCATAGGCTGAATATGTGGTACGAAATAACTGCCCTCTCCATCGACGCTGCAGCGCCGCCCCTTCTGACTTCGTCAAGTGGGTTTCTTGCAGGAGTGTAGTTTGCACCCCTCGCCGCACTAGGTAGGCGTGTATTTTGTGTCACCGACCCATGGTGTGCATCCCCCATACATTCTCCTATCTTCCCTCCCCCAAGGACTGACTGTGATCAGGGGCGACTTCAATGCGGTCCTCAAACCCTGCTGCGATGTATCTGGGACACCCTCTCTCCCACAGGAGACTGGGCGCAAAACACCTTATAGACTGCTCATCCAGACTGGGACAATGCGACGTGTGGCGAATAAGGAATCCCAGAACACTTCAATACACCCACACCTCCGCAACGCACCACACTCACTTCCTCATTGACTTAATATTTATGCCCGCCCAACTGTCACATAGTCACGGATCTTCAAATCCTGCCCCGTGGTATATATGACCATTCTCTGCTCCTCCTTTGTATAGGAGGCCCTATGAGCGCTTTGTGCCCCATTTCGAGACTTAACACCTGGTTTCTCCAGGACAGAGACTATAAGCAGGCCGTGGGGGAAGAGCTCAAGCATTATTTCAAGCACAACAAGGGGACGGTAGCTACCCAGACTACACTGTAGGTGGCTGGTAAAGCCACGATCAGGAGCTATGCCAAGGCCTACCTTAAGCGCAAATGACTGAAACAAGAACAGCACCTCTCTCAGTTTGAAGTTCAAGCCCTTCGCCTGGAGGAAAATGCTGCTCTGGCGAACAGCAAAGGTGACCGCCGTTGTCTCGAACAACACCTATCCCCTGAGTCGGCCAAACAGATGCGGAGGTCCTCAGTGGCACAGGTCTATGGGTGGGGCGATAAAAATGGTAAGCTGCTTCACTCTGGTTGGTCTCCTGTCCTCTCGCTGATAGGATAGTTCCAGAGATTCTGGACAGGGAAGGGAACACACACTGCAGCCTTGCAGCTATCGCACAAACCTTCACATGCTACTACACACCCCTCTATTCATTAGAACAACGACCAGACCCAGTCACCCACCAGTTTTCACAAGATGTGGCCCTTCCATGACTGACTGATCCAGAGACACAAAGATTAGACCAGCCCATCACACAAGAAGAGGTCGAAGAGGCAGTCTTGTCTATAGTGCCCGGGAAGGAGCCAGATGGCTTCCCAGCGGGATACTACACTGCATTTGGGGAAACCTTAGTGCCACACCTAAATGCCCTCTACGAGGAGGTGGTAGGGATAGGCCCCTACCCACCCGAAACTGACATGGCCACGGTAATGATCATCCATAACACACCCCCAGATCCGCATCATGTTCAGACTACCGCCCTATCTCTCTTATCAACACCGAAGTCAAAATATACGCTACTATCCTAGCCACACTCCTTAAACCAGTACTCGCCAGCCTAATACACCCCGATCAATGTGGCTTCATGCCATGCCGCAGCACGAGGAATTGCTTGAAAGGCCTACACATAGCTTTGGCCCATCACCATCTCCCCTCCCTGTACCTGGCTTTGTTGTTGATCGACTTCGAAAAAGCCTTCGATACAGTTGACTGGGGGTACCTGGGGAGTGTACTAGAAACTGTGGTATTTAGTCCACGCTTCCAAAAACTGGTGTGCGTACTTTACACTAACGCCTCGGCTCGGGTCCTGATAAATTGTGCGCTCTCCGACATCTTCCCAATTCGTCGGGGAACGAGGGCAGTCCATTAACTCCCCTCTTTGGCCTGGCAATAGAACCGCTCCCCCGGCTTATCCAATGAGACGCACAAATGCAGGGATAGCAATGGCAGGGATCATACGAGGACCACATAGCCCAATATGCAGACGACATCCTAATTTTCATGGCGGACCCGGCAACATCAGGCCCCCAATGCCTCTGTATCCTCCAGTTATTCAGAGCTGCATCAGGCATGTGCCTAAATCCAGCCAAATCAACTCTGGTATCCCTCCACGTGTCACAAGAGTGTATGGACTGGCAAACAGACAGCCCCATACGACGCATTACCTTTAAGTACCTAGGAATGACCACAGCTTTTATTTGGGGAAACTCCAGATCACGTATGGCCCTTACCCACTACCAACGAGCCCAATACGACGGGTGATGACAAATCTCTTCTTGTACTACATAACCACCAGCCTCCTGGTGATATTTGACTGGGGAACATCCTTTACAACGCAACTTTTACCACGCAGTGCCTTTACGACGCAACTTTTACAACGCAAACCATTACAACGCATTGTGCTGGGGGCGCTCTAGGATAGGGAATAGGTTTAATGTACTATCCAACCCCTTCCCTACTATCCACGGGGACTGGAGTTGGAATAGTAAATTAAACTATTCACTATCCAGCGCCCCAAAGCACTATGCGTTGTAAAGGCATGCGTTGTAAAAACCGCGTTGTAAAGGCATGCATGGTAAAAGCATCCGTTGTAACGTCATACATCCATTTGAATGGTTCTCTGGCAGATGGACCGAACCAGCATATCAATTGGAGCTTGCGGGTTGGGGTTCTCCCAGATCCAGGCGATGCTTAACGGCAAACCCGGTCACTCAGGCTTTTCCAGCAGTGACTCGAGCAGCTCAGCTTGTGTGGCGCTCGGCATTACGATTTAATCAATCAGGGATTTGTGAAGCGCGCCACTCACCTGTCAGGGTCTCAAGGCACTGGAGGAGGTAAGGGTGGGTTTGTGAAGCTCTGTCTCATACAAAGAGCTAGGTCTTGAGGTTCTTCCTGAATGCTTGCAGAGTGGGGGATTGTCTGATGCTGAGAGGAAGTTTATTACAGGTCTTGGCAGCGATTTAGGAGTAGGCTCTTCCTCTCGTCTGTCTCTGCGGATGAGTGGGGTTTTGGCCAGGGTAAGGTCGGCGGAGCGGAGGCTTCTCATGGGTGCATAGAAGGAGACTCTTTCGTTGAGGTATTGGGGTCCAGTGTTGTGGAGGGATTTGTAGGCACACAATGGGACGCAAAGCTTACACTGCAGACACCCCTATGGCATGGCACCTGGCTGGAGGAGGTGGAGATACTGGAAGGGCTTCAAAGATGGGACCTGATCGGAATCACGCACCTAGGGGATGTCTGGTTGGGGAGACACCTACGCTCACTTCAAGACTTGCAACGCATTTACTCTCTTCACTCTACTCAATTCTACAAATACCTGCAACTCCAACACTGCCTCTACCTCTATGTCCCCGCAGGTACCACGCCTCCAGAGTTTAGTCCAATGGAATCCAAAGTCGTCATTGGAAATCGAGGGAAGGTAGGGATATCTCAAATGTATTGCTCACCGGTGAACACCTCTCCCACCTGGTATGGGGTGCCAGAGGGAACGGTGCTAACAATGGCTGGGTCCCCTGGATGAGAAGGACTGGAGAGATGCCCTCATGGCAGTTCGAGTGATAACTATCTAGGCCAAGCTCCGTGTATTACCTGCACTGTGCTTACCTCACCCCTATTCGATTATACCGTGCAGGCCTTCTTCCAGCCTCCAAGTGCCCAAGATGTGCTACAGAACCCGCAGACTTTTTTCATATGGTTCAGTCCTGTACTGCAGTCACTCATTGCTGGACTGCAGTGGCGAGTGAGGTAAGTGCTACACTGGGGTGGGAAGTCCCCTTCAGCCCCCTGGCCCTTATCCCGGGTGTCATGGAGGGTTCGGGTGGCTCACGTGTGGACAGAGCATTCCTAGAGACTGCCACCATGATGGCCAAAAGTAACATAGCTGCTGCCTGGAAAGACCCCATCCCCACTACGGTCTCTCGCTGGTGCAGGGGGCTTGACTGTTGTGCCATGCAAGAGAAGCCAGTGTATGATGTAAGAGGTTGTCCGGTCAAATACAAGCGTGTCTGGGGCAAATGGCTGGGCCTTGCAAACCAAAGATGCCTCTACGGGGCAAATATGACTCTTAGGATCTAACTCATGGTCAAGTTAACGGTAGAAAGACTGGGAAGCTATCATTGTTTTTTTGTGTGCAAATAAAGTTTTGATTTGGAACAAGATAGGTTGCTTTGTCTATATTTGGTGTTTGGACCATAAACATAATTAACAGACTATGACTGCTTACACCCACCATGGGCATTGAGAAGATCATGCCATCTAGTTAGTTTCATGGAAAGACTAACTGCGTGCTTAATTCCTTGGTTTATATCTCCCCCACTTGGAACCAAATGCCCCCTAGGGTAGGGTGGGGAGAGAGGCTATCAGGGGACACTTTCCTACACTTGTAGTGAAAAATCAAAGAGGCAGCAAGCTCTTCTTTGTGCATCCAGAATAAGTGGCCTGGTATATACTGATTGACCAGTGACATCAGACACCTACAAACATGAGCAAAATGTCCCCAGGTCTTTCTGACTGATGTTGAAGGTGCAGTTTGATGGTGACTAAATGACAGGATAATTATGCCTTGGTGAACTACTTTACTTAATTGCTTACATTCGGAATTCTTGCTCTTCCATGGTTTGTGGTGAGCACTAAAAGGCTGAATACAATTTTCTGGAACAAAAACTTACATTATTTATTTCTATAACAATATCATGAAATTCTGTGTGTCTGCAACTCTAAGCATGCAGAATGTCTGCAGAGAACTGAGCCATTAGTTAGCCATCCTATGCAATTCAATTCAATTCAATTCAAAATTCCTTTATTCGACTGTATACAATGCAGTCATAAAAGTACAATAAAAAGCATATACATGCAAAACAGTGTTAAAAAGACATTTTATCAAGAACGAGAAGTCACAAGAAAACATACAAATTCTAAAAAATATAAATATGCTGTTTATCTAAACGACATATTACCGGGGGAGGAATAATTCGAATAACAATTAACCTTCCATGCTTTTTCTAAATTTCAGGGCTGTTTTTAGAAAATTACATAAAAACAAGGTACTTTCACAATGTAGCATTTGAAGATAAAGTAATGCAGGCCTTATTTGTACAAAGTTCAATTGTTTAAAAAGGGGTTTTAAAAACAGTTTTCGTGGTATCGTGTAATAGGAGCATATAAATAAAAAGTGAGCCAGATCTTGCGGAGACTTACTGTCGCAGCCGCAAGCTGGCAACACTTGTCCCCTGTGGGCCCCACTAGGCACAGCTAGCAACAAATGATACAAGTCAAAGCGAAATCTAGACAACAGAAAACGTTCGTATCTGGAAATGGGCCAGGATAGATAGGGTTCAATTTGCACGCAAGATTTTGTTAAAACATGCTTCCTCACGCTACCTTTTTTAAGCTCCAACTCTTCCCTAGCTAGCTGCCGATTCAACATAAAGGTATCCTTCACATAGTTTACATCTTGCTTGCATACTTGCTGTGGTACTAGGAAAAGTTCCAGCCGGCCCAATTCATGAAGACAGTTTCTGATATATTTTAACCAAGGTATCTTGTATTTCCCTTCCCAATTGAGTGCTTCGAGAAGGATGTTTTGGGTAAATGGTATATCATCATTCGTCCAGCAGTTTAACCAACACAGCAAAGGGTTAACAGCTATTTTATCTCCCAGGTAGGGCATACCTAATTCTTCGTGAATGGAGAAATTAGCTGTGCCTTTAGGTAGACTTAGCACTTGTTTTAGGAAATTGTTTTCAGATGTTACAAGGTCACCCACAGGAACAAAGCCCCAAATTTCACTCCCGTAACAGGCCACAGCGGTGCTTTTGGCTTGATACAGTTTCATCAGAGCAACCGCTGGCGTATTTCCCATTTTACGTGCGAAGTCTGTTATTGCAGCATTAGTCCTTGCAGTTTCTCCCTTTTTTTTCCTTACCGCAGGACCCCAAGTGAGTTTATGGTCAAACAATACGCCAAGGTATGAGGAAGTCTTTGTTATCGGTATTTTTTCCCCATTAACGAAAAAGGGATAAGACTTTTTTAAACCAGAACCTATCTTCATGACAAATGATTTTGTGTTGTTGATGCTCAGGCCCCGAGATTTCATAAATGAAAAAAAAGAATCAAGTAATATTTGAAGGCCCAGTGCAGTTCTGGAGATAAGGACGTCGTCGTCTGCGTAAAGCAGAACAGGTACGCCCTTTCTCCCTATGTGTGGATAGTCAGTATTTGTTTTTAAAAGATGCTCCTCAAGACCATTAATATATAGATTAAAAAGAAATGGCGCTAAAATACAGCCCTGCCTAACCCCCCGATTTATCTTAAAATCTCTGGTAACTTTCAAGTCTTTTGTATAGCGGACATTTGCTCGAGTGTCGCTATGGAGGTCGGCTAAAAAATTAATCAAATTCTTCTCAACCCCCATTTTGAGTAGGACGTCCCAGAGCCTGCCTCTATCGACACAATCAAAGGCCGATGATAAGTCCATAAAGGCCATATACACAGTTCCTTTTCTGGCCATGGTATACTTGCCACTGATTAAGTATAGGTTCAGGCATTGAGTTATTGTTGAGTGCCCTGGTCTGAACCCATTTTGAACGGGGGACATTACATTGTTGATTTTAGCCCACATGGTCAGCCTATTTAAAATTATTCCTCCCACTACCTTTGCAACTGAATTTATCAGGGAGATGGGCCTATAACATGCTGCATTGTTTCTGTCACCCTTCTTGTAGACGGGTACTATGGTTGAGGCCCCCCAGGACTTTGGGCTCCCGGTTGCGACTCCAGCATTAACAACCGCAGCAAGAATTGGGGCCCAAAGTGAGATATTTGATTTAAATAAATCTGGCGGAAGGCCATCTGGACCCGGGGCCCTATTACTGGATAGGCCACGAATCCCCTTCTCAACTTCTTCAACTGTGAAGTGCAAAGGAGCTTCTTCTGTAGTTTTATTTTCATGTATCACCTGTGGTTCATCGCTCTTGAAAATTAAACTAAAATGAGAGACCCACTCATCCTCGGGTATATTGGTTCCAAGACTGGACGCATTAGGATCATCAAACATTGGCTTATTAATTATGCTCCAGAACTTAGAGCTATTACCCAGGGTTGATGGATCAAGCAAAGACTCCCAGATGTGTACTTTTATGTCCTTTTTTCGGGATGCCAGGGTTGATTTATATTCAGATCGCAAGATTTTAATATGTGCGGAATCCCTTGGTTTTTTCTTGAGGGCCATTTTCAGGTTCCGGCTGGCTGCCGAACAAGCGTGGTCAAACCATCTTGGCTGATAAGCAGTTGGGCCTTTTACTGGTACAGATAGCAGTTGGCCAATCCTTTGAACCACAACAGCAAAAGCAGATAAGATGGTTTCAGGTGGTGTGGACTCAGAGACACAAAGATTAAGTTCCTGATTGCAACTCGTTTTAACAGACTTATACAAAGTGTCACTATTTATCATGGACCATTTCAAACGACGATTTCCATTGATCAACTTTAGAGCACCCATGTCTTTATGATTTTTCCGTAATTCAAGAAGACCCGCTCCCAGTTCAATTGAGATTGGATTGTGGTCACTAAAGATGCTTTCATGTATTTTGAAGTTTAAGGCTAAGTTTGCCAGATCAACAGAAAGAAGAATGTGGTCTATGAAAGAGCCATGCTCAGAACCTTTATAAGTTGGTACTTCAAAAATAAAGGAGTCATCTTTCAGGGACATAGCGACACTCAGGTTCAAATCATCTATTAGATTATTGACATGGGTACCTCGCAGACAGTGAGCAAAATGAAGTCCTGATCTGTTTTCGCACCCCAAGGAGCCCATGGTTGTCACGGCCGGGTTTCCACAAATATGCGCGTTGAAATCACCGGTGATTATTTTATTCCGTGGCAATTTTACCAAATCACCTTGCAGATAGTTGTGGAGCTTGACGATGTTACACTCTCCTAGTGATGTTACTGAATTATAAAAATTAACCAAGGTTAGTGCCTTTCTGCCCTTCCTAAGCTCCATGACCTGAATGTTCCTGTTTTCCAGTTGTTTAGTTTTGACCTGGCAGATGAGGGAGAGGCTGATGAATGTTGCCAAGCCCCCCTTTGATCTGCCACTGGGCAATGGAATTGCTGGCACGAAGAAACTCTGGAAACCCTCAATGAAAACATTATTATCTACGAGCCATGTTTCCTGAAAACACAGTATAGCAAAATTCCTTATAAATTCCACCCACGTCTGGTCCTTTACTTTTGCAGCCAGTCCTGCTATATTCCACGACAAAATTTTTATAGTATTAAGTACGTCATGATCAATCAATGACTCTTGGGTCGTACTAGAGAGCGGATGCAAGTTTTGATTAAGTCGGCTTGTTACAACTGCTAATTGATTTCTAGTGCTAGATAGCAGGTTAGGAGCTATAGTGGGAGGAAAGCTACCTAATTCATGAGTGGAGAGAATAGGTGCCACTTGTAGGGAAAGATTCTCAGGAGAAACTGTTACGGGCTCTATTGTACTGATAACCGGTACCACTCTTAAGAGGGCTAAAGTACTTGCTGGATTATCAGTACTTATTATGTTGGTTTGTTCCACCCAGTTCGAAAGGTCAGGTGAAGTGCTAAGGGGCAGGGCAAGTGTCAGTCAATCCACCTCATCCAAATAATCATGGGCATACAGAGCATCATATCTGTTTGAGGTCGGGACCCCAAATTGATTTTGGTACAGATAGGAATATGCGTGATCTTGTTTATGTGTATATGGTGCGAGTTCCAATCTCTCGTACATTGTTGGGGGATGGTTGTAAGGTCTGCCTTCCCAAGATTGTGCATGTCTTTGTTGTTCAAAGTCTAAGGGCATCACCTGGCTAGGGGCAGGAGGAGGTGCCCATGATTGAAAATGGGCTTGAGGCTCCAGCGACCCCTCATGGCCATGATAAGAGTGAGGATTTTTATTTTGCGCATTTATATTTGAGGGGTAAAAATAGCTTAAGCCCATCGTGCGAATCAGGCTATTTGTCGAGGAGCTCCTCCAGCTAATGATGAAATTCGCCACTCGTCTGTCTTTAAAATGGACTACAATGCAGTCTCCCTCTGTTGATTTGAATCTTGAGCCCACCCAATCTACTCTTTTCACATGAGAAATGTGCCCACTTATGTGAGAGGGAAGGGGTCTATGTGTGGTTAACCATTGCATTACCTTATTTTTTAGTTCCGTGTAAGTCTCCCCCCTGTTATCGGCCAGCTTGGGAACCCCAATCATGACAATAGTGTATGCATTAGATTCAGGTGGAAGGTTTATATGGATAGGTCTTTTTACTATCCTGGATTTAAACTGATTTGCCCCTACTGTCTTAATAGGAATATTCGGTGTTAATGATGTAGGGTGCCGCAACGACTCTGCATTTGCTGTAACTGATTCTGGAGGATGACCCTCAGCAGCCCATTCGCTATCATCAAATTCATCATCTACCTGTATAATTTGTGTATTATTCACAGGCGTGGCTACTATCTGCGGTAAGTTGAAAGCTACTTGTGTAGTAGTTACTAGGTTTGGGGTAGCTGGAAGTCCCTGCCGCTGAAGCGAAGGCTGTTTGATGGCACTATTTGTTGTGTCTCTAGTGGTTTTCGCGGTTTTAGTGTTAATAGCATTGAGGGTTTTGCTTGCTGGAACAAAAATGAAAGTAGGATTGGGCGTTTTTAGCATTTTAAGAATGCTAGAGGAAACTTCATTTTGTGCTCTCTCAAATTTTCCTAGGGCCTTCTCTATATTGATGACTCGTTTACTGATGGGCTGTAAAAGAGACTTGACCATAGATTCTATTTCACTCAGGAGGGATATTTTCAATGTAGATAACTGATCTATTTGACTTGTCTGATCTTTAACCGAATTACTCTCTGTAATATTCTTCTCATTTGGGAGTGTGTCTAGGTCTTGGGTGGGTGTCAAGGGAATCCCAGTTGTGGTTTTTGCGGTAAGTTTCGCCTGTCTGAGTTTTAACCACATATCTTTAATTGAGTATTTCGGTTTGACTATTGGGCAGTAAGTTTTCCTCAACGGGTGTTTTGTCTTTCGGTTTTTTTTAAGATGCTGAGTTACACTTGTCGGGTCATGAGTTATCCCAGTAGTAAGTTGAGTAGCGGGTATTAAATCCTCCACTAATTGAACCTCAGGGTCTAAAGACAATGTGTGCAGGCAGCTTATATTGTTGCCATGGCTAGTCAACACCAGAGGACTACTCTCCATGGTGTTCCCTACAGGACATGTAAACAGAGGTCTCGGTGTGTTGTCCTTAATATGTGACCCTGGCAAATCTGTGAACGACTGCATTAACAAGGATTCCTGAGAGTTAATTGTGGCGTCCATGATGTGTGTGTTATCAGTAGTATGCAGAGGCAGGTCTGGAAAACACAAGTCTGGGGTCAATGAAAGACGTCTCTCTGTATCCTGTATGGCGTCCGCCACTACGCCAATGGTTTTTTGCAGCATAAGGTCTATGGCGGTTATGGTAGGTAGTGGCGTGCTAACAGAATTTAATCTTGTTGTGGATCTCGTCGCCACCGGGGTTTTCCTTGCTTTAGACATCCTTGTGATGTAGACGTATAACTATGTGCCGTGTATCTAGCACACGGGTTACCTTGTGACCAGGGTGTCTGATGAGGAGATGTTAAGGGGGTGGCCCGTCCCGGCCTCTTCAGGCCCCTGAGGCGAGGCGGGGCTGATGCTGCTTTTCAGCGCCTCCTGGCGCTCCCCAGTGACGCTGGACTCCGCAAGGGCTTGTGGATCCTGTAGTTGCCCCTCGCCGGTCTCCGCTCGGCGGCTCCCGCTCGTGGTGGAATTACAAGCGGCTGGGCAGCGGGAGACTGGGGGGCGGGTCCAGGCGGGAAACGCGAGATCAGGAACAAAGTGTTGGCCAAAGTTTAAAGCACACAGCAAGTAAGGCAACGCTGTAAGGAGAGAGGAGTGCCATCCTATGCAAGATAAAGTGGAGTTCAAGACAGCGTTCCATCCTGCCCCACTGTTGTGGCCTTTTTCAAGTGCCAGAGCAGCCCTTCAGTCCTGTCTCAGCGCTATATGCTGGGGGGCATGGTGGAGCTGGTGATGCGCTACAGGGTGGCTGCTGGTGCCTTAACCTTTCGCCCCAGAGTATCCATCGAATTGTTCTCCTTGTCTAGTGGGACTCTCAGCGTAGATTCTGGGCACTTTCTTGCTGTGGCTTCAAAGACCCCGGGAGTGGGACCGCCATCCCATCTTGTTGGCAGAGGCAAGGACTCCATCCACCCAGTGCAGGACCACCTGTCAATCCGCCCCAACTTGAGACGGATTGTCTGGTAAAAGTGCTTCAGGCAATGTGGCAGAAACACAAGCTGAGAGTTTAGGACTAGAGTAAGAATAAGGGACGAAGACGTAAAGCACTGGGTGAAGGATAGGTTTACTTTGAATGTGTCAGACTTGAGATGGTGCAATGAAAGAGTATGGTAACGTGTTATGGCTAAGATAAGAGCTAATACATGTTTATGTAGAAGTCACAAAAGTAGAAGTAAAATACATTTTGGGATTTGTAAATGTATACATTTTGGGATTGTCATAGACTTACTTCTTAGAAGCGACTTTTTTAACCTCCACATTTTACCTCTACCCTTTTGAAATATACTTTTTTATAAATTACTTTTTAAATACAATTCTCTTGAAATCGAGTACGTATAGGTATTAGAAAATGAATACAGCAAAGTCCCAAACCCTCAATGGAAACCACAGGTGTGACATGTAACCATAAAAAATGCACTTTTTTTTTTTATACATCCCTTTACAATGCCATAGAGGCCAAAAAAAAAAATATCAAAAAGTTTACATTATTACTGTTGCACATTGTCACAAGCTTCGTGGGTGACATAAAAGTGCTTCTGCTGCTACTCTGTAGGAAGAAATGGCTGCTGAGTCGGGAACACAATGCCTCATCGGGGACTTCAGCTCCACACAAGTGGTCCTATTAGCTAAAGCTCCAGTGCTCTGCCTCATTGTTAAGAAAGAAAGGACTGTATCCGTAACATTGTTAAACACGTGCACTTTAATGTGGGTCTCTGTGCAATAAATCTGCTCTTGGCGTCCTTAAAGAAATAAAGAAAAACCTTGCAAGCTCCTACTAAAGAAGGTCCTTTTTAAACTCAGCAGGAAAGCCCGGCTGCTGGGCGCTGGTCTATGGATGCCCATGATGCCGCCTTTTCTAGCTGGAAACATTAACCTACTTTCCTGATGTGTGCGATGGAAACTGAAATATCTGCAGCATGGTTTGAAAATGAGGGACTCGTGTTTCATTACTTCTGTTCAGAGATGGGTCAAGGAGGCCGAGGAGTAGAGAATAAGACGAGGTAAAGGAGGGGAGGTGGGAGAGGACACTGGGGTGGGGTAGCAGTTAGTAAATTGGAGAACAGCAGAGAAGAGGAGAGGTGGATGGCATGGAAGGGATGGAAAGGAACAGGCTGCGGGGAGAGATTTGGGGGTAGGCATGGCGCGAATGCATGGTTGGCAGGACAGATAAAGCAGTGTGCCCGGAGTCTGACTTCAGACTCAATGGCTTTGTGAGTTTCTGTGTAGCGCAAAGGCGATCCAAAGGTGTCAGAGCGCTTTACAGGAGCACCATTTGCATTACAGACGGACATATTTATTTTGTGAGGGGAGATTACGTGATTTGCCCAGTATCACAGTGTGAGAAGTTGGCCTGGTATAAGCTGTCCACTAATTAAAGTGGGCATCCTGTACCCGTCCAAACAACGCTTATGGTGATTTAAGAGGTCAAAGATAATCTAGAAAGCTATCCAAGTGGTAGCTGTGGAGAGCAGCCTTCAGGCTTAATCTTGAAGGAATGTTAAGCAGCTTGTTTTACCAGGATGTCACCTTATTGTATTGGTTAAATGAAAGGCGAACCACACAGTAGTTATAAAAATATGTATGTATTATTATAACACACTCTAAATACCTCACAGTATCTGCTACATGCAGATAAACACAAAGTACACAATACTGTAGCACAGAAACAATCGTAAATAGCACTAATACACAGTGGGCTCCAGGGGGAGACCAACCATGTACTAAAATAGTGGTATAAAACCACAATTCGAGTCAAGACACTGTATAGAGGTTGTAGAATTGCTAGGACCCCAAGGAACCATCCAAGGTGAGTAAGTAGATCCCACGGAGGACAGGTGCAGTGTGAGAACACAACGGTAAAGTAACTTCACCCCGCATCTGTGACCCTGCATGCTGCCACAACGCTGTTGTTATAACGACCGCGTTGTGACAACGCATACCATTACTCCGCAAGTCGTTATAACGACTTGCGGAGGCTGGGGGAGAAGGTGTTGGATTTAAAATCCAACACCTTCCCTAAAGTCCGCACAGACTGGAGTTGGAATAGTAAATTTTACTATTCCAACATCCAGCACTCCCCCCCTCCGCAAGTCGTTGTAACGACTTGCGGAGTAATGGTATGCGTTGTCACAACGCGGTCGTTGTTACGACCGCGTTGTCTCGTTGTTACGACCGCGTTGTGACAGCATGCGTGATAATGGGGTGCAGCGTAAAGAGGCATATTCAAACACAACACGTGCTACGTACAATTCAATGGGAGAGTCGCGGTTGCAATTTTAAAGTTTAAGGACCCTTCCCAGTGGATTACGAAGAAGCTCTTTGGATCAGAGGAGGTTGAAGAGCTACCCCACCCGTGGATACGATAGTACCAGAGTTACCTATCCCAGGGAAGCCAGGTGCATAGGGCTGAAGTGGTGTCGGAAACCGCTTTCAATCTCAATGGAGGACTTCGGGGAAATGCCACTGCGGGAAAGAAGAAAAGTGTCAGATGGAATCCAAAGGTGGATTCTTGATGAAGAGTACCTGAAAGCAGAGGGGACAGAGTCTGGGTCACTCAGGAATGACCAGGGCCTGGTAGACGAATGCCTACCGATGTTGTGTGCTTCAGGTGCGTTGAGGGGGTTCTTGCCTATGCAGCCACCAGGACCAGGAGACGTCGAGTGTGACACGGAGCCGAATAAGAGCTGTCCCATGAAGGATGTCGAGTGCTGAGGGGTTGATGTCCGGCGGGAGCACCAACAAGCCTTGGCAGCGGCAATCCACAAAGATGGTCAAGAATGGTTCCGGTTCGGGCCAGCAAGGTCCAGGAGATTCACCAAACACAGGGGAGTCAGGGCAAGCCTTGAGCAACCGGGGGAGCTCAAGAAAAGCAAAGATGACCCTCAAGGGGACCCACAGGCCGGAGGCACATGAGTTGAGAGGGGACCTCGAGCAGAATTCCAAAGCAACAACCCACTGAGCACTCAGGGCGAGGAGGCTGAAGTTCTTTGGTGGAAATCGAGCTAGAGGTTGGGGCTACTTGGAGCCCAATACACTTGTTTTGGGAACACCAACAAGCATATGCACTTGCCAAAGTAAGCTGTATTGCAGCCCCCACGACGGAATCTGACCTCAAACTTATTGAGAGGGCAGCTCGGATCTCGAGAGACTTGGAAACCCACCGCCTATGTTGCTGGAGCCTTAGGAGTCCGCAGGAGCTCAGGATCAGTGGACATGTCAGTTGTGTTATGTTGCCTTCGGTTGCAGGCGAGTGACTACTTCACTCCAAGGGAGATGTCGTCCTTGATGCTCTACAGGCCCTGCACGGGGTCTGTATCGTGCACGGGCACAGACAATGCTTTGGACGGAGTGGGAGACGAAGTCAGGCCAAAACGGTGTCCAGCGAAGTCCAGAGTGTCCAGACGGTCGAAGTTCAAAGATTTTTTGTTCAGAATCTTGTCCACGTCGAATCTAAGGTCCTACAGCCAGGTAAGCCCTTTTGTACACACGGGAGAGAGTTGGACAGATTCAGGGGACAGTCCCAGCGGAGGGTCTGGACAGTGGGGAGGTTACTCACATGTCCTTTGTCCAGTTTTGCCCCTGAGCATAAGCCAACAGCTCACAGGACTGGTTTAAACTGGACTATGCACAGGGACACCAAATGTGCCCCTCATGCAGACTTTCGGTCGCTGGCAAGCGCACCCACCCAGGCCTAATACACTAAATCCTGTCTGGGAGGTGGTCACACCTCCCGGTGACAGGATGCCTATTGTTCTGCCTTCCCCTGCTCGAGCTTGGCTCAGCAGCAGGAGGGCAGAAATGTGTTTCTGGTCGGCACAACCATTTTGGGTTGCCCGGGACTAGAAGGCTGGTACTGTGAACACCAGGCACCTCACAAAGCTCGTTTCTTAGGGGTGGAATCATACCTCCCACACCGGTGTGGGGGTATGATTCCACAATGTTTGACACCAAACACAAAAGGGTTACTTTCAGCCGTTTTAGAGTTGGTCATCACGTGGTTGCGCAATGCCACTCTTTATGTCGTAAATGGCTGTAGCACTAACAACTTAGGCAACTTAGGAGAATGGACTCCGTAGGCTACAGGGATGTCCTGCTTATGGAGTGGCACCTCTCACTTAGAACCAAGCACCTTGCCTTCAGGATTGTCAAGGCCTGCTATAGGGGTGACTTATAGGTTTTAAGTGCAGTGACCCTTAGATATGGTAAAGCTATATCTTAAGTAAGTGGTGAATGCACAAACGTACACAGGCGGCAATGGCAGGCCTGTAGATCCATTTTACATGGCCTCTCATGGGTGGCATAATACATGCTTCATCCCATGGGTGGCCTCTGGGGTACCTATGCCCTGGGTACATGTGTACCATATACTAGAGACTGACAAGGGTACCCCAGTATCCAATCTGGAGTGTACCTAAAACATGATATAACATTTTAAGGAGAAAGCAGATAGACTGGGGTCCTGATTAACAGGATCCCAGTCAGAGTAGTCAAAAACAGTGTAACATTAAGCAAACAGTGGACCATAAGAAGTCGATCCTACTTTCCTACACACAGGATGTTGAGCGTCCCTGCAGAGACTCGAACATGGTTCACCCGCTTCAAGAACGACCACTCTAGCAAGTGCATGGGTCAGTCTTGTGAGTCTACAAGGTGCTCGCCTCTTGTGAGGCCAGTGTTTTCACCCCCCCGCAATGGCATTTCCTCTTTGGGCATCCTGTGAGAGCCGCAAGGTGGGATCAGGACAGTGTGAGAGTGGTATAGGTGGGCATTAGATTGCTCAAGAGCTGGTAGTGCGTGGTGACCTCGGCTTGCCTAGTCTCTCCCTCTGCTCCAATGAATGGTATTACAGAGGTGGCTTGTTTCCAGGCAGCAGCACAGTTAACCCGTGGTGTGGTGGTGCCACTCGTGCAGTCCTGTGTGTTCTTCTAGGTGAGTGAAGTTCCATTTGAGCCCGCAGTTGACCAGGACAGGGTACAGACAGTTGAAGACAACAGACTTACTCATTAGGTAGTCACATGACTGTGAGTTGTGAGATGGGGTTCCCTTCAAAGTAGGCCTGCTACCCCTCAGCCCCTCTTCCCTTTCAAAACAGGAGAGAAGGACCGCCATTAAAGATGCTGAGACTAAGGGAAGGAAAGTTGAGTAGGAACTCAGTATTATTTAGTATAACAATAAACAGGGCTAGAGAACGACTGATATCCAGGAGATCTATTATGTGAGTTATTCTGGAGGACCTGGGTGGGAGTCATCCTCTGAAAGGGATTCCCTCCATTTGCTACTTTATAGGGGCTATCAAATAAAAATGCCTACAAGGGATTTCATTTAGATGAAACAACTTTCCTTACTTCATCGAATCCACAGATTCAAAATGACTAAAATCTGTAACTATACATAAATTAATCATGCATATAAGCATAAAATGCATAGAGATCTTAATAAGAGATAACAAACGTTTTAGTTAATAATAACAAACACGGGTATATCTTTCGAAAAAATATCTTTTCTTTGTGGTTTTGAAAATTCATAGGGTACATTCAACATTCATGTTGATTATAAATGCATACATATGAAAAAAGGTACAGCTTCTTGCCACCTATCTTCCATACGTAGAAATCCTCTCCTGCTACAATATAAAGGTGACGGATATTTGCCCTGAATAATACAGTCACTCAATATCAATACATAAGGAGTTGGTTGTTCAAGTCGACGTTTCGGTCTATAATCGTATCAATCTTTTAGACCATCTTCAGGACAATATAAACAGCATTTTCGCAATGACCCCTGATTTTATTGGTTTTCAGAAGAATGGAGTCTAATCTCTCACGTAGTGTCTGCTCAACGGCAAGTCTGTCTGATGTTCAATCAATTTCTTTAAATTAACTGGAACGTAACCGGTAGCGATTCTCTCAGTGAAAGCTTTATAGGCGCGGCTTGCACTATATTGTTTCAGATGCTTGGTAAATGGACAAGTTTAAAAACCTTAATAGGTTTATTTTTTCCATTTAATTGTCACATTATAAATTATATTAAGGCAAATACGATTTTCATAACAATATCTGCCATGCTACACCCAGAGTCGAGTTTTCACATTAGAAACTTACAAGTGGCCCCTTTGAAATTAGTTTATGAGAAGGACTTCAGTCCCTGAATGTTAACCAAGTTTAGTGAAACCAACTCTCAAGTTAATGTGGTGCTCTGGGGGTGAAAAGTAATCAATAAGATTACATAGGACCACCTTTAAATGACATTAATGGCATGTATGAACCTCAAGACTTCGACAGAAAAGCAAAGAGATATTATGTGGTTAAATGTATATAAATATGACGTTTCTTGTAATTCTCCCTCTCCATTTATTTGCAAGGGATTTTTTTAAAATAAAGTTCTCTATTTAGTTTAGCAATTGACATCATAAAAACATAACACCACAGGTACAACCCGGTACAGAATTGGACAACCATTCCAAATATTCTGCAAAAATGTATTCTTTATTACCGCACAGATCTAAAGAAGAGAATGAAATGTCTTCCACGTACGTGTGTGTTGCGACCCTTCAAGAGTGGCGGCTTTTAAATATTTAGTTGAGCTCGGGTCAAGTGTTCATCGTGTCAGTGCAGTGTTCTTGGGTGATAGGGTTTTTTTGTCTCAGACTTAACATTCCAGTTCAGAGCTATGTAGCTTGATTTGGTTCCAAATACTGGAGGATAACTATTGGTTCTCTACTGCTGAATGGAAAATTTTGTAAAGGTCCACACAGACTGAAAAAGCAAATACATATTGTGAAAAGAGGTTACTGAAAAACTTGATACATAAATTATAAGATCACTTTAGTTCAAAGGAGAGTAGTCGCGATTTGTATCTGGTACCATCATTCCAGACCGAAACCGGGGTGTTATTCTAATTATTCTTCAAGAACACAATATTAGAGTGAATGCTTGAACTAATCTCTGCAGCTGGCAATAAGTCGTCCTGCATCCCAGTCTATGGTTTTTTGCCCACTAAGCCACTCTAGACAGAGGCCAGTCACACGCAAGTTAGTCTTGGTCCTGCAACAATAGGAATAGTCCAGCCGGAACTGTAAGACCAAGACCCCTCCAGATGGGAATACAAGCAAATCCAAACTTGTTTCGACCTACTTATGTGTCGTCAGTAAGATATTGCTTAAATATAGTGGCACAGTCAGAACAGGATCCACGTCTGGGCATACGCACGTAGGGTATCTACTACAACAAAAACAACGTTAATTAATTTCAGCCCCCAGCCAATAGCTTGGGTGGTATCTAAGTGCATCATTTTTTAACTCTTCTGTGGCATTTTAGACACAAACCGGTCATACGCAACTCAGTCTTGGTCCTGTAAAAACTTGGTTTGACCTACGTATGTGTCTTCGGTGAGGTATAGCTTGCATCTTGTGGCACAGTGAGAACAGGATCCCTTGCTCGCTGTGCCACAGGACCCAAACTATACCTACTGCAGTTGCCTAATAAGACCAAACCTGGTCTGGGCTTGCTTGTGTTGCCTTCTACAGGGGCCTTGCCTGGTGATTCGGGATGAACTTTCTCATGACGAGCAGAGTCAGTACTGAATTAGAAAAGACGGGCCTCCTTCTAGAGTGACACAGTGGTTGAAAAATTAAGGGTAGGAATGCTACCCAGGGTGACTGCCAGTGGTTTATACTATTT
Organism: Lissotriton vulgaris; assembly: GCF_964263255.1. Classification (NCBI taxonomy): domain Eukaryota; kingdom Metazoa; phylum Chordata; class Amphibia; order Caudata; family Salamandridae; genus Lissotriton; species Lissotriton vulgaris. The sequence continues at coordinate 1,059,463,408 of NC_141694.1, read as the reverse complement.
GCAAGCATTCATCCCTTTATCTTTCTGTATATTTGCTTCAGTTATCATCCAAATTCTTATTTGAGGGAAAGAGTAGAGACACCTGCCATGAGCTACAACTGTTACTTGAATAAACTGGCCACGCCTACAGGTGATAAAAAGTTAATTTAGTAATCAAATAGATTCTATCCCTGCAAAGTCCTTAACATCCATATCAGCTGATCAACAACTTACTCATGATCTAAAGTGACCTTGAAAAATAAAATATAGATTGTCCTGCCAGGATGACTACATACGTCGTTAAGGACACTCACTGATCACTGCAGTATTGGCTCAAACATCTGAACTCCCTAATCCATCCTCCTATTAACCAGAACATAAATAAGGTGTCCGAGTGGGGTCAAAATACTAGATGTTGTGCAGTGCTTCTTATGGTAAACTCCGTTGTCAAAAGGATCTTGCTATCTAACTTAAGTATTCTATCTTATTTTTCACTGAATATTTATAATTTAGTTTTTTCATTGATCTTTGCCCGTTTCCACTCTTGCTTACAATATTATGGCCTCCATTTTGTCAGACCCTCTTTAATAACCACACTTATGTCAGTTCACTGAATTTTCTGTGAGTTGAAGTGCACAAAATAGTACACAAAGTACGGAGATCCTTAATGACAGAACCAAGGTGTCAGAGGTTTTTTCAATAATAGTAGTAGTAGATGTGGAGAAGGACGACCTGAGGGGACGAGTGGGCAGTCAAAATCCTTGAAAAAATGCACTGAAGAATGTCACAAACATTTTGCATTGTCTGTACCACTGTAGAAAAGAATGTAAACCTACTCCTGAAAAAGTCAGGATGACATGTTTTTCCAGATCTGGGAAATTAATTCTACATAATTAATAGTATTTGCCCTCTAGAGGAAAAATAAAACACACTGGCCCTGATTCAGAGTTTGTCAGAGGAGTAGGGGCTATTTAATACACCGATAGGTTCCGTTACCACAGGCTACGGAATTTAATCAAAGCATTATACCTCCGTATTGAGGGATGTTATTAACACGTTTCACCCATCATGACTTTTATTAAGGGGCATCTTAATCAAGAGCAATATTGGATATGAACATTAAGAACATTACAGTGACAGACTTAAAAAATGCGATATTATCAAATGAAATGAGTTAATATATTATAAAGAAGAATATTATGTTTCCTGACTATGGTACTCAATAAAATGCCCTAAATGAGGAAGATCCTGGGGTTTCCAGCTGTGGCAGGATCAGTATGAGCCCTGAAATCAGCCTCCAGGCTCCGCCCTCTCCTCCCCCACTGATGCACAAACTCATCACTCACTCCACGTGGCTCTCGAAGGCAGAGAAGTGACAGGGCACAGATGAGCTTACCATCGTGGAGCCAACCAAGCCCCATACAGATTTGTTTTTATTTAGCACTTAAAGCAAATAGGATGCTGGAGCTACCAATATCAGCTGTACAGCATCAGTAGCATTAAAATATGGGCCGGCCCTAACTGGGATTCAAACGTTGCCCGTTGTTCGCATTGGCGAACAACTCACCGCTTCTAGAGCGGGCCCCGGATCACCTAGGACGCCATATTAGTTGAGGAAGCGCCGTTTTCCGGCGCCATCTTCTTCAGTAGCGCTCTAGCGCTCACGCGCTTGGGAGGAGAGCCTACATAAACGGGTCATGAGGACGCGCAGCGGTAACGCGCAGCGGGAGCGCCCGATCGTGCGCGGAGGAGCACCAGAGGAAAGCCCGTTTGCGCCCGTTCGCGCACGATCGGGCCTCGGGCTCAGACACTCTGCTCAGGTAAGAGTCTACACTTGCGGTGACCTTCTAGCTTGCAAGGGAACAATCATTTCCCGGTGCTTACATACGCTAGACCTGACGAAAGGCCATCAAGCATGTAATCACTGCCCTTTTCAAGTAACGGAACAGGCTTTTGACGAAGCTAAACAGACTACAACCCTGAAGATGGCCTTACTTAACTGTCGATCCCTGCCTGGACATAAGGAGGAAATTTCACTCTTAATCACCCACGGAGATCTCGACGCCCTGTTTCTTGTGGAGACTTGGCTGGGGGCACATTCTGGCCCAGATCTGGTCGAGGCACTACCCCCAGGATATATAGCACAGCATAAAGACCGTCCAGGGAGGGTAGGAGGAGGGATTGCAATTATCCATAGGGAGAGTATAAGCTGCCGACTACAGGATACTAGGATTCAGGGATGTGAAAGTACACATTTCACCCTCCACCCCTCATGTGAGAGCTCGATAGCAGGGATGTTGATCTATTGACCACCAGGCCCCCTTGGCACATTTCACAAAAGCTTGCTGGAGGCGCTGATAGGAGGGGTATGTCCGGTCACGAACTTCCTGCTATTAGGAGATTTCAACCTCCATTTTAACAAGCCAGGAGATAGGGCAGCTAAAGACTTAGAAAATGACCTAGAGAGCTATAACCTTAACCTTAAGGTTCGGCACCCCACGCACAAGTTAGGAAATACCCTTGACCCCATTTTTACTAACATTGCGACTATAACAGTCCTGGAGCCTTACCCTGTCCCCTGGTCGGATCACTCGGTGATTCCTTTTCACTGGAGAATTTCCAGGACGAGTACTACTACTTCCTCAGACAGAGGACTAATAAGACCTTGGACAAAACTTGACTTGGACGAATGGAAGGGACTGTTAGAAAGCAGTAAGCCACCGGATAATCCTAATGTGGAAGGGGCTGTCAATAATTTTAATCAGTGGATCACCCAATCCCTAGATACACTTATACTGAAAAAACCCTCAACAATTAGGAAGGGAGAGCTTAAACATCCATGGTTTACCTCAGACTTAAGGATACTGAAACAAGAATGTAAAAGGGCAGAACGACACTGGCGGAAGGATTTTAGCGTGGAAAGGAAGACCAGTTACAAAGCCACATTGAAGAAATACAAAACCACTCTTATTACCATTAAAACTGCATTCTTTGCGAACAAAATCGAATCCGCCGCCAATGCCCCCAGGGAAATGTTCAAGATTGTAAAGCTCTTGACAAAAATCCCAGATCCCCCCGTAAAAGCAGACGAGCAGGACACAAGATGTGATGACATGGCGAACTACTTCCAGACCAAAATACATAAAATTCTTGAGACGATCCCGGTATCGGACCCGGCCTCACATCATAGTGTACCTCCCCCGGAGGAAAGAAGTGAATGTCCAACACTCTCCGAGTTTGCCCCCCTCACGGAAGAGCTTCTCCCCTCTCTGTTGAGGAGTATAAAAAGTGGATCACCACGAGACCCAGTCCCCATGAAAATACTTAACCAGGCACTTCCAACCATCAGCGAACCCGTAATTAAGATGGTTAACACCTCCCTGGAATCGGCTACGGTCCCAAAGGCATGGAAAGTGGCCATGGTCAGATCCCTGATTAAAAAGCCGAACCTCGACCCAGGAGATCCGGCTAACTACCGACCGGTATCCTTGTTACCTGGGATGGGGAAATTGACCGAAAAATTGGTAAACATCCAATTGGCGGCATTCCTGGAGAAGTACAATCTTCTCCATCCATCCCAGACGGGGTTCAGGAAGGGACAAGGCACCGAGACAACACTGTTGAGGGTGGTAGAAGAGGCCAGAAGGATTTTGGATGCAGGTGGCAGCGCGGCCATTATCCTTCTGGACCTCAGCGCCGCCTTCGACACGGTAAGTCATCATCTGCTGCTGTCTCGACTCCGGAACATCGGGGTAACCGGGAAAGCCATGGAGTGGTTGAGATCTTTTCTCGAGGAAAGATATTTTCAGGTGTTTGAGGGCAACAACTGCTCTCGCCTGTTAGCGTTACAGTGTGGGGTACCACAGGGGTCGTCCCTTAGCCCCACACTGTTTAATGTCTACATGGCCCCGTTGGTGGAACTAGTTGCTCCGTTTGGCATCCAGTTAATAAGCTACGCGGATGACACCCAGCTGGTTTTTTCCTTGCAACAAACAGATGCTCCCCCGAACAATCCGGCTAATTGTTTGGAGGTGGTAGTAAACTGGATGTATTTGTCTCAGCTCAGACTTAACGGAGGAAAAACCGAGCTGATGCTCTTAGGAAAGCAGGATATCCCCGACTGTCTAGCTTGGCCCACTTGTATGGGTGCCATACCACCACCCAAACCAGAAATAAAAAGTTTAGGCTTCTGGCTCGACAACGCTTTGTCCTTCGAAACACAAGCCAGAAAGACCTCTGCAGTTTGTCATGGGATACTCAAATCCCTGCGCAAAATCCTGCCCCAACTCCCTGAAAAAGCAAAGAAGACCGTAGTCCTATCCTTGGTTTTATCACAAATTGACTACGGGAATGCTCTATACCTTGGGGCACCGGCATCCACTTTTAAAACCTTACAAGTGGCTCAGAACTATGCCGCCAGAATTTTTGACTGCAACTAGTCGATATATGTCGGCGTAGCCAGCTCTAAGATCACTCCATTGACTCCCTGTGAAGGAACGGGTGCGATTTAAATCCCTATGCATCACATACAAGATCATGCATGGAGAAGGCCCTTCCATTTTGGAAAATATGATAAGTCCTTACAAGCCCCAACTTAATCTCCGCTCGAGTGACCACAACCTGGCACTCATTCCCAGGATAAAGCGAGCCCGCTCGGGCGCCGGCTCTTTTCTCTGCAAGCAGCAAGAGAATGGAATGCCCTCCCATATAACTTGAGGCAGGAACAGACCTTCCTTCAGTTTAGGAAGAAACTCAAAACCTTCCTATTCCCCAGAAATTAGCTTGCAGTAGGAATGTAGATCGGACTAGCCCAGGGTCACCGTTGCCAAGAGCGCTGGGATGCCTACGGGTAGCCATGCGCTATATAAGTGATTTTACAATTACAATTACAATTACAATCACTGACTGCAAAAGGAAAAATAAAATGATCACACCACAATGTTAATAACGTTACGTTATCATTTTATTTTTAGTACGAACCAGGTTAGGGCGGGGCAGTACCACTCAAACCTCTGAACTCCCTTATCCATCCTCCTATGAACCAGAACATAAATGAGGTGTCCGAGTGGGGTGAAAATACTAGATGTTGTGCGGTGCTTCTTATGGTAAACTCCGTTGTCAAAAGGATCTTGCTATCTAACTTAAGTATTCTAGCTTATTTTCACTGAATATTGTTAATTTAGTTTTTTCATTGATGTTTGCCCGTTTCCACTCTTGCTTACAATATTATGGCCTCCATTTTGTCAGACACTCTTTATTAATCACACTTATTTCGGTTCACTGAATTTTCTGTGAGTTTAAGTGCACAAAATAGTTAGCTGTAGGAGTAAGTACTGGTGGTGGAGCAAAGTAAGGTCTGCATAGTGGAGGGCAAATTATTTGGCTGAGCTGCCCTTCTACTAGGCGTAAATTGGGAAGGAATGGGTAGCGCCCTAGACATATTGAGTATAGTGCCCGGGTAAGATAACTAAATGAGTTAATCACTCACGGCTGAGAACTCAGAGTATCCTGCAAGTAAAGATTCGTACATCCTGGCCAGGCAGATTCAGCCTTTCCATCTTGCAAAGTTGCTATAAATTGACTGTAATGGAAGACAGTAACATTTGTTTTCATTCAGCTACGAAAAAAAGAGTGTGATAGCGAGAAAAACATTAAAAATATAAAAGTGGGTTTTTGTTGGGTGGTCAAAAATCTTGAACGTTTTTTAAATTCTGACTTTTTCTTCATAAACATGTAAACATATATTACCATCTCCAAACGAACATACAGCTATGTAGGCACAGTTATTATTAATCGCAGGAACAGAGCTATTCATTAGATTCAAAGACATTTTTCAAAAGCCACTGCCTTCAGCAATATGCAATTAATAGAATTAAAATAGCACTAATAATAAGTCAAACTTGGGAAAGATAGATTAAAAAGCTGCAAAAAGAACATGGTAAAGAAAAAATAAAAAGCAGATCCAAGAAATCGAATGTCTCAGTGCAAGAAAATCTATTCATCGTGAAGAAAACTTGAATTTCGGAAATTGATGTTTCTTTTTTGTTTTCTCAACATTGTATTAATAGACTAATGGGTACGGAGTGGGTAATGTTTCACAAACACGTAGCACTTTTGTTTTAAAACTAAAATAATGTAGTTACCAGTTAAAATTGTACATGAGCGAAGTGGTCAAGCGGTTGAGGGCTGTCTCTTATTTGCACTTTAACATAATAAGTGACTCAGCTTGCCTTGGTCTGGGCTATTATGCATCCCTGCTGGACACATGGAACATCTTCCAATTATTAATGAAATGACAGCAAGAAAATGACTATATCTTTAATTACCCTCTGCTGCCAGAACAAGGAAGAAGTTTCACAAAGCTGCTGCTGCTTTTCCCAAGAGGAGAATAATTATAGATGGACTGAGACACTTTACACTCTCAACAGCTTATCACATTTTGTGTCCTTTTTTCGCTTTGTTTGTCTAAGGTGACCAACAGCAAAGCTCATCATAGCTTGTCAAAGGCCTTGAAAAACACTGCATCCATTTTTTTTTTAACAATCTCCGCTTTTGGAATACGCTGGTAAATGCTCTGTTGCACTGCAGTGCCTCTACCACCTCATTTAGGAGGTAGATTTGAAGCCGCCAGCAGGTAGAGTCTATGGGTGATATACTCCTGATCTGCGGAGTTATTACAGATATCGTAGTCCCGATTTGGGTGGTAAATGTAAATGTAAATGTGTGTGTCTTGTAAAGCGCACTGCTACCCGGAGGCGTCCTGGAGCTATAGACCGCTGGGGAACCCGTCCTGGCTTTCCCTGTGAGATGTTCCCTCCTGGGTATCTCCAAGGTGAAACCAGGCATCCCCGGCGTTTGTGGGGGGCTGTTGTGGAGACGAGGCAAGCTAATGCCCAGAGTTGCCAAGTGTGATCCCTGGTTAAAGTAGGCACCGAGGCGAGAATTATCGAGTCCACTGACACTGGTTCACGACCCTGCCGCATCAGGAATTGAACCCTGGTCCCGGGCCATCCTCTGCTTCCGGGTCTGCCGCCTCTAACCAATAAGCCACACCACTCCACTCTCATTACCGCCAGGAGCGGCTCCTCTGATATGTTATTATCATTTTCTTTTTCTGGCTTGGCTAATTAGGGGCGGGTTAGACATCATAGGTACAGGGGAGGAGTGGCAGCACTCTTAACTGCGCATGACAGTTTGGCCGGTCGTCTAGGGCAGGCAAAACTGTCATGCGCAGTTTGCATGTTCTCCACCGTCTGTAATACACAGCCTGGGTGGAGAACATGCCCAGCCTCCCAGTCCATGCCCGAGCGCCAAACTACAGCGGTCAGACCAATCACAAAGGTGCTGTAACTCAGCTTTTTGATTGGCTAGGGGATTCTGGGAGCTTCCTGCTTCCTTCCTGCTCCTGGACTTCACAGAAGAGCCGAAGAGGGCGGAGAGGAAGCGGTTGGCGTGCAGGTAAGTGGGATGTTCCTCTTTTTTCATTTATACCCCCACAATGTTGCGGCTGCCACTGATTACGGCACTTAGGAGATACTGGAAACTTCATTGTGTGGAACTCCTTCCCAGAGCAGGTCATCATGGATGCTGCCACTCAAATGCCCATTACTGCCAGAACCACAATCTTCACCTTCTCAGCAATTTGCATTTAATCCTGGATCCACAACATATTTCCTCCATCCCCCTCTTCAAATTCAGATCATCTGGATATCATGTGGTTACACATAACAGGGTAAGCTCAGAAAATGGGTGAGGTTTGTAAGAGGCAAAAATAGACACTAAAAAGGCCCAGGGAAAAAGAAGACCCTGGAGAGTCCAACATTCAGTGGCCAAAAATTCAATGTAAAGAGGTCATGAGAACAGCCTGGCAATGACATGAAGGAAAAACTGTATCCATATGTAAATAAAGCCCCCTAGTTCAATATCTGGGTGGCCCTTGATAGCTCATGATCGACGTGTCAGATTAATTCAACAGGCCCGCAAGACTAATGCACAGACACTGTCACACTCAACTGCCAGCTGAAGAGTGTATCAAGATTGCAATATTATGTGGTATAGTTGGGGGCCTTACCATGTAATATTAACACAATACCCAAGTGGACCTCAGATTCACACTTCTCTCAGTGCTGGTAGAGTGGCAAACAGCAGGCAGGCCTACTTAGAGGAACAGGTATAAATCATTTTATAGTACCAACATTGACGATAAGTAATTGACACAACTCGAAAGAAATCCAACAACACTTTATAAAAAGAGAGCTAATCTCTATATAATTTTAGACACCAGAATGAGGTATGCACAGCTTGTATAACCGGGGTTATACAATTTACAGTGATAATAAAATCAATACTTTGCAGAGCTGTCAAACTTTCTTATTGCGGTCGGAGGGAGAAACATAAGGTGGCACTTGGTCACTTGCGTGAAGAGTTCCTCAGAACCCACTCAGAGTTAAGGTCTTGCTGGTATACAGAACAAGCTTCGACAGTCAGAACACTTTTACCTTGCTCAGGAAGTCCCGGTGCAGAGGTGACTTGCTGAATGGGAGCCACATGTGCTAAAAAAGCAGTACTTAGCAAAATGATACTTGAAGGTCGAGTTCCCAGAAGTTCCTTGGGGGGGAAGCTTGGAGTGGCCCCATGACCAGAAATCACCAGGCAGAACAGCTCTACCTAGCTTGGGGGGGTCTCGGTGCAGAGGTGTTACTGGCTACCCGTGGTGCTGAACAGGACTGCAGGTGATGACTTTACCAGGCATGCCAATGCAGACAGGTTTGGGATGCAAATACTCTGCAACTGCGCCACAGAAGTAGAAGGTTGAAGGGAGCAAGGGATTCCCTCTTCTTGGAGTGGCCAGTAAAGCAGTCAGTAGTCAGCAAGCCCACCAACAAACCTTGGCCACAGCAAATGCAGCAATGAAGCAAATCTTCTTCCACAGGTCTTGGGAACACTCTAGAGGGCTGAGACTCGCTGAAGTTCAGGACTATGCTTCCCAGAAAGCACTTGACCGGTTACTTTAAGGCTGGTCCTCGACTGCGCCCAGCGGACAGTCCTTCTTTCAATCTTGGAAGTGCGGTTTGTGCCTGCCTACTGCAGGTGTCTAGTGACTCTAGTCCTGGGGAGTCCTGGCAAAGTCTTTGGGTCGCAAAGGGGTTCACCTTGCTTTTGGAACGGGTCTCTGGTCTGGGATGGGTCATAGTCCAGCGGCTGCAGGGAGCTGCCATGGGTGCAGTATTTTGCGTCTCTTGGCAATGGAGTCCTGCCTTGTACTGACACAGGCCCTTTTCTTCTTCAGAGTAGATCTGGTGTCAGGGTGGCCCTGTAAATCCTGGATTTAGGGGGTGTTTAGGGGTGTGAGGGCTAGTAGCCAATGGTCTACTAGTCCTGCATCTAATCCATACCTGAAGTACAACATCTGGTGGGTGTAGGTCACTTTTCTACCCAGAACCCACAACTTTTGGGACTTTTTAAGCTGTACAGTCCAGGTAGCCTATCCTACAGTTGTCACTAGCCATTTGGGAGTGTACGCCTCCTGAGTAGCTAATTTTCCTGCCTGCCTGCACACAAGAGTGCCTGGGGGCGGTCGGGGAGGGGGTCTTTGTCCTCAGCTGGGGAACAAGTCTTGTGCATATTAGAGGCAGTGTGAGCGTTTAAAGATCACCGCTCTGATGCGGCATTCACTAGCCTTCCTGGGAGGGCGGAGGTGTGACCTCCTTCCTGACCAGGCCTTTTTCATCATCATCAAAATCTTTATTTCGGTTTTGCAATACCATAAAAGAGACAAGCACAAGAATCTCGAATGATGATGTTCAGAATAAAAAGAGAAAAACTATAAAATGCTCCCCGTACGTGCTTTTGGAACTAAAATGGAAAAAAATAAGAATTAACACATCCTTAACACGATGAGCATGCACAAAAGGAGAACAAAGGTACATAATTTCCAATGTTGGATAACTTTTTCCTATCAGTACAGGGCTAAAGTGCAAGTGTGTTACTAGGGATTGTTAATGTCTCATTTTGCTGGGAGGTGCGACCTGTTCACACAACATCAAACATTTTAAAACCCGTGCCCCAAGCGACCAATAAAAAAAGAGGATAAAAAACGTAAAACTTAAAATAGTAACATAAAAAACTATTTTTACAAGCCGACACACCCGTCTGGACTGATCTATATGATATCAATTTGATTTCTTGGTGCCAGTCGGGGAGGTAGGTACAACCCTCCTTCTAATGGCCCAAAACTGGCCCAGGAATTTTGTAGTTGCACAAGCATAGAATGGTCTTGCATCTGTCTTTAAAATACGTAGGGTGTCTTTGTGGCTATATGTCCCAAGTTGTCTACATACCGGTGTTAGCCATTTCCTTCTGGGTCTAGCATAGGCAGGCACAAGCAAAAAAGACATGGCCTATAGATTCGTAAGGGCATGGACAAGAGGGACAACCCTTAGGCTGTGATGAGTTTGTCAGCCAAGAATTTGTAAAAACATGAATGGGTAAGCAGCCATGTCTGAACTGTATGTACAGTTTCCCATTAGCGGGTACTTTGATAAAATCAAGATAACTTTCTAGCCGGCTGATGGATTTAATATCAACGAAAACATCAGTTTAACAGCCATGACGAATTTTCAAAAAGTTCTTCTGTTCTACCCATGCCCAATACTGAGATTTAAGTTGATCCCTGGAAAATGTAGGCGGGAGACCTTCTTGCTCCTTCGGCACACCTATGCCTGCCCGGATGGTATCAATATATTTAATCCATCCAATTTTATGATATTTATCCAAAGCAGAAACTTCTGTAAAAGCGGTGGCATAAGGGGCCAGATCTGGGGTTGTAACTAATCTATGCCAAAAGAGCAATGGGCGTAGGCTCACTTGGTCGTTTATAGACTTGATAACCAAGTCAAGTTTCAAGGGAAAAAGGGGGGTGCTTTGGGGGAGTGATACTAAGCTCCTAAGGAACTTGTTTTCCACTGTTGAAAGGGTATTCACATTGGTAAAGCCCCACAGTTCAGTCCCGTTAAGCACGCTACTCACTACCTTGCAACTATACAACTTGAGTATGGGGGCTATAGGCGTGGTGTATGAGAGACAATGCTCCCGCCGCAAAGCCCCAGTTAGCTGGGAAAATTTCAGGGACGCCTTTCCTAGGTGTTTCCTCCAGGCCATTAAATCAGACAACTGGATTCCCAAGTAATCAAATGAACCGACTCGCTTGAGCGGAACATTCTCTAGGACCAAATTACCTTTAAAGGATTTGTGGGGGTTTAGCATCATCAACTTAGTTTTAATAGTGTTGATGACCAAACCCCTCGCATCACAAAAGGCCTTAAAATGATTTTAAAGTTTTTGCAGGCCCATGGGAGTTTTTGACACCAAAAGGGCGTCGTCTGCGAACAATAAGGTGGCTATTTTGTGATTTGCCAACGAGGGAGCATCAGCCGAGATGGAACACAGAAGATCGGCCACCTGGTTTACATACAGGTAAAAGAGAGTGGGGGCCAGGACACACCAATAACGTACCCCGCCGGATCTTAAATGGCTCGGTGGTTTGGCCCTGGTTTCCCCACCTCACACAGGCAAAGTTATCCTCATGCAGCCTGACAAGCGGTTCTAAGATTTTCAGAGGCACACCCATGTCCTGAAGGACTTGCCACAGCGAATCCCTAGGGACTAGGTCGAAAGCTGTTTTAAGGTCTATTAAGGCAAGATATAAACTCCCTTTGCCCAGCACAACTACCTTCCAATATAGCAAGACCAGGCGAAAAGGCTGATTGATGGTGCCAGTCTTCCGCCTGAAGCCCCCCTGGAGTGGAGAGAGGACGTCATTCTCATCCATCCAGGTCTGAATTTTAGCAAGAAGCGAGCGGCAGAAGAACTTCTGGGCACAATCTATCAGGCTAATTGGGCGGTAGTTGGCGGGCTTCGACCTGTCCCCTTTCTTAAAAATGGGTATTACCTCTGCACCCTTCCAGGTGTCCGGAATACTCCCCCCGCCATCAATATCATTGGCCAATTTCGTGAAGTATGTTTCTCAATTGTCCCTATCGGCTCGGAAGAGGTCACCAGAGATGCCATCTAGACCTGATGCTTTTGCAGGGAAAATAGCTTCTAGAGAGTGCATTATCTCCTCCCTGGTGAATGTAAGGGTACATGTTGGAACACCTAGATCGTGGAACATATGGGGACTGTAATTGATGAAACCATTGGCGTATAACTCACTAAAATGATTATGCCATTCTGTAGACGAGATGTTGTTAACCAAAGGAGGTGAGCGTTCAAAATTGCTTTTAGACACAAGGGATCAAAACTTCCGGCTGTCAGGAGCCCAATCGCCTCTCCTAGCTCTTCCCATCTCGTCTAATCCCATTCTTTTTTGGCTTTACCCTGCGCCTGTTTATACTCCTTTCTGGCATTACGAATGCTATACGGCTCTCTATTCTTGATTGCAAAAGTCAGTCTCCCTCTCAAGAACCTGCACTCCTTGTTGTACCATCAGTGCCTTTCCTTTTTTTTTTTTTGAAAATTGTTTTTATTGACATGTTAGTTAGGAAGACATAACTGTGTACATATAATAAGAAAACAATTATTTACAAAATAAATGTAGCTTGTTCCCTAACAAAGATAGGTTTCATTTTCCACTTGGACCACATTTGCAATGTAATTCCATTATTCATACTGAAAGCAAAAACAGTAAAAGCATAATTATCTGGAGCAACAAAATATATATCCAACACAAAAAAAGGTTAAGTAACCAAAAAGTCTTCAGATAGAAAACTACCCCAGATTTTCTCGAATTTTTTTAATGAGCGAGCTCCTCTAAGTTTTGCCAGCCCTAACTCCATAGAGTGAATTTCATTGATTAGTGACCACCATTCCCAGATGTTAGGGGGTTTGGGACAGATCCAGGCTCTAGCCAGTGTGAGTTTAGCACAGGAAATAAGGATAGTTATCAAGGCAGAGTGAGGAAGGGAAACAGGATGGATATCGAGTAAGACTATTGGTATTGTGAGAGAGGGTAAGAAGATTTTCTTGATTTCCAAAACTTTGAGTATTTCCCCCCAAAAATATTTTAAAGTTTGGCAGGAGAACAGCATGTGTCCTAGGTCTGCTGCATAAGCGAAGCATTTAGGACATTTGGTACGCTCGCCTTGAATGTTATTAAGGGACCACTTAGAGATCTTTTCCGGTGTATAGTGTAGCATACATGTTGTTCGAAACTGCTGTAGCCTTAAACTGGACGATCGTACAGAGTTATTAATATTAGATAAGGAGCATGATATTTGTTTGGGAGTTATGTTTAAGTCGGTTTTACTACTCCATTTTTCAGCAAATTTTTGACAATCGTCAGTTTTGATGGCACAAAGGTGTTTGTAGGCCTCGCTTATCAAAGATTTGTTTTTGGTAGAATATAAACAGTTCCAGATATCACAATCTAGAATGTTGTGAATTTGGTTCTTCCTTATTAGAAAATCATGTATTTGTAAATATTTAAATCTCATTGTTTCCGTCACATTATACAGAGTTTGAAGTGTATGATAGTCTAAAAACCCTTGTGCTCCATATAAGTCTCCCAAAACCTTAATTCCCTGAGCAGACTATCTAAGGGCCATGCCATCGTTGAAAATCCCCGGGAGACCCGGGTTGCCCCATAACTGTAGTTTCGGATGATAAAAAGATGTATTGCAGTAGGATAGAATATTAACCTATATCCTAAAGATATCTTTGGCGGTCTTAAATTTCACCCTCTTGTAGTAGTTAGGGTCGTTCGCTCGGAGTAAAAACATTTTTGAGTCAGATTTTAACATAAAAGAATGGAGAAAAAAAGTGTCCTCAGTATGTAGCAGAGACCGGAGGCACCTAAAAAATGAAGACCAAAGATACAATTTAACATCGGGGAAGTTTAGGCCTCCCTTATCTATACTGTTTTTTAAGAGCTTCAACGATCTTCTAGCTTTTTTGTACCCCCAGATAAAGCTGCTAAATATTCTGTCTAGTTGCCTAAAAAAGAGTTGTTTAGTGCTAATGGAATAGAGCGAAAGAGGTATAAAAATGTTGGTAGTACCTTCATTTTGATATGGTTAATTCTGCCAATTAGGTTCAAAGGCAATCTGTGCCATTTTTTTAGCAATACGGTAGTAGATTTGATTAGTTCGTTGTAGTTAAGATTGTTTATTTCTCGTATATTAGATGTAATTCTGACTCCTAGGTAAGTGGCAGTTTTACAAATCTCGGGGACTTTTACCGCTGGTGTGTAATTGGCTATGATTTGCGTTTTATTTGTGTTTAGCTTATAGCCAGATACTTTGCCAAATGTACAAGCCTCGAGGTTAATCCCTTGTAGTGCCTTAATAATATCAGACAGAACAGTGGTCCCTAGCAAGGAGACACAATAATAACCAACATAAATATAGACCCAGTCAGTTCTATATTGTAGAAGACATGCCCAGCCGGACAGAGGTCTTCAAGTTTTATATTTCAATAAACGTTTTGCGAAACAATAATACACCTTCAACAATTCACTTTCGTGGGGCACAAGCCTGTACCAACCCACGACAGTACATAGACACAGACAACATACACAGAAGGGCTTACAAGGCAAGGTCAAAAAAGTCTCTGTAAAGTTTCAAAATTAAACAGAGAGATTCCAGTGGGTACCATTACATACTTTCGTGTAGTAAATCATTGTACTGGTATATGGTACACAAGGTCGACGACGTTTCGGACCCCCTTATTAAATGCTGGGGTCCATCATCAGGACAGAACAGTAGTTGCCTTATTAAAATTTGAGCCTCTTTAGCCTAAAGGGAGGAAGGGGAACACAAATTACAATAAGTTGGAGTTTAACCACACACATAGGGTTGGTGACATTGTGTGGTGGTTAATAAACATATTTACCAGGTCAAGTGATATTTACATTCTAGTGTAAGCAAGCACGTGACTGAATGTTATAAAACTACGTTCACAGTGACTAGGAGAGTGGCAATTACCCATTTGTGAAGGGTGAAGGATTCTCAATTTTTTGGATCAGGGGGTGGCTATGCAGTCAGATTAAAAACGGCGCATTGGTGCCTCAGGGTTGTGAGGTGAAGTTTTATAAACGGCGCAGTGCAACAATTCAATTGCAGGTAAGGTGAAAGGTGAAGTTCTCAGAAACGAGCGGCGCAGTGAGATAGTTCAGCTGAAAGTTAAGGTACATAGAGCTTACCAAAGGGCATAAGGTTAAAGAGCTCACAGGCGAGCTTGAGTTAAAAACAATGGGCCAGGACCGGTAATGAAGTTAGTCATCGGTATGACTTGGTGAATCTGAAAATTGGCAGCTGTTATAAAAGGAAAGGCCAACCTCGGTGCCGGTATTCATTGCAGGGTTTAGAGGCTTACCGGGATTACAAAGATAGTGTGTCAAGGTCCGGGGGCGGCGCGGGCAATTCACCGCAATACCGCTTGCACCTGTGAAATATTCAATAATTCAGAACAGGGGAGCGAAAGCAGGAATTTAAACAACGCATGTCCGGTAACGCCGGGTGGCGGCTTACCTTGCGGTCCGGAAGATTATACCAATCGTAACCTCAACCAAAACCAATTTACACCTAGGCCTTGGGGTCGCTTTAACAGAAGGAACACGGTTGTTGGTTTCACTGACTCATCCGCAGACTCCTCAGACAACTCCGACGCTGGGGAAGGCACGAGTGGTGGACCTCAACGGCACCAAAATAATTTTTTAGCCAGAGGCCAGCAAGAACCCCCCAAAAGAGGCCGCGTGAAGCAGCCAACACGATGGCAGAACCCCCCGGGAGAACGACAAACCCGGAACAGATTTTACCAATGGTAACAGAGGCTTCGAATACAGATCTTACGATCCCTCTGTTTAATCTGTCTGAACATATACTTTCTTCTAATGAAATTTCTGTCCTCAGTAAAGGTTTATCTTTTGTCCCCACTATCTACCCTGATTTCCTTGGTCTACAGTCTGAACTCATGACTTTTTTTCGCAAAATTCGGCTACGTGCCTACTTTGAACTTAATCCAAGTGATCCCAAACCTGTTATCACTCCATTCAGACCACCCTCCAAATTTTCCCCTATGGCGGGCATGATTCCTAAGGAAATCTTAACATTTGAGAAGGTGGTCCTTAAAGAAACCACTGATCTGGCGAAATCACACATCTTCATACCTTATAATATTTCCCTAGAAGAAAAGTCTGCAATCTCCGCACTTAAAAACAACCCCACCCTTATTATCAAGCCAGCAGACAAGGGTGGTGGAATTGTACTACAAAATATCGATAACTATAAAAGTGAGCTCTTACGCCAAGTATCAAACACTGATCACTACTGTAGACTCCCCACTAATCCCACGAAAGAAATCCAAGCCCTAATCAGATCCATCACTACTGAGGCTTTGGACAATGGATACCTGACAAAACATGAGTATGACTTTCTCAACACTCTCACCCCTAGGACGCCAGTTATCTACACTTTGCCCAAAATACATAAGAGTCTGGAACAACCTCCAGGCCGCCTGATCGTCTCGGGTTGTGGCTCTGTCTTGGAACCATTGGGCCACTATGTTAATTTTTTCTTTAAAGACTTTGTCCCAGCGACTAGGTGCTACATAAAAGATAGCACTCACATGATAAATCTTGTTGAGAACTATCCTTTTAATCATAACACTCAGACCCTGTGCACTCTCGATGTCGAATCGTTATATACAAACATTCCCCAGAGAGAGGCATTGCTTGTAATGGAAAGCATCCTTGATCAAAGAACCCGTCCACACAGAGTCCCCACTTTGTTCATAATTCAGCTTCTTGAAATCTGCCTTACTCAAAACTTTTTTACATATGACAATGAGTATTACCAACAGGTCCGTGGCACGTCCATGGGAGCTATTTTTGCTCCAACCCTGGCGATCCTGTACATGGATTGGCTGGAATGTAACACAATCCTTGTTGACAGCAATCCTTTCCACCAAGGCATTCTTACATGGAGACGTTATATAGACGATGTCTTCATGATATGGGGTAATAACACTGACACCTTTCCAGCCCTAGTACATTGGCTTAATAACAACTGCAGTGGCTTGACATTCACTCTTATTCATAGCAAAACATCCATCGCCTTCTTGGATCTAAACATCCAACACCAGGATGGACTATTATATACCTCGCTATACCGTAAGCCAACAGAGAGAAACACGCTTCTGAGCTACAATAGCTGCCACCCTAGGGCTCTGAAAGATAGCTTACCATACTCGCAGTTCCTCCGCCTGAGAAGGAATAACTTTTACAAAAAAGATTACTTTTCTGAAGCGAGCATTCTAGCCACTAAGTTACAACAAAGAGGCTACCCCCGCCGCCTCATAAAAAACTCTATGAAACGTGCTTGGTACTGCCCACGAGAGACCCTTCTGGTACAAAAACCCAAACCCGCCACAAACAAGTTGGTTTGTGTCACGACCTTCTCCAATATCTCCAATAAAATCACGAAAACAATCAAAAAAAACTGGCATATTCTTAACTCGGGGCAACTAAACTGGGAACGTCCCCTTTTTGCTTTCAAAAAAAGCAAAAACATCAAAGACCATCTTGTGAGGGCAGCCCTGCCATCCACCACCCCACCAAAAAGAACGCTAGATGACCATTGGGCCACAACACCTCTTAAGGGTCATGCCAAATGTGGAACGTGTGTGGTATGTGATCTTACTATTGAAGGCAAAGAATTTGTGTACAAGGAAACTAAAAATGTGTTAAGAACATTTACAAACTGCAACAGCTGTAATATTGTATATGCAATTTTCTGCCCCTGTGACCTCATCTATGTGGGACAAACAAAACAAAAAATCAAGTTACGTATCGCCCAACACCGGAGCAGGATACGCTGCAGGACTCCCAATGCCCCATTGGTGGAGCACTTCATTGACAAACAGCACTCTGAAAATGACATCCGCTGGACGGTGATTAATCAAGTAACATTGCCCCCGAGAGGCGGAGACCTCAATCTTCTGCTCAACAAGGAGGAGCTTAAATGGATCATAAGGACAGACAGTTTGAACTCTGGCCTTAACCAGCAAGAGGATTGGACTACTTTAATCTGATCCTACACTGATGGCCCTCTCTTTAAAGAACTGAAGTGAATGAACTTTATATTCCCTCTGTAAGGAGTCTTTTGAAGTGCCCTGGTTGAACTAATGTACTCTATGTAAATAATGTTTTTGCACAATTATTTTTTGCACAATTATTACTTGCTCACAACAGTCACATTTTTTCACTTCCCTTCTACTCCTTATTTACTCTTCTGTCTATGGCCTCACTTAAGATGGCCGCCCGCGGTTTGTCCGTCATTCATTTTCATGCCCCCCACCCAACCAATGGCCAACCTCTTTAAATTAACTCCGGTCACATGACACCTCCGACCAGGAAACCCGGTGCAGCCGACTAACCCGGTAAGACCAGTCGCGCAACTTCTCGCTCTGATGCCTTTTAATGTTCCCTGCCCAACTTGCCTAACCAGGCCATCACCCCTCCCTTCCCCGCAGGCCACCCCCTGGATCCAGGACCCAAGCGCGACTCGGCGCTCCCACTTTCTTCCGGACCGCAAGGTAAGCCGCCACCCGGCGTTACCGGACATGCGTTGTTTAAATTCCTGCTTTCGCTCCCCTGTTCTGAATTATTGAATATTTCACAGGTGCAAGCGGTATTGCGGTGAATTGCCCGCGCCGCCCCCGGACCTTGACACACTATCTTTGTAATCCCGGTAAGCCTCTAAACCCTGCAATGAATACCGGCACCGAGGTTGGCCTTTCCTTTTATAACAGCTGCCATTTTTCCCCCCCCAATTTTCAGATTCACCAAGTCATACCGATGACTAACTTCATTACCGGTCCTGGCCCATTGTTTTTAACTCAAGCTCGCCTGTGAGCTCTTTAACCTTATGCCCTTTGGTAAGCTCTATGTACCTTAACTTTCAGCTGAACTATCTCACTGCGCCGCTCGTTTCTGAGAACTTCACCTTTCACCTTACCTGCAATTGAATTGTTGCACTGCGCCGTTTATAAAACTTCACCTCACAACCCTGAGGCACCAATGCGCCGTTTTTAATCTGACTGCATAGCCACCCCCTGATCCAAAAAATTGAGAATCCTTCACCCTTCACAAATGGGTAATTGCCACTCTCCTAGTCACTGTGAACGTAGTTTTATAACATTCAGTCACGTGCTTGCTTACACTAGAATGTAAATATCACTTGACCTGGTAAATATGTTTATTAACCACCACACAATGTCACCAACCCTATGTGTGTGGTTAAACTCCAACTTATTGTAATTTGTGTTCCCCTTCCTCCCTTTAGGCTAAAGAGGCTCAAATTTTAATAAGGCAACTACTGTTCTGTCCTGATGATGGACCCCAGCATTTAATAAGGGGGTCCGAAACGTCGTCGACCTTGTGTACCATATACCAGTACAATGATTTACTACACGAAAGTATGTAATGGTACCCACTGGAATCTCTCTGTTTAATTTTGAAACTTTACAGAGACTTTTTTGACCTTGCCTTGTAAGCCCTTCTGTGTATGTTGTCTGTGTCTATGTACTGTCGTGGGTTGGTACAGGCTTGTGCCCCACGAAAGTGAATTGTTGAAGGTGTATTATTGTTTCACAAAACGTTTATTGAAATATAAAACTTGAAGACCTCTGTCCGGCTGGGCATGTCTTCTACAATATAGAACTGACTGGGTCTATATTTATGTTGGTTATTATTGTGTCTCCTTGCTAGGGACCACTGTTGTGTCTGTACGATAAGCTCCCCGAGGTCCCTCGCTGATACTCATTGGGGTCCCCTTGTTGTTTTAAATAGTTAATAATATCAGAGGAATAAATGGCAATATCGTCGGCATATGCCGTAATTTTCAGTGTCTGTTCGTTAGACTTGAAGGGGGCGATTCTAAGTTGTGCTTGAAGAGAATATAGAAATGGTTCAAGTGAGAGGGCAAATAATAAAGGTGATAGGGGGCAGCCTTGATGAGTGCCCCGAGAAGTCTTAAAATCTGTGGAAGTCTGTCCCCCGTAGCTAACATGGGCCAAGGGATTATCATATAATGCCTTTCTCCACTTTAAAAAGTGTCCACTAAACCCCATTTTGGTCATAACCTGCCAGAGATAATCCCACCCCACTCGATCAAAGGCCTTTTCGGCATCCAGCAGAATCATGCCAAGTGGGGTGGAATCAGTCTCAGCCACGTCAAACGCTGTTATGGCCATGTTAACATGGGTGGTAGTATCTCTCCCAGTGACAAATCCGTGTTGCTGCGGATTAACTATTTTGGGCATGTGAGGAGCTAACCTAGTAGCTAAAATTTTCGCTAATATTTTTGCGTCGGTGTTAATCAAAGAGATGGGTCTGTATGACCACCTCTCTTCCTTTGGTTTGCCCTTTTTGAGGAAAAAGATTATTTTAGCTCTATTCCATGACTTGGGGGCCCTCCCAGTCATCCCAATGGATTGTATGACCTGTAGTAATAAGGGTAATAGTTCCTCTAGACAGATTTTGTATATCTCTAGAGGGATGGTATCTTCCCCTGCGGCTTTTCCTATCGGTAAAGCGGCAATAGCTTGGCGTATATCTTGCCCTGTAATATTTTCAGACAGTGAATCTATTTCCGAGGAATTAAGTAAGGTTGTTAAGGTCTCATCTAAGTAATTCTGTATGGTAGTTTCGTTTGGGATAGATTCGGGGGTGTATAAAGTCCTATAAAAATCCACAAATTGTTCCAGTATATCATGTGGTTGATCATATATCTTATTATCAGAGCCTCGGATGTTTGTAATTATGGTACTAGCTCTGTCTTCAGCCACTTTGTACGCCAGGATTTTGCCAATTTTGTCCCCACCCTCATATTGCGCAATCTTAAATTTGTGTATATTAGCGATTTTTTTTTAATAAACTTTATTTTAGTTTCAGATTTTAATTGGCTTAGTTTAAGGCCTATCTCTACTACCGCTGGCGAGTTTAACCGTAGTGCTGTGGCTAGCTGTGCTTCCTGGGCAGCAATGCTGGAAATCAAGGATTCACTAAGTTTGCGACGCTCAGAGTTTTGTCTGAGCACGTATCCCTGCGTGAATCCTCGAATGCTTGCCTTACAGGTGTCCCAGACCATATTACATGTGGCAGAGTTCCAATTAATTTCAATAAATTCAATAAGATGATTTTTTAATTGTGAGATGTAAACAGAGTCTGATATTAGGTATCTAGGAAAAGAAAATGGTCTATGACGTGTGCGAGTATGTGGAGTATCAAAAGTCAACATTATAGGGTTGTGATCTGAAGAGATTCGAGGGCATACCTCCATTAGGCTAGTGTTCAATAATTTAACATTAGCTAGAGCCATGTCCAACCGAGAACAAAGTTTATGAGGTGCGGAGTAATATGTGTAGCCAGGAATGTGTGGATGTAAATATCGCCAAGCATCTTTAATGTTATGTGTGTGGCATAAGTCTAAAATTGATGCTCTAGTTTTACGCATCCGCTGAGAGCTCCTAGGCCTGGTAGTATCTAGTTGGTAGTCCATGATGCAGTTAAAGTCCCCCATTATGATGAGCTCCCCATCCCAATCTAAAAGTTTTATATTTAAATCATCAAAAACTCGGGGTTCATCTTGATTTGAACCATACACCACGCAAACAAAATCTTTATGATTTTCAATGTTCAGTTGGGTGATGACCCATCTACCGTCTTTATCATGAGCAGTTTGTAAGGTTTCTGCCCTGAACCGTTTATCTTTAAGAATTGCCACCCCTCTAATTGAAGCTCCAAAAGTGGAGCAGCAGACAATATCATAGCCTAATTGACAAAATAATTTTTTATCCTTGCCGGCTACGTGAGTTTCAGATAGCAGCATAAGGTGAGGATTATAGAGTCTCAACTCTTCCGACACAAGACGTCTTTTGTTTTTACTGTTAAGCCCCGCGACGTTCCAGGCAAGACACTTTATTTTATGCATTTAAAGAGAAAAAAAAACCCAGCATAATGGAACACCAAGTGGAAATTTGTCTTGAGACACACAAAAATATACATTAACTTTTATCTTCAGTAGCATGTCTCCCCCTCAAATTGTAAACACCTTTTTCTAGTTTTTTACCCCCCCACCCTGCGGAGAACAGAGAGCACACTCCCCCCACCCCCCTGTCACCCACCCACAACGGGAAGGGACCACCCTTCAGCTTCTGCTGCCGTTGAAGGGGCAGCATCTGCAGCAGACTGCCTGAGAGATCCCACCATCCCCAACTCTGAAGTGTTTTTTTTTCCTTTTTCCCCCCTTTTAAGTTTTTCTCCCCCCCCCCTCATTTTAGATAATGTCATTTAAGAATAGCTTTTCCTAAGGACCGGAAGAAAAAAAAAAAGAAAGCCCCTCACCAGCTGAGACTTATTTTCAATAACTATGGTGTCGACAAAAGTAAAAAGTCTAACAATATATATAATAGTTAAAGTCTAGCTTTTACTTAAGCCAGATAAAAATTGCTCAGCTTCTCTAGTATCATTAAAGAAGTGTGTGTGCCCGCCTTTGATGATTTTTAGACATGCAGGCTCCTGGAGAAAAACGCCCCCCCCATAGATTTAATTGGGTCGATCAGTTTGCGTAGTTCCCAGCGTCTGTCCATAGTGGGTTTACTAAGATCTGATCGAACAAACAATGTCAAATTCTCTATAGTTATAGGGGCATTAGGTCGTGCTTTCTGCCAAACAGCCTGTCTCAATAGAAAATTACCAAAATAAATAAGAAAGGGACGTGGAAATTTACTCTCTTTGTTCTTTTGAATTAAGGGTAAGCAGTGTGCCCGCTGGATTTGAGATTCCCAGTCCAGTCTGCTAAGTCTGGAAAGGCTTTCTGAAGTAGACTGACAAGAAAGGCCCTAGGATCTGAGCCTTCTGATCCTTCCGGTACCCCAAAAAGTCTCAGGTTAGATCTTCTCTGTCGATTTTCCAAATCTTCAACTTTCAATTGAAGGGTCGTTATCTGAGTGTCGTGTTGGCTTACTGCTATATTCATATGAGACGCCACTTCCTCTACACCTACTACTCGGTGCTGCAGTTCTTCGATGCCCTGCGATACCCCGCTAAAGTTAGAGGTCAGTTCTAATAAGGAGGTCTGCAGTTTGTTGTTATCCTCCCGTAGTTGTAAGTAGTGTTCTTGTGCTTCTTTACGTTGATTGGTTAATATTTGAAGTATAGTATCCAATTGGGAGGAGTTTGGCTCTTGTTTACCATCCTCTTCTTCTGGATCTCGAGGTGGAGCACTTTTGTCAGTCGTTCCATCTATGGCTAGTGTCTTTGAATTATTAGGTCCCGGCGAACCACATATTGGTGGAGTTACTGATTTGGGTTGTAGCAGAGACAAAGGTGTTGTGTCTTGCTCGGGTACTGCGTTTGATGTTGCATTAAAGGATTCACATGAAGCATTGTTCTCCGGGGAAGCGGGGCAGTTTAGGAGGCCCGAGATAGGGTCAGGATCCGTAGGGCTTGTCCCGGATAATCTTAATGTCATACTCTTTACGAGCCCCTTTGCCTCTATCCATTTCCTAAGAGGGCTTTTATCAATAAGGATTTTCTTGGTGGCCGAGGTATTGTTTGTAATCAATCGATTTAGAGTGGTGTTAGCTTTGCCCCCTCTTTTAATCTCGGACTTGATTTTCGGTTTGCGCTTTCTAGTCGCCAGGGATCTCGTTGAAGTTTCAGACGGATCAACCGTCTCTTCTTCCGTCTCTGCTTCATATTCATCCTGGGAGTCCAGGTCTCCATTAACCTCTTCCAGCTCCTCAGAAGCATGACAGGCCTCTTTATTTGATAGCCCAGTGCCGTTAGTTACTGTGCCCTCAATTGGAGCCGTATTGCTTGTTTCTTTGTTTGCCATTGGCGTTTCTGTTGTGTGCCCCGATACACTGACGATTATCAACTCGTTTGAGTCTCCGCTAGTAACTGAATTTAAGTCGCCATCATTCATTAAACTCTCTTCTGTTATAATTGCTACTTCTGTAGCTGGTTCTATAAATAGTGATAGGTTAGAGTTTAAGTTTGAATTTGTATGAGGCTGTGTCTGAATTGGGTTTGAAACTTTGTTATCGGCTTGGGGTTTTGCTACAGTTCCTGTGGCTTCAGCTATGCCTGCTGAAGATACAGTAGCTAAGCTTGCTGGGAGAGTTAGACAGTCAGTTTCATCACCTCCCTCATCTCCCTCGCCTCCAGCTAGAGTTCCAGTTAAACCACAGGGTTTTACTTTTAGTTTAGCAGTATTTTTAGCAGTTTTCTTGGATGAAGTACTAGAAACAGTCAGCGTTGGGGGGCGTAATAGTGGCTTACCGATGGTTGCTGCAGTTCCAGTGTCCTTATGCGCACCTTTCGCTCCAAGCGCTGCTGCTGCAGATGGGCTGTTCCTGGCACCATCCACCGCCCCTGAGGTCTCCGAAGCTGAAGCTGAAGAGATCGCAGTGTCAGGAAGCAGCGCTTCTGTATCCCTTGCACCTGACGAGGAGGGGGGGGGGGGGGGGGGGGGGTGCTGAAGCTGTCACCACCGCCGTAGTCATTGCGCCCGTCGAGGAAAGGGAGGCAGCAACAACGGTAGTCTTCGTATTTCGGGTGGTGCGAGGTGGATTCTTAGGAGACATTTTGAGTATCCATCGTGCACGGGCCGTGGCCTGAAGACCAAACCAGCCAAGCTCCGAGTTAGTGAGCAGGCTACGGAACGCTTGCCCAATTGATTACCTAGCAGTCCGTGAGAAGTCCAAAAGCCAGAGCATCTGTGAGCGTCGATAAGCGCCGATGTACTTGATTTAAATGTTTGAGTGTCTCCTTATTCTTCCTTATTCTTGTGGTTCGGGGGTTACGGGGGAAACACCAGCATCAATGCATTTATCCCCGATTTCACTTCAGAGGGGATGAGGAGCTCCCGGTCAGCCGCTGCTCGTCCGCGTCCTCACTCTGCCATCTTGGACCGCCTCTTGAATCCTTGCATACCATCAGTGTCTTTCCATAGCCCTTCCCTGTGATGACCTGGTCTTATTTATCGTGGCATGGAAGAAACAGGCCAGACGATCAAAGAATTCCCAATGGAGGGTACTGCATATGTTCTGTATAGACAAATCCGTGGTCGCAAGGGTTACCATCGCTAGATGCTTGTGCTATCCTACCTGACCTTATTGCTGATTACAGTCGCTACTGCTACTGCATGACTATTTTTACTTTTTGTAAACCTCTCTTTATGGGAAGTTGAGCAAATATTGATTGATTGAATTTGAGCTTCACGCTCTAACTCTCACTCTTGTCTCGAATTTGAACTCTTTATGGGTTCCTGATAACTCCCTTTTCGCCTCATTCTTTAGAAAAGGGATTCTTTCCTTTATGCAACGCACATTATTGCATTATTTGATATGACTTGTTCTAACCATATTTTTTACTGTCAATTCTATAATCTGATTGATACATTTTGAACTAACTGAATAAAAGAGAAGAAATTACTAAACTTTTTTTAATGATAATAAAACCCTTAATACTAATCAAATTCTCATTATTGACTTAACTTAGAAATTTAGTGTAGTGATTAAATGTTGTCCTGATTTATAGCTTCTGGTCTCTTCATATACAGCGGCAAAGTTCTGTAGCAGGCGAGTGAAGCCCACCTAGAGAGAGGGAACACAGGGAACAACCCTATTGGTGTAAGACAGAAACGTTAAACCGTTTTTATTTCATTTGAATCCTGTGCTAGCAAGCTCACAGGACCAGACTGTCGACACAGAAAAGTTGAAACATTTCCTAACATATTGGCTGGATACTGTTTGTTGTTAACCTCATTGAGAGACCTTTAATACCTTCTTCCAGCTCATACTCTTCCAATGCAAAAACAATTGATGAACGTGGTTTGTTTGTGTACACTGAGGATGTGGCCTGGCTGATTCAACTGTAATGTCCTTTTGTTGTATTGTCTGGACCGCTTTGCTTATGGCAGGACCCATTCTCTAGTGGCACATTAAGCAACGCAAAGATGGGCGAGAACGTATCCTAATGTAATTAACACTAGCTGAGAGTAATTGGAAGAATGTAATCCACCATTTTTTGCTTTTCTCAGTGAATGTCCCACGCGAGACAGGAAGATAAAATTTGGGTCCATGCGTGGCTAGGCCTTAGGCATCACTCTGAAACATACTAATGACACTCAACAAGCCCAAAACATGTCTAGGTTTGTTTGTGTTCCATATACACAGGATGTGGCCTAGAAGGTCAGGAATCGCGATCCCTTTTGTGGCAGAATCAAGAGTATTTCCTTAGGGATGGTCCCAGTGCTTAATCTGTGCTGGTGTTGGCCGGTCCTTGATACAGCACTTACTTCGTTACACAATCTCATATTATTGACAGTCTACTACAAGATGACGCTGTCAGTCTATTTTTTAAAAGAGCACACATGTGCAAAGTATTATACAATTCGATATGTAATTAAGTATAATAATAATAATATCAACTTACCCAGACCATTATTGTAACTTTGGGCAACCTGCTACAGTCCAAATTATCACATTTACAGGAGTGTAATAGTTAGTAGGTTGTGTTCATACTGGTATTTGGCAGCACTGACAGGACTCTAGGTGGTGCAAGCTGCAAGGGATCCCTGAGAAATATCTCAGACCCTGGAACTTTTTTTATATAATTAAGCACTGGCTATTCCCAATCTGTAAGGGCGCTGAACGCAGAAGAGTAGTGAACTAAAATGTGGTCAGAGTAATTACAACCAGCAGGTAACATGCCCCATGCCCATTCTCAGAAGATTTTCGGACATGTTCAATCACATTTTGTGGCTAAAGTTAGTGATTCGTGGTGATTCACACCGAGGAGCAAAGTCGCACGCAGCAAAATAGAACCCCAGAACAGACAACTTTTATAGCAGGACTGACAGCACACATGCAGTTGGGCAGTTCCACCACGAGAGGCCGCACTCTCAAGGGCTCATTACTGTATCTTGCAGGAGGCGCCAGTCTTTTTGCATCACATCACTGCTACATACCTGGCATATGAACCCGGTGGAAGAGCACTGCCTGACCCACAGACTGAATTTCCGCTTTTTCCTTTTGCGTAATTCCCGTTCTGTGCAGGTAGCAATGAAGACGGGGTCTTCGTCGATCAGGGGTTCGTGTAGCACCTGCAATGCAGAGAAACCCAGGGGAAAATATTAGCATTCAATCTAACTCTGATGCGAGGGGAAAGATAAAAGGCAGAGATTATTATACAGATGCACGCATTTTATTTTGTATAGACGACAATTGTGAAAGGAAACAGGTGGGGACAGACTAGCAGATGCTTGTGCGATAAAAGGCATGAATAGAGATCACAGAAATAGATCAAATAGAAAGAGCGAGTGGCGGGTTCTATACAGCGTGAGTGACAACTATCGACTAGTTTAACCGTCCAATCAATACACACCGCGAGGAGGCGCGAGAACAGCCACCTCTCTCAAAGGCTCGTTTCCAAGGACCTCCCGGAAGTGGCCTTGTGCCTAGTCAGTCTTGCATGAAATGGAAGACGTCTCCGAATCACAACCCAGTTATTTATTTATGCGAGTTTTTATAGCGCGAACTTTACCCGAAGGAGTCAGAGCACTTCACAATAGGAACAACAGTAATGATACATGAGGAGAAAATTACAAGTGAAAAAATTACAAAAGCAAACGTTAAGTTAATTGAATCAAAAGTGACAATAATGAGCAACCAAAATACATGAGGTAGCAATCGGTACATTACAGGAGGAAAAAGTTATGTGTGCAGGTTACAAAAGCGTACAAAGTACAAGTGGAGGTATAATTCTGCAATAAATGGCAGACACTCCAGCACAAGAACAAATGTTACTTAGGCAATGGTGGGACTTGTGCAAGTATCTAAAGCAAACAAACCGCCTCCAGGAGAGAAGCAGGCTGTGCAGTGAACAATGCTTACCTATCACGAAGATTTGGGCCCTCATTTAGAATTTTCCGTGATTTTTAGAAAATCATTTTAGATGTGCAGTAAGTGAGGGTTCCCAGCATAAAACATGCTATTAACGACAGGAAAAAAAGCTACTACATCATCAAGAGGCATGGTAATACTTCACTGCATGGGAAATCCATGCCGGTTAACATAAGCAAAAAGCTGTTGTTAACTTGACTTCCTAACAAACAGAACAAGCCTTAGCAATGCCAATAGGTCTCGCCTCTGGGATCTACTGGCTTTGCCAATGTGTTTTATCCATGCAACAGCATCCCCGATGCTGTACAACATGGCAAAATAAGAAATAATAATGCTGAGACGTGGTCGCTTTCTTTTCTTTTTGTTTGCTGATCCAAGTTGGATTGACAAATAAAAAGAAAAATGTGCACTCAAGCATTTTTTAAATCGCGATGGGGAGAGCAAAACTGTGGGCGTGGTTGGAGGTGAATAACATGGAGGGCATGGATGGGACATGTAACGTGGCGGGGGACGGAAACAACACAATGGGTAAGGATGAGGAGGAGAAGCAACGGGCAAGAGAAGAGGGTGCAGGTGGGGTAAGCCACATGGAGTGTGTGGGTGAGGCGCAGTGGCTGAAGTGGGGAAAAAAGTAGGTGAACTGTGGGGGGAGATTCAGAGGACGGGAATAACCCGAGGATCGGGTCAGTGGGCGGAGTCAGAGGTGAGGCTAGAAAGAGCAAAACATCCCAATTTTTTGTATTTGTTTGGAATGTTACTGACCAGATATAGCTTATTACGTTAATCAATTTAACCAATGAATACACGTTTATTTAAGGTGTAATATGAGTTCTTGACATTAAAATACATTCACAAAGTGGGATACGTTTCCAATCACAGAATGTCCCAAATAGGCTCAAAATTTAGAACTGCTAAAATATTTGTATTGACCTCGCCTGCTTGCCGGTATCTTTAAGTGCGCTGCATTGTCTGGTATCTTTAAGTGCGCTGCATTGTCTGTTTGTGCCATATTTCGACCTGTGCATTTTTTAGAACAGCTAATTAAGTATATTAACTGCACCTCGCTTGCTTGCACCATTGTTGTTTTGACAGACTTTACTGCGCGATACCCCCCGGCGCCCTGCTCGACTCCCCCCTCCATTTTGGACCTGTTGTTGTTGTGCTCCGTGTTGACCTGAGCCCGCCCCGCCTCCCAGCTGAGCCGCCCTCGCCCCTCCCCCTTCCCACCATCCATATATGACAGCAGCCCAAGCGCGCAGCGTCCACGCGCAGCGACCGCGCCCCAGCCGCGCCAAAGGTGCGCCAAAGGTAAGCCCGTCTACTCCCGTCCGCGCCAAGCCCGCGCCCAGCGCCAGACCCCCTGCCCCTCGCGCTGCCCAGCCCTCCCGCATTACCTACGATGCCGCCACCCTCCTAGCCCTTAACCCCGGTCGCGCCCCCAACTGCGTCCAAGCCGCTCCTGGACACACCCATGGACCTTTCTCTTGCTACTCCTGCAAATTCATCGGCACCGACAACATCTCCGCTACAACCACACCACAGATTCCCGACCCCAACCACCTACAATGCATCCTTCTCAACACTCGATCGGTCCACAGACACGCCATTGACCTATGGAATCTACTAGACACCATCTCTCCAGACGTCGCCTTCCTAACAGAAACATGGATGAACGCTTCCTCCGCCCCAGACATCACCATTGCCATCCCTGAAGACTATAAGATCACACGCAAGGACCGTACCGGCCACACAGGAGGAGGAATCGCTATCGTCCATAAAAAATCAATCCACATCTCAACCAGCTCTGACGTCAACCTCGCCAACTCTGAACACCTTCACTTCCAGATCCACATTGACCCCAAGACCACACTCAGAGGCACCCTCCTTTACAGGCCACCAGGACCCCGCGCAAAATTCAGTGAAGACATCACGGACTTCATCACTCCACACGCGCTCCCCTCCAAAGATTACATCCTTCTGGGAGACCTCAACTTTCACCTTGAAAAGAACAACGACCGCAACACCACCACCCTCTTGGACAACCTCGCCAACCTCGGACTTAAACAACTGGTCACTTCCCCCACCCACATCACAGGTCACACTCTCGACCCCATCTTCACCTCCAGCAATCATGTCTCCTTCAGCCACACTACGGATCTCCTCTGGACTGACCACAGCTGCGTTCACTTCACCTACAACAAGCCGAAACCCACCAACCACCTCCAACCAACTCTGCAAAGAAACTGGAACAAAATCACCATCGACCAGATCTCCTCATCGCTCCTCCTAAACACCCCAGCCCACTCTTCTAACCCAGACCAAGCCGCCGCCAACTTCACCCTATGGTTATCCAACACCGCCGACATCCTAGCACCACTGAAAAAACGTCAACGCAAACCTAGCAGCAAGAAGGCCTCATGGTTCAACGATGATCTTAAGAAGTCCAAGAAACTCTGCCGCTCCCTTGAAAAGGCCTGGAAAAAAGACCCATCCACTAGCACCAAGGATGCCTTCAAAAACGCCACCCGCACACACCACCAACTAATCCGAAAGGCCAAGAAAACAGCTTTCAAGGATCGACTAGACAACAACGCCCACAACAGCAAGGAACTTTTCAACATCGTCAAGGAATTCACCAACCCCTCGGCCAACTCCAACGACATCACCCCTTCTCAAGCCCTCTGCGACTCCCTGGCTTTATTCTTCCACAACAAAATTGCAGACATCCACAACAGCTTCGACAACCAACCCGGAGACCAACCCACCCAACCATTTGCTGAACATTCTCCCCCCTTGAACGCTCTTAACGACTGGAACCCAATCTCCACTGAGGACACCATCCGCCTGATGAACTCTATCCACTCAGGATCCCCCACAGACCCATGTCCTCACCACATCTTCAACAAAGCAGACTCCGTCATAGCACCGCATCTCCGAGACGTCATCAACTGCTCCTTCAACTCCGCCACCTTCCCAGAAAGCTGGAAACACGCTGAACTCACCGCCCTTCTGAAAAAACCCACAGCGGACCCCACCGAACTCAAAAATTACCGCCCCATATCGCTTCTTCCATTCCCAGCCAAAGTCATCGAGAAAGCTGTCAACAACCAACTCGCCGCCTTCCTCGAAGCCAACAAATCCCTCGACTCCTCACAATCTGGATTCCGAGCAAAACACAGCACTGAGACCGCCCTCATCGCAGCAACAGACGACATTCGAACTCTACTGGACAATGGAGACACAGTCGCCCTCATCCTCCTCGACCTCTCTGCAGCCTTTGACACAGTCTGTCATAGCACCCTTCTACAGCGCCTCAGAAACATCGGAATACAAGGAAAAGCACTCGAATGGATCACCTCGTTCCTCACCGGAAGAACCCAGAGAGTCCGCCTTCCACCATTCAAATTCGAAGCCACTGAAGTCATCTGTGGCGTACCACAAGGATCCTCACTCAGTCCCACCCTCTTCAACGTATACATGAGCCCCCTTGCGGCCATCGCTCGCCAACACAACCTCAACATCATCTCCTACGCAGATGACACTCAACTGATCCTTTCTCTCACCAATGACCCCAGCACTGCCAAAACAAACCTACACGAAGGAATGAAAGAAGTTGCCGAATGGATGAAACAAAGCCGTCTGAAACTGAACTCAGATAAAACAGAAGTCCTCATCTTAGGTACATCCCCCTCTGCATGGGACGACTCTTGGTGGCCGGAAGCCCTTGGAAAAGCACCCATCCCGACAGACCACGCACGGAACCTAGGCGTTATCCTGGACTCTTCACTCTCAATGAACAGACAAGTCAACGCCGTATCCTCATCCTGCTTCAACATTCTTCGCATGCTCAAAAAAACATTTCGCTGGATCCCCACCGAAACCAGAAAAACAGTCACCCATGCTCTGGTCACGAGCCGACTGGACTACGGAAACACCCTCTACGCAGGTACTACCGCTAAACTCCAGAAGAAACTCCAACGAATCCAAAACGCCTCAGCCAGGATCATATTAGACATCCCACGTAACGAACACATCTCTGGCCACCTGAAAGACCTCCACTGGCTACCCATCAATAAGAGGATCACTTTCCGACTGCTAACCCACGCACACAAATCACTCTACGACATCGGCCCAGAATGCCTCAACTCACGACTGTCCTTCTACTGAGGTTCCGTGACAATTGAAAGTGGTGTTTTCGACTCACACGAATATGGTCGAGTCTAGTATCTATGAACCGCAAATGACGAGTTTAGCAAGTGTGCGCAGTTTCGCTGTGCTAACTTAAACCGTTCGTTTGTTATGTGGGTTTGTCATCTGTACCCACGGGTTCCATCTTAGATACGGCATCCATTTTGTCTCTTGCCCTCAAGTAGCCAGCGAACGGACGCTGTCCGCTTCGCGACCCTGGGACTCCCAAGATATTTGCGGAAGACACATGTTCTTTGAAAGTGTCTTTATGACGAGGAGGATGCTATTGTAAGGCAGATGGCGCCGCTCGAGGCTCATCTTGCCGCACGGGCTTATTGTCTCAGCCGTGCATCTCATTAGGCACGTCCCTTTGATGCCTGTATCTCGTGCTTCTCGACACTCCCCTTTTACACCCTTTCCGATCTCCCCACTGTCTCCGTCTTCCTCTGCACCTGTCTTCGTTCCTGTTTCGATCTACTTTACTGCTGATTGGAATTTGCTAATGGTGGGAAGATGGGTTTTTACAGTTGGGAACCGCCAAATGTTTTCGCACTTATGTTCCGGATCTTGTGTGTTTCAAAGTGATCTAAGCGACCCCTCTGAGAGCGACTTGTGGGAACCAGGTTGTAAACTATTGTGTATCATGTTATCCTATGGGTAGAAACTGTATAAAAGGAGCGATCCACAAATACAATTTGAAGCAGTCTCCCCGAACTACACTCGATGTACTTCCTGTGACTTCTGTGTTCCCTGCAGTAAATAAACCTTGACTCTTTGACGCCGAAGGAAGTGTCCCGTGTCTCTGTGATTTGTACGCCGGAGCAGGTTACCCACGAAGGTTTCAGGTGTTGTGCCCTGGCACCGCTGGGTCCAAAGAACCCAGTCCTTCAGTTGGCGCCCAACGTGGGGCTGCATCAGTGGTACCGGTCCAAGCCTGACGATCGTGAGGAACTTCGTGTGAAATCTCCGAGGGAAGGTGCACCCCGCTTCATCGATCCTGTTGTCGAAATAAGTGGCCCGAAGACTTTTCCCGCGAAGATTCCCGCCTCCTAACGGCTGCGACGGACTGCTACCCTGACTGTAGACCTGTTTTGGCGCCTGGCGTAGACCTTGGTATAGCGAGACGATTGACGGGCCTTCCTGAGGACGCCATTGATCTTTGAGTTAAGTATTTGTGGGTCGCTCCCAGAGTTCTTTGTTGTAAACACTTTAGCGAGTGTTTTTGTTGTAGACACTTTAGCGGGTGTCTTTGTTGTACACGCTGTGTGAGTGTTTTTGTCGGTGACACTTTGCTAGCGTACTTTGTTGTTGTTGTATTTGTTTGACGACTGCAGCCGCCAAAGACCGAGGGTTTAGTTCTTTGCTGGGACTTGGTAAATCCCGAAATCCCGTAACCCTTGAAGTTTGTGAAACTCGGCTAGTGTGCAAGATGCCTGGTCGCAGTACTTTGTTCAGTTGCTTTAGACCTTGTGGTGCGGATTCCCTGCTGGAGGACTCGTGTCCGATACCTCCGGTTGGAACTCCTACATATGACTTATATAGCAAACATGGGCTAGGCCCGATTGCTTTTAACGATTATTGGATCAAATATACAAAGAAAGACGGCGATCTTCGTTGGCCACCTCACGGTAGCTTCGAAGCGTCGATCTTAGATAATTTGGAAATAAAGTTGTTCGAACGTAAATCTAGGCCGGCCATGTTTGATGCCTTTCGGTTCTGGCGCAAAGAAGCCCGACAGAAAGAGATCAGACAAAATAAACGTAGTCAGCGAGATACTGTTGCTACTATAGTAAAGAAAGCTGAGCAGTTTCAGCGTGATAAGGAGGATAAGGATAAGGAAGTGTTTGAGAGATTACAGCGTATGTCCATAGACAAATGCTATCCTGTTTTGTCTACGGAGTCGGATAAGAAGGAAGAGGCAGTTGAGGATTCTTTAATGTCCTATCTTATGAAGTCGCCACCTCCGTACGTACAGGGTACCGCAGCTCCTGTGGTCCCTGCCGTACCTGTTCCACCAGTTCCTCAACCTGCACCCGCTCTTCCGACTGTTCCTGCTCCTGTGCCTGTTTCTATTCCTACTGCTCCTCCGCTTCCACATACTCCTGTTCCCGCTACTGCTCACGCTACTGCTCCTGTGTTGTTAACCCCTGTTGCTGCTAACGTTTCTACTCCTTCTCTTGTTAGTCCTGTGTCTTACTCCTGTCCCTCTACTCGTAATCGTGATTCTCCCCTTGCGACAAACTTCTTTCAGTCGCTCGGACCTGTTTTTGGGTCTGCAGGTTCTGATGGTCCACAGAGACGTAGCCAGCTTCCTGGTAATAGAGAACGTGTTGCGCTATACAATATGGCGATGGGTTGGATGATAAACCCTGTTAGAAATCCACCTCGTGTTGTCCTCGAAACGTTTGATCAATTCAACATACCTACTCAGAGATATGTGTTTGATGAAATGTGCAAGTTCTTACATGATCAGATAGCGGCTGTTGCGCCTGACGAGGTGCTGACCGCCCTGTCTAATCTTCGGCTTCAGTTCGCAACTGGACTGATAGTCGATACTAATGTCCGACGTGCTATTGAACGGTTGCTATCTCTTCGTCCTGCTCCTATTCCTCATGCATTGTTCGTTGAGGACATTGAACAACGAGATGGGTCTGGCCAATATCCTATGCGAGAAGTTCCGCCAGTTTGGGTACCTGCTGATAATACTAATGCTAATGCTCCAATACCAGCACATTTCCAGAGAGTGTGGATACACCTCCCTTGGAAACGATCGGAAGTGCTTCAGGTGAAACAAACTTTGCCTGATCTTCGCAAAAATCCTGCGGGGTATTACAAAGAATTATCGCAGCTCGTAGACGCTACGATAATGAATCTGGCCGATATCGACATGTTGTTTGGCAATGTCGTACCGCAACCGGTATGGGCCAAGATTCGTCACCAAGATCACGCGAATGAATTAGGTGGTGATTGGGCTGCCATTACAGCGGCAGACGCTGGACAAGTGGCTGCTACTAAACCCGATCAGTTGATTGAACTTCTTCCCCAGCGAATCATTACGTTAATGAAAACGCTTATGCCAGCTATGAGGGTAAATTGGGACAAGTTGTCAGCCTGTAAGCAGAAGAAAGATGAGAGTGTTTCAGACTTCTTTACGAGGTTCGAGGAAACATTCGTCGATCATAGTGGGCAGGATATGGGTACTGAGGGTGGACAGAGGTTGTTTGTGGATAAATTTGTATCGAACTTATTGCCCGACTTGTGCAATAAATTGAAGAATTCAGAAAGTGCGTGGGCCGTTTCTACCTCAGCTCAGATTCTGGCTACGGCACAATATTACGAAAATAGAGAAAAAGAGGAAAATGACCGTGCCGATAAAAAGACGAAAGAGCTGAAAACTAAAGTGTTGTTACAACAAGCATATCCGCCGCGTTCTAATCAGAATGCGCCTCAGCAGAATAGATCGCAGTCGCAATCAAATCGATCGCAGCCGCGTAATGATTCATCTTTTCAGAGATCTTCGTTGGGGTACAACCAATGTGCTTATTGTAGACAGGAGGGACACATTAAATTCAATTGTCCTGCTTTAAATGACCGTAGTGGTGGTAATTCGTCTAGAGGAGGTCGTGGTGGTTCACAGAACGCATCACGTGGTAGAGGTCGTGGTGCTCAGAACGACTGTTCTGATAACTCGTCAAATTCTAATAATTGTTTCGACCAACGTGGATCATCGCAAGGACGATCTGCGCAGTACAATGTAGACGATTATTACGTCGATCAGGGAACTGACGATAGTAATTACTAGGACAGCCAAAGACAAGGAGAGGGAGTGGTATCAGTTCCGGTTGATCAGAGAGGGCCTTACGTCGCAGTTGCTACATCGGGCGTCGTTGAGCCTTTTCTGTTGGACACTGGTGCAGCGAAAAGTTCTATCATGCATTCGAAACTCCCTGGCGCACCTTTGTCTGGCTTAACAAATGTATCTGTTGGATTCTCTGGCGCCCCCGTTAGCAATCCAGTTTCGCGCCCTTTGCCCCTTAAAATTGGGCCACGTGAGCTCGAAGCTCCGTTGATTTTAACCACTGGTTGCGGTGAAAATCTTTTGGGTCTGGATTTGCTTAAACGTTTGTATGCGACTTTGTATTGTTCTCCTGCGGGTGTAAAGCTTACGTTCGGAGAGAAAGTAGTCTCTCCCATGTATTTGTCCCTCGATAAGCTTCCACCGGAATTGAGTTC
Source organism: Lissotriton vulgaris (assembly GCF_964263255.1). Classification (NCBI taxonomy): domain Eukaryota; kingdom Metazoa; phylum Chordata; class Amphibia; order Caudata; family Salamandridae; genus Lissotriton; species Lissotriton vulgaris. The sequence goes on along the minus strand of NC_141694.1, from coordinate 1,059,427,039 downwards.
TCTTCCTGCATCTTTGTGGGCGACGGGTCCAAACGACGTGGGCCTACTTGATATCTCCCCTTATGTTGTTCAGTTGAAATCGAATGTGCGATTGCCACGTATTCCCCAATATCGTATCTCCTTGGATGGTGAACGAGCTTTGTTAGCGATCATCTATGATTTGATCGAGAAAGATGTCATTGAAGAAACTCGGGGAAACGTGTGCAATAGTCCTGTACTGCCCATTCTTAAACGTACTGATCCTACCAAACCGCCTGTTTATCGTTTTGTTATTGATTTACGGGAGGTGAATAAAATTGTGGTTCCTCAATTCCCTGTTGTGCCTGACATTACGGCGCTACTGACTCTGATTCCAGCTACGGCTTCATGGTTTTCGGTGATTGATTTGAAAAATGCGTTTTTCAGCATCCCGATTGCCGAAGAGAGCAGGGACCTTTTCGGTTTCTCTCTTGGTGGACGTAGCTTCCGGTTCAAACGCGCTCCTCAGGGCTACTGTGAAAGTCCATCGATTTACAGTCAAGCTTTGAAGGGTCAACTAGATGCGTTTAGGTTGCCGGTTGGTGCGGCTTTAATCCAATACGTCGACGACTTATTGGTGGCTGCTGATACTCAGGACATTTGCAAAATTGCTACAGTGTCGTTGCTGCAACATCTCTGTGAGTTAAATCACAAGGTGTCACCTTCTAAACTCCAATATTGTTGTCAAGAAGTAACCTATCTAGGTCACTTATTGTCAAAGGAGGGAAGGAGATTGACCCCAGAGAGAATTGCAGCGATTGCGCGCATGGCTGTGCCACAAACCCAAAGAGATGTGCGTGCCTTTCTAGGTATCACATCGTACTGCAGGCAGTGGATTCCTAATTTTTCATTGCTAGCGAAACCATTGGTGGCTCTTACGTGCAAGGATGTTTCGACTCCTTTACCATGGACGGAAGAATGTCAGAAACGTTTTTCTGAATTACGTGATTCATTGTGTTCGGCCCCTGTGTTAGGTACCCCTGATTACAGCAAGCCGTTCACGTTATATGTTCACGAGAGGGAAGGTTGTGCTTTAAGCGTCTTAACGCAACCTTTTGGTGGTAAGCAACGTCCATGTGCATATTTTTCCTCGACCTTAGACCCAGTAGCTAGAGCATTGCCGAGTTGTTTGAGAGCAACTGCGGCAGCTGCGGTCTCCATCCGACAATCATCAGGATTGGTCATGGATAATATGCTTACGGTGATGGTTCCGCATGCAGTCGATACTCTTTTGAACCGTACGAAAACTCAGCACTTGACGAGTGCGAGGTTATCTGGGTACGAATTGACGCTCTTGGCAAGCCACATTCAGATAAAACGTTGTAATGTCCTAAATCCGGCAACTTTGTTACCAATTAGTGCAGAGTCAGATGCAGTAACAGAACATGACTGTTACTTGCGTACAGAGGAGGAAACAAAAGGTCGTGTGGACCTTAAAAACACCCCATTGGAAGACCCGGATGGCACCCTGTATGTGGATGGGTCATGTTTTAAATTGCCGAATGGTGATGTGACTACTGCTTATGCTGTGGTGACATTGAATACTGTTGTTGAGACTGCGAGATTGAATCAGAATTCTGCCCAAGCTGCAGAGCTGATCGCTCTTACTAGAGCATGTGTATTAGCAAAAGGTAAACGCGTGAATGTGTACACCGATAGTCAGTATGCTTTCGGTGTAGCGCATAGTTTCGGACGATTGTGGCGAGAACGTGGTTTCTTGACGTCACATGGCACGAAAATACAGCATGGCCAGCTTGTGAACGATCTTTTGGATGCATTGACTTTGCCTGCTCAAGTTGCAATTGTTAAATGTAGTGCGCATCGTAAGGTGACGGATGATGTTGGTCGTGGTAATGCGTTTGCAGATGAGATTGCTAAGGAGACTGCCCGGAACCTTAGCACTCGAATGTATGTGACGAATTCGGTTAGGTGGCCTACAGAATCAAGTATGTGTGAGAATACTATAGAGAGTGTGAAAGCAATTCAGAATGAGGCCACCGACACTGAAAAGATGAAGTGGAAAGAAAGTACGGGAAGGTTGGATGTGAATGGTTGCTGGATTGATTTGTCAGATCAGAGAAGATGGATGTTGCCTGATGCGTATGTACTGGCCGTTGTGCAAATGGCACATGGGTTAGCACATATTAGCGCGAAAGGTATTTGCAAGTTGTTGGCTGATGTGTGGAAGAATGATGGAATTACTAAGTGTGCTGAACGTTTGGTGAAGAATTGTATGGTGTGTATAATGTACAATCCTGGCAAAGGAACCCCAACTCCCCCTGGCAGTTTTGCTCCTCCTTCGTATCCCTTTGAGGTGATCCAATTGGACTTCATCCATATGGAGCGATGCAATAACCTGAAATACGTTTTGGTTGTGGTTTGCGCATTCTCCCGATGGATCGAGGCCTATCCCCTCAAAGATAATACTGCTTTGTCTACTGCGAAAATCCTACTGAAGGAATATTTTCCTCGGTATGGAATGCCTAGAGTCGTGTGGTCAGATAACGGAAGTGAGTTTGTTGGAAGTGTGATGAGGAGTGTGTGTAAGGGCCTTGGAATTAATCAGAAATTCCATAGCGCCAATCATCCCCAGTCAGCTGGATTGGTTGAAGGGTACAATGGCACCCTTAAACTAAAATTAGCGAAGATCCAGGCTACGACTGGACTTTCGTGGCCTGACGCTTTGCCTCTAGCATTACTGTCAACTAGGGCGACTGTACACTCCCGAATAGGGCTTAGTCCCTATGAAATAGTGTTCGGCCGTCCTGCGAATGTGTGGGGGGTTCCTAGGCCAGGTATATTCGTTGATCTTGAGTACCCGATGTTGATTGACTACTTACATGACTTGACTGCTAAACTGAGGTTAATTCATCAACAGGTTTACGACGCCTTGCCGACGCAGACGGAGGGTCCAGGCCACCAGCTCCAGCCTGGTGATTGGGTTGTCACCCGAAATTTTTCGCGCAAGAAGAATCTGGACCCCCGCTTTGTTGGACCTCACCAGGTGCTTTTGGCCACGAGGACTGCCGTTCGTCTTGAGGGACGGAAGAACTGGGTACATGCTACCCATTGTAAGCGAGTCCCTATTCCTTTGCCGGCAGACCCGTGGGTGAGGAAAGGCATTGCGTCAACAGAAGCAGCGACATTGCCGGCGTTTGTACCTTTCAGTGACGCACAACTTGTTGGTGAACACTCAGCGCAGCAGAAAGCCATTGTTGGAACATTGTCAGCAAGAGACTCAAGACCAGACCAACGAACTGATCAGCAGGACGCTGTCTCTTCGACAGATCCTTTGTTTGACGAGCAGACACGTCCTGGGAAACATCGATATTCTTTGCGTTCTCATACTAAGGACAAATAAATTTTTTTCTTGCTTTGCTGAAACTGATAACTGTAATATCTTCGTTTCCCCTGATCAACTTTGAACATTCGTATCATTGAAAATTGTTTTGTACATATATCAAGATTTTTTTTCTTGTATCTTTTTCCTTCCACAGCTGAATTATTTGTGCTAAATAAAATACATATTGTGTATTGAGGGCCGTAGGGCCGCGCGCGTACTTCCTTCTGGACAGTAGGTCTTGACGCTAGGTTAAAGGCCGTCGGTTCCTAGGAACTCCTGGGAATTGACTATTGCTGCACAGAACGAAGTGCGTCAAGAAACGTTGCGGACGGTCGTAGGGAAATGGCATTTTTGAAGCTGAATGATTTGGAAGGAGCTCAGGCGTATAGAGTCAAACTGCAGAAACTTAGTCGTACTAAATGTTTTGTATTCCAATTGTTTGTATTGTTTTTAACTGCTTCTGCATTTTTGGCGGGTGGGGTGTATTACACTATGTCTTACTTCTTACTTCCTACCCCTACTCCTACTCCTTACCCTAACATTACTTCTACTGCTTCTCCTCATTCCTTTCATATGTTACCAGAACACGAACAGGCTAGACGTGTAGAATTCCGCAACAATTCCTTTATCCAGCTCCTCCATCAGCATCAGTTAGTGGTTAACACTACTAATTGTTGGGTGTGTGGGTTGATGCCACATACTACGGGTAAGGGAATTCCATATCTGGTGTTACCGTATAGTTCCCAAGGGTCAGCTCGAGCATACCAAACAATGCTTCGAAGCGCACTAGGTTTCCACCCTTCTCCAGAACGTTCCCCCAAACCGGGTCCTACCTCATGGCAGTGGGTGGTATCGATGATAATACAGGATTTGGAAGACGAGATCCATGATGCTTATCTTATCCCTAAGGCAGAGGTACAAGCCTATAGGGCACCGAATAGAGGGGAATATAGTACGTTCACTAATGAAAAGCAGCTTAAAAGCTCGTCTCCAATATGGGTCGTACCCCACACTGGTAATCTTTGTCTTGTGGGTCGTGGCTCGCAAGCCTCACTTGGAGTAAGTGCTTGCACTGAAAGTTACGTTCTGTCAATGTCCCCGATCCCTGTGTTTCTGGCTGCCAAGGGTACGTACTTCATCTGTCATGATCGTGCATACACATGGTTGCCCGCAGACTTCATGGGCTCATGTTTTGTTGCAAATCTGTTGCCTCCGACGTTTACTGTAGATGCCGATTACCACAAGACTAGAGTTGTACGAGGCGTAATTAGTGAAGAGGATACTGCCGGTCAAGAGGCAGGAGACTTTTTCAAGGGTTTCCTCCCGTTTTGGGGACCTATGGTTAATAGTAGGAACCTGAGACATTTGACTCGAGTGGTAGAATCGACAGCTAACATTACTGCCAGTGCCCTTGGTAATATCACCACAGAACTTCAGGCGGAGAGACTTATGACATTACAAAACCGTATGGTTTTAGATGTTGTCTTAGCAGATCGCGGTGGGGTATGTAAAGTGATCCATTCGAGCTGTTGCATTTTCATTCCAGATAATGCTCCTACTGTCTATCAAGCCATCTCGAAGTTGCACAAGATCTCCGAATCCATACACGTGGATGTAGGGGATTGGACGCTACTTGGTTGGTTTTGGGGCCTGGTGTCGACTTGGGGTTGGAAGATTCTGACGATCATCGGGGTTGTGGTAGTGTTCCTGTTCACGTGTTGCCTTTGTGTGCAGTGTGGTCCTGCCTTATGTGGCCTCTGTGCTACAACGTGTATGAGACAACCATCTGTTACCAAGGGGACTCGGTTGGACAGAGCTATGCTACAACGACATCTTGATGGTCTGATGAATATCGAGTATGATTCCGACTAGTGCTTGCCTACATGAGGGCAAAAGGAGCGTCTGAGGTTCCGTGACAATTGAAAGTGGTGTTTTCGACTCACACGAATATGGTCGAGTCTAGTATCTATGAACCGCAAATGACGAGTTTAGCAAGTGTGCGCAGTTTCGCTGTGCTAACTTAAACCGTTCGTTTGTTATGTGGGTTTGTCATCTGTACCCACGGGTTCCATCTTAGATACGGCATCCATTTTGTCTCTTGCCCTCAAGTAGCCAGCGAACGGACGCTGTCCGCTTCGCGACCCTGGGACTCCCAAGATATTTGCGGAAGACACATGTTCTTTGAAAGTGTCTTTATGACGAGGAGGATGCTATTGTAAGGCAGATGGCGCCGCTCGAGGCTCATCTTGCCGCACGGGCTTATTGTCTCAGCCGTGCATCTCATTAGGCACGTCCCTTTGATGCCTGTATCTCGTGCTTCTCGACACTCCCCTTTTACACCCTTTCCGATCTCCCCACTGTCTCCGTCTTCCTCTGCACCTGTCTTCGTTCCTGTTTCGATCTACTTTACTGCTGATTGGAATTTGCTAATGGTGGGAAGATGGGTTTTTACAGTTGGGAACCGCCAAATGTTTTCGCACTTATGTTCCGGATCTTGTGTGTTTCAAAGTGATCTAAGCGACCCCTCTGAGAGCGACTTGTGGGAACCAGGTTGTAAACTATTGTGTATCATGTTATCCTATGGGTAGAAACTGTATAAAAGGAGCGATCCACAAATACAATTTGAAGCAGTCTCCCCGAACTACACTCGATGTACTTCCTGTGACTTCTGTGTTCCCTGCAGTAAATAAACCTTGACTCTTTGACGCCGAAGGAAGTGTCCCGTGTCTCTGTGATTTGTACGCCGGAGCAGGTTACCCACGAAGGTTTCAGGTGTTGTGCCCTGGCACCGCTGGGTCCAAAGAACCCAGTCCTTCACTACACCCCCTCCCGCCAACTACGTTCTTCCAGCCAAGCCCTCGCCACTGTTCCCCGCATCAACAAGACCACCATGGGAGGCAGATCCTTCTCATACCTGGCAGCTAAAACATGGAACTCACTCCCCACCTACCTTCGCCTTACCCAAAACCACCTAGCTTTTAGAAAGCAACTTAAAACTTGGATATTTGACAAGTAAGCGTCCTCCCCTCCCTAAGCGCCTTGAGACCCTCTGGGTATGTAGTGCGCTATATAAATTCTCTGACTTGACTTGACTTGACAAGGATCCTCACTCAGTCCCACCCTCTTCAACGTATACATGAGCCCCCTCGCGGCCATCGCCCGCCAACACAACCTCAACATCATCTCTTACGCGGATGACACTCAACTGATCCTATCACTCACCAATGACCCTAGCACCGCCAAAACTAACCTACACGAAGGAATGAAAGAATTTGCCGAATGGATGAATCACAGCCGTCTGAAACTGAACTCAGATAAAACAGAAATCCTCATCCTAGGTACATCCCCCTCTGCATGGGACGACTCCTGGTGGCCGGAAGCCCTTGGAAAAGCACCCATCCCGACAGACCACGCACGGAACCTAGGCGTTATCCTGGATTCTTCACTTTCAATGAACAGACAAGTCAGCGCCGTCTCCTCATCCTGCTTCAACATTCTTCGCATGCTCAAAAAAACATTTCGCTGGATCCCCACCGAAACCAGAAAAACAGTCACCCATGCTCTGGTCACGAGTCGACTGGACTACGGAAACACCCTCTACGCAGGTACTACCGCTAAACTCCAGAAAAAACTCCAACGAATCCAAAACACCTCAGCCAGGATCATATTAGACATCCCGCGCAACGAACACATCTCTGGTCACCTGAAAGACCTCCACTGGCTACCCGTCAATAAGAGGATCACTTTCCGACTGCTAACCCACGCACACAAATCACTCTATGACATCGGACCAGAATGCCTCAACTCACGACTGTCCTTCTACACCCCCTCCCGCCAACTACGTTCTTCCAGCCAAGCCCTCGCCACTGTACCTCGCTTCAACAAGACCACCATGGGAGGCAGATCCTTCTCATACCTGGCTGCTAAAACATGGAACTCACTCCCCACTCACCTTCGCCTTACCCAGAACCACCTAGCATTCAGAAAGCAACTTAAAACGTGGATATTTGACAAGTAATCCTCCTCCCCTCCCTAAGCGCCTTGAGACCCTCTGGGTATGTAGTGCGCTATATAAATTCTTTGACTTGACTTGACTTGACTATTCTTCTCCCTTTTCCCACAAGAGCAGTTCACACCTGAATGGCAAAATATCCTAGTTTGCAAATGTTTTCCACATAATTATGACTCTGCCATATTTGCCACATAATACATCATCTGCTGCATAATCTGACGATTTTAACAAAAAAATTGTTTGTAGCTCAAACATAACAAAAGTTACTAAACAATTTGACTTGTTTTGCTGCAAAGTGGAGGGCCCTTTGCAAAGGTTGACTGGTGACCTTTCTCACTGCTGCATTTGTATGTTACACTTGTACTAATGAGGTAAAGTCTTTGCGACTGTTAGAACGTGTAAAAATGTCAAAATAATAAAGTATCAGAAAACGTACCGCATTGCGCTGCAGCCTTTATGTTGCTGCATAATTTAGTCAACACTGTGGCATAATTTTGTTCTCTATTCCAATGGCCCCAAAACAGGCAGCACATGTTAAATGGGCTTGTGTGTGAAGCAGAGAAACCGTAAAGCTTGCAAACTTAGTTTGGTGTGCGTGCGAATCCTGAATTGCCGATCCCTGGCGAGTTGTACTGCTACTGTTGAAACAAGGCAAATGGAGGTACCAATGGGTGCGGCGGACTGGCCTCAAGGGTACTGTGACCTCAGTGACAGAGTCCTGTTGGTCTAGGGCAGTGGTCTTCAGACCTTTTAATGCCGCCACCCCCCCCAGTGGGAAAGAAAATCATGGCCACCCTCAGAATTCTTCACAATTATTTTATTAAATTGGCAATGTCTAAATATGTCTTGACATATTTAGATATTGCAGTTACGTTCTCTTACTGTTTTAAAAATGCAATCAAATACATGATTGCCAAACATACTATTCTGTTAAGGTAGGCCTTACTAAGGAGTACAAGTATTCACACTATAACTGTTTGAAGTGGGGATGGGAGTAGAAGAATATACAGAGTTCCTTCCCTATTGACACCTTCTCCCATCTAGTACATAAATAGCAAAATATGCGTGTGAGAGAGCACCTTGGTGCCACTCATTTTTTTCCGTTTAAAACAAAGTACTGTTATCAGCACAATACTTCTTTTGGCCAGAGCCTGGCGCCCCCCCCTGGGATCACTTGAGGTAACCCTAGGGGGGGCTCCCCAGAGTTTGAAGACCCCTGCTCTATGGTGTGCTGCTTCGTAGGCCTGCCCGCAAGACTGGAGGTGAACTTCAGAATGGATTGTGGTGGACAGGCCTTCAAGGATAACCCACACTTGCCACTGCTATGGTCCACCTGTTGGAGCTAAGACACCAGGGCTTCTAAGGTCTAGCGGGGCCTTCTAAGGTCTAGCATAGGAATGTGCTACTTCAGGAGAGTGTATGGTGGACTGGTCATGAAGCTGAACCTGATTTCCCTGTTCCAGATTTGGCAGCTCTGACCATAGTGCCACATCCTCCCTCCCACTGAACTCTATACTGCTCCACTGAGAGAAACTTGCACTGCCCCAACTACTCCCCAATTGTGCTCCGTTATAAATACCTGGATGTGACTCAATTCAATTACGCACTATATAAGAGCAATATGTTGCCTAAAAAAAAACGTAACAACATCCTGGAAAAAGCAAAAACTCAAGATCAAGTAAAGCATGTGAAATGTAAGCAGGAACAACATGGTTACTCTAACGCTTTTACACTCACTATTCAGAAATCAGTGAGTGCGTTTGCTTGAAAAGTTAAGGTCATGACTACAGGGCCCGGAAGGAACCAGTTTCAATGTCCATTGCTTATATCCTTACAAAACGTAAGCAGTATGGTTTAAAAAGACCACATCCTTGAACACAGACACGCGGGACACATTTTATAAAATAAAACAAGGAAATCAGCTGATTGGGATCACATTAAATGATTTCCACTCCACACATCAACCAGGTATTGCAGTACCTCCAAGAATGGTGCCCTTCTCCACCCAGTGTAAACAATGCTGGTCAAAGAAAGGCGAGAAAACTAAAGTAGCGCTTCATCGGCAAACTCTGTAAAGTGGCACTAATGGGTTTAGGTGTGAATAAAACCAATCTGACCACTTTGTGACCACTCTGTCGTGCTTTAATTAGTTTTTATGTGTGTTTTTAACCTTTTTTTATTTCAGTCCTGGGGCTGCAATTTGGAATAGAAAATGTCAGAAAAAGACACATTTACCAGCAAGAGCTCTTTCTTGAAGTCACGGTTTTCAGCAAGTGAGGGGGAAGAAGCGGAACAAAGAAATTGTGGGGGGGGGGGGGGGGGGCAGCAGAGCAGGAGGAGTGGAAACTGTCCTTGTCTTCTCTGGGCAAGAAGGAAAAGAAATAGTCAATTTTTTTCTCTGCCAACCCCGTCTCTTCTCGAATGGCCACGAACAGGCGAGACTTATCTATAGGCCGTGGCTATTTCTGTCGTCTTGGGGAGCATTTTTAAAATAAAAAGTAGGGGAACGTATTCTATTAAAGTAAAAAGGTAGGGGCACACCATGCCCTGCAGCAGGGCATAACACAAAGCCCCTCAGCCCCCTCAGTGCGGGGGGGCAAGCTCCAGGGGGCCCATCGGCACTGCAGTCTGGCCGGAGAGCTCTTGATTGAGCCCGGAGGGGGTCCCTCTACGTACTGTGCAGGGAGGCCCCCTCAGTTTTCGTTACGCCAGTGCCCTGCAGATCCCACCCATTAAGACAGCTGGTGGGAAGGAGAAGAAACAGAGAGAGCTACCTGGAGTGGCATAGAGTGGGGATGAGCAATGGGGACACAGAGCAACAAGGAGTGCAACGGGACAGAAGTACATGAGTTAATTAAGTGGAACACACATACAGTCTCATGGAGTGCTTAACCCCTTCGACGCTCATGACGAGCTCAGCTCGTCATGAGGTACACCTCTCGTACACTCATGACGAGCTGAGCTCGTCATGAACTCATAGATTTCCGTTTGCGGTCAGCGCACAGCGGAAATCTGCACCGCACCGATGGTGTTAACTCAAATGACAAAAGTAGTGCTTGAAAAGCAAGCAGCGTAAGAAGAGAAGTCAACCAACCAAAAGAGATGGCAAAGATGGGTGTGACAAACAGAAGATTGACAAGCTGAGACACAAATAAGAAGTGGGCACATGAGAGTGGCAGAAAAGCTAATCAGTGGAAAGCAAGGAGTGGTCTCCAAGCCCCTGTATATTCTTGGTAAGCCCACAAAATGTCTCACAACAGACAGCCCATCTGCTGTTTAGTTGCCTCGACTTAAAAAAAAAGTAGAAACTCCACCTTGTCATGTATTTATACCTAAATTTATGGTCATATAACAATTAGCTGTTGTAATAACAGACCCAGAATCATGGTATTACTGCTATTGTGTAAATCTTCTTAAAATGAGGGTGTAAGGGCTTATAGCCTAGTTTGAACAAATTGAATAGGGTCTCACTGCTTTTTAACCAGCTTGAATAATGCACTCGCGTGAGATGTGCTGAAACGCAGTGGTACATTCTCTACACTACCCAACCTGAACACAGGAAGCAGGAGTAGCCTTCCATTCCCAACCCACATCTAGAAAATATCTTATTTCTGGAATAGTTGCTGACTTGAATCCGGTAAACGTTTCAAACTGGGTGTTGCAAATCAAAGGGAGAGTTCTATTTCTACAAGGTTCCTATTTTCAGCAAAAATTAAACCTACTTCCCATACACTGAATGGGACGGAAGACTGAAGATTTCTCTGCACTCATGGAGGAGAAATCCACAGTGATTAATATATTTATGCACAAAAGAAACCCCTTTGGGGATTCCTAGCAGGCTTAAATGAGGTATTGGCCAAAAATACCTTTGTGATTGGGCCTAGGGCATCCTGGTGATATTAGGAATCAGCCACTACCATAGCTTCACCTTAGTGAGTATGAGGAACAGAGACACTTTCCCAATCACTACACTGGTCAAATGAAGCAGAAGAAATTGTTCAGACAAAGCAGCATAAGCAAACAAGCATTTGCAATGCAATAGGTCTCGCATTAGGAAAGTTTGAGCTATTGGTACTGTAAATGACAATTTTTTTTTTTTATGTGTTGGTTTTGAAAATAGCGAAATTAATAGCTTTGTCATTTACAATGCCAATAGTTTTAACTTTCGCATATGTGACACCTATAGCATTTGTAATGCAATATGTGTTGTATTTACGTGACCTAGATGTATTGATATTACAAATAAAAATGGCTTTTAATTTTTTTAAGAATACTGAAATAAAAGTTATTGTAATTTATAATGGCAATAGCTTTTGTAAATATTTAAAGATTATGTTCATTGTATTTTATTGTGACGGAAATCCAAGAACAGAAGTGAAATATTAACATCTTTTTGTGACATTTGTAATAAAGCTTGAAACATTGAGAGAACATTTTTGAACCAGTTGTTGTTGAATGGTTGCACATATTGATGCTGTGGTGGCGCTGAGTGATGTTGTGGTGGTGACGAGTGATGCTGTGGCGTTCAGTGATGCTGTGGTAGCGCATAGTGATGTTGTGGTGCCCCTGAGTGATGCTGTGGTGGTGCTGAGTGATGCTGCAGTGATGCGATAGCTAGATAGAGTGAGTGCGATAGATAGAGTAAGTGCGATAGATAGATAGAGGGAGGGCGATAGATAGAGGGAGGGCGATAGATAGATAGAGGGAGGGCGATAGATAGAGGGAGGGCAATAGATAGATAGAGTGAGTGCGATAGATAGACAGATAGATAGAGTGAGGGCGATAGATAGATAGACAGATAGATAAAGTGTATTTATGTTGCATTGAGTAGAGTGTAAGTATGAGGTGTGCAATTATGTTGCATATAATTATGTGGCACTGAGTGGTATTTGGAGTGTATGTTCCATTGCAGAGTGTGTGAGGGTGCAGAGTGTGTGAGGGTGCAGAGTGTGTGAGGGTGCAGAGGGTGCAGTGTGTGTGCGGGTGCAGTGTGTGTGCGGGTGCAGTGTGTGTGCAGGTGCAGTGTGTGTGCAGGGGCAGTGTGTGTGAGGGTGCGGTGTGTGAGGGTGCGGTGTGTGAGGGTGCGGTGTGTTAGGGTGCGGTGTGTGAGGGTGCGGTGTGAGGGTGCGGCGTGTGAGGGTGCGGCGTGTGAGGGTGCGGCGTGTGAGGGTGCAGCGTGTGAGGGTACAGCGTGTGAGGGTGCAGTGTGTGTGTGTGAGGGTGCAGTGTGTGTGTGTGAGGGTGCAGTGTGTGTGCGGGTGCAGTGTATGTGCGGGTGCAGTGTGTGTGCAGGTGCAGTGTGTGTGTGCGGGTGCAGTGTGTGTGTGCGGGTGCAGTGTGTGTGTGCGGGTGCAGTGTGTGTGTGCGGGTGCGGTGTGTGAGGGTGCGGGGTGTGAGGGTGCGGGGTGTGAGGGGGTGGGGTGTGAGGGGGTGGGGTGTGAGGGGGTAGTGTGTGTGAGGGTGCAGTGTGTGTGAGGGTGCAGTGTGTGTGTATGGGTGCGGTGTGTGAGGGTGCGGTGTGTGTGTGGGTGCGGTGTGTGTGTGTGGGTGCGGTGTGTGTGGGTGCGGTGTGTGTGCGTGTGGTGTGTGTGAGGGTGCGGTGTGTGTGGGGGGTGGTGTGTGAGGGTGCGGTGTGTGAGGGTGCGGTGTGTGAGGGTGCAATGTGTGAGGGTGCGGTGTGTGAGGGTGCGGTGTGTGAGGGTGCGGTGTGTGAGGGTGCAGTGTGTATGAGGGTGCGGTGTGTGAGGGTGTGGTGTGAGGGTGCAGTGTGTGTGAGGGTGCAGTGTGTGTGTGAGGGTGCAGTGTGGCTACAGACATGATCTATCAGCCATAAACAGGACCAGACAGCTGTGCTCAGATCTTAAAGGGAGCAAACTTTCCAATGAATGAAGAAAATAACAAATAAGCTGTGTGTGAGGGTGCAAAGTGTGTGAGGGTGCAGTGTGTGTGAGGGTGCAGTGTGTGTGAGAGTGCAGTGTGTGTGAGGGTGCAGTGTGTGTGAAGGTGCAGAGTGTGTGAAGGTGCAGAGTGTGTGAGGGTGCAGAGTGTGTGTGTGTGTGTGCGGTGTGTGTGGGTGTGTGTGTGTGCGGTGTGTGTGTGTGCGTGTGTGTGTGGTGTGTGTGTGTGGGTGCGGTGTGTTGTGTGTGAGTGTGCAGTGTGTGAGGGTTCAGTGTGTATGAGGGTGCGGTGTGTGAGGGTGCGGTATGTGAGGCTGCGGTGTGTGAGGGTGCAGTGTGTGCGTGAGGGAACAGTGTGTGCGAGGGTGCGGTGTGTGAGGGTGCAGTGTCTGAGGGTGCAGTGTGTGTAAGGTTACGGTATGTGAGGTTGCGGTGTGTGAGGGTGCGGTGTGTGTGAGGGTGCAGTGTGGCTACAGACATGCCATCCCTAGAAACAATTTTGGGAGCACAAGTTTCATTTTAACGTAATTCGAGGAAAATGCGAAACCCACTTCTGAATAATCACACGGAAACTGGTGAGTGCTACTTAAGAAAGGGTTTCTCAATATCATGCCCACTGCAGCTGCTCTTTCTGCGCGCCGGACCACGAGCACTATCAAATAATGATAAAGAATCGGACCTGCTCTGAATATATGACGTGCTGCGCTAGGCACACTCGCTACCAGCAAGAGTGAAACAGTGAGAGGTATACACACATCTGCAAAACAAAGAGTCTGTCCAAGACCTGCGAAAGGCAACGTAGACAATTAACGAGGTAAAATAATGCAGCCATGAGCAGAGGGGAGGGAGGCCCCCCAGCAGCTCCCCTCGCTGGCTGCTGAATCCGCGGCTTTTGGGTATCAAGCACCGATCCCATAATTCAATCAGAGGCCTCTACGTGCAGGCAGCCTTAATGTGCACAGACACCACACCTGTGTCAGAGGCAGGCTCGCGCCTTTCATCACAGCCTCCCAGTTAGCCTCTGCTGCCTGCGGGCGCTGCCTGCTGCTGCACACCAGTCCGGGTGCCTGGCGCGGGACCCCGGTCATGTGAGCACTAGACCTTTCCGCGCTAACTTTGTTACAGGCAGGTTCATATGCATGCGCGTCTGCAGAGAAACACAGGGAAACGCCTGGCATGAGAGCAGGCTGCCGCAAAGTCTGAAGGGATCTCATGAGTGCCAGTGTCAGGCCCGCGTTGCATCCTCAAATTAAAGGTCCGCAATGAGAAAACAAGCAAACTCACCGCCACAGCCCGGCTTTAACAGGAAGCCAGGCAACCTTTGTTGGGACGGGGGCGGGGCCAGACAAAAACAGGAAGCAGGCGCTCCTGTGCCCGCCGGAGGATTTCCGTGTTAGCTAGTGGGGCTCCCGTGCTCGTGGAGAGCCCCGCTGCCCCCGCCTGTTAACCGGAATGACCCGCTGGCTGCCGAGGGACATGCAAGAAGAACCTGGTGAGTGGGGTGTGAGGGGGATGTGTGCGCGCGCGCGCGTGTGTCTCTGGTGAGGTGGGGGGGGAAGCGTGTATGTATGCAGTGTGTGCGTGCGCGCGTGTGTGTATGCGCGGGGGGGATTGTCTGTGCGTGTACTCTCGTGTGTGGGGGGCGGCGGCGGGGGGCGGGGGGGGGGCTGGGGAGGTGTAGTGTGTGTCTGTATGTGTGCGCTCGTGTATGCCTGCGTGTGCATGTGTTGTGAACAGCCTGCTCTCTGTGTGTGTGTGTAGGTGCAGCGGCGGCGGCGACGGGGGGGGCTGGGGAGGTGTAGTGTGTGTCTGTATGTGTGCGCTCGTGTCTGCCTGCGTGTGCATGTGTTGTGAACAGCCTGCTCTGTGTGTGTGTGTGTGTAGGTGCGGCAGCGGCGGGGGGGGGGGGGAAGGAGGGAGGAGGTGTGGCTGTGATCTATTTATTTCGTGTTCGTGAGAATGCCCATTGTTAAACGGTCAGTGAAAACAAACACGCTCTGCTCTAAGACAGGAAACGAAAGTCAAGGCAGAAAGAAACATGATATTCTATTTATTTCATTAAAACATCAAGCACAGTAGTGGCACCTTCGATGCCTCTGCAATCACCCGTGCATTGCACACTTTTAAATGCCGCATTTCTATTTATTTCGTGTTCAAAGAATGCCCATAGTAAAAGCGAACAGTGGAAACAAACACGCTCTGGTCTAAGACAGGAAACGAAAGTGAAGGCAAGCTCACACAAAGAAAGAAACATTGTGAAAGAAACTGAAGGAAAAAGCGCGTGCACGCAGCTGAATCCAGCCGAGAAAAAGCTTGTGACAGTTTCTTGTCCTTCATTCCCCTGAGTCAGGCAACTAAAGAGCTCCAGCTGGACGCATCCTTCGGATGCAGTACCAGCGAGCCCTAAAAAGTGAGTAGCAAAAGGTAATTTACATTAATGATAGTAAAACATCATAACTAAAGACAAGCTTGATTCATTACTTTACCATTAACCCGGTTGGTTAGACCTATGAGTTTTCGCTAAAATGTGAGCAACTTGCGTTTGCATCTGTTTTATTTAACTCCGACAAGTTGGTGAGAGGCAATTGCGCTCTCTCTCACTTTGTACCTGGTGGTTAACTGCAAGTGCTAACAAAAGTGGAAGTAGTAGTAGCATGAACAAACAGGTGCAAACTCTGTGCAAAACATTCCTAATTTATTTTTCACTGTATAGAGGATGCAAATTGCAACTACAGCAAGACGTCAATGTGATTTGCATCAGGGTGTACGCGTGCCAGCTATATGCAAACTTCTCTAAACAGGCAGATATAAGCCCTTACAGAAGTAGGTAATTAGAGAAAATTATTCCATGCTGTAGGCAGAAGCATGTATATTTTTAGTGACTGCCTCCCTCTGAGCCATTTGCATCTCTCTCTACTCAGTCACGTCTCAAAAAATTGAAGCATTTGTAGCAACATCTTGAATTACAATATGTTTTTGGCGTAAGAAGTCATTTTCTGCATCAGAGGGAGAAGTGCAAAATAGGGTTTCAAGAGAGGAGGAAGGTAGGAGAAATAAATGTGGTAAAAGCACAAACAAAACAAGAATAATAAGGTGGGTGTCATAAAAGACTCAGGGTCCAATTACGAGTTTGGCAGTCCATAGGACCACCAAACCCGTGGTGGCGGTCCATGGAACGCCAGACTGGCAGTCCACCCGCCGCATTACAAGTACAGCGGTTGTGACCATGTATGAAAGTGCCCTTTTTTTGCATGGTTACTCCCTAACTTTTTGCCAGATACCAGATGCCAACTTGACTGAGTGTGAGCTGGGACCCTGCTAACCAGGCCCCAGCACCTGTGTTCTTTCCCAAAACAGTACTTTTGTTTCCGCAATTGGCACGCCTCAGGGCCACATGTAAATCCCTTGTAATAGGTACCCCTGGTATCACAGGCCATCTGACCAGAGAGGGCCTCTGAGGTCTGCAGCATGGTTCGACCACTGTGTCTGCTGTTCTTCTAGAAACCCTGCCAGGCATCCAAGAAACCCCGAAGACCCCACAACCTTCGCCGAAGGGCCAAGAATCTCCCTCCGGGCTAGAGGCTCTAGTCCCCGGTGTCAGCCGGTACAAGAACTACCAGAACTGCTACAGGGAGGACCACCACCTGTGTTGACGCGACTCCCTGCTACAAGAGAACTCCAAGAACCACTGCAGTTAAGGACCAACATTCATGTCTATGCAACTCACTGCTACCCAAAACCTCCAAAGGCTGCAGTGGTAGAGGACCGGCATTTGTGCCGACGCGACTCTGTCCTGCCAGAAGAAAGCACTGTTGCCGTACGGCCTCCATGGCCACGCGGGATCCTCCCAGCCCAACCCTAGCTGTTCACAGTCCCATGCCCTAGAGCCAGAACCCTGCTGCAAGTGGCCCTGTCTCCCTCCTCCTGCATTGCCTGCCCGACCACAACTAACCCAGGACCGTCTAACGATGGCAGAAACCCATCCGATATCCAACAACTGACCGCCAGCAAACGAACTGGACTTTTGTTGGCCGCCTGCTGAACCCTATCCCGATCATTGCCCACCGCAAGGGTATATATAATTGCCGGTATCGACCACCTCAGTGCTGATACTGAATTCCGCACCTTTAGAGTGATCACAGTCCCCCATGACCGACACAGCGCTCAGTGTTGGCCTGAATACAACATATCTTCTTCTAGAATAAAATGTGTTTCGTGTGTGTGAAAAGTATTGGTTGAGGCTACACAAACCTTTTGCAAGAATATTGAAAATATTGCATAATTAGAAAGTCTACTTACCTGTAACTGAGTTATACATGGTTCCTAAAATAAAATTTATTAAAGTAAAAATGTTCCAACCATTGGCCTGGAGTTAAGTCATTGAGTGTGTGTTTCTGCCTTGTATGAGTATGTACAACAAATGCATTCATACTGCCCTCGGATAAGCCTAACTGCTCAGCCCAGCTACCACTAAATTGAGAGTAAGGTATTATTTACTTTAACCTCTGCCAATCCTTTGGGGACTCACTGGACATTGTGCACACTATACCTATTATAGTATGTGCAAAGTCAGCCTTCTGCAGACCGCTACTGGACCGCTGCTACCGCCAGGATCCTTGATCCCATGGCGGTTGCACAGCGGACCGAGGAAGTAATATGCTGTTGGTGCTGCAGCGGCACTGCAGAGGATATTACGAGTTTCCTCACTGCCCACTTTTTCATGGCGGTGAGCCTGCCATGAATAGGTGGTGGTGAGGAAACTAAAGGGGCCTACAGGCCCTCCTGCACAGACGGAAATGCACATGTTGTGTCACCCATTATTTTTGCACCCCCTCTCGTTCCTGCACGGACAGAAATGCACAACATTGTGCATTTCTGTCCGTGCAGGAATGGGCTGCGGCGCTCCTACAGCAATGCCTTTCTAAGGCTCTTTTATAAGCCTTGGAGAGGCACCGCTATGTGACCGCAGCCACAGGACCCCCTGCCAGGATTACAACTCGTAATGCGGCAGGCGGACTGACTACGTATTTAGTGGTCATGGAGCAGAGCAGGGCACTGGCGTGGTGGCCCACTACAGGACCACCAAACTCGTAATTAGGCCCTCAATATATCTTTATGGAAAAAGGTGCGAAAAAGGATCGTGTTTAAAGCACTATGCCCAGTATTTAAGGCCTTACAGGGCCTGAGGCCATCATTCTTCCGGCAGTACTTTTGTTGGTATTGCCCGACTAGACACCTTAGATCAGCCAATTTGGGGTTGATCGCAGTGCCTTGCATTAGGAGAGCGCGCTGGGGAGGAAGAAGCTTTGTACTAGGCGCAACCAAGGCCTGGAACGTCCTGCCCCTTGCTCTCAGGAAGATGACTGATCTCATGGCCTTCAGAAGAGGATTGAAGATCTGGCTGTTCACTAACTAATCCCGGACCCGACTTTTCCTCAGGAGTGACACTTAGAGGAGAGGGACACCCACGGGTAACAGAGCGCTGTACAAATGTCAAAAATAAATAAAAATAAAGAATATATCTTTATGGAAAACTGAAAAACAAGATGCAGAAGTAGAGTAGGAGTGGTACAAGCAGATATTTGCAATATCTTGGATAAAAAAAGTCTGTCATAGAAGTGAAGGGATCCCTGTTTTGTGACTGATAGGCAGATATGTACTACTTTTGTTATTGAACATTTACAGATTTCATAGCTGCGAACAAGAGTCAGAAATTAAGAGGATGGAGCAATATATAAATGACACATTCACTTGCAATATTGATTAAGATTTAAGAAAAAATTGAAACTATTATACCCTTTGTGCAAAGGAACAATTGTCAAGTATTTGTTCATGCTGACTTATGATTTCTATTTAAGCCGAAGTCTACCAGGCACAGTGCTTATTTTTGGGACAAGGGTTTAATTCATCAAACTTTGACCCAAAGAGAGATTGAGGGGCGAGAAAGAGAGAAAGTGTACGACTGTGGAAGAAGAGGGATGTGGTGGGATCAAGACTAGGCATATTTAGGTATTGAACAACCTCAGCATTTGGCAGCACCAATAGTGAGATCCCAAGAAAACCTTTGGTCCCCCAAGGAAATAAATGTTAGTTTAGTTTTCCAAGGGTAATGGTGAGAGAATCTGGATTTTAATAAAGACACATATGCTAACATTATGCAAAAAGACCCTTTATTGCGTCTTTATACCAGCCTTTTTTTAACCCCTTGCGTGCGGCGGGAATTCCCCGCCCATGCTGACTCCGCCTTGCGCGGGCGGAGTCATGACGGAACAGTTCCGTCATCAGCACAGCTCACCCGTAGCTGATGACGGAACCGCTCCGTCATCAGCATGCAAGGGGTTAAAGCATACAACAAAATTCCAAAATAAAACATCCCATAAACTCCAGATTAAAAACTCACTTCCTCTTTTAATCTGGTCTGTGACTAATAACATAAAATGCTGAATGTGAATAAATCCAAATCTTGACTCAGTCAATTAATCAATAAAACTTTATTCAGATGCATTCTAACATCCATAAAGTATACACAATAAAACGGCAGAAAAGCACTGTAACATATCAAAATACAATGCATGTTTTAACTCAGTTTGACAAACTCTACTGCTATGCTCTGTCAGAAATAGAAAAACAAATTACGGTATTAACATAAAAGATATACATTATATCCAACAATTTTTAAAAACATTGCAAATAATTTAAAATGTAAAAGTATATATTCATTTATAAATTCTCCCAGCAGGTGGGAGGGCGGGATAATGTTAGCCACTATTTAAATAAAATCCAGATTCTCTCATCATTATGCTTGGTGAATCTACATTTTATGTCAAGAACGGGTGCAACTTTATGCATGTTCAAAGCTTCACAATGCTACAAGGCACTTGCTCAGCTGCTTTCAAATAAAGGCACCAGACCAATCGGCCGTTGTCAAAATGTTCTCCAAATGACTACCTCACCAAACTGTTTTTGAAGCCATTGCTCCTTCAAATCAAGAACCCTGAAAATGTTACATATCCACGCCTGACTCACACATAGAAACTCCTCTAGCAATAGTAGCAGTCGATACGGCCTATAAGAGTTTCACCAACTATAATACTTTTCACCACCATTCATATGGAACTCACTCATCCTACTCTCATATTGTCTTAAACAATGCACTACACACAGTTTGGGAGGCATATAAAAAAAAAGGATAAAAGACCGAAGAAGACATTTTTTATTCTACTTAGATTTTTAAACCAAACGCTATGTGGTACATAAGGCTTAATATTGACCTCTAAAGCATGAACATCCATCTACTTCTAAAAGACACCAAACAAAGTAAAGTCACAATTTTCAAACTTAATTGCTTCAAACTCAAATATTTATTTGCAGGCCAATCCTAAAAAAAACCTTAACTCCATGTTCGCAGTCCAAAGACAAGCAAGCTTCACCTTCGGTGGGTCCTTCAATCTGATACCTTTCAAGACCCTGCATACTCTCAAATTATTTCCAATGAATTTACACTCCAATAATTGCTAAGTCCACTGTAGGTGCTCCCAAGGGATCCAAACTCCTTTCCATACACCAAAAAACCCAAACCTTCCATGCAGCACTGTAACTTTTCTACTTCCCAGTGCCCACACCTCGTTGAGTAGATCCCGAGCTTCCTTCAACGATCTGCAATCTTTGTAGAGCTTCTGACATCTTCCATATTAATGTTCAAAACCCCTGGAACTATCAGAGGACATTCTCGCCCCTCTATGCCTACCAGTATATCTGGTAACGGTGGAACCAAAATGCTTTTTATACAGCTATCAGTAGACAAGGAAACAAAGACTATCCTACCAAAAGGGGGTCTGCTTACTGACTCATAAAAACCCTCTGAATCACTGGAAAAGGTTAGGATGCATAACCTTTCAGAAAACTCTAATCCTGCAGGAAAGCCTCCACTCTCAGATCTGGTCTCCAACTGACATTGCATGAAAGTTGGGTGGCCAAACTTGATGCAAAGGGATCTACCCTCAAAGTGCCCCACAACCTCTTGAATGATCTTGGATGTTATAGGGTTCAATGTCCAATGACTGCAATCCCTGAATTCCCAAGAATTCCATTTGGGTCTTACAGTCTCATGACCTGGCAAATACTCTGCCGCCACTGAGATTTTGTGCTCCAAACAATAATTCCAGAACTCTACTGTCAGTTTTGATAGCCTCTTTAACCTGCAAATCCCAATTTATATAATGAACCGCTGAAACATTGTTCTTCTTCAAAAGAACTGCGCATCTCTTCACATTTTCTGAAAAACTCTGGAGAGCAAACAGAGCTGATTTTAATTCCACACCATATATATATTGCAATCTCTCTTCTTTTTACCATTTTCTAAATTGTTTAACCTTGTACCACCACCACACTGGCTCACATCCGATTCCAAAATATAATCTGTGGTCAACCAAAAATAGCGTGTCCATTTCATGCTACCAAGTTGTCCAACCACTTATATCAATTCCTCTCTGATATCCCCTGTCAAATAGATTATATCTCTATACCAGCCTACCTTCCGGAGATGTTCTGCTTTTATTCTTTTAAGACTGTGATAATGTAGGGTCCTTGGAAAAAACGTCTGAATAAAGACAAAATATCCACAATCCGAGCTAGCACACTCAGAGAAAACTGACCTCGATTGAATACACTATGGATTTCTGACTTTATTATCATCACCTTTTTGAAAGGGAGACACAACATAGTGTTTACTGTACGAATTTGAAAATCCCAAAAAATCCCTGCTTGTGTTCATGATTGATTTTCCTGATTTATTAGAAAAGACAAATCCTCCAACAGACCTATAGTCATTCTCAAATGATTCTCCAATTCTTTTGTATCCTGTGACATTATTAGAAAGTCACCCAAATAAATAATCAGTCAACCACCTCTCTTTCTCACAACCATGCTGCTACTCTTACCAACACCTTTGAGAATCACCAAGTTGGTGATGGCAGGCCAAATGGTAAACCTAGAAACAGGTAGCCGATGACAGGGCCAAAAGGTAAACATAGAAACTGTTATGAATAACCATTCGACAAACTTCATTCCGGTCAATGTAGACCATAAAAGTGAAGAATACAAATACAAACAAGACTTACATTTTGACAATGGTAACATTTCGTCAAAAACAGGATTGATCTAAAAATAGAAAACTTCTTCTTAGCCTTAAACGGCTACCATAGCAATTATCCTGGTTATGGACACAATCATCAAGAAAAGAAAGAGGTGGCTACATTCCATTTTAAGTTAATCAAGTATCATTACATCAATAGTTTTAGTATTTTTGAATATTAAAAAGATTTTTAAAAAGTGAGTTAAAAATGGGTTAAAAAACGTTTAAAAGATGACATAGTGTACAAAAAGAGATAATTATATTTGCAGTGGTGAGTTTATCAGCGCCCTGTGACTATGCCACATGGAATTCAGAAATCGGGACACAGCGAAGACTATGGGTGGGTGAGGGTCGGTTCTCAATACTCAGTATGCCTCCAAACACTGCCTACACCCCAAATTTCTGTAGAGTGGTACAAGCAAGTGCTGTCTGGTTGTTTTATAGCCAGGGCAAAAGAAATAAATACTCACCCCATCTGAATTGGCGATAACTCTGACTCACGCATTCCGAACCAACTGTAAAATATGCATTCTTCAGATTTACCTTTACTAGCCAATCTCCTTCTTGAAGGATATCTCACATTTGATGGATCATCTTGAAATGATAGGATTCTACAAACCTGTTGAGATTTCTCAAATATATTACCATACGCCGTCCTTTGTTCTTCTTTTCCACCAGGAAAAGATAATTTACAAAGTTTCTTGACTTTTCTGGCATCTAATTTATGCCTCCCTTTTCAACATTTGAGTCACTTCTAAATCCACCAAAGTTCGTTGATCTTGAGAGAACTCTATTATATTTGGTTCTTTTTCCTTCAATGGAACTTGCATGAGCTGAATCATATCACCTTTTACAGTTTGTCACCTCAATGGATTGCCTGTTGTTATTCTCAAATTGTCTAAAAACAGGCTTAAAAATAGACCCACCTTTCACTGGGAAGAATCAGTGATACTCTTGAAACTTACCATGTGATGTAGAAGCTTGCATCGCTCTTCCTCTTTCTGATCCACCTCTATTTTTATTTTTTTCTATAGTGTGAACTGGACACAAAGGTATCAGAGTGCTTTACATGAGCACCAGTTGCGTTTCTGATGGATGTATTAATTTTGTTAGGCACAAGAAGATTAAGTGATTTGCCCAGCATCACAGGATGTTGAGCTAAATCTGGCTCTCCCCGTTATCCATGCTCCCCTAAAACAATGGCTCTTCTGGCCACTTGTTGTGCCTTCTTGATTCTAAACATATTCAATTGCTCTATACAAACGGGAACTATCCCCACAGCATGGAAGGAAGCATGTGTACGGCCAATATTAAAAAAAGCCATGTTGGATCCTCAAGTACCTAGCAACTATCGTCCAATTTCCCTACTACCCCTGCTGGGTAAGCAATTGGAAAGCCTAATAAACAGGCAGTTAGGATCATATCTTGAAACCAATAATATTCTGGATCCTTCTCATTCGGGGTTTCGACCAGGTTTCAGCACAGTGACTACACTCCTGGCCGTGACCGACTCACTTAGACAGGTGATTGATGCAAGAGGCTCAGTTGTACTGATACTATTGGATCTGTCCGCGGCCTTCGACACCATTTCACACCCAAGGCTCATGAATAGATTGCAGGCTTGTGGTATCCAGGGAAAAGCACTAAAAGGGCGACAGCATTTTCTGTCAGACAGACAGCAGACGATCATCGTAGGTCCATATTCCTCAGACAAAACACAGCTGGACAAGGGCTTACCCCAGGGATCATGCCTAAGCCCGACACTGTTCAATATATATATGGATCCGCTAGCAAAGATCGTTGAGCAATTTGGTTTTGTGATCATTTCATACGCTGACGACACCCAGCTTATGTTTACTGTGGGTCCCAATTTAAAATCAGAGGAAATGCGTTTCTCGGCCGACATGCTTGCAATATCCAACTGGATGACGGAGAATTGTCTACAGTTGAATCCAGAAAAAACAGAGATCATGTTACTGGGGCAAGCCCCAACCATCTGGTCGGACGAGTAGTGGCCCCACTAACTGGGGGCCACCCCGTGCCCAAAAACAATGTAAAACACTTAGGGCTCAAAATTGATCAAATCCTAACAATAAAAGACCATATTGCTGCCACTACTAGTTCCTGTTACTATAATATGCATCTTTTGCGCAGAATTTTCCCCTTTCTTCCCACTAATGCCCGCAGAACCCTGGCCCAGGCTATGGTGATTAGCAGACTGGACTATGGAAATTCTCTGCTGGCTGAAGTGGGTGATACCCTGCTTGCTAAGTTACAGGTGGTCCAAAATACCGCTTCAAGACTAATCTTGAACTGACTTGCAGGCACCCCTTCCAAGCAACTGCACTGGCTGCCTGTGAGGAAACAATCCTTTTTTAAAATCTGTGGCCTCTCTTATAACACCTTGAGAGGCAAAGTCCCACGCTATCTTCAAAGAAAACTCACAACTTACGTACCTGTCCGAAATCTTAGATCAAGCCCTTCTGTGTGTGCCTCGAATACGTCAAACTCGCACTGGGGGCAAGGCCTTTTTTTTCTTGCCCCAGAGTACTGGAATCAGTTACCCTTAGCACTCTGTGAGATCCTAATATATAGTAAATTCAGGAAACAACTAAAAACCTATCTGTATTAATCTCATATGGTAGCCTCCCAGTCAAAGGTCTGCAACAGCGCGAAATGCCCCCGGGTGATACGTGCGCTATAGCAAATGGCATTAGCATAACATAACATAACAGCGTCCCTGCCGAGACTCACCCGGTTCCTCAGCTTTGAGGTCGACCACTGTAGCTGTTAGGCCATGTCCTCTCCCCAATATGATCTCCCTATATATATGTGGGAAGAATCCTGTATTTTAATGGAATCCATGGAAAACACCTCTTCTTCCAGAATTATACTAGGATATTTTGAAACGTCACCAGGATAAACCCTGCATCCAGCCCTTCCAAATTAATTCTGAGCCTTGGCCAGAGCAGTGAACATGGAGACATATTTACCAGCTCTCTTCACTAAACCATCACCAAAAGGAAGACCCTTGGAATCTTCTATAAATTCTCTCTTAACTAATTTGCTTAATTTTGAACTAATCTGCCTTAGAATGGCTTTACGCATTTTGGAAATCAAAACTGCATTTGCTGCTCCTAACAAATAGCTTGTTGGCTCTATCCATGCAGAGAATTAATACTAATCTCCACTTTTTACAAAGCATTTCTTCAGCCATTTCCATTATTCTGCCACAAGTTCCTCACACATCCAGAATGCTCTTTCAATATCTTTTCTAGGTTCTCTACTCAGTTTAAACAAAAAATGTATAAAGTTTAAATCCAAGTGTTGAGTCAAAAAGACTTTATTTCCTACTACCGGTCTAAAACACTATGGGCCCCAATAGTATAGCGGGCAGACTTTGTCTGCCCACCATACCCTAGGGAACCGGGACCGCCCGCTGAGGGTGCAGCGGTCCCGCACTCCCGATTTGTATGCGTCCGCCACACGGGCGGGTGCATGGAGCATATGCAACATTGCGGCGGGCGGTGTGGAGAGCCCCGCCCGCCGCAATGCCACAGAGGCAGGTTGTGCGTTTCAATGCACAACGTGACAGGCACCGCGCCATGTGTACCTCCCTCCCCCCAAGGTCCCTGCGGGCCCGCAACGGGCCCCCGCAAGCAGACTCCGCATGCCTTTCCATGGCGGCAATGCCTCCACGGAAAGGCATGGTTACGGCCACATTCTAATATGGCTGGCGGTGTCTTTCAAACCCCGCCACCATACTGAACCCTTTCCCGCCCGGTCGACTTTTCGACCGGGTGGAAAAGCGGCGGACAGTCTTTCCGTCTGCCGCGGACCCCCCAACCATTGTAATATGGCGGGAGGTCTTTTCTGCTAGGATGGAGGGTGGATCGCCACCGCAGGGCCGGCGGTGACTACCGGCCCGGAGGGGGCGATCCGCCCGCCATCCTAATGGGGCCCTTTGTCTTCACTTTATAAGATTTCTAACACCTCTTTCCATAGATCTTCTCATTCGGTAAACTAAAAATTTACTTACATAAACCAAAGGCCACCAGACTGCATATCGTGTATGATGAAATAACAGCAGGATTAAACATCAATTCACGTAAAGAATTTCTTACATCTTGCTTACTTTCTTGACTAACTTTAGGTATAGTCAAATCTCCATCCAGACTATCATTACATTGCTCCATTGCTGAAAAGTTCAAAACATACTCAAGAACCTTATCAAACTAATGTTTAAAGAACCTTATCACAATATCCCTTAATCTCACTGTAACAAATGTCCTCTAGTGAATTATCAGGATTACCCCGATTCTTGTTTGTGCTGATTGGGAAGACCATCTACAGTGCTGCTAGGAACACTAGATCTTTCAAAGGTGCTAAGAACATCCATACCATAAAAAAAAAAAATCCATTCCAACTTTTTTTCCATATGCTTCTCTTTCTACAATTCCCCCCTCTTTGCACTGTTCATATTCTCCATCTGTTAAAAAACAGTTCTCCGCATCTGGGGGAACATCAGCTCTACTTTTACTAATGGCAGTACGAAAAGCTCCCTTCACAGACTGCTCAAGCTGCAGCTGGACTAATTTCATAATTATCACCCCCTATACCTTATCTACTGAAGTTCTGTCACGGCCTTCTTTATTTTCAGCCATATTCTCTTTCCTAAAAATTCTCCATATGTCTTAAAAATAGATGCTGATCATAAATCCTGACAGTCACTGACCAGCTGCCATCAGCTAGTACTGCAATCATAATCACTTATAAGCGCCAACTTCCATTCAAAGGAGTTTAGACCATTTCAAAACGTTAGATTAAAAAACTCTTGCTCACGTCTAACAATATAAGAATTTCAGTGGCCCAATCCAAAACTGCCGGCAACTCTCACGTATGCTCCTGAACTCTCAACGGCATTAGCAGAGTTCAGGAGATGTATGCTGCAAAGAAAAAAGTCTTTCTTTCACTGTTATTTTCTGTGGAATGTCGGTGCTCCAACAAGGCGTGGCTCGTGATCACAGAAAAACTGCTTCCGCCTCAAAAGATCGTTTATGCACGTTTATTTAAAAAAAATAAACAGGTATTAAACGAATCTCACTTACAATGGGTAATGATAAAATAGTTAACCTTGTGCAAAATATATCGTAAACAAACACCGTGGATTTTAATCTCTGTTTCATAAAATGCAACTAAAAAACTGCAAATCGTTAATCTTAAAAATAAAATAATTACCACTTAATTATGTTTTATCCTCAGTTACATACATTAGAGCTGAACAATTAAATAGTAACATTCCATCTCACTCAACAAAGCAATAACCATTCATAAAACGACATAATAAAGAGAGAAGGAGAGACTGCTTATCATGGAGCAGCAACAAAAAGAAGGATGGCTTTCGTCTGGAGCTTATAAATCATGGAATGTTCTATTTTTGGATTTTGTTTCTGGTTATTGTATGCTTTCAAAAGGCCAAAAGGCTGCTTTGGAGTGGTAATCAAGAGTATTTATGCCTAATGGCAACCTCCAGTTTTGACACAAAATTGATGGCCTTTATGAAATTCAAACTTGTATATATTTGTATAGATTGTTTATATTGAAACTCATTATTATTGTACATATTGCTTCTGTCACATGATCACTATTCACTATTGTCACTTTTTGCACTTTTATCAATATATTGACAGTCATTTTTGAATTGTTTTGAATGAATTTTGAGAAATATAAAGATACAACAAGCTTTATACAGGCTTTCTTTCCATTCATTGTAAGAACCTGTTGTGAGTTTTTGTCAGAGGGAGGTTTCTTTGTTGCATGTAATAGCATTTGCAAATTATTTGTGTTGTCACCCGACAGAACCACTTTATATTTAATCATTAACTACCCAGGTTCTGAGGGACACAGGGTCAACCCCGTGTTTTCATAAAAATATCTGTCATGGAGCAGCAACAAAAAGAAGGATGGCTTTTGTCTGGAGCTTATAAATAATGGAATGTTCTATTTTAGGATTTTGTTTCTGGTTATTGTATGCTTTCAAAAGGCCAAAAGGCTGCTTTGGAGTGGTAATCAAGAGTCTTTATGCCTAATGGCAACCTCCAATTTTGACACAAAATTGAGTGCTGATCCTAGAACATGCAAGTGGACTTAAGTATGCTGCTGTCACTGACTGACTCTATTTGAGGTATAGTCAGGGCCACTGGAATTATGCGATTGCGCAGCTGCAGCATCTTTCACATAATTATGTATTTGCCGCATTTGGCAGATAATACATCATCTGTTGCATCATCTACAGATTTGAACAAAAAAAATAGTTTCTTGATCAAACGGTTTAACATTTTCTAATAACGCAATGACTTCTGCCTACGGCACAGTGGAAGATTCTTCACAAAGGTCAACTGGTCACCTTTCTGTTGCTTATTGCTATATTTGGGAGTTAAACCGGTACTATGATTTGCAACCTATACCCTGACAGTGTTAACATATGTGAAAAAATGACAACATAAAAAAGTCCTACTGTCACAAAATGTGCAGCATTATGTTGCATTATTTGCCTTTTCTTGCCGCATAATTTAGTCAACCATGCAACATAACTTGGCCCTCCCCTGCTGCATAATTCCAGTGTTGGGTGCTGTCAAATTACTGTAGGTCAATTTGGACACTAGCCATAAGGACTTGCATTTAGTTTTGTCATAGACTGATAATCAATGAGGAGTTACCTCTACAGAGATGTAGGCACCAAGAACCTATTTTTACAGGCAAACCAGAGAACGATAAAAGGCTGGAAAGGGGCAGAGAGACAGATGGGAAGGCACAAGAAACGTAGGAGGGAAACCCCGATATGGGAAGGCACCCGGATGCCCGAGATGGGGAAACTGAAGGGCTTTGGACAATGGGATGCAATTGGAATCTCTGAGCTTGGTGACCTCCTAGAGGAAGGGTCCTTGATTGCTTACAACTCCCTGCAAAGGGAATACCAGCTTGCCATCAACCAATGATATAAAAACTCACAAGTACAACATGCATGGAGGGCAGAGAAGGTGGACATAGCTACAATACATGAATCTGCTCTGCTTGAGGGAATACGAGTGTCCCCCAGCCTTCAACTACGAAAGGAGACTACAGACTTAAGAGCGGAGTAGTTGGAATATTCATCTGAGGACTAACAACGCCTGTCTATCGGAGGGAGCTTTGAAATAAAACAGAGCTAGCACATTGCATATTATATAGTTGTGCCTGTTTAAGATCAATATTGACTTGCTCCAGGTCCCACGTCACCGTCAAAATATACACGGCTGACATACACGATTTATTGCCTTACTACGGAATTCAGGGGTCAACAGCTTTAATACATTTCAGTCCTGAAGATGGTCTCATCGACAAAAGCCTAGAGACCGAAACATCGACTTGTACACTTCTTTCCCAGATATTTTTTGATTATGATTGTGAAAAAGTATATACAATTGCAACAGTGAAGGTTGACATATTAGATTGGTACCTTTTTAGGTTTCGCCTATTATCATTTGCTTGCGAATGTAATAGGCGAAAATTCAAGGGCTCAATCGACTAGTGAAACCACTGCAGTTTTCTCCCAGTGCATGTGAGTCACGTGACCACAAAAGCGGGTCACATGACCACACAAGCATGAGCATCTCCCTAATCCGCCTAAAACACTTCTCCTCCCCTCGCTCGCATTCCCGCCCCCCCACCAGGCTCTCCCGCCCCCATCCGGCTTCCCTCCACGCATCTCCTGCCACACTTCTCCTCCCTCGCATTCCCGCCCCCCCACCAGGCTCTCCCGCCCCCATCCGCTTCGATTTTTTCTGGTAAAGATAAGCTAAAATAACTAACACCCTACAACGCAGCTTGAGATAAACACATCTCCGCCTGGGACATTAAACAAAAGCAATCATAAGGGTTAACCATATGCCCTCAACCCTCTAACCCTTCTACCTTTGACCACATTTTTCTAACCCCGCTGAATCTCAGAAACTAGAAGGACACTCACGCTGTAAATCTAGGCTGTGAACGCAGAAACCCGGAGAAAAATACTGGCCTAATTTCCTCGATGTAGGCAGGAGAAATGTCTATGTTTTTTTTACCGGGGACCCTTTCTTGAGTTCTTGTTTAATGAAGTCCGAACAGCCTTCCGTAAAAGATCAAATCAGAAGCCATGTTTGCATCATTTCAGCTGCGTCACATTTAAATAACAAACTCCTGATTGCACTTCAGTTTCTCTGGTTATAAACGAGCGACAATTTGGAGTTGCCTGGTTTATTCCATTGCTTATTTAGTAAAATGGAAAATCATTAAATAATAATGGATTCCGCTGTTTTAATTAATTAACGGTGGGATTGAAAAATTATCTTTCTTTTCCTGTTCCAAACCAAAAACGTATCTTCACAAACATATGGGGGCATCAACATTGTGTCTTTGTGTAATATCTGTTAGCTTTCTGTTTGAGGCTTGAGAAAAATACATAATTTAGAAAGATGCATTCAGGGGCACTTGCAGAATGTGAAGTCACAGCCCCCCTCGAGCGCCTGGGATCCCATCCCCCCATCACACTTTGTGATTCATTCACCCACAGACAGGCACGAGACAGGAGACAGAGCCATATGGGGTCCTCGTCTCACAGGGGGCGGGGCAGGGAGGCCCCATGAGGCCGTGCGGCACTAGGCCTCAACATGTGAAGCTACAGGCAAACACACCCCCAGGAGCAAATGCAAATCTCACGTGCATCCCGCGGGGAGAAATAACAACTGTGATAGTGCAATGATGATATTTACAACAAGGCCTAAACAATCATGATCCTAATGAACTTAACAACACGCTAAACGATTCTATAGATGTCGATGTGGTGCCTCTTAACAGGAATCAGGGGACGAAGATATATATTTGTGCTATGAGGATCCTCAAACAGTCAAGCTGAGCCACGCTGAGCGGGCTGGCACGATGTGTTGAGGGCTGGCACGATGTGTTGAACGCTCGCCTTTGAAACGTGCGGTGGATTCCAGGTCTCGAGTTTTACTCCAATACGCCTCAGTGTCTGTCGTGTGTCTCTTTTGGGGGTTCGGGGGGGTTGTGTTAGTCAGCCTGCGACCCTGATGGTGGTGTGGTGAAATTGGTATTCTATTTTAATTCGCATCAGCAGTTTTAATTCAGGATGCTGAATGGCAACATTTTCAGTTTTTCTTTTTCTGGGGACGGTGAAAGAAAATAAATGGAAGTGATTTCGTTGTATGCAGGGCAACTAGAATTATGTGGCAGAAGAGAATCAAATTATGAGGCAGGGTGGACTAATTTATGTAGCAAGAAATGGCAAATTATGCTTCATAATGCAGCACATTTTGTGGTAGTATTACTTTATTTTGTTGTAATTTTTACTCATGGTAACATTATATGGGCAAATATTTCCCCTTATTAGCACTAGCTTAAAACCGAAATATAGCAGTAAGCATTGAAAGATGACCAGTTAACCTTACAAAAGGACTTTCCACTGCATGGGAACACCTATCGCCCAAGGTTTAGTGCATTTTGATCCGTTTGACTAGAAACTATTTTAGGGGTTTTCAATCTGCAGATCACGCAGAATAGGGTGAATTATGTGGCAAAGACAGCAAATTCATATTTATGCAAAAAAATGCATCGGCCACAGTATTTCATGATTCCAGCGGCCATGTATATATGCAAGTATGGTTAAAGGAGAGAGGAATTAAGCATAGATCTTGCACGTCGAGGTAAAGAAGGGGGTGACATGATTTCTGTGTATTTTATAGAATGGCGATCTCCTAGCGTTGACAAGAGAAATGCTCCAGGACCTTCGGGTCGAGTTCGCAATGAATATATTTTTGCAAAAAAAAACAATGGGCATGGCTCATTGACTGGAGTCCACATGGACGTAGAAGTCACTTGTCACTTATATTAACTTTTTTTTCTGCAGTTTTATACCGCGCGAACTCGATTCAAGGGCTTTAGAAGAGCACCAATTGCATTACACATGGACACATACATGTTTTGGTAAGCATGGGGAGGTTGAGTGATTTGCCCAGAATCACAGTATGTTGACCGGACGCCGAGGCTGGAACCTGGTTCCCCAGCTCCAAAGTGCGCAGCTCTGGCCATTAGGCTACATCCGCCCCCTCTCATAAGTATGCTTCTGGAAGGACGCCATTCTGTGCCCCATCATATTTTTTTTAATCAATTCTCTGGGCGGATGGACAGCTCCTCCGTTTCAAACACCCCATCCCTGGTACTGGCAGGCTCCAAGATGGGTAACCGTCCTTACCTGAGAACATTGAGCAGTCACCTGCTGCAGGCATGCACGAAGTACCGCATAATGAACTGACTTGCCTCAGCAGATAAACTATATGAACAGCCGGTGGGCAACCGGAATAAACAGCGCCCTCCTTTTATTGTGCACAAAATAGGTTAGGTGGTAAGAACTGAGGGCTTGTCAATCAAATCCTTCCAAGCTGGGAGAGTTCTTTGCAAAGACTGGATATGGGTGAGAAATACTTGTGTGAGATCTAGTTTTAATCTGTCGGGAGGATGCACACATTTTCTTTTAATGTTGCGAACTTGATACATTTCTTCTCGAAGGTCACTGTGGGGGCTATGGCCAGGTGACAATTTGTGATGTGCACCCCAGATGCCCTCCTTCTGCTTGATGGGGAAAGGAATGTTTTGATTAAACTCGGTCCTGCTCTTCTCATGACCATGTTGCCGGAGGTTTTTCAGCCAGGACAGCATGTAATGTGGGCAGAAAGCATTATGGTGGAGACCCATTTAACAAGCACTGGCGTTGCCAATAGGTTTCGCATTTGGAAAGTTGGACCTATTGGTTTTGTAAATGACATTTTATATTTATATATCGTTATTGGCATTGTCAATAACAATATATAAATATAAAACGTCATTTACAAAACCAATAGCTCCAACTTTCCAAATGTGAAACCTATTGGCAACGCCAGTGCTTGTTGTTTCATTGTATGTGTTATTTATAAGTACCCTCAATTAAATCACAAGATAAAAATGTATTATTTTTATACACACCTGTGTTCCTTGCTGTATTTTATTCTATGTGATATATATTCTCCTTGAGATATATATTTTTCTGTGATTCTTTTCCAAGTACAAAGAAATTGTGTTGTGAGAGAATACGTTGATAAAATAAATCAATTGACAAGCAAATAATAAACCCTGCATCCAACGTTGATAGTGAATAACATATCTGAGTACTTTAATAAATACCTGGAAGGCACACTTACCCGTTCACTTACTTTGTCCGACACTCAAGGGTAGATTGGGTTGCCCATTACACTTACCCGCTGGAGGGAAGGCTCCTCATGGGAGAAATACCGGAGAAAGCAATCTCTCATAAATAACATCCCTGATAACTGAAAAAGGTTGTAGAACTAAATGGTAAAACACCTTGGGAGAACTGGAGGTGGTGGACTGGGAGGCCGCCCTCATGCACCCAAGTGAGGTGGCAATTAAACTAAGACTACGATTAATACAATCAAAATGCTACATAGGGTCAACTTCGATAGGTCCCGCCTCCACAAAATTGGAAAGGCAGCAATCCCGGATTCCTACTCTGCGGCCACAGCACTAGGAACATATATATATATATACACCATGGGAATTTCCGCACATACTGAGGGAAAATAGTAGAGGAGCTTTGCTAGATAGTGGGGACAACACACCCAAGAGATGCCAAATACGCCCTGTTGGGCATACCCTCAGAGGTTGACGTCCCCAGACCGACTCTCATGCTCTGTAATCTTGGATTGGTAGTAGCTAAAAGAGATGGACCTAAATACTGGAGTGCCCCAACCTCCCCAACAGTGACGGAAGGGAGAGTTGGGATGGACCGGTACATGGGGCAGAAAAGGTGACATACAATGCGAGTGGCTATCCAAATAAGTTTTCTAAATCTGGGGCCCATGGTTCAGATACTATGGATTAGAGATGGGAGAGTAAGCCAATGACACTCAACTACTGCTTATGGAACAGGAACAGGAACAAAAAGGGGAGGGAAGATCCTACACTCACTCTGATTCTATAGTGGTGACTTATACTATACCAGTAAGCTACTGGATGTGGATAATGTCAACAGCAACTTATGAATGAATTGTTTATGATTTGTCTACGTGTACTGATTGCCTCATAATGCCTATGGTTCGCAATGCAAAATTGTGTATTGTTATAAACAAATCAAATAAAAATATTTCTGAAAAGAAAGGAAAAAAAGAAAATCACTGAGTAGAGAATGAACCCTTACAAGACTCCAGAGGCGATGCAAGTTGGAGTGAGATAAAAATTCTTCTGCTCTTTCAGACAT
The DNA here is from genome assembly GCF_964263255.1 of Lissotriton vulgaris. Taxonomy (NCBI): domain Eukaryota; kingdom Metazoa; phylum Chordata; class Amphibia; order Caudata; family Salamandridae; genus Lissotriton; species Lissotriton vulgaris. The sequence continues at coordinate 1,059,392,290 of NC_141694.1, read as the reverse complement.
TTACAAGTGATTGTGATGTGTCCTCTAATGTGCATTCCTTGGTGAACATGGACATTTGTTTTAATTATGTTACATTATTCAGACAGTTCCAGATATGAACAGCTGTACCTGATCTATTGCTCACGTTTTCTATAGTTAAGATACTTTCTCAGAGTATGCTACTGGCATTCAGGTTTGCTCATTACTAGTAATGCACGGTGAACATGTTGCAGAAATGCAGCACCAGATGAGGTGAGCAGCCTTTATCCAATCATATGTGAAGGTAGGAGGTTTCTTAAATGTGGATCAAAAATGTTTTGTGATTTACCACAGTGAAAAATCTATTTAAATATTAATTTCCACTTTCAAAACACAAACAGATATTTTCATATTGTGTGCAGTTCCTGCAATCAACATCCCCTTTTAGGTCTCAGCTAGATAGTGCATGCGCTGTCGCGAAGAGACATGCTTTATCATTATTCAGTGGCTTCAGCCTGCCCATAGGCTTACCATTTGGTCATTTCCAATATAGCTTTCATATCCTTTGTCCCCATTTGTCCATGGCATGCATCTGTCATGCCTCGTCCTGAATTTGGTCCACCCCGTAGAGCATGGGTTAAGTATTTGTGTCTATCCACTGCTCCAGTTTTAGGAGCTACTTTCTCCTTCGTTTTGAGCACTCCACATAAGCTCATTCTGTCTTCTCTGACCGCCTCATCCCAGTGGCATCTTTCCCATCACAGACCGTGTTTCTTTATGCTCCCCCAGCATTAGGGGACCAGCTTATAATGGAGCAACAACTCATTAACTGATCGGCCAGCAAGTAAAGAATACAATTAAATCACTGTGACTGCAGTAAACCGCTTTACGACTCCACAGCAAACATACACACATTGACTCTAAATCGAATGTGTGCTTGATTTTCTGATTGTTGGCGTTAAATAATAAACATGATATAAATATTCAAAGTAACCCATGTTTTTAAACTTTAAGACTTTCAGTGGTTACTGTTTTTATCTACTTTGTCCTGCTCTGAATACATACCCCGCACATATGAATGCCCGCTGTAAATACATCCTGGAAAAACCCACTCCCAGTTCTATCAACGTTCAATAGTAGGCCTGGTTTCTCTCGGGTTGCTTTGTAATGGTAGTTGGGCTTATTTTATTGTCAATGCCTGTGCAAAAAACAGCTAGAAAAGTTAAGCTTGCCAAGCATTGCAAGATCCCCATGTAAATGCAAATGTTCTCATAGGCCTGGTTGTCAGTCTTGGATCACTACTTTAATTTTCATACCCATCTTTGCAAGCAAAGACAGTAGGTTGTGTCACTCCATAACACATTGCTAGAAGGCAATAACATTGACAAGGCCAATAGCTCTCGGATTGCCGGGAAACCTATTGGCTTTGGCAACACTTATTGTGTATCGTGTCTGCTGAGCAGTGTTGTAGGATGGAAAGTCATTAGTCCACACCAAATCAATAGCTCATGGCAACAGGCGTGCACCATTCGATGCTTAGAATTCACAAAAACACAAAGAAAGCACTGAAACACAAATGTTCTTTCTAACTTGATTAAAATAGCCCCTGATGATGCCTGCAGCGGGGTTGGTTTATTCTTTTCCCACAATCCACCCAATCCAATAAATGCATTTGTCATGATAATACGTGGTCAATACCTTGTTCAGGATGCCTTTGACCATGCAGAACCTAAAGGTAAGTCTCTGAATGAATGGCTGTTCGTACAGATAAGGCTCTGGCCACTGAATTGTTAATGCATGAGCCTCATTTGCTCTCTTTCTGCTGGACCTCAATGAAGTGGGTAGAGCAATTAGTACTAATCGCGTACGGTCCCTCATCATTACATTGTTTGGACGAATCAGCCCTCTAGTTAGAACCATTGTACGAAGAAATGCTAGACATTAATTCGTGTTTTGAGATTCTGCAAGAGCCAGCTGCTCGCACTTGAAAGGCGCCAATTTCCCTGTATTCATATTCACTGTGGACATTTAGATATCTGCATCTCCTAAGTATTCTTGGATTTTGTTTACCTATAGTCTTGCTAAATGGTGCAGGTGGTGAGCACTGCACTGATCTGGGCCAGGAATTTTTTTCATCATCAGATTTTGACCAACATCAAGAGAATAAGAGAAAGGGAAAGCGAGTAAAAACTGTGACAAATGGATAAAGCATGGAAGAAATGAACCTGCAAGAGTGCGATAAAACACAAAAGTGGAGGATGGTGGGAGGAAGAGGCATAAGGTGGAATCAAGAAGGCAGCCAAGGGATGCATCAACTCGGACACTTTGGGCTAATGCAATTTTTTTTGCAAATTAGACACTGAAAAATTGGCAAAACAGAATTTGGCTGCTCTTCCAATATCTAGGGAGATTTGCATAAAAAGAACAGGCAGGTTGGTGTGAGAAGTTGGCCTGGTTTATGATGATCACTAATTCTAGTGAGCACCTTGCACCAGTCCAAACGACCCTTATGGTGATTGGTTGCAAGTCAACCTTATAGACCAGCTATCCTAATGGTAGCATGGACAAAAGCAGTCTTAGGCTAAACTCAAGAGGGCATGTGAAGCCAGCTGTTTTACCATATGCAATCCTTTAAATACCAAATGAAAGGACACCACACAAGTTATATATTACAAAATATATGTATTTATTTCTAGAATAATCCCCTATACTCTTTATGAGCACAGAAGCACAAGCATTAAACAAAGAACTTAATATAACATACAATAAGCTGCACAATTATGAATAGGCCGGTTGCCACTCAAACCATATATTAAAAAAAGTGGTATAAGTACCACGTCACGAACAATGGTAAGGCCTAGGGCCTTGGGAATCGCTGGGCCTACACTGGACTAACGAAGGTTAGGACATAGGAGACCCACAGGATGCGGGTGCAGTGTCTATAGGCAACTGCGTTTACCATACAAGTCAATGGTGCGTAAAAATCAGTAAGTTATAAGTTTAGGAGACTTCCGACTGGACTAGAACTTAGCCACTTGAAACTAGGACACTAGGGATGTAAATCACTACAGGGGCACCGGAGTACCCTCGTTACCTCACCCACAGGAAGCGGGTGCATAGGTGCCAAAGTGCGTCAGGTTTCTTTGTGAAGTTCTATGGAGACTGGAGGAAAAGATGCTGCAGGCGGCCAGGAGAGAAGAGTCCGGTTGGATCCAAGGGTGGAACGAAGATGTAGAGTACCTGAAAGCAGAGGGGACAGAGTCTAGGTCACTAGCCAGTGACCAGGATGGAACCAGGACGGAACCAGGCAATGTCGGGTTGCAATCAGGTGCTGTCGAGTAGTTTGTCTCCGCTGCCACGTGGACCAGGAAGGATCGAGGATAACCAGCTGGTGGACACGAGCTGTCCCACGGAGGCTCTTGCTGTCGGCGGTGTCGGTTCTCGAATCGGAGTCACCAAGCCTTGGCAAATGCAACCCACGCAGGACTCGAAGATGTCTTGTGGATCGGACCGGGAAGGTCAGATCGGTGGCTCCTTTTCAGGGAAGCTAGGGCCAGTCTAGAGCAACCAGACCAGCAACTCAAAATCAAAGGTTCGTGGTCTCAGAGGCCACTAGCCAACGGACAAGTGACCGGACAACGCGTTGAGCATTTTTGCTGGGGCTGCTTTTGGTTCCCCCATCAGGTCCTAGGCTTATTCGGGCTTTGATTAACTGTACCCACACAACCTTTTAGAACACCTATGCACCTACAGTTGTTTACTGTAGTATAATGGCATAGACATGTTACAAAATATGACATCAATTAAACGAGGTGCTGGTGTAGCATTACTGCATTTAGTCAACAGAAAGATAAATAAACTAATTGATAGACTAAACACATCATGTAGGTCTAATCACCTGCTGCACAGCGAATCCCAATAGTGTGTTCATAACAAGATACAATCTTGTATTTCAGGACAGCTTCTTCGAAGACTGCAGGCAAGAAACTCTGGTGACGGTGGACTTCTACCTCTAGCCTGAGAAACCAAATTTAAAATCAGAGTTCAACTCTCTTTAACATGCATAAGTCACTTTCATCAGATAGTGAGTGGCCTAACGCTTTGATTAGTCCTCACACTGATGACACAGCAATATATAGTGTTATACAACCGTAGACTTAACAGACAACACTGAAAAACTACTTTTGCTGAACTCCTTGAGGCAATCTCCAAAGGAATACTCTCCAGATACTACCTGCAGTTGGAAAATATCTATAAAATATTCCCAATTCTGGATAAGAGGGGCCAACAGTACTAGAAATAAAAGGCTTTGCATCCAATCCATTAAACAAGTGGGAGAAAGAGGAGCCGAACAACCTGACACAAACTAGATGTAAAGTGAAATAGGTGGCGCTTTTCCCTGCACAAAGAGGACAAGATCAATTGGAGGGGACACAGAAAGGCCACCATAAAACAGTCAAGAGCATCAAAAGGCCTGCCTTGCAAAATATGTTAATTTTGCACACATCCAGTCAAACTATAAAAATGGTGCTTAAAAACAATCAGTACGCTACCAACGAACACTTTGACCATCCTCTGAAGTTCTACAAAACAAAAATATTCAACACCTGTGACTACATCTCAAAAAGCCCAGGGCCTTATTTATGAAGGACTTGCGCCGCCGTTGCGTCACTTTTAACATGGGAAAAAGTGACGCACCGGTGGCGCAAGCCTTTCATAAATGAGGCCCCCAGTTTCCTCGCTACGCTTACCCACCGCTCTGCCTCTAGTCCAATGTGTTTTAAACATTCAAATACCTAGTGAAGGAAGAAGTGACAATATTGGTTCTCAAATTAAAAACATTCAGCTAGCATGAGACTCTCTGCCCGGTTTCAGGCATAAGACAAATTCTCGCCTTTCTCAACAGCAACATAACAACCATAATAAATGCTTGCTACAACACTGAATCATCCCAAAACCTCTCAAATGCACTATAATCACGTCCTTCTTGACAAAACACTTGGCAGACCTGAAGATCCTAGCCAGATATCTGTCATTTAGACCTAAGGTTTCTCTGTTGTTCATACTGTTTGAGTTTCTACTTTAGGATGATAGGTTCAATCCCACAGAAAATCCTGGGTGTATGCAGAGCTCTTTGAAGAGATTCTTCATGCTATGGTAACCAGTGTGGGCTTTGAGGGCCCATGTCTCCCGCCTTTTCAAACTGCTCAAATTTAAAACTTGTCTAACAAACACATTCTAAATGTATTGTATCTTCCTTAGGAGGTCTTTTCAAAGTCTGATGTAGAGGCCATTCAGATAGTCTGAACCTGACAAAGCTAGGGCTATTGATTCTTGAATCCAAAGCGATAGGCTTAATCAAAGAAAGATATGATGTAGAGTTCTCATCATAAAGAAAGCATCCCTAGACATTTGGTTTACTTGAGCTTGGAGTGGGAAACTAAGAGTCCATGATCAAATGAAGCTTCTTCGCTGTCTCTGATGTGGTTTGTAGCTGTCCTAGCTGAGAGGGGAATGAGAATAAGGGATTATAATTGTGTCAAGTTCTGCAAATTTTGACGAGTTATGTTTAAAATGGCTCTTTAGCATACATTGGTCTATTTCCAAAAAGGCAGTCATTGATTCCGTGAGGCTTGAAGTCCTTAGCTTTTTGGAATTTTAAGATGGTCTGGGTGACCTCTATATAGCTGTAGCAAGTTAGTCTGAAGGAGTTGAAAAAGGATAGGATAAAGAGGAGATGGGAGATGTTTGTACCTGGGAGTTCACCTACACAAGAGGAGAATGACAATGAGTAAGACGAGGTAAATGTGACATATTGGGATTGGTTAATGAGATATGGATATATCCAAATGAGAATCATGCCCTGAATTCCTGTATCTTTCAACCTTTATACTAGTAGTTGGTGGTCTACAGTGTCAAATGCTGATGACTGTGCAGGAGGACTTTTGTCAATCACTCTCATAGACATTGCTCAAATTGGACAACAGAACGCAACCCTGGAAATCTTTTATTAAGAAATTCAGTTTTGCCCCATACCAACAATACTACTAGACTTTGCAGTGACTCCAACAGAGACAATAGGCGGAATAAGATGGGTAAGAGTGACATAACACCAAAAGAAAACATAGTCACAACATATACAATCTACTAAGCCCCTAACCACTTGTCTCTAACAAAGTCTTCTGAGACGTGCATCCATTTCCCCTCTTCTGGGGTACCCATCCCTTCTAAAGGGGATACATTGGTTCTCATAACTCTTCGCTTTCTGTAAACACCTCAAGAAATACCTTAGCTGCAACCACCTGGGAGAAAACAAATCTTTGACCTAGGAACACTACTTTAAGTTTGACAGGATGCCCCAGTAGAGCTTCAATTCCCTTGACATTACGGTCTTTTTAACACAAAAGGTTTCTCTCAAACTCACCAGAGAGTCTGGCGATAGATCAGGGATTAGTAGCAAATGATTCCCCTCGTATATCACTGCTTTCTTGTGCATAGCTGCTTCACCAGGCACGAGAGCGTCTCTCAAGGTTGGGCAGGGAGGCGGGGACGCCCTTAGTACGCGTAGGACAACACTGCGCCGAATCACACGGCTAACCCCCTCCCAACTTCCTCACAGCCCCTACCCGTGACCCGCCACCTCACTTCCTCACAAACCGGCAGTATAAAGAAAAGAGCACGGGTCTTGTAGGAATCCTCACCCCGGCCCCTTAGAGTTAAGATACCCAGACAGCAACACTAAAGCCTTCCTTTTTAGGTCGAGCTGACGTTAGCATTCATGCGAAGCATGAATGCGGTCAGCTCGACAACTAATGCTATCCGTATTTGGGAAAGTGGACACCAAAGTGTCACGAGCTTTCCCAGCGTCGGATTTCACCGCGGGAGCGAGCGCGCTTGCGCGGACCGCAGGGCTTGCATGCAAACACGGCGCGCACACAGGCAGGCCCCATCCCCTGCACGCACAGGCACACGCGCACACACACACACACACGCGCACACGCAGGCACACACATGCAGGCACACAGCCCCCCCACCCGCCCCCTCCCCTCTTACCTCACCGGAGTCGGGCTCGCACCATCTGCCAAGGGAGCCCCGCAGAGCACTCGAGCTCCTCTCCCACTCTAGCAAGAAGCGGAGCTCTCCCCATAGGCATGGGGGCCTTGCAGTCTCCCCGCTGGTCTTCACCCGTGCCCCCTCCTGGGACCCGGGACTTCATGCGGCACTTCTCGTCTCCGGGCTCGCGCTCGCCAAAACGAAACTGGAGTGGCGCGCATGCGCAGGCAGCCCCCGCCCTCCCACTCATCATCGGCTGCAGGGTGGCGCTCGGCTGATTCTGGTTTTCCTTTACAGCCTGCAATGAAGCTTGATCTGCCACGCTTTAACAATGATAGCAGGAGAAAGAAAACGCGCTGTGCTGTGTGTATCATTTCCATTCTGGCAGACGTGACAGGTCAGATGTAATGGCTGCTTCTATTGCAGCAACAAATAAATGGTTATTGACAACATACGCCAGTGTGGTGCTGAGTGGCGAGCGGCGACGCACGCGGGGCGGCTCTGAGGTGGAGGCAGCGCGCGCAGGGGAGGGTAGCGCTTCGGTACGGTGTGAAGTGCGACATACGGGCAGTGCTGACTGACTGGGGCTGTAAACCGATGGAGGGGGCTGCTGAAAGAAGGACGGGACAGCAATCCGAAGCAGGGAAGGAAAAAACACAACAGGAGACTGGTAGACAGGCGGCGCCCGGCTTCCGGCTGTGGTAAGTCAACGCATGTACTGTTTAAAGTCGGCATGCATAGCATTAAAGCGATCGAGGAGTCGGTGTGGCTTTTATCGGTCTGAAGTGTCTAAGGAGATAGAACTGTATCCGGCAGCCGAGCGGTTGTCGTGTTAAAGGAGTCTAGTATTAACACAATTTCACAGGTTAGTTCCTTAAACTTCCTATTAATGCACACATGACATTTTTACATCCAGTTTCACTTTGATATACGAAACGCTCCTCATAAATACAATAAATGCTTCTGCCCGTCAAAACATGCAAATAAAGTATACGGTAGGTAAGAAATCCCCCGGTCCACTGCAGTCTAAAAACGGCCTTTTCTCACTCCTTCTGGCACTTTGTATATTATGTCATTAATAAAGAGAATATTTTCCCCTTTGTATTGTGACATAGTTTTTGAGTTGCCCTGCTTATACAATTTGTGCAACTATTCAACAACACCTGGTTCAAATATGTTCTCTCAAGGTTTCAAGCTTTATTACAATGGTAACAAGAAGATGTTCATATTTCACTTCTGTTCTTGGATTTTCGTCACAATAGAATACACTGAACATAATCTTCACAAAAGTTATTAACACAACTTTATGCTATTGCCATTATAAATTACAATAACTTTTATTTAAGTATTAATTATTGAAAAAAATGTAAAGCCTTTGTTATTTGTAATATCAATACATGTAAGTCACGTAAATACAACACATATTACATTACAAATGCTATAGGTGTCACATTTGCAAAAGTTATAACTATTGGCATTGTAAATGACAAAGCTATTAATTTTGCTATTTTAAAAACCAAAACATAAATAAAAAATTTGTCATTTACAATACCAATAGCTCAAACTTTCCTAATGCGAGACCTATTGCATTGCAAATGCTTGTCTTTCCTTGTTGGCGCAACTCGGGAGCTGACAGTGCCCTCAGGGAAAAGCCCCAGAAGAGGCTGCCCGGACCAGAGTAACCATCAAGAGGTTCCCAGTGCTACCCGCCATCACGGACCCAGTACAGTTTGCCGCTGAAAGACTCACCAGCAGGCACAAACGTGTACTAAAGAAAATAAAGCCTTATTTACCTCGAGACAGCCTACGTCCTTTTCCTTCCACGCCCCACAACACCTTTATAGCAAGTTTAAATGAATTAACTTTTTGAAACATTAGAGTCATATTTTACATTTGTATTGGTATTATTCCCTTTATTAGAACCATAGATGTTAATCAAATTAACTTGAATGCAACCCTTATGCCCACCTAACACTTCACATTAAATGAAAATTATTAATTATGCTTAACCTATCCATAACACTAGCCCTAGCACTTCATTGCTATAAATTCAGTTTCATTACATAAATTATTGTTAAATTAACCCTAACAGTAATCCTAACTCTTAATAAATGTAAGTTAAACTGAAATACATTAAGTAGTTATCCTTAAACTAACCTTGAAACTAACCCTAACCCTTAAATAAAGTAAAATACATTCAAAGTAACTGAGTGACTGTCTTTAACCAACTGTGATATCCATAGCTCTAAGCATTAATTAATGTACATTCAATTCATTTAAATATTAACATCAACCAGAAAGCAACACCAGCCAAGCAGACATGCACTGTTTGTACTCTTTTCCCCCGTGACTCCAATCCCGAAAGCGACAAAAAAAAAAGTAATCTGTTACGAAGATGAAACACAGAGGTTATGGTAAGTAGTTTATTTGACAAAGTACATACCACTCGTACCTCGCCTAGGCACATCTGGAATGGGAATATTCAAAACAGGATTCTAAACTCTTAATTCTACCATTCTAAGACTTTCCTGGACAACATCAGTGCCCGTTTTTGTACCATGAACACCCATCTGCTCTGCATTGTGTAAGTGATGGTTGAAATGTTCGACATTTCCATTACACTGTGGGTCAAACAACACAGTTATGATATGCATGGTAAAATTGACCTACTACTGACTGGTACATTTAATTTACATGCATGTCTCTAGTATATGGTACTATATATACACTCAGGGCCGGTAAATAAAAAGTTATTAGTGGTCAACAGCACATAGTGTGCTACCCACTAACGTAGATCTTAAAACATGCCTCAGGCCTGCCACAGCAGCCTTGTTTGCAGTTTTAAGCTGCCATTTCAACCTAGCAGAATAAACCTTTTACCATGCCTAAACCTTCCTTTTAAATACTTATAAGTCACCTCCAAGGTAGGCCCTGGCCACCCCTAGAGCAGGGTGCATTGTATTTAGGACATGTCCTAACAGCGATGAGCTCCTAAAGAGGCATTTCTCTTTCTGTAGACTAATACTGGGCTACCTTATTACACTCAATGAGTGCTAACTTCAAATCGGAAGTGGAACGATATCTACTGTTTACACTCAAATTAATGGTAATTTAAAATCCTCTTTAATATTAAAGTCAGATTTTAAGTTACTTTTCTGAAAATGCCACTTTTAGAAAGTTGGTATTTGCTGGCCCAAACCAACTATTCCATTCTGCCAGTTTCCTGGGTCACATTACTGTGAATGGCTCTTTTGTGGTGGATTGTGATTGCTTCCAGGCAGTTGGACCAAAGCAGCATAGGTGTGAGCGGAGCAAGTCTTCCTGATAGATTGGTTGGGGAGGAGCTGTACCATGCCATATTTACACATCAAAAGGCCCTGCCTGCAGCCCTCACAAAGAAACTTGACACCAGGACCATCTTTATCTTTGTCACCTTAGACAGTTTGGAGCCAAGACCAGGGAAAGGCCACAAAGGCTGGCACCAGATATAAAAATAGAACCTTCAGAACCGAACTGCCCTTCTGTCTGAGGAAGATGGAATGCCCTGCAGACTATGGGAGGAAGAATGGACTGCTTGCCTTGACTCCAAGCTACCCAAAGTGTCTCCAAAGGTTATTTAGTTGGCTAACCTCCTGTCTGGGCTACAGTGGCTTAACAAGCTTCCAGAGGCAACATTTTTCCAAGGAGGAAATACTGGCTGCCATCAGTAGCTTACCAGCGGACAAGGCCCCGGCCTAGATGGCTTACCAGGCTCTTTTTTACAAAATGTTTGCCGATCTCTTAGAACCACATTTGGCGGCTATGTACAATGAATCCTTTGATACAGGCCTCCTTCCGCTGTCATTACGTGAGGCGATGATAACTTTGCTTCTTAAACCCGACAAACCTGCCGACGGTCGCAACTCCTACCGCCCCCTCTCCCTGATCAACATTGATAACACATTTTTGCCAAATTGATCGCCTGGCGCCCTCTTTTACTCATGCCCCTCATTGCTCTTCCCGACCAATCAGGCTTTATTCCTGGTAGGGGAACTTCGCATAACCTTTGCACGATCTTCTCAGTTTTGCATCAACCGAATCCCAACCTCCCAGCAGTGGTTGCCATGTTGGATGCAACAAAGGCGTTCGACACGCTGGAGTGGCCCTTTTTATTTTACATCTTGCCCCGTATGGGCTTCAGCTATATTTTTATGCGCAAGGTTAAACTCCTTTACACCAATCCCTCTGCACGTCTCCGTATTAATGGTCAGGTCTCCGACCCTATTAGTATCGCTCGTGGCAAACGTCATGGGTGCCCGCTATCGCCCATGCTCTTTGCCATTGCAATGGAGCCCCTGGCCGCCAGGCTTCGGCAGCACCACACTCACAGAGGAATAGGCTTCTTGTCCCGCTCCCTGCTCGTTTCAATGTACGCGGACGATGTCACCCTATACGGCCATCATCCTCAGGAGAACCTCAGCCCCCTGGTCCGGGAAATTATACGCTTTGGAGGGTTCTCATGCATTCAAGTAAACTGGAGTAAGTCTATTCTATTCCGCTTGACGGATGCCACTGTTCCATTCCCACCGGACTTTCCGTTTGTGTGAACCTCTGGCCCCACGCACTATTTGGGCATCTCGCTGAGTCAGGATCTGGACAAACTGTGGAGATCTAACTTTGGTCATGCGGTCGATTGGCTGGAGTCTAGGATTCCATCATGGAGCCGACTTCCGCTTTCTCTGGCGGGCCAAATCGCAATCGCCAAAATGGTGGTCCTGCCTAAATTTTCTGTTTTTAAACATCCCGATTCCTCTCGCTACTCATTTCTTTCGCAAATTACGCTTCCTAATCATTTCGCTCATTTGGGCGGGTAAACAGCCAAGAGTTGCTTATGACATCCTTACTCTCCCCATGTCTGCCGGTGGTATGGGCGCGCCTGATTTTCGGATCTATGCCTTATGTGCCCAGGCCAGTTTCCTGCATTTTTGGATTCACCCTACCCCTTATCAGCCTCACGTTGCCGTTTAAACGGATGTAGCTTCTCCCTGGCCTCTGTCCATGGCTTTGTGCGCGCCCGCTGTGCGTCCTCGGGTGGAGGTCGGGGCGCTGCGCTGGGCCTGGTCCGGCCTGCGATGTCTTTCCGGCCTTCCCCGTGACAATAGTGAACCACCCAGATTTTCCTCCATTTCAGCCTTCTGGCATGTCTAGGCATGCGACATGGTTGGGTTTGAGGACGTGACGGATCTCTACCCAGACAACACCTTCTACTTTCTTCCTGACTCCTCCGGGCCGCAGGACACTCTTTTATTCTATCAGCTGCAAGCCATCTGCAGGAAACTGTACCCCACATTCCCTCAGCCCCCACCTATCATGCCGGCCAAGGATTTCATATATATTTCCCCATCCCCGCACAAATTAGTCACCAAATTATACGCATTCACCCTAGTGTCCGCTCCTGTTTCCTCAGATCGGGCGCGGCAGGCGTGGGGCACGGATCTTGGTATGGACATTTCGCAGGCCGACTGGCTATACTGCTGTAACCAGACAAAAAAGCTGTCACCCGACTACCGGTTCCGTCTGTTCCATTTCAAGTATTTGCATAGGTTGTACCGCACCCCGGTTCGCTCCACAGGCTTGGGCTCATTCCAGGGGACAATTGTGTGCAGTGCGCTGCCCCTGACGCAGACTTCGCCTATTTAGCATGGCTATGCCCTAGGGTCTCTGAGTTCTGGCGGGTGGTGTGTTCCACCATTTCTGACATTACAAGCGTCACAGTGCATCCCAACCCTCCCTTGTGCCTCCTTGGCTTCGTTAAATTCTGCCCTGATGCTTCCTGACGTCTGATTTTGATGCTGCTTGTCCTGGCTGGGTGCATGGTGGCCATGTGTTGGGGCCGTCGGCCTGCTCCGAAACCTGAGAGCCGGCTGGAGGACGCCTCTCGGTGTCAGACTCTCCAATTGAAGTTCTGGGACTTACTGCCTGCCAGGTCCCGACCTGTTAACATTTGGGGCCCTCTGGTTACCTATCTCCTTACTCGTTCCCATTCCAGTGGCGCTGCCTCTCCCGTGCTCCCTGCCGGCCCTATGCCCGCGGTGGACGCCGGCGCTGGTCAGTGACTGCCTCCTCCCTTTTCTATAGGCGGTCCCCGCCTGTTGAGCCTCCCCACTGCTATTGTTCTTTTGTGTGTGTTCCCCTTGGAGGGAGGGGACCTCTGTAGTGGAGCTATGTTCTTAACCTCCATGTTCTTCTATTTGCTGTAAGATGTTGTCTACTTGTTACTAAATGCTTGACTTTATCTGTATTTTGTCGATCTGAGCTGCAGTGTTGCACAGTGTATTGTGTCTGACACGATTCTCCTTAATAAAGGTTTTTGAAAAAGAAAAAAAAAACAAGCTTCCAAAGGTGTCCATACAACTGCCCAGCCCCAAATGGACCTGGGTACGTCCTGCTGCTGGTCTATGCTGGAGAGAGTCCTGGTCCCCAAGAGGTGCCCCCAGGTCCTAGGCCATTGGCAGGAATCAGTGTATACTTAATTTGAAAAATAGTGAAGATACAGAGATTTGAAGTCTTTCCGACTGCAAAGTGACATTTTTGTGGAGAGAATCAACCGCCCGTAAAGACCACCAACTCAAAGCTCCTACACGACCACCTCTTTACGCCGACAGCAACCATCCGCGACGAAAGGCAACAAGAACGAGTACTTTGCGCAGACAGTGACCATCCGAGATGATCAACCAATGAAAAGCTCCAGCAATTACCATTCCTTGTGTTACAGCAGCGGATACCCGCAACGCTCAACCTGCTCCTCGTGCCAACAACCTCCTCCTCACAGCCTTTGCCAACGCTAATGCCACCCTTTGTGCCAGACTTAAGAAGGTAACTCTTCCGCAAGAATAAATTGGTCCCCAGAGCCAACCAACGCTCCATCAGGGTAAGTGCGACCAGATAATCCCAAGTGGCGCCTTGTGCTTCTTAGAGCTATTTTCACCCAAAACTTTAAAGACTCATATCTCTCGTTCTACTGATTGGATTGTTGTCCTTGTGGTGTCATTTTATGTATTAAACTTTAACCTATTTACTTATATTGGTTTGAGATTTTTCTCGTGTTGTCACTTTATATTGTGTGAGTGCTGCTTAAATACTGTACACACTGACTCTGAGTCGAAACGGACTGCTTTGTGGCAAGCTACCAGAGGGTTAAGCACAGGTTCATTTAGTGACTTTGTGGTTCACTGTGATTTATTATTTGAGTGAGGCATTCACACCTCTCAGCTAATGATCAAAATTCTTACAATATGAATTATCATCTCATATTCACCACCAACATAGTAAAATGTATTAAAAATGGAGTAAAATATCCAAATGTAATGCACTGCATATAAAGGACTGTGACGCATTCGGCTGTAAAGCAACTACTATATGCAATGTACTACTTAACACATTAAATGATGCCCTTCCTCTATTGAAAGTCTTGTTAACATATTAACTAGTATCATTCAATGCCTAAAGTAACTAAATAGTAGCTGTCATAGCTAAGCAGTGTGAGGTTTGTGCTGTTTGCATTGTTCTCCAAGACATCTTAGCTACAGACAGAACACATTAGACAGCACATATTACAAAAACAGCACAACCAAGCCTTATAGTCGCTGTCATATATCTCCCAACATTAACTGCCAAGAAACACCACACACATATAACCAAAGGATTTTCTGAGAAAAGATTTTATTCATTCGACATAATGCTGATACACAATGTAGGCAACTATCAAAAATGTTAGCTGCCAAAAAAAACACATACAAACAGACACAGCAAGTTAGACTATAGAATATAGTGGAGGACAGTGTACTGTTTGAGAGTGGAACAGAGTAGAGTAAAGTGGAGTAGAGTAGTGTACAGTGGAGTAAAGTGTTATGAAGTGGATTGGCATAGTAAATGTAATGTAAATTGATACTTGTATAGCGCACTACTCACCCGCAAGGGTCTCAAGGCGCTTGTACGAATACCGCTGTGGAACCCATCCTGGCTTTCCCTGTGAGGCGTCCACTCCTGGGCACCCGCAAGGTGGAGGCCAGGCATCTGTTGCGTTGTGGAGATTAAGCAAGCTATTGCCCAGAGTTGCAGAGTGGGACTCCATGATTGGAATAGGCACAGAGGCGAGAATTATCAGGTCTGTGGAATTTTGAGCCCAAGACCCGCCGAGGTGAGGAATTGAACCCTGGTCCCGGGCTAGATCTCTGCATCAGGGTCTGCCGCTCTAATCATTGAGCCACACTTCTCCACTTAGTGTGTTGTATATTGGACTGGAGTATCATAGAGTGGAATGATGTGTTGTACAGTGAAGTTGCATGTCATACAGTACATTGGAGTGTTTTCGATTGGAGTGTCATGGAGCTGAGTGTTGTGGAGTGTCATCAAACATAGTTTTATATAGTGTCATAGCTTGGAGTAGAGTGTTGTACGGTTTAGGGGCACAGAGTGCAGTACAGTGGAGTACAGTGCCGTACAGTTCAGAGTTGTTGAGTGGAGTGCTGTACAGTAAAGTGGCGGCGAGTCTCGAACAGTGGAGTGTCGTAGAGTGGCTTTTTGACAGTAGACTGTGGTAGAGTGTCGTACAATGGAGGAGAGTGCTGTAGAGCGTAGTGCTGTGTCCTCCAGTGGAGTGGCGTGTAGTAGAGAGGAGTGGAGTGGCTTGTCCTGGAGTATCATACACTGTAGTAGAGTGGCATAGAGTGGATAGGCATTTAGTGAAGTAGAGTGTTGTGTAGTGGCATACACTGTAGTGGTGTGTAGGGGTATAGTTTGAAGTAATGTGTTAGAGAGTGTCATACAGTGTAGTAGAGCCTTGTGGAGTAGAGCTGCATCGGTACAGTGGAGCTGCATAGAGTAGATTGTTGTACAGTGGTGTAGAGTAAGGTAAAGGTTCGTACAGTGTAGTAGAGTCGAGAGGAGTGGCATAACATAGTGTGGAGTAAATTATAATAGAGTGCATTGGCGTGCCGTACAGTGAGTGGCGTGGAGTGGAGTAGAGTGGCGTAGTGTAGCGTAGAGTTGAGTAAATGGTCATAAACTGGAGTGTTGTCTCGTACAGTAGAATGGAAAGTTGTGTTTTAGAGTGTTGGCAAGTTTTGTTGAGTGCAGTTATGAACAAAGTTTAACAAAGGAGTGTATGTGAATACAGTTGGACAGAGTGTCTTGGAGTGAAGTAGAGTATTGTTGAGTGGAGTTATAGAGTGGAGGAGAGTTTAGTACAGGGGAGCGGCATGGATTGAATTGGCGTAGAGTGGTGTATTATACAGTGATGGTGCACACAGTCAAATATAGTAGAGTGGAGTGGCATACAGGGGAAGACAGTGGAGTGGGATACAGTGGAGTGGCATAGAATGGAGTGGCATACAGATGAGTGGTGTAGACTGGAGTGGAGTAGAGTGGAGTGGCGTAGAGTGGAGTGGAGTGGCATACAGTGGAATAGCGCAGAGTGTAGTGGCATAGAGTGAAATAGCACAGAGTGGAGTAGTGTACAGAGAAGTGGAGAAGAGTGGAGTGGGGTAAAGTAGAATAGCATACTTTGGAGTGCTTGCAATTGAACAACGTGGAATGGAGTGCCATAAAGTGAAGTGGAGTACAGTGGAATAGCGTACAGTGGGGTGGCATGCAGTGGAACAGCATACAGTTGAGTGTTGTAGAGTGAAGTGGAATAGCCTAGAGTCAATAGTGGAGTGGGGTAGAGTGAAATAGTATAGAGTGTAGGCCAAAGAAATAGCATAAAATGGAGTAGCGTGGAGTGGAGAGGAGTAACCTGGAGTGGCCTAGAATGGAGTAGCGTACAGTGGAGTCAAATACACTGGAATAGAGTACAGTGGAGTGTCACAGAGTGGAGTGGCATACAGTGGAATAGCATACAGTGGAATAGCGTACAGTGGAGTGGCATACAATGAAGTGGTGTACAGTGGAGGGGGTACGGTGGAATAGCGTATACTGGAGTAGTGTACAGTTGATTTGCAAACAGTGGAGTGACGCAGAATAGAGTCGTGGACAGTCGAATGGGGTAAGGCGGAATGCCATTCAGTGGAGTGGCATAGATTGGGGTTGAGTACAGTGTAATGGCATAGAGTGGAGTGGCATACAGTGGAATAGCATAAAGTGGAGTACAGTCGAACGGTGTAGAGTGGAATAGTGTTCAGTGGAGTGGCATACAGTGGAGTTGGGTACAGTGGAGTGTTGTAGAGTTGAGCGGCGTAGAGTGGAATAACATACAGTGGCGTGGGGTACAGTGTAACCATACAGGGAGTCACGTAGTGTGAAGTGGTGGCCAATAAAGTAGCGTAGCATTAAATGAAGTGGTGTAGAGTAGAGTGGCATACAGTGGGTCAGTGTATTGTTGAATGGCATATAGTGGACTGGAGTACAGTGGAGTAGCACAGAGTGGAATAGAGTATTGTGGAGTAGCATACAGTGCAGTGGTGCACAGTGGAGTGCCATAGACTGAAGTGGCGCACAGTGGAGTGGGTAGAGTGAAATATCATACAGTTGGATGGCATCCAATGGAATAGTGTAGAATGAAGTGGCGTAGAGTGGAATGCCATACAGTGGAGTGGCATACAGTGGAGTGGCGTACAGTGGAGTGGCATACAGTAGAGTAGGGTACAGTGTATCAGCATTCAGTGGAGTGACGTAGAGTGGAGTCCAATGCAGCAGTGTTGAATGCAGTGGCGTAGAGTGGAGTGGCGCACAGTGGAGTGGCGAAGAGTGGAATAGCCTATAGTGAAGTGAGGTACAGTGGAGTGGCACAGCGTGGAATAACATACAGTGGAGTAGCATACAACAGAGAGGTGTATGGTGGAGTGGCGTACAGTGGATGGGGTAGAGTGGAATACGATACAGTGATGTGGCATCCAATGGATGACGCAGTAGAAAGGAGCGCCGTAGAGTGGAGTGGTGTGGTGTGCAATAGAACAGTGTAGAATGGAGAGCCGTTGAGTGGAGTGGCATACACTGAAATGGTGTAGAGTGGAGCAGCGTACAGTGGAGGGGCATATAGGGGGAATAGCGTACAGTGGAGTGTAGTAGAGTGTAGTGACATAAAATGGAATAGCGTAGAGTAGTTAGTGGAGTGGGGTTGAGTGGAATAATATAGAGGGGAGTGGCGTAGAGTGGAGTGCTGTCCCATGGCATACCATAAAATGAAGTGGCGTAGAGTAGAATAGCATACAGTGGAGTGGCTACAGTAGAATAGGGTACAGTGGATTGCCGTAGAGTAGAGTGGTATACAGTGGAATAGTGCACAGTGGAATGGCATACCGTGGAGTGGCGTACAGTAGAACAGCGCATATTGGAGTAGCATACAGTGGATTTGTATACAGTGGAGCTGCGCAGATTGGAGTGGTGGACAGCGGAGTTGGATAGAGAGGAATACCATACAGTGGAGCGGCGCAGACTGGAGTTGCGTACAGTGTAATAGCGTAGAGTGGAGTGACACACAGCGGAATACTTGAAAGTGGAGAACAGTTGAGTGGCGGAGAGAGAAATAGCGTACAGTGGAGTAGTGCACAGTAGAATGGGGTACAGTGTAATAGCATATAGTGGACTGACGACAAAATTAAAAAGCAGCCATATTTGGCTGTGTTCTGGGTTAGGACCTCAGATATAGGTAAGTAGTAGATTTATTGTTGTAACCTGCCTATTAACACTTTATTTAAGAGGTAATAGGTAGGGAAAGTTATTCATATTTTTTTTTACATATCTTCAAATAAGTTTACAGAGTACTGCGCTAATACCTAGCAAGTACTATATTTTTATCAAATGTACCTTTTTTAAAATAGTTTTTAAGCTGCACTGTATTTTTTAGGTATTTCCGCGGTACTCCATATTCGTTTTTTTTAACAGAATTAAATGTGTAAAAAAATTGTAAATGCACAAGTAGAATAGATTTCTGAAATACAGTGTATTGCTGTGTTCTTTACATACTTTTACATATTCATTTTTTATTACATTTTTTTAAGTAACGCAGTACTGGCTAGGTAGTACCGTCGTTTTCCCTAAAAAAAATATTAACTATATAGAAACTCATTAATTTCTTTCCCTAAAAGATACTCATCTGTAGTACCAAAAAAGGGCCATCTACACAATATAATCTATAAGCCTGCCAAATTTCATTCAATTCTGTTCAGCCATTTTTGCTCTACATGCAACACAAAAGTCTATGGGAAAAGCATTGGTGGAAAAACCTGTTTTGCCCCCCCCTTTTTTTTTTTTTTTTGTTCAAATCTGTTTTTATTGTGAACACAGCGATAAGCCTACAACCCCTTTCTGGAGCCGGCCGCGCATAGAAAAGCCAGTGGGTAGAACTGGACAGGGGAGGTGGAGTCATTAACACAGCGCCCTGCCTACAACCCCCGGAGGGGGGGCCGGCCGCGTGGCTTAGGGGAGAGTAGAGCAAGAGGTGGCCATAAGCTGGCAATGCGTCGTTGTGTGAGGTAGGCGCGTATGTGGGGAAAAGCAATGGTGTCACATTTTCAAAAGGCCCAACAGGGACCAAACTACCCCAAAGAGGGGTGGAAGCCAGAGTGGCAAGCAGGAAGGAAGAAAAGTCGGGAAAGGAGCGAGCAGTGTCAAGGTGAAGAGGAGTCAGAGGGGTGTACCCGTGGCCACAAACAGGAAATGTGAACACAAAGCGGCACTGGAGGAAGCGGTTAAAGGCCTAGTCTACTTGGGTCAGCAGGAATGAGGGCATCCTCGAACAATTGCAGAGCGCGAAGCCTGGGAGGCATGTGGCGGGCATAGCTGATGGAGCACAGGTGACGTACTAGGGGTTCCCACACTGCCTTGAAGCGCACCCCCCTGGACTGTATCCGTGCCGTGAGTAGTTCCATAGTCAGGACCTGCCAGAGGCGCACGAACCAGGATGCTATCGGCGGCGCCTCTGCTCGCTTCCAGTATAGGGCAATGAGCTGTTTGGCGGCACCTAACATGTGAAGGGTGAGGATCCAGTCGCTGCGCGTGAGGGCTCTAAGTGTGGGGGGTCGAACGCCCAGCAGGAGTGTGCAAACCTCTTCAGGGAGGGGGAAACCCAACACCTTCTTAATGTGACTGAGGACCTCCTTCCAAAAGACAGCTAGGGTAGGGCAGGACCACCAGATGTGTACGAAGTCACCAGTCGCAGTGCCACACCTCCAGCACAGCGGCGAGGAAGTGGGGAACATTTTGCTGAGTCGCAGGGGGGTGTAGTACCATTGCGTCAGCATCTTGTACGCGTTTTCCCTTTGCGGGATGCTGCGGTAGGTTTTGGGGATGTCGTTCCAGAGCCGAGTCCATTGAGAGGGTGTGATGTCAGTGCCTGTCGCCGACTGCCACTGCTTCTGATAGGGGTGCACAGGTGGGGCGGTGGGGTGTTGCAAGATGTTGTAGATCTGGAAGATGAGCCGCTTCAGACCCCCGAGGGATCGTGCCAACTTCTCAAATGGGGTATATGCCCTAGTAGCAGCCTGGTACATGTCGTCTCCCGAGGTCCAGTGGCGCAGCTGCGCATACTGTAAGTGGGCGGTGGGAGGGAGCCTGAATTCCTCTTTGCAATCCAGCCATGATTTAGGCGACCCGCCAAGAAAAAGGTCTCCTGCAACTCTGCAGTCGCCTTGCGTCCAGTTCTCAAAAGCCCGGGTCCGGGCAGCTGGGGGGAAGTGCGGGTTGCCTGCAATGGGAGTGTGTGGAGAGGGAAATGTGGTGAGACCCTTGGCCACTGCCACCCTGTCCCACACTTCAAGAACCGTCCTCGTGGGGACCGCAAGATATGCACTTCTGGAACGTGCCACCCGCGGTAACCAAGGCAGGTCCCATATGGTGCGCCCCGTGACCGATCGGTCCATGTGGAACCAGTGTTTGTCGCTTTCGCGTGCACCCCATTCGATCACGAACCGGAGGTGTGCCGCCCAATAGTAGTGGAGGAGATTCGGGCAGGTAAGGCCGCCCCTGTCTCTCGGTTCCATAAGGACTTTCTGCGAGAACCGGGGTCTTTTGCCCCCCCATATGAAGGCCGTGAGGTCGCGCCCCCCCTTTTTTCTTTGTGCTCCCTTACTGATTTACCGTGAAACTTTCCATCCTTCGTTAATGTAGAAAAGCAACAGGTCTGCAAAGTTTCATGCGCTTTAAAGGCATCTGCGTTGCAAAGGCATGTGTTGTAAAGGCTACGTTGTAAAGGCATGAGTGATAAGGGTGCATGCATGGTAATGTCATACATTGACGTTGTATATGCAATCAATAAAACCCGCCAGCCGCACCTCCCCATACCATAGTCACACAATCAACAATAGGCGAACGAACGCAGCACTTAAAAAAAAAGTCACAATAAGATGAATCAGGACCCACTCTACGGTGGAGACCTGCTTGGAGACATGTGGAAAGTCACCCTGACTCACCAAAAGTGCCACAAAGTCCTACCAAAGGTATTCAGTGTGCCACACAAATGACAATATCATAACATAATGTTAATTATACAGTTAAGCAACCTGTAAGCAAAGAGGAACTGTTCAAGAGGAAGAGGTGAAGACAATGGATTGCCCTTGCAGGTGCCAGGACATTCTTGAAATAATCTATGGTTTTGTGGACCTTATTGGATATCTGGCATGAATGTACTGATTAACTAGTTGTACTCGTACCTGTGTTTGGGAAGGCCTGAAAGCAGAGTCGAACCCATTCTGCAAGATCTCCAGAAAGGGCTGGATCTTGTAGAGGCTGTGGGTGGTTTGACTCGAGCGAAAGGCCACGATGTGGAAGTACTTCAGGATCTTCTCGAACCTGGACTGGGTCATGACCAGGGCGATGCTCTTGTTGCTATAGAAGCCACTGCTCCAGATACTGAGGACGGACTCGGAGTGATAAGTGCTGGTTGAGATCATGTAGCCCAGGAAGCATTTCATCTCCGGGACAGTGACATCCATCCAGGCCTCGTCGCTTCCAAACCGCTCCTGGAATTTCTTGGCATACATGTTCGTCTGTGTGACCATGTTCTTTATTGCATTATCTGGGACAAAGAGCTGGAAGAAGTCCATTGCGCTGGCATTCGGGTGCATTGTACGGGTTGGACCTAAAAAAACACAAAATTCTGGTTCACAAACAGAATTCTCTTCAATCACAAAACCTTATTAACATTAGTCATACACTGAAGAATTCTGTTTCAAGAAAAAAACGAATTCCTCTTTACAAGGGCATACATTATTCAGTACTGTTGTGCTCCTATGTAAAACATATTCTATTTTAAACCAAATAAGAAACAGGAAGGACATGAATGATTTATTGTGCTGAGCCTCGGTTCTCGACCACACAATCTGCCCTGCTGTCTCGCCCAATCTTAAACAAGGTGCGTCTCCTTCTGGTGGGAATGCACCCCTTCCCCCCACCATCTGAAAGGAGGACACTGCTCCAAGTGAGGGTGGTCTCCAACAGCAAGTAGCGTGGCGGCTTGTGGTTGAAGCAAGGTGAAAACGGCATCTAAAAACACCATGGGCCTTATTTATGAGGCCCTACCAGCACTTCACTTTTTTTACGTTCTTGTGATGCACTGCCACGTGTATAAGGCCACATAAACCATGTTACGTGGCTTTTCATGGCCTTATAAATATGTGCCCCTTTCATACAGAAAACTGTGTGAAAAAGGCATTCCATGAGAGTTGCTGAGGGTGTTCCCAGCAACATCCAGGGGGCTTATTTACAAGCCTCTTGCGCCACTGGTGCATCTCTTTTAATCTGGGAAAAAGCTTGTAAATAAGCCCCAGGGCTTTTCGACACTGCCCCAGATTTATGAGAATTCGTAAGTCTGAGGCAAGGGCAAAAACTGGGGAGGCATAAGGGAGGCACAACGAGCAGAAATATCTTTATTTCTCCTCGTTTTTCGTTTTTCCAAATGTGCTGCATTCTGCAGCACACATAGAAAGAGGAAAATACTCTTTTGATTGTTTCTGCGCAGGAAGGTTTTCCTTCCTGCAGCAAAACAATCATCACCGCAACGCAGGCACCCTTGCCCCATGGTGCGAAGGTACCTGTGTTGGCGTTCCGCAGCCCATTGTGCGCCAGCGCAGGGGTAAAGGACAGGAATGCGCCGTACCTAACAGACTCCTGCCCTTTTCTTTTGATGTGGGGCACCGCAGCAGCAAGGCCTGCTGCGCTGCTCTACGACAAAAAAAACATAAATGAGGCCGCATGCGTATTAGTTTGATAATACTGCCCTCACAATTAACATCAAATGTACTATTTCTCCTAACGTCCGGTTCACTGTCCACCTTCATACATCTATATAGCAAAATATGTCTTTCTTTAACCCCTTGACCGCAGCAGTAATTCCGCCGCAGCGCTGGGGGGGGAGGGGGGGCCGCGCGGCGCCACCATGCTCATGACGGATCCACTTCGTCACGAGCCACGGGCGCGCTGTGCTTGTGACGGAGTGGTTCCGTCACGGCCCCACCCGCTCAATAGAACGCCTGCGCAGGGGCGGAATTCCTGCAGCGTGGGCGGGGCGGCCGCGCCGTGATGGAACCACTCCGTCACCAGCACAGCGCGTCCGTGGCTCGTGACGGAGTGGTTCCGTCACCAGCACGCAAGGGGTTAAAATGATGCGTTTTACAACACTGGTGCAGTGGATTACTTACAATTTGTTCTAACCTACAAATGCCTCAGCCCCGACTTCATGGATTTGCTGAGTGATGATCAATGTGTTATAAGGCCTCTGAGCAGAAAGAGCTCGCTGTAGCACACCCCCATGCCTCTCCCAAGCCTAGGCTACAATGAGCCTCTAACAAGCTGGCGCCCATTCAGCCGCATCTCACGGTCCTTTGGCGCATGCGCCTTCATCTGTGGTACGCAGGTGCACAGGCAGATATGTGTCATTCACCCAAGAAAATAAGGGAATGCCCCTTTGCATAGCAGGGGAACTATTTTGTGCACGAGCAATATGCGGCACAGAGCCTAGACGAGCGTTCATTAAAATTTCTGTGACATCAAAGGTGCAGAGAAAGCACAGAAAGGCCATAAATGTTTTCTGTGCAAATGTATATAATGACAGCCTCTGCTTGTTCTTTGATTCTGGAGTGAAAGTGCCTTGACATGGGCTTAAGTGGGCTGGGTATTACCCCAGGTAATCTGCATTTTCTTCTGCGTATTTCCATACACCTGGGCTGGAAGTCGGAGGCTTCGCATGGCCTGTGAGTCTGTACACACACTCAAATGTATAGGTTTAGGTGTAGTCACCAACCCTCCCCAATCACTTCCTGCACCGGAAAAGGTTGAAAATGCATTCCTAATATTGGCAAAAACTGTTTCCACAGTAGGACAAAAGGAGTCAAAGGGCAAGTGAATTTTCAATCAATCACCTGATTTCACATGAACAAATATACAGGTGTATATTTGCTCATTTGAAAATGCAATTCACAACAGTTTGCTACTTATAGGGTTTTCAGGCCTACTTCTGTAAACTCTTGTGCATTGAAAGTAAATACATCTACACCAATGAAACTGCATACATATGTGCACTGTAACTTCATTTCAGAATTTGGCCCCTAATATGTTTTTTAATGTTGCCTCTTCTGGTTTTGCACAGATTATTCATTATTAATAAAACAAATGCAACTATCGGGATGCATAAAACACGCTTTACTAAATGATAACACAGTGAAATGGTATCTGAAGTTCGAAATAGTTTATCAAAACTTTTTTTTTCAAGTTGCATTTTTTAAAATACATTTTATTTTTAAAGCAAACAATCCCAAATCTTGCTTTCAGGATTCTTGATATATTTGATTAAAATCAGCGTGCATTCGGGAGGATTATAACTAGCTTTAATTTATTTTTAATTTTGCTAATATTTTATAGGTTTTTATACAGGGACCAATGTGAGTAATACAAGGGGAGCCCACTGCATTTCCCGTGTGCCAACCCTAATAGTAAAGAAACTTCCACTGCAGCTTTACTGCAACTGTTTTACCTGTTGCGTGTGTGACGGAAACTTGCACTGCTCATGCAAATTAAGAAACATATTCACGGTGTTTGTGAGAGATAGAGAAGCTTGTATTGCTGCTGTCTGTGTGTAGTAATGAGGTCCATGCAGGAAGGATGAAATAAAAGGAAACTGTTGAAGACAGTTTCATGTAGGTAAATTCAGTACAACAGGTAGTTATGTTCTGTAGAGCAGGTAGTAAAGCTCTGTGAAGCAGCCCCACCAGGAGCAGCCTGCATGCTGCTCAGCCCATTCTCAACTGTCACTTCCAACATCTCAGGCATCCAACATTCCAATCGCATCATCACTCCAACATTCCGTGCAGCACACACACGAACACACTGGCTGAGCAGAAGATGTAAAAGGCATAACAAGAACATGAGTAGGATACTACACTGTGGGACTTGTTCTGTCTGTGACAGAACTTGGACCTGCTGCTGCATATTAAGTGCGGTACCAAATGCGTCTGCGTGTCCGACCCTTGTACTGGTACTTTCTGTTTTACTTGGTCTATGTATGATGGAAAATTGCTTGGGATTCATGTTTTGTGTGTTATTGTGAAATTTGCGAAAATCTTTTCAGTATACAACTTTAACAATGCAGAAGGATAGCTTTGGCAATGATTATTTAACTTACCATAACCCTAAAATTGTTTTTTTATCAATCCATAACTTCACTGTTCTCACTGACAAGGCTTGAAAAGGAGCCAGAGATGAGCCAATTGCGTCTGTGATTGTTGCTTCTCTGTCAAGAAATGACAAACTTGTGGTACTATCTTTGACTGGACAATAAAATATGAGTACTCTACAGTTAACTTTGACATACCGACAGGCACCCTTGAGTGATTTGTGGCCTTGATAAATAGTTAAAATGTATAAAAGTGATGGGAGCTTATACTCGGCGCTCTAGGCTTCTGTGAAACAAAAAGTGATACAGCTAGCACATGGAGAAGCCCTAGCCCCCCCCCCCCAAAAAAAAAAAGCCAGTGGGAGATTGACATGACGCACTGCATTGAGGCAGAAAGGGTAGTATAAGAGGCCTGGGGTGGTCCGAAGAAATTTTAGAAAGTTTATGGTTACTGGCGGGCCTATCACAATCTGGACTGGGAGACCACAGCCTTTTGGACTACTGGGAGGGAGAGAGTGAGGTACTAATCTGCTCTCCAGACTCTGCCTTCTCTACTGTAATACTAATGCCCTGATGACAATTGTATAAGACTACTTACTAGACCTAGTAAACTCTATCTGTGGCATGGTGGTATGCTTTGCTTTGTTTTGCTGCTTTTTTGTAAAACACACATTAACAAAATTGAAATATTTGTTAACATAGCCAAATATGCACACAGACGTTTGAAAACACCATGCAAACAATATGAAATAAATAAAATGACCTCACCTTTCTAACTACAAATCTTATTTTGTGATATCTGCCTTGCAATACTCTTTATTTAGGCAGATATATTCAGAAACCTGATCAAAAGGCATGAGAAAATGTACATTAGCAACAAATAAGAATCTCCTGTGTGCTGTGACAGAAAAGTTTAGTCGCCCCCACAAGAACAAATAAAAGAACTTCACTTTTTTCCCTGGCAGGCCCTGGCAGTGAAGAATCTTTCATGAGGAGAGAACAGAGAGAAGAACATGCGAGAAAGAGTCCAAATGAGTTATGAAACTAGGCTCTAAATGACCTGGTGGCTTAAATACTTAAAAGGGACTACCTATGTCTGTCCCATTAAAATTCAACTTAGTTTTATTTTTCCGCAAAACTTTATTTATTGGCAAGATTCAAGGAGACATCTGCATATATATATTGCTGTCTTGCTTTTTTAAGACCATAGAATAAAAAAAATCAACTAATACCAAGTTATCTTTAACTTCTCTCTGTTCAAACATACAGCTACAGTTGCTGACTGATGAGAGTAAATGAATGGAAAATGAAAACTGAGAAACCACATTGGAGGAAACTAAATGATGGAAAACAAATTTTGAGGAAAGACAGTTTTACAGAAACACAAAAAATAGAAAAGGAAAGTAAACATTTTAAAGGAAAGATAATTTTAAGAAAAAATCTAAAAATAAATTAAACTTAGGAGGACTTTAGGACTACTGCAGGATTTTTGGGTTTAGGGATGGATAATGTTTAGGGGTTTTTAGGGGGTCAGGAATAATTTGAGATCATGTATATAAAGAGGTTTTTAGGGTACAGAGACAGGCGGAGTGTAGGGGCGGTGAGAGGTTTTAAGGGTTCACAGATGAGTGGTGTTTAGGTATGTGAGTGGTTTTGGGGATGGGTGGAGGTTAAGGGTGTCGAGAGGTTTTAGAGTTCACAGATGGGGGAGTATAGGGCTGGTGAGGATTTTAAGGTTCAATTATGGGTAGCAGCTGATTGGTAAAGAGTTTTTAGGGTTCAGGGTGGGGTGGAGTTTAGGGTGGTGAGGGGTTTTAAGGATTCGGGGATGGGGTAGTTTAGATGCACTAAGAGTTTTGTAGGGTACAGGATGAGTAGTTTAAGGTGATGGGGAGTTCTTGTGAGTCGTGGATGGTTGGTCTTTAAGGACGGTGAGGATTTTTAGGGTTCATGGATGGGTGGATTTGGGTGTGCCAATATGTTTTAGGGGTATGGGAGGGCTGGAGTTTAGACATAGAAAGGGATTTTCAGGGCTCAGCAATGGGTGTGGCTAGGGGTAGTGGGTGATTTTATGGTTCAAAGATGGTGGATTTTTGGGGTGAAAGGGCTTTTAGGCTTCAGGGATGAGTGTAGTTTAGGTGTGCAGAGGGGTTTTAGGGGGCATGGACTAATGGTGTTTAGGGGTTGTGAAGGGTCAGCGATAGATGGTGTTTTCAGGTGGGTGATGCACCAGCGAATTCAAAGCATCCAAAGTAATTGTTTGACAATGTAAAAGATATAAATTTGAAATATTGTCCTCTGAAGTAAAGCACTGAAATAATTGTCTCTTTTTTTTCCTACTTTTTTATTTCATGAGAAGAGGTCAGCGTAGCAATAAGATTTAAAGAAGCACAACAATAACAAAAAAAAGAGCGTAATCATCATACAGATTGAAAGAGAATAACATAGGAAGCTTACAAACTCTTAAGTCAAGCTAAATTAATTATTACATATTATAAGAGCAAAGTAAAGGAAAAGGAAAACATTCCCATAATAAATGTAGCTTTATCTAGATGGCCGTGCCCCCATTTATATATAAATACCTATACAAATTCTCCCCAATATTTTCCAAATTTGCATAGTGCCCTTTCACCCCGAATTTTTGCTAATGAATATTCCATGTTATATGTGTCCTTAACTATAGCCCACCAATCTGCAATCACTGGAGGATATTGTGCGATCCATACTCGAGCTATAGTTAGCCTGGCATATGCCACTAAAATGTAGATAAGTTCTCTAAAACTCTGATCGCATGATTGAGGACCCAGTAAGATATCTATGAACGTAAATGAAATAGGTCTTTTTAGTTTTTGAGACATAATCCTTTCCAGTTATGCCCAAAATAATGATAACGATGGACATATATAAAACATATGCATTAGATCAGCTGCGTATAAATCACATTTCGGGCATCTAGTCCTGACACTACTTAAACTATTCGAGTTATTTATTGCCCATTTCGAGATGCGTGAGGGGTATAATAAAGAAAGCAAATAGTTCTATATGATTGCAATCTTAGATTGGAGGAGTATACTGATTTGCGAATAGTATCCAATGCGAGAGATATTGAGTTAGCCATGATAGTAGTCCCCAATTTCTGACTCCACCGTGTGGCTAGTTTCCCACAGTCGCCTTCCTTTTGAGAGTTCATTCTTTTTATATGCAAAACTAATCAGTGATCTATCCTTTGCTAAGTAAATACATTCCCAAACATTAGAGTCAGTCAGTTCATTAAGTTTAAGGTTGTGTAAAAAATAATCTCTGATTTGATAGTATTTAAAGCGCATATTCTCTGTAACATTATACAGTAGTTGGAGTCTGACAAACATTGAGAATCCAGTATTATCATATAAGTCCCCCAGATCTTTGATACCCAGATGTGCCCATTGCCTCCCTCCCCCATCATGAAATATATTCCCGGGAGGGCTGGATTGTCTCATAGAGGTAGTTTAGGGTGATACATCGATATTTGAAATTTATTAGTAATAGCCTTCCAGATGTATACTATGTCCCGTGCGATCTTAAATTTAACCCGCTTAAAGTAATTCGGATCGTTGATTTAGTGTAAAAACATTTTAGACTCAGCACCCAACATAAATACATAATAGAAAAAAGGTTCCTTATCCGGATGAATCAGGCTGCGGATAAGCCCTAAGAATGCTGACCAAAAGTATGCCTTGAAATCAGGGAAGTCCATGCCGCCTTTTGCATACGTTAATTTAAGTACTTCAATTGCACGCCATGCTTTTTTATAGCCCCAGATGAAGCTGCTAAGTATGCCGTCTAGGCGTTTAAAAAAATGATTATTAATACGCAGTGGGATAGATCGAAATAAATAAATGAACTTGGGGAGAATCTTCATTTTAATTAAATTAATTTTACCAATTAAACTAAGTGGAACCTTGTGCCATTTTTTTAGATTATTAGTTGTATCTTTTAACAGTATTTCATAATTAAGCATAGCTATATCTTCTGAGCTAGCTGATATTTTAACTCCCAGATAGGTGGCAGTTGCGCATACTCCCTGAATTGGGTCCTTTGATTTATAATTCATTATTATTTGTGTTTTATTAGTATTCAGCCTATATCCAGAGACTATACTAAATATCCTAGCCTCCTCTATAATCCCTATCATTGCCTCAGCTATATTCGAGGAGTATATCGCAATATCGTCTGCATACACCGTCATCTTAAGGGTATTATGCATGAGTTATTTTGTAGTGCCACTAAAAAAGGTTCGATCGAGAGAGCAAATAATAAAGGTGATAGTGGGCATCCTTGACGGGTGCATCGCAGAATAGAGAATATACCCGACTGTACCCCTGCATAACAAACTTTAGCTCGAGAGTTAGCATACAAAGCCTGTACTCATTGCACATTTGAACCCTTTATGCCAGATCTATTCAACACAGCCCATAGATAGTCCCACCCCACTGGGTCGAATGCTTTCTCAGCGTCTAATAATATCATACCGAGTGGGGTGAATCTAACCTTAGCAATATCAAAGGCTACAAAAGCCGTATTTATATGTGTTGTGGTATCCCTGCCGGGTACAAATCCGTGTTGTTGTGGAGATACCAGAGCAGAGATAATTGGAGCAAGTCAGTTTGCCAATATTTTAGCAAAAATCTTTGCATCCGTATTGATTAGCGAAATTGGTCGATATGACCCACACTCATCTGATGTTTTACCCTTCTTTAAAAAAAATATAATTTGTGTGATGGTCCATGACTCAGGGGCTTTTCCCCTTAGTCCAATAAGTCTAATCACTTGAATAAGTATAGGGGCTAACTCCTCAATACAATGTTTGTACAGTTCTAGCGGGATTGAGTCTTTCCCTGATGCTTTACCAGAGGGCAAGGCAGAGACTGCCAATCTAATCTCAGCCAGGGTAGTTTCTCTATTCAGCATATCCGTTTGATCCTCGCCAATGCGTTTCACTGCATTAGTTTGTAAATACATAGTGATATCAGCAGACCCTGGGCAATTTTCAGGGGTATATAGATCCTTGTAATAGCTAGCAAACTGTTCCAATATTTGAGGGGGGTTATTATATATCACATTGTCTGGGCCTTTAATAGTCCTCACTAATGTTTTAGCTTTACTTTCTGCTACTTTGTAAGCTAGCACTTTTCCAATTGTTTCCCCACCCTCGTATTGTGAGAGACGATATTTGTGCGATTTAATTAAGCTTTTTTTCTCTCAGCGTCTGTTTTAAAGCAGACTTGAGGTCAATTAAGGTATAGCCTAACTCTTCTACTAAGTTGGAGCCTTGTAAGAGCGCATCCGTTAGTTGTTTTTCTGCATGTAGTTTTTTTGAGATGATATCATCTGTATTTTATTTGCTTACTAGGTTCTGTCTGAAAATATATTGCTGAGTGAAGCCCCTAATGCTGGCCTTACAAGAGTCCCAGACCACTTTATACAAAGCTGAGCCAATATTAAATTCCAGGAATTCTTTAATGTGCATTTTAAGTTTAATTATAAAATCTGTATTAAGAAATAAATGTCTTGGAAATGAAAAAGAACAGTGGTTTATTTTCTTTGTTAATATCTTAAATGAAAGAATAATGGGGTTATGATCTGATGTGACCCGCAGGCAGATCTCCATGTTGCTTGTATCCAGAATTTTATCTGAAGCCCAGGCCATATCTATGCGGGAGCATGACTTATGCGCCGCTGAATAGTATGTATAACCGGCAACGTCAGGGTGTAATACCCTCCAAGCATCTTTTATGTTGTGAATTTGCCCTAGTTCTCTAATAGCAGCACGAGTTTTGCGCATCCTCCTAAATGCTCCCCTTCTGGTAGTATTAATATTATAATTCATAATGCAATTAAAATCACCAAATATAAAACATTCCCCCTCCCATTCAAGAAGTTCCAAATTAATTTTATCCATAACAGTGGGATCATCTGTATTTGAGCCATAAACCACACAGAATGTATATTTATTGTTTTCTATAATAAATTGAGCGATGGCCCATCTACCGCTTTTATCTGTAAAAGTTTTAATGGCCTCGGCTTTAAAAAATGTATTTTGTAAAATAGCGACCCCTCTAATTGAGACATTTAAGTCAGAACTTATGATAAATTTATATCCCAGTTCTTTGAGTACTTTCCGTTCCTTGTGGCAAATATGTGTCTCTGACAGCAAAGCTATATGCGGGTTATACATCCTAAGCTCCTCAAAACTAAACGCCATTTATTCTTATTATTTAATCCTGCCACATTCCATGCTAAACATTTTACTCTATCCATAACAATATTTTTTCCTTCTCCCCTTGCTTCCTACGTATCAAATAAGAACGTAAAGAAAATAAAGAATAAAAAAAGGAGCTTTACCGCTTATTTTTCTAGAAACTTGCCTCATGTCATTTTTACTATTTTTACCCCACCCCAAAAACCCCCTTACCCCTAGACCCCACTCCTTGCAATCCCCAGCTACCCCAACCACCCCCCACTTTCCATAGAGGAGAATTCCTCTCTTAAACAGCTGCCGTTGGTTTAGGCAGCCAAAAAGAGTAGCAGCAGTGACCCTCCCCCCCATTCTCCCCCAACCATATCAGTAGCTCCAATACCACCAAATGTGGCGCAGAAAAATAAAGAATACATTAATTCAGCATTGCATCCTTAATCATATAATAGGATTTTTCAACATTTAGTAAGATAGATAAATAGAGAGGTAGAAAAATAAGCAGAGTGAAAAGAAAAAAAGGATAAGGGAATAAGAGATAACACAATAATCAGGAACAATTCCCACTTAAAATAATATTTTCATTTTTTTTTTCCTTTTCTTTTCCCCCTCTCTCCCACCTTCTTAGTCAGATGTCAAATGTCAGAGAGAAAAAGCCCTTTGGGATTCTTAAGCCATTCTTAAATCGTTCTCTGTATTATTGTACGATTCTACAGTTTATCAGACGATTCTCCCCGCCATTTTCCCATCATTTTCTCCACATCTTGATCATCAAAAAAAAGGAATGTATGACCGTTCTTAAATACTTTTAAGCGCGCTGGCTCCTGTAGAAAAGCTTGACCACCCAGTGCCTTGATCGGGTCTATATATTGTTTTAACTTCTAGCGCTTCTCCATGGTTATTTTGCTTAAATCTGAACTTACAAAGAAGGTCATTGATTCTGTGGTAACAGGCTTATTAGGTCGAGCCTTTACAGAGATTGCTTGTCTCAGCAGAAAGTTACCCATGTAAATCAAAAAAGGCCTGGGATACTGATTATCCTTGTTTCGTTGGGTTAAGGGTAATCTATGAACCCTTCCCAGTCCGACAAATCCAGGAAGGACTTCTGAAAGAGTTGAACCATGAATGCCCGTGGGTCTCCACCTTCAGCCCCTTCTGGTATGCCAAAAATACGGAGATTCTGTCGTCTTTGTCGGTTCTCCATATCCTCGATTTTCGTTTGCAGATTTGCAATCTGTTTCATGATTATTGACACGTACTTCTGTGCGAGTAGAAAGTTCCTCTGTATCAACAACAACCCTTTGTTGTAGGTCTGTTATCTCTGACGTAAGACAACCAAGTTTATTTTCTAGGGCAATTAAAGACCGTTGCATTTTATCGTTATCTTCCCGCATTTGCGTGTAGTGTAGCTGGGACTCATGATTCTGTTTGTTAAGAAGTTGGACAATCAGGCTAAGTGATGCATCCTCTTTGTTAGCCTTATTTCTCCGCCACATTCTCCAAGCTGTTTGCTAGCTGCAATTGGGCAGTTACTTGATTCAAGCCTGTATTCTGATCTCCCATATTATGAGTTACATCAGGAATATCGTCGGCACTGGGGAGGCTGGGGAGGCTTTGTTCAGGTATAGTTAATGTACAGTCATCAGATGCATTCACATTTTTTGTCTGATTCTGATTTTCTGTGGAAGCTCCCTCCCCTGGGCTATTCCCTGACTGCCGAAGTACCATCATTTTAACCCCCCCTTTGGCTTGCACCCATTTTCTTAAAGGGCTATTATCAGCAATTGCTTTGGTTTTCGGCCCACTTTGACCAGACAAAATTTTCTTAGCTTTATTTTTTAATTTTCCTCTAGTTTTTCTTGCAGCAGAGCCCTTATTTATACCATGAATTTTCCTTAATATATCCTCCTCCATTTCTTCAAACTCATCATCATTAAATTCAGAATCAATTTGAGTCATCGCCAGCTATGGTATTATCTGTAGCTGCTCCCATCTCTGACGCAAAGTTTATACCGTAGTTGTCAGTGGGAGGATGTGCCTGATTATCAGAGTTAGATGGTATAGGAGAGTCCGAGCAGTTAAGTAAAGAGCCCTTGCGTAGTATATCACCACCTGCACCAGCGTCTACTACAATACTGGCCCCCAATACATTAATTACTTCCTCGCTTGTTATATCTCTAGCAGAATTTTGTGTTAGAGATTAAGCCAGTACCCCATTATAAGGGGGGTCTTTAGGTATTTTAGATGTTCCATTATTAACATATCGTTCTGTTGGGCTAGCAGCGCATCAGCTACCATTGAGTGCACGCAGATCAGCAGCCAGTCCATTTCCTCCTCCATTTTTCCTGTCTAGGGACATAGCTGCTGCTACTGCTGCTACTGCTTTAGGAGGCTGTAGTATCGGGGGCTTAATTAAAGGTAGACCTAGTTATTCATATACGGGCCCTTCACTCCCGAGGTTGTTAGCCTCTTCAATTACTGCCGTCTTTCCAGCACGTGTAGCTCTCGCCTGGTTTTTAGGTGCCAACTCCCAGCCTTGAGAGTATTGTCTCTTTATCTGTACGTTACTCTCCACAGAGGTCCAGATCCAGGCTGGGTTAGTAATAGTAGAAGTTTAAATATAAGGCCCCAGTTGGCCTGTCGTAGGTGGGTATTTTACCCGTATTACCATCCAGACTTGAGTCCCACTTAATCGTAGCATCCGCTGCTTAGTGTTTCAAAATCCTTTTTCTTTTTTTTCCCAGGTATTTAAAGTATTTAAAGTTTTTAAATCAGTCAGCCCCCAGAGAATCGTTTTTATCCCACCCTAGGTGCTGGTTGCTAATTCCACTCACAGCTCTCCGCACTGCCTCAAGACCAGCCTCCAAAAACAACAAGTGATGGACTGAATGTGGATCAATGTCACACACTCCCCCAGTCAAAAGATCTGGGCCCAAATCCATCGTTTTTTTGCACTCCACACCACCCTGGGTTAGACAATGGCGATATGCAAATCAGCTCTGACCCTGTTGCCCCATGGGAACAGTCCAGTCCGAACTACAAAAGCCATGTCCTTCCCAGAACGGAATCAAGCATCCGAGGACCGGACCGGTTTCGAGGTAACACCTCTCATCAGCCCGGCTAGCTTGACTCCAAGTGGTGTGGAGTGCCTGGGACCCACGTCTGGGCATCCCCAGCGCACTTAGGGCGGCAATTGCAAAAACAACAAGTGATGGACTGAATGTGGATCAATGTCACACACTCCCCCAGTCAAAAGATCTGGGCCCAAATCCATCGTTTTTTTGCACTCCACACCACCCTGGGTTAGACAATGGCGATATGCAAATCAGCTCTGACCCTGTTGCCCCATGGGAACAGTCCAGTCCGAACTACAAAAGCCATGTCCTTCCCAGAACGGAATCAAGCATCCGAGGACCGGACCGGTTTCGAGGTAACACCTCTCATCAGCCCGGCTAGCTTGACTCCAAGTGGTGTGGAGTGCCTGGGACCCACGTCTGGGCATCCCCAGCGCACTTAGGGCGGCAATTGCAAAAACAACAAGTGATGGACTGAATGTGGATCAATGTCACACACTCCCCCAGTCAAAAGATCTGGGCCCAAATCCATCGTTTTTTTGCACTCCACACCACCCTGGGTTAGACAATGGCGATATGCAAATCAGCTCTGACCCTGTTGCCCCATGGGAACAGTCCAGTCCGAACTACAAAAGCCATGTCCTTCCCAGAACGGAATCAAGCATCCGAGGACCGGACCGGTTTCGAGGTAACACCTCTCATCAGCCCGGCTAGCTTGACTCCAAGTGGTGTGGAGTGCCTGGGACCCACGTCTGGGCATCCCCAGCGCACTTAGGGCGGCAATTGCAAAAACAACAAGTGATGGACTGAATGTGGATCAATGTCACACACTCCCCCAGTCAAAAGATCTGGGCCCAAATCCATCGTTTTTTTGCACTCCACACCACCCTGGGTTAGACAATGGCGATATGCAAATCAGCTCTGACCCTGTTGCCCCATGGGAACAGTCCAGTCCGAACTACAAAAGCCATGTCCTTCCCAGAACGGAATCAAGCATCCGAGGACCGGACCGGTTTCGAGGTAACACCTCTCATCAGCCCGGCTAGCTTGACTCCAAGTGGTGTGGAGTGCCTGGGACCCACGTCTGGGCATCCCCAGCGCACTTAGGGCGGCAATTGCAAAAACAACAAGTGATGGACTGAATGTGGATCAATGTCACACACTCCCCCAGTCAAAAGATCTGGGCCCAAATCCATCGTTTTTTTGCACTCCACACCACCCTGGGTTAGACAATGGCGATATGCAAATCAGCTCTGACCCTGTTGCCCCATGGGAACAGTCCAGTCCGAACTACAAAAGCCATGTCCTTCCCAGAACGGAATCAAGCATCCGAGGACCGGACCGGTTTCGAGGTAACACCTCTCATCAGCCCGGCTAGCTTGACTCCAAGTGGTGTGGAGTGCCTGGGACCCACGTCTGGGCATCCCCAGCGCACTTAGGGCGGCAATTGCAAAAACAACAAGTGATGGACTGAATGTGGATCAATGTCACACACTCCCCCAGTCAAAAGATCTGGGCCCAAATCCATCGTTTTTTTGCACTCCACACCACCCTGGGTTAGACAATGGCGATATGCAAATCAGCTCTGACCCTGTTGCCCCATGGGAACAGTCCAGTCCGAACTACAAAAGCCATGTCCTTCCCAGAACGGAATCAAGCATCCGAGGACCGGACCGGTTTCGAGGTAACACCTCTCATCAGCCCGGCTAGCTTGACTCCAAGTGGTGTGGAGTGCCTGGGACCCACGTCTGGGCATCCCCAGCGCACTTAGGGCGGCAATTGCAAAAACAACAAGTGATGGACTGAATGTGGATCAATGTCACACACTCCCCCAGTCAAAAGATCTGGGCCCAAATCCATCGTTTTTTTGCACTCCACACCACCCTGGGTTAGACAATGGCGATATGCAAATCAGCTCTGACCCTGTTGCCCCATGGGAACAGTCCAGTCCGAACTACAAAAGCCATGTCCTTCCCAGAACGGAATCAAGCATCCGAGGACCGGACCGGTTTCGAGGTAACACCTCTCATCAGCCCGGCTAGCTTGACTCCAAGTGGTGTGGAGTGCCTGGGACCCACGTCTGGGCATCCCCAGCGCACTTAGGGCGGCAATTGCAAAAACAACAAGTGATGGACTGAATGTGGATCAATGTCACACACTCCCCCAGTCAAAAGATCTGGGCCCAAATCCATCGTTTTTTTGCACTCCACACCACCCTGGGTTAGACAATGGCGATATGCAAATCAGCTCTGACCCTGTTGCCCCATGGGAACAGTCCAGTCCGAACTACAAAAGCCATGTCCTTCCCAGAACGGAATCAAGCATCCGAGGACCGGACCGGTTTCGAGGTAACACCTCTCATCAGCCCGGCTAGCTTGACTCCAAGTGGTGTGGAGTGCCTGGGACCCACGTCTGGGCATCCCCAGCGCACTTAGGGCGGCAATTGCAAAAACAACAAGTGATGGACTGAATGTGGATCAATGTCACACACTCCCCCAGTCAAAAGATCTGGGCCCAAATCCATCGTTTTTTTGCACTCCACACCACCCTGGGTTAGACAATGGCGATATGCAAATCAGCTCTGACCCTGTTGCCCCATGGGAACAGTCCAGTCCGAACTACAAAAGCCATGTCCTTCCCAGAACGGAATCAAGCATCCGAGGACCGGACCGGTTTCGAGGTAACACCTCTCATCAGCCCGGCTAGCTTGACTCCAAGTGGTGTGGAGTGCCTGGGACCCACGTCTGGGCATCCCCAGCGCACTTAGGGCGGCAATTGCAAAAACAACAAGTGATGGACTGAATGTGGATCAATGTCACACACTCCCCCAGTCAAAAGATCTGGGCCCAAATCCATCGTTTTTTTGCACTCCACACCACCCTGGGTTAGACAATGGCGATATGCAAATCAGCTCTGACCCTGTTGCCCCATGGGAACAGTCCAGTCCGAACTACAAAAGCCATGTCCTTCCCAGAACGGAATCAAGCATCCGAGGACCGGACCGGTTTCGAGGTAACACCTCTCATCAGCCCGGCTA
Source organism: Lissotriton vulgaris (assembly GCF_964263255.1). NCBI lineage: Eukaryota > Metazoa > Chordata > Amphibia > Caudata > Salamandridae > Lissotriton > Lissotriton vulgaris. The sequence goes on along the minus strand of NC_141694.1, from coordinate 1,059,354,350 downwards.
GCTTGACTCCAAGTGGTGTGGAGTGCCTGGGACCCACGTCTGGGCATCCCCAGCGCACTTAGGGCGGCAATTGCAAAAACAACAAGTGATGGACTGAATGTGGATCAATGTCACACACTCCCCCAGTCAAAAGATCTGGGCCCAAATCCATCGTTTTTTTGCACTCCACACCACCCTGGGTTAGACAATGGCGATATGCAAATCAGCTCTGACCCTGTTGCCCCATGGGAACAGTCCAGTCCGAACTACAAAAGCCATGTCCTTCCCAGAACGGAATCAAGCATCCGAGGACCACAGAGGTCCAGATCCAGGCTGGGTTAGTAATAGTAGAAGTTTAAATATAAGGCCCCAGTTGGCCTGTCGTAGGTGGGTATTTTACCCGTATTACCATCCAGACTTGAGTCCCACTTAATCGTAGCATCCGCTGCTTAGTGTTTCAAAATCCTTTTTCTTTTTTTTTCCAGGTATTTAAAGTATTTAAAGTTTTTAAATCAGTCAGCCCCCAGAGAATCGTTTTTATCCCACCCTAGGTGCTGGTTGCTAATTCCACTCACAGCTCTCCGCACTGCCTCAAGACCAGCCTCCAGCAAGCAGCCACAAGCAGCAGAGAGGTGTTTTCCTCGGTTGTCTATCTGGCTATCTGCCGGCAAAAAAAAAAAAAGCTCACCCTATGCGAGGGACGCAGTATCCGCCATCAGCACTCATTGAGGCACAGAGACGCTGTGGTTGGTGAACGCAGTAGCAGGTTAGCAGAGCCAGTCACCCTCGCTCGCCCTGGCAGACAAACGTGTGCAGCCCAGCAGCGCTTCGCTCAGCCTCGCTCGCTCTCTCCTCGCGTACAGCCGCTGACGCCTGGAGGCCGACGCCCTCTCCTGCCCTCCAGTTCCAGCACCGGGGGACCGCTTCTGCTCCGCGCCGCGTTGCTGCCTCGGGTCGGCTCCGGATTCAGCCCCCGCACCTGCAGATGAGCTCCGCTTCCATGAAACCTCTGACCCCCAGAGATCATTAGGGGAGAGCGCTGGTAAGATTCAGGTTGCCTTTGCTGGTCTACTAGTCGTGCATCACACATCAGGCGGACGTCGGAGGAGAGGATCCGCTGCTGCTACCCTCCCATGGCGGCTTCAGTCCGCCATCTTTACTCCTCCATCCCCCTCTCTGGCAAAAATGTTTCTGAAAGTAAGACCTGCAACCATTGCATTTACACTTGCAAAATAATCGTTCAAAAGTCAATTTTGACCAAAAAGACATTCTATGAATTGATTTCTATGAAAAGGTAATGCCATTCATTCTGAAAATTTCCATTAAACAGTTTAGATTAAATTATTTCTCAGTAATGGCATTCCATTACATGGTGTTTCTATAAAATCACATACAACCGCTGCAGACATCATTGGTCTCAAATTCCAACACTGGCAACAGCAATCTCTTCACAACATTCCTGAAAAGAGGTCCACATGTCTCAAAGTCTGGACTGTTGTGTAATAGTTGCAATAAGTGTCTCCTCTAGCTTGCTACATTTGGTTAGGTGATGTCGTTTCTTACCACAGGTATCACGGGATTACGCCAGTTTAATGCAATCGGACCTTTAGTTAATAGTAAAGCAAACCCAACTAATCGTCTATAAGCATGTTAACGTTTTCTTTAATAACCTGATAAGACATAAGATAAAGTGCCTTCGCAGGATCAGAGGAGGTGGTGGCCTTAAGAATAGATGAGGTAATATGCACGTAACATAATCGAAAATCATTAATGAACAGGCAGGATATTCAGTTAAATAAGCTTCCTTGAGACAAAATATATATTTGAAACTATGAAGGTTTATTAATGAATAAAATGATTACAGATAGCAAACAGTTAGTTAATCAGTCAACAGGGGGAATTAGCATAAGCCTTAGTCAAACACAGCAGTAACTCTAACATGAGCATGAAACAGAATGAAGTGGCTCTGCTCTCAAAAAAGCAGGCAAAGATTCTTTTAGCCCTGGCTTCCTTGGCGTAGTTTCCCCCTAACTGTTTGCCTTCAGACCACCTGTTTTTGCTGTACTTAGGACTCTGCACACTTTACCATTCCAACCAGTGAAAAGTGCTTGTGCCCTCTCCTTAAAACATATTAGGTTGACTTATACTCAAATGGCATATTTAATGTACTTATAAGTCCCCAGTGAAGTTGAACTACATGTACCAAGGCCTGTACATTAAATGATGCCTAATGGGTCTGCAGCACCACAATTTAAAATCCTAACTTATAGTGAAGTCGAATTTTAAATTACAATTTTAAAAATGGCACTTTTAGAAAGTTGGCAATGTCTTGCTTAGACGTTTGGTGCCTGCAGCCTATCTCTAGGTCATGTGACTGGGTATAGCTGACAGCTGAGCTTTGTTTATTCCTCTTAGATAGCCACACAAAACGGGGAGCTTAGGTGTGATTGGATGGGACATCACTGGAAGGATGGGAGGGAGGAGCTGGGCCCAGTCCCACTTACACATGAGTGTCCTGTCTTCACACAAAGGGCTGCATATCCCCTGTAGTTAGTCTGGAGTCAGAGTCTGGAATGCAGGGCACATGTGTACTTAAAGGACATGCCTCTAGAAGCTTCTCCCCACTTCAAAGACACAACTGAATTTAAATATTGGACCTCAGACACCAACTCTTCAGTGCGCTTTTGGACCTGTGGCTACTCTGACAGGAAGAAGGACTGCTGTCCTGCTGAAAGGACTGTCATTATACTGGACTGCTGCTCTGAAGGAACTGCTGTCCTGCTGTGCTGACCTGCTGCATGATGCCCATTTGCCTGGGTGAGAATAAAACTGGACCTCCAACTTCACCCTTGAACGCAGGATAGCAGAGTGACTCCAAGGGCTAGTCTGCTGACCTCTGAATCTGAGTCTCGGGGACATCAACGATTACCCAACATCCTGCACCATCCCCTGGACCCAGCTACAGTGAGTTCCTGCCTCCCAAATGGTGCCCCTCAAGTCCTGGACCCTTGGTTGGTAATTTGATTTTGCTTGTGCCTTAACCTCTTCTGTGCTCATGACGAGCTCAGCTCGTCATGAGTCACGGTGCCGCTGTGCTCATGACGAGCTGAGCTCGTCATGACAAGCACAGCGCTCACACCCGGGGATAATTCCCCCGCTTTGCTGAGCGTTCTATTATATCGGGCGTGGTCATGAGCTCCACCGTGCTGCGTGACGAGCTCAGCTTGTCACGAGCAGCACGGCGCTGCGCGCGGCCCCCCTCCCCCCAGCACAGCGGGGGAATTAGCCCTGCAGGGAAGGAGTTAATCTGACAAGGATTGCGGTTGCTGCTTGACCAGGGCTCACACCTCAGTCAACCAGTGATCAAAATCCTCATGGATTCCACTCTCACTTTCAGATTGAGCCTTTTATAATAAAATACATAGTGAAAGTCGTGCTGTCAGCATAGGGTGATGGAATTGTTGTACAGGTGTAACAAATCAGACTAAAGAATGCAATCCAGAGTAATCTAACATCATACCTCAAATTAATATTACCACAATCCATTTTGACCTAGTGTATGCAGATGTGACTAAAATTCTAGTTACACTTAAAACAGTATAGACGTGTGTAATGAATAGACTTGCTGTAACATATAAAGGCCTTAAACAGTTACATTTTTAAGAAATAAGCCTTCTGAATTCACCAAGAACAACACAACAACAAAGTATTTAATTTCTACACATTCTGCTGAGAGTGAAGCTAGAGAGAGTGAACAACACGAATGCACAAAAATTCTAGATGGAGTTGAGCCTAGTTTAGACCTTGGCTGGCCAGTGTTAAGAAAACGCGACTATGTCAAGTGCAGCATTCTAGTATTGGATGCAAAACATTCATGTTACTAAGTAAATATCATTTATCAAAAATGTATTTAACAAGTCCGATCTATAATTCTGGACAACCCCGCAACCAATACAAGTGGAGCTCTAGACACCTCAATCCCCTTCGGTTTTTTTTCAGCAGCTCACAGTAATCCATCCAAATCTAATATTCCGGTGGACATCCAGCTGACCAAAGTCAGCTTCTATCTGCTACGGCTCCCCATAGTCTCTGGTTAAAAATGTCACAGCTTTTCGAAGTGTAATACACATGGTGAATACATTTAAAACAAGCATTTGCAATGCAATAGGTCTCGCATTTGCGAGAGTTTGAGCTATTGGCATTGTAAATGACAACGTCTTTTATTTATGTGTTTGGAAACTTGCAAACTGTGTGTAAATACGCACTTTGTACTATAGAAGCAAGGCTGGCAGTAAAAGAGGTGCAGTTACTGCCAGCCTTGCTTCTCGTAAGCAAGGACTATTAACTCCACTTGCACGTTTTCAAAACACCTAAATAAAAAGCATTGTCATTTACAATGCCAATAGCTCAAACTCTCACAAATGCGAGACCTATTGCATTGCAAATGCTTTTTATTTTACTCTGCACGTCCCCCCTTCCTCATTAACAATCAACACATAGAAGCAGTTTAGTGGTAAATGGGGTTCAAAGTGGGGAGATTTGCATATCAAAATAAAGTCGAAACTTGTGTGAAACCAAACAATGCAATGGACTTAAGAGGATACAAAGCGAGGCAGGATAGCCCTCGGTGTCAACGCGCCTGTTGCTGCTGTGTGCAACATTCAGCTTAGACGGACATTCTTACTGGGCCGGCTTAGTTTCATCCTTCCGAGTTTGAACTGGGCACTGTGAATTCCACAGATGCCCTGGTGCTGTATGGCCGTCCCCTGAGAATGAGTTACAATGTGAACAATGCCGTGACGCTCGCCTAAATCCATCTAGACTGCACTCTGCATTCAAGCCAACATCCATCAATAGGGGCATTTTAATTTAAAAATGAACGCAAAGTTTACTGCACCACTGTCCCTTACGGGTACAATTAAAACATACAAAAAATATACATAAAAACCAATAACTTTTTACGTTTTACAAAGTCATGCAATTGATAACTTATTAAATAAAAACATCGATTGATGTTTTTTTACTTGCGTACTTTCAGTCCAGGAGTCTACCTACCCGGTGCCTTTCGATGGCATGTCACTTTACACCTTTCACAACCAATGGCAGGTCGGCACACTGCTGTGGACACGCGGGGAAAGCAAGCGTTAGGGTAAGCATTGTTCATTCTTTGCTTGGCCTCTGTGCTGGAAGCCTGCACACTGGGTGTGTTTAAGTGCTCGCTTGGAATGGGTAGAGAGTCGGTGCTGTCTGAGGGGCGGGCAGAGGATTCACACTGAGTTAATGTTTATTTTCTTTTATATGGCACGCGTGTAGTACGAGCTGACGTCAGAGCGCTTTATTAAAAGGCACAGTAGACACTGTCAACTATGTGCATTTAGAGTCGAAAGAATCGAATCAGGACGCCTCATCAGGGGTAATAAGCTCTATATAAATAAATAAATGGCCTTACACTTGTGTCTTCGTCACAGAAGTGCTCCCCACACACTCACTCAACACCGATACGCGGTGCCACAAATATAGGGCAAGTTTGTATGGAGCACACATGCACACAACACTGTAATGCGGTGCCACTGATATATGATAGGTCAGTTGATAATACAAATACAGACCCCGTGGCCCAAGCCCTACTCCACCTTTCAGCTGACCCTGACTACCCTACGTCCACGTTTGGAGATAAACAACCCTCTCCCTGAGACTAGGCCGATTGTGGCCGGAGTCACACTAAGTCAGGATCCCAGGGAAGAAGGTGGGGATAGGCAGCAAGGCAAATTAGGAGGCAGTCGACAAATGGAGATTTGGCCCCCAATCGGGAAGCTCATCCACTAAATGCTGAGCAGAATGGGCTGAGGGTGATAGTCTTCAATCAAAGGATTCCACAATTGTCACTTCCAGCATGTGCCCAGTTCTGCTAAGCACAAGGAGGGTCACGCAGTCTCTTGACCCGATTCTGATCGCTCTCTGAAGTGCTCCTCAGCTCAGTCAATTACTCTTACCACCCAGGCCTGATCTGGGCAATACTACCAGGCAAGAAGAAGTCATCGGGCCGGGTGAGAAGAGGGTAGTTGATCCACCACACTGAGGGCACAAAGGAAACAACTGATGAATGGTTGATGAAGCAGGGGACACACATCAATCAAAATAGCATCCAGGCAATTTGAGCACAAAAGAACACAACCCCACTCCTCCACACTTTCTTGGAAACGAGGCAAAGGTCTGGTGTGCGTTTATATGAGTCGCACCAGACAGTTCCGGTCACACGCAATGAAAAGTCACAAACTCAGCACCTCACTGGAAATGAGGCACAACGTCTGGTGCACATTGATCCGAATCGCAGGAGACAGTTCCAGTCACACACAACGAAGAGTTGTAAATTCCATTCCTCCCTGGAAATGAGGCACTATGTTTGGTGAGCATTGCTACGGGTCACACCAGACCCTACTGGTCATACACAATGAAGAGTTTCAATTTCTGTACCTCCTTGGAAATGAGGCACCAAGTCTGGTGCAAGTTGAGATGGGTCGCACCACACATTATTGGTCACACACAACAAAGAGCTGCAAATTACCACCCTCCCTCCGTCCCTGGAAATGAGGTACAACGCCTGGTGTGTGCTCATACAGGTCGCACCAGACAATTCCTGTCACACACACAGGCGCAACTTTTTGCGGCACGAGGTAGAATGAGGCATTAGGATAGGATAGGACAAAGTTTATAAAGCGCCCAAATGCTGAGGCGTCTTGGCGCTGGGAGGTGAGAGAATAGAGGGACTGCATACAGCCAGCCCGTTTTAGATCCCATTATGGGTCGCCTTCGCGCCAAGTGTCGCAACCTGTGAATCGGACACTGCATGCAATGAGCATGCACGAGAGAGATGTGGCACGATCGACGAATCAGGCCACCCTGGAAATCACAGCCGGTGAATCCGCTCTCCACCAATAAGATCCTTATGTGTATTGAGACCCCACATGGTGCAGGGGCCCCACTCCTTAGATACAAGCAATACTTTTGGGGCTCAACACAAGGCAATCCGGTCTCCGGACACAATGCTTTGTTCCAATCTTAAGATGTGCTACCAGTTGGGATCCAGACGATGTGGTCCCTAAAGAGGGTACTGCTCTTCAGGTGTCACAAACAGACGGTGTGGGTCCCTCGTGGGAGGTCTTTGATATCCCTGAGACCACTACAAGAAAACAGGAGGCAAGCCGACAAGCCTAGGAGAGCACACTTCAGGATGTCACACAGCAGCAGGTAGCCAGCCCAGGCCAGTCCACTATTCAGGAAGGGTGCACGGTCCTTTCCACTGGCAGTAAACCTCCTTGTGTACAACAGATTCCTCTGGCAGTGTGTACCACGTAGTTCCAGGATGTCCAGTCTCACTTCCCCACATGAGTATCTCTACCCTGCTAAAGTATGGCACCAATAGTTATACTGTAGTGTGCCTTTGAGGTTGGGGTGGTTCAGAGGGTTTCCCTTTGCGCCACAGATGTCTCCCCTAAATGTCAGTCCTGTTTGCCATGAGCCCCTGGAATGCAGATCTTAATCTTTAGTGGAGCCATTATCTGGCTTCCCAGAAGCAAAGTATCAAAACCTCTCCCTCCAATCTATCCAGCCAAGCCCTCAAATGGCAGAGGTCTGTTGTTCCAGTTGCATGCCCAATGTTTTTAGCTGTCACTGGGGAATGCCCAGATGTGCTCCCGCAGCATCCATTGTGGACTGGAGTCAAACTAAAAAGCACAAAAACAGTTTTGGAGCACAGAAATGCCACATTTCTAGATGTGGCATTTCTAAGCTATTAATGGCAAATCCACCTTTACCACAGGAGAGGGTTTGTCATTCTGAATCATACAATGATAGGAAACATTATGAGGCTGCTCAACTGCAAACCACTATTGCACCCTAAAGTAACTTCAACCATTCCTCATGTTAACCTCTGGGAAGAGCAAATCTCATAAGTAGTGAAAACACCAATGGGTATTCTTTGCTTCACATATCTGGGCAGGGAACACACGTGTACCTGCCCTGCCATTCACCTACCGTGTGATCCACCCCTTAAGAATTACCCTAGGTCAGTCAATGAGGGAAGGCAGCACCCCAACCCTATTGAGACCTCCGAAGCTTCTCGGAAAGCTGTTTTTGAGGTAAAATGTATGTGCTTTTTTTAGGTTTGGGGTGTATGAGTGTGCGCATGTATGAATGAATATGTATTTATCAATGAGTGTTGTGAATGGGCGTGTGCATATGTGAATGAAGGGGTGTGAGTGAGTTGTATGTGTGCATGTGTGCCCCCCCAGTAAAATTACCGGCTGCCACTGGAGATATGGAGTGATCAATGCAACCGCACATATCAGGATTAGTTACACCAGTGTCATTCTTTACACAGTTAATAGCCGACAGAGGCCAAAAGTAGAATTTTAAACCTTTGAGTGGGATTGCTCGTTTTTTTCTCACATTCTATTTTGACTTTCGTGTGTCACTGTCTTGTAGCCCTTTCCTGCTACCCTGCAAAATTGAGAGAGCAAGCAGTTTCTACATATTGACTCGTTTATTAATATGAAGAACACCACCACGCCGAAATTTGAGTCTTTGTTATTAATCAAATGAGTCATAATCTCCATTTCATAAACTAGGGATAATATATTGTGCCCCTCATTGTAGACACATGCACGGATTTACAAGTGGGTCCTGAACAGAGCTTTAAGTGGGCCAGGCACGCCGGGTCTCAGACCCAATAATAAACGGACATTAAAACGGGTCAATGCCCGTGATTTTGTTTTTCCCTTGATTGACTAGTACTTTGTCATAATTGCTTGATTTATTGTAATTTGTTCTGAATTTGTATTATTCAAATACTTAGACCTTTATTGCAAATTTCTATGTTTTTGTTTTGTCTATCTATGTTACTTTTTCGAAAATTCAATAAAATTATTCTGAACTAAAACGGGTCCCTATTGGGCCCTATGTTCCTGTCCTTAACTGGTAAACACTGATTAATTACTGAAAAATGATTGGGAAAATATGATACGGTAATCCATGTCAGCCATTTAGTTTATATTTCACATGTTTGACACTCAGGGAATGCAAAATTAAGTAAGCCTTGTCCAGGATCCTGTTTTCTTTATTTGTATCATGCAGCATATTACTGTTGTAGAGCATACTTTGAAATGAGCCGCCTCCAGGTGTTTATAACAGAGCACGATTGAAAGCTCTGGAATTGAGACTGCAGATAGTGCAAACTTCTCATAGTGCCTGTCAGTTGGTCAAAAGGGTGTTCAGAATACATGGTCATCCAATCCTTGGCCTCTCTGCAGAGCGCGCAAGACAATGGTCACAAATTCCAGTTGCAATTGTGATTCTGTGCAAATGGAGTCAAAATACTCACACGGTGAACGTAAAAGAAAATGCAGTGTTTACAGGTGAGTGTGGGCGTTGTGTGTTTAGAGGGTAGTGAACTGAAGGAAATGCAAGGATGTCGATAGGAGAGAGCAATAAGAGCGTTCGGAAGAGGACAGAGGTGAGGTGTAGGGTATTCAGATGTGGAGAGAAAAAGGGTGTCCAAGACTAACAGAGTGATCCAAGACACTGGTGGTACACAGGTGTCAATACAGTTTGATTCACAGTCTCCATTTCAGAATAGAAACATTTTAATTTTATTCACAACCAAGTCATTGTTGTTACTCATTTATCTTAAACAGCTAGCAACCACTGACAAGGCCAATAGTCCTGTCAGGTGTTAGATGTAGGACAGTTGTGTTAAGTATCTGGATGCACTAACAAAAAGCTCAGCAGCAAAACACTGGTCAAATGACACACTATGGAAATCAAAGAAATTTAGTTTAGATGTCTAAACCTGCCTTTAATTGCATAGGCTACGCCCCCTTTAGATACCCCCACAAATACTTTTTTCATCCCACTTAAAGCTCTGGTGATAAACATATTTATGATGCATACAGAATGCTATGAAAAGCGTACTGAATATTTCAAACCATTGTTTATTTAGGTCAGACTAGTATATGAAGCGAGTGGTTCTCAGGGGCTATTAAATTCACTTATACTGTTCACTGCTTCCATAGGGGCAGACAACGTCACAGAACTACCAGAGATGAAGTTGAATTCCCACCAACAACAGCGGAATACATTTTCCATACCACCTTTCCCGGGAAAGGTACCAATATTGAAAGAGCTTAAATGTGGTTTCTGTAAACTGTACTAACATTGGGTTTTAATATAGCCTTATAGCCCGCCGTAGAGGGCTATACCAGCTATTAAAGGCCCTCTCCAGCGTTAAAGGCCCCGAGCCAAAGGCGAGGGCCTTTAACAAGGGAGAGGGACTTTAATAGCGGTATAGCCCATCTACGAAGGGCTATAAGGCTATTAGAACATTCTGCCACTAGAGGACAGAATGTTCTAACAAAAAGAACAAAGCCTTTTGGGAGCGTGAGGGGATTGGAATCCCCTCAGGTTCCCTGAAGCCTTTGTTGACAGCCAGAGCTGTGAACAAAGATCCATTGGAATGGTGGGGCTGACAAGCCCGGTTACGCACCTGCGTGCCACGAGTGGTACCGAACCTGAGGATATTTTCTGGCAGCCTATGCAGCACCCCTACATCTATACCTACTCCCTGCTGACGAGAGGCAACAACCTCGAAACACGTGTCCATGGATGGTCAACGCGACTTTGATTTTTTTGCTCAAGACCCTGGCAGAAGCGTACCCGCTGATGCTAACTACATGGACCACAGTGCTTTGGGGCAACACGCTGATAGGACAAGCAGTGTGCGACCAATTGGACTTTCATTTATATTCAAGCTCTCTCGAGCTGGTGGGGCTGACGAGCCGGGTTACGCACCTGCGTGCCACGAGTGGTACCGAACCTGAGGATATTTTCTGGCAGCCTATGCAGCACCCCTACATCTATACCTACTCCCTGCTGACGAGAGGCAACAACCTCGAAACACGTGTCCAGGGATGGTCAACGCGACTTTGATTTTTTTGCTCAAGACCCTGGCAGAAGCGTACCCGCTGATGCTAACTACATGGACCACAGTGCTTTGGGGCAACACGCTGATAGGACAAGCAGGGTGCGACCAATTGGACTTTCATTTATATTCAAGCTCTCTCGAGCTGGTGGGGCTGACGAGCCGGGTTACGCACCTGCGTGCCACGAGTGGTACCGAACCTGAGGATATTTTCTGGCAGCCTATGCAGCACCCCTACATCTATACCTACTCCCTGCTGACGAGAGGCAACAACCTCGAAACACGTGTCCAGGGATGGTCAACGCGACTTTGATTTTTTTGCTCAAGACCCTGGCAGAAGCGTACCCGCTGATGCTAACTACATGGACCACAGTGCTTTGGGGCAACATGCTGATGGGACAAGCAGTGTGCGACCAATTGGACTTTCATTTATATTCAAGCTCTCTCGAGCTGGTGGGGCTGACGAGCCGGGTTACGCACCTGCGTGCCACGAGTGGTACCGAACCTGAGGATATTTTCTGGCAGCCTATGCAGCACCCCATCATCTATACCTACTCCCTGCTGACGAGAGGCAACAACCTCGAAACACGTGTCCAGGGATGGTCAACGCGACTTTGATTTTTTTGCTCAAGACCCTGGCAGAAGCGTACCCGCTGATGCTAACTACCTGGACCACAGTGCTTTGGGGCAACACGCTGATAGGACAAGCAGTGTGCGACCAATTGGACTTTCATTTATATTCAAGCTCTCTCGAGCTGGTGGGGCTGACGAGCCGGGTTACGCACCTGCGTGCCACGAGTGGTACCGAACCTGAGGATATTTTCTGGCAGCCTATGCAGCACCCCTACATCTATACCTACTCCCTGCTGACGAGAGGCAACAACCTCGAAACACGTGTCCAGGGATGGTCAACGCGACTTTGATTTTTTTGCTCAAGACCCTGGCAGAAGCGTACCCGCTGATGCTAACTACATGGACCACAGTGCTTTGGGGCAACACGCTGATAGGACAAGCAGTGTGCGACCAATTGGACTTTCATTTATATTCAAGCTCTCTCTAGCTGGTGGGGCTGACGAGCCGGGTTACGCACCTGCGTGCCACGAGTGGTACCGAACCTGAGGATATTTTCTGGCAGCCTATGCAGCACCCCTACATCTATACCTACTCCCTGCTGACGAGAGGCAACAACCTCGAAACACGTGTCCAGGGATGGTCAACGCGACTTTGATTTTTTTGCTCAAGACCCTGGCAGAAGCGTACCCGCTGATGCTAACTACATGGACCACAGTGCTTTGGGGCAACACGCTGATAGAACAAGCAGTGTGCGACCAATTGGACTTTCATTTATATTCAAGCTCTCTCTAGCTGGTGGGGCTGACGAGCCGGGTTACGCACCTGCGTGCCACGAGTGGTACCGAACCTGAGGATATTTTCTGGCAGCCTATGCAGCACCCCTACATCTATACCTACTCCCTGCTGACGAGAGGCAACAACCTCGAAACACGTGTCCAGGGATGGTCAACGCGACTTTGATTTTTTTGCTCAAGACCCTGGCAGAAGCGTACCCGCTGATGCTAACTACATGGACCACAGTGCTTTGGGGCAACACGCTGATAGGACAAGCAGTGTGCGACCAATTGGACTTTCATTTATATTCAAGCTCTCTCGAGCTGGTGGGGCTGACGAGCCGGGTTACGCACCTGCGTGCCACGAGTGGTACCGAACCTGAGGATATTTTCTGGCAGCCTATGCAGCACCCCTACATCTATACCTACTCCCTGCTGACGAGAGGCAACAACCTCGAAACACGTGTCCAGGGATGGTCAACGCGACTTTGATTTTTTTGCTCAAGACCCTGGCAGAAGCGTACCCGCTGATGCTAACTACATGGACCACAGTGCTTTGGGGCAACACGCTGATAGGACAAGCAGTGTGCGACCAATTGGACTTTCATTTATATTCAAGCTCTCTCGAGCTGGTGGGGCTGACGAGCCGGGTTACGCACCTGCGTGCCACGAGTGGTACCGAACCTGAGGATATTTTCTGGCAGCCTATGCAGCACCCCTACATCTATACCTACTCCCTGCTGACGAGAGGCAACAACCTCGAAACACGTGTCCAGGGATGGTCAACGCGACTTTGATTTTTTTGCTCAAGACCCTGGCAGAAGCGTACCCGCTGATGCTAACTACATGGACCACAGTGCTTTGGGGCAACACGCTGATAGGACAAGCAGTGTGCGACCAATTGGACTTTCATTTATATTCAAGCTCTCTCGAGCTGGTGGGGCTGACGAGCCGGGTTACGCACCTGCGTGCCACGAGTGGTACCGAACCTGAGGATATTTTCTGGCAGCCTATGCAGCACCCCTACATCTATACCTACTCCCTGCTGACGAGAGGCAACAACCTCGAAACACGTGTCCAGGGATGGTCAACGCGACTTTGATTTTTTTGCTCAAGACCCTGGCAGAAGCGTACCCGCTGATGCTAACTACATGGACCACAGTGCTTTGGGGCAACACGCTGATAGGACAAGCAGTGTGCGACCAATTGGACTTTCATTTATATTCAAGCTCTCTCTAGCTGGTGGGGCTGACGAGCCGGGTTACGCACCTGCGTGCCACGAGTGGTACCGAACCTGAGGATATTTTCTGGCAGCCTATGCAGCACCCCTACATCTATACCTACTCCCTGCTGACGAGAGGCAACAACCTCGAAACACGTGTCCAGGGATGGTCAACGCGACTTTGATTTTTTTGCTCAAGACCCTGGCAGAAGCGTACCCGCTGATGCTAACTACATGGACCACAGTGCTTTGGGGCAACACGCTGATAGGACAAGCAGTGTGCGACCAATTGGACTTTCATTTATATTCAAGCTCTCTCGAGCTGGTGGGGCTGACGAGCCGGGTTACGCACCTGCGTGCCACGAGTGGTTCCGAACCTGAGGATATTTTCTGGCAGCCTATGCAGCACCCCTACATCTATACCTACTCCCTGCTGATGAGAGGCAACAACCTCGAAACACGTGTCCAGGGATGGTCAACGCGACTTTGATTTTTTTGCTCAAGACCCTGGCAGAAGCGTACCCGCTGATGCTAACTACATGGACCACAGTGCTTTGGGGCAACACGCTGATAGGACAAGCAGTGTGCGACCAATTGGACTTTCATTTATATTCAAGCTCTCTCGAGCTGGTGGGGCTGACGAGCCGGGTTACGCACCTGCGTGCCACGAGTGGTACCGAACCTGAGGATATTTTCTGGCAGCCTATGCAGCACCCCTACATCTATACCTACTCCCTGCTGACGAGAGGCAACAACCTCGAAACACGTGTCCAGGGATGGTCAACGCGACTTTTATTTTTTTGCTCAAGACCCTGGCAGAAGCGTACCCGCTGATGCTAACTACATGGACCACAGTGCTTTGGGGCAACACGCTGATAGGACAAGCAGTGTGCGACCAATTGGACTTTCATTTATATTCAAGCTCTCTCGAGCTGGTGGGGCTGACGAGCCGGGTTACGCACCTGCGTGCCACGAGTGGTACCGAACCTGAGGATATTTTCTGGCAGCCTATGCAGCACCCCTACATCTATACCTACTCCCTGCTGACGAGAGGCAACAACCTCGAAACACGTGTCCAGGGATGGTCAACGCGACTTTGATTTTTTTGCTCAAGACCCTGGCAGAAGCGTACCCGCTGATGCTAACTACATGGACCACAGTGCTTTGGGGCAACACGCTGATAGGACAAGCAGTGTGCGACCAATTGGACTTTCATTTATATTCAAGCTCTCTCGAGCTGGTGGGGTTGACGAGCCGGGTTACCCACCTGCGTGCCACGAGTGGTACCGAACCTGAGGATATTTTCTGGCAGCCTATGCAGCACCCCTACATCTATACCTACTCCCTGCTGACGAGAGGCAACAACCTCGAAACACGTGTCCAGGGATGGTCAACGCGACTTTGATTTTTTTGCTCAAGACCCTGGCAGAAGCGTACCCGCTGATGCTAACTACATGGACCACAGTGCTTTGGGGCAACACGCTGATAGGACAAGCAGTGTGCGACCAATTGGACTTTCATTTATATTCAAGCTCTCTCGAGCTGGTGGGGCTGACGAGCCGGGTTACGCACCTGCGTGCCACGAGTGGTACCGAACCTGAGGATATTTTCTGGCAGCCTATGCAGCACCCCTACATCTATACCTACTCCCTGCTGACGAGAGGCAACAACCTCGAAACACGTGTCCAGGGATGGTCAACGCGACTTTGATTTTTTTGCTCAAGACCCTGGCAGAAGCGTACCCGCTGATGCTAACTACATGGACCACAGTGCTTTGGGGCAACACGCTGATAGGACAAGCAGTGTGCGACCAATTGGACTTTCATTTATATTCAAGCTCTCTCGAGCTGGTGGGGCTGATGAGCCGGGTTACGCACCTGCGTGCCACGAGTGGTACCGAACCTGAGGATATTTTCTGGCAGCCTATGCAGCACCCCTACATCTATACCTACTGCCTGCTGACGAGAGGCAACAACCTCGAAACACGTGTCCAGGGATGGTCAACGCGACTTTGATTTTTTTGCTCAAGACCCTGGCAGAAGCGTACCCGCTGATGCTAACTACATGGACCACAGTGCTTTGGGGCAACACGCTGATAGGACAAGCAGTGTGCGACCAATTGGACTTTCATTTATATTCAAGCTCTCTCGAGCTGGTGGGGCTGACGAGCCGGGTTACGCACCTGCGTGCCACGAGTGGTACCGAACCTGAGGATATTTTCTGGCAGCCTATGCAGCACCCCTACATCTATACCTACTCCCTGCTGACGAGAGGCAACAACCTCGAAACACGTGTCCAGGGATGGTCAACGCGACTTTGATTTTTTTGCTCAAGACCCTGGCAGAAGCGTACCCGCTGATGCTAACTACATGGACCACAGTGCTTTGGGGCAACACGCTGATAGGACAAGCAGTGTGCGACCAATTGGACTTTCATTTATATTCAAGCTCTCTCGAGCTGGTGGGGCTGATGAGCCGGGTTACGCACCTGCGTGCCACGAGTGGTACCGAACCTGAGGATATTTTCTGGCAGCCTATGCAGCACCCCTACATCTATACCTACTGCCTGCTGACGAGAGGCAACAACCTCGAAACACGTGTCCAGGGATGGTCAACGCGACTTTGATTTTTTTGCTCAAGACCCTGGCAGAAGCGTACCCGCTGATGCTAACTACATGGACCACAGTGCTTTGGGGCAACACGCTGATAGGACAAGCAGTGTGCGACCAATTGGACTTTTAAAGATCCATTGGAATGTTGGAGCTCCAGGCTTATACCAGCCATTATAAGCCCGGAGCACTCCATTGTTTTCAATGGAGCTCCCAACATTGTTAGAACATTCTGTCCTCTAGTGGCAGAATGTTCTAATAGCCTTATAGCCCTTCGTAGATGGGCTATACCGCTATTAAAGTCCCTCTCCCTTGTTAAAGGCCCTCGCCTTCGGCTCGGGCCTTTAACGCTGGAGAGGGCCTTTAATAGCTGGTATAGCCCTCTACGGCGGGCTTTAAGGCTATAGTAATAATGCTATGCGTCACATCTACAGTCTGTATACAAATTGCCCACAGTCCTTTTTTGAGGACTTAAATAATTATTTAAGTGGAATGCTTTAGGCTGAGAAAAATACAGTCTATGAAAATGTCACTAAATTACAATTCAATCTGTTATGTTATGTGGATTTGTATTGCTCAACGTAACAGTCGTGAGGGTATCTAGGTGCTGGATGTCTACGGATATCAGTATTGCAGTTGCCAAATTCAACATTATGCAAGACACTTTTCCTACAAACATTGCAGAAGCTTCCCTCTGGAATGCCGGGAATGCCGAGATTTAGGGTGGTATTATCGTTTTCTGTAACTGTCAACACAAAAGGGAGTAAATGTAAAGTATTCAAGCTTAGGAGAACACAGTCAATGACCACAAAGATATCACGTTTGTAAAACTGTATACTATGCTTGGCTATTTTGTGTAGACCTGGCACTCATATTTAACAAACCGTGACTTACTACCATGATATGCAATAAACAGACCTTCTATCTGGAGTATGCACTAGAAATCTAAATGTCACTGGCGTCATTCATGCTGTCCGACTAGACATAATAGTTTCTGGTAAAGTTACAGAAATTCTGGTGCTCATTCTGCAAACAGTACTGTGTGGACCTCAAGATGTCTAACAAGCATTTGGAACAAATGCCACAGGATATCTTTTGCACGGTGAAGAACACTCCCAGTTGTATCTTAATCACCCAACACAATCCCAAATGACTGTAAATATGTCAACAAGGAATACCAGTACGAACATATCAGACAGAAATTTTTAGCGGAATAAATACCATCTCAGTTTGTTGTGGATACGCACCCCGTCTTCAGGTTAAATCGTCTAATCAATTTACGAAATCCTGACCACTGAGATGACTCAACTAAACCACCATATTCCAGTTGATAAATTAGGGCCTACTCTTCCTAAAATGTTGAGCGTCTTCAACTGCAGATAATTCCTTTGTTTTCTCTGCTTTTGACACATTCTATGTTAAGTACTCATGCATCTGAGACTCCCACAATTCTTCAGCCTACACACACCCATGCAAGAGAGCAATAAGATAGTCATTGGTCTTCCTCACTGCGTAGGTGAAGTTGTAGCAACACCGAAGGTATGGCTTTACCACTACGCTTCATTTTCAACTCATAAACTACTCTGCAGCTTTCTCTAATCATTTGCTATGGCAACCACACTGGTCAGATGGATGCAAAGGATACCACTGTTGCCTCTTGAATTATGTAATGGGCATCTTATCAATGTCTCTAAATTGTAGGTCCCTCAGTTCCGGGAAACACTGAACTAACCTCAAAGTCACAGTCTAATGAGAAATAATTTGTGAGCATCATTATTTTGTATGTGAAATATCCAACAGCCCAGAAACTAAGGCTATTTTATTACCCACATATAGGGAGCCCATATTTTTGCCTTTAACATGGCGGCTACTTTATTAACCTGATCAGTTTTTTACATTTCACCTCAGTTGTGTATTTAGCCCTTACTGCAGAGATCCATGGTGCTTACATTTGCTTTGGTCTAGGTTAATGGGAAATTTACTGTGGCCCTCATGCATCATCTGGCACAGGGCATTATCCCAGAATACCTTGCTGTAGGGGCATGGCATGAGGTTCAGTGTGTCAGGTAAGGTGGATAAAGGCCAGTACGATTTAGACTGACTTGTTACATGAGGCACAGAAAATAAAGTGATGAATTTTATTTTGAGTTTCTTCCAGCTACTTTGTTAAGTGCCAAATATTTTAACAATGTCACCATTATTTTTTGGAATGGAGTGAGTGAAAATGGGAAGAAGGATACCTTATGTCTCCTCCTTTAACCACTGATACTAGCCAGCGTGGTGTAGGGCCCGTGCTAAATCTTGCCTTGCTGCTCACTTTAATTACATTTAACGCTTATCACATAGCAAAGCTCTTGAAAAGCTGGCAATCAAGGTTATCTGCAGGAAAGCATCGCCTGTCTGCCAGCCGTTCCAAAGAGGAGCACGTAGCTCTTATTATGCTAATGCCGAGCACTAAAGCACAGCTGTCTTTTAAGAGCATATCTTTTGGCGCCAGCCGCAGAGTCCAGCAGATCACAGCCTCTCTTTGGATTGGCCCCTAGCAGCGTTTCTCTGAGCTTGCTTCTCAGCACCTTCCAGATTCCAGCTGGACGCCTCTGCTGCAAGACGATAGACATAGAAAAAACACGCATAAATCCGTAGTGTGTCTTAAAAGGGAAGCGGGAGGGGAACTGGGAAATATGGAACAAAAGTGTATGTTGTAACAATTCTAAAAATGGAAAGTTGAAGTCTATTGGTCTCGCAGAAGTACTGCAGTAAAAATAGGAGGCGGAAAAAACTAAATGAAAGCAGCCACTCGACGGCCCCTCAGAAGAGAATACTCAAGAAAAAAGCCCTCACCTCAAATGATTTTGTTAACCATAATTACTGGATTGGTGTTTAACAGAGAGTTTGGAGTACAAACAATCCGAAGCCATCATGGCCTCAGACAGACCTGGAGACCAGCAAACAGCAAGTGCATCATCCACCACACCTTTGCCAGGTTCACTATCGAAGATGTTGACGTCACTGTGCTCCCAAGCACTTCTGCAGCACTACAAGAACCAAGGACACTAAAGAAATTACTGGTGGGGCAATTTTTTGACCTACCAGCTGGTGAGATATTATTAGTGTACAGAAGGTGCTTGATGTGCATTCTGTGCCAGAAGGTGATCCACAGAGGTAGGAACCACTCAGAAACCTGTGGGCTATGCACCAAAATACCAATGCTGTTCCAGAAGTACAAAATAAAAAAATCAAGCAGTCAAAAGACAACCAAATGCTCTGGAGGGAGTGCTACATGAAGAAGATGAAAACAATGACAACATGCAGCATTTCGGGATTTGCTGCAGACACTGTGATAGAGTTGTAGCATGTGTTGAAGTAAACAGAAGAATATATTCAAGGGCCACGGAACAGCATGTGAAAGAGACGACAAAGACTTGTGTAAAAAAATAAAAGGAGTGTTAAAAAAGTTTTTTTTAAAGTTGAAAAGAATATCAAGCAAAGTTTTTTTTTAAAAAAAACGTTAAATACCGGTAAAACAAACAGAAAAACAAAAAAATGACAATGGTAAAAACGCAGAAGCTGAAAACTTTTTTAAAAAAAACAAAAGACAAAAAAGTTAGAAAAAAACACGAAAAAATATCCATTCTGTTATCCAAATTAAGTTGGGCACTCAAGGAGGACCTGGCGAAGGCCACACCCAGTGCTCAATCTCCTGCTGTGCATGGCCTAATGCTATGCTAAAAGGGGGTTTCCCTGCTCGGGGCAGGGGATGTGGGGAGTTGGAGGGGGAGGCTGGGCAAAGATGCCTGGCAACAGAAAGAACCTTGTAGCTATCCAAAAGCTGTTCATGTCCAAAGGCCACGTGCGGCAGATGGTTATCCACCCATATTTGGGTTGGATGCAGAACCTAGCGGCAGGGCAGGTGATATTGCCAAAACGTGGCACGTTCGCCCATAGGCTATGCTCAGTAGGTGAGAGGGAGGCATATATTCAAAAAACCTCAGAAATTCACTGAAAAAACACAAAGGTTAAAATAACATCATAGTTAGGTATGGTAATAAGAGCGTAATTTATGTTACAAAAGCCTTAGAAATTCACTGAAAAAATCAAAGGTAAAAGTGACCTTTTAATTAGAAGAGGTAAAAAGATTTTGGCTTGCCTTAAAAAACTCTAGAAATTCACTGAAAAAAACAAAGGTTAAAGCGATGTTATAGTTAGATATTGGAATAGTGATATTTCTTAAGTATATTTATTAAAACATGTACAACATGTCAGTTTGGCTGCAGCTTTCTTCATCTAGCTCTACAGCTACACCGAAAAGGTTTGCAAGGGCAGAATGGATGCATTAGTCTTCATGACAAAGGTTCAGGAAATTATGCTTCTCCAAAAACACAGTACAAGGAGAAGCTGCCCTGTATAATGAGATCCTGAAGGTTTTGAGGCCAATGCATAGATTTACATGTCGAATACACATGGGCAAGGCAAGAATAGAATACCCTTTATCTCACTCTATCTGTGACTCTCCAAGAGGAAATCCCAGAGGAGGCCTGCAAATAGATTGGAAAATTCCCACTAAAATCACACTGAAAGGAACTCTCTCGCATTTACAGTTTTCTGTGATACAAGAAACTATGAAGCCAATGCAGATTTCACATCTAGAAATCTGCAGTGGTGTAGTGGTTTTTTGTTACTTTTTGTGTGTCTCAGATGCAATGCGCACTAAACCATCTGAACCGTACTACACATAAGCCACAAGTGAAAGTAAAAAACAGAGGCAAAACGCATCATGTATAAAAAACATTTTACAAACAAACACTAGCCTAAAGAAGTCTTGGGCCATTTTTACACTAAACATCTGCTGCCCTGCAATTTTAAACAGACACTGCTAGCAGCAGAACCACATTTTATCTCAGAAAGGCTAAACAACGTTCCTTCTCAGATCATAATAATGTACTGACGATCTTTCTTGGAACTAAGGATAACATCAAAATACATTACATCCAGTGATAAATTCTCAGTTTACATCATCCTGAAGAGGATTAACAAATTCTCAGCTTACATCATCCTGAAGAGGATTAACATCAGAGAAAGTAAAATAATTTTTGCAATCCTAATTGACAATTGAACAAAATACGCCCCCGTTCACAGCAGCTGTACTGCCGGAGTGCCTGAGAACCACGAGTCAAGGTGGCAGTTTTCTCATGTGGCTTTACGGCTTGACGAGGATGTCACCCTTATTTGGAAAGGTCCTGCTTCACTTCACACATATATGCCTGCCAGAAGATGCTTGACTATCTTGAAATTAAACTGACTTGACCTGGACCACAGGTTGTGGTGCAAGCTGGTGACTATAATCTGAACCTCAAAACAATGGACAAAATGCAGAAATACATCAAACAAACAAATTATGCAACATTTGCAACATTTTATTTAATTCATAAAAAAATCAAACTATATTCTAATTTTAATAGGAAGGTTGGATGTTTCAAAATGTTGTTTTATTTCCAAAAAGGAAAAGCTGAATGCTACATTCTAGCATATAACTTTGTCTGTTTTTAAACTTTATAAATAAAATAAATAAATAAATGCATGCTTTTTTTTTTGTTGGTACATCCAAGCGCTTAAATGGAGGCCAACAATCGTCCATTACAGATTCTGGTTAATGTACTTTGGCTGCTCCCACAAGCAAGCTAGGTATACAAACTACGGGGCATATTAGCAAGAACCTCGTTAAAATGATCGCCGTTTTAGTGGCAGGAAACTGCAGCTAAAACAGCGATAATGGGCTTGCTAATATGCGTTATAGAATTCCAATAGAAGCCCAGGTTAGATGTGCAGGACATCTAAAACTGCGAAAATTTTAACGAGGTTCTTGCTAATATGCCCCTTCATTTTTAACCTCCAATTTCAAATTCCTTTACAATTACAGAGTGGCATACATTTTTTTAAAGTATTTTTTTGAGTATGCATACTTTATTAATCTACTAATATTATTTATCTTTCTTAAGCAATTGCGGGCCCCTTGAGCAGGTGTCACAGACTGCTTGTTAAGAACCACTGATTTTGCAGATGTTGCTGTTATTAGCCTCAATAAGGCCCACAGGAGTGATGTTTTCAAAAACATTTTGCATAGCTTTCAACTGGTGCCAGATGAGAGTCTTGTGTTTTAGCTGAATACTATATGAATAAATAAATGAACACATGAATAAAGCTTTGATTGGCTGCCGGAATCAGCACGCATTGTGGCAAGGTCTGGTAGTCTCTCGACTCGACTATGGGAATTCCCTATATCTTGGGAGTCCCTAGTCAGTCATTAAAAGAATGCAGGCCATACAAATAAAGCGGCCCGTATACTGCCAAAAAAGCCCTAAACATCAGTCGGCAACTGCAGCACTGGTAACCTTGCACTGGCTCCCAGTACTAAAAATACTTCACTTCAAGGCACTCTGCCTTTCTCACAAAGCAGTGTATAAAACAGGATCCAAGTTGATCCAGAGACTAATACACTCACATTCCTTCTAGATTTCTGCGCTCTTCAAACTAGCAGCTTCTAACAGTCATACAGAAAGCAAGAGCTGGGGTCGTCCTTTGCTTTTATTGTTCCCAAGCTTTGGAATGCTCTCCCACTGCAAATTAGGAAAACTGAGTCAGAAACAAAATTTCGAAAATTGCTCAAAACTATTCATTTTGAATAGCTGTCAGCTAGATTAGAGGACCTGGTTGCTATCTTAGTGCTGGGAGGCCGTTCTTGGTAGCCATCCGCTTTATACATCCAGGAGAATAGAATTACATTGATTTGCATGCCCAAATAATGTTGGAAAATCAGAACTACACATCCCAGAGTCCCTCAGGCAACTAGCTAAAAAAACAACATAGGTTAAAAGTCTCACACTCCCACATATCATGGGCCACTTGGCAGCTGATAGATAGCAATCTAGAACACTTTGCACAGCTTTGGTTGGGTGAAAATCGTGTAGTAGTCATAGAAGATAGAAGAGGCAATCAACCCCCACCCTCCCAATTTTGCCATAATTCAAGATAAGACATTCTTTCATAAATTAGATCTTCACAGTCCCCTACAGGAAAATTATCTTATTTTTGCGCTACTAAACGCCAAATGTATCATTCCAAATTGCGATTGCAAACGCTGAAATTTGCAGAATTTCGGCGTTTGGGATCAAAATTGGGCTTAATGGTATGAATAGAAGGGTATGTTTAAAAATTGCCCTATGGTAAAGAAACGGAAAGAACATATTAAATCTATGAAATGGAGCATTCAGTTCAGGATAAGAACATGGATATCAAGGATAGATACCTTAGGAATGATGGGTAAATTAAATATCAAACTAAGAGATAGAAAGATGAAACTATATTCTTGTTTTCAGTATACAATATGTAACAACATGATCCAATTCCCAAACAGTGATAATTGATGAATCACCAGATGGGCTTGTGATAGAAAAGGTTTCACCACGGTTGATGAAAAGGAAACCCTCTATGAAGATAAGGTATATAAACTAATTGAGAAGAATAAAAATATGAGTTCCAACAATAGCATGTAAACTATGTCTGACCAGTTTGTTTCACTCTTTAGAAACGGTACATAAACTGCAAGAGCTCGAAATCGCCCATTGACTAAAGCGACTAGCCAGCAGCATAACTAGGTATGTTCTGCGGTAATTGAAGTAAGGTTGAGTCAGAAATTACTGACTAATATAAAGGGACAATAAAGATCATGGGTAACACAACGAGGTTGCAGATTAACAAATAATGTGTAGATCTGTATTATGATATGGTTAGCAAAAATTGAAGTGTCACAAAATGTGGATAACTATGATGCACATTGCTCCAAGAGGTTATGTTTAAGTGATGGATAATGTTTTCTGTCATAAGTTAAAAAGTAAGAGTGAGATGTGGAGATGAGATTTTTTGTCTTACCCTCGAAATGAATATCTCTGTAAAACATCAACTCAATAGAGAAACGTGTTTAATAAGTATTTTACTTTTCTGTTTTAATTTAGACTGTTCTTTTTAAATGAAAAAATTGTCCTGAAGAAGGTGACGACCTATATCACCGAAACGCTGCGTCAACATATTTTTTCTCCTTTTTTGTAAAATTGTTTTAATAATGAAATGTGTTTTTACGAATAAATATGATGTTTTTAACTCACAATACATGTAAGAATAGAAAATAAATATCAGAGATAAGCCTCATATTTCTGTCTCCTCACTCTCATTGTTCAGCTTGATGCCCGATGTAAACAACTGAAAACATCATCATTGCAAAATTGTAAATTTGTTAATCCAGCTACAACCTTTAAATAAATCCAGTGTCTGCCCATTGTCTTTTACCAACATCACTCAGAGACTCCAGTCTCTCTATTTAAGATCAGATGAAAAGGGAACTTTTGTAATTTTTGCGCATAATTCAAGATAAGACATTCATTCATAAATTAGATCTTCACAGTCCCCCACAGGAAAATTATCTTATTTTTGCGCTACTAAACGCCAAATGTATAATTCCAAATTGCGATTGCAAACGCTGAAATTTGCAGAATTTCGGCGTTTGGGATCGAAATTGGGCTTAATGGTATGTATTAAAGACAAACTGCCTCGCAAAATAAGGAATTTGTGATTCCTTATTTTGCGATTGCATTTAAGGAATCGCAAATTGCGATTTCTTAAATGCCAAATTGCCTTAAATTCTTAAATGCAAATTACCACCAACTTCAAGTTGGTGGTAATTTGCGATTTCTTTAAAAAAATCACTTTTTTGCATTTTTCAAAGTGCCATGTAGGGCATGTATGTGCGCCACATGTGCACACATGCTCATTTCAGGGGTGCAACAGGGTGTCCTTTTGACACATTGGCACCCTTGAAATTGCATTCTCAAGTTGCGATTCTCTAAATGAGAATCACAAATTGAGAATGTCTTCCCATTCATTCCTATGGGCCTCGAGGCCCATAGGAATGAATAAGGAGGTATTCCTTAATTGCAAGTCGCAATTTGCGATTCGCAAAAAAGGAAAATGTAGGATTCGCAAAATTATTTGCAAATCCTACATACATAGCAAAAAATCGCTATTTGAGAATCGCAAAAGAACATTGTGATACATTTGGCCCATAGAATCATGCATGCCAATTAGGGCCCAAACTAGGCCAGGACACTGCAAAAGCTTTGACTGGGGCCTGGAATAAACTTTACATTTGTTTTGAATGATTTTCTTTTATTAAGTTTTAAAAATGTAGCGCAAGCCACACACTTCACAAATATGCAGATAAAACAACATACAACAACAGACCAAAGGACCCTAAAGTATACATTTAGAAAGTATTTTTATTATGAGTTTTCTTAAAACATGAGGATGCGAGACAGCTAAAGACTAAATGCCAGACCTAAAAAAAAAAAGAAAATCCACCTGATCAGTGTAAGGAACGTAGAGTTCTGCGATATGTCGCTGACCTACCTAAGAAAAATGATTCTGCCATTTTAGTTTAAGGCGAATAAAAAAAAAGTATTTTTTTGTTTTATCCACTTTGCATGTACACGTTGTTTTAGAGATGTAGTGACAGTAAGAGATGTTCTGCATTCTCGTATTCCTCTGAATGCAATATTATCACGCATTGGCGCAGTATGTAGGTCACGGGGTAGATGTGTACAGATGTGGAAACACACTTAGTGCAGATTTTGTCACAGGCATTGGCACATGGCCGCTGCAGTTTACCACCGACGAGATCCCTCCACAGAGGAAGGCCTAAAGCATCAGCAGCACACTTGGCTGAAAAGAATTCCCGCTGACAAACCTTGGAAAAAATCATTTGTGGAGTTCACGTATCAGTTCAAGGTATGTTTCTATATGGTTAATTAAAACCTTGACAATATAAAACATTAAAAGACATATTATACAAAAGACAATAAAAAAGAAAAAGTAGACGGGTCATTGTAGTACCATCTGACATAGGCAGACGTATGATATCTGAGATAAAACACATAATCTGAATCTGCTATTGTTAACTTAAAGGCAATATGATGATTGTTTGAAATCAGTTTCAGGTAAGCCAAAGTGAGAAATGCATAGACATAAGTAGATCATTGTGGGGCCATCTGAGATAAGCAGGCTTTTGTTATCCGAAGATAAGACATGTGATGTAAAATCTACTATAGTTAACCTAGCGGGGTTACAATTGTTAAAACTCGTTTGCAAGACAGCTGGACTTTAAAGTGCATAATGTCGATAGTGCAAAAAGGTTGTCAGCCGGCAATCATCTCTGAGATTTGTTGTATTTTTTTAAGAAGGTCCTTTAAAGTATTTGCCTCTTCTTGCCAATTCGGAAGAGATCATGGTACTAAAAATCCGGCTTATGGCATTGTTGCATGTCCTTATGCCGTGGGTTAAAAAAAATGGCTTTAGTAATAACCGCCTGAAGTTGAGCAGCGTCGGGCAGCAACATAATAGGCGTGCAAAAGTGTCAGATTTGTAGCCGCACAGCCTGCACTTAAGACTATTGGGGAGGAGCGGCTAGTTTGGATTGAAGCCTTTATTCGTAATGCCATCATCCTCACAGCCAAAATTTGTAATAGGCAAGCTTTAGCGATTGTGCAGTTAAGATATGGTTGTGGCTGCAGGCCAACATGGCAGTTGTTATGGTATGAAGCTGCCAGGGCACTTAGTGGAGGAGTGGACTTGATGTTTTCCATGTCCGCAGTCTTTGAGAGGAGTTTTATCAGTTGTTTTTCACTGCTGTGTGCATAAGTGATGAAGCGTTTAGTGCGGTCAGTCTATTTGGAGGGTGGCTGCTGCCGCCTTTAAATAGGCGGACCAAGGCCTATTTTTAGTTTTGAATATGCTCTGAAAGACAAATTTAAAGGAGCAGGACATGGCCAAACTGCATCTATGATAGGATTTTAGAAAGGCCCCAATGCTAGCCCACTTAAGGCCCTCCAGACCAAATTCAAGTCTCACCAGAGATCCCCTGATGTAATGAGGCAACCTGAACACTTTTATAGACTTTTAGATGTAGTTTTCCGGGTAAACAACCTTTACAACGAAACTTTTACAACGCACTACCATTACGATGCAACTTTTACAACGCAAACCATTACAATGCATTGCGCTGGGGGGCGCTCTAGGATAGGGAATAGGTTTATTGTACTATCCAACACCTTCCCTACTATCCACGGGGACTGGAGTTGGAATAGTAAATTAAACTATTCAATATCCAGCGCCCCAAAGCACTATGCGTTGTAAAGGCATGCGTTGTAAAAAGCGCGTTGTAAAGGCATGCGTGGTAAAAGCATGCATTGTAACGTCATACATCCAGTTTTCCCATGGTTTCCCAGGCCTCACTGCTGTAGCTGATTGCAAATGGTAATACAGCCCTGAGCACTTTTCAGATTGGGACTGAAGTGGGGCTTTCAAGGGCGGTGTGCAGCTTGCAAAGTCTTGTGGAATTAGGGCAACCTTATCCTTTGGGTGGCTCATATGTGTTTTGGGGCCACCGTTTGCAGAGAGTCATGTGCCCAGATAGTTGTAAGATTTTGCTCCTGTTATTTTAAAGGGGCCAAGAGACCAGTGACGATCTGCTTGCTTAATCATCCTTCCAAATGATATCATCTTTGTTTTCGAGGCATTTTCTACCATCTTGTTTGCCCTATTGTATGTGTGAAGGGTGTTGAGGGCTTTCTGGAGTTCTATTTTTGAGTTGTCAAGCAGAACAATGTCATCCACGTACTGCAGTATTGTGAGCTTGGTTGTTCCTATTTTGGGGGGAATTAAATTGACATGGTTTAATGCCAAAGACATATCTTCTGTATATAGGTTAAACAGCATTAGAGCTAGGACGTATCTTTGCTCTAGCCCTTGGTTAGTGTTGATCTTCCTGGTTAGCGCGGTGTCTAACAGCTTGACCATCATCCAAGTTGATGAATACAATATGATAGCGTTAAGCAGGTTGCTTGGAGCGCCCCACACCTGGAGTTTGCTCCATAAAATGCCCCTATCCACCAGTTCGAACACCGATGAATAGTTCACAAAGACCTCTGGCTGTTCGCCTGGCAGATGAAGTAGGAAAGAGTAACTTTGTTATCCAGTGTGGAGGAGTTGGACCTTAATTCTGGTGGGAAAAATGGGATGATTGTGTTTGTTGTTTTCCATGATTCAAGGTCTTTTAAAATGGCAGAGGCGTAGATCTTGGCCGCAATGTGCAGTAGGGCAATCAGGAAGTAGTTGATGGGGTTCTGTCTGCAGCCCATTAAAAAAAATAGGTGCTGTCTCGAACCTCTCCAACTGTTAGGAACTTGGTAGGACTTAAAAAATAGGCAGAACAGTGGAGAAAGTAGTGCAGGCCACAATGCTGGGTCTTCTTTAAATAGTTGGGCTGGGAGCCCATATAGGCCTGGTGCACCTGAAGTTTGTGTTTTGCGTACAACTTTTTGGATGTTATTGATAGTGTACTTAGATACACAACCGTTTAGGTCATCTGCGTGGTCAAATATTTCAGGAGAGAAAACTCTTGGTTGTTAGAGAATGTATAGTTTTTTTACGTGCAGGACCCACATTGCTTCACCAATGGCATTACACCTGGTTGCAAGCTTGTGCGTTTTGTTTTTGAATTGTCTCTATAAGTCGGCCTGGTTATGCTTGCTCATGAGCGAGAATACGTAGTGCCACTCCTTGTACCTCTGCTGCATGCCATACCAATTGCTTATGTTG
Organism: Lissotriton vulgaris; assembly: GCF_964263255.1. NCBI lineage: Eukaryota > Metazoa > Chordata > Amphibia > Caudata > Salamandridae > Lissotriton > Lissotriton vulgaris. The sequence goes on along the minus strand of NC_141694.1, from coordinate 1,059,325,518 downwards.
CTTTCTTGCACCTTGCAATTCCAGTTGCAAAGCAGCTTTAGTTCTTTAATTCTGGATTTTGCAGTTTGCCTTCGTCAGCTTACAGATGTACCATGAGCTAGTCAGAATAGATTAATTTTTGTTAGATGCTTTTGACAGAAACTGCCCATGACCTGTAAAGGAGTCCAGTGATTTATGGATGCCCCTGATTATAGATGCCCAGTGGGTAAATAGATATTAGCCACTTTGGGCCTGCAGGGACTGTCCAGTAATGGCTTTCCATGCTGTTAATTTCTGCAGACTGACCGGGCCCCATTTTATTCTCCGGGTTAAGATTCGTCATGGAGAGAGTTGCCCTGTACCTTATGGCCTTCACGGTTAGATGAGCTAAGATTAAAAGTTGCACAGAATGGACGGTGGTTGCTCTGAATTGAGGAAAGTACTTCAAAGGTGTCAAGGTGTTCCACAAGTTTTTCTGAGGCAAAAACATAGTCAATACTACTTATGCCCCTGAAGGTTTTCAAAAACTGAAGTGATGGCTCAGAGTTTTCAGCTATGGTCTGAATGGACTCCAGTCTGTGTTTACTTAAGGTTTTATACAGCTGTTTGCTTAAGGAGTTTGTGGGTGGGCAGCCGGCAGAGACTGATCCTAGCTGTGACAATTTGAAATCCTCACAAAGTAGTATTTAATAAATCACATGATCACAAAGAGTGTGACTCAAATTGTTGCTTAGCTGGCTCAGACTACTGAACCGAAGCTGTTAAAATGGGTATTAATCAAAAGAATCCTAATTCGGGAGGCTGTTGCCTTAAATCTCCCCACTGCCTGCACTTTAAACATCTTACCTTGAGTTGGAATTTTTGTTGCTGTTGGTTTCAGGCTGAGAATATGATACATTGACAAGCCCCTCCTCAATGTCCTCCCATCGAGGGGCTTGTTTTTCATTGCTGCTTGATGGACCCCTTGGAAGCCAGTAATTGTTAGTGGGGTTAATGGCCACGTTTCTTGTAGCCAGAGTACATCAGATGCCATTAGCAGTGATTTTGCGGTTTCTGAATTTAACAGTCTTGATAACCCAACCACATTCCATGTCAGGAGCATTATGGGTTGTTGTGTTTAAGGTGAGTGTGTCTTAATGCTAGGAACAATTTGTTACCTCTCTGGACAGGATGAGTGAAACCCAACTCCAGTCAGGTGTATGTTTTCCCCCAATTTGTCCTGTTGTGACTTTGCAGATGGGGCCTCTTGTTGGTGGGTGGCAGCGGGCAATGTAGATGTTGCCTGACGGTTAGTGGTAAAACAAGTGCCCGGCCCCCCTAAGGATGCTATAGGGGTGAGCTTTTAAATTGGGCAGGTTGATGAGCTTTTTTAATGGTGCTGGATATTTGGGCGCTGAGATTATAGAAATTCCTATGCACCATTCCTTAAGGATAGGCTTGCATTCCAGAACAGCTTCTACCAGTGGATTTGTTTTTAGTGTTAAGACTGTAGCTTCCCCCCCGTTGCTGCACTCCAGAGTAGATTTAAACTCTACACTCTGGATGTCCTCAGACATAATTGTCAACTGGGTTAGTAAATTGGAACGATTCAGGAAAACGTGACTCCCCTCCAAGGGGTAATGTGGGATGAGGACCAGCTTGGTCGGCCGATCCTCACCTGGACATTTTCCGGTTTGGCCTTCATTGCAGTTTTGGGCAATGGAAACAAGTTGGTGCAAGGTTGGTCTAGTCCTAGGAGGCACAATCAGTGTCCCTTGTGGATAATATATATATTTTTTTACAGGAGTTAACTTCCTGCAGAGCCCTTATCAGTGCCCAACCAGATGATTGCTGCACCCACTGTGTGTAGGTCTTAGACACTGAAGGTGGAAATAAATGTCTTTGGGCTATGGTTGAACTTGTGTTTTGCTTGAGTGGAGAGATGCTAATTTCACGGCACCTTGGAATAGGGGTGCAGTCAATTGCACTGATTCTGGCTCTTTCTTCCCCTTTCCTCTGTTTCTGGGCATAGGTTCCATCTGATCTTGCGTAGGTGATTGCTACACCCCCTGTGGATGGGTTCCTGGCGCAGTGGATAGTATTACTGAGCCTTGTGCCACGGTAACATTTGTTTTAAACTTAGGTAGAGTGAGTGCTAAAGCCAGAATTGCATGGAATGGATCTGGATCGCCTATTCACTTATTCTGTTTTTTCGCCCATAGTATCGCTTTCGCTGCAGCACGTTTTATGGAAACACACATTTTTATTACATTTACACCAAACCTATCAAAATTTAATGTGAACGGTTGCTGTGACATTACCGCCCGCCTGCCAACGGCCACGGGGAAGACGCGAAGAACACCATATTGGGAGGCCAGAAGTACAAAAGTGTGATACATTAAATCATTAATTGCTCAAACTACTTAAACAGCATGACTGCGTGTTTTCTCCTAGCTTAGAGCTTAACATAGCAAAATTATACAACACAATGTATACGTTCGTTTCTATACAGCATGCATTAAAGGAGTTCTAGTTAAGGGTCACTTTCACTGGGCGCATGTTTGACTACCTATTAAGCCTTAAGAGGTTTAGGCAGCCACACGACAGATTTACTTCTGCTAACCAAGTCACGTGTCCCCATACGTCTCAAGATAAAACAGTGGTCCACGTATGATTTACGTAATTTAATGACATTTTTGTAGGGCAGAACAGACTACATATGAACTACAGTTTGACTAAAGGAATTTTATTTAAATTCAAGAAAAGCCATGTTTGCAATTTCTCATACGAGAAAAATCCCAAAATACTCAATTCTCAAAACAGCACACCATTTGCTTTGTAAGTGTCTATGAGGCCTCTGTTTTTTTTTTATGCTCATGCTGCAGGTATTCGACAAACGGCACTGCCAATCTCAATTTTGGAGCTGGTGAACCAGGTTCGAGTTTCAGCGTCGGCTCAACATCCTGTGATTCTGGACAAATCACTTAATCTCCTCGTGCCTATCAAAATATGAACGTGTCCTTGAGTAATGTAACTGGTGCTCATGTAAAGCTCTCCGATACCTTTGGGTCGAGTTTGCGCTATAAAAAACTGGAAAAATAAATATACCCTTTTCCCTACGATCGTCTGACTCCAATAACCAACACGAAACACCCTTTCAAATTTTATTGGGTCTTATGGTAGAATTGAATGTATAAATGTATAGTTTTTGCTATGTGTTAAGTGATTTAAGGATGACTTTGAGTCTAATTTAGAGTTTGGTTCATTAAAATTGCTGCAGGATATAATGCACTTGTAAAAAGGTGGACAAAATGTTTGTCATGTTTGTTACAGAGTAGCTTATCTTATAAAATTCTAAACAATTGTATGTCCACCTCGTGCATCTGTCATTCACACTTCACAGTATATGCATGTATCTAATGGGACATATAAAGCGCCAACCTACCTGACAAGGAACATAGTGCTGTATATAGTATGTAGAAGGAGGATTGTTTATGAATGTGAGGGGATAAGAGGAATTGCCTCCTCGTCCGTCTTCCCAGTACAGTCCTTACAGGATGAGTGATTTCCCAATCAGGGTTTACCTAGCCGACCTAAACGAATTCCAGAATGGTGCCTAATACCCAGAGATACTTACAAGAGGAACCTCCTATGACTACTTCCTGGTTTTTTCTCCTGTACAGGAATAGGATTTACCTTCCCGACCTGAAGCTAATATGTTTTATATTAATGTTTTATTGACAATACTCTAAACATTTGATAACCTTTTTTTCTTGTTGAGGCCAACTCTATTGTTGAGGCCAACTCTATCTTCTTTATATTGATATAATCTGTTTGGCATCGTCTTGCTCACATGATTGGACTGGGAGCTCTTTCTCATGATTCGCTGATAGGTCACTGAGGCGCGTGCATGCTAACTTATTGGTGGTCTAAAATCTTTTTTTTGGACCCTTTGAAGTTCTTGAGGCCTGATTGAGGCTTACTATATAAGCAGATTAGCATGTACTTCCTCAGCTTTTGCCTGGTTGCAATACGGCAGGTCAAGCGAAACTTCGCAGGCCGCAAACTTTCATTGTTTAGTAGATAGAGGCTACTTTCGAAGCAGTCTTTAAAAGCAAGAGAAGTGTTTTGCTCAGCTAGAGCACCTAGAACTGATGCTAATGAAGATCTAGTGGACCCTGATGAAGGAGGAACTAGGAGTCTCTCTCCAGGGATCAGACTTATCCAGCACTTCAATTTCATGCTTAAATTAATTGCTTCAGAAATATCGGTCTTTTTTTTTCTTTAACAAAAAAAGTAAAACCGAAATAGAGGAGTTATGAAATTTAGGGTGGATTTAGGGATCTGCTATCGGGTTACTCAGCCACAAATGTGACAGATATCCAGTCCGCTGCATTAAAAGTGCCCTTATTTTTTTTTTTATATATATATACTACATATAGTGGAGGACATTTTTCACCTCCCTCTAGTGAAAAAAATCGCCAGTACCACTGCACTTCCAGAACAGAGTAGCTTGATGTGCATCTTTGTCTAGGATATAGTTAATGCAACCCATGGGCCATGGGGTCTAGCTACAAGTGCACATGATGCTCTAAGACTGAAACATGCAACTTTTGCGAATTGCACTGTGCCACTTCCAAAGTGGTTGCAATAGAGTCGTACAAGGTGGCACCCCCATAATGTTTGCGGTGAAGCAGAGTGTAGGGATAATTCAGGGATGGCTGGGAGAGTTCTCATTAATAAGTATGCTAATCACTATTTATTCACCTATCACTTATTTGGTTTGAATAAGGCCTGTGCCAAATGTCCTTCCTGCCCAAAACAATCTTGCGTAATTGAGCAATTTCACACAACATTGTGATAAATGTGCAAATTTGCCAAGAGTGACATTTTGAGTAATTTTCCCTGCAAGATACTTATTTGAGGATAATGTGTTGGCAAGAGACATTCCTCCTCAATCAAGCTATTTTCTACTCAAACCAGCAGCACTTGGGTGTCTTGTGTCGCCTCTGTAGAGGAGGCATGCCAACAGTATTTTACGTAGTACACGATATTTTGTGTAATTTTTGTTCAACATTATCTCTGTTATACTTTGTTATACAAACTACATTTTGTCGATTTCACCCACCCCATATCATCGTCTGGACATCACAGCAGTGGACGCAATTAATTTGTGAGGAAATCGGTGGAGAAAGCAAAAGGGTCTTATTTTAAGCGAAAAATGTTGAATTTGAGGCCCAACTTTCAGGTACCAACATTGTGGCAAGAGTGTGAGAACTACATGCAGAATAAATGATCAAGTTGTATGGTCTTTCTGGTCACAAGGTCACATTCATTGCTAGCACCTTTGGTATTGATAAAATGATTGAGGGCCGATTGTATATCTGCCAGTGGCGGCTAACATGGATCTGGGGTGGTGGGCGAGGGGGTAAGGTGGTACAATTGTAAAAAAAAAAAGAATTTAGTTACCTCCCTACCACTCTGTCCCACATTGTCTCTCCTCCGACGAACAGGAAGCAGTCAGGCTCCCCTGAGCCAATCACAGTGCTGCAGTGTAGTATTGTTATTGGCTTCCATCAACCAATCATAATGCAGCATTGTGATTGGTGTGAACGCCATGGTTTGGCACTAAGACGGGAATTGGGCATATTCTCCCTGCAGGCTGTAATGTAGCCTGCATGGAGAACAAGCTAAAGTGTGCATAACTGTTTGGCTGGCCCGAGAGGGCCGGTCAAAGCATCATGAGCACTTTAGTGTGCCCACCACTCCTCCCCTGCTCTGTTAGCAGAGAAACCCTGCCCGCCCTCATGCTGCCGCAGCGTGGAAGTATAAAATGATAAAAAACATTGTGCTATTATAATTTTATTTTTCCTTTCTTTACTGCTGCACAGCAGCAGAGGGGCGACGCTCCTCCGCCTTAGAAAAGGAGCCGCCACTGAATTATCTACCATAAACTGCAAAGCGACATTCCTCCTTGAATTCATTTACGCTGACCTGTAGTTTACCATCCAAATCGACATGCTCCTACTGGCTCTTCAGTGAGCTCTCTGACGAAGCAGAAGAAAGCAGCCCGCGTGAGGTTGAGAACCTTCAATGGTGTGGAGTTAGTCATTCTGGGCACTGATATCCGTGCACCCTCTGTCTCAAGTGAATAATGCTGCACTGTGATGCCTGGATTGTGAGCCAAACCTTTCTGGCACGTGCATGAACATGGGAACAATTCGCTCATTTTCTGATCTCGCTGGATGTCGGCCAAAGCGATGCCCCGTACAGAACGTTCTGCTATGTTATAACGTGAATTCCATTAGCTTCAGGGTCAACGCGAGCAGGAATATTGAATGGAGACACTTTGTCAGCAAGCTTTGAAGCAGAAGGAAAAGCAAGAAAGGGAGAAATAAAGAGGCAGAGAAAGATAGGAAAGCAGTGACAAACGAGGGGGAGAATATAAAGAAGCATTGACAAAGCCAATAGGTCTCACCTAAGAGAGGTCTATTGGCGTTGTCAATGTTCATAATAGCCATGTTGTACAGCAGAACAGCTGCTATGCAGCATGGCTAAAAGTTTTTGAAAAGTGTGATACATGGCCACGCTGGCTGCTTTATAGTGTTTCTTTTACTTTTAACCATGCTGCACAGCAGCCACGCAGCTGTACAACATGGCAAAGAAAACAATGACAAAGCCAAATGGCTCTACAAAGTTGTACAGCTGCGTGGCACTGTGAGACATGGTTGAAAGCAAAAAAAAAAAGCGCTACAAGGTAGCCAATATTGACCACATATGAAAATGAAATGAAAAGAAGTTTCATAAAGGGCTCGAATGTTCTAGGGCGTTTTAGTGCTGGCAGCGCAACAGAAGGGTGAGTATGACACCTAGTTATGGAGCTGTGAGTTAAAAAGTCAGGTCTTAAGATTCTTTCTAAAAACTGACAGGGAAGAACTAGTCTTTAAGTTGAAGGGTAAGGCATTCCACTATTTGGTTGGGTTGTACCAAACACAAAGTTTCTACCCCCTCCCTTCCCCCGCTCCCCAACATGTTCTTCTAAACTTGGGCACTTTGAGGTTGGCTGCTGAGGAAGATCGAAGTGGCGTTCTAATTGATTATCAGTAAAAGATTTAAACCACTCCAAACTTTGCCTTGAATTCAAATGCATTATTGTAGAATATGAATGAGGAGTTTGTGATCGTCAATGTCAAACGCTGCCAAGAGATCCAATAGCATCATAAGGTAGGAACCCCATTGTCGAGGATACGGAGTACATCATTCATAATTTGCAGAATGGCGGTCTAAGTGCTGTAGTCAGCTCTAATACTAGACCAGAAGTCACTGAAAAAATTACTGTTGTGAATGAACTGTTTTGAATTGACTGTTAAATCCCGCTCTTCAAGATTTTTGACAGGAAAAGTGGACCTGAGATAGGATGCAAATTATTAAGGTCACCCTGATCAACACTGGGTTTTTAGAACAACTTGGCACAACTTTGAAACAGTTTAGTAACACTCTTTGAGTTGCTGATGAATTGATGAGCGTGAACCTAGAAGTGGCAAGATCATACATAATTCCTTCGGCTATTTTGGCAGGAGTAAGGTTTGCTAAGTAATAGGATCGAATGAATTGAGTTTGCAGATATTGCTGAGTATTTCCACCCGGCTATTTCTCTGAAAGTTGGCCAGATAAATATAGATTTTCTGCAAATGGGATGAAGGAAATTAGCCAGGAGTGAGAAAGGATGCTTCTTTCAATTTGATTTTAGTACAGAGGAAATAGGCGAATTCCTCACATTTCTTGCCAGGTTAACTATGTTTGAAATGGGTGAGGAGCTGCAGTAGTTTTAACTACCTCACAAAGCTCCATGGGTCCATTTTTGACCAGACCAATCTGGACAGCCTCGGGTATCACTTTAAAAATATGCTTTTTTATATGCTTTTCTGGCACAGCAGAGGTAGTCCACATTGGCCCTGGTTGGGTGCTGTCTTAATGCACTTTAAATTAATCTGAGCCATTTGTTTTCTTCATGAAGATCATGGCTATAGGAGGGAGACAATGTTTTCCTCTTGGTCCTTTTCTCCGTGATAGGGGCAAAACTGTCAAGGATACCTAAGTTTGTTTTATTTAAAACATTGTTAGCTTAATTCACACCTTAATCTTTCATAGGATGCGCAAGATAAGAAGCGTATCTAGTGGCTAGGTCACTGTGGTTGAGATTCTAAGTATCTCCAATCAGAGTTTAGGACCTCTTCTGTTCATCACAAGTTGCTATTTTGGTGAAAGACATCTGAAATATGATTTACTAGTGGTTGAACAAACAACCTGGGAGCGGGTCTTCAACTCGATGAAAGTTATTTGTTTGCAATGATGAAACCCAGGGTAGCCGCTTTGATATGAGTGGGCTATAGGGAGTGTTGTATCAAGCCATTCTTTAGTAGAAACACGGAGAACCATTGGAAAGAGTCATTAGGGTTACCCTAGTGGAGATTGAACCATCCTACAAACGTGTGGCTGGTATGGGACAAAATGAGCTGAGAAGTAATGTGTTCCATAGAATGTTCAACAAAACCATGAATGTCATGCAAAGAATGATTGGTCATGTTCAATCTCATCGATTTAGAGGTAAACAATTTGATTTCCACCCACTATGAGATATTAAGAAGGGACTCGATTATCACTTGACAAAAAAAATAAAGTTCCTGTAGCTAACAGCTACCCCACCTGCTGTTCTTCCTTCTCTATCAAGATATATGATGATATAGGGGAAATGAGTAATTGCATGCAGTACTGGGTAGCTCATTAAACTCTGTTTCTGTTAGCACCATATTATCAAGGTCCATATCGACAATTGTGTCTGAAGTCTGTATCCGGTGTTGGACTGCCAACTTGCCAGTGTATATAAAATATACATTCGCTATTCTAAATTCCATATCTACTTATCTATACTTATTTTGCAAAGTAATAAGTAGTTTGAAACAGTGGATGCAATATTTCTTTTATGTAAAATATTGCGTGGCATATAGTGGAAGTATACCATTCCAGGCCTTTGCATACAGAGCTTCTTATGGTGGGCCCGATTCACAAAGGTAAAGTTAGACCATAAGTCTAACTTTACTACTTTTCAATATTCACAAAGGTAAGTTACTACTACTAGTAGTAAAGTTACTAGTAGTAACTTACATTTGTGAATACCGAAAAGAAGTAAAGTTAGACTTTTGGTCTAAGTTAAACTTTTGATCTAACTTTATCTCTGTGAATCGGGCACAAAGTGTTCCATAATTCACTTGAAGACATGAACAGGCAATGAGAGAATATAATATGAATTTGTATGTTTAAGAAACTGCAGATAGATGAAAGAGTAGATCTCAGATTCTGGGAACTTTTCCCTCTTTTGACGTCTGCTAAATAAAGAGTTAAGAGGAAAGAACAAGCTAGTCTAGGCGTGTGTCTATTTACTGAGTTCCTTTGCCTTTCCCTTTAATGTAATTGAAAGTGTGTAAACATTGACAAAAGAACCTCACCTTGAAAACAAGCATTATAGCACTGTTTGTAGAGGGATGTAATTGCAGCAGTCACAACAGTCATGTGTCATGGGTTACACAACTTTCTAATCGCCAAGAAGCCAAAAAGGGCAACTCGGAGTGCATCAAAATGCTATGTAACAATCGATGACTGCTAGATTACATTCTACAATGCTTTAAAACTTCTTAAAGTTCTGCAAGTATAATTTTATGCAAAAAACTTGACAAACCAACGTTTCTCTGGGGGTAGTTTGGGGGCAAAATGTGCATTCAATAGCAGTAGTAGGAGGATAGAGATGCGTTATCAGAACGGTGTCGGAAAGTTAGTAGAGAAAACAGCGACTCAAAGAGAGTCAATCAACTGCAAAACAATCACATAACAATTCACAGAGCTGAATAAATATAATTTATATTGCGAGATTAGGGAAAACGGAAATCAGAAGACAGGATGACGATGGCCACCACTGTTTATACTGAAGCCGTTTCACCGTTCATTTGGACGGATAGTGAATGCAATCAACAACTGTACTATAAACATGAGTGTTTTAAGAATGGACAAATTGAACCTCGATGATTGGGTGGAGTACATCAAATAGGGATAATCATCCAGTGGGGTAAATTGTGCCTTATCACTGATATACACCTATCATCGGAATGTCTCTAAAATGACTTCCCCAGGCTGAAGAAGCCATCGTCTATAAATGCAGAAGCAGAAATGAGGCTGTCAATTACACAGGTTGTAATTTAATGGAATGCTTTTCTATCTATACAATCTGAGGGTGCATTCAATCTAAGAAGGAATCAGAACCATCCACATAAACGTCTTGGTGGCCAATCTCTGCACAACAATTACAAGATTTTGCAACCAGCCCTGAAGCCAGGCAATTTTTTGCACTAATGCCATGCATTTTTGAACAACAAACAGCATTGTCATTTTGTATCAATATATGTAGGAGCTGGTGCAAAAACAAAATTTTTCACAGAATGAACAGTGAGGAAATACAATTTTTGCACAAATAAGCAATTGCAAAAGTTGATGGGAAATTACCCAGCACTGATGCAATGTAAGCAGTCTATCTCTGCCAGATCAGTTGGACCCATAACAACTTTGCAACATCCTGCTCAAAGCATTAGTGTAATCCCTTGATCAATAAAGGTATTAGCCCTGATAATAAAGTTATCCAAGGTGCCCGTTGATAGAGTCCCTTCTGCAGCTGTTTTACTTCTGGTCTCTCAGGTAGACATTGTTTAAGGGGAGAAGCAGCAGTAGCGACTAGAGATATCCTACATATATCATTTGCAGGGCATACTAAGGGGAGTAGGATACACCTATTCAATATCTATTCTAGATGGAGTACGGAGGATACAAACCCATGTACCCTGTCGGTTTTAGAACAGGTATTAGCAAATGCCCCTCAAACTCTAAAATCATAGTGGGAGGGGACTTTAATTGCACATTTGAACGCCTATCTAGGGAGGATCCCCTGTGTATAGAGGAGGAGGACTCCAGATGGTCTATACCAGCCCTCTCATTAGCGCCAATTAGAAAATGGTCAGCAAGGGCAATACAGATCAATGCCCTGACCATGGAATTTAATTTAAGAGCATTAAATGGCAGGACAATCTCCGATCGCTCTGGAGCAATGACCTTTAACAGGCTTAGTGGCCAGTCCAGGATATATTATATCTTACTGGACGTCACATTGTGGCGCGACTTAATAGATATGGAGGTCGTACCTTCGCAGGATAGTGACCATAACCCCTTATGTACAAAGTTAAGGTGGGGTAAATTAAATGGAAATGAGCATAATGTCCATTTGAGGACAACCAATGACGTTATCCCTTATAATGGTAACCGTAGGTTGAAATGGGAGAAGGCTCAGCTCCAGGAAGGAAACCTGGAGAGGATTAGGGACCATGTAACTGAATTGACATTAGAGTTGGAGAATCTTTTTTTTTTCCAAATTCTTTTTATTGTTGCGTCAGAAGGATCACACATGCAAAGGATCAGCACTCGGTAGAGCGTCAACATTCCGCTCTAGCCGACAGCCCGCAACTTTTCTGGTGTCGTTAGACATATCACCCCTTATAAGAACTCTTGCTTTTGAAACAGCCACTGAAAAAAGGAACAATGAACTAGAAACATCCCATAAAACAGCAGGTCTCTACCCTCTCCCTCCCATCGCCCCCTACCCGGTCCCCTCTCCCCCCCACTCAAGCGTTCCTGTCCGTCCCTAGCACGGGAACTGGGCAGTATGGTATACAGTTAACAAGCATGCAATCCCGGCGTCTAGACAATTCAGGCCAGGGTTCCACAGGCTTCAGGATTGCAGTTCACAATGTCTCATTCTAGTCCGTGGTAGTGCCTCCATTTGGCCCAAACCCTCCGGAACTTTTTGGGGCAACCCCTTGCTTTGTAGGTCACTCTCTCCGCAGCCATGTATAGATCCAATCCACGCCTCCATTCCTCTAAGCCTGGTTTTTCAGGGGCCCCCCAGCGCCGTGCAATGTCCCGTTTCGCCACCACTAGTGCTAATACCAGAAAGATGATCAAGGGGCGGGGTAGGTCTACTTCTATAGTCGAGCCCAACAGTGCCAATTTGGGATCCCGTGGAAGGTCCACTCCCAGCACCTCCCCCAGTTCCAGGAACACACTCTCCCAGTAGTCCTGGATGACTTCACAGCCCCAGATTATGTGGAAGAAATCCGCACTCTGCTGGCGGCACCTAAGGCATGTCGTGTCAGGTGCTCTGCCCATTCTAAAGAGCCTCACCCTGTCAAAGTATGATCTGTGCAGCACCTTAAATTGAATAAGGCGGAGCCTCGATTTGATGGCCACCTCCCGGGGATGCATGAGGGCGAGCTCCCAGTCTAGATCCTCCATGTCTCCCACCTCCGCCTCCCATTTAGCCCGTAGCACCTGCAGATCCCCTAGCATGTTGTTGGTCAAGGTTTTATATGTGAGGGATACCGCCCCCCTCCCTATCTGTTCCTGCAGCAGCCTACCCTCTAATGGAGCATATTCAGGAAGGTCCGAAAGCGCAATGTTTTGTGCCCTCCATGCGTGTTTCAGTTGAGCGTATTTGTAGTATTGGGTGTTGCGCAGGCCAAATTCGTCTTTAAGTGCTTGGAATGTTTTCAGGTCTCCCCTTGCTATCACGTCCCCCACTGTGGAGATGCCAATGTCGTCCCACTGTCTGAAGCCTTTCAGTTTACGGAGCTCTCCCAACCATGTACAGCACCAGAGGGGTGTCTGTCTAGTGGGCCGTTTTTCCCAACCCATTCTTTTGGATGCCCTATTCCAGGCTGTTAACGTAATCTTGGTGGCAGGGAGAAACTGCTTTCCCACCGCTTCCCCATACAGATAGTGCAGTATAGTTTTACTTGACCATTTAGACCTTTCCAGGGCGTAGGTGGGGTGGTCGGCTGCAGCGTGTAGCCATTCGTTGATTGGGGCGAGATGTTCCGCCCAGTAGTAGGCCTCTAGGTTGGGGAGCGAAATCCCCCCACTGTATTGGTGTCGCTGCAGGGTGGAGAGCGCCACTCTCGGCTGTTTCCCCAGCCACAGGAAGGCTCGCAAGTCAGCGTGGATTGTGTCCAGGGTCTTATTTGGCAATGGATAGTACTCATTCTGGAGCGCGTAGAGGAACTTAGGGAGGATGATCATTTTATATAGTGCAGCACGCCCCAGTAAGGTGAGCGGGAGCTGTCTCCACCTGTCCATCTCAGCCGTGGCCTCCAGCATAATGCGGGATAAATTGGCAGTGAAGGAGCGCGTCCTATCTAGTGTTATAAAGACTCCCAGGTATCGGAAGCCGTCGTTAGTATGTATCAGTGACCCTGGCAGGCAGGCCCCCCTCTCCATGCCTTGTGGATCGTAGAGGATCGATTTGTGCCAGTTTATTTTGTGGCCTGCTCGCGCCCCAAAGTCGTCAAGCTCTCCGAATAGTGCCGGGATAGTCGTGTCTGGGTCTGTCACGAACAGTAGTACGTCGTCGGCATACAGGGATATTTTTTCCTGTGTGGCAACTGAGCCCCCCCATGTAAACCCTTTGATTGACTGGTTTTGCCTGATTCGTATCGCAAGGATCTCGATGGTGAGGGTGAACAGGAGGGGGGACAGTGGACAGCCCTGTCGTGTGCCCCGCCCGATAGGGAACTCGCGAGACAGCTTCCCATTGACTCGTACTCTCGCCCTCGGGCCCGAGTAGAGGAGCTGTACCCATTTTAAGTACTTGGGCCCAAACCCAAACCTTCGGAGGGTCTCCAACAGGAAAGGCCAGTGGACTGCGTCGAATGCCTTCTCCGCATCCAAGGAGAGGAACCAATGGGGCTCACTTCTTTTGGAGACCTCCTGTAACCAATTGTGGGTGCGACGGAGGTTTAGTTTAGTGGCCCTATCCGGAAGAAAGCCGGACTGGTCCATATGCACTAACTCAGTGATGACCTGTCGCATGCGACGAGCCAGGACTGTGGCCAGAATTTTTGTCTCTATATTTAGCAATGAGATTGGGCGGTAGGATGAGCAGTCATCTCTGGGTTTCCCTTCTTTGTAGATTGGCACAATGGTAGCCAGGTCCAGGTCCGGAGGGAGGTTCCCCGCCCGGTATGATTCGGTAAAGAGGGCCTTCATGTGCCGCTGCAATAAGTCCGCATTCCGTTTAAAGAACTCCGCCGGGAAACCATTCGGCCCCGGGGCCTTCCCCGGCTTCATTGCCGCTATGGCCTTCGATAACTCCTCAAGGGTTAAGTCCGCCTCTAAGGTGGCACTAGCTTCTGTGGACAGGGTAGGCACCTCCATGTCGCCCATGTATCGTTGGGCGTCCTCACTGTCCCCCAGGTCCCTGGCCCTGTAGAAATCCTCATAATAGGATGCAAAGGCTTCCGCTATACCCTCATCAGTGGTGACCCTCCTGTCCCCAGTCAACTTGACCTGATCCACCCAGCGCGACATACGCTCCTTTCTGCTCAGCCAGGCCAAAAGTTTGCCCGACTTGTCGCCCACATCGTAGAGCCTGTGGAGAGTCGCCAGAGCCTGGGTGCGAGCTTCGTCCGTGGCCAGCTCCCTATAGTGCCTCTGCGCGTCAAGCAGCCGTCGAAGGCTCACCTCTTCATTCTGCTGGAGGTACTCCGTTTCCAAGGCCAGGACATTCGCCTCCTCACTCGCTATCTTGCCCTGTTGTGCACGCCTGGCCTCTCCCAGCCTACTCTGGATGCGGTCACGGAGCACTGGTTTCATCGCCTCCCAGAGGGTAGCGCCGGATTCCACAGAACCCTCGTTCTCGGCCATGTAAACCCTAATGTCCGCCCGTACACCCCCGAGTATTTCCGGTGTTTGAATGTCCCACGCCGTTAACCTCCATTGTGGCCTCCTGACTCCCTTCCCCCGTCCCAGGTGGACGTACAGCGGGGAGTGATCGGAGATCCCTCTCGCCTTGTATTCCGCTAGGTCACCCGCCGCAATCTCCTGCCGGGATACAAAGACATAGTCTAACCTGGAGAAGACCTTGTGCGCCCCAGAGTAAAATGAATAAGTGTCTTGTGTAGGGTGTAGCCATCTCCACACATCAGTGAGGCCTATGGTGGTCATGAGCCGCGCTAATGCTGTTGTGTGTCCCCCTGTGCGTGGTGGCCCCGATCTATCTTGCATGGTGCACATCACATCATTAAAGTCCCCTCCCACTACTTGCATGGTGTCAGCCGTGTCCAGCAGGATGGCGGAGACTGCCTTTAGTGTGCGTGGCTGTAACTTGGGTGGGGCATATACTGACAATATCGTGTATCTACGTCTTTTCCACATCCCCTGAACCCCTACATACGTGCCCTGCGGGTCTAGCCAGGTGCGTGTAATCGTAAATGGGACTGCTTTATTTATGAGAATCGCAACCCCCCTGGAGTCCGTTGTGTAGCCTGCATGTGCCAGGACCGTGTATCGCCCCCTCGCTATGAATGCGCAGTGATTCCCCTTTAGGTGGGTTTCCTGGAGGAGGATAAGATCAGGTGCCAGTCTCTTGAGGTAGGCTGTAACCAGACCTCTCTTAATTTTGGACCCTAAGCCGTTCACATTCCATGTTAGCACCTTGACCCCTGGGTCAGTGCTGTGTGGAGTATCTAGTGTACTTGCCATCGTGTATCGCAGCGTCCCCCCCGAGCGGGGCCTTCGAGTAGGATAGACTCCAGGTATGGGCTGGCACAGCCCTGCTGTTTTCTGCTGAACTCCCCCCTCCCCCCCGTTCCTCTCAACGACCCCAACATGAGGTAAAAGGTAAACCCGCTTGCCCCCCCTCCCCCCTCCCCACCTCCCTCCCCTTCCAGTCGCAGCCCCATTCGGGATTGAACTATCCACGGGAGAAGGCCTGTCGCCCTCCCACACATCCCACCCGTATTAACCAATAACCAGCACTAAAAACACAAAGGACAGTAGGGGGGGGTGTGTCAACTTGCTTGCTCTGCATCGCCGAGCCGCCATCTCTTCCCAATCTCGGTGCACCATTGTTCATGAAAATGAGTCTTGTGTGTCTACATGAGTCCCTTGACCTGCAGAGTCTCGCTCCAGCTGCTGTATTTCTTTGGCCAGCGGGTGCAACGAATCGCTTCTGCTGTCTTCCTCCTCTGCGCCGGACGCGCGGCCCTCCGATTCCTCCATGTCCTCTTCTTCCGAGCGGATGCCATTTCTCAGGCCACTGGACCTCGAGCCCGCCACCGAGACGCCGCCCGGGGACGTCGATCTGCCCCTGCCTCCGTCATGCATGCCCCGTGGCCTATGGGGTGTTGCCGGTGTCTTTTGCTGAGTCTTTTGCGTTCTCCGTCGCTGAGGCTTCGGTCTCTCCCATCTCGGTCGTTCTCGCAGCAACCTGTCCTGTGCCTCACGGCCCGCTGCTTCTCTGCTATTTAGGATGGGTCGCTCCTCGAGCCACTGCCATGCATCGTCCGGGTGTGCAAAGAAAATGGATTTGTCCTGATAGATGACCTTGAGTTTGGCCGGGAATAGGAGCATGTATGGAATCTTTAGAGACCTCAGTTTTGCCTTCACGGCGTCGAAGGAGCGGCGCTGTTTCGAGACCTCCTGGCTGTAGTCCGGGAAGATCATTATGGTGGTATTTTCAAAGCGGATCTCTCCCATCTTCCTGGCTTCGCGCAGGATCAGATCACGATCTGCGAAGTTTAGGAACCGCGCTATCACTGGTCTCGGTCTGGCACCCTCCGGAGGTCTGGCCAGGAGTGCCCTATGCGCCCTCTCTATTATGAAGCACGGAGAGAACCGTGCCGTCGGAAAGGTGGTTTTCAGCCAGTCGTGGAGGAAGACAGTCATACTCTTTTCCTCAATTCCTTCCCTAAAGCCCA
This sequence comes from Lissotriton vulgaris, assembly GCF_964263255.1. NCBI lineage: Eukaryota > Metazoa > Chordata > Amphibia > Caudata > Salamandridae > Lissotriton > Lissotriton vulgaris. The sequence goes on along the minus strand of NC_141694.1, from coordinate 1,059,308,710 downwards.
CAAAGCGTAGGTTGTTCCGCCTTGACCTATTTTCGGCGTCGTCAACCTTCCAGAGTAGTTGACGGTGAGAGGCCTGCAGCTCCGCCATGTCTTTCTTGAGAGACGTGATCGATTCCTCATTGTCGGTCAGTTTCGCCTCGGCTGTCGTGACCCTTTCTGCCAGGTTCCTGAAGTCCTGCCGCAGTAGCGTTACCTCGGACCCCACCTCTCCAATTTTGGTCTCCAAAGCTGCTCGTGTTGCTTGGATGTCCGTTCTGGACGCCTGTATGGCCTCCAGCACCATGGCCGTGTCATTGCGGGCGCCCGGTTGTATGGACTGTTGTTCCACCGTAGGGCGCGGGGCCGCAAAGTTGTCCATCGGGCCCTGCTTCGTGGTCTTGGGCACCACGTCTCTCTTTCCCATGGTTGCGCAGCCCCGGGGAAGGGTCTCCTTGTACTGCCCTCTTCCTTTGTGTAGCGGCGGGGTCGGTCTTGCGTCTGGGACAGTTGCACTGTGCGAAGGGCCTCCTTCTGTCTTTGTCGGGCGGTTTATGTGAGTGTCCCCACTGCCACTCTTGCAGGGTCCGTTCACTTCCCAGCCCGGGGGGGGGGGGGGGGGAGGGGGGGTTCTCCCGACGCCGGTGACCTCAGGCAGCGTCACGCGTGGCGGGCAGCAGGGCACCACTCAGCCCACTCCGCCCCCCCGCAGACTCAGGGGCTTCCAGCACCACGAGGCCGGGCAGGCTTCAGCGCTCCGCTGCGGCCTCCAATGCGCCGCTGTCCCCCCGGGTGCTCCTACCTCGCGGCCGCCATATTTGTTAAGGCGGCCGCCGTGCCAGGCAGTGTGGCCCGCTCCTGACGCTGCACCGGTCCCGGTCTCGTCTCCCACACTTCGGCCCGTCCGCCGCGCCGCCTCCGCTGCAGGGCCCAGTCTCACCCCGTCTCGGGTAGGGGCCGCGGGGGGCACCTCGTCTTCACCGGCCTCCGCACATTATGCCGGTCGCCATCTTGGGGTCAGGCGGCCGGCGGGCACCGCGGGCAGAGTCCTGCTTCCCGGGGGGGGAACTATACGGGCCGATCAGACGGCCAGGTAGGTCGTGGGGTCACTGTCCGCCAGGATCACCTGCACCGGGGGCCGCCGGGCGTGAAGGCGCGCATTCCACCGCCGAGCGCCGCGGCCGCCATCACGGACGCTGGCAGATCTCAGGAGCTGTCGTCCTCACCGGCTCCCCGGCGATTTCCGCGTCGGATCACCGCTGCTGCAGCCCGGAGCAGGTACTCGGGTGTCTGGACATCCGTGTGGTGCTGTTTCCAAGATTTGGGGGATATGTATCGTCGGATTAGTGTTTGGCTCGGCCGGAGCTCCTCTCAGGCACGTCTAATCGGCCATGCTGCTGGCCACGCCCCCCCTAGAGTTGGAGAATCTTGAACTAGGAAGTGCTAGTGCCCCAGGGTTGGCCTTTTACTCGGCTTATAAGAACACGATAGAGGATGTAGGACAATACTTTGTAGTTCAGGGTAAAAGGGGTAGAGTGAATAATACACCAGCTACAACCAGTAACCCGTGGTATTCAGATGAGTGCAAGGCGAAACGGAAGGAGCTAACAGCCGCCCTGCTTCAAAAGGATCCATCACTAGTTAGAGCGGCTAGGAAGGATTATGCGAGGGTGTTAGTGTTGGCTAAATGAGAGTGGGAGGAACAATACTGGCAGGATCTTAAATCTGCGGCCAATAAGAAAAATGCCACGCTGTTCTGGGATTTGATTAATAAGGCTAGTCAGCAAAGTACACCACCTATTGCTAACCATATAACGGAACACCAATGGCACTCCCACTTCTCTGCACTGTACGGTGGGAGAGAAGTGATAGGTTCATCTCCCCCGATCCAGAAGCTAGGATTCAATCTCAACTGGAGTTTGAAGAACCATTTCTGCCCTCCGAAGTAATTCTGGCAATTAAACATCTGACCCCCAGGAAGGCAGCTGGCCAGGATGGGATACCAGGAGATCTTCTCCTGAACGATCCTGATGCCTGGGCCAGACTTATTGCCGTAATAATGAATATGATCGCCAAGGGGTACCCGGTGCCAGATTCATGGAAGGGAGCAGAGGTGGTAACAGTCTACAAAAAGCGCCCTAGAGATGACCCTGCCAATTACAGACCGATCAGTCTGATTGACGTGATCCAGAAGGTGGTTGGCAGGGTCATCATTTCAAGGGTGGGTGTCTGGATGTAAGAGGAGCACGTTCTCTCCCACTTCCAAGCAGGGTTTCGCCAGAAGGTGGGCACAATGGACCAGGTCTTCCGTTTTTTTGCGATCTATTGGAAGGCCGTGACCATCAACAATGGTAGCCTTTATTTGGCATTCATAGATCTCAAAACGGCGTTCGACCTGGTTCCACGGGCAAGGTTGTGGGAATCCTGGAGAAGATGGGTTTCCCAAAGGCTCCTTTGGGTTTTATAGTAAAGCTACATGAAGGGAACTATGCGAGGATCAGATGGGGCACCCAGGGGCAACTGACAGAGAGGGTGCCCGTGAGGAGTGGAGTCCGCCAGGGATGTGTTATGGCACCGACCCTTTTCTCCCTCTTTGTGAAAGGTGTGGTGGATCACTTGAGGGAGGAAGCGGCAGATGCACCATCCCTGGCGGGGGAAAAAATACCTACTCTACGCTTCGCGGATGATACCATCTTGATCTCCAAATCCCCCATAGGTCTCCAAAAACTCCTGGACCGCTTTAGTGAGTTTTGTATTGATAGAGGCCTCACCATCAACACCTCTAAAACAAAGCTTATGGCCATTTCACCCTCCAAGAGATTCAGGAATAACATTTTGCTTAACGGTGTCCCTTTGGAGCTGGTTGATTCTTTTGATTATCTGGGAGTCAGGGTAAATAGCCGGATGAGATGGAAAGATCACTTGGCCAAAATGTTATTAAACCACAAAAGAGTCTCAGAGGTGGTATTAAGGGAACAGCGGGAGTCGATGAGTAAACCTGTGGCTCCGACTCTAGCAATATATGATGGCCAAGTATTACCGGCAGCTCTATACGGTTCTGAGTTATGGGGGTTTGAGAACATAACGGAGCTAGCCACATCGGAAAATAAATTCATGCGAGATCTGGTGGCCCTCCCAGTCTTTACCCCGCTAATCCCGCTGCGGCTAGACCTGGGTAGGCGCACCCTTAAAGATAAAGTATGTTTGCGCTCACTACTTTTTTGGGTGCGACTAAGAAGGACCCAGGAGCTACATATTTATGCTGCAGCTCTAGATGAACTTATCTTGCTCAACACAGGTAACAAAATCAAGTGGCTGTGCAACCTGAGACAGCTGGTTGTGCAACTGGGCCTAAGCGAATCATGGTTGAGCCAAACTCCGCCCCCTAAGGCAGAGATTAAGAAACTTTATTGGGACTGGGTACAGGAGACGATCATACGCAGGAGTGAAGGGGGGCCCCTCTCCCAGCGATTTCTGGAGATCAAATGGATAAGAAAATTGGAACCCTTCCTTGACTTTATAGAGAAACCCCTGGACAGAGCACTTTACCTCAAATTCAGGCACAGGACTTTGCCGGTGAATGACTTTTCTTCTGGGTGGAAAAGTAAAGGTGTTCTCCCCAAATCATGCCCCGGCTGTGCAGCCCCTAATGAGTCAGTAGCACACTTTTTGTTTGCCTGCCCGGCTTATAGGGTCGCTAGGAAAACATGGTTAAAACCTCTATGCATGGGCCTGGGATCTTAGATGTCACAAAATGGCCCTTAGGGTCCTCCGTACGGACACATATTCTACTGCTGTGGTGTGTGGGGTAGCCAAATTTCTGGGTAGTGCATGGCAGACCCGCACTAGGAGGGCCAAGCGTTCCGCTCATCTAACCTAACCGACTGACAGCATTATGGCATGAAGTGTTTTTTACGGTTTTTATGTAACTAGCTTTGAGCTTGATTTTAGATAATTTAAACTGAGTAGTATATGAGGATGTTTGTATATATACGAGTGTTGTGCCCCATCTCTTTTATTTTTTTTAATGTACTGTATAAACTGTGTACTTTTATGATGAATTTTCCATCGAATAAAGTAAATACAACAACTAATAAATATCATAACTCTTTTTTTACCTGCACAAAGTGTTTCTTGGTTTTCTAATCTGCAGTCCCACTTGGCACACTCCTGGACTTTACTAAAGAGAAATGTTGTTGCCTTTCCCTCTACCAGCCACTCTTACTATGGATCTTTAAAAAAAGCAAAGTTTTCTTCGCCAATTATCAGCACCACTAAAAATGCTATATTAAGTCTGTATGCATCTCAGGCATTTGCATTAGTAATATGTTTTTATCTTTTTCAGATCTACAATCTAAATATAAATATCCTGCTTCAAATTTCATAGATACGCTACATTGTGTAACCCAATTCTCAATTCCTACACTAGTTCTGTACCTGGTTTATAGTTTTCAGATATTGAGGCTTTTTTTGGTATACATAGTCTCACCGGTCATGTTGCTTTGTAGATATACAAAAAATGAACATATACAAACTCTCTCAATTTGTTAAGATAAGTGAATTCTGAAATCCTGTCTTAAGTAATAAGTATTCTCTACAACAGTGGGAAAAAAATGGTTATGTAACATTTCACATTGGTTTCCATCTTTCATATGCCAGACCAACTTTTTTTATCAAACAATTGCAACTGGACTCCTGTTAAATTATATATGGTTCACTTAATTGATAATACTACTTAATGGAATTGAAAAACTGAACAAGGGTCATTGAAATATATATTATTTTAATGATCAGTGATATCCAATTTCTGGTTTAAAGTCTGTTGTAAAATCTCTCAAATGTTTACTATTGATCATTCCATTACATATGAAATCATAATAGGTAAATTGTCACTCATTTCGTTCACACTTTCATTATAGATGCTAAATTGTTTGATTTGCTCTTTTTTCTGCTATCAAATCTTTTATTATGATTTGGGAATCTGAGATTACTATACCTTCAACTGCCTAGTGAGATTGGATATTATATTTGAGAAATTGGATAGAATTTTCATTCAATAAGAATAAGAAAGCGCTTTTTCTCACATCATCAGTTTGGAGGACTTTGGATGTTAAATGCTTAAAGTAAACTGGTTTGCGTTAGATAGTATTATGTATGTAGCTCTTCACTTATTCTTTTATGGATTTTACATGCTTATATTGAGCAACACTTTCTTTAGTATTACTTTAAATTTACATTATGAAGTATGATTTTTTGTTTGCTGTTATTTTTAGCATGTCTTCCTTTCATTTTAGTACAAAACTCAATCAAACATTTTGAACGCAAGGCCGAGTCAAGCTCAGCTGCCTGGTGCACAGGTCTATTAGTCAGACACACCTCGCTCCTTACCTTACTACGCAGCATACTTTCACATGTACCATAACGCCTTGATTGAAATGTTCAGCATGCAGCACTGCCACAGTATTAAAAACAATGGCCAAGTGATGTTCTACAATGTACCAAATACGGATCCACAGGGAAAGAGCAGACATTTTAAACCGAAATCATAGCATAGCCGTCTGAAACTGAATTCAGACAAAACAGAAGTCCTTATCTTAGGTACCTCCCCCTCCGCCTGGGACGACACTTGGTGGCCAGAGGCCCTTGGAATAGCACCCATCCCGACGGATCACGCACGGAATCTAGGCGTCATCCAGAAACGAATAGGACCACTTTTCGTTTGTACAGGAATTATAGTTTTTCAAGAAAGAAATTAGTTTCCTTTCTACAGGATAGGGAAGGAGAGGTAAATATTATATCCAGCCACCTGCTTCTGTAAGTGGGCTTCATAAATGCGATAACCAGCTGCGTTCAGCTGAAAGTGGGGAGATACATACTGTATACAGCCAACTTCGGTAGGATGTGGCTATGTGCCAGGTGACGCTGTGTAAGTAAATATACTAACGAGCTTTCTGCCTCTGGGAATGGGCTACATAAATACACTATCCAGGCGTGTGCAGCTTGAAGTAGGGGGATACACACAGTATATAGCCACCTGCTGCAAGACTTGAGGGAGATAAATACACTATCTAATCATTGGTGCTGGAAGTGGGGGTAGATGCACGTTCTATCTAGTTTTCAGTTCTTTTGAAAAACAATTCCCAAAGTTCTGCTAAAAGTTGCTATTGATAAGAAGCGCAGGCACAATAAACCATGATCCAGTGGTTTGTAAATGTTTTATATTGCCCTCATAATCCTACAATTGAATTAAAGGAACGCAGTTAAAGGTTAAAACGCTTTTCTACCGTCATTCCTTTGTATTTCTTTATACATAACCAAATAAAGAAAATATCTTTATGCACCCTTCACAGTAACTTTCTGTTTCTAGACTAAAACAAGGGAGAGAGCCTTGAGCCACTGCCAAACAACAGCTGGTCAAATCTGCTGCAATCACTCCTACACCAAGGGCACACACTGCCCCCTCTAGCGTCAGCACTGTGACAGTCCCATCATCATGTGAAGCTGCCACAGATCAATATATCAATATTACCTCTCGGGACGGCTGGTTTCTGATCTGTAGTTGACAGTTACTAAGGAATATTCAGAGCGTATACTATCATTTAGAAGTATTAAAATCTAATAGTTAAGGTTACCACCATTTGTTTTCACTCATTATTAAATGCTCCGTTATTTTGAGGGGGTACTCATTAGAACCTGAAACACATTACACCCTGTCACTATACACCCTTCTGAAAATTAGTGGTTATGGTTTTCTAGGTAACTACTAAGAAATTAAGGGTTGCTTAGTTATGAGGCACACGTTTCCATGTAATACCCTTAACATAGGTTTACTGAATATGAACATTAGGGAAACAAATGCTTTATTGGTCACATTTTCTCTCCAAAAGTGTTCGACTGAGTGGAATGGAAGCTAAGAGGAGGCAGCAGACTTAAGGCAAAATGTCTGAAAGTGATCAGGTAATGTAGAAATTTAAGGCATGGTCAACGCTATAGTTTGAGAGGATTTTGTAACGTGGTAGAGCTATAGCAATGGTATGTTTTCCACGTTTGGCAGTGTTCAATGTTTATATTTCACTTGCCCTTTCGGCTGGAATCCAGTGCATTTGTGAAAACATGCAAAGGGACTACAAAACACAGGAGAACACATTAACAAACACAACAAAAACATGACACGATTCAACAGATCAGCCATCAAAACCGAGTGTAGCACTACGACATAACAGCACAATCAGTGATGATGAATTATCACTTATGCCTTAGGCTATACCGGTTGTTAACGCCCCTCTTCCTTTTTATAGGCTCGAGCCTCAGGAGATAAATTTACCAGTTTGCACAGACCTCAACAGGGGGCTACAATGCTATGCTAATCCTACTGAACTTCTGTGGCAGCAAGTGCTGCATCAATCTAAAGGTAATTGCATATGGCCATTCCAATATCTACTAAAGATATTAAACACTTCAGTACTGAACTGTTAGTTCTCGTTTTATTTGTAGTTTATCAATGCTGATAAAGAGAATACAAACAGGTACTGCGTCTTATGATCATAAAACAGCATTGAAGAGAAGCACCGACACAATAAACCAGGAGTATGAAGGTCCAATGGTTTGCAGATGTTTTGTATTGCCATCATATTCCTAAAATTGAATTTAAAGAACACAATTAACGGTTAAAACTATCTTCTACTGATCTGCTTGTTGTGTTTCTGTATACATAACCATATTCATGGAAAGACATTGAGTTGAGGGTATGTTAAAGCTGTTTTGTAATCACTCTTCAAAGGTTCCTTGAAAGTAACATTAAAGTACTTTGAGAAACCTCAAAAGCTGATAAGTTACAATGAAAAACCTCAAAGTCCCCAAATTGGCCAAATAAGTAAGCAACAGTCACTCCTCCTGTGCATTGTTCTTTGCCTCTCACGGGCCATCACCTATGACATTACTGACTGTAGCAAATATGAGATCACCAAGGACATCATCTCTGTATTCCATCTTAAGCAAAGTGAAAGAAATACAAACCCATTCTGGACCCTGCAGGTTGTTGAGATTCATTCTGTGGGAGTCTAGCAAGGGATGTCTACGGCACCTGCTTTCTGGTGTCCTTAACACAGTGGGCAACAAGCAGGCCAAGAGACAATTATCAGTTAGATATTAAAACAACAGTGTAACAAACGTACTACTAAATTCCAGTTGCAAGTCAGAAGTACTCCTGGTTTACTCTACGAATTCAGGGGTACGTGGGGCATACCAAAAAACTTAAGTCAGAAGTAATACAGGCGTAAGAAAGAGAAAAATCTCTGAAATAGGTTCGCTGTTAGGAGAAAAGATGGGGCGATAAAGCTCACCATTTACATCAAATTCAAAAACGAGGACAGATGAAGGCTGATAGAGGCTTGAGCTCATTCGCCAGCTTTATCTACAGGAAATGACTGACCATTGCTGGAAAGGTTCACATACGTGAAGAAACCCGAGCAAGGGCCTCAACATGACATGCACGTCTCAGTAGCACAGAAAGGCCTGGACAGTGGACATTTGTCAGGTGTAATTCACAAGATTCTACTTGAAAGCCCACCTCGATCACATTGTTATTGGCAGTGGGTTGTATATTCTGTTCAGTGGGCATCAGATTTGACGCATGGCGTCATCACCCGATCACGGGAGTACACTTCAAGTAAGACCTCACAGTCATGGACACGGCGTTTCTTTTAATTTTTCATGACCTTAGTTTAATTTTTGCAATCAAAAACATCTGACACATTGAAGCACATTGTAGTACATGGGCTACCACAATGCATTTCAAAAAACCAATGATAATGTCTGTTATGCATGGTTCTTACAGAGAGACAATAGCCTGAATGTCGGACTGCTGTGACGTAGCAAAAGAGGAAAAAGAAAATCTGATTTTCTGCTGCTGTTACTTTGATTCGCTTTTCCAGTGTTTCCCTGCCTCGCCTGGTTCTCCAGAGAACCATGAAAAGAGGTATAATATGGATTGACTTTGTCATCCATCTTGAATTGCCTCTACAGATGCCAATAAAGGCAGGAGAGTGCGTGAAACGCACTGGCTCCCCACTGTTGCCTCCCCTCTACTAGTCTCCATCACGACTGTCAGTCGCACATGTTCAGCGACCTGTAGGTGACAGGGTACTTCAGGGCCGCACAGACATACCTTCACCATGGCCGGTTCTAGGGATTTTGAGACCCCGGGCAAAGGGGAATGTGCGAGGCCCCTCTAATTTACATAAGTGACACCTTCAGGGCTCCGGAAGCTGCTTTGTGGAGACTTCTCCCGGCCACAGCTCCTCCTCCCAGCCTTCTTCAAGCACCTCTTTACAGCTCATATCGGGCTGAAGGTGTGAGAATACCTCGGGGCTGAGAGCTAAAATAGTGCAGATTGTAAAGTGCTGTCTATTGGTGTCCAGAAGAGTCTCTCAATGGGCAGCCAGACAGGAGGCCTAATTGCAGGACAAAATGTGTCTCCTTGCAACTGGCACAAGATGAAGTGTTCCTCTTCCCTAGGCCTCCCCACATGATCTCTGAGATGCCCAGGGAGGTGGCCCCCTCCTGTAAGCCCAATTGCAAACAGACACCTTTCTTCTATGGGATCGGCAGGGGCACAAGAGGTTTGGTGGTGTGTTGCACTGGTGCGGGCCCCATGCTGGTGGGCTTAGTGTGAGGCCTTGGGCAGATGCCCACACTGCCCATGCCTAGTGCCGGTCCTGCCTTCCACGGACAGTGAGCTGCATCAGTGCGGCTGCAGGAGGGTGAGGGGACTGGAGGCCTATGGGGTGGCGGAGGTGGGTGGCAGGACCTAAAGTACTTCATAAAATGATGGTGGGGAGGGACAGGCAATCTTTCTAGTGGTGGGGGGGGGGGGTGGAAAGACACCAGTTCAATTCAAATATTTGTTGGTGGAGTAGTGCAGGAGGTGGGTAACAGGACACCAAGTAACTCACATTTGAATATTTAGGAAGGTGGAGATGATGAGAATGGTCAGGAAAGTTGGGTATGTTTTTTAATTTGTTGGGGGAGGAGACTAGTTTTCAGGTGTTGTTTGTGACAGGTACAATTTTATGTACCTGGTCCTCGGGCCATGTTGTAAATGGCTCCCTCTAGCCCTGGGATTCCATGTGCTTCTGATCTCTGCAGGGGAAAATAATTTTCATAAACAACATAAAATTGTAGATAAGATTACATCAAATTATAGCTGTGAATAAAAGGGATGTTTTCATCGAAGTGTTTTGAGTGACATCATATATAGCTCGAGTTTCATGCTTGTTGTCTGTTTGATGTCACTGAAAATACCCCATTACCAAGTTACCCATCTCTAACTCTAACTATTAAAGACCAGTATTCACATCAGAAGTCTGATACAAGGAAATAACATTTCAAAAGTAATTCCACCAGTAAACAAGCATTAGCAATGCAATAGGTATCACATTTGCGAGAGTTTGAGATATTGGCATTGTAAATGAGAATGCTGTTTATTTGTCTGTTTTGCTAACTAACACATAAATAAAAGGTATTGTCATTTATAATGCCAATAGCTCAAACTCTTGTAATTGTGAGACCTATTCAAAGAAGCAGCCAGTATTGTCCTGGGCTGCTCGGACAGTGAAAGCATGCATGGTACTGAATGTTGCAGGAAATCATGCCGTGCCTGCAGTAAGAGTAGCTCATTAAAGAAAATAGTGCTTACAGACTAAAAATGACATGCCGTGTAACAACTGAAGTAAAAGGGCCAGTCCTTGTGGAAGGATAAATGAAGATAAGTGACAGTGAGAGTTACTAGCCATCGGAGTCCATGTACACCAAGATTGGTCAACATCATTTACCATGAAACAAAGGAGACTGCATGCCATTACAACGTGGTCGTTACAACGACTGCGTTGTTACAACACATGCCATTACTCGGCAAGTCGGTACAACAACTTGCTCTAGGGGTCAGAAGGTGTTGGATTTTACATCCAACACTTCCCTACTGTTGGACAGAATGGATTTGGAATCGTAAATTATACTATTCCAACATCCAGCGCCCCCCCATAGCAAGTCGTTGTTCCGACTTGCGGACTAATGGCATGCGTTGTTACAACGCAGTCGTTGTGATGACTGCGTTGTAATGGCATGCGGTAAAAAAACAAGCGGGGCAATGTGCCATATTCACCAAGATTGCAAAAGGTCAATCTAAGGTGATTGTACACAAATTCTCTTCTGGGCCCTATTATACATTGTGTGCACATTCTCGAACAGTGCCAGGTTGAGGCACAGACCGGGACTGTGTGCCCCATTAAATTTAAAAATGCATTGCTTCCAATGAATCTGTGAATTCGTGCCTACACTCTAGAAACAGTGAATCAGTCAATAGAGAGCCGGCTGGTTGAAACTGTCGGTCTGCCTTTTCATTGCAGACGGCGTATGTGCCCTCAGTTTCAAGAAGGGGCTGGAATCCTGAAAGCAGGGGGAGTGCAAAAGTACATCTGCTGATGGGGGGGGAGTCTTGTTATCTCTGGGACCTGTATACTTCAGCACCCAAGGAACATCATTACCAAATACTGAATGGGCAGAGCCTTGTATGTGGCCACAATCAGTGGGCCCTCTAATGCTTTTTTGCCCCTGCAACTACATCCATACTATGACACAAAGGCAAAGGATAAACATCATTGGCATTGGACCACAACCCCATGCTAATGTGGGAATGCTTCGATGGGATTGCGGCAGCGCACACTTTGCATTGACACGATGCAGGGTACAGAAGAGACTACTTAAGCGTAGGTGGCCCATTCTATAATACCACAGTAACACACGAGCACACTAAGCAGATGGAAACATCCAATCTAACCAAGGGGCATCATGTGTAATACTGTCCTTGGAAGGGGGTTAAGACTCCCATGATGTGTGCGTGCATGCTGTAGGTCACAGGTTTTCACCCCAATAAGTTGGCTCAGTTAATTAGACTACCTACTTCAGAGATCTGATGAGTAACCAGCAGGGCAACAGAGGTTTCTCACAATGGTAGAATTTACCCTGTTAGAAAACATCAGAGGGGTGAATTTACTTGTGAGCGCTGGACAGATGGAAGAAAATATTTTCACCGGCTGGCGGAGCTGGGACTAAAATCAGAGCCTCCCTCCTCCCCTTTTTGCAGGCTTAGTCCAGGGATCATGTTGGACTACACTGACGCTAATGCTTCTGGCCCTAGGGAGTGGCAGGGGTGTGTGCCGCCACGAAGCCTGGCTCTGGTCCACGTCCTGGGCCACGTGCTTACCTCCCTGCCTGCAGGCCTGCTTGCCAGCCGGGCCCCCTGCACAAACGAGTGTTAGCCCTGTAGTTAGAGCTGGGGTCTGTTCATATCGGATCGTGACCCAGCCAGTAAGTTATAGCGGAATCCGGCTTGGGTGCTGTGTGGGGTCATGTGAAGGGTTGCAGGCTGCAAGCATAAAAAGAGAGCGGAGATGGCAGTGGTAACTGGGAGGGCTCTGTCATCTTGCAGCCCTAGCACAGTCCAGGGTGGGGGCCTTTAGAGAGAGGTGTAGGCTCCCCTGTTCTTCCTTTCTTCAAGGAGGACCACATCACACTATATGTGGGATTAACTTTCTGCTCTAATTAGCGAGTGATTAGCAACAATTAACTGTGCCTTGGGTTCATAAGGTCTAAAGCGCTAGATTGACTATTTCCAGAAGGCGGAATGCACTGTAAAAAGCGAGAAGGGATAAAAAAAAAAAATGTATAATAAACCAACTAAGCATTATGGTCTACACAAGAGCATGGATTGCAAGAAACAAAAACGAACACATGGGGGACTGTAAAAGTTCAATGGATACGACAAAGCAGCCCTCAAACTATCTCAGCCAAAGCCCTAGCTCCAGCTGGATTAGGGAGAAGGCACCAATGTAAACATCTCCAATGCCTTTATCCCAAATCAAAGACTCGGACCACAGCACACCTCAGCAAAGGAAAGGCTTGGCGAATGATCAGAAGTAGGAAACATGACTGTTCAAGCCTGGAAAGAATGATAACGAGACTCAGAGCTGATATAATCTAACAATAAATAATACTGAGGAGTGTCCATTTTCACAGGGCAATAAAGACGCGCTTCTGGCTCGAGAAGTTTGAACTCACTTGCTTAACACTCTGGATGCAACATCAAGAGAAGTCGAGGTTCAACCAAACAAATTCAAAATCCAGATATCATTACTAGAGACTTGACCTAGTATGTAGTACCTATAAAGTCATGTTTTGATCGCTTATACATGGCATTCAAGGAATTGATGACTGGAGCAAATTAGGAGCAGTCATTGCCCAAACAGGAATGCACGTGTGAGACAATTCTCGGGAAGGTAACTACTCTCCCTACAATACTAACTGCACTAATTGAGGAAATTAAACATACAAAATGTCACATTGACGTCCAAAGTAAAAGAACAGAGCCAAATATGCTTGATCAGGGAACTAGGGTAGATCCCCAGTTAGAAATCCCTATAATTGAATCTTTAGGCGAACCTCTTCCTGCTACAGCTTGCAAAATTAAGCACAAGGTGGAAATTCACATGAAACGGGAGTCTTGTTGGCACGCTAAGTATGATGAGACCCCTGTTGACCTCATCCTTCAGCTCCTGGATAGTAATGGGAAAATGGTATGCTCACAAAATGCGATTTCCCGAGGCCTTGATGACGTGTATGGGCGTAGATCTTCTCCTCGGCAGCATGTAGTTCAAGCTTTCTTAGATTCAATTGAACTTCCCAAAATGGACCCAGTGGCAGCTGATGCCCTGGATGCCCCGATAACGAAAGAAGAGCTGACGCTGCCTATTCAAAAAATGAAATCTGCTAAGAGTCCGGGTAACGATGGACTACCATAAGAATTTTACTAGAAATGTGCCCCTCTTTTGGTTAACTGGCTATTGGAGGTTTACAATAAGGAAATCCAGAGAGGCGCCCTGCCTCCATATATGCGGGAGGCGCTAGTTAAGATGATATTAAAACCTGACAGAGATCCCTCACTTCCTAACTCATATAGACCGATTTCGCTACTCAACCTGGATTTCAAAATACTCAGCAGAATACTGGTGGCATGCCTTCTTCCCAGCATGTCTCGTCTTATTCCACATACCAATCAGGGTTCGTACCAGGGCGCAGTAATGCCCATAACCTGAGACGTATGGTGCATGTATGGCAGCCCCAGGCCTGGCGGAGGATGGTTGCGCACTGGCACTGTTGGACATTGAACAGGCCTTTGATTCTGTAGACTGGCAATATATGTGGTGGGTTCTTCGGAAGGTCAAGGTGTGAGTTGAATTTCTTAATTAGGTTCAGCTGCTCTACACAATCCCTACAGCGAGAATCAAAATCGGTAAAATGGTATCCAAACCGCTTGCCCTGTGTCAAGGCACCCGCCAGCTATTCCCGCTGTTATTTACAGTGGCTATGGAGCCTTTGGTGGCCGCCCTCCAGGAAAACAATGGGACCCTGGAGAATACGATACATTGATCTATCTCCGAAGCCCAGCACATTCGGTTCCGGTCCTCCTCGATGAGATGCGCAGTTCGAGTAGTCTCTAGTCTCCAGATAAACCCGGGAAAATGTAAACTGATCCCCATTGGAAGACTGGCCAAGTTGACACACACGGATTTGCCACAGGTAGAGCTGTTATGTGTAGGAGAGGAAGCATGTTACTTGAGGATAAGACTGGCAAATATGGCTGCCGCTTACCTATATCTAAATATTGGGAGAGTGAGCGAAGGAATAAGAGGTTCCTTACGATTTTGTCGTGAACTACCGTTATCTTTAATTGGTCGGATTGCACTGGTAAAAATGATCACCCTACCCCGTTGTCGATACGCACTACTACACTCGATTTATATGATACCACGACATTACTTCAAAACATTGGATACCATTATGACAAACATTCTATGGGGTAATAAATGTAGAAACGTGAAACTGGCAACACTGCAAAGAACATGAGCTGGAGGGGGGTGTAAGTGCCCTGCTTAGAATACTAATATATGGCTTCTCCGCTGCAACATGCAATCCATTGGCTGAACAATGACAATAATTGGGAACGATGCCTGTTGATGGGGACACATATGAACCGCCCACTGCCGGAGCTATTAATGCTTGGGCGGGGCGTTTCCAATATATCATGCGACATGTGACCACGACATAGGATACTGTGGTGTGGTGAGTGGTGGGGCGGGCTCCTTTTGCACTAGATATGCCCATAAGACATTGCGTCCCTTCGTCTGCATAGCTGACTCTATGTCAGTGAAACGGTGGAAAGAAGGGGGGTGTCAAATGCTGGGAGACTTGTATGTAGAGGGAAGATTTATCACGTGCGCAGAAGCAGAGGTTGCCTTTAACTTAGGAGCAGGTCAATTCCTACAATACGAAAAGATCTCGAGTATGGCGAGAGAGATCTGGCCAACATTCCCTGACGTACCCCCCAGCACTAATACGCTGAAAGTGATGCTGTATATGGCGCAGGGTAGACGACTGATATCATACCTTAAGGGAAGATCTGCTGGAAGGTGCACTTCCGGTTCAAACAAACTGGGACAGTTTGTTAGAGGAGCCTCGGACAGACAGGGAATGGGAGAAAATACATGAGAGGGTGCGAACAGTGAGCTCCAATGCATGCGTCAAACTCCTTTAGTATACTATGGTTCACCAGGCATATCTCAGCCCTTGTACCTTACATATAATATATCCCGCTCGCAATGATGAATGCCCGAGATGCAAAGAGAGCGCAGCGGATTTCCTGCATTTGGTCTGGGCCTGTCTGATGCTTCGTGCCTATTGGGATGAGGTGCTTGCATGTCTTTAAAAATCTACGGGATGGACAATACCTAGGGAGGTCCAACAAGTACTGCTAGGTTTACTACCCTCGCCTAAGTGCAAGAAGCTGAGTATACAGTTTGTTATGCTGGGACTCGTGTTAGCATAAAGACAAATTGCTATAACATGGCTCTGTCCTAGACCCCCAGCGGTAAGGGTTCGAATGAAGCTTGTGAGGAAGAATGAAAGACCGAGGATGATCTACAGGCATGGTCCCATATGATAGCAGAGATAAAGGAGGAACGGACGTCAGACATGTTGAGTACCCCAGGTGACAGAGTGGCCGGTTCCGAGCCGCCTAGCCTCCATTCAGAACACTAGAAGAGTAACAGATGGGAAATACTACGTGATCTCGAATGATCTAATGAACTAGCATAGTGCCCTCTTATTTTTGGTTTTGGAATACGACACGGAAAGGAGGGGGGAGGAGGGAGAGGAGGTAGTTAATAGTTTGTTATGGCATAATCATTGTTGGCAGTCTGTAGCGGTAGGCTTTGATGACCCAAATGCTATTAATATGAGCAATGAGTGTAACTTGGTTCTTGTGAACATGTCATGATATACGTGAAGTCTTAAAATGCCAATAAAATTGTTTTGTTTTTTTTAACATGGAAATTTACGCTCAATCTGTCTTAAGAATAGCAATCATAAAAAAGGGGAAATAGTTCCACAGAGCAAAATCAAAGCATCAATTCTTTAAACCTAGCAGAGACCACACAATCGTCCACCAGTATATCTATGACAAGCCTACTTTACCAAAAGGGAAACAGAAACGGCTAAGAAAACAAAACAAAAATAAGTAAAAGGGATAAAAGAGACGACTGCAAATTTTTACCCGTTTTTAAACCAGCAATAAAGGCAGTGGATCGGTCTGAAAATCAACAAAATGCATCCTAGTATCTGGCTGAATTGCCAGAGGCAATGCCGAGACAAATCGACCATGGATTACAAAAGGTGGCGGAATTACATCCTATGGGCTTTTGTTAATCCCTTTGGGGTGCGTGCTTACCTCCACCAAACTGCTGTCGGGACCCCTTCTGGATGCCCTGTTGCCGCGAAACCTGTTGGCTGCCCTGTTCTCCCTCCCGCCGCCGCAGCACACCATCTAGCCGCCGCCGGGTGGAGGGAGAAGTCTACACTGCCCGGGATCCTTTGCGGCCGCTGCCGCTAATCCTGCGCCCGAAGGCGCATAAAAAAACCGTGAGCCCCTGCATCACGGGACCGCGCGCGGGCTAAGCCCGGGCAAAAGGCGGGCCCTCAGAGGCCTGAGGAGGACGGGACAGACCACCCCCCTTGGCTTTCCCACATGAGGAGGTAAAGAGACTTGGACTCTATACTTTATGGTGCACCCAATATTTGACTGTATTAATGGACTTTAACTTTCGTACTTTAACTTCCCGACTCTGTCATTGCTTGGTATTACCCATATACATTTCATCGATAACCAAGCCACATTATGACTCGCAAGGGGGATAACAGAAAAGCCACCCCTCAGAGGGGTCCGCGCCATGGGACACAAGTCCACCACCCAAATGGGATAACACTGCCCATTCCTAGTGAAACAGATGAAAACAATTCTCGCCAGCGCGTAGATAGCATACTCAGCCTAGATTCCCCTTCACTAACAGCCGGTATTGCGCAAAGCCTTTCACTGGAAGAGGAATTAAATATTCTGTGTAAAACTAGGTATGTTCCAGTGGATTCGAGATTCGAACAACATAGTGCCCGACCCTGTCCTGTAAATAGTATCGGTACATTACCCCCTAACGACTGCCCGCTGGAACCGCCCCTATTACCTCAAAAAGTTAATACTCAAAGCATATCACTCCCCCAGGTCACATCTGTTAAAAGGAAGCACGACGGGGATAAATATAATGGGAATCACCCAAAGTTACAAAAACTGTCCGTAGGCCCCTCACTGGCTACCACTAATTCCTCCTTAACCCCAGAGGCTGCAGAAGAATTAGACCACGTAGTACCTCCCTCCCAGCTGGCTTTCTTGTCCCAGATTGAACTATTGATCAAATCTATCACATCGCCGTTGGTGGAAAAATTAAAGACTCTAGGGGACAGGCTGACGGGCCTAGAAGAAATGATCAAGGCCAACTTGCCACCTACTAAAAACTTTGTAACATCTAACCGTTCCCAGTCACCTGCTGCCTCCGAAGTACCTATGCCATCTACACAAAGCATTAATGCCCAAATTTAGCCACTAGCCCTTAATACATCAGCCCCATATGCTCCTAAGATCCCTTCTAAACCCATATTAGCACAGTGTACTGCTCTTAGAGCAGAGCTTAATAAAGCACCTTATATACAACTACCACCGGAGGCTGCCCCATTTGTGTATGACCTTTCGGGAGTACCAGCACTCTCTTATGGAAAAGTCGAAAGACAAGAAGATCTACTAAATAAGGTTATCTTTTGGTTAACAAAAAATAGACCCCTGCCAACCGACCTTAATGGAAGAATAGTGAGTGTCAGAAGGGTGGGCTGGCTAGGTTCTCTACCAAAAGACATTCCCGGTGACCTAGTGCTAGTTAAATTTAGGAACAGACATATTGTCCCATACCTGCATACCCTGCAGCCCCAAGAAGGAGACGGCCCTATATCCACCTGGGATTTACATGACTTTTACCCCAGTGCGTCATACCCCCCTCTTCCAAGACCAAAGACAGGATACAATCATTTGATGGGTAGAAACGCCTGTGTATTGAATGGTAGTAGCTTTTCCGTTTTTAATCGTTTCGAACCAATGTACCACAGCTACAAGCATGGGAAGTTCTATTAATTTGCTTGTAGTAAATAACAATCTGATGTAATGGTAGATCTGTGAATGCTAAGCCTATGAAAAGCATGTAAACAATAATGAAATTATCCCCACAGGCTGGTACTAAGTTTTTTAACTTGTACATACTTTATGCTACTGTATGTTTTGTTTTATGACTGTTTTTTAACTGTAAGCTTTTATGATTTTAAACCAAAGTCGAATAAAGCAAAACTGAACTGAACATCCTATGGTACATTTAGGGCTTGACTCTCCATCAAAGGCAACACCTTCATCAACCATACACTTGGGCTGCAACTCAGGTAGCAGCGGATAATGGCCCAACGCCTGCCTCTTTCCACCCACCTGTCGCACTAGCATCAAGGACAGGACAGAGGGTGAGCACCTGCACACTCGCTGCCTCAGCTATTAGCTACAAGAGATACAATTCTGCCGGCCTCAACTTCTGACAACAGGTACTGGAATCACTTAAAGTACCCCGCAAATCAGTTGAGCTCTCAGATCGATTGAAGTAATATGGATTGCTTTCAGAACCCAACAGAATTCAGGCACCCCCGGTCAGAACAACATCTACCATGAGAGCTTGGCGGCAAATCAGGAAACAGGACTGCCTTCTATGCAGAGTATAAGACCAGCGGTCGCTTTGACATTTTGAAACGGGAAAACCTCTTAAGGCCCCTGGCGACAAATGACGACCTGAAACACTTCGGGTGACTTTGAAGACACTGAATTCAGCCATCAAATGGGGCGGCTGAATAAAACTACAATTGCCACAAGGGTATCTGAACCTACAGCAAGCCTTACACAAGGCAATACATATTTGCAAATGGGGCATACTCATTTACAGAGTAATGAACGTTAGATAACCAAACGTTCAATGTGAAGGGAATTCAGATGTTAACACATGGCCAGAGAAGACAGTTAAGCCGGACACAGAGTCATTGTTAAAGGAAGCAGGGGGCTCAGATTTAACAAATAAGGCCCTTTCTTTAGAGAATGTAATGTTTTTGGAATTCAAGGAGTGGACGCCAGTGTAACATAACCCATCAATCATGCTGTAGACTGAGCTGGATTGCAATGGGCCTGAGTGAGAATAAAATTGAATGACCAGATCTTCAAAACCATTCCTGCATACTGCTTGAATATACTGCTGAGAAGATCCTCTCCGTGATTTCCTGTAAGGTAGTGGGTTTAAAAAAGGTTTGTTTGGATTCCGCAATGGAGGGATCTTTACCATTACACGACCTGCTGTGTTAAGAGGAAACATTGAAAGCAGATGAATCGAATAAGAGGGGTTAAAGGCATCTTCAAGCTGGTTAGTAAAGCAAAGAGGTAACGTCAATTGAAGGGTCAAGTGTCAGTTTACGCCTCTATTAACAGTGCCTTTCAAGTAAGTTGAATGGCCCAACATGTTCGCAATGAATATGGAAAATTGGGAGTTCAGTGACAAATTTGTGCCAATGATTATAATAAATAATTATATTAAAACAAAATTGACCTTGAAGAAGAGAATTATTTATAAGCTTGAACATAACTTACTGGATCCCTCCACTATATATGAGATGATCCCTTAGATAGTAACATGCGATCTTAAATTAAACCTTACTTCCCACCTGAGGAGGCTCCTGTTGCAGACTCGATGTTACTAGAGGAATTCCACTTAAAATATCAAAGTATAGCAGCCAGGACAATACTTTTCTTACAGTACTAGAGGCCCTGATATTGAAGGGACTTAATGGCTGCTTCTCGCCAGACATTCCTATGCTTTGTACCCAGATAGCAAATAAGAGCCAGTCAGTGCTGTACTATGCCTTTACGTCCATAAGCCCGCTGGACAAAGTCAAAAATGTTGCCATAGTGCTAAGGTACAAAAGGGACCATTACCCTCAGGTCATGACTATGGCCAAAGTTAACACCATGGCAAAACCTACATAAGCTATAGCGATGCTAGCAGGCGTTCATCAATGGACGTGAATATCATGGAACACCTGTTTGTTAATGTATTATAAAGAATTGAGTAAAGCAGCAAGCTCTGCCAAATGGGGAAATCAAATATCATATCTTTGCCTGGGGAGCATTACAAATGGAGCAAAAAGGTTGCACAGAGCGGCCCTACAACTATCATAGAAGCATGCACTGAAATAAATGGTACTCGAAGGACCTAAGTGCCCAGAAGAAAATCCTGGGTAAAGAGGTTAAGAAATTAAGAAATCAGAAAGCTCCTATAGAACATTCTATGAAGGGCATTCCATGAAAAATCAACAAAAAGTCATTGTAGGAGGGCAAATAGAGTGTGGAAGAGCAGAAATGGCTGGAACTCTGAAGCCTGTAAGAGTAGGAATCAGAAGGCTTTCTGGTGCTTCATAAACCATCTGGAAAAGGGTGAGAGCCAGCCAATACGTAATAATGTCCATCAAACAACATGAATATCTTACACAGAGCAGTTTTACCAGGCAAAGGATCTAAATAACAAGAGAAGTCCCTGGCCCTACCATAATGCCCTTTTGTACTTTATCTCAAGGAAATCAATCAACCGATCAGAAAAGGGAGGTGAGGCAAGGCAAATTGCCTGCCTACTACCATCTTCAAAGAGGACTCAGAGCTCTTTTACAGGATATTCAATTATTTTTTGGCAATCAAAATCAAATCAGACTCATGGTAAGAGTCATTATTGCATGCTATATAGTGAAATGGAGCTTACTCAAGCCCAGGAATCTATTGCTTGTGAGCATTGCAAGACATAGAAGCTTAGCACTTTGCAAGTCTCCTGTTGTCAGACTTGGAAGACTGGGCATGCAAGGAAAATCACATCTCATGTAATCAAACAGGCTTCAAAGCAAACTCAAACCCAACTAACAATTTAGTCAGTCTAACAATGATTATTAAGAAGTAACTTAAAAAGAAACAATTACTTTTAAAATGCTTTATTGATTTTACTAAAGCATTTGATCAGGTTAACAGGAATCTATGATGGGGAAAGCTGGCATCTTCGAATATACCATCTGACCTCCTGTGTGCGATTCAACTTTTTACACTATACAAGGGTACAAACAAAGTTGTGCGCAAACCATGCGGTTTTCACCAAGAATACTGATGCAAAGAGGTCTCAAGCAAGGTTGTGTGCTTGCTCCCACACTCTTTAATTTTATCTCATCCTTAACCTCTTCAGCGCGGCGCAAATTCCTGCGCTATGCTGAACGTTCTATTGGGCTTATGGACTCATGACGGAACGGTTCCGTCATGAGCACAGGCCAACCGACGCTCATGGCGGAACCATTCCGTCATGAGCATTGAAGGGGTTAAGCACCGTTTTGGACTGAGCCGCATCACACCTCAGAACACTTGGTGGCCCTGGAGTAATATCCCTTCAATATGCTGATGATGTAGTGTTGATAAACAAACGGGAGTAGGCCTCCAGAGACTTTTAAATGTACTGGACATATATTACAAAGAAAAAAAATGACAGTTAATCTTGGAAATACAAACATCTTGATTTTTGGTAAAAAGTAGTAAAGAAGGGTGTCTGGTACTTGGGGGAGCTGGCGGTTATAAGAACAGTAAATATAAATACCTTGGCGTATGGCTGCAATATTGTGGTTCACATCTTTTTCACATTAATGGTTTGAAACCCAAGTTAGCATCTATAATTGTTGCTTTCAAGAGCTCCAACGCAAGTGTTCTATCCGTCACTGATCCAAGTACTGTGCTCAATAAAAGCAAAGCTCATGTCAATGATGTCTTTTGAGGCAGTTGCTTACCCAGATAAATGTTGGTCCTTTTTAATATAGCACAGACTAAACCGCAATGCTTGCTTTCACAGCCCCCTAACAACGCTTTTCAAGAACCGGTCAGGCTGAAGTTTGACCCAATTGACCAGCCATTTTCCCAAAAAGCTTAATTATTTTCATACTTGTACTGTTTGAAGCAAGCAAGCAAAAGTAACTATGCTAAAGGCCTTCATCTGGAAGGAGATACTGCTGGGTGCCAAATACGAAGATATGCTATGACTACAGCTCCCCAACACCTGCAAGCGGAGCACCTTTGGGTACAAAACCAGAGGCTTCAAAATATTGTTAAATAAACAAGTTAAACGGATCTCCTTTTTTAAAGAAAAAGGATCATTCAGAAAAGGAAGCCACGCTTGGATGTCAATTAACACATATAAATACTACCAACTCCAGAACTACTTCGCTGAAAGCTTCAAAAGCTACTTCAAGATAAGATTACAACTACGTTTAGGGCTCAGGGCCGGACTAGGAACAGCAACCAGCCCTAGCAGTCTGCGGCTCGAGCGGCCCTGGTAACCAGCATGTGGGGGGCAGGGTGACCAACCGTCCGTAAATTTCACGGACAGTCCGTAATTTCGGCCGTCTGTCCGTTGTCCGTGAAGGATTGTTTAACGGACGCCATTTGTCCGTAATTTTAACTGGTCGCACAACCGGCACAGCTGCCCCCCACCTCCCTTCTTGACTGCGATGCGGAGGTCGGGTGTAACAGACTCGGAGGCAGTACAAAGCTCAGATACCCATCAGAATTGGCGAGGCACAGCGGGATGGCAACTCTCACACATTCAGCCCTTGATGAGCTCTTAAGAGGTGCTTGAAGGTGACAGAGGGAGGGGCGGCAGCTTCGGAGCAGGGGCATCTATTCAGATGCAAACAGCACTGAATGCATCTTGTATTTTCAATTGGTGTGAGACATTCCCCTTCTGCCCAGGGTTCCAAATATCCTAGAACCGGCCCTGATTACACTGAGGCAGCACTTGGCTCACTTCACAGAGCTTAATTACTGTCACTAAATTGTAAACAAACCTTGATTCTTCAAACATGCAGTCTATATTGTAATAAAATAGAGAAATGGCACAATCACACTCACACTGATTAACAAAGTATGGAGGACAATCAGTTAAATCAGTTCTCTTGGAGTATCTTCTTTCAGTACTGTACATCAGTGTGGGGGGAGGGGGGCAAAACGAACATTTTGGAAACAGAGCCTGTCTTCTCGTTGTCTTATCCAGGAGGGGGTAAGGAGCCATCCCCCACCCTGGAAGAGACCCAGATGATACTAGAATACTGCATACCCACCCCTGTGTCCACCCTGGTGGATCCTGTTCCCCCTCCAGTGATGGCTCTTGTCCCCCCATGTGGTGGCTCCTGCCCCCCCCCCTGCCTGTGATGGCTCCTGTCCCCTCCTGTAGTGGACCCTGTCTCTGCCCTGGGTGGCTTCTGTCCCAGTCCTGGAATGTCTCCTGCAGCGAGGGTGAAGTTCTTGATGGGCCTCTTCTCAAAAAGGCTCAGCTCAAAATTAATATGAAAAGGTGGGCGAGTGAGTAAGTGAAGGGATGGCTGGATGAATTAGTGAAAGGGTGAATGGATGAATGAAAGATTGAATAGATGGATAATGGGAGGGGGTGGATGGATTGATGAGTGAGTGGAAGGATGGAAGAGAGAAGATGGAAATAGCTGGATGTATGGGTGGAAGGGTAGCTGGATGGGTAAAAGGGTGGATGGATGAGTGAAAGGATGGATGGATTGATGAATTGATAAGTGCAAGGGCGAATGGATGGACGGATGAGTGAAAGGGTGGATGTAAGGATGGATGAGTGAGTGAAAGGGAAGGTAGATGGACAAAATGATGAATAAACCAGTGAAGGAGTGAAAGGATAAATGGATGAGAGAAAGGATGAATGAGTGATAAGGTCAATGGATGGATTCATGAGCGGATGAGTAGATGGATGGATGGGTGGGTGGGTGGGTGGGTGGATGGATGGATGGAAGGAAGGGTGGGTGGATGGATGGAAGGAAGGGTTGCTAAGTGAAAGAGTCGATGGAGAGAGAAAGGGAGGATGATGGATGACTGAAAGGGTGGATGGGTGGAAGGATCAGTGACTGGGTGGGTGGATGGATGAGTAGGTGAAAGGATGGCTGGAAAGGTGAAAGGGTAAATCGCTGGATGGATGAGTGAATGGATGGATGGGTAGAAGAGTGAATGGCTGAGTGTACAGATGGATAGGGTGAAAGGGTGAATGGATGGATAATGGATGGATGAGTGAAAGGATGGATGAAGGGATGGATGAGTGAAATGAAAGATGGAAGGATAGGTTTGCAAATGGCTGAATATGTCTAGATATGGCTGGGCTTACTTATATACAATTGCGCGACCTCTGATGTGTCTGTAAAACTTATCCAATTGTCCTGAAGTTTTGTCCTGAATTTTGACCTCCTGTCCTGAATTTGTGTCCTGAATTTTGACCCTTTGTCCTGAATTTTTACACTCACCGTCCTGAATTTGCACCAATGCCAGTTGGTCACCCTAGTGGGGGGGGGGGGGGGGCTAGTAAGAAGCACCGCTCCCGCTTTTGTTACATGGGGCCGATATTGCACTGCTGCAAAAGCACCCCCCAGTAACAAAACTGGTCACCACAGCCACAAAAATGCCCCCCCCTCCCCTCCGGCCCACCGGGGAAACTCCTGGTGCCCGCTACGGCCCTTCTGGCCCTTCTACGTTCTACGAGCTACTGAGACAACGGGAGGCTAACTCCTCCACAAATCTCTGCAGACAGAACTTGCTACAAAAGAAATCACTAAAACACCTACTTTGTATCTGTCCTACTGTTCTAAAAGAACGTTGATATTGGCTTTGAACGCTGTTTATACAATTTGGTATTCGAACATGCCGCCAAGCAATAACTGTCTGTATGAAGGGAGTCTCTGCTCAGGCAACAGTCAGATTTATTTAAATTCATGGACAGATCAGGGAGGTTGCTGACGCATTCACTCCGTAAATCTGACTGGTCAAGCGTGGTATGAAAGTCTTCAGGAATGCGAAGTAAGGCGATTTGTACAGACAGGTGAATTTTGTGACAATGGAAACCTTCGTCTATCTTTTTTGTGGACTATGAATTGCTGCCCGCGTGAGTTATTAGATATCACTGGTTTTAATGGTTTTGCATGAAACACAGTACTACTACGGGGCGATTGTGTGCGATTCCAAAGGAGGTTTGATTAGCTTTAAGATCATTAATCAAGGAATTTTAAAGAGTGGCATATTTTAAATTATTTGTAGAATGTTAAATGGTTTTAATTAACTAATAAATTTTTGCTTACTATACTTTTAAGTTATTCCAAGTCATGCTGCACCTATATAATAAATATATCAAATGGAAAAACAAACAGCTTTACACAAAAATATTTTTTCATAATTCAGCAACTGCGGAGGACATAAAAATGTCTCACACATTTTCTCAAATATCTTTTGCACAAGGCTTCTTGTTTATATTTCTAGAAAGAAACACACATTTTATATTTCTGGAAAGCACAGTGTGCTTCCCCAGCCCCGCTCGAATAATAAGCAATGCACCTATTTCGAAGTGGTTACATTGATTTTTCTGTGTAAACCTGACAAATCCACGCGGCAAACACACATCAAACGAGCCAGAAAATTGACCGTTTGGCTCCTATTTGAATAAACCTATACATGTGCAGGAAATTATTTGCATTTCACAAACACAATCGGAGATGTGAAGAAGGCAGAGCGAAAAACAATGGCGTTATCTGTGACACGAAAATGACTTTCTGTGAATTATTGTACTTCTTTTTTTCAGGATTAAGATAGCGTAATCCCTTCCCGTATCTCCATTTTGTAATCCTCTTTGATGGTATCTGCAGCTAAATAGTACTGAAAGCTATTCTAACGTGGCAATGGAGCATCACTGAGGCCAGGAGGCAGCAAGCAGGACTCCCGATACAATTGTAGCTCAGCAGGCCTCTGTGGTGCAGGGGCGTAACACAGGCCCCTGCAGCCCCCGCGGTGCGGGGGGGGGGGGGGGGGGGGCTTACCCTCCAGGGGGCCCTGTCAGCACCGCACCTCTGCTGGGGAACTCTAGATTGAGTCCGGAGGGTGCCCCTTCACTTACCCTGCAGGGGGGCCCCTCAAGTTTCGTTACGCCACTGCTGTGGTGGGAGCTCGCGCCGCCTCAGCAGCCGTCAGGAATCTCCCAACTGCGTGCAGCGTGAAGAACCCCACCGAGTATACGTCAGAGTCGGTGGCCTAAGACAAAATGATGGGGCACGCCTGCAGAAAGTGGCGAGGGTCTTCTGAAATTCCCATGTGTCACAGATACCCATACGTTTTAAACAGAATTCCCCCCCCCCCCCCCACACCAATACCTCCCCCGTCCGAAGGGTGGGGTTATCACTACACTCAGTAGCTGCAGGGGGCTAGGTTACCTGCCGGGTCAGAACTAGAAGCACGCCTGAAAACTATGTTTTGTAATAGAATTAATTCTATGTGCACCTCAATACTGTTTCATGAAACATTTCTAAAAGCTGCAGAGCTAAGTCAATCGTAGGTGCAGTTCTACTATGCATGGATTTTAGCATTTAACTAAAAATCAGGCTTTGATGTGTTCCTATAAGTTGATGTGCGGGAGGAATTTTTCTAGTTTACCAGGTTTTGTGTCAGGAACCGCACTCCTTCATTAAATAAACACATATTAAAACGAGTTAGAAAGGCCACCCGATAGGTAGTAAATGCAATATTATGATATTGAGATTTCTGTATTATAACAAACACATACAAATGTACTGAGCAGTTCTTGAACTTCTCTACTGCCTAAATAAACTTGTTTCTATGGCCCCAAAAGACAAACAGAATTCCCATATAGGAAACACGAACGGGCAGATTCACTGATGTTTCACAATGCTATGTGGAAAACAGCTGTGTTGGGTGGCACAAAGTCACTCATTTAAAGCAGGGCTTAATTTACCATGCATCGCGATAATGACTACGTCACCCATGCACACACCAAGCACACTGAACGCTGCTATTCGCCTGCACCCGATACATAGCGCAGTGCAACACTGGTAGGTGGAATGAAAAACAAAAATACGAAAGTGCTAGACTATGCCTAGAGAGCTGGACAAAACCCAGAGAAGAGACCAGGAGGTAGCACCCTACACAACTATTACACACATAGCTTATGTCACAGCATTTGTTTTAATGTATATTTGTTTTATTAAATGCGCATTTATTAGTTCAATTGCTTTAAATAACATATTATTGGGCTACATTTATTTTGACTTGCATGGCATATATATCTATACTACTATAATAAAGGAAGAACTTTCAGTCTTTGAGGAGGGTAAACTCGGGAACCACAGCGCCAATCCACACACCCGATACACCGTTGGAATCGTCAGGGTGTGTAGATGGTTATAGGCTATACAAATAAAAATAAAAACGTTATTTAAAAAATTTACAGTAAAAAAAAAAGTAGTCCCTCCGAAGTAGCGCCAGCCGCTACGTGCGTGCTCACGTCAGGAGCGCGGGGAGGAGCGGCGTCCAGGAGCGCAACGAGGAGCGGTGGACATGGCGCGGGGGAGGAGCGGTGACGTGAGGAGCAGTGGACAGGCCAGGGGCGGTGCGAGCAGCGGAAAGGCTGGAGGAGCGGCAGCTGAGGTAAGGGAGCGGCGGACATGGCGCGGGGGAGGAGCGGTGACGTGAGGAGCAGCGGACAGGCCAGCGGCGGTGCGAGCAGCGGACAGGCGGGAGGAGCAGCGGCTGAGGTAAGGGGACCCATGTCGGGGCAGGCGGGGGTCGGGCTGGGTGGGGGCCCGGGCTGCAGGAGAAAAGAGAATGATCCCGTGTTTTTATGGTGAAACAGCAATCATTAACACACCTCTAGGCCAAAAAGATTAGCTATGATGTAAGCTTTCCCAGCCAATGTACACGCTGTAGAACGGATTGGTCAGCTGTACACCTCTGCAAAGAAGAACAGACATATTTAAAGCAGTATATCAGCAGCGGACATGCGGGAGGAGCGGCGGCTGAGGTAAGGGGACCCATGTCGGGGCAGGCGGGGGTCGGGGCAGGCGGGGGACGGGCCGGGCGGGGAAGCCTGTTGCTCCCGGACAAGGTCGGGATGGGCTGCTAGTGTATATATGTATATATATATATATATATATATATATATATATATATATATATATATATATATATATATATATATATATATATATATATGTATATATTACTTCTATACCACTAACCTAGACAATTGACCGGGGAGAGTTGTGCAGGGTCAACCTTAGCTTCTTTAGAACTGGGCCCTCAATGTAATGATTTGGGTTTCAATTGTCCCGCATTGACACTGGGATCTGTTGCGCCGGGAAACCCTTTGTTGGGTAGCTGTGCGCCATACAAATGCAAACAAATAAATAAAAAATAAATAAATAAATAAAAATGTCTGACTCAATAGGAAGCAACATACGGCCTACACACCCCCATGCTCACTGTTGTGAACCTCAAATGTATCTCAGATATAACTGCAGTGAACGGTCCGACCCAAACACAGGGACATTCTAACCTAAACATCTCCATTCATTATATGTTACAACTAGTTCAATACACGTAGATTCTATTGGATGAACTCCGTGTGTTCAGCTTGTGATGAAGTCGAGGAAGGGTTTGATTTAAAAGCTGTTTCTGCTCTACAGGCATGTTCGGAGGTTCCTGTTGTAAGCTGGGCCGCACCTCTTGCCTTATGTGCACAACATGGCCTGCTTTGTGCTGATCTAAACCTGCAGAACCAGTTCTGGGAACCAAATCATGCTGCAACCCGGGCATTAGGTAATGTGCTCAAAAATAGAAAGAACAGGTATTTTAAATACGATTACCATAAATAAACACGTAGAGGTCTGTGTGGCAAAGCAGCTGGATCACCGCAAGGGGAGGCAAATGGATGTCATCTCAGACATTCGGTGAAGGGACCATACATGTCTGAACCCCGGCCAACACCAGGGCACGGCCACCAAGAGAAATCTGCACGTGTCGTGAGGTCATAACAAAACAGTACTGAAAGGGTAACACCAATTCGTACCTGCGGCAAGAACCTCTCAAGAATTTAACATGCCATGCTCAGATCCTAAAACAGTCAGTCAGAAATAACTTTATTTCGCCAACACAATGATGGCATAAAAAGTATTCTACAAATAAATCAGTTTCCATCATTATTTTTAATTAAAATTATATGTATTACAACAAGATAACTAAAAGAATAAGATCACGTTAAAACATTATTCATATTATAAAAATGACGATAATTCATAATTAAACACACAGTTATTGCACAGTTTAATTGCTAAATTTACAAGTTGAATGTCAGATTGGCAGTGTGGACTTCTTCTTATCAGGGAAGATAAGAAGAATGAGGCCAAAGAAAAACATGTAAAAGGATCAGACAATAACTGTAGGTAATACAACTGACCTCTCTGCGTCTGCGCCAAACCGGTTATTAATGGAATTCTGAGTTACCCACAAACATTTTCCAGGGAAGTAAGGGAACAATATCCAGCCCAAGACATTGCCTCTTGAAAACCTACACAGAGGGCCAGCATCTTACTGCACTCCATGGGTAAATATGCCAGCGATGGCGTGTTGTCTGCTAGTCTATTGAGTCTTGGAGGGCCTAAAAATAAGTTGCAGGAATATTGCACTCTTCATGGCCATCAGTAGGCATGAGTTAGAACAGTCACGGTGGAGAGTTGGAGACAGAGTTGCACCGATCGGAAGCACTGAGCTGATCTGGGGTCAGCTAAATAAAGGCTGTTCTGACTTCTTTTTTGAACATGAGAATGACCTGACTCAACTCTCATCTGGGCCATATTGTATTTGCCATTGTCCTTGCATGTGGGAGAAAAGGCCACTTTTACAGGGAGTGGGGCTTCCTGTCACCGTGTCCCTTTGTCCATGTTTGCCGTTTTGAGCTAGTGTTGACCTCAGACAGGCCTGGTCCCTACCATGATTGTATGACGTTACATCGCATGCTTTTACCCAGCATGCCTTTATAACGCAAATATTTACCCCGACTTGGTGTCGGGGGTGCGCTGGATGTTGGAATAGTATAATTTATTATTACAACTCATGTGTGCAACAGTAGGGACGGTGTTTGAGTTAACTCCAACACCTTATCCTGCATCGAGCCGCTTGCGTTGGAACAGCATATGGGGTAAAAGCATGCACTGTAACGCATCCATTGTAATGGCTGTTTCCCCCCTACCTAGCCTTTTAGACTTCAGGGCACTGTCCCTGGACCTTCCCTGCTCGGCATTACTTTCCTCCATGGACATTATCTGTCTTCACTCATGGTGCACAGTCGGTTTATACCATGAAAGCCATCTCTATGCATAGTCATTTTGAGATTCATCAGAGACTTACATAGCAGGGTCCAAAGGTCAGCTATCCAGGCTATGGTATTGCAAAGGCATAACCTTTCTCCTTCAGAGATCAGCAATGGGAGATCTTCTCCTCGGGTTCACAGGGCAGGTGTCAATGCCTCTTGCATAGAAAAGCACGGCAGGCCCGGCAGGTTGGGATGTTTCGGTGCAGTGAGAATAGTATGGTGTTAGATGTGCAATCCATATCACCTTTCCTTGTTTTACTTCCGCAGTAAAACTGTTTTTGTGGGATCTCACATAAAGGAAATATGACTGTGACAATATTTTGCTGTGTGGTGTTGTGCCTCCATTTATTTATAACTGAGCAGTCAAGTGTTGAGGTGCACTGTGATGAGCGGTAGTGTTGTGTAGTGGTACGCGATACAGTGTGCTGCATGCAGTGTTGTGTAATGTGTTGCCTTGCAGTCAACTAAGATGTGACCATAATGTTTTATCCTACATGCGATTGTATAGTACATATCTTTTGTACAGCAGTGTTGGCTCATTGCCTGGGCTCTTGGTGCTTTCAGTGGACAGACTTCAGACTGTGCTTTACGGAGATAGAGTCTTCCTGGAGGGAAGCCAGTTGTCCATCCCTGGCTGAGTGTAAATTGAACCATATGGGCGAGGGAGGATTTTCCCGTTATAAAGACTCAAAAGGGGTGGGTCCAGTAACAATGCTGGCTGGACCAATGCAGGTGTGGGACATATCAAAAGTTGATTATGTGCACCGCTCAATTTGTAAAAGAGTAAGTGCTGGTGCCCAAAGTTTTGCTCAAAAGCCAATGGCCGGTGCTACTGACTGTCAGGGATGCCAAGTACCAAGGCTTCACAGTTGTGATTCTACCTCATGCCTCTTTCACCCACCACTAAATACTCTCTACCCCTTTATCTTACTCTATTGTTTTTTTACATCATTTCAACATTTGTCACTGCTATTCTATCCAAAGCTCATACTTTCCCACTTTTGGGGTTCTCACTCTCCTGCTCTGTGTCAAAAAATAAGTGCCAGTCAGCCCAAAAAAAGTGTTGGAGGGCTTCATCTGCAACCACAAGCTCAAATTAAGCATGGATTCTGTAAGGTGTTTTACAACGGGTGAAGGGGTCTTGTAGCCAAGGCAGTGATTTATGTGGATTTTTGGACACTGGGTGGCAGCCACACTGTGAATTGCTAACATTGTATAAAATGACAGTACTGTCAGAGTTAAGTCTACACTCAGTGGAAAAAGGTATAGCATATTAGAGAAAATCAGACGCATTGAGGTTACGGCAATTGTATATACACATCTGATAATGAAGCAGGTGTGGGGTGAAGTTAATCGATGAGTAGGTCCTTAGTGGCCAATTGAAATAAAACATGTCTACAGAGTTGTTGTTTCTTTTACAGTGGTTTCTCTTAGAGCCCTATTGCAATTCGGGTTATCTTTACTAATTTTGGGATACAAATGATGGTGTGGTGAGTTGTATTGAAGAGGAGTGGTATGCTGTGAGCTGATGAAGTGGGTGGTAGTGCATGGAATACAATACAGTGGTGACTAAAATGCTGCTTTCTCTACTGTGGTAAAATGTTGAAGAGAGTAAAGAGACAGTGTGATCTGTCAACAATGATTACAACATAGTTGTTTATGATGTTGGGTGGTATGTTATAAGCCTAATGGGAACAATATAAACGTAGGTTATGTTGGGTTGAGATAAGGAGTTGTTCTGTGTGACAGTGGTTGTGGTGGTTGAAGCAGATGTCAGAGTGAGCTCCCTGAAGTGATCTAATGATCGTTTGAGAATTCATCTCAAGTGAGGAGGTCAAATGATGGGTTTGTATTAAAACGTGGTTTTCTGTGATAGCTTGTGTATTGAGACATCAACAGCTTTGGTAAAGAGGAGATGGAGCACAGTGATGTGGTGTCTGTTGTATGAGGTTGAATTTTGGATTGGGTTAGTTGTGTTTAGTGGTGAGATGCTTGGTGTGAAATTAGGCGATCTGGTGTTTAGGAGGTGAGTTGTGTAGTCCGCAGCAACTGGATTCAATTTGGTGACCTCTGCTATGATTTTTTGCAATGTTGGAACTGTGACCTGAGCCTTCTTCAGCGTCATCCATGGTCCTGTATTTGAGTGTGTTTGTGTGCTGGTGGATGAGTTTGTGTATTTATGTTGTATGCTTATTCCTTGTGTTCCTTAGTACTCGTTGGCTCACCGGCAACCTGTGTAAAGTTAATAAGGCAGATGTGATGTCAACTGTGGTAACTGGTCTTTTGTGAGAGAGTGGTTATATAATTCTGACTTGTACATGTGAAGTAGTTTACTAAGCCTAGAAGTAAAGTGTTTGCATATTGAAAACACCAGTTTTTTAGCAATAACATCTTGCTGTTTCTGAGGGTAGGCCAATAGTGTGTGAAAATAGAAGGGTAACATTTGAACCACATAGTTAGTGTGCTAAACTAGGGTGCGGTCCACGGACAAGGTTGGCAGTGTGGTAAGGTTTATGTGCTGTGGAGTTGTGTAATATGTTATCCAGTAAGCCTTTTTTGGTTATTTGGGGTAGTTCATACTTAGGCACCCATAACGTTTTGTCCACATAAGGTATCCATGCCAAATTTGTGTCCTTTTTTTCAACATTCATGGGATTCTAAAGGTATCCAGGGTTTGTGGATTTCCCTGGAGGCTATATATTTTCAAAATGGGAACAAGATATAGGATTTAGAAGCAGTAGTTATTTTCACATCTCTGAATTTGTGGCTACCCATATTAGCATGTGAATTAGAGGGCATTTTTCAAAATGACTTCTTTTTTGCACATTGTCTTACATTTGGAAGCTACACATGCAGAGAAAGAAAGAAGATAATAACACTTGTTCTACTATTCTGTATTCCCCTAAGTCTCCCAATAAAAATGGTGCCTCACTTCTATGGGTATTTACAACAAGGGGTGGTGAGGGACAGAGTCTCTGAATTAAGCAGAAAGCTCTCACCCAGTCAAGAGATCAGGGCTAGATCCAACACCGTTTTTTAGCTCACTGCACCATCCCAGTTTCAGAACCTGGCTGTATGCAAATTAGTCTGTTCCTGTCCCAGTGCATGATGGGAACAGGTCAAACCAAACTACAAAAGCCAATTCTTACACTGGGAAGGAAACAAGCTCCCGGGGACCGGTTTCTGGCATTACAGCCGTCTTCGGCCCGGTTTGCTTGAATCCTGATGGTGCAATGAGCAAGGGTCTCACATCTGAGAATACCCTTCCACGCTTAGGGTGGACAAAAATATTTACAACAAGGGGTGGTGAGGGACAGAGTCTCTGAATTAAGCAGAAAGCTCTCACCCAGTCAAGAGATCAGGGCTAGATCCAACACCGTTTTTTAGCTCACTGCACCATCCCAGTTTCAGAACCTGGCTGTATGCAAATTAGTCTGTTCCTGTCCCAGTGCATGATGGGAACAGGTCAAACCAAACTACAAAAGCCAATTCTTACACTGGGAAGGAAACAAGCTCCCGGGGACCGGTTTCTGGCATTACAGCCGTCTTCGGCCCGGTTTGCTTGAATCCTGATGGTGCAATGAGCAAGGGTCTCACATCTGAGAATACCCTTCCACGCTTAGGGTGGACAAAAATATTTACAACAAGGGGTGGTGAGGGACAGAGGCTCTGAATTAAGCAGAAAGCTCTCACCCAGTCAAGAGATCAGGGCTAGATCCAACACCGTTTTTTAGCTCACTGCACCATCCCAGTTTCAGAACCTGGCTGTATGCAAATTAGTCTGTTCCTGTCCCAGTGCATGATGGGAACAGGTCAAACCAAACTACAAAAGCCAATTCTTACACTGGGAAGGAAACAAGCTCCCGGGGACCGGTTTCTGGCATTACAGCCGTCTTCGGCCCGGTTTGCTTGAATCCTGATGGTGCAATGAGCAAGGGTCTCACATCTGAGAATACCCTTCCACGCTTAGGGTGGACAAAAATATTTACAACAAGGGGTGGTGAGGGACAGAGTCTCTGAATTAAGCAGAAAGCTCTCACCCAGTCAAGAGATCAGGGCTAGATCCAACACCGTTTTTTAGCTCACTGCACCATCCCAGTTTCAGAACCTGGCTGTATGCAAATTAGTCTGTTCCTGTCCCAGTGCATGATGGGAACAGGTCAAACCAAACTACAAAAGCCAATTCTTACACTGGGAAGGAAACAAGCTCCCGGGGACCGGTTTCTGGCATTACAGCCGTCTTCGGCCCGGTTAGCTTGAATCCTGATGGTGCAATGAGCAAGGGTCTCACATCTGAGAATACCCTTCCACGCTTAGGGTGGACAAAAATATTTACAACAAGGGGTGGTGAGGGACAGAGTCTCTGAATTAAGCAGAAAGCTCTCACCCAGTCAAGAGATCAGGGCTAGATCCAACACCGTTTTTTAGCTCACTGCACCATCCCAGTTTCAGAACCTGGCTGTATGCAAATTAGTCTGTTCCTGTCCCAGTGCATGATGGGAACAGGTCAAACCAAACTACAAAAGCCAATTCTTACACTGGGAAGGAAACAAGCTCCCGGGGGCCGGTTTCTGGCATTACAGCCGTCTTCGGCCCGGTTTGCTTGAATCCTGATGGTGCAATGAGCAAGGGTCTCACATCTGAGAATACCCTTCCACGCTTAGGGTGGACAAAAATATTTACAACAAGGGATGGTGAGGGACAGAGTCTCTGAATTAAGCAGAAAGCTCTCACCCAGTCAAGAGATCAGGGCTAGATCCAACACCGTTTTTTAGCTCACTGCACCATCCCAGTTTCAGAACCTGGCTGTATGCAAATTAGTCTGTTCCTGTCCCAGTGCATGATGGGAACAGGTCAAACCAAACTACAAAAGCCAATTCTTACACTGGGAAGGAAACAAGCTCCCGGGGACCGGTTTCTGGCATTACAGCCGTCTTCGGCCCGGTTTGCTTGAATCCTGATGGTGCAATGAGCAAGGGTCTCACATCTGAGAATACCCTTCCACGCTTAGGGTGGACAAAAATATTTACAACAAGGGGTGGTGAGGGACAGAGTCTCTGAATTAAGCAGAAAGCTCTCACCCAGTCAAGAGATCAGGGCTAGATCCAACACCGTTTTTTAGCTCACTGCACCATCCCAGTTTCAGAACCTGGCTGTATGCAAATTAGTCTGTTCCTGTCCCAGTGCATGATGGGAACAGGTCAAACCAAACTACAAAAGCCAATTCTTACACTGGGAAGGAAACAAGCTCCCGGGGACCGGTTTCTGGCATTACAGCCGTCTTCGGCCCGGTTTGCTTGAATCCTGATGGTGCAATGAGCAAGGGTCTCACATCTGAGAATACCCTTCCACGCTTAGGGTGGACAAAAATATTTACAACAAGGGGTGGTGAGGGACAGAGTCTCTGAATTAAGCAGAAAGCTCTCACCCAGTCAAGAGATCAGGGCTAGATCCAACACTGTTTTTTAGCTCACTGCACCATCCCAGTTTCAGAACCTGGCTGTATGCAAATTAGTCTGTTCCTGTCCCAGTGCATGATGGGAACAGGTCAAACCAAACTACAAAAGCCAATTCTTACACTGGGAAGGAAACAAGCTCCCGGGGACCGGTTTCTGGCATTACAGCCGTCTTCGGCCCGGTTTGCTTGAATCCTGATGGTGCAATGAGCAAGGGTCTCACATCTGAGAATACCCTTCCACGCTTAGGGTGGACAAAAATATTTACAACAAGGGGTGGTGAGGGACAGAGTCTCTGAATTAAGCAGAAAGCTCTCACCCAGTCAAGAGATCAGGGCTAGATCCAACACCGTTTTTTAGCTCACTGCACCATCCCAGTTTCAGAACCTGGCTGTATGCAAATTAGTCTGTTCCTGTCCCAGTGCATGATGGGAACAGGTCAAACCAAACTACAAAAGCCAATTCTTACACTGGGAAGGAAACAAGCTCCCGGGGACCGGTTTCTGGCATTACAGCTGTCTTCGGCCCGGTTTGCTTGAATCCTGATGGTGCAATGAGCAAGGGTCTCACATCTGAGAATACCCTTCCACGCTTAGGGTGGACAAAAATATTTACAACAAGGGGTGGTGAGGGACAGAGTCTCTGAATTAAGCAGAAAGCTCTCACCCAGTCAAGAGATCAGGGCTAGATCCTACACCGCTTTATACTCAGACATGAGTCCCTTTCTCACTGCTCCATCAGGATTCAAGCAAGCCGGGCCGAAGAAGGCTGAAATGCCAGAAACCGGTCCCCGGTAGCTTGTCTCCTTTCTGGTGAAGAATTGGCTTGGTAGTTTAGTCTGCCCTGTTCCCATGATGCACTGGGCCAGGGACAGACTGATTTGCATATAGCCAGGTTCTGAGCTGGGATGGGGCAGTGAGATAAATAACGGTGATGGATCAAGCCCTGATCTTTGGACTGGGTAAGAGTGGTCTGTTTAACTCAGACACTCTGTTCATCACCACCCCCTTTTGTAAATCGTTTTTGGCCACTATAGGTGTGGCAGGGTATACTCAGACATGAGTCCCTTTCTCACTGCTCCATCAGGATTCAAGCAAGCCGGGCCGAAGAAGGCTGAAATGCCAGAAACCGGTCCCCGGTAGCTTGTCTCCTTTCTGGTGAAGAATTGGCTTGGTAGTTTAGTCTGCCCTGTTCCCATGATGCACTGGGCCAGGGACAGACTGATTTGCATATAGCCAGGTTCTGAGCTGGGATGGGGCAGTGAGATAAATAACGGTGATGGATCAAGCCCTGATCTTTGGACTGGGTAAGAGTGGTCTGTTTAACTCAGACACTCTGTTCATCACCACCCCCTTTTGTAAATCGTTTTTGGCCACTATAGGTGTGGCAGGGTATACTCAGACATGAGTCCCTTACTCACTGCTCCATCAGGATTCAAGCAAGCCGGGCCGAAGAAGGCTGAAATGCCAGAAACCGGTCCCCGGTAGCTTGTCTCCTTTCTGGTGAAGAATTGGCTTGGTAGTTTAGTCTGCCCTGTTCCCATGATGCACTGGGCCAGGGACAGACTGATTTGCATATAGCCAGGTTCTGAGCTGGGATGGGGCAGTGAGATAAATAACGGTGATGGATCAAGCCCTGATCTTTGGACTGGGTAAGAGTGGTCTGTTTAACTCAGACACTCTGTTCATCACCACCCCCTTTTGTAAATCGTTTTTGGCCACTATAGGTGTGGCAGGGTATACTCAGACATGAGTCCCTTTCTCACTGCTCCATCAGGATTCAAGCAAGCCGGGCCGAAGAAGGCTGAAATGCCAGAAACCGGTCCCCGGTAGCTTGTCTCCTTTCTGGTGAAGAATTGGCTTGGTAGTTTAGTCTGCCCTGTTCCCATGATGCACTGGGCCAGGGACAGACTGATTTGCATATAGCCAGGTTCTGAGCTGGGATGGGGCAGTGAGATAAATAACGGTGATGGATCAAGCCCTGATCTTTGGACTGGGTAAGAGTGGTCTGTTTAACTCAGACACTCTGTTCATCACCACCCCCTTTTGTAAATCACTTCTATGGGTAGGCCATGGCCTGAAACAGGAAGGAAACGCCTAAAATGCAACATGGAAACACCACATTTTTCCACTGAAAACGGACCCTTTTTTTTGCAATGTGCCTAGTTGTGGATTCTGGGCCCTAGCTCAGCCAGCATCTAGGGAAACCTAGCAAACCTGTAAATTTTTTGAAAAAGCTAGACATCTAGGGGAATCCAGGGTGGACTGTCTTCTGTGAGTCTTACCAGATTCTGCTACCCAGATTGCCTTGCAAACCTCAAAATATGTCTTAAAGAACAAATTTCCTCACATTTCTGTAATGGAAAGTTCTGGAATCTGTGGGGAGCCAACAACTACCACACACCCAGCATTCCCCCAAGTTTCCAATAAAAATGGTATCTCACTTGTGTGGGTAGGCCTAGTGCCCACAACAGGAAACGGCCAAAACGTATTGTGAAGACATCAAAATTATCGATCACAAAATGGCCTGGTTTTGCAAAGGGGCAACCTGCATTTTGGTCCTGGGCTCGGCGGCCATCTAGGGAAACTTACCAACCCCAGATATTTCTGAAAACAAGATACCCGGGGTCTCCAAGGAGGTGTGGGTGGTGTTGATCCGCCAACATTTTCTTACTCAAAATCCCCAACATAGACCAAATTTAGCTAAAAGAAATCTACTTTTTCTCACATTTCTGAGAGGGAAAGTTATGAGATGACCGGGCTGGCACAAATTTCCTACCACCCAGCATTCCGCCAAGTCTCCCAATAAAAATACAACCTCACTTGTGTGGCTGGGCCAAGCGCTCGCGACAGGGAAGGGCACAAAACGTATTGTGAAGGCATCAAAATTAACAATGACAAAACGAACTGGTTTTGCAATAGGGGTCACCTGCGTTTTTGGTGTCGGACTTGGCGACCATCAAAGGAAACCTACCAAATCCAGACATTTCTGAAAACTAGAAACCCAGGGGAGTCCAGAGATGTGATATAATAAGGATTGACCCTTGCTCAAGGTGCTGCTCCCGACAT
Organism: Lissotriton vulgaris; assembly: GCF_964263255.1. NCBI lineage: Eukaryota > Metazoa > Chordata > Amphibia > Caudata > Salamandridae > Lissotriton > Lissotriton vulgaris. The sequence goes on along the minus strand of NC_141694.1, from coordinate 1,059,269,410 downwards.
ACAAGTAAAGAAAACGGCCAATATATTGCTCCTATGATGGGGAGCGATATTTGCCGAAAGCGCCGCTCCCTAACACATAAATTCATTGAATTTCTGGTGTGTTGTGGCATTCTGCCCCCTTTGAGGGCAGATGGGCCTAAAAATAAGGCAAATCTCCCCCCAGGGAGGCAGAAAACAGCCAAAATATTTCTCCCATGATGGGGAGAGACCCTTGCCCAAGGGGCCCCTCCACAACATATAACTTCTTTGAATCCCAGGTGCCTAGTGGCATTATGCCCCCTTTGGGGGTAGATGGGCCTAAAAATAAGGCAGATGTGCCTCCAGAGGGGGGTATATAATCGGAATACAATACCAAAGTTATTGAGACTGACCCTTGTCCACGAGGCTGCTTCATTGCACCAAACATTGCCCCAAAATATTCCTGGTGACTAGTGGGTGCATTCCTGCTGCGCGATCACGATCCCACCCAAGATCGCGCAGCAGGAATGCAGTTCAAAGGGGGAAAGGAAAAATACTTTCTTCCCCTGGTGCCTCATTGCCCTCCCCAACCCTCCCTGGATTAGAAACGTATTTGGTTCTTTCCAATGCGCTAAAAACAAATTGCTCCCAGCGCGTCCCGGAATATTTTTGATGACGATGGCACGCACACAATCTCTGATGTCATCAGAGGCCGCAAGGGGTTCAGGGTGGCAGCGGAAGTACTTCTGCTTCCTTCTACAGGGGTTGCGAGTAGATGGCCGGCCCACGGGTGAGCACGAGCGCTTCCCCTGTGTGAGGGTGCCAGGAGAGAACAGTTCCGTCCTCAGCACACGAGCACCACGACCTGGGACGGGAGGGTTCCGTCCTCGGCACTGAAGTGATAAAATGCGTTCCTGAGCCTGGCCACTCCTCTGTCCCCATCCTGTGCTACACTAGCTAAAACCACACAGCAATCTAAAGCGAATGCCAGAACTGCTGGAGCGCTTTGCAGGAATACTCTCTTGTGCACCAACAGCGGGGATGTTCAGACTTCAGTGTAAATAAAACATCTTATCCATGGTGCAACTTGCCACCAAACGATAATGAGCATCGGCACATAGTCTATGGTATGAAGAGATATGCAATTATAATTGCACTCTGAGGCCCTCGCGGGATGCACCTCCAATGCGTGCTGCACCATTTCAAGGCTGGGTGACAGGCAGGCGATAGCATATTGTTTTTCCTGTGTTTTTAAGTGACTGCTGCTCACATTGTTCTGGGAAACAATGCATGTCATTGTCTCTCTCCAAGGAGTGTCTTAGTCCATTAGCAGTGAGAGGGAAACAGTCTTTAACAACACAGTCTTCCCCACAAAATTTCTTTACAACGCAGCTTTTATCATGCATGTAAGTACCACACAGGTAAGTATTTGCGCCCTTACCACGCAGGTATCTTTTAAAGTAACATAATTAACTGCGATGGAAAGACTATGTGTCATGCGTGGTAACGGCAGGCTAATGTCATGCATTTACAGCGGGATGTTGCTATTTGCATTCGAAATGGTAACTCTGTCATTTCAACCCCATGGGATGTTTAATCTTCAAGAAAAAGGCAAAAAGTAAGGAATAACATTTTATTTCGCATTTCACAAAGCTGTGAGGTGCATTATAACATACCAGCCATTCATTGCTTTTCATCCAAGAGGAATATTACATTGTGGGGTTTGTAGGTTTGCCCATACCATTTTCATTATGGGTTCCAAACTCCAGAATGCAAAGTACTGTTGGCTAAAATGCAAAAATTGGCAGAAGGTGTTGTACTTGACATGGAGCCACTTGTCAGGCATGTTTTAAAATATTGAAAAAGTCATCTATTCCATTTCAAATACTCAGTGCGCTCCACACCTAGCACTTTAAACATCACAAGTACTATTGTTTACTGGTTGTTCAGTCTCCTACTAATGAGTTCCCTCGTTTTGGTAAGGTTAGGTCCCATATGTTTACATTTATATTCTCCCTATGGTAAATTCTCAGACCTATATCAAAATGTAGTGTGGGAGAGCTAAAATATTTGTACCAGCTGCTCCCTACCCAAGATTAAAAATACAGAGGGTAGAACAATGCTTCTCTTGTCAGTCAACATGTTTTGGAGCTCAAATATTGGCTTTATGGGGCCAAGACTGTTCTCAGGCCTACAGGCATTTCACATCAAATTATGTGGGAAAAGTCCCTTTTTATAGGAGATGCTATGCATTCTATTAATTCTATATATAAGAAGTGGAATCCCCTTCACTCAGCAGTGGAAACACCTCTTCTGCATAAAACAGGTACACCTTGTTCAGAAATAGTGCACATTTTCCTCCGTCAGCGGACAGATATAGAGAGCTAGGGCAGCAGTATCGCAAGCTTTCCTCATCAATAGAGAGCTAGGGCAGCAGTATCGCAAGCTTTCCTCATCAAAGAATAGGTACAAATTAAGCTGCAACAATGCAAGCTTTGCTTTTTCACTGACCAGATACAGAATGGCAGTAGAAAGCACGTTTCTCCCGCTCAGAGAAGGCAGAAAGTGCAATCTTCCATTTCCGGCAGAGTGGGCTGAGCTGGGCAGAGGGGTGCCATCTTTCATCGCTCACAGAACATATCCAGTCAAGGCACGCGTCATGCCATGCAGATCAGAGGCCGATCTCTGGAGCGGGTATGCACTCACTGAGGAGAATGTACAGGTGGATGAGTGAGTAAGCGAGTACTGACACCATTCTCACTGAGGTGATATTCCACGTCAGCATTCTGAAAGTCCTGCATAGTAGCCGTTACCCCGTAGGTCGCTGTAGTTTGGAGTAGGTCTGCCACAACTTAAGTACCCCTGCTCGAAACAGGCACAGACGTGGAAACCTCTGTGATAAGGTTCTGAATGTGTGTTCATCGGGTGCTGTGCAAACTTAGCCTGGGTGCTGCGCCGGTTCAAAATGCTGAGGAGGGCAAAATAAATTTCTATACAACTTTCAAAAATCGGAAACGCACAGTGGCCCAGAAAGAATCAGACCAAAATATGTATTCACAGAGGAGGCAGATGGAATGTGCTCAGTTTAGCTCACTGAGTACACTGATCTGACGCAAGTGAAAGTGCCTTTGCGCCGGATGTCAGAAGAGAGTGCTGACGGGAGAGATGGTATTTGCTAAATAAAGATCATGATTATACTAAACCCAAAATCCTTTCTGATCAGCTTAAAACATTTTCGTGCTGCCGCTCCACTGTGCCAGCCGCACAGCTGTGCAGGAGAATTCGAGGCAGAGCACGAGACAAACCACTGAATGCAGTTGTCGCCTCGCTGCTCTCAGCTCGCCTTGAAAGGCAGGTGCTCACAGGAAGTCTGTCAGAACGAAGGTAGATTATGAAGAAGCAGCAGTCTCTCCGCAAACAGGCACTCTACGGCCCCCAGGAATAGGGTGACCAGACATTGAGAAGCAAAAACCGGGACAGGTTAGACATAAAAGTAGGACTAACGTCTTTCATGTTCCTTTTATGTCGGGCCTGTCCCGGGTTTGCATACCCATGTAAATGCGTGCGTGTGCGTGTGTGTGTGTGTGTGTGCGCGCGTGTATAAATAAATAAATATAAATATACAAGCAGGGCACAAGTCCTATAGACAGAAGTGGGTGAACTGACCAAGTTAGAAACTATGCAAGTGACATCATGATGCATACCATCACTGCATATGACACGATCTAGCGCTATAAAAGAAATAAATAGTGCTATTTAAATTATTTGTGTAAATACTGGACAGACCACCCCATCTGCACTAATTTACAGGGAAGGAACAAAGACAAAAGCATGCCTCTCTTAAGTACCTGTGAAGAGATAGCAAGCTGAGTGCCTTTGTTTCCCTCTGCTGTATTTACACATGTGTGAGGTTTCAGGCCGCCTCCAGTCAAGATTTGCAAACAAAAGGAGACCTGATGGACCCATAACTTCGGCCCGGCTGGAGGTAAAAAAAAATAAACACCCCTCGCTGCCTGCACGTTGCTGCTGGAAATGGAAAGCAGACAACATGCAGGCGCTGCTGAACGTGTCCCAGTGTCTTACACCAGGACAAGTTCAGCATATTTCTGTGGAGCCCAACTTCATGGCAGGGGGGACGGCGTCCACCCTGTGAAAATAGTGGGTGGACGCCCTGTACCTGCGTGTACTTCCGACTCGTGCGCTGTATTCACGCATTTACATGGTTACATTATATAAAAGCTGCAGCAGGAACTCCACCCTGAGACCCCCACCCCCTTCCCTACTCCGTCTTTCCTCTACTGCGAGCAGGCAGCTGCCCTGCTATGTTGTCTGAAAGAGGCAAATAATACATTAAATCTCTTTAGATGCATCTCTGGAAAGGAAAGGAAAGAAAAGGAAAGGAAAGGAAAAGTTTCACTTCTGCTTTGCAAGAGAACTTTATCTTATTCCTAAAAACCGTGACGTTTCTTGAAAATTTGGAAAACATCCGGGAAGTCTCAATACCCTACCCGGGAAGGCTTGAGCAAAAGGCTCCACCTTGGCAAATGCAGTAAAAGATCTCTTGCCATGGTGATTCAAATGTGTCTGTCAGACACAAACCATGTGCATCAGTGGGCTGCCACTTGGGTAGGACTGGCTTAAGCTGGCACATGTCATACGCTGTAAAATAGATCAGCACATCTCTGACACTTGAGATTGACCAAGGCATACAGCATCACGTTATGGCTTAGCTGAGGGTACAAAACGTGTGTTCTGCAATTATTTTCAGCACGTCCCAATGCTTACAATTTGTCTTGTGGCGTCTGCTGGCGTAAAGGTTTCCGCTGCGTGATCTTCTGCTGTGATTCTAACCAGTTGACTAGTGACTTTAAATGATGCTAGAACAAGAGCTGCTGTCCTCAGCTGTCAAGTCCTAGGCACCATTTCAGTCCTCATCCTCAGCACCTAAATATAATCTGGTTTCAAGCTGTCAGGACTATCGCACACAGGGGACGAGGTACTCTGTGGAGGTGCCAGAGATCAAGATCTCGCGGACGTTTCTTTGCCTGATGACGTTTTTACAGTTTAAATATTATTTTGCGGGAGGCCAGGCGCGCAACTCCCATAAGGCTCAAAGGGCTTCCACAGTGTGAGAATGCATTTCCTGAAAAGTAACCCAAGGCTTTGTTTTTTTGCTGTTTTTTTCTTACAGCTCGAACTCCACTCGATAGTATCAAGGCACTTTTGGATGAGCACCAGTTACATTATACAAGGACAAGGACACATTGCTGGAAGTATTAGCCCCCCTACCGCCCCCCCCCCCCCCGGAATTTGGCTCTAGTTGCAGCCCTGCTGGTCGCTATTTCAAAAGTCTTCGTGTGCAGATGTTGCCACTTTATTGAACAGGTTCTATAGGTTTGGGTGAACTATGGACCTACACGAAGGAAATGTCCATCCCCAAAAGATGCCATTACCATTTTCAGGGTACCGTGCTTTTGGCCTGGCGGGCATCACTGCGCCACACCCAGTGGACACAAACTAACCCAATATAGGCCTCTCTGGCACGGTACTCGGCTCTGTGAGGTAAGTGGGCTGAAGGGATTTCGATCTTGGGACCTTATAGGGATATCCTGTCTCAGGGATGTGCAGGCTAGCAGCGACATACGGTCCTTCCAAGACCTACAGGCCAGGTATTCCCGACACCCGTCACAATTTTACAAGTACCTGCAGTTGCGTCACGCTCTCCAGTCGCACATACCTGACGGCACAGTGGTTCCACAATACAACCCTCCCGAGGCGCATATAATGATGGGCAATTTGGGGAAGGTGGGGCATCTCCCGCATCTACAGTACACTAATCAACAACACCCCAACTACATTAGACCGGCTCAGAAGCCAGTGGGAAGAATGATGAATGAGGAGGACTAGAAGGATGCACTCCTGGCGCCTAAGATGGTCACTGCATCGGCTAGACTCCACCTGATTCAACTGTACTACTTGCATGACACCTACTTAGCTCCTGCTCACCTTCACAGGGCTGGCCTATACTCAACTGCCTCCGGTACACGTTGCGGCCAGGATTTAGCAGATTTCTTCCATATGGTCTGGGCATGTACTCAACTGGCACGATTCTGGGGGGGCATTGAGGAGGAACTCATGGAAGTCCTAGGGTGGGAAGTTCCCCATGGCACATGCTCCTGGGGAACACGGACGGGCTGGATGGGTCCAGAAACGAGAAGCTGTTTTTTAACACAGCTATGGTTGTAGCAAAGCAAGACATAGCAGCCTACTGGAAACGGCCCACTCCACCTAGCCTCAAGAAATGGCGGGAGGGGGTAACTGGTGTGTTACACAGGAAAAACCAATGTATGAAGCGCGGGGATGCCTGAAGAAATACCACAGGGTGTGGGGCAAATGGCTGGGTATGTTGGCTTAAATTTGGGTAACCTGCTAACAGTCTGTATCATGTAAGATTTCGTTGGGTCTCGCGGTACAAGATTAATCATCCAACTGATTGGGAATTGTCATTCCTACTGTAATGTGCAAAACTGCTGGATTTTGTTCTCATGTCCAAAATCAATACATTTTTTTATTAAAAAAATCATTTTCAGAAATATTTTGCTGGCACGCAAGAACGAAATTCTTATAAACGTTGTCATCAAACACAAGCTCGACCATGATCCACACCAAGAACATAGCGGGTCTGGTCGGGTCTGGTGGCTCAGTAGTCGGGTCTGGTGGCTCAGTGGACTAATGCTTCCACTGCAGGGGCCTGTGTTCGACCTCATGGTCACAGGCCAAATCGCAGCGTATCCACTCGGCCTTTCATCCATCTGAGGTAGATCAAATGAGTACCATTGAGTTGGGTAACAATAAACATCTGTTATTCAGCGCCAAGAGACCTATGGGTAAATGTGCGCTTTACAAATACACGTTATGTTATAGCGGAATCTGGTTCCCTGTCACAGGAAGCATAATAAAATTAATTTCTTAAGCTTTTACCTCAATGTTCGTGCCTCCCACTCACCATGATGTCTAGCCCCTATGCTGCTATTTATTTTGATTTGACACCTTATTGTCCCTTTTCTGTGTTGCCTTCTTTTTTTATGTATATTTTCCAGTTTGTAGTAAAGCCCACACATAGCCACTGATCCAATGCTCTATACACAGATGTTAAATTAACAACATAAAAACTCTACAACGACGCGAGGGGGTGAAGTGTAGGAAGGTACAAGAAGAAACATGTCTGTGAGAAAAATCAGGACAAGTCGCGGACATCTTGTACAGACTCTGCAACATGAAAGGAGTCCACGCCAGCAAGAGAGCAACTTGTCAAAATATTACCAAGATCTGTCTGCCCAAAAAATGTATCCGCTCTTACTGACGCGCCTGACATCTCGCTGAGTATGCTGAGAGTGGGGCAGGATGGATAGAGGTGCAGTCTTAAGGCTAGGGGCCTTAAACGTTGTTGATGTTCTGGTTTTTCATATAATGCAATCGTTTCTACTCCATGCAAAGGCATGAACTGCTGATCGCTTGTGGCGCCAGGGCCGGCTTTAGGGCAGTGCGACCAGTGCAGCCGCACTGGGTGCTGACCTGTGGAGGGGGCGCTGACCTCAGGGGGGGGCACTGTGTTTAGCAATAACTTATGCTTGGAGAGATGAGGGGCACTTTTGCCTGATGGTAGTGAGAGAATCCGAGGAGGCGGTCAAGGGGTTTAGGGGCGCCAACAATGATTGTCGCACCGGGTCCCACATGCGCTAGAGCCGTCCCTGTGTGGCGCATGCAGACCGGTTGATGCCATGAACTTGTAATCACTCTATGGCTCCCCAGGCAGCAAATATCACATGCAGAATTACTGAACACTTCTCCCATTCATCATCTGTACTAGCCCCAAATTGGGCATTCGAATGTTGTAATGTCACTTACAGGCTTTCGTTGAGCTGTGCATGAGAATAAAGTCCTGTTTTTCTTTGTCGAACATGCCGTGTACAAAATGCATAAAACTTCAATGAAAAGATTTTTTTTTAAAGATCTAGTTGCCGAATTAATCAGCATACAAAACACCAGGGCCACCTCGATGAGCGGCAGTGAGCTCGCATGCAGACATTTCTTTTAATCAAGAAAGGCAAGGATTTGCATAGACGAGGATCAATGCGCCATGCTCTCATAAAGCGCACTGTGATTTGATGCCTTTTAATGGAAGCATTTTTTTGGAGAACAAGAAAGCTTGCTGTAGCTTCGTACCGGAGGCCCCACTCTGTACCAAAGCATTAGCTTCCAAATAAGTGCCAAAAAGCTAAACAACGATGTATATCACAGAGCCAATAGGCCTGGGTTCTCTGACTGAATTTTGATATTTTTAATAATCCGTTTTTTTTATAACCAATTTTATTGATTTTTTGACATTAAAACAAATACCAGCGAATCTGCACAGTGCATTATACAGGACAATTCCCAATCAGTTGGATGAGCAGTCATATAGCGCAGGACCCCACCTGATTTAGCAGGGTAAAAACATTTAGAATACATTCCAGTCCTACGATATTTCTTCAGGCACCCCCTTGCCTCGTACATGGGTTTTTCCTGTGTCGCGCACCAGTCCCCCCCTTCCCGCCACCTCCCGAGGCTAGGCGGAGCTGGACATTTCCAGGCAGTGGCTATGTCCCGCTTTGCTACTACCATGGCCGTGTTAAAGAACAGCCTGTCATTCCTGGATCCATCCAGTCCATCTGTGATCCTCAGGAGCGAGTGTCGTGGGTCATGGGGAACCTCCCACCCCAGAACCACTGTGAGTTTTTCCTCAATGCCCCCCAGAACCGTGTCAGTTGGGGAAACGCCCACACCATATGACAAAAATCCGCCGGGTCTTGTCCGCACAGTGTTTAGGAGGCTGTTGGGTACAAACCTGCCTTGTGGAGGCGCACCAGGGTTAAATAGGCAGGGTGCAAATAGTATAGTTGAGTGAGGCGGAATTTAGCTGATGCAGTGACCATCTTGGGCGCCATGAAGGCTTACCTCCAGTCCTCTTCCTCCGATGGGCCCACCTAATCTTCCCATTGGCTTCTGAGCCAGTCCAGTGAGATTGGGGTATTGTTGATTAGTGTATGATAAACGTGGGTGTGGCCCCCCCTTCCCTAGATCGCCCAACATAATTTGTGCCTCGGGAGGGCTGTGCTCCGAGACCGCTGTGTCTTCCAATATGCGCGCATGAAGAGCATGCCGTAATTGCAAATACTTATAAAATTGTGACAGGTGTAGGGAGTACCTGGCTTGAAGGTCCTGAAAGGAACGCATGTGCCCGCGAGCCAACACATCCCTGAGTTGAGCGATCCCTATAAGGTCCCAGGATCGAAAACCCTTCAGTCCACTAACTTCCTCGAGCCAAGTACCATGCCAGAGAGGTGCTTATTGTGTTAGCTTGTGTGTCCAGTTGGTGTGGTGCAGCGACGCCCGCCAGTCCAGGAGCGCGGTACGTGTCACATCTGGCAAAGCGGAAGGTATGGAACCCACGTACATCAGAGACTGAATTTTGGATAGACCCAGCTCACTCAGTTCAAGATTGTTTGCCGGATCATACCACCCCGTGTAACCAGTCGTGTATTGTGAGGAGGCGGGCCGCCGGATAATATAGATATAAATGTGTCATCCCTATTCCACCATCAAAGGGCGGAACCAGGCATAGGGACAGAGTCAAACAAGACCTCCCACCCCCCAAAAGGAATATGGTGGCTGTGCTATCTAGTACCCGGAACCAAGCTCGCGGAAAGCAGAAGACAGTGTTTTGGAGGATATAGAGGAACTTGGGGAGAATCATCATTTTGTTCAGGGCAACCCTCCCCAGGGGGTTAAGAGGGAGCGCCTGCCACTTGTGGAGATCTTCCTTTGCTTTTTTCACCAGGGTGGTGACGTTGAGGGACCAAAGTTGGCCTACCGGCTAGGACGGTCGACCTCGAATCTGGGGAACCGAGTTTGAGTCTCGGCAATGACGCTGAACATCCTGTGATTCTGGGCAAAACACATAATCTCTCCGTGCCTAACAATTATTATTATTTTTTTTTTTATGAATGTATCCTCATGTAACACAACTGGTGCCATGTAAAGGCCTCTAATACCCGATTCAGGTCAAGTTTGCGCTATATAAAACTCTGTAAAATAAATAAAATAAAGCCGAGGTTGGGGAGGAAGGCGACCCAGATCCCTAAATACTTCAAGGATTGTCTCCTATGGGGTATTGTGATTGCCAGTCCTAGCAGTCAAGGGCTAAGTGTAGGGGAACAAGACTAACTTACTGGGGTGAGACGTAGGCCGGAGGCCTGCCCGAAGGAGTGTAAGAGCCGGAGGCATTGGGGGCCTGATTGAGCGGGTTCTGCCAGAAAGATTAAAACATTGTCTGCGTAAAGGGCAATCTTGTCCACCTCCGTGTTGGGCCATTCCCATCCTCAAACACAGTCCTCTGATCGGATCAGGGCCACTAGGGGCTCCATCACCAAGGCGAATAGGAGGGGGAGAGGGGGCATTCCTGTATTGCACTAGTTGTTGTCCAATGGGGTGATCTTTGCTAGAGTGGTCATGTAGTGAGAGGGGTTCTTGTCTTCGTTTCTGGGAGGGGGGTCTCCACTGGATGACTGGCTGCGATCAAGGGAGAGCTTGAGCTTTGTGATTTTATCATTGAAGACAGTGGCAAATTTGCCACATTGTTTTTTAGATATCTGAGTGTTTTTTTAAGACTTGCTTAAAGGTTTGTTGATTGAGGATTTTGAATAGCTCTTCTGGATGGTTTTTGGCCTTGTCTTGAGCATTGCGGAAGAAGGAGGCTTTTTCATTTATGATGTGTTTTTTATATTTCCTGAATTCCCTCCTGAGCTGGTCCAGGTGGGCTGTGGATGGATTTTTTCACCAGAGTCTTTAGGCTGCTCTGAGCTTTCAGTGTTAAAGTCATTATTGAACCAGGATCTTAAAGGAGTGCTCCTCACCTTTTACAGTTTCAGAGGGGCTACTTCATCAAGGATGGAAGACATCATTGATTTGTAGTGGGTGGTGAGTTCAGTTGTTGAGAGGTTCTCTGGTGAGGGGAGTAGTAGTAATGCCATTCTTTCTTCAAGGTCCTGTAGAGGGGGCTTTTAGAGTACAAGTTGGGTGAGGATACACATTGTTGATGTGAAGCAAATGATGTGGTGGTCCCACCAGTCAAAAGGGCGGACGCTGTCAATGTTTAGTGTTTCTTCATGATGGTGCTGATGTATTCAAATGTATAGTAGGAGAAGGTGTCTGTTTCACCCACATTGTTGTTGTTCTTGTGGATAATGGGGATGCCTCCACCATGGTGGTCCTTCCTGTCTTTCTTTATGATTGAAAATCCTGATGGGACTAGCGTGTCCATGGTCGGGTATGAGGATTTATTTAGCCATGTTTCCGTAATAAATGCAGTGTCAATATCGTGATCCAGAATTGTTTCTGCTAGTTCTGTTTAATGCTTGGTTGCAGATCTGCAGGTAATGAGCATGCATATGGTCTTACTGCAGTTCATAGGATCTTGCGGGGAGGAAGTCAGGGATATATTGATGAGTTGAGCTGGTAGGCTGGTCGTTCTCACTGGTGTGGGGATTTTCCCTAGTCTTGTGATAACCTAGATTATAGAGGAGGGTCTAGATCTATTAGATGCAACGTTGTAAGACTTGGTTAGCTCCGCCATCTCGCTCAGAGACATAGTGGCAGTGGTTCTTTTAGGCCTCTGAGCTTTGTTGTTGAAAGGTGTTGTGGTCCAGCTGCATGGCTGTGTTTTTGCTTGTCTTAGGAGTTGTGTGCTGTTGCATGTAGTAGAGGGTGAGGTTGATGGGTAGGATGAGGACATATGTTTAGGTTCTTTGTGATATTGTTGTGACCCTTTAGTAGTTTATCTAGCTGGTTTGATATGCACGTTAGTCACTCATTTACCTTGGACATGGATATTTGCTTTCATGAGGTGGGTAGTGCTGGTGTCACTAGGTTCTTTATTAGACTGGTGGATGATTCCAGTCTGTCCCTTTGAAATGGGATCTTCAGCATTTTGGTGCGCACATAAGTTACGCCGTCGGAGTTGGGGGCATGAGCAACTCGTTCGATGTCTCTGCAGGTGTGAGAGGGAGGGGAAGGGAGTATGGTTTGTGAGGCGGTATAGGATGAAGGAGTTGACAGGTTGGTGGGTGGGATGAATGGTGGTGATCTAACCTAAGCTGAGTTAGGTTTGTAAGTGAGTTGGTGGTCACGGTACTGAAAGCGCCGCATTATGTTTTCCAGGGGGGACGGCTGCCTAGGTTACCGGAAAGTACCGCATTATTCCAAGGGTGCGCCTGCCACAATACCAGAGAGCACCGCTTTAGGCTCCGCCTGCCAGGCACCGGCAAGCACCGCATTATTCCAGGAATGTGCCCTTTCACCGTAGAGCATTGCATTAATGCAGGGGTGTCTCTGCCACGGTCCCAGAAAGCACCGGATTATTCCAGGGGTACCTCTGCCACGGTACCATGGCGCAGTGTGCCCCCCGGAGGAGCACGTGTGTGTGTGTGCTGGGCTGGCACACCCATCCCACTCTGCTCTCTGGCGGGAAGTGACCTGCCTTTGACTTCTGGACTCTATGCTGGTTGTTTCCGACTTGGAGTGAAAGCCGGACCCTTCGCGCACAACTGACAGGGTTACTCGCTATAGTTGGTTCATTTTTTACTGCTCCTTCATAGTGCTCTATGGCTCAAATATTCTTATACTGAACTCTGAAATAGTGCCGCGGAGAAACGAGCACATTATTAGTGTTTCCGCTGAAGGACTTGGTTTAAAAAAGTATAAACAAAACAAGTCTTCATCAGAGATACGGACCGTCGCTTCACTGTCGTGGATTCCGTGGTCTGTCTCTTGCGGAAGAAGCCTTAGCGCCCCAGGCAGGCTCATGTACCAACACCGGGGAAGGAACTGTCGGCTGGAGGAGGCAAAGGGAGGAGGGACAGCTGGAAGACAAAGAACCGAGCGCTAGACGAACGGCAACAGACACGAAACATGGCAGTGGGGAACATAAAGTGGGCAAAACTAAAGAACAAAATCTAGCGAGAAAAACAAAGCAAAATCTGAAGGAAGGAAACGAAGAGCAGGCTCCTCCAGTCGAGCGGGCCAATCCAGACACGGCAGAACGGGCGAGCCTCCAAAGCACCCGGGAGTCAGCCTATGGCAGTGCAGCTCACAGGTCAAGCCTGCGATGACGCTCCTCGCCCTAGCCAATCACCACACGGCAACAGTGGTGACGCTGCGCCGCACGGGCCAATCCCGTCGCGGCGTTTGGTGAGGGGGCTCGGCTCTCCCGTCCAATCGGAGAGCAGCGGGCTCGTTTTCGGTCGCGTTGGTACCAGCAAGGTACGGGGCCCTTCGTCGGGGGTTTACTGATCCCGGGTCGCGGTGGTGAAGCTGCACACAGGTTATTTTAGTGCGCTCTGCTCGGGGAAGAGGGAGGCGGGAAACGTGGGGACGGCGGGAGGAGGGACACAAGGCAGGACAGCAGCAAGCACGGCCCGGCCGGACCAGATTCGGGGGCGTTCCCGGCGTCGCGTGACGTCGGCAAAAGCCAAAGAATCTCGGGAACGCCCCCGTGTCTGGTCCGGCATTGACGGACAGGCCCCTAGTCCAATGGCTAGGCTCCATTTATGGAGCTAGCCAATGAAACAGAGGGAGGGACTAAGAGTACACACTAAGAAACATAAGATTTCTCTGGAGGCGGAGCCTAACGGCTCCGTTCCCCAGCGAAACCTAAAAAGGACAGAGTGGCAGATTGTCCTCTGCACTGGGTTCAGCAGAGGGTGGAGCGCCCCAAGTGGCCCTGCAGCCAAACTCACCAGGCTGTCGGTCACCTAGATTCCTAACGGGGGCCGGGTCTGCTCTCACCTTGAGCTCAGCTTGCCTCAGGGTCGGGACGGGATATCGTGAAAGAGACTCATCGTAGAGAAGAGCAGTCCGGGAGTGAGGAAGCAAGCACAGTTCGAGCCTCCAGTCTCTCAGAAGGTTGTGGCAAGGTAAGTGGAGGTTTCCGCACTGCAGTAGAACATCAGGGCACGGTCTCTAGAGGGATTTGCACCAAAAAGTGATCCCCAGCACAGGAGCCTCTAAGAGGCTCGACCTTCCGGCTGCAAATCTTGCCAATGAGTCTAGCCAAGAAGTAGATGGACTGTAACTTGGACCAGCAGGGAGATTCAGCACTTGTAAATGGTGGGATCAAAACTGTATGCATTCCAGAACCTTCTTCAATTGCTCATTGCAAGCCATCCTAAAATTTTGCATTTTATTTTCAATCAACTGCAATCAATGAAAATGGTGCTAGCCAAAATGAAGAGATAATGATAGTTTGGAATGTACCAGGAGCCTTATTATGGTAAATGCGCATTTTCATTGTTTGAGCCGCGCGCACCTTTAAAAAGGTGTGCCGGGCGCAAACAGTGAAAATGGCCACTATTACCATGAATGTGCTGGCCCCAGGCGAGCCACAAACTCATGCTGCCGTGGGGGTAGCGCATTCCTGTGAAAACGGAGCGGCTGATTTACAGCCTCTTCGTGTTTTACAGTGCAGGCGGCAACCCGCTGCACTTTGAAGAGGGAATAGAGATCCCCTTGCAGGCAGTTGCGTGAGTGACCAAGGGACCCCCTTTCCTCCTTCCAGAGGGCTGCCATCAAGGAGCACACTGACAGTGCGGCACCTTTTAGATGGCCCACTCTCAGTGCGCCTCCTGAGGGCATCTTTGGGTCTGCAGCCGCGTCTGTAATACGGCATGGGCACAGAAGCAAAGGGATTTCCTCATTTGCATGGGGAATACCACCTTGCAAATGGGGGAGTGCCCTCTGCAGATAGCGCTGGCGCTTTATGTGCACCAGCGCTATCGGTATTACAGAAGGAGCTGCACACGCGTCTGTGGCCCCTTCTGTAATATCAAAGTGCCCGGGCGCGCAAAGCAGGCGCAAACGCCCATTGCGCATACAGGGCACTTTATGTAATATGGCCCCAAGTGTGATAAATAACACTGATGATACATTTTGCCTTAAAAAAAAGCATATAACATGGAGGTTTTGGTGCTTATCGCCCCAATGGCCAAATTTCACTGTAACTGCCAGGTTCCCCCCCTCGTTAAACTCAAGCATGTGTAACCTGTCGAGATTTAACAAGGGAATGCAGACTTTACCACACTCGGTAATGAGCAGGTGTGATAAAGTGGGCACAACTCATAATTCAGACCCCTACACAAACTAGATTTTGGATTTTCCAGCCAACTTGTAATCATGGCCTAAGACTTTCTGGATACGGTCAAACTATGAAATACTGGCCCAATTACTAATGTCCTCTTTGTTGCTCTATTTATCCTTCCTTTACTGTGCAAGGCCTGGAGCGTTGTACATATTTATCCACGAATATACATCGACACGGGGCTTATTTCACATTTCTCTCATGTAAATGAAAAACCTCTCAGGCCCTTTCCATTGCCATGTTTTAATGGATGCTGCATCCATTCAATTAGTCTCTGTGGTGATCTGCATCCGCCTTTCCAGAACATTCATTTATGAAGAATGAGACACCTCTTTAAACAATGAAACGCAGTAATAATATGCTGGCTCACTGCTCCAGCCATGGCAGGCAAAGGCACCTTCAGGGCAGGCCCAGTACAGCAGTGCATGGCAGCAAACAAGACCTGAAGCAAAGCAAAGGCGAGAACTATCAACTATGAAGCCCCGGACCTTCGTTCTATAAAACAGGATCAGAATGCCTGGGAGAGGAAAAGCTAACATCTATGGGGTAAAAGCAATCTCTCAGACACATTGCTCAAAAATAGCGAAAACGTTCAATTAGGGTCTCATTTCAAGTCCGGTCTATTTTATGGCAATTTTTTGGGCGGGGTGCTGGATCTGTAGGGTAACAAGCTAGGAAGTATTTTAAATATTTGTTTTTGATTTGATTATGCATTTTTTAATAAATTTTTTTATCATTAATTATGTAATATTACATTTAAAGTATTTGAAGTTGATATTGGTGTTCTCGTTATTTTTGGTCAATATTTTGTCGCTGATATTTTTCTCAGCAAGATTTGATCAGACAGCTAATGAGGTTATTTATGTTAATTGTATGTACATTAATGTATGTTCTAAGTCTTTTTGCTGGGATAAAAATATTTGATACATTTTTAATTGATTTTAATAATGTTAAATGTTACTGTATATGTATGTATTAATGAGAAGGAGTAGTAACTGTTAATTTATATTTTTACAACTTTGGATTACAATTAATGGATGACACATGTAATAATGTATTTTTTGATAATCATGTCTTTTAATGATGAAGAATCACAATAAAGACTTATGAAATGGTTAATTGTCTGTACATTTTACGTGGATATCCTTATATTCTTCCGTCGCAGTGTCCTTTCTGGACCAACGATGGAAATCTGTGCAAATGACATCATTGGGGAAGAGTCCAGTCATGATAGCTCTTTGATTTCGGTGGATCAGTACTGGTTAGATAAAAGCCACAGCTTCCTTTGCAGTCTTCATACCTAATGGCAGTTGAAAGGTCTCACTGCCACTATGAATCACTGTAGAAAGCAGGAGATTGGCTCTGTGCGGATGCAGAGCTGAACTCAGAAATCGAGTATGGCAGCCAGTGCACTGGAGAAACTGTAGACCGGAAATTTGAGTGTCAATGTTTAACTTTTGTATTGTAAATTATGCATGTATGAACAGTAACCAACGAATGATTATTTTTTTTAACTATTTTATCAATTGGTGTATGTATGTACTGTTTCTTCTTTTATGATTTTAATTAATCGAAATAAAGATCTGTGACTGACTGACTGAGTGTCAAAAGCAAATTTTCAATTGCACCCACTGTCTTGAACATACGAGATTAGGTACAGGAACCCACTATCACCCCTACTTAAGACTGGATGGAAAACATTTCAAAGTCAAATTCAAACTTGTACCAAATAGACAATCACTCACAAAATATAATCCTATTATAACTGTACATACAGTGTGCACAATGTGTTGCATTAACTGGTTCTATGTAATCAGTTGCTCCCTCACCAGTCCGTACTAGAGGTTTTGCAAGGAGGAACGCCACGTTGTAAATGTTAGAGTAACTATAAGTTGTATAAAGCAATATATGGATATACAGTGCAGAAATATAAAGTTAAACGAGAAATTAAATTTCCTTCTTGCCCAGCCAACGACAAAGGCAGTCAACAGAGGGATACAGGAGGCATTTAAAGCAGCTGTACTGCTGACCAAACATGGTAATTAAAGGCTCTATCAAAACCTAAGCTTTATTTACTGCCTAGAAAACGGAGGAAGAGCATTACTATACAAAGCAAGTCTACACCTTTCCCATCAGGTGATTTACATGCTGATTTGCTTCCAGCAACCACCTTGAAGAGCTTACATGTTATTTATTTATGTGCATACCGCTTCATGCTAAGTGGTGGTTGCCTCAGAAGACAGTGATCACAAAACTGAGCATCAGTGAGAGATGGGTTAAAGAGTAAGAGGTGAGAGTGAATGCTAAGAGGAGGGAGCAAGAAGTGGAAAGAGTCCAGATGTTGACAAGAGGAGCTTTGTGCAGAGTTGAACATTCAACCAAAGGCTCGCTATGGTGGGTCTGGACAAAGAAGAAGCAGACTGGGGTTGGGGAGAGGCACAGTAATGTCTGGCAAAGAAATTGGGGTACCTGCAGAACTATGGGAGTGGGGAAACTCTGCACGGTAGCAATTATAGCATTTTCTGAACACAATGGCCTTGAGATTTAACACCTTATGCAGCCTTCTTAATGTTGGGGTGGATCCTGGAAATAATTTCCCTGATTGCAATTTTCTCAATGGTGGTTACTGAAGGGTCCTGCTTTGGGTACACACTGATTCAATTTTCTAGTTTTGCTTCCTTTAGACCACCAGAGCCAGGCTCTCTAAAAGGTAATTGTTACAATTAGCTCTGTTGGTACATTCCATCCACCCCTTTTCCCTGCCCCCTGTTGGACTCTTCCATCCTGGAGCTCACTATGGAATGTTGGTGTGTAATCTAGTGCGGAGAGTGGATGGTCATTAAATGGTTATCTTCTTTGAATCTGGATGTAATTCGATCTGGTGGTACGCCATGGATAGATCTATTACGCTGAAATACTTTGCAGGGCCCATGGTGCTTAGCATTTCATTTATTACTGGCAAGGGATGTCTCTCTACCCAAATACAGTCATTTAAACTGCGCAAGTCCACACAGAGGCGGATGCCCTCTCCATTGGGTTTGGCCGCAAGAACTATTGGAGCCAACCACTCAGAACAGTCTATGGGTTGAATTATATCCAAGTCACATAACTTCCGCAGATCATTTTCTAAAGGTTCTCTCAATTTATAAGGCACAGTTCGCAGGCCGTGTACCACAGGTTTAGCATTTTGTTTTAATGTAATCCTATGCTGAAAATTGTGTAAGCATCCCAGTTCCTCTTTAAACAGTTGTTTATAATCATCACAAATCTTTTCCCCCCCGGAAACTTCTCTGTAAGTAACACTTGTTCCGCACTGTTGGGGTCCAGTATGATTCCTAACTCTTTTTGATGAACCCATCCTAAAAGGTTAGAACCCGACTTCACTACATATACAGTCCCATAGGTTTTCCTATCCTTGAATTGTAGCTGTACATCTTTCATGCCCAAAAGGGGAATATTACCTTTGTTGTACCCTGAGGGGGAAATATCTGGGGTTTTAAGCTCACTAATCTTATTCTTGCCTGTGGACATATAATCATCCTTATTTATCAAAGTGAACAGTGAACAGGAATCTGCAAACATTTCAACTAGATCATCATTAATTAGTACATCACACTTTGGATAAATAGAATTAACTGTGTCACTGACATCTTTCACTTGCAAAATAATTTTTTCCACTTTCTGTTCAATGCATTTCACTTCTCTACTCGTGGCCCTATCTGTATTCTTTTCATGATCTCTGGTGTGCAACTCTCCATCACGACACACCCTAGCGAAATGCCCCCTCCTATTGCATTTCTTACAAGTGACATACTTGGCAGGGCATTGGAAATAGGAGGCAAAATGGTTGTTTCTACCACAACGGTAACACTTGGGACCCTTCTCTTTGTAATCTACCTTGGTGTTAGCATTTTCCTTAAACTTCATCTTATACACGTCGTTCCTGTCTTCTACATTATCAATGGTAGCTACTGTCTCCCCATCAGGCTTCATTTCTTTCACACACTTAGCTGTGTGTTCCACTGACTTGGCAATTTCTATTGCTTCTCTGAGTCCTAGATTTTTTGCCAACAGTTTCTCCTGGATGCGCAGATTATTAGTGCATCTTACCAGTTGGTCTCTTATTAAAGAGTCTGTGAGATCACCAAATTCACATAACTGTGTAAGTCCCCACAACACCGCAATATAATTTTGTACTGACTCCTGTTTCCCTTGACACCTTTTAAAATATTTGAGGCACTCTAAAACCACATTTATTCTATCCCCAAAATGTTTTTCCAATTTCTCCATGGTTTGCACATACACGTCTACCTCTCCAACAGCATTACCCTCCTGCTCAGGCACAGGTAGATTTTCATACACCTTACGCCCTTGTACACCCAAATTGTACAGCAAAATATGTTGTTTTCTTACTGTATTGAACCTCTGACCACCTATGGCTATCAGATAAGACTCAAAAAGTTTCACCCATTCCTTCCAGCTAATCTCAGGTTCCCCTATATCATTCAGGAAGGGCGGAGGTTGATTCATGCTTGCTGCTGCCATTATAGTGACACTGGATTAATAACCAAAAGGGTGTAGGACAAACGTAATACAATACTGCACAGCTTAAAAGTGAGGAATATAAAGCACAGACATTTTTTTCTTTAACAGTCCCTGGTTACTATGGTGATGCTGAACAAGCACAAAACACTGCAGTTTTAGATAATGTGGTAGATATGGGTTCCCTAAATTCGTGTAGCACCAGTAGTCTGACAACTAAGATAACTGTAAATACAGTACTGCACAGCTTTCATTTAAAGGATACATAGAACAGGAAAATTTCAACAGTATTCTGGATTACAATGGTGTGATCCAATTCCTAAAAGAGGTGTTCAGTGAGGAAGGTATCCCTTCCACACTAATAACTGACAATGGGGTACAATTCACCTCTGAGGAAATGCAGGATTTTCTGAAAGTATCAGGCATAAGGCATGAAACCACAGCTCTCTATTGTCCGAAAGCAAATGGACTAGTGGAGAGAGCCAATAGAGTCATTAAGGAAAATATCCAACTAGCTGCCATTAATGGACATGAGGTTGAAAACTCTTTGAGGGAATGTCTGTGGGCCTATCACACATCTCCTAACAGAGTAACTGGGGTCTCTCCATTTGTATCCTTACGTGGGAGGGAACCATGCACCAAGCTCAATCCATGTTGGTTAAATGGTGGTGAAGTCAGGGAAGTAGATTGGGAGGAGGCAGGAGAGAAGGTCAGAGAACATCAAACCAAGTACAAACAATGGTATGATCAAAAACATGGAGTGAAGTTCCAAAAGTGGGAGGTGGGAGACATGGCGCAAGCCAGAAGAAACATCAAGTCAGGAACTGCCCCCAGCAAATTTCACTCTACCTGTAAAATTGTAAAAGTGTTGAAAAATGTAGTACAGTTTGAAAATGGTCAATGGTGGAGTTTTGACAATATTGTAAGAGTACATTCATAAAGTGTTCTGCTAGGTATTTTGTGTTCCTCGCTGGTGCGACCAGCCTACCTTAACCCACTCTCTTTTCCCTTACAAATGTCCTACATTAAGGAAGGGAGATGTGTTACAATTAGCTCTGTTGGTACATTCCATCCACCCCTTTTCCCTGCCCCCTGTTGGACTCTTCCATCCTGGAGCTCACTGTGGAATGTTGGTGTGTAATCTAGTGCGGAGAGTGGATGGTCATTAAATGGTTATATTCTTTGAATCTTCCTGCGTCCTGTCATTCTTCAGGAATTCTAACAGTAATGATGTGCACTACTTGTTCGACTGGTCTATAACACATGCGGCATGAATTTGTGTGAGTTGCAGGTAACATACTTTTTTGATAAAATACCGTCAAGGGAATTATAATAGCCATACCTTGACCTAGTGCTAGTGGTCACAGAGTCTTTCATCTTCGCTCAAATGGAAGGTGCCTGTTATAGCTATGTTTCTTTAGCTATGTGCGTGCGCTGTTGCTTCCACTTCTAGAACATGGTGGCGTTCTGGAGGATGAAGCAGCAGTGACTGTTGGGGACTCTGCTGGCCGGGGGGCGTCTCCATTTATCTGAATAAATATCTTGTTAAAGAAGATTACTTAGTCCAGGCTTCTTTGTAAGTCTGATGAGGATGGGATACAGAGTGAGATGATCAACAGAACTTGCCATAACAAGAAACAAGAATAACTTTTAAGTCTCAAAGACCCTACTCTGGAAAACACTTAGGAATTAGCCAAACGCATTGAGAATACGTCCTTGTATGTTAAGGAATTAAGTGGTATAACCACCAAAAGTGATAATAGTGCAGATAAGTCATGTGATATTTGTGTTTTTAAAAAAACCTGTTCACAAAAATAATACTGATACTAGTGTAAAACCTAAACCCGTAACACATTTTAAATCCAAGCAATGTTATAGATGTGGTAGTACAAGACACAGTGCTCAGTTCACTAATTGTCCAGCGTTGAATAGCACATGTTCTGAATGCAAAAAAATTGGCCACTTCTCCAGAGCTTGCACACAAGGTCAAAATTCAGATTCAGGAATTCTGTAAACATGGTGAACAAAGACACTTTTATGTCTTATGATGAGAATAGCGATGATGATGACAGTATTGAGATGATGGTGCTAGATAATGACAAAAATGATCAACATACATGTTCTTATGTCACCATCAATGGTTTAGAGATATTAATGTGGGCGAATACTTGTTCTCCCTTTACATTAATTGACAAGAATACACGGGAGAAGGTAGGTTCTAAAAACGTATCTGTCTCAGATGTTGAACTTGAAGGATATGGTGGTGAGAAATTACCTGTTTTAGTTTTTTTTAAACTGAATTAGTGTATCAAGATAGGAAAACTGTTTGCAAAGTGTATGTTGTTAAAAGAGAGAGATCTCTGCTAGGTTGGAGAGAACAAAAGGCATTAGGAATGATACTAGACCCTAATCATCCCAAAGTTTTAGTAACTGCATCCCAGTGTGATAACAAATGGATTAAATTGTTCCCCAGCTTATTCAAGAAGGAATTGGGATATCTCTCCAAATTTAAACACTGCATAATATTAAAACAAGGTGCATTACCAAAAATACATAAGGGTAAGAATGTTTCACTTGCATTGAGGGGCTTGTTGAAAGAGGAATTACAAAGGCTGTCTAATGAAAAAGTAATTGAACCTATAGAGGCCTCCGATTGGTTAAGTCCCATTGTTATAGCCAAGAAACCTAATGGCAAAATCTGGATGTGTGTTGACCTTAGAGCCTTAAATAACTACATTTGGATCGATTGTTACCCTTTACCTAGGATCAACGAAATGCTAGCCAGTGAGAGAGGGGGAAAATGCTTCACAACACTAGACTTATCGAATGCATACCATCAAATTTTGTTGGAAGAAGAGTCCAGGCACTTAACCTCATTTATTACACCTGAGGGTGCTAATCGATTAATTTGTAGGCGTTTTGGTCTGGCATCTGCATCTGCAGTTTTCCAGAGAGTCATGCATGGAATTCTGAAAGACATGCCAAATGTTTTGGTGTTCCAAGACGATGTGTTGATCTGAGGAAAAAGTGTAAATCAACACGATGATATACTCA
Organism: Lissotriton vulgaris; assembly: GCF_964263255.1. Lineage (NCBI taxonomy): Eukaryota > Metazoa > Chordata > Amphibia > Caudata > Salamandridae > Lissotriton > Lissotriton vulgaris. Next base: position 1,059,246,624 of record NC_141694.1, on the reverse strand, counting down.
AGATGGTGTTGCATAAACTGGAAAAAGCGGGCATAAACTGGAAAAAGCGGGACTAACCATTGGTCTAGAAAAATGCAAGTTTTGCACAAAAGAAGTTGAGTATTTGGTGCGCGCCCTCACAGCTGATGGTGTTAAACCCAAACTTAAATTGGTAGAGGCTATTAAGAAAGCTCCTGCTGCTAAAGACAAAGACCAGTTAAGATCCTTTCTTGGGATGGCAGAGTACTATGCCAAATTTGTACATCATTTCACTGACAGAGTAAGTACCTTAAGGGAACTCATCAAAAAAGGGGTCAAATTTGGTTGGTCTGACGAGTATCAAAAAGCTTTCAATATTGTAAAACAATCCATGGTAAAGGCCGTCACGCTCAAACCTTTTAATCCAGAGGACAAAACCATTGTAGTGACTGATGCTAGCAATAGTGTCTTGGGGCAGTACTCATGCAAGTTTATGATGGCCAAGAAAGAGTGGTTGCGTTCGCTTCACGCACTTTGAATGGGGCGGAATGTACATATTCAACTATTGAAAAGGATGCACTGGCTTGTCGGTGGGGCATTCAACATTTTCGGATTTTTGTTTGGGGAATTGAGTTTTAATTGCAGATGGACCACAAACCCTTAGTGGACTTATTTACTACAACTGGTGCGAGCAAGGCTACTCCTCGCATAGCAAAATGGTTATACCGTCTTCAAGAATATGTTTTCACCATTAAATATGTGAGGCTGTATTAGAAGACCCTGCTTTAATGAAGCTCATTGATGCTCTTCCCAAACACAAGGGCTGGAATAAGCAAGAAGAGTTATCGCCATTCAAGTGTGTGTGGGATGAATTGTCTGCCAATAATGGAATATTTAAAAGGAATGAGAGATTGGTTGTACCGAGGGGTTTGAGAGAAAAAAATCATGGTTTTGCTCCATGAGGGACATGGCGGCATGACAGGTATGAAGAAAAGAGCTTGCATGGACTTTTGATGGCCTGGGATGGACATACAGATAGAAAGGTGTGTATGTGATTGCATTCCTTGTGCCTGCAGTGATAAGTCCCACAAAACTCAAGAGACTTCGATATGTCCTGCTCCATTCCCTAAACAACCTTGGGAAAGGTTGGCAATTTGACATTTGTGGCCCTTTCGAAGGTTTAGGAGCTGATGAAAAATATGCAATTGTTTTAATGGATTTCTTTTCTAAATGGCCTTAGGTAGGATTTCTAAAGGTGGTGAAATCAAAGAATATTATTGTGAATACGTCTTTTGGCATGAGGGGTGTCCTGCAGAAATCTTAACGGACAAGGGTTCCCAATTTTTATCGGAATAGTTTAGTACAATTCTTTGCAAATGGGGCATCAGACATTGCAGAAGTCCTGTTTACCATCCAAGGGGGAATGGAATTATTGAACATTTTAACAGTGTTCTTGGTGAGAGTATTCAGTTGACTAGGCAAAGTAATTGGTCTTGGAAGGATCAAGTGAAAAACATGTTGTGGGACTATTGTGTTACACCCCATTCTGCAAACGGGGTTACACCATTTCGTTTGTTGAAAAGTGGGGTGCCATGCAAAGTTGCTGCATCGATGGCAAGAGCTGGTTCTTTTCATGTAAATTACCAGTATTACGTAAGCATGTGGACAAATATCAAACTAGATATAGACTAATTCACAACGATAATGTGAAGAAAGAATGCTAAGTATTTGATAAAGGCATGTTGGTCGAGTGCATTACGACCACCTTCAAAGGAAAGGCTGTTCAAAGTTATCTACTCCAAAAAGGATTGTGGATGTAAGGGGGAATGTTGTCAAGTTGGATGATGGTAAATGGTGGAACACTAGAAATGTGACCAAGTGCAATTAAGTGGAATGTAGAGAGTAGTTGAGGAAGTATAGCGGTGATGTTAGCAAACCTTTAGAAATGTCTAGAGTTCCTAGTTTGCTAGATAAATTCAGTCCCAAATATTTGGAATCTTATGTTTGCAGTTAGATCACCTTCGTGTTCTACCGTTGTTATGCTATGTAAGAAATGTATGTGTTATTCCTGATTAGACATTTTCTTATGGTTTCCTTCTTTATTATTTGCATTGTTTACTCATGTATCTCAGGTAATGCTGTTTTGTTTTGTTGTGAGGGAAGATTGGTTATAGCTATGTTTCTATGTTTCTTTAGCTATGTGCTTGCGCTGTTCTAGAACGTGATGGCGTTCTGGAGGATGGAGCAGCAATGACTGTTTGGGAGGCTGCTGGTCGGGGGCCGTCTCCAATTATCTGAATAAATATCTTGTTAAAGAAGATTCATTGGTCCACGCCTCTTTGTAAGACTGCCAAATGATAGTGTGCTTTTTAAACATTGTTTCCACTTGGGGGATGAATGAAAAGTGTGCCATAAATGACAATGATGGTCTAACCTTTGGAATATGAGGATGCATTTGGATATTTAATTGGGCACACAGGCATTGATTGTATGGTGATAGGTAAAATGTCAGTTATTTTAACTGAAAGCAACTCTGTTAGCTGTCATCTGTGATTGGTCATACTTGAGTCAGTAAGAGATTTTGGAAGCATTGCCACCGAAACAAATGCGTTTATTCCTGTCTCTCCTTGAGTTGTTCGAACCTAAACAGTCTTTCTGAATTAAACAAAAGTGAACCTGTGAGGAAATCTTCCTCTTGCAATCTCTTCTGTAAGTCTCCGTTTTTTTCTTTTTTTGGGTGTTGGCTAGATTTGTCAACCTTAGTTTTTTCATTATTTGTTCCTGAACTGTCACATTTTTTTTACAAGCTCACTTACCTGAAAACAAGGGTAAAGGAGAGACACTTATTACGTGTGATGTAACGTAGAAGCACAGCAAAAGTGGCAATTCACACGGCCATAAACAACGCAAATAGGAGAGAATAAAAAACACTACATGAGGAAAGGTCAATGGATCTGGTGTGGGCGGTGGATGTGTTTTTAGCACATCAAGCTCTGTCAGGCTTCAACGATAGAGTAGGCTATGTCCCACCACTTGGGCTAACCAAGGTTTCTACAACTGAGCAGCAGCTGCACATTTCTGCCTAGGATGGGACCACCAGTTTGCAGAAGCCACTTCAGCACATGACAAAATGTATTAGCCGTGCAAGGGTACAAATCCAATTCACTTTCAGACTAATACACAAAACATTAGCCTTCCAGAAATTCCTTTTGGAAAAATTCATACTAAAGTGTAACTTGGGTATGCACAAATTATCAATGATTTCAAATATTTTCTTATGATAAGTCAAACACACAATATGAGCCTGGGCACAATGCTCTCACACTGCTTGTAAGTTACTCTGAGTGTGCAACTATTAGAACTAAAAAACTCCTCATTGATATATGCAAAATGGGAATGCTGAATATGTCCAAGCAAAGTCAAACCCAACAGTGTATATTGGTCGATGCAGCAGTCGGAGAGAATATACGTTTGAGCATCAGTGTCAGGTGGCTTCTCTGTTGTAACGGTGATACGCACACCTGTGAGTATTGAAGTGTGTTCTCATACGATGATGCGCACACCTGTTCTGAGGTTTGAGAAATTAATGAAGGATTGCGCAGCGATGATGCACACACCTTCATGACATTTGAAGTATGTTGGTACTGAAAAAAGCATTGGTTGGGTTAAATTTGTGGTGCAACAGTGATGCCCACACCTGGCATGGCAAGTGTGAAGGATATTGGAAAGTAATTGTAACAACAAGAGAGGAAGGGAATACAGGCACTCCTGTCCACCTCAAGGAATTCAGTGAAATCAACAAAGGAGCGTCAACAAGCTTATGAAAAAGAAGCGAGCATGCAGCAAACTTCACAGTCCCAAATTGGCTGTGAAAAGAAACCTCTTATGGTTATTTAGAAAAGCCCTCACTCACCAACCTGGTTTATGACATGCTTCATTATTGCATGTCATTAGTAGTGTGATTGTTATTTATGAAATGTTCACTTAGTTTTGTTGTAATGCTTCTACATCGAATGTTACTACAGTGCTCACAAATACGTAGTTTTACTTTGCGTGAAGTCATACCAACGTAACCTAGTTCACAAGGGCAAGGTATTTAATAGACTACGCTTGTAGAGTTGATCATTCTTGTTTTTTTTTTTTTGGTTTTTTTTGTAACACCTTTATTAGAATTGTACACATCATACACAGCATCCCGCCTACAACCCATCTGGGCCGGCGACGCGACAAAGTTGGAAACAGTCGAGCATTTGGTAAGACAATGTACACAGCTTGATGCCGTCAACCCTGGGGTACGGCAGCGTGAAATCACAGTGCAGCCATTAAGCTAAACGTGAGTCAGTCGCTGGGGCCGTCCTCGCCCACTTGCCAATGTACCCCAGAAACGTAAGGGGGGGGTAGGTCACGCAGGCCGGGTGCTGCTCAGCCAGAAATGCAGGTGTATTTTTTATATTTTGAAAACTCTCCAAACTCCCCGAAAGAACTTCCAGTCCCTCCCCCCCACCCCCGCCTGTCCTATCTGTCCACATCCCCACTCGATGTCTGCAACGGTTCGTCTAGGCCACGTTCATGCCTCCTCTCCACTTCCAGGTTACAATGCCCTTAGGGCGTGTCAGGAGAAGTCTCACTCCCATCTGTACCTCTTAAATCAGAGCCTCCCACTCGTCCCCTGTCTCGTGACAGCCGGGTATCAACACTCCACCCGGCCGTCTCACCTGCCCTTCAGTCGTCCTATTCTCCCTAGTGAAGTAGTGAAGGCTATTCTTGTGCATCCACTCCCTCGGCACCCTGCGTGTCCGCTACCTCCTCCCTGGTATAGCTAAAGGTGTTATACAAACCCCAGAAGTTTTTCGGTCTGCTGGTGGGGGGAAGTAGCTCACTGTAGTGCTCCGCCTGCGTGCAACAGTACACCATGTCTCTGGCCCATCGTTTTTTTTCGGGGTCGGACCTCTCATTCAACACTGTGCCACAGTGCGTTTCGCCAGTAATAATCCCATATCCGCCAATTGCCTACATGCCAGCGGCAGAGGTTTCGAGTAGCCCAGCAACGCCAGAGCTGGATCAACCCGCAGTTCGTGCTCTAGTATTTCACTTTTCGAGAAGACCGCGGTCCAGAACTCTTGTATCTTGCGGCAAGTCCATGCCATATGTAGGAAGTCTGCCACCGGTGCGTGACAGCGCTCACATTCTGGAGATTGACGGAGGCCATAACGGTGTAGTCGTTCTGGAGTGTAATACACTCTCTGCAAAAATTTAAAGTGGATTAGTCTGTGTCTTCCATTCAGAGATACTTTTTTGGTATTGCTGCAGCAGTACATCCACATTGCGTCATCTATATCTATGTCCAAGTCTCTCTGCCAGGCTAACCGGGCTTTGGAGGGTTCCTGCGCTCTGTGTGAAGTAATGCACTTGTACAGATGCGTCATCAAGTGCCGCTGGGAGGGGTGGGCTATGACGTAAGCTAGTTCCGGAATGTCCGGCGGTTCCATCATCTCTGATCCCAGGACTTCCCTCAAGGCTCCTCGAAGTCTATGAAATTGGAACCGCTGCAGCAGGGTCGGGTGCTCCACCCCTAGGGCAACCTGGTCCCATGTTTTGGCCTGGCCGTTCGCAAACAAAGCGCCCGCCGTGTTAATCCCGAGGTCATAAAGTGCACGAATAACATTCCTGTCTCCGATGGGAGCCAGCCACTGCATCCACTCCACTGCCATCGCGGGGGAGATCATTCTTGTTTTTAAGTGTGTCTGTCTGTCTACGTCTTTGTTAAACCGAATAAACTTGGTTCTACTCTAATACATTGGGAATCTTGAGACAGTGTTGTTATATTTTCTTTTTACACTGACACCCCAGGATAGGCTGGGCCTTAGCGCGCCCACACCACCGGGGTTTATTAGTAATTATTTTCACTGGTCCTGATGAACGCCCGATATATTATTATCTTTGTGGCAGAAACATGTTGACCAACCGACAGAGGGTAAATCTGGACTTTTAATTTTGGTCCTTTACCCTTCACTTTTGTTTTTAACCATGTACAATTGGCAAAACTATTAAAATTGTTTTTTTGACACAATTGGTACATTTTTAAATCACTTAAAATCACTCTTCACTCACAAAAAAAACAGCTCCGCAGTAACCTGGCGTCGAAGCACACTAGGGTGGCATTCGGCCACTCATGGTGGGGCCCAATGGTGAAGCATATCACCAACCAGGTTGGTGAGTGAGGGCTTTTCTAAATAACCATAACAGGTTTCTTTTCACAGCCAATTTGGGACTGTGAAGTTTGCTGCATGCTTGTTTCTTTTTCATAAGCTTGTTGACGCTCCTTTGTTGATTTCACTGGATATTGGAAAGTGACTGTAATTTTCTTTAACACATTTTTTTTTACATTCTCTTTCTATTTATGAAGGACAATTGGTTGTGGGAGATGTAAATATATTTTTTGTTCTCTTGCGTTCTAAAATTAAAAAGAGTATATATAAGTATGAAGTTCTAGAAGTTATCGCGAGATGCAGTAGAGGTTTTATTGTTCTTTTTTTGTAAACATGTGTGCAACTCAGACCTTTAACTTGGTACCTCCAGTCCCATTTTTGCCAGGTCTAGGGGAGCCACGCATGAATTGGCAAGAATGGAAAGATGACTTTATATATTATATGATTACAATTAACAATGAAAGTTTAACACCGGACATATAAAAAAGGTACTTTGTTGCATTCATTGGGTCTAGAAGGTATTAGGCAATAAAATCAAATTGAGAAAAAAGTGCGGGTGAGGATGAAACAGATGAGGATGCCAATGTATTGAATGATTTAGAAAAATACTATACACCTCCTGTTTGTATTGCAATAGACAGATATAAGTTTTTCTGCAGGTAACAAGAACAGAGTGAAACAATTGATGATTATTTGTCGGTATTTAAAAAGTGGCTGTTCCCTCCATTATCAGCAGCTTCGACATGCCTTATACCATCATCTGCACCACGGGGAACAACTACCTGACTATGCCCCCCTGGAAGATAGATTATTGCTTGATCCCATGATAGATAAGGCCATTTCCCTCACGTATAAAAAGCTAATCAATAATATAACTGATCCCCTGGGGCCTCTGCGTGAAAAATGGGAGTCCAAGGTTGGGTTGTTGGAGGAAGACGATTGGAGGGGGGCCCTACAGAGTCCCCGGGAAGTTGCAATCCGAGCCCGCTTTAGGCTTGTCCAGCTGTGCATCTTACACCGCTCCTATACCACGCGTACGACACAATACAGCATAGGATATACTGACTCTGAGTTCTGTTTGAGGGGCTGTGGAGAGGTGGGAACCTTCTTCCATAACTTGTGGGACTACGCTGGGATCCGAGCATACTGGTCCAAACTGGCGAGCATAATGTCAGAAGTGGTTGGCTCTGAGGTCCCACTGGAGGCCTGATGGCACATCCTAGGTGTTACGACTGACATCACATGGCCTAAGTGGGAGAAGATCTGGCTGGCATTAGCGAGCATGGTGGCCAAGAGAAATATAGCGAGACTATGGGGTAGAAATGTGGTACCAACAGTGGAAGACTGGGAAAAGGACCTAGATTGGGGCCAGAGGGCTGAAAAAGTGGTCTATACAACCTGAGGGTGTCCCAAGAAGTGGGAAAAAATATGGGCAGCATGGAGAATGTATAGGGGGGAGTTACTGGACACCCAGTCTGTCTCCGAAACCTGCTAATGATGTGTATGTTTCTTTGTCTTGGTATGCAGATCAAAACGTTCAATATTGTATTATGTATGACCTTGCCTTCTGCACGTCCGCATACTATCTGATGCTTTACAGCACGCTACAGTTTTTGGAGCCCGTTATTTTAATAAAAAGATTTTATCCAACAAAAAATGGCTGTTCCCATGTATGTTTGGAGCAATACAAGAGGAGTTAATCAGGAATCAAATTATTATGCTGAAAAATCATAAGAGGGTCTAAGAAAGATTGTGGGCCATGGGTGATGGTACGCTAAACAAAGTATTGGAGGTAGTAAGAAAAGCGGAAGTGTCATTGAGGTGTGCAAAGGCTGCTTTGGAAGACAGTAAAGAACGAGAAGTATGTGTGATTAATGAAAAGAAAAACAGCAAACCACTTTAAAAAATTATGAGTAGTGTTAGACGACGGTAATTAAAGATTAAAGGAAACTATCTTTTCGAGCTAAAGCATTTTAGGCGGGAGGGTTAGGGAAGTTTATGTTGTTACAGGTGTGATAGTCAGGAACACTTAGCTAACAGTAGTAAATGCAGAGCTAGGGACCAGTAGTGTTCCACGTGTGGATAAATTGGACACTATGCACGTTCTTGTAAGAGAAGGGATAAAAGAGAGAGAGAGTACAGTGTGTGTCGGAATATCAGAGAGGAACTACCTCAGATGAGGAATGGTCTGGAGAGGATGAGTATGTTTTAATGGTGAAAGATGTGAAGATGTGGTATTGGATATTGAAAATCAAGGGAGAAATAAATCTAGGTGTGAAGTGGTGGTCGCACGTGTTCCTGTGGTATTGGTGGCAGATTCTGGATTACCATTCACAATTACAAATTTAGATATGTGGAGAGAGAAATTTGAAAGAGTGATCAGTGAGGAACTGAGGATGTGTGATATTAAAGCAAAAAGTTTCACTGGTGATGGGATATCCATGGTTAGATACAGGGATTTGTATTTCATGTTTAACTCCTTGCATGCTTCGGACGGCCCCCAGCCATCATGCCTCACGGTGGGCGTGTGCGTAGGACGGCCAGGGGCCGTCCGAATCCCCCCAGGAGCCGTCCGAATCCAGCCAACTATTTAAATCTCCCGCACAGCGCGAAAATGTGCGCAGCACGCAAGTTGTTAAAGGTCAGAGAGCTGAGGGTAGAATGTATGTGGCAGAATTCAGACCATGTGTTTTGGGTTGGAGAGATCAGTGAAGTCTAAATATAATTCTCAACCCTAACAGTAAAGAACAAGTGTTGGTGTTGAATGAAGAGGAAAGTGTGGGAAAAAACTACGAGAAGAGTACAAGGAGGTGTTTTCAATCAATATTGGATTGTTGAAAGGATTTACTCATAAGATTATACTAAAGAAAAATGCTGTTCCAATAAACTTTAAAGTGAGGAATGTTCCTATTGTTGCGAGAAATGCAATGGAGAAAGAATTGTTAAGGTTGAAGGAGGCGGGATTGATAGAACAGATAGAGTCATCTGATTGGATGTCTCCAGTGGTTGTGGCCAGGAAGTCCAACGGAAAAATTAGGTTAAGTGTGGACTTAAGAGGTGCGAATGGACAAATTAGTGAGCTATTGGCAAAAGCTAAGGGAAAGAAGTGGTTTTCCACTGCGAACTTGTCGTCGGCATATCACCAAGTCCAGCTACATGATCAAAGCAGGAAGATAACTGCATTTGTCGCACAACTTGGGTGTTTCAGTATGTGAGGATGCAGTTTGGACAGGCGTCTGCAGCCTCGGTTTTCCAGTGACTGATGAGTGAAGTCCTTAAAGTCATCATAGGTGTTCTGTACTTCCAGGACGATGTTCCGATCATGGGTGGAACCGAAGGGAACATGATTAAAGATTGAAGGAGGTCATGGAAGTGTTAAAAATGAAGGGTTTAACAGCCGAGTTCCAAAATGTCGCTTTGCACCAAACAATGTGACTTATTTGGGTCATGTGATTGGAAAGGAAGGAATCTCACCTATGAGAGAGTTACTTGAAGCACTAAAGGAGGTCTTGAACCTGGAAACAAGGAGGAGTTACGCTCCTTCCTGGGACTCCCTGAGTTCTATTCACAATTTGTTAAACATTTTGCTGAAAACTTCTATGATTTAAGACATTTGTTGAAATGACGTAGCAAGTTTGAGTGAGGGGATAAATGTGTGGAAGCCTTTAGAATGATAAAAACTGACTTATACAATGCTGCGCCAATTCAAGGTTTTGATCCAGATTTACGTAGCATACCTACAGTGGATGTTAGTAGTAAAGGACTGGGTGTGGTGCTTACACAATTAGAGATGGGTCAAGAGAAGTAGTGATTGGATTTGCATCAAGAAGTCTCACACCTGATGAAGAAACTTATTCAGTCATTGAGAGGAAGACTCTGGAATGTACGTGGGGTTTGGAGCACTTCCGAGCATTTGTTTAGGGTACCGAATTTGATGTCTGCACTGATCACAAGCCTTTGGCGAATTTGCTTACTATTGGAGGGTTGGTGAAGGCTTCTGCAAGAATAGCTAGGCTTTCGATGAGGATGCATGACAATAATTACAGAATCAAGTACCTGCCTGGTGTGCAAAACAAGGTTGCAGAGTGATGTAGCTGTTTGCCTTTGCCTGTCAAGGAATTGCCAAAAAGCGAGTAGGATGATTACCAGGTCGCTATGGTGGTGAAGATGGTTTGAATTCTATTGAGAAGGAGTGGACAGAGGAATATGAACAAGATTAATTGCTTGAAAAAGTGAAAGCTGGTATATTGGATGGTTGGGACACAAAGAAGCCTGATCAAGCAGATGTGAAGAGTTTCTGGGAAGTTCGTAATGAGCTGGGAGTGGAGTCTTGTTTTGTGACGAGGGGTGGCAAAATTGTTCCTCACCAAGGTCCCAAGGAGAAAGTTTTGGATCTTTGTCACGAAGGACATTTTGGTGTTGTGAGGACAAAAAGGAGAGTGAAATCTTTGTTTTGGTGGCCAGGAGTTGATTTAGAGGTTGAGAGAAGAGTGTGAGATTGTGAGCATTGTGTTAATTCTGATGAAGGTCAATGTACTTTGAGGCCGTCTTTGATGCCCATTGAGTGTTTAAATATGGTTTGGGATATGTTGGCAGAGGATTTTGTGGGTCCGGTGCAGACTGTGTCAGAGGGGAACAAGTACAATGTTGTGTTGGTGGACTATTTTAGTAAATGGGTAGAATTGGAAATAGTGCAGATCACTGATGCGGATACCGTTGTGACATTTTTTGGAAGCAGTATTTTTGAGGGAAAGGGTTGCCAAAAAGACTTCCAAGTGATAATGAGTCACATTTTTCAGCTTCAAAGGTGCAGCAATTGTTGAAAAGGAATTGAGTGCAGCATGTCAAAACTTCTGTCTATCATCCTACAGGAAATGGTGCAGTGGAGCGATTTAATAGAGTGATCAACGGTACCATACAGATAGCGTGTGAGAATAAGAGGAGGTGGGAGGTGGAATTAAAGAAAATGTTTTGGGGTTAAAGATTGACTCCATCTCCTTCTGGCTATAGCCCCTTTGTTTTGTTGCGAGGCAGGGAGCCATTTACGCAGGATAGTATTGGCTCGAATGACAGTACTAGACATGTGGAGTGGTCTCAAGAGGTAGTCGAATGAAATATTGTGACACCACAAAGGGTGAACAAAAGAAATTATGATCTTAAGTATGCGACCAGATAGGAGATGCTCAAGGTGGGAGAATGGGTGAAGGTTAAGAAAATGGGTAAAGTGGAAAAATCGCAGAGTGTATTTTCTGAACCGTTGAGGGTTGTGGAGTGTTTAAGAAATTCTGCAAGACTAAGTGATGATCGGGTGTGGCATATAAGTTAGTTGGCTAAATGTGGTAGTGTTTCAAAAGAAAGAAAAGGAGATGATGGGGAATTGTTGGAGTTGGGTGCTTGGTTGTGGAAGGATGAGATGGATGAGCATGTGCTCGTTCAAGCTGGAACGGAAGTGGAGGATAGAATGGTGGAAAGTCATGAATGTGTGGATGTTGGTTAAAGAAGACTGGGTAGGGTGGGAAGAGTTATTCAAACTCCTACCAAGCTGAAGGATTTCGTGCTTGGTTAGCATATGCATTGATATATTGCATATATTATTCTGTTACATACTTTTAAGAAAGTGGGTATTGTACATAGTTATTTTTTTTTTTTTTCATTATACTATGTATCTTATGACATGTTCGTTCCCATTGTATATAGTAGGGGGATGTGTGGTGTTGCTGCATTCCATGTTGGAATGCGTTCTTCACCTTTATGAGGGATGATGGAATGTTGTGTCTGTGGGGTTCTGGGGGGCGGCAGTTAGATTTGAAGCGGGGACTAGAAGCGGCTGTTATGCAGAGTTGAGTTGAGAAATAACACAGGTATCTACTAAGAAGTGTGATCTTTACTTTACAATTGTTAAATTTCTTATACTATTATGACTGAAGGCATACATCAAACTTATTTCTTAAGGCAGTTCGATGGGAGCAACTTCTCTGTTCTGGGCATCTGTGAATCTGGCACATTGCATCTCACTATTATGTGATTCACAACACATCCACGCGCCATTTTTTCCATGAACATTTTATGACCTGCGCTCGTGGGAATGCTCTTAAACAAAGGCTCAATGTTCAACAAATTGAACGGCTAAATGTCACCTGTCAAAATGAACACATGACGAATCTTTTCTTTGAGAATCGGTCCACGCACCTCTAGCATATATTGAAAGGACGCGGTTCAACATTTTATGGGATGAAAGGAAAGGCAATACTGCAAAACAAGAAAGCATGAGAACATATCGGTTTTTCATTGGTACCTCAAAACCTTAAAGGCTAAAGAAATCAAAATGAGCGCACTTACAATGCCTGACTCGAAGAAAACGCTGTGTACTGATTCAAAGCCACCTTTTCTTTGAAATATCCTACAAGTTATAAAAATTTAGATTTCAAGAAACTAAAATGAGGTGAGAAGTTGTGATTTAGTACATGCACGTACACCAGAGGAGGGTACTGAGTCAACAATTTAGGAAGTCGTCCTTAGTGCTGAATATTGCTATAGCCATAGTTTACAAATCAACAAATGAGTTCTCAAGATTCTTTCATTCCTCTTATTTTGAGCAAGATAACAGCACGAGGAAGGAAAATGTGTGATTTCATTTAATAAAAAGCAAATTTATTCACCACGGTGTTTTTTTATAAAAAAAATTGGAGTTTTACGAACATCAGTGTTAACTACGTAGATTCTAATGTGTAAAAATAAGTGTTGAGCAAAATGCCAAACCCCAGCTTTTTGGCCAAAGTACAGTCAAATGCCTGGTAGCAGCCACTCTCCCCTGCCTTATCCAGAGCATGTTTTCTGAGAATGCCAACATAAATAGGATGTAGTCTTAGGAGCTTCTTATGTGATTGTTTTTGTCCTACTTTTATGTTGTACATTGTTACATTCTTTGCCTTGCACCATGATTACATGTGGTATGGTCACTGTTCTGCATTCCTTCTCTATGGTTTTCGACTACAACTGAGTTAGTTTTCGTTAGGAATTCATGGGAGAAGGACATGGGCTCCTTTTCACCAATCAGTCAAAAATAGCTTTATTCGCTCAAGATGTAAATCATAAAAGCACAATACATTGTATTACAATCAGCAAGACGTAGAAGGTAAAATATAATTAAAAAATAATTCAAAATCATGTAATAAGGGCCAAATTCAATTCCGCGATGTTTTCCTAAAATTAATCATACATCTTAAGTACATAACGACAGAGCCAGTAAATATTTCATTTTGTCAAAGTTGTAACGCCAGAAAGGCTGGGAGACATTGTCTCATGCACAGCATCTTTAAAATAGGAACAATCCATCTTTTTCTATTTTCCAGGGACTGAATACATTTTACAAAATAAAAGAATGTGCATTGTAGACAGATCATCGCATGGGCATAGGCCAGGGTTTTGGACCACTCGTTCATGTCAGGAAAGCTTTTAAGTCTGTGGAAAATCCCCAGACGAAAGCGGGTCAGCAACATCATGTCATAGCCCCGGGATACATATACAAGGAATCGCTGAGTGCCATAACATGACAATAGCAACTGGTTTTCCAGAACCTTGGGCTTGACGATCTCTTGCGTAGGCCTAATTGTTTCGAGATGCGTTAAACAATCAGCTTTCAGGGACTTTCTTGAAAGTGATGTAATGCTGTCCGGAATGACAAAATATTCTGGGTGGCCAATATCTGACATTCATTTTTTAGTATAGTTTAGCCAGGGAATGCAGAAAGCCCTATGAAGCTTTAAACAGTCTTTAATAATGTCCCGGTTGAAGGTGGTCTGAGTTGTTGCCCAAACTTTTGTGCCATAGGAAAATCGGTTGGATCTTAATTAAGTCAGATATGTATGGGATCCCAAGCTCAGCATGACATATGTAAGTAGCAGTGCTTTTGGGAACCACCAATAGATATCTGACAACGGCGTTCTCAATTAATTGCAGGGGCTGAGGGTCGACATGCCCCAAATGCCCACTCCGTATATTGCAATGGTCACACATTTGGCTTTGTATATTTGCAATAATTCAACAACCGGCCTCCTGCCCAACTTTCTAGCAAAATTGGTTAGGGCGGCTGTGGCTTTACAAAATAGCATTTTCCTGGCTCCATGTGACCAGGTCGCTCTTTGGTCGAAGTGGATGCCCAAGTATGGAAATCTGTTTATGGACTCCACCTTAGTATTGTTAATATAAATATTGCGGAATTTAGCACTATTCGCTCTGCATTTCATTATAAATGTTTTTGATGTGTTCACTTGGAGACTCAAATTTTGATTTAATGCCGCAAAACTTGTCACTAATCTTTGTAGGCCTATTTGAGTATGCGACCTTAGGACAGCGTTGTCTACATAAAGCAATGCAGGAATGGGACGCTTATTGATAAGTGGGAGGTCCTGGCATTGATTGACTAAAACTTGGCTGAGGCCATTAATATATAAGGTAAAAAGGAAAGGGCCGAGAACACATCCTTGTCTCACCCCCTTTCTAATTGGAAATTTAGCAGAGCATTTAACCCTGATTCCGTAGCGCACTCTTGCGCATGGGTCTCGGTATAGCTGCATCATCAATAAATCTAGCTCTTTGGATAAGCTACTTGCCTTCCTGCCTCTAATTCATCACTTCGCATAGGACCAATGACTTCACTGGAAATGTATTCTCTCTGGTGAAGTCTATCAACTATCATTGAGGTCATGATTATGATCTGTTACCCTTTGAGTCTCACATTTTGTGGGAAACTGGGGGCAATAGAGATACACTGTGTGGTAGGAACCAGTTTACTTTTAACCACGACTGACGTAGCCGCCACATAACAATCCTATCATCGGATCACAATTTATCTGGATAATCTACCCTGCTCTTATTTGTCCCTAGAGGGCAATTTCTACGCCTCCTGCCTGGTAGAAAATGCACTACAGCAGATGTTTCCAGATCCAACATATGCTTTTTGTTTTTTCAATACAAGGGGCATCAGTCGTTATTGCAGGAAAAATTGGTTTCTGAACAAGAACGGCTGAACATTTCCCTGGAGTGAGGAACATTCCTCTATAATCGTTGGCGTGTTAGGGAAGGATGTTTCCCTCCACGATATTGATGGCGCACCACATAATATTGCAACCCACTAGCCCGTTGAGAATGTAAGGACAAGAGCAAGCTTATAACACCGTCCTTGCGACATAATAAATCACACTTTCAACACTTTTGTGGTAAATTATGGTGCACGTTTATTGATTACACAGGTTTGGTTAGCTTATGGATGATCCAGGTGTCAGCTGTAAATTCACCGAAAAGCGTACACTCATCCTGAGAAACCAAGAGCTGCCCTATTGGTTTCAAAACCAATGCCCTTAAGTTCTTTACAGCACTATCAAACATAAAGCGGGTTGAACAGCTGAGCTCTCGCAACCACAAACAGAGTTCCACAATTCAGTAAATTGGTAAGTAGAGAAACACAGAATAACATAGGAGCAGATCCTTTGGTGTGAGTCTTGTCCCAGCAGGGTGGAGTTTTATTGGGTCCAGACTTGAGGAATAACAGTAAGCCGACACGTGTTTCGTCGTGTGCCGTTGAGTCAACACAACTCTTCAGGGCTTAGACTCAACCCCTAAAATTGGGTTGAGTGAGGTCTGGGCCTTATCGCGGTGTTCCACGTAGGTGGACTAGAGAGATGCACAGGGATTACTGGAATTCTATTAACTTTGGTTGCAAAGAGATGGAATATCCTGTGGACCTGAGCATAAAACCACGTATTGTTGGACTAGTAGCGTCTATTCCTTAGAGGTGCCAGAGACTTCCTGGTCAAGAGCCTCTGAATCAAGTATTGTGAAAAGTGTTGACCGGGAGGGGATCCATAGAGTAGAAAACCACGGAAAACGGGTATGTTTCCTGGTTGGCAGTAAGCTAATGTTCGGTATCCCTCCTCCGTGAGTTCCCGGTGGCCGTCTGTCATGAGCGGACCAAAGCGGGTTGTCACACTTTCCTTTTTCAGCGTCATGCATCCTGACAGCGAGTGTGTGGGAGGGACCGGCTTTGGCGATGCGCCACACGTCTCTTGCTCACATTCCAAACTATGCTGTTGAGGGCTGGCCCTTAAAGGAGGAACATAAACACTATACACCTGTGAGGAAGATTTCTCTTTTTGTTATTTACTTAACATTAAAGTAAGTGCTTGGGTATGTTTGTTTACCAGGTGTGTTCTTGTTGAACTTTGTGCTGTGCAACTTTACTCCCAGTGCAACCGGAAATCCCTTTGATTTCTCCCATAGTCTGTCTCTAAGGACTGTGAATGTGTGCAGTCAAGGACTGTGAATGTGTGCAGTCAAGGAAGTTACTTATCGAGAGCATTTCAAAATCTTTTGAACTGCTAATGAAGAAGTGGAATCTGCCATATGTATGCTGCTAAAATAAACAAGCATTTGCAATGCAATAGGTTTCGCATTAGGAAAGTTTGAGCTATTGGTATTTTAAATGACACATTTTTTATTTATGTGTTGGTTTTGAAAATAGCGAATTTAATAGCTTTGTCATTTACAATGCCAATAGTTTTAACTTTTGTAAATGTGACACCTATAGCATTTGTAACGCAATACGTGTTTTATTTAGGTGACTTAGATGTATTGATATTACAAATAGCAATAGTTTTACAAACAATTTAATAATTAATACTTAAATAAAAGTTATTGTCATTTATAATGACAGTAGCTTAAACTTTTGTAAATAACTTTTGTGAAGATTCTGTTCATTGTATTTTATTGTGACAAAAATCCAGGAACAGAAGTGAAATATTAACATCTTTTTGTGACATTTGTAATCAAGCTTGAAACATTGAGAGAACATTTGAACCAGTTGTTGAATGGTTGCGCAGATTGATGCTGTGGTGGCGCAGAGTGATGTTTTGGTGGCGACGAGTGATGCTGTGGTGGTGCTGAGTGATACTGTGGTGGTGCGATAGAGTGAGTGCGATAGATAGAGGGAGGGAGGGTGGGAGGGCGATAGTGAGGGTGATAGATAGACAGATAGAGTGTATTTATGTTGCATTGAGTAGAGTGTAAGTATGAGGTGTGTAATTATATGGCACGGAGTTGTATTATGTGGAGTGTATTTACGTTGCATTGAGAAGAGTGTAAGTATGTGGCGTGTAATTATGTGGCACTGAGTGGTAATATGGGGAGTGTATGTTGTATTCCGTAGAGCGTAATTATGTGGCGTGTAATTATCTGGCACTGAGTGGTATTTGAAGTGTATGTTGCATTGAGTGCAGTTTAATTATTTAGCGTGTAATTATGTGGAACTGAGTGGTATTTGGAGTGTATGTTGCATTGAGTGCAGTGTAATTATGTAGAATATAATTATGTGGCACTGAGTGGTATTGTGTGGAGTGTATGTTGTATTCAGTAGAGTGTAATTGTGTGGCGTGTAATTATGTGGCACTGAGTGGTATTAGGAGTGTAAGTTGCATTGAGTGCAGTGTAATTATTTAGCGTGTAATTATGTGGCACTGAGTGGTATTTGGAGTGTATGTTGCATTGAGTGCAGTGTAATTATGTAGAATATAATTATGTGGCACTGAGTGGTATTGTGTGGAGTGTATGTTGTATTTAGTAGAGTAATTGTGTGGTGTGTAATTATCTGGCACTGAGTGGTATTAGGAGTGTATGTTGCATTGAGTGCAGTGTAATTATTTAGCATGTAATTATGTGGCACTGAGTGGTATTTGGAGTGTATGTTGCATTGAGTGCAGTGTAACTATGTAGAATATAATTATGTGGCACTGAGTGGTATTATGTGGAGTGTATGTTGTATTCAGTAGAGTGTAATTGTGTGGTGTGTAATTATCTGGCACTGAGTGGTATTAGGAGTGCAATTTGCATTGAGTGCAGTGTAATTATTTAGCGTGTAATTATGTGGCACTGAGTGGTATTAGGAGTGTATGTTTCCTTGAGTGCAGTGTAATTATGTGGAGTGTAATTATGTGGCACTGAGTGGTATTAGGAGTGTATGTTTCCTTGAGTGCAGTGTAATTATGTGTAGTGTAATTATGTGGCACTGAGTGGTATTTGGAGAGTATTTTTGCTTGAGTGCAGTGTAAGTGTGTGGGTGGGGGGTAGTATTTGTGTGTGTGGGTGTGAGGGGGGTGTGTGAGGGGGTGTGTGAAGGGGGGGGGGAGTGTGAGGGGGGGGAGTGTGAGTGGGGGGGAGTGTGAGTGGGGGAGGGGAGTGAGTGGGGGAGGGGAGTGAGTGGGGGAGGGGAGTGAGTGTGGGGGGAGGGGAGTGAGTGTGGGGGAGGGGAGTGTGTGTGGGGGGAGGGGAGTGTGTGTGGGGGGAGGGGAGGGGAGGGGAGTGTGTGTGGGGGGAGGGGAGTATGTGGGGGGGAGGGGAGTGTGTGTGTGGGGGAGGGGAGTGAGTGTGTGGGGGGGAGGGACAGTGTGTGTGTGGGGGAGGGGAGTGTGTGTGGGGGGAGGGGAGTGTGTGTGGGGGAGGGGAAGTGTGTGTGTGGGGGGGAGGGACAGTGTGTGTGTGGAGGAGGGGAGTGTGTGTGGGGGGAGGGGAGTGTGTGTGGGCGGAGGGGAGTGTGTGTGAGGGGGGAGGGGAGTGTGTGTGTGTGTGGGGGGGGGAGTGTGGGTGTGGGTGTGGGGGAGGGGAGTGTGTGTGTGGGGGGTGGGGAGTGTGTGTGTGGGGGAGTGTGTGTGTGGGGGAGGGGAGTGTGTGTGGTGGGAGGGGAGTGTGTGTGGTGGGAAGGGAGTCTGTGTGGGGGTAGGGGAGTCTGTGTGGGGGGAGGGGAGTCTGTGTGTGGGGAGGGGAGTCTGTGGGGGGGACGGGAGTCTGTGTGGGGGGGAGGGGAGTCTGTGTGGGGGGGAGGGGAGTCTGTGTGGGGGGGAGGGGAGTCTATGTGGGGGGAGGGGAGTCTGTGTGGGGGGGGAGTCTGTGTGGGGGGGGAAAGTCAGCAAAGCGGCGGCCTGATGGCCAGGGCTGCCCTGAAATGTCCTGGTGTTGAAGTTAGTGGGCACAGTCAAGCTCGGCTGGCGGCATTTCCTGGGGGCCCAAGTCTGTTGGCATGCGCTGACTCCAGACCCTGCAGAGTAGCGAGATAGTCTGCCCACATGAACACTTAGACGGCAGGAAAAAAATATGCATCCTCGGGTAGAAGGCCTCAGACACACACTTTCCCACACTTCAATGCATGTGGCAAATCACTGCACCTTCTCACCCCCCGGGGATACGTCGCCGCTGCGGCACCGTGTGTTCACATCACAGCAGCCCCCCTCCCTCCTCCCTCGCCCCCCCTCCCTCCCTCCCAGGGCAATTCAGGCCCGGGCGGGCAGCCAGACAGCACAGTCAGACCCAGAGCCGTTGCACCACCAGCCGGTGGTGCGGCTCTTACGTAGGCTTGATTGCGGTGCTCGTAATTTGCACATTTTATAATTAAAACTTTTTTGAAGTAATTTGCCACGATCTCCCAGGCGCGCAGCTGCACACAGGCACTGACGCCAGATCCCTGGGGCCCCACTACGGCATGTCCCTCTTAGCCTCACTCACCTCACTGGCTAGGCAGCGGCACTGCCTCCGCACCCACTCCGGATCTCCCACCGCAGAGCAGGATGCCTCACCAGGGTCTGCCACCTGCTTTCATCTCGCTGGCCCCATCATCGCAATGAACAAACAGCTAGGCCTCACGGCCTCGGCAACTCGATCAGTGGCTGCAGAGAGGCAACACCGTCGTCTCAGCCGCACACAGCCAGCCAATCCACTATTTCCCGCCTGAAAAGCATTACGTGGGGGACGCAGCGGACTGCGCCCATCTCGCGTTTTTTGCGCAAGTCATAGCCGCAAGTGTGTGTGGGGGTGCACTGTACATCGCTCACTGTAGGGGCACTAATGACCCATGACGGCGGCCTATATAATTTATTTGGGGACACTGACAGTCTGTCAGTGTCCCCAAATAAATTATAAAGGCCGCCATCATGGGTCATTTGTGCTACGTGGCCGCCGCCCCGAAAATAGTGCCGCCTGGGGCGGACCGCCCCCCCCCCTAGCTACGCGGGTGGTTCTGTTGTTTTCCTGTATTTGGCGCACGTCGGCCTGGAGCGCAGAAGAGACGCGAGAGGGCAGGAGCGTGACGCCGTGAGCGTGCACGTTGGCGTTCCCTGCGGCTCGTGACAGTGGCGGCGCCTGCAGTCTTCGCCCGCTGTACTTGAGGAGGGATGTATGATGTTAGCACGCACACTTTTACCACGCATACCATTACCACGCATTTTTTACAACGCGATACCTTTACAACGCATAGTGCTTTGGGTGCAATATAGTGAATAGTTTAATTTACTATTCCAACACCAGTCCCCGTGGACACGGGGAAGGTTATTGGATAGTAAATTAACCTATTCACTAGCCATTCCCTAAGTCAGATCGCCTCAAAGCGCTATGCATTGTAATGGTATGCGTTGTTACAGATGCGTGGTAATGGTAGTGCGTGCTAAAAGATGCGTGCTAAAGGTTGTATACCCTTGAGGAGTGCTGTGAGGCTGTGGGACGGGGAAGAGTATAGCAGACCCGGTGAGGGGGGGCTTCGGGGCACATTGACGGTGCCCGCCCCCCCCCCCCCCCCCCCAGTGATGGAAGCCCTGCGTGTGCCCGGTGAGCGGGGTTGGGAGTGTGTGTGTGCGCGTTTGTGTGTATGTAGGCGGGGGGAGGCGGCGGCGGCGGCCGGGGGGGGGCGGGTGCGCTTGTATGTGCCTGCGTGTGTGTGTGCCTGCCTGTGTGTACGTGTGCCTGTGTGCAGGGGTGTGGGGGCTGGTTGTGTGCGCACGGGAATGTAAGGCACGAGAGCGGCACGGCGACGTGCGCGCTCACGAGGTCAAATCTGAGCAAATCTGCGCTTGTGCACCCTTTCGTGTCCACATTCCCAAATACGAGTAACATTAGGTCTGAAGCAGACACCATCAATGCTCACGCATTGAGGGTAGGTCTGCTCGACCTAATAAACTACTGTCATGCAAGATAAAAGGAGTGTCATCATTATGGACAGCCTCTATTTTGCAGCATATGTAAAACGCATTTTGTTGCTGATGCAGTCAGAGCACCTGTACCAGGCTTATTTGAAAAATGTTTGCAGAATGAGTTGATTCTCTTGTGGGCCTCTGTTGGTTCTCCTCTGGAGGCTTTCTAGAGAACCCACAGAAGGACCATTGCTATGAATACACAAATTAGAACATTCATCTCAGCAGATCCAGTTACATTCTGCGAAGGGGAGCACCCTAACTAAAACCTCTGAAGGAGATCCATACCAAAACCTATGCAGTAGATCCCCATTGAAGAAGGAAACTACAAAGATCCAGCTAGACATTCTCAACACTTACTGTAAGCTTCAGCCAGGAATGACGCCTTATGCAAGATTAGTGTTCTGTGGACGTGGTATTACAGGTAAAGAGGGGAATGTGGACTCAAGAGTAGGGTCACGTTGCCAGATGCAGAGCAAGCAGTTCCAGGCTTGATATAAGTGGAGGTAGGACAAGTAATCCTTGACTCGCAATGTCCAAGCGTTGTGGGGTTTGCCACTGGTCAGTCGTTTAGCAGGCGCTACTTGCCCTACCCGCAAATGTTTTTTTTGGTATTCACTTCTGTTTCCCTGGTGAGTGCTTTGCTAGTCTAGTGCAGGACTGCATTGTATTTTTTAACCTCACATTTCTTTATTAGTTTGACCGTGAAAAGTAATCAACAGGTTATAAGTATCACAATGATTGGAACAGCACATCATAAGTAATTATATAGGATGCCAAATAATAAAACATTGAGCAGTAGACATGGAGAAGGGAACGGGTAATGGGTGCCGCCATAAAAGACAAGGTAAAGAGTTTCCCTGCCAGGCTTTAACAACATTAAACTCCCCTGTAGCAGTCTTAAGGCTAAGTCTCAAGGGATTGCATGCAGATTCATGCATTTACGGTTGTTGCTGCTCATAAAGTTCAATCACGGTGAAGACCGTTCATAAGTTACAGTAAGTATACAGGAAACACCCACAAAAAAAACAGGAAGCGGACCATCACAAAGTGGATTTAATATTATCCACAAGACCCCACCAAATATTCAACAGGGATGTTGAACTCCTATAGCTTGACGCCCATAAGTGCAACAAGTTGTGATGTGTATTTTGTCCTTGGAACAAGTAGGCCCAACCCCCTGCAGCACAAACCCTTTGGCTGCCAGTTTGCAGCACCACATTATGGACCAGGGAAGGGCACTGTCTGCAGTTAAGGTAATATTTTTGACCATGTGCTAATGCTGTTCAAACTTGTGTTTATGATTCATTAATTGAATGCCTTTATTATTTGGGTGAGCGCTCTTAGTAAATGTTGTAAGCTCTGACTGCACTACTGACAGTGGTTCTAGTGTAAAAATTAGCACACATGTTTTCAAAGTTTAGCAATATGATGCTATGTATAATGCTTCCAGAACGCTCTCCGATTTGATGCAAATATTTGCAGAAGCTTCAAAGCAAGATTGATGAGTCTTTGCTTTCAAAATAAAATGTTCATAAAAAATGAAAGCAGGAAAAAAATTTTTTTGCTAAACTACTGTAAAATTTCAGGTACCATTCCTGTGCAGCACCATTTAGTAACATGTGTTGATGCATGCAAGTATTTCCCAAAAATATTCATAATGGGAAATCAGTGTAACCAGTTTCAATAAGATTATGGGCAACAAAAATAAACGAGCGTTGGCAAAGCCAGTAGGTCTGACATTTTTTAGTTTTGTCAATGTGTGAATTGTTTTAACACGTTTTTTTGTAAAACCTTATTGGTGCGGGAGCTGCCAGGCCCTCAGCCTTATGCAAAACATTGGCAAAAGAAAAGATTGTTTTTTGATCTCAAAAAGCACACACTGCTACAGTAGTCACTGGCACTGAACAAAACTACTTTGTCTGCTGATATGCTTCTTGTGAAAGAGCAGAATGCTGTCACTCACAGTGAAGCCAGCCGATACAGAGGGAGAGAGAGAGACAGAATTTTAATAAACACAAAAGGTCACAGCCAACACCAAACCAAATTTGGGGCCTAATTAAAAGTACACCCATGGTATATGTCTTTGCATTACGCTATACGGCTTTCGTGAATTCCCAAGAATTTACAGAAGTAGGACAAGAAACAATACGCCTAGAAAATATTTGTGAACTGCATTTCAGCATGAGCAAATTTGCATGTGTAGATGTGCTCATCCAAAAATCTGAGTGTTGGCAAGTCCACTTTCCATCCAACCACTTTTTTCCCCAACTCTGGAAGAAGGTTTATGTCTGCCATTGTCAGGAGTAAATTTCCAACATTTCTCAGTATGGGAAAAGGTTAGAGAAGAGTTGTTGAAAACCCTTAAAACATGCAAGTTAGTAGGTTTGCAAACAAAAAAGGGCATTCTAACTATGGAACAATTGCTTACCATTACCTTCAGCCCCAGTTTGTAGATCTGCGGAAACCTGGCAACATAAGGGAATTGCAAGTATTGAAACACTACTATGGTATGAGCCCTGGAATAATCAGAGAGGCTATATCAGAGCTCCTGTATAATGAGATTGCTGCCATAATGTGTTGTTGCACTACATGGCACGAAGAGGGCAAGTGTATTTTGTTACAGGACGAGTGGATTATTGAAGCAACCTGCCCCATGGACAAGTAGATATGTTATTAAATTCTATGTCAGGACCGGAGGCTTCAGATTATGCTATATCTTCCTTCGCTTTATTAACATAAAGAAACCACAGCAGCTCAGGAAAAGATATAATAAGAACACAAGATGCTTTAAACATAAAGCATTGACGTAATGTTCAACAAAAAATCAACAACAACTCCCAAGAGTCTCTTTGCTTATAATCATAGTCCACAGTCCTTTGTCTCTGTCCATCGTCCCTATATAACCGGACTTCCCATCATCTTCCCCCTCTTTCTTCGCTGCTCCCGCAGCCAGATAAGTGCTTTTCTATTTTGTCTTCTTTTATTGTGATTGACTGTCTTGCGGTCTTTGGGGACTCCTTGCATGGTTTATTCCCTTTCAGAGTCCCTGGTTGCGGGAACG
Source organism: Lissotriton vulgaris (assembly GCF_964263255.1). NCBI lineage: Eukaryota > Metazoa > Chordata > Amphibia > Caudata > Salamandridae > Lissotriton > Lissotriton vulgaris. Next base: position 1,059,222,388 of record NC_141694.1, on the reverse strand, counting down.
TTCTGTCGTTCCTACGCGACTTTATTCCCACTTGTGTGCGGTGTGTACATAGACCGCAAGGGGGCGGCCTGTCGCCTCGCCGACCCTCCGGCGCGCCTCCGCAGTACGAGGAGCCGCGCCGTGGGGTCTGCTTGCGCAGGGGCCGACCCTCGCGTACCCCTCTGACACCTGGTGATCCGGGTCTGTACTTTCGCAATTTTGACGCCCTCTGGGGTCTGTATAGCGGTTTTGACCGCGTGAATCGCCTTCGGGCGAGATCTGTGCACCTCTTTAACAGTGTGTGGCCTAGCGCGCTTGAGGGGTACGTAGACCCGGTCCCGGCGAGGAGGGTCTGCGCGCTTGGGGGTTGGTGCAGCCCACCTGCCACGTCAGCTGGCCCAAAACGTGATCGCAGCCGCTGGGCCTGCCCACATTCGAGAACTTTCTCGGTTGCCGCCCTCTTGGGTGCCCCGCATTTGCCCCTTGGTTCCGAGATGGAAGGGGAGTACGAGGAGGAGGCCTGCCCCTATCTGCAGGATGATGAGTTTTACCAAGCGGTGGACAACTCCATCTATCGTTGTGTGACGGAGGTGGTAGGGCCCATGGAGGACCGCCTTTCGGCCCGCATCGTGGAGGAGTGTGCGAAGCTGGCAGCGGCGCAGGTGCCGCCGTCCCCCGAACTCCCGGGGACGTCCGGCGGGCTGCCGCCCGCTCCGAAGAGACCCCGAGGTGAAGGGCCTTCATCGGAGGCCCAAGGCGTGGATAAGGGCGCTTTCGAGCGTCTTCGTGACGCCTTCCTGGCCAAGGCGACGGCGGTGCCTCCGACGCCCTTGGTGGAACCTGGCACTTCGGGCGGCCTGTCGACGGCGCCCGCCTCCCCGATCTACGACTCTCCGGACACGGATGACGACGGGGAGTCGACCCGTTCTTGGCTCCCGGTGCCTTCAGGGAAGGAGATGCCCCGAGATGAGTCGGGCATGCTGGACCCGGACGAGATCGTCCACCCCCGATCCGCGGCCTGGGCCCCGGGGGAGACGGTGGCGAAGTTTGTCGCGGGCAGGTTGCGCAAGCCCCTGGAGAAGGAGGCGAGGGGTTGCCTGCGCGGGGAATGCCCTCGGCCTACTTGGAGGGGAAAGTGGCCATGACACCAGAATTGGACCCCAAGATGGCCACCTTCCTGGCGAAATTCATGAAGGACCCCAGGAAGGGGATCGACCGGTCCTGGCGGGCCTGCCAGGACAAGCTGTTGGATGCGGTCGGGCCCGCCACGAAGATCCTCGATATGGCGGAGGAGGCTCGAGCGAATGGCACCGCCATTTCACCGGAGGTGCTCTCCAACTGGGCCCAGAGGGTGATCGTATTCTTGGGCAACGCCAACTGTGCTCTGTCCACGGAGCGGCGGCGGTCGCTCCTTATCAAGCTGGACCCGAAGCTGGGGGACCTGGCATCGTCGGAGGCAGGTGCCGTGGCCCAGGGTGGCCTCTTCGGTGAGCCTTTTATCCGCGAGCTTGGAAAGTTCGTGAACACGTTCACGTCGCTGGACAAGGCCCAGTCCAGCATCAAGAGGGTGTTCCACCAGCGTTTTTCTGGAGGGGCCGGTCGCGGCAGGGGCCGCGCGATCGGCCGTGGTCAGCAGACCAACAACCGTGGACAAGGCTCCGGAAGAGGTCAGTACCAGACCTCGGCCAACTACACCAATTTCTACCCCACGAGGGGACAGCGCTATGGTGGCAGAGGATTCAAGAAGAACTCCGGACAAGGAAATGCCCCCGGTGAGTGTACTTTGCTTGGATCAAGTTCCGATTGGGGGGCGGCTGGCAAGCTTTTACGGGGAGTGGGAATTGCTCACTGCCGATGCTTGGGTTTTGCAAACTGTGAGAGGTCTCCATATAGAGTTTCACGACCAACCAACTCAGGTGCGGGCCCCGCGCCCGATGGTTTTCTCAGAATCCGACGCGCGATTGATAGACGGGGAGGTCTCGGACTTGCTGCGCAAGGGAGCCATCCGTCTATCAACGCGCCACCCACATGGCTTCCTCAGCAACGTCTTCCTGGTAGACAAGACGGATGGGGGCAAGAGGCCTGTGATCAATCTCAAGGAATTCAATGGGTGGTTGGTCTACCGTCACTTCAAGATGGAGGGGATCCACCTCCTTCGGGACGTGCTCCTCCCTCGGGATTGGATGGTGCGACTGGATCTCAAAGATGCCTACTTGGTCGTTCCCATCCACCCCCCTCATCGTCGTTTCCTACAATTCCTGTGGGACGGCAAGGTGTTCGAATTCACCGCCCTGCCGTTCGGTCTTTCTTCGGCCCCGTGGTGCTTCACGAAGGTCCTTCACCCGGTGGTGGAGTTTCTCAGAAGCCAGGGGGTCCGTATGATAGTATACCTAGACGACATCCTCCTCATGGGACAGTGCCCAGAGGTGCTGGCAGGACAGCTGCGTCAAGCTGTCGGCCTGCTTCAGAGACTGGGGTTCGTTGTCAACGGCTCCAAGTCGGTCTTGGTTCCCACTCAGCAGATCACCTTTTTAGGTTTCGTGGTGGACTCGGTACAGGCGGTCTTGAGCCTACCGGGTCGGAAGGTCGCAAAGATACGACACCTGCTTCGGCAGACGATCGCGAGGGATCGTACGTCACTGCGCCATGTCGCCAAGGTGGTGGGTCTTCTATCGTCCTCCATCCAGGCGATTTTCCCAGGCCCGCTGCACTACAGGGCTCTTCAGCGCCTGAAGGCGCAGCATTTGCGCCGTGGGATGTGTTACGACCAGTGGGTTCCCCTCACGGACGAAGTGAAGGAGGAGATGTCATGGTGGCTGTCTCACATGGAGGCATGGAATGGGCGAGCGATCTTCGGGTCGGCTCCGGACTTGATCATAGAGTCCGACGCAAGCAGGTCGGGCTGGGGCGCCCGGTGCGGGGATTTTTCCACCGGCGGCGCCTGGTCGTCAGCAGAACAACAATTGCATATCAATTGTTTGGAGCTCCTTGCGGGCTCCTTCGCGGTTCGCTGTTGGACCAAGGATTCGGTCAAGGCTTGTGTCCTGCTACGGATGGACAATATTTCGGCGGTCCGATATGTGAACCACCTGGGAGGTCCTCGGTCCCGCGCTTTGGCGGATCTAGCGAAGGACTTCTGGGATTATTGCCTGTCTCGTCACATTGCGGTGACGGCAGAGTATCTGCCAGGCCAGTCCAATCAAGTAGCGGATTGGCACTCTCGACATCTCAGGGATGCCAGCCAGTGGAAACTGGATCCGGGAGTCTTCCGGTGGCTACTTTCCCTTTGGGGCCCTTTCTCGGTGGACCTCTTCGCGTCCCGTCTCGACCACCAGCTGCCGCGGTTCTACAGCTGGAGGCCGGACCCTCTGGCGGAGGCCACGGACGCGTTCTTACAGGATTGGAGTCGGGAACAACCGTTTGCGTTTCCCCCGTTCTCCATGATCATGCGAACGGCGGCTCAAATACGCCGCCAGGGTGCGGACCTGGTGTTGGTTACACCGCTGTGGAGGTCTCAAGTATGGTTTCCGGTTCTTCTGGAACTTTCCTGGGATTTTCCAATCCTACTCCCCCTGTTTCCTCTGCTCCTGACGAGCCCGGATCAGGAACCTCACCCTCTCGTCGTGCAGAACACTCTCCGCCTCGTGGCGTGGAGGCTCTCAGGAGACGCTGGACGCTCCCGGGCCTTTCGGGGTCAGCTGAGCACTTGCTCGCCAAAGCATGGGCCGATAGTACGACGAAGCGTTACAGATCCGCTTGGCTTAAGTGGATGCGTTGGTGTTTACGAAGGGATCTGGATCCCGTGGTCGCAGGCCTCGTTCCCGTGCTGAATTTTCTAGCGCATTTGGCCGACAAGGGTCTAGCGTATAGGACGATCAATGCTATTCGATCGGCGATTTCTGCTGGCCATGATAACATCGATGGCCATCCGGTAGGGGAACATCCTTTTGTGTGCCGGCTTCTGCGCGCTGTTCGCCTCGCGCTGCCGCCAGAGCCCAGGTACTCCGTCCTTTGGGACGTCAATTTGGTTCTGAATTTGTTCCTGTCGTGGCCGGCCAATTCCTATCTGTCCTATGTGTTCGCTCACTTCACTGGCTCCCCCTTCACAAAAGGATTCTCTTCAAGATCCTGATTATAGCCTTTCGTGCCTACAACAAAACTGGCCCTAAATACCTCACCAAACGCTTCCCCCACTACCTGCCCAGCCGTCACCTTCGCTCAATCAACGACAACCTCATTCTTCTCCCCAAATACAATCTGAAAACGAAGGGTGAGAAGACCCTCAGCTTCCTTGCAACCAAAGCCTGGAACAAACTACCCAAATTCCTCAGACAACAAACCCAGGAAAAACCGTTTCGAAAACTGCTAAAGACCTGGATCTTTAATCTCCCGGACGATCACTCCAAAGCTTCCATCTAATCCTCTTGCACTGGCCCACTTAGGTTCCCTAGCGCCAAGATGCTCCCTCCGGAGCGAACGTCGCGCTCTATAAATACCCCACAAATATACAAAATATCTGTCTCTTAAAGAGCTGTCGGCGAAGTTAGCCATGTTGTTATGTCTGGTCTCTTGTAGGCGCGTCTCGGACGTGCGCGCGCTGGATGTTTCTGCACGCATTTTTTCCCCGGATGGGGTTACCTTTACGGTGGGCCGACGCACTAAGACGTCGTCGCGTTCCATTTCTTATCCAGCCTTTACTGACACTCCTAAGTTGTGTGTCGGGCAATGCCTCAAAGCTTATGAGGACCTGACCTTGGATCTGCGCCCTCCGGGCGAGCGTCAGTTGTTGATTGCCCTGCGGAAGCCACACAAAGCTGTCTCTTCCCCCACTATTGCTCGGTGGGTGCGTTGGGTCATGCAGGAAGCGGGCATCAATACTTCTCTCTTTGGAGCACACTCCGCCAGGGGAGCCATGGCCTCTAAGGCATTCTCGGTGGGTGCTCGTCTGGAGGACCTTATGCGAGCTGCGGACTGGTCCTCGGATTCCACCTTCAAGAGGTTTTATTTTAAGCCGGTGGTGGATTTGGCTCAGTTGGTGGTAAGTAAGCTTTAAACTAGCATAATCTGAAGCCTCCGGTCCTGACATAGAATCGAAATTTGCCTAGCTTACGTAACGGTAAGTTTCAATTCTATTAAGGACACGGAGGCGAGGATTATCCCACCCGGACTACGGTGGTGTCTCTACCCACCCGTATGGCAGTAAGTAAAGCGTTTTCCTTTACGTTGTCAGTGCTGTGTTGTTCTCTGCATGCTCCTCGCCTTGTTGTCGCATTTCCTGGGCCACCTCGCTGATGCTGTTCCTTTTTTGGCAGGCAACGACGGTGCTAAACAGGACCAATGAGGCTTAAGCGTGATCTGCGCGAAGAAAGAGGAGGAAGATGATGGGAAGTCCGGTTATATAGGGACGATGGACAGAGACAAAGGACTGTGGACTATGATTATAAGCAAAGAGACTCTTGGGAGTTGTTGTTGATTTTTTGTTGAACATTACGTCAATGCTTTATGTTTAAAGCATCTTGTGTTCTTATTATATCTTTTCCTGAGCTGCTGTGGTTTCTTTATGTTAATAAAGCGAAGGAAGATATAGCATAATCCTCGCCTCCGTGTCCTTAATAGAATTGAAACTTACCGTTACGTAAGCTAGGCAAATTTCGATTCCACACCTCTGAATCAACAAATAACTATTATCAGTATTTTCCAACGTAAGTAGGGGAACACCTTAGGGACGCCCACTTAAAAGTCACGGAGATGTGCAAAGCTTTTGACATCCCATACTGTTCAGGGGAAGGTGTAGCGATGGTGAAAGCCTATACAAATCCCTCCTAGTGAATTGTGTCGCAGAACCTACCCCAGATCTCCTCAATTTGTGGAAGCCTATCATAAATGTTATATAGTCCTTTTTCGAAAGATGCTATTTCAAACATATCTTCCAACCATGCTTGGTAGGAAGGGACTCTATCGGCTTTCCATTGTTTTAAATTCTCATTTTGGCAATCCCTAGAGTGGTAGCCACCCATCATGTGAAGTGGGAGGGCAGGTCTGCGAGGTAATTCGTCATGAAGAAGGGCTAACTTTCAAAGATAAGGAAGGAGGTATTTGCACAGCTGTGGGTAATCTGTGATTCCAACAAGTAACGATGTGTGGCGTGCAGTCAGGGATGAACGCTGTCTGCGCCTGTCAGCGTATATTCAAAGACTAATACAAGGCTACCCCCGATGAGAGGTAGACTCCCCAGTGCACAGCTTGAAAATGACACAAGGTCTAAAGTTTTGAAGCACACTTCATATAAAGTTCAATCCACAAGATTCAATGATTCTTCGTTTTTTAATGAGTATCCATTATGCTCCATGTATAACTCATCATGTTCCAGATATTGGTAATATATATCATCCACAAAATTATATCTCGATATTCAATGATCCCAATGCATTTCGGGCTGAAACGTAGCCCTTCCTCAGGGGATAGCTCTACAAACAAAGGAAATACCATCATCAGGTCTAATTCTAGTGTAAGGTAAACAATACTGCTAGTGTGAAAATACTGAATTATCCAACTGTATTAAGAACAAGAATAAATAAAACAAGGGATGAAATAGCGTGAAAGAACCCAACTTGCCAAGATGCATGTGCCACATAAAACAGAAAGAAAAACATTAAACATGCGAATGTTGCTGCATGAATCATAATCTTGTAACTCAGTAAGAAGCCGCCGAAAGCCCAAACTTCCTGTACACAGTAAAACCCAAAGCGTGTGCAGAGCGTGTAAGTAAATGCGTGATAACGAAATTGAAACGGAGCTCGAGTACACCCCGGTGTGATTTAGCGCGCAGTTTGTAAACAAGATTCATACAATTATCGCCCGCATAATAAAGAACAGTCCCCGCCAGGAGGTACTTACAGGGAACGCTGTCAGCGCAAGACCACATTCAACATCGGGTTGCTAGATACAAACGCGCGAGTGTACAATAGTTTAAAACAACGTTGCTAGACATGGAAGATGGACAATGAGGCGTCCAAAATGGGCGCCATCTTGGAATGGTAAACAACCTCTGAGGCGAATGTTCACCATATACCTCCACATTAAACACAAATGGGAAACAGAAATGTGAAACAGAGTAAGACAAGGGAATCAAGGTTAAAACAAATCAACAAAAAACATCAAAAAAACATATCAACAAAACAACATACAGATAGGAAGATAACACAGGGATAATTCACAGATAACACAGAAACTCCATACGATCATTGAGCCCGTGCGGCTGCATGGTCGCCATGTACCGGATCCAAAAGTTCTCCCTTTTCAATAAAGTTTTTTTGTTGTCATGGGTCAATGGTACTTGTTCAAGAATTTGATATTTCAACTGGGCAACTGTATGATTATGGTCCAAAAAATGTGCTGCAACAGTGGATTTCACATTGCCAGTCCTGATGTTGCTCTTGTGTTCCAACAAGCGTGTCCTGATTTTCCGTTCTGTGTGTCCAATATAGCATTTGCCACAAGGACACTCATCAGATGTGACGATGCGTTTCACGCGCATCAATTGGGAAAGAGGTAAGTTCTGTTTTAGCCCAAAATCGATGAAAGCTTTGGTAATGCAACATAGAGTTGCGGTCGGTAGGTTTTCGGAAAATGGTGGTGGTCACTGTGCCTGCATGTCTCTCAACCTTGACATCCAGGAAGTGAATGCTTGATCTGTCAAAACTCCAAGTAAACTGTATGCGGTCATTGACTTGATTCCATGTCTTCAGAAAATCCAAGAGAGCTTGTTCAGGGCCAGACCATAACATGAAAATGTTGTCAATAAATCTTAAGTATTCGTCACATCTGATGAGACCTGCCAACTTGAAATGAACAACATGGTCGAGAGGTTTAAGGCTCGTGGCTACCCATCACAAACTCTTCAAAAGGCAGTCACCCGGTGTGGGAACATGACTCGTGATGAACTATTACAGACTCGCACCAAAACTGAAAATACTAGGATGGTTGTAGTATCCAAGTACACAGTGTTGAGCAAACTGTTTAAGAATATCATCTCTAAACATTGGACACTATTAAGCTTGGAACCTGATTTTCAGGGAGCCTTCTCACAACAACCTTTGTTTGCATACACTAGGGGAAGAAACTTGAAGGAGATATTATGCAAACCCAAATCGGAATGTTCACCAGTGAATTACAAGGGCTTACGTCCTTGTTATAACTGCAGCAATTGTCATAATTGTATTCCAGGGAATATTGTGAATCACCCTATGAAGGGTCACCCCATTAAACTGCGTGTCAATGCCACGTGCAACTCTGCAAACGTCATTTATCTACTCAAGTGTCCTTGTGGCAAATGCTATATTGGACACACAGAACGGAAAATCAGGACACGCTTGTTGGAACACAAGAGCAACATCAGGACTGGCAATGTGAAATCCACTGTCGCAGCACATTTTTTGGACCATAATCATACAGTTGCCCAGTTGAAATATCAAATTCTTGAACAAGTACCATTGACCCATGACAACAAAAAAACTTTATTGAAAAGGGAGAACTTTTGGATCCGGTACATGGCGACCATGCAGCCGCACGGGCTCAATGATCGTATGGAGTTTCTGTGTTATCTGTGAATTATCCCTGTGTTATCTTCCTATCTGTATGTTGTTTTGTTGATATGTTTTTTTGATGTTTTTTGTTGATTTGTTTTAACCTTGATTCCCTTGTCTTACTCTGTTTCACATTTCTGTTTCCCATTTGTGTTTAATGTGGAGGTATATGGTGAACATTCGCCTCAGAGGTTGTTTACCATTCCAAGATGGCGCCCATTTTGGACGCCTCATTGTCCATCTTCCATGTCTAGCAACGTTGTTTTAAACTATTGTACACTCGCGCGTTTGTATCTAGCAACCCGATGTTGAATGTGGTCTTGCGCTGACAGCGTTCCCTGTAAGTACCTCCTGGCGGGGACTGTTCTTTATTATGCGGGCGATAATTGTATGAATCTTGTTTACAAACTGCGCGCTAAATCACACCGGGGTGTACTCGAGCTCCGTTTCAATTTCGTTATCACGCATTTACTTACACGCTCTGCACACGCTTTGGGTTTTACTGTGTACAGGAAGTTTGGGCTTTCGGCGGCTTCTTACTGAGTTACAAGATTATGATTCATGCAGCAACCTTCGCATGTTTAATGTTTTTCTTTCTGTTTTATGTGGCACATGCATCTTGGCAAGTTGGGTTCTTTCACGCTATTTCATCCCTTGTTTTATTTATTCTTGTTCTTAATAAAGTTGGATAATTCAGTATTTTCACACTAGCAGTATTGTTTACCTTACACTAGAATTAGACCTGATGATGGTATTTCCTTTGTTTGTAGAGCTATCCCCTGAGGAAGGGCTACGTTTCAGCCCGAAATGCATTGGGATCATTGAATATCGAGATATAATTTTGTGGATGATATATATTACCAATATCTGGAACATGATGAGTTATACATGGAGCATAATGGATACTCATTAAAAAACGAAGAATCATTGAATCTTGTGGATTGAACTTTATATGAAGTGTGCTTCAAAACTTTAGACCTTGTGTCATTTTCAAGCTGTGCACTGGGGAGTCTACCTCTCATCGGGGGTAGCCTTGTATTAGTCTTTGAAGGGCTAACTTTGCCATCAGGCCTCCATGGACCAACAGTTCCATTTTCTTACAGCCCATATTAGATTTAAGTAAGTAGGCACCTGTGGACGAGTCCATAAAGTATGTTCTATGTCACAATCCAGAGTATTATATCTCCAGAAGTTGGAGTCAGGACTTAAGTTGGCTCTATGAAGTCTAGCAGGTGACCAATGCTTTTTATGCATCAGCGTATAATGGCTGTGCTTCAGGCAGGATTTGCTTAGGCTTTTGTTGTAATCTTCGCCTCTGAAATGCAAATGTAAGTGCTCTTCCCACCCCAATGTAAATAGTTAGATGTGGAGGATTGACCATCAACGAGTATGAAGGAGAGACCGGGGTGCTGTTTAAGTTTTCCACCTCTGTAAGTAATTGGCTAGGAGCAATTGAGGTAGTAGAGTGGTATTCTATCTGAGGGGACCATAAAGGGCATGGGACAAATGTATATATCTCTAGTGTTGTGAGAAATGTAGTACGTATTCCTGCTGCAGTCCGGGAATGTTTTCAGTAAGCAAATTGTCAAGGGGGATTTTTTGCTCACCTCCATAGTGCCCAGCTAACCTCGTCTTTGTCTATAACAATCACCGCATTACCCCAGATAAGAGTATTAGAATGAAGTATGTTGTAACTTTCAGAATCATGCGCACTCTCTTCCATACATAGCTGGAGCATCAGGTCACTGGATTTGAGTGTGCTAAGTCTTCTGGGCACATTGTGTAATACGCCGCTTGATCCCCCATGATTAGTAAGGCATGGTTTTCAATCGTTATCCAATCCGGGGCTTCCTGATAAGTCCTAATTGTGTAAATTGATTGTGATAATGAATGGGCCAACTAGTAATTTTCCATGCCTACAAAGCCCCCCCCTTTGGGAAAGGTAGCATATAGTTCAGAGCTCCGTAACCTTGGTTTCGTGACGCCCCAGCTAAAGCTAGAATTCAATTTATTGAGTGCTTTCAGCAATGTGCAATGGATCATTAGTGGGAGCATCCCGAAAATGTAATTGAAGAGGGGAGCTGAATTCATTTTAACTACCTGCACTTTTCCCCATAATGAAACGTTCCAAGCAGGCCATTTCTGAAAATCTGCCTTCATTTTGTCTATCAAAGGGAGAATGCTGTCTTGGACCATCCCCCGTAGCCCCTACTGAGGAGAAAGCCAAGGTATTTCAGGTTTTCAGTTTTCCAACGAAAAGGTAGGGAACTTATTTAAGCTTGCAGTGCAGAAGTGGTGACCAGTATGGCTTCACATTCTGACCAGTTTATTTGATCAATCAAGGCCATCAAAGCAGGTGCTGATTCAAGAGGCTGCGCCAAAGTGAGCAAGATGTTGTCTGCATAGTAAACGCCTCAAGTTCCCCCACCGATGCCTATACCCTGTTGATACTGTCGGCCTGGCATATAGCAATGGACAGAGTTTCCAAGACTAATATGAAGAGCACTGGGGAAAAAGGGCAGCCTTGCCTCTTACTACAACGAACTGGAAAGTAGAGGGAGGTAAGTCTCTAGCTATTATACGAGACAATGGGAGTGCGGAAAACGTTTTTGAACAACATGTGGAAATTGGGACCTATGCCCATCTTTTCCAGCGTTCTAAACATATATCCTGATTCTTTTCTGGCAAAGGTTTTTTAAGACAGACGGCCTTTGACAGAGAGAAAGAAGGACCATTTCGTCAAGTTCATCTCGCACTTGCCACAGAACATGCGAAAGAGTATGGAGATGATTAGCAGTTGAGAAACCTGGTATAAACCCTACCTGAGTAGAGTGGACTAAATCGGGGATGACCGTTTTAAGGTTCTTAGCCAGGACTTTCACCATGATCTTAATATCGTGTTAATGAGCGAAACAGGCCTATAATAAGAACAGTCTGCGGTGTCCTTTCTGGCTTGAGAATCAGCAATATCTTGGCTGTGGTAAAGTCGTCTCCTGGGTAAACTTCCTCCAGTGCCTCATGAAACATGGAAGACAGTAGCGGAATCGTCTGCTGTTTAGTGAATCTATAAAATGATGTGTGGAATCTGTCATCCCACAGGGCTTTATTAGCAGGACTGCATCCAGTTGTTTTAGATTGTCTTTTGCCTAGCCTCGATCCTTGCTAATCCTCATGCAAGTCCCCAGAGGCTTTGGCGTTTTATGGCTGCTGCAAGGAGGCTTCCAGGTAAATGAAATTTTGATTTATTCCCTAATCCGATGTCATTCTAGAGTTCAAGATTCAGTTTCTGATAAATTATTTACTTTATTAAATGACATCAGAAAACTCCAAATATGTATTGCAGCGTCTCTGGCAGACGAGAGCAGTGATTTGTTTCTTCCTTACCCCTATTCTCCCTTGGGGGCTTATCCCTATCTGATTTTCTGTTCCGAAGCAGTTTGCTAGAGCCTGATAGTGAAGATTAGAGGGATCTCATCTGATTCGTCATTTTCAAATCAGTGCTAGTCTAGAGAAAAGCCAAGAGGCTAAAAAAGGAGAACCAGAATGGAAATCAATGAAATCAACACATTATGCCGACCAATGGAGATGAAACTTAGATGATCTACCGATGGATAGTGAACTATGGAGGTCCAGTTGGCAAGATCAACCCAAGAACGGTCACTTAGAATTATCTTCCAATGAAGCTAGCCACGCTGGGCTCTTTCACATGGTAGAAGAGTTATATAATAACTATATATTCAAAAGATAGAAAAAAGACTGCTTCCAGAATTACTGTTTCAACGAGCATCTACCAAATAATTTGATGATTATAATTCTGGGAGTCTCTGGGATGGCATTACTAAAATGTGCGAATTAGGGTAGAGTTGAGAGAAAATATATAATTACATTTCTGAATCGGCCACGTTGGAATGTGGCTGCATTGTCAAAATACGAAAAGGCTCATCTAATACATGTGGTTGAATTCAATTGAAGTTGCTCATTAAATAATAAGCTATGCCTTTCTCTCACACCATTAATGACAGGTTGTTCTTCAACAACTGCAGTAAAAGCCTCTGGCAATCTTTTTCAATTACTAGAAGCTGCTTCTACAGCTAAGCAAATTCACTCCCACCTCTAATCTATTAACTATCAAAAATGTGCTCTTATACTTTTACAATTCACACACATGCACTTTTAGAAACATTAACACTGTCTTAATTGGAAAAGGAGAGAAGAAGGAACTAACACACAAAGAAAGCAGAGGGCTGGTGATAAATTGAGGGGGGAAGAAGCCTTTACAACGAAGCTGGAACCCCGCATGCCTTTACCACCCAGGCTTTACAATGCATGCAACACTACCACGCATGCCACTACAATGCATGTCTTTACAATGAATATGCCTTTACCACACATGCCATTACAACGAATTTTGTTGTAAAGGCATGAATGGTAAAGGCATACGAGTGGCATAAGTTTTAAAGGTAAGTACAGGTAAGTACTAAGGGACTGATTATCAATCAATCAGGGGTTGGTGAAGAGCAGCTACTCACCCGCAAGGGAATCAAAGTGCTGGGGAGGGGGGGGGGGGCGCGGCTCTGTTGAGTGCTGGGGTCATCCGAAGAGCAAGGGCTTGAGGTCCTTCCTGAACTGGACCAGTGTAGGTGTTTGACGGAGGTGGAGGGGAGGTGGTTCCAGGCCTTGGCTATGAGGTAGGAGAAAGACTTTCCTCCCGTTCTGGTCACGTAGATGCGTGGGACTGTGGCCAGAGAGAGGTCAGCTGATTGGAGGTGTCTCTTGGGTGAGTGGAAGGAGAGGCGGTTGTTTAGATATGCTGGTCCAATGTTGTGGAGGGCCTTGTATGTGTGAGTGAGGAGCTTGAAAGTTATTATTCTTTCGAGTGGGAGTCAATAGAGAACTTGTAGGTGTTGGGTGATGCAGTTGCTGTGGGGAATGTCTAGGATCAGTCGGGTTGCAGCGTTCTGGGCGGTCTGGAGTTTGAGAAGCAGTTACTTGTTGGTTCCGGAGTAGAGAGCGTTGACGTAGTCCAGTCTGCCTCTGATGAGGGCGTGCACGACCGTTTTGCGGGATTCGGTAAAGATCCATCCGCACATTTGTCAGAGAAGGCGGAGGGTGTTGAAGCAGGCTGAGGATACAGCGTTGATCTGGGGTTCATTGTGAGCGTTGAGTCAAGTATTATGCCAAGGTTTTGTGCGTGGTCCATCGGGGTGCAGGGTTTTCCGAGGGCGGGGGGCCACCAGGTGTCATCCCATGCGAAGGAGGTGAAACCAAGGATGAGGACTTCAGTTTTTTTCGAAGTTGAGTTTCAGGTCGCTCTTCTATATCCAGGTGGCAATGGCTTTCATCCCTTCTGGAAGTTGTGCCTGGTGATGTCGGCTTCTTTGGTGAGAGAGAGGATGAGCTGGGTGTCGTCAGCGTAGAAGACAATGTTGAGTCCGAGGTTTCTGACGATGGTTGCGAGCGGGACCATGTAGATGTTGGAAAGAGTGGGGCTGGAAGAGGATGCCTGGGGCACTCCACATCTGGTCTCCGTTAGTTCCCAGTGGTTGAGAGGGAGTCTGACTCGCTGTGTACCTGCAAAAAATGTGCATATCCAGCCCAGGGCCTTGCCACGGATGCCAGCGTCGGGGAGTCTGGTGGCTAGTGTGCGATGGGAGACAGTGTTGAATGCAGCCAAGAAGTCCAGGAGGATGAGGGCTGCCGTTTGGCCCTGGTCAAGGAGGGAGCAGATGTTGTCGATGGCAGCAAGTAGGGCGGTCTCGGTGCTGTGGTTGCTGAGGAATCCAGATTGGGAGATGTACATGACGTTGTTGGCTTCGATGAAGTTTGAAAGCTGAGTGTTGATGGACTTTTCAATGGCTTTGTTGGCGAATGGAAGCCGGGAGCTGGGTCTGAAGTTCTTGAGGTCCATCGGGTCTGCAGTGGGTTTGTTCAGGAGGGGGTTGACTTCAGTGTGTTTTCAGTCGTCATGTAATGTGGCGGTTTCAAGGGAGCAGTTGATCGTCTGGTGTAGTTCGGGTGCGATGGCCCTGGCGGCGCTATGTAAGATATGGCGTGGGCAGGGGCCTGAGGGTGCTCCGGAGTAGATGCTGTTCCTGGCCTTTATGGTGTCCTTTGTCATGAACGAGATCCAGCTGAGCAGGGTCAGTTAGGTGACATCGCTGGAGGTGGGAGCTGGGTTGGTGCAAAGGTCTTGGTTGTCGAAGTTGTCATAGATCCTCTTAATCTTGAGGTGATAGAAGGTGCTGAGTCTGTTGCAGAGGTCTTGGGAGGGTGGTACGGCTGTTGTTTCACTGAAGGGTTTGGTAAATTCCTTGATCATGGAGAAGAGTTCTTTGGAGTTGTGGGCGTTGTGGATATGATGAGTTGGTAGTGTGCTGTGGTGGCTGTTCTGTAGGCGGTGCATGTTTTGGGGGTTTTGTTGTTCCTCCATATCTTTTCAAGCCGCCAGCAGGAATGCTTGGATTCTTGAAGTGCAGGAGAGAACCAGCTTGCTTTCTTGATATGTCGTCCCAGGGTTTTCTTGAAGGGCGCAGTTTGTGATACTTGGTGGAGGTTGCATGACGCGGTGTTAGTGTCTGACGTCCTTGGTGGTGGGGTGCTGGTGAGGTTGGTGGTGAGCTGGTCTTTGGTGGCATTGCTCCAGCTTCTGCGGGGGCGGTACGCATGCTTGTGTGTGGTGGATTTTCTGAAGGAGAAATGGACGCAGTGGTGGTCTGTCCAGAGGAGTTCTGTGGTGTGGCTGAAGGAGACACTGTTTCCTTCTGCGAAGACGGAGTCGAGTGTGTGTCCAGCTGTGTGCTTGGGGACAGTGACAAGTTGCTTCAGTCCCATGTTGGCGAGGTTCTCTAGGAGGGTGGTGGTGTTGAGGTCGTGGTGGTTTTCCATGTGGAAATGTAGGTCTCCAAGAAGAATGTAGTCTGCGGAGGCGAGGACGTGTGGTGCAATGAGGTCCGCAATGGTGTCTGTAACAGGAGCGAGGGGGCCGGAAAGCCTGTCAATGAGGGTTCAGCGGAAAGTCGTTTTAGGATAGGTCTGGATCTGGAAGTGGAGATGCTCCATGCGGAGCGTAGTTTCATCAGAGCCAGTGATTGTCATGTTGAGGGTGCTTTTGTGGATGATGGCGATGTCTCCTCCTGGGCATGTAGGGCAGTCTTTCCGCAGGATCTTGTATCCGTTGAGAATGGCGGTGGCGATGTTGGGCACGGAGTTGACGGTGGTCAAGGTTTCTGTGAGAAAGGCGACAAATGGCACATGGTTGTTAAGGAAGTCCCAGATTTCTATGGCGTGCTTTTGTAGGGAGGATGCAGTTGAGTGGTTTGTGAGTGGTTGTGTCTGGTAGGATGGAGTCTGCTGCTGAGGTCCGGAGGTGGATGAAGGTGAATAGGCAGTGTCAACAGGAGATAGGGTCTTGGGTGTTGCTCGGCTTCAACAGCTGGCAGTTGTTACTGCGTCAGGGGTTGAGCACGTGGAGGGTGCTGGAGTTATAGTGGAGGAGGGTCGGAGGACAAGGGTCCCTGGCGCTGGTCTCAGTCGATCGGTGACGTACGCAGATGGGCTTGCCTTCAGCAGGGAGGCGGGAAGGACAACACTGGAGGAGGAGGGGCTCAAGTGGAGGGGTAGCACGAGGGAAGAGAGAAAGAATACAGAAAAAAGAGTTAAACAGGCAAAAAGAGGGAAAAGAGAGCAGATAGAAAACAGGGCACAGGAAAAGCAGAGAAAAAAACAGGGCAGCGAAAAAGCCAAGAGACACGGCACAGCAGACGAGCAGAGTGCTCTCCCACTAAACCACCAGGGATAGCGAAAGAAAGAGAAGGAAAGAAAGAAAGGGAAAAGAAGAAAGAGAGAGAAAGAGAGAGAGAGAGAGAGAGAGAGAGAGAGAGAGAGAGAGAGGGGGGGAGGGAGGGAGAGAGAGAGAGAGAGAGAAAGAAAGAAAGAAAGAAAGAAAGAAAGAAAGAAAGAAAGAAAGAAAGAAAGAAAGAAAGAAAGAAAGAAAGAAAGAAAGAAAGAAAAAGGAAGGAAGGAAGAAAGAAAGAAAGAAAGAAAAAAGAGAAAGGAAAAAAGGCAAAAAAGAGAAAGAAAGAATGAAAGGAAGAGAAAGGAAGAAAGAGAAAGAAAGAAAGAAAGAAAGAAGATGGAAGGTAAGAAGGAAAGAAGATGGGAGGTAAGAAGAGAGGATAGATGGGAGGATGGAGGGGAGGGATGGGAAGAAGAAAGGAAGGAATGCAGGATAAAGATAGGGTGGGAAAAAGAGGTAGAGAAGGAAGGGAGGAATAGGGAGAGTAAAAAAGGAACAACAGTAAAAGAGAACGTAGGGTTAAAAAGGAAGTGAGTTAGGACAAAAGGCTATATAGACGCCAAATGATTATGATTTATTAATGTATTTACATAGCTTTGTAAAGCACAGGCCTCGAGGGCATCAAAGCCCTGTACAACAGTAGATGAAGATAGATTCAATATATGCCGGCATCTAAACACATGGTTCTATAGTGCACATGGATTTGATATATACGAGTTAAATTTTACATACCAAGAGAGGAAATAGACATCTATAAGCGCCCTTTTATCATAGCACCTCAAGCATCAATGGTACATACGTAGTGCAGTGTACAGACCAGACCACGAGTTTTGTTTGCTGTCTGAGTCATAAATAAATAGTAAGCATTGCTTTTTACAGTTATTAATAGGTTGTTCCTATGAGGATTCCCCTTGCAAATGTCAATATTTAACAGCTACTAGCAAGTGGCATTGGGGGACTGTGGCGGTACCTTTCAAATGTCTAAGGGAAAAAGGTGGTTTAGTGGCATTCAAGGGAAAACTATATGAGAGTAATCTAGAAAATCTAGTCTTTTATTTGCGAGCCTTCCTCTAACCCGAATGTATTGAGTCCAGTCCTAAAATGAAGTGAAGAGTGAGAAAAATGAAGGACAGGAAGATAGTGGATGAATGTATCTCTGGGTGTGCTTGGCTAAATGGGTGTGTATTCTTTTAATATAATGATGCCTATTTTGTAGATTGTCATATGGAGGCACGCTTTGGTGTAATATGTAAATAGGTACTTTATAGAACCGCATGTTATAGATTTGTGAATGGATGGGCATGGTGTGGAGTAATAAATGCAAGGATGTGGAATACCGATCACCCAAAACCTAGACATATTGTTTGAGGTCAAAGACAACATGTATATTTTGCCCACTGGAGAAATAGGCCCAATCCCTTCAAGCACAAGCCCTTAGGTTGCCAGTTTACAGTTTGGATGTATAAATCTGCCAAGGATGCATGCTTTCCACTAAGGAAAGGATTGAATCCATAGGTGCAAGTTGTTCAAATTTGTATGTTCAATCCATTATTGTAAACCCTTTACTATTAATTAATGATGTCTGGGGAAATGGAGAGAGCTATGAGCTCAGCTTCCACAACTAACAGTGGTTACACTATGAAAAAGTTTACACATTCTTTCAAAATGTCAACATCTGAGCCTACTTATAATGCTTCCAAAATGCTGATTATATGCAAACACAAGCATGAGTATGAAAGCATGATTTGTGATTGTGTGCTTTTGAAATAAAATGTACAAAAACAATTACAACTTGAAAAAAAAGTTGAACTAGTGTGCAACTTTAAATACTATTTCTGATGCATCATTTGGTAAAATGATAGATGCATGCAAATAGTAACACAAAAGAATAGTAGAGTACCTGTGAAAATCAGTATAGGCAACATTAAACTTAATTAGTGACTCAATTCTTAAAGTCCCAAATGTGCATCCACAGATAATATCATTGCACTGATTCAGATTTACAAATTTGCAGAAGTAGGCCTGGTAACCGTACATATAGTAAACTTTTGTGAATTCCATTTTCGCAAAAGCAAATATACACACATATATATGGTCGTGTGAAAATCTGCTGAGCATCTGCAAATTCTTTTTCCCTACAGCCCGTTTCTCTCCTGAAAAAAATTTATTATTCTGCCCATGTCAGGAGTACATTTTCTTTCAACCTTTTCTAGTGTGAGAAGAGGCTTGAGGGGAGCTGCTGAATACCCGTAAACGTGTTAGCTTGTTGATGTGCACAGACTCACTAGGCATCCAGTCCTGAAAATACCTCTTCCTGACTACTTCTAGGCCCTGTTGGGAGATCTGAGGAAAGGTGCCAATAAGAGCCTTGCTAGAGGAAACAGGAGGGGGTAGGTTGCAAGGATGCGGAATTGCTATAGCCTGACACACAGGACATATTGTTTGGGGTCAAGTTTTGTCTTTGGGACAAGTAAGCCCAACCACTTACAGCACAAACCCTTTGGCTGCCAGTTTACAGTAACACATTAATGATAAGGGAAGGGCATTGTATGCAGTTAAGGCAATATTTGTGTCCATGTGTTAAAGCTGTTCAAACTTGTATTTATGGTTCATGAATGCAAAGCCTTTATTATTAGGGGGAGCGCTTTAAGTAAACGTTGTAAGCTGCACTACTGACAGTGGTTCCAGTATAAAAATGTGTGCACACTTCTTCAAAGTTTAGCAATACGGGGCTAAGTATAATGCTTCCAGAATGCTCTCTGGTTTGATGCAAATATTTGCAGAAGCTTGAAAGCAAGTTTGATGAGTCCTTGCTTTCAAAATAAAATGTTCACAAAAAATGCAAGTAGGAAAAAAAACATTCAGCTGAACTTACCCCTTCCGTGCTCCTCCCTCCCTGGTGCTCCGAACGACCGTTGGCCGTCGCAGCCCCGCCCACCTTTTAGAACGCCCGTACCACGGCGGAAATGCCTCAGCGGTTAAGGGGTTAATGTAAATATTAGGTACCATTACGTTGCAGTATCTTTTAGTAAAATATGATGATGTATGCTAGTATTTCCCAAAGATATTCATTACTGGAAAATCAGTGTAACCAATTTCAATAAGATTATGCGGAACATTAAAAGAAACAAGCAGTGGCAAAGCCAGCAGGTCGGAAATTGGTGTCCAGCCTTTTTGATTGGTCAATGTGTGATTTTTTTTGGCATGGTTTTTGTAAAACTTTATTGATGTGAGCCCTCACCATAACAAACACTGGAAAAAGCAAAAATTGTTTTTGGTCTCACAAGT
Source organism: Lissotriton vulgaris (assembly GCF_964263255.1). Classification (NCBI taxonomy): domain Eukaryota; kingdom Metazoa; phylum Chordata; class Amphibia; order Caudata; family Salamandridae; genus Lissotriton; species Lissotriton vulgaris. The sequence continues at coordinate 1,059,202,741 of NC_141694.1, read as the reverse complement.
AAACATTGCCACAGTAGTTCCTGGCACTGAACAAAAAGTACTTTGTGTGCCGATATGCTCCTTGTAAAAGAACAGAATGCTGTCGCTCACAGTAAAGCCAGCCAATAGACGGAGAGAGAGAGAGAGAATTTTAATAAACACAAAAGGTCATGGTTAATGCCTGACCTAATTAAGGGCCCAATTATTAAAGAAAGTCTCAAAAAATATTTGCGAACTGCATTTTAGCATGAGCAAATATGCATTTGTAGATTTGCTCATGCAAAAATCTGAGAGTTTGCAAGTTCACTTTCCCTCCAACCACTTTTTTCTCAACCCTGGAAGAAGTTTCACATCTACCATCGTCAGGACTAAAGTTCCAACCTTTCTCTGTATCGGAAAAGATTAGAGGAGAGTTGGTAAAAACTCTTTAAAAAATGCAAATTCATAGGTTTGCACAGATTCAAAAGAGCATTCCAACCCTGGAACTATTGCTTACCACTACCTTCAGCCCCAGTATGTAGATCTGCAGAAATGTGGCAACATATCGCAATGGCTAGTATTCAAACTCTACTATGATAAGAACCCTGGCATAATCAGAAAGGTTATATCAGAGTTCTTATATAATGAGATGGCTGCCATCATTTGTCACTGCATTACATGGCACAAAAGGGACAAGTGGATTTTTTTACAGGACAAGTAATTTATTAAGCAACCTGCCCCATGGACAAGCAGATATGTTATTAAATTCCACACCCCTGAAGCATCAATGTTAATTAGAGGCAGTCAGCAAAAGTGGTTTGGCATCTACTTGCAAAGTTCACCCAACAGGATGTAGAGAAGACCTGGTCCGAGGGCTGTAGACGGTCACACCAAAGGGGCCACCAATGGCCTTCCGGCAGGAGCTCAGTTCTGCAAAGCACAGAGAGGGTCACACAGTCACATGACCCACTTCCGATTTTTCTTGGAAGCATTCCTCCAGCCCAATCAGTCACTCTCACCACTCTGGCCTGAGCCAGGCAACACTACCTGGCAATACGGTGTTGTTGGGGAAGATAGGTTGAGGAGAGGACAGATGGTCTGCTTCACTGAGGGCCAAGTAAGGGAGCAGTAGACGAACGGAGAATAAAGCGGGTGCCTTGGAAGGATGAGGCACCCCGTCAGGTACAAATTGATCAGAGTTGCACCCAGGCAATCCAGGCACAACGCCAGGAGTTGCAAAATCCGTCCCTCTTTGGAAATTAGGCACTACGTCCAGTGCAAGTCGATTTTGGCCGCACCAGGCAGCTCCAGTCACATACACAACGAAGAGTTACAAATTCCGTGCCTTCCTGGAAATGAGGCACAACGTCCGGTGCGGGTCGATTTTGGCTGCACAAGACAGCTCCAGTCACATATACAATGAAGAGCTAGAAATTCCGTGCCTTCCTGGAAATTAAGAATGACGTCCGGTGCACATCGATATTGGTCGCTGGGTTGCGCAACTGAGGAGCACCATTGGTGCAGAGCACACACACACAATAGACTTGCACTGGATGTTGTGCCTCATTTCCAAAGAGGTACGGATTTTGCAACTCTTCGTTGTGTGTGGCCGGAACGGTCTGGTGTAAACCCTATCATTGCACACCTGGCGTTGTGCCTGGATTGCCTGGGTGCCACTCTGATCAATTTGTACCTGACGGGGTGTCTCAGCCTTCCAAGGCACCCGCTTTATTCTCCGTTCGTCGACTGCTCCCTTACTTGGCCCTCAGTGAAGCAGACCACCTGTCCTCTCCTCACCCTATGTACATGTATTTAGGGGAACCACTGGTGCAAGTGCGCACACCAGCCTGCAAAGGCAGGAAGGAGCCATGCTCAACACACCCTCAGCGCCGAGCGCATACCAGCCTGCACTGGCAGTCTGGACATGCATTCAAAGACACCATGGGTGCCAGTGCATACACCAGTCTGCACTTCCAGGTTGGATCCAGGTCTTAAAACATAATAGGTGAGTGTGTGCACCCACCCAGGTATGTGGCATACCTTTTTACAGGGCACTCACAGGTACAACACCTAAGCCAATCAAGTAAGCACCCTATCCTGACATTTGCAGAAAAGGCGCAAGCACTTTCCTGCAGCAGTACAGTGGGAAAGTGTCCAGAGTCCTATGGTCACAAAAAGGGAGCTGGCAAAAACCAGGACAAAATCCTCCTAAGAAGGGCCACGTCCAACAGTCACCCTGAAAGGAAGTTGTCACTGATGAGTTGTAAGTCTGGCCCTCTTGTTTTTTACAATGCTAACACTCCCATCATAAAAGGTGCTTGAAAAGGTGCAATTCGGATCCCTATTATGCAAAAAGGTCCACGAAACCATCCTATCAGTTACAGACTTTTGCAAATGCTGTGCTCCACTGGAGACGTATTAGCAGAATACAAAGGATGGAGGGCCTGACCGAAATAGCGCAGTTGTTTGTCGCTCACTGTCTTGGCTTCTGGCCCAACCAGGAAATTGTAGCATTTGTCTCATGATCTCTGTGGCTTTGGGATACCTCGAAAGTGCTTGGAGTCCCCCTCCACTGTGAGGGGCCATTGGCGGGGGATCTCCCTGCTCCACTGCCTTTGCAGCAGGAGTGCGCAAAGGCCTGGACCTAACAGAGAAGCCAGGCATGCCATGTGTAGGCCTCCACCCATGCGGTGCTGAGTGCAGGTCTTGTAGGGCGCCTCGCCCCGTTCTTCCGTGCAGAACAGACGAAAGGCAGAGAAGGCCTTGAAGGAGACCGAAGTGGGGCTCCAGGTACAGTGCTGCAGCAACCCTGCACGGTCGCTGGACTGTTGATTGAGACTGAAGCCTAACTCGACCCACTAACCCCATGGGCCTGGCAGTGTCTTTCAGGTAAACAGACACTGAATTCCAACCCGGCTAAAGATCCCAAAATGAGTCTTTTAAGGTGACAGAAGGGCGCTGACCATTATGATGCCAGCCTGATACTAAGCCAGAAAATAGTGTCAAACAAGTACGGGACACTGATGTTCATAGAGGGGCGCTACAAGAGAGGCACCGATGCACTAGAATATGATGCAGGCCCCTGGGGTTGAGGCTCTTTTTTGTAGTTGGTTTCCCTAGAGGTGCACTGTTACCCCACACCGTAAAGTACATGGGAGGTGAGTAGAGATCCAAGTGAGAGATATAAGTTGCATTGTGAGGGGTACTGAGAGCCTAGCTGACTGAGCCGTTATTCAGAGACTGCGCCCTTTTGCAGCAACTGAAGCCCAAAAGGAACCACATAATGTGATCTCACTAAACTACACAGAGAGACTGTTTTTCCTGGGTCCCTAAGTGAAAGAGGAGTCGAGCGGGAGGGAGGATCCCCCAAGAAGAAAGCAACAAGGGGCAGCCTCCTCACATAGCTGGATAAATCCAGGCTGCACATTGGAAACGAGGGTGCCCCCAGGGCGTAGGCGGCACAGGCAAATTCAGTCACCGTGGCATTAACTAACAAAAAGATTGGATGGTGAGCCTCTACACATTCAAGGTGGAGCTGCATGATGAACTCTGTCAGGGTTTCGAGAAAAGCTTTGGTATCATGAAAACAGATATCAGGTTCAAGATACAGGACTTGCACACTTCCATAAACTCAGCAGGGCACAGAATTCTGGATGCTAAATCAAACTGGAAACCTTGGATAAGAAACAAAAAAATATGTCCTCCATCACCTCCACTTTGGATCACCAGCTGCAGGCAGCTTTGGGCGAGCTAGAAAACCTTGAGAACTGATTCCAGAGGGAAAATTTGAGAATCTGTAGCATGAAGGAGGGGATCCCGGATGCCAATTTGGACATGTTTGTGACAGCCATGATCTCTGGAGTGCTGGAACAGGAAAATTGCAAGGTAAAGGGAAAGGAAGCAACTGCTCGGAAAAAGGACCAAGAGCTTGGAAATATCTCCTTCCAAGAACAAACATGCTCCCTTTACGAAGACTTCACACAGGCCACCATTCGGTGGAGTGAATAATTTACCCAGAAATTATGGCAGGATTGAGTCAAGTACCCATGTACATAATCCTTTGGCATCACAATTAAACTGGAAGGCAAAAGCCATCAGTTGTCAGAGAAGCTCCTGTGTATCAGGCTTTTAGGCCTCCGTATATCTGATGATGCCCGGAATCTACACGACTTGGAGGTGAGGCAGGCTTGTCATCTAAGAAACCAGACACAACTAGTTGGAGCCACCAAAGTGGCCGCACAGCCACCTGGTGACACTCAAGAGATCAAGAATGGCTCTAACCCAAAGCTCTTTCCAGCCTATACTGCTTGTTGGCAGAAATACGTCTCTTATGTTGCACTTGACATCTCTTTGTGCGCCCTCATTTCTCATATACATGGCTCTTTACACTTTCTTTGAAAAAATGATGTCACGTACAAAAATTTCTCATGATGTCACGGCGAAAGCATGTGTTGCCAAACACTGACATGCAAGACATAGATAGCACATACATATTTGGTACCCCTGGTTGGGCTGAGAGTGGGGGGGATCCAACTAGCCTTCCATGGATCCAACGACTGGTCCAAAGGATGATCTACGCTATGCGAGGGCTTGTTCAGATGGAGGGGAAGGGGTTCATTGCTCCCCAACTTACGGCAGTAGGGGTATTAGTTATCCCCATTCCGTAACTACATGGGAAGATTGAGCATGCCTTCCTAGTTGTTTCTTTTTAGTTACTTATTAGTTTGTTTTGTTTAACCTGAGAAATGGGGACCTAACATTGTTGCCTACTTTGCCTATAAACAACCTGCATTAAACCAACCTTTTCTTTAGTTCAGTTTAAATGGCGATTAGTGGTACCTTAAATGTTAAGGGAAATGCCCCAAGCAAGAGAGGAGTGATTTGGAAACGTCTTAGGGAATGGAAACCATTACATGCCGATAAGCCCGGTTCCGGCGGGAGACTCCTGATTTTTTTTGCTGTGTCCTGCCTGAAATTGCCTCTCTTTTAATAGAAGTCAATGGGAAAAATACATTCTCCCGAATATACTTTTTAAATCTCCCCCTTTTCTCTTCTAAAATGTTGGCATGTATGCTAAACAGCTGGAATACCAATACCAAATTACAATTTCCCTTCCTAGCATGAGAAAATAAGGTGGACAAGTAGGGCTAATACTTAATCCTGATTGTGACTTTGCAGGGCCACCACAGCCTGCTGGCTACAGTGTAAGCTCCTAACACCTTCCAGGACACTTTTGGCGAGAGTAAAAAATAGAGGGATTATTCTCACCAGGGACATCAACAAGGTATGGGACCACCAGAAGAACAGGGAGGCGGGCGTTTGGGACATACCTGTGCTTTCTACAAAAGATTAAAAAGCACTCGTTCCGAGTTAGGCCTCTGGTGAGAAATACACCATGCACAGACAGATTACACATACTACTCGCACATTCATTGGACCACTCTTGATTCAACTGCGTGTCAGTTAGCACAGTGGTCCTAACTGGGGGTTACGCTGCAGATATTGGGGCTCTCGCAGTTTCAGACCATGTCCCAGTGACTATAGACTTGGAATTGGGGGGCCGAGATCTTACTGGGGCGGACGTCTTCAACGTTCTCTGAGAGATTGAGTAAAATATGACACATTGGCCAGCATACTGAAGAACATTTTAGTTTGAATGAAGGTGGGAAGTCCCTATGGGGGAGTCTGGGAACCCTTTCAGGCAATAATTAGAGGCCACCTTCTATGGGTTGCAGTTCATCGACTGTGCCTCATAAATTAGAGGTTCTGGAACTCTAACAGGCGGTTTGGTTATTGTAACAGGAGAAGACTAAGAACTCCACACAGCAAAATGCATGTAAAGTGATTGCAGCCAGAGGGCAGTTACTTATGTAGGGCACAAATGAAGCAGAAATTGCTCTGTTACACTTGAAGAGAGCCTACATCACATGAGATATGGTGGACATGCAACTTGACAGGAAGCTGCAAGGAGAACAAGTCAGGGAGTATATAAAGGGGGTACACATTGTCTCAGGCCGAAAACTGGGTGAAGATCTTAAAAGACACCTAAAACTAGGAAAATGACGTAATTTGTAATCATGGAGACGTCAAAATAGAAAATAAGTAAAGGGGAGGTAAACAGGGGTTACAGAGATAATCCTAAGGGATCAGGGCCATCAACGAAACAGCAGCTATTTACTGTCTTATGTAATGTACAAATGTTATGTAGCCATTTGATTCCTGCATTTGAAACAGGTGAACACCATCAATGTATACAGCATATCAAACAATGCCAACAAAATCAGGAATGCAACCCTCACTCCATACCAAAATAATCCCACCAATTTTCTTGGGCTCACCTGGTGTGTGGAGAGCTCAAAATCAATGGCATTCACCACCTGTTGGGTTGGAAATTACATAAACACCACCATTACGATGATTTTCCAAATGACTAAATGTTTTCTGGGACAGAAGAGACATGTGATGGTTGCTGTGAAAGCAGAGAAAATATATTGTTGGCCAGGGGCATATTTTCTCGGGGGAGCCATTGACTAAAGGACATACTGTATTACAGCAGTAAATCTAATGCATATTCCATTTACATGGAAACTGAACATCTAACTGATCCTCAAAAAAAGTTTAAATCATGAAAATAAGTCAAAAGCTCCTAAACCTGCAGTGATGTGCATTTCAGAAAGCCAACTGGTTTGCTGTTTCTTGGTTGGATGGAAGGAATAGGCGGACTGTGAGTGAAAGTGTTAGGTTTGTGGATTGTGAGTGGGCTAATGGCATATGTGGCTGTGGGCGGGCTACGGAGATGAATGGATAGCAGATGTACAGATGGATAGACCAGATTTAGGTGGGAGTGAGTGAAAACTGACATGCTGATGGAAGAGTGAGATAAATGCAGTATGTGAGCTGCTGGTGGGTGAATAAAACAGTTGGGGTGCGGTTTGCAATTGGGATAGGTGAGTTAGTGCTGCGTGCATGGAAAAGGTAAGCTGGGGGTGGGTTAGTAGCACGGGCTGATGCGAATAAATGCCACATGTGTGTGGATAACGAGAAGCTCAGTTGTGCACAAATAGGTTTTCTGTGAGTGGATGAATGAATAGATGTGTTGCAGTTGGCCATAATAGCTGGGTTGTGGGTGAAAAGATTAGGTGAGATGTAGATGGATAATAATATGTTGATGGAATAAATTGTTGGTTGTAAGTGGATTGGTGGAGGGTACGTTTTTGATGTATTGGGTTGCCGGTGGAATAAAATAGATATAGATGGATACGTGTGTTTTAGGTGAGTGCATTCAATAGGAAGGTTTCATGTGAATGGATGGAATGCACAGGTTTCAGGTGGGTGTGCCAGCCATGTTATGAAGTAGGCGAGTTGCAGGTGGGTGACTAGAAGGGAACAGTGGGTTGCAGGTGGGTCTCAGCACTGGCAGGCTGACAGCCTGCTGGAGTGGAGCTGCGCCCCCGGGGTCACTCACCGCTGGTCTCCTTGAAGCCCGGGGACAGGACATCCCTCAGCGCGTCGCTCCATCCCGCCTCGTCCTCCTCCAGCGCGTCCCTGCCCAGGCCCCGCTCCTCCCGCTGCTGTCCGGGCGCCGGCGGTCCGGCCCCGCCGCCCTGCTCCGGGGGCGCCCCGGGCTCTGGCTCCGCAGCCGAGCCGGCGGCCGAGGAGTCCTGCGAGGTGCTGTAGAAGGGGTTGCCGCCGCTGCTGTCCTCCTCGGCCGAGTCCCCGAAGAGGTCGTCGGAGATCTGCAGGCTCTCGTAGCGGGAGCGGGCGGCCTCCAGCAGGGTCAGCGCCTTCCGGCGCCGCGCCCCGCCGCCGCCGCCGGGGGAGTCCGCCATGCCCGGGCCCGGGGCTCGCTGCCTGCCTGTGCCGCCGCCGCGCAGGGTGTGAAAGGCGGAGGCAGAGAGGAGCGAGGGAGGGAGGGAGGCAGCGCCAGACACCAGTGGCAGCGAGAGGGAGGGAGGGAGGGACCGCGCCCCTTCCGCCTCCAGGGGCCGCGCGGGAGGGACAGCACCGCCCACGGGGGCTCACACACCCGGGCATGCCCGACAGCCACCCGCCACTCTCTGCCCATAGGGGAGACTGCTCATTTACAAAGAAGTCATTTATTTTTTAGGTCAAATCTTGGATGTTTCTGCGCGTGCCTGTCTTTCCCAGTTGTAGTCCACTCCTTCAACATCGCAGTATAAAGAAAAGGCATATGCGAATATAAATAACTTCTCTCTCCAGTGTTACTGATGATGGGGCTTTTTACCAAATACACGACTTCTCTTTTCTTCTGTTTGGGGTGAGTCATGAGTGAGTGTGTTTTCTTTACCGAATGTGTCATCAAACATGAGACCACACTAATGGGACCTCAATACATTCATTTTCGTGTGTGTTTAGTCACAGACTCCTTGCTTTTTCCTTTGTGTTTTGGTACTTGCAGATTTGTGTTTCCTATTCTAAAAGTAATACCATCCAAAAGCTGTGCTTATTTTGAGCTGGTCGGTCAGTGCCCATTTTTAGGGACCTGCACTTGTTTTACTTTGAGCAAGAGAGGGCAAAAACACAAGGGAAAAGGAGGAAAAGACAGACGTAAAATAACGTGACAAATGGAGAAGGAAGGAACTTGCAAGAGGGAGATAAAGCGGGTGGTGGATTCAAAATGAATACGGTGGAATCAAGACTATTCAGCTTTGGTATTTGGCACCCCGACATTCAATAACGCCGGCTGCCGAGCAGGATTTAGGACCCGAGCACTTATCCATTTACAAATTAAGCGCTGCAAAAGTAGCAGAAACCAAAATAAAGTTTGATAGCTTGAACTAATCACAGATGATCGGACATCATGTCTGCTAAGGCACACCTGTCGGGCTACTGTTACGTGAGGTAACATATTCGTAAAAGTCATTAAGTCAAGAGTATCATCCCCGATCAGGCTCGTGCCCTGAAATCCGGCCAAAGAAGGCCTTGTGCGGCAAAGATGAAGGCTAGCTCCACGGAAGCCTTGAGGTGTGTGGCAAACCTGAGATTGTGCGTTTACAAAAGGCAGGCATCTCCCACACCTTCTGATACCACTCACGGGTAATCTATGCCGGTTTTCGCAGGGACAGAGCACACTCGGCACAAGAGTGTAGACTGATGCCACTCGGCACTGAACGTACTCTCTCTGGGGCCGTCTGACCCTGAAGCAATACCGCAAGAGGCCGCGGGAGAGGTGCTGTGGGTGATCCGCGCACAGAGGCTGCGGGCTGGGAGCTGCTCCTCGCTGCCGCCGGCCTCCCTCCAGGAGCTGTCCGGCGCGCCGCTGGTGCTGACAGGGCGGGACCATGCACGCAACCTCTCCTCCAGGACCGCACTGGCGCCCCTTGCGGTTGGCTCGTTGTGACATTCACGCGCTCCGCTCCCTTCACCCCCCAAAAACCACCTGCCCAAATGGAAGCCCCCGCCCACAGACAGAGAAGGCGCGGGCTGAGGAAGGAGCTGCCCATCACCTGACGATGATCCATCCCTCCCGCGCCGCGCAGGGCGTCTGCCGCGCGGCTCGCGGGGTGTGCGGGAGGCCTGGCTGCAGACCGCGCTGCACGTACAGTTGCTGCCGGCCCGCGCCGTTGCCGATTCCTCGCTTTTCTCTGCTACCCTTGCAGCCCCGACACACTCCTTGTACCATCACTCAGAATAGCCATAGGTGAGCGAGACCCGCACTCAGTGTCCCCTGAGAGCAAAAAGTGTGTCGATTCCTGACCAAAGCAGTTTTTATGAGCTACATTGCAATCTCCCCAACCCCATCTGCATAACTGTTCTAAAACATTCTTTAAATGTATTTATGTGAACCCACCCGAAGTCATCTCGAAGTATTTGGTGGGACTGGGACAATTAAATATATATGACACCTTCGTGGAAATTAGTATGATTCGCTAATTTGCTATGAGAATGCGAAATTGCTTCAGATTTCCCTCGTACATTATGCTAATGGAGAACCAGATATTGAGTTCTTCGCGGAACAAATGGGCGTTTACCCCCTACAGTGACGTCATAACGCCGGGTATGTAAATCCCACGGATCCTTTGAAATACACAGATGCGCCTTGGCGTCTCGGCAGGGGTATGAAGCACTACTGCAATGCACGTACAATACAACACATGGAACATGCGCCTCAACGAGCATCTTGGCGCGTGCTGTGGTCACTGGTGTGACACCAAGCATGATGACATTGGGGCATCCTTTGTTCTCCGAGCACGACAGACCGGAGCCCACCATGATGACAGAACTGAACACCAGGCATAGCAGTTGCTTCTTCACGCAGAAACCAGGACAGCGACCCAGAGCACCAAGAGTGGAAAGGCTTCTCTGCAGAAAACTGTAGAAGAAGACGCGCCACCAGGGATCAACGAAAACGGACAATTATCAGCACCACGGAAACCATGACGTGCATTGTGTGCTCATGAGCTGAGTGGGGTGAAAGACACCGAAAATATAATACAAAAAGATATGGCAAGAGTATTTATTTTTAAGGTTCGCCTGCGCACCAAAATTGTGTTAAAATACCCCCAAATGTGCTCACAAGCGACGTTGTTAAACTGGATTTTTCTTTCCCGAGCCACCCAGAGGCGCAACTTGCGCCAAATTGGGGGGGGGGGGGGGGGGGGGTAATTCTGCCAGCAACAGGTGGAGTGGAGGTGCAGGGGCTCTAAGAAAGGGTGAGAAAACAACAAAGCCTCGTTACCAAGTGAATGGCCTTTTAAAGACCTGTGAAGTACTCGAGTGCGGCTGGGTGTGCCCAGTAAGCTGTCTCAGCCCGGGCTGCCACACACGAGGGGGTGTTGGGGGGGAGGTGGGTTGCTTAAGCCCTTTGGGTCCAATGGGGCATTTGCAAAATAACCAGCTCCTCGTTGCCAGTATTTCTCATTGTAGTTGGGTGTGCACTTTTCAAATTCCCCAATTTGCGCTACGATTCGCGTCCGCCAGTGGCATAACGCAAAATGATGTCTCTCCCCTGCAGACTGTGAGTGAGGGGAGGGGAGGGCAGCCTCTCATATCTCACAGGTATGCAATGTCCTTGGGCTGAATCCCCGCACAAAGGCTGGGGGACCCCGCAACTCCGTACACGGGCCTGTGATCGCCCCTAGCACCGGCCTACGTCAAACTGTAGAAAACCCGGTTATTTACCGGCGCAGCGAGCGCGCCGGCAGCGCGCCGAAGGCGCGCCAAAGCAAGCCCGTCTGCACCCGTCCGCGACCGTACGGGGCTAGGAGCCACAACCCCTGCTCCCCGTACAGGGCTGTCTATACACTATAGCCCCAATAATCTGCGCAGGATTGGAACACAAGCCTTTGAACCTTGTCTTCATCCCTATCATCCTTTGGACACACCTACTAAGTGCTTGCAGTGTAATATCCAAATTAAATCTTCACTCCCTATTAAGAGCCAGCATGCTTTTAAGAGGTACCTTCTTCATTGTAGGTCCCTACCTAGACATTATACTGAAATATCGCTATTGCTTGACGAACTGAACCCTGACGTAGTATTTCTCACCGAAAAGTGGCTTACCCCGTACTCAGACCCTGAGGTGATTCAAGCCCTGTCGCGGGGCTACCAAATAACTAGGCTAGATCGCCCCCATGGAAAGGGTGGCGGTCTGGCTATTATATTCAAAGATCATTACACCTGCCGCTGCTCTCCTAATCCTTTCCCAGACTGCGAAAGTATGTCTTTCTGCCTAGAATTCTCGCCAAACATCAGCTTCTCTGGTGCACTGATATATCGCCCCCCAGGACCTCTAAAACAATTTCACACATCTCTGCCATCAGCTGTTGCGATTTTAGCTACCTCCCCCTCCAACTTTACGCTGTTAGGTGATCTGAACATCCATATTGAGGACACCACAGATCACATCGCTCAAGAGCTAATTACGGATCTATCGGCATTACAGATGGATCAGCTTGTCTTATCACCCACTCATGTCAAAGGCCATCTTCTAGACCCAGTGTTTAGCAACTGTCTCAATCTGAAGGCTGATTCCCCGATTGCGCTCCCCTGGACGGACCATTGGTTAGTTCCCCTTATCTGGAACACGTACACACCCCCTGCACTGACACTAGGATTACGGGGAGCATGGAACTGGTCAAAACTCCCACTGGATAAGTGGGTTAACGAGTTGGAAACTACAAAACCTTTAATCAACGATGACCCTTTGGTAGCTAATGGCAAGTTCAACACCTGGATAACTAAATCACTGAACATAATATTGCCTATAAAAAGAACTACCCAAAAAAGATCCAGAACCTCTGCTCCCTGGTACTCGGCTGAGCTCCGGGAGAAAAAACGCCAGTGCAAAAGGCTAGAAAGAAAATGGCGCCTGGAGTACGCCAAGCTAGATAAAACTATCTATAGAGAAGCTATCAGAGAATATAAAAAGAAGATAAAGAGGGTACAATCAATGTATTATACACACAAAATTTCAGAAGCAAGGTCCAACTCTAAAGAGATCTACCAGATCGTCAAAAACCTTACTAAACTTCCCCAGCCCCCTTTGAATTATGATAATTCACAAGCTCGCTGCGACGATCTTGCGGATTTCTTTTTCCAAAAAATTGATCTCATCTACTCCTCATTTCCAAATCCTGAATTAAACATCCATGCGGACAGCATGTCAACTTCTAAGCAGGATGTCATGGCCACTCTATCACCCTCGCTCGAGGAGTTTCCTCTGTTAAAACCAGATTCACTGGCTCTTTTGATGACACAAGTGAAATCAGGATCCCCTAGGGATCCTGCGCCTCCAGACACCATGGTCGCTGTCATTCGAACCATCCTTCCCACTATGCTGGAGGTACTCAATGCCTCAATATCCACCAGCATAGTTCCTCCAGAGTGGAAACAGGCTATGGTGCGAGCACTGGTGAAAAAACCTAATTTGGACATCAACAATTTCAATAACTATCGTCCTATCTCCTTGCTTCCCTGGGCTAGTAAAATTCTAGAGAAATATTTAAATGGTCTCCTTACAAGTTTTCTGGAGAGCAATCAGCTGCTTGACCCCTCGCAGACGGGTTTCCATCCCAAACACGGAACGGAATCCGCTCTGTTGGCAGTCACAGAGGAAATATGGGCAATCTTGGATCGGGGAGGATCGGTGGCAGCCATCCTCCTCGATCTTAGCGCTGCTTTTGATACGGTTAACCATAAAATCCTAGTGCAGCGTCTCCGGGACATCGGAATAATGGGTAGAGCGCTGGAATGGCTCAAATCCTTCCTGAGCGATAGAATTTTCCAGGTCTTTGAGGGAAACACCATATCCTCTAGAAAACCCCTGGGCTGTGGAGTGCCACAGGGCTCCTCCCTGAGCCCGACGTTATTTAACGTCTATATGAGACCGCTGGCTGAGATCGTCCGTCCATATGGTATTAAGATCGTTACCTATGCTGACGATACTCAGCTGGTGGTCTCTCTGGCACAGGAAGATGGTCCCGCACTCAGGGTGGACCTTGCGGGTTGCTTGGAGAAGGTAAAAGGCTGGATGACACAATCTTGTCTCAAACTTAATAGGGATAGGACGGAGCTCATGCTGCTGGGCCGATCGGCTCCAGCTTCAATTGACTCAATCTGGCCTCCCTGTCTGGGCTCGCCTCCAGTGCCCAAGGATACCATCAAAAGCCTGGGTATTTGGCTTGACAGATCCCTGAAATTTGATTATCAGGCAACCAAGCTATCGGCCACCTGCTTCAGCCTTCTCAGAATTATCAGGAATATCCTCCCTTTGCTACCATTCAAAGCCAGGCAAATGGTGATACAGGGCCTGATCCAATCTCGTTTGGACTTTGGTAACGCTCTGTATTTGGGAGCCCCCGACTCAACCCTGCGAAAGTTACAAGTTATTCAAAACTGCGCGGCCCACACCTTATTGCAATTTCCACGCAGACATTCTGCTAAACCCGGACTAATAAGCCTACATTGGCTTCCTGTCAAGGACAGAATTAGTTTTAAGTCCCTATGCATTGCACACCAGGCATTTTGGAAAACTGGCCCGGCAATCAATGCCCCCCTAATTACTCAGTACCATCCTAGCAGACAACTGCGCTTGGCCAATGCCTTTCTGGCCGTGGTGCCCAAGTTCAGAAGAACAAGAATAGGAGGCCGTTCCTTTTCCCTTAACGTGGCTAAGCTATGGAACTCCCTCCCTTTCCTCATGAGGTCCAATACGCAATTGACCTCCTTTCGAAAACCATTGAAAACGTTCTTGTTTAATAAATAGACCCCTCCCCGACCCACTGTCTAAAGGAACGGATATCATCCCCCCCCCCCCGGCTCTATGCCCTGCTATACAACCACTTTAGTCACAGCGTTTGGACGCCTACGGGCAGCTATGTGCGCTCTATAAAACCCATTTTCATTTAATTTAATTTCATTTCATTTCATTTCAATCTTCAGCCCTATTCACAGCCCGTCTCCGGAGAGCACTGATCGCAGCCAAATGAGCCGCATTCCGAACCCGGGATCTAAAACGATTTTATGCCAGGTTTTCGATTCACCGGATTTCTTTTCCAGATTGGAATATGGAATAGATTAGCCACAATGAGGGTTTGCATAATCCCAGGCAATTATTGCCCTGTTTGGGAGATTCACAATTGGCCTACTGCATCCGAGCAGCCTCACCGTCGAGGCAGAGCGCCTTCCGTCTTCCCTTTATTGCGAGTCTCCATGGCGCACCCTCGGCTCCCCTGTCAAAGCAGCAAGATTGCCTTGGTGTGGGAATGGGTACAAATCTTGGGGGCACAGAAGTATATCATGCCTTTCCTTTTGACCCTATGTAAGCAAACTGATACAGATAGCACTCCCACAGCCTTCCTTTCCTCTCTCTGAAACAATGAACTATTAAAATGGTCCCCAATGAATTAGATCGGATCGAATTTTCATGTAGCACTTTTATGGAGGACTAATTGAGCCGAAGCGCTGGACTTCCAAGGCTGCACTGGACGTATAGAACACAAGGAGAACTCTTTTCTGGGATGGATGGACGAGTGGGCCTTCAATTATTAAGCCTGGCAAACAGCCTTGAGGAAACACACACAATTTAAAAGTAAACGCATATATAATTTGCCACTCTAACCCCCAAAGTTTTGCCAGAGCTGTTTAGACTTTCAGGGGAGCCCTGTCAATTGAAACTGACCTTCTGTTGTTGCTTGCCGGTTGTTGCTGGGAGTGCCTGGGTCCCTCTGCCTTTGCCCACACTGCGGACCATCGCCTGCATTGCTGACTGACCGCCGCCAGTGCCGCTGCTGCCAGGGCTCGGACTACACTGCCCGGCAGCACTTGCGGCACGTCTATCACCAGCGCGGGCGGGCGGAAAGCGCCAGGAGGCGCTAAGAGGCGTGCAGGACTCCGGTGGAGCGGGAGCCCTCCCAATTGAAACTGACCTTCTGTTGTTGCTTGCCGGTTGTTGCTGGGAGTGCCTGAGTCCCTCTGCCAGTGCCGCTGCTGCCAGGGCTCGTACTACTCTGCCCGGCAGCACTTGCGGCACGTCTATCACCAGCGCGGGCGGGCGGAAAGCACCAGGAGGTGCTTAAGAGGTGTGCAGGACTCCGGTGGAGTGGGAGCCCTCCCAATTTAAACTGACCTTCTGTTGTTGCTTGCCGGTTGTTGTTGGGAGTGCCTAGGTCCCTCTGCCTTTGCCCACACCGCGGATCATCGCCTGCATCGCTGCCTGACCGCCGCCAGTGCTGCTGCTGCCAGGGCTCGGACTACACTGCCCGGCAGCACTTGCGGCACGTCTATCACCAGCGAGGGCGGGAGGAGAGCGCCAGGAGGCGCTTAAGAGGCGTGCAGGGCTCCCGCTTCGCGGGACGCGCGCGGGGAGCCCGGGGAGAAGCCCGGGACAAGGGCGGGACCGTCTGTGGCCGTCAGGGGCCAAAGGAGGCCGGGCTAGGCCACCCCACTAACCTCTCCTGCAACCGAATGCGTGGGACTACCTCCTATTGATGTGGTATTTTAACTAACTTACTCAGTCAAGGCTTTGCCATACAGCGTTTTGTTTCTAGTATTTTGTTTCTAGAAATCTGTTGTTGGGCCTTATTATCTTCTATAGATGTTTTATACTCTTTATAAATTTAAATTTGAACTTTTATTTTGAGTCCCTGGAAAACACTATTTACTAAGAATCTTTGGTGACCAGTATGGGCAAACCCAACCCTTCAACTTCTCGCCCTTTAACTAGGCAAAAGGCGGCAATGACTCAACCACTGCTGAGTTTAACAGCTATTGATAAAATGCTCCAAAAAACAATAGGGTTGGTGGCATCGGCTATAGAAAACACTGAAAGACGACTCTCAATTACTCCTGCCATGCCGCCCCCCACTGTCTACTGGGGACTTTTCCTTAGCTATAGTTAATTTCCCAGAATTAACGTCAACATTGATGCCCTCCTTCGTTGAGTTACCATGCACACAGCTCGCCCCGGACAATAGTATCTCCATTGACCTTGCTCTGTCCGCAGCCCCCCAGACAGGTACAAAGGCACCTAAACCCAGCCCTAGAACCAAGAAGGTGAAACCTGCAAAAAAGTCGCAAAGAGAATTGAACCCATACCCGATCCTCCTCAGCCTGTCCCAGGTCCTTCCTTTTCTGATCTGGCACCTCCGTCTGGGCTACACACCTACTAATTGACCTCTATGCCCAAATTGAACAGCTTATCAATTCTCATTTTAAATCTTTATCCTGTAGGATTGATAGACTAGTTACCTTGATAAATAATAAATGTCCAAGTGGTGTTCAGCCAGTGACTACAATTGGGAATAACGCAGCGAAAGCGGCATTGGGTACAACTAAGCCGGCCAATGAAAGCCACAATCCAAGCGAAGGTGTTCGCTTGGATAACCCTGTACATGATCTGGTTTCCCTAAAGAGGCAGAAAAGTAACACTGCTACGTTAGTGTCTGGCCCAGCAACTTCATCTAAGGGGTTTCCAGATAAAACCAGTCTGATCCCCTGTGATTCTTTTCCTATTCGAAAAGTTACTGAAAAAAAGCGGCCAGAATTGGGTACAGTTCAAGACTATCCCGCCTTGAACTACTTTGAGAAGGGATCCTATAAAAAACCTCCGTGCCCCCAGCTAACACCAGAAGCATCTCCGTTTGTATTGATTTTGACCGGAGTGCCCCCGCTGGTAGGCGAGCGAGGTGAAACATTTCTTGAGCGGAAGAATACAATTATCTTCTGGCTGAACAATCATAGACCCTTTGGGGGGCAGGCCAGGGGGAAATTCTATTCACCCGAAGAGTTAGTTGGTTAGGGATCAGACCTAAGGATATTACTGGGGACTGTGTAATCGTCAACTTTAGGGATCCAGGTGTGGTTAACCACATCCTGGCCCATGGTGGCCCATCTAACCCGGATCCAATCAATACTCTACATTTGGGGTATTTTTACTCACAAGCTCAAGCACTGGGTGGGCCTGTTCTATCTTATTTTTTCCAGGGAGGACAGGACCTAGAATACAATATTCCCGTAGCTAATAGTTACAGTGTCTTGAATAACGTGGATTGACTATCACCTTTTTTGGGCCCCAATGTTTTGGGATTTAACCTAGCAGGGAGTAAGGTGGAGGTGGGTGTGGGTGACAAGGCGGGGTCATCTGAGTAGGGTATTGGGACTCAGGCGGATGGTATGCTTTCATGCCAACCATCCCTAAGTACCAGCCCCTCTGGAGCCGGTAGGGAGTTGGACATTCACTCTCATATAGAATCTCCCTCTCCCTTTGTCCCGAACCGACAACAGTCTTATCGGTTCAAGCAGAAACTCGCAGATCGCTAATTGGGGCGTGGAATGTAGCAGGGATAGGGTCCAAGTTGGATAATTCAGATTGGGGAGATTTGGTGGATAGGCATGACTTGTGTCTGTTCCAAGAGACCTGGTCATTGGCGGCCCCTGCCAGAGTGGGTTATGCAACATTTTACACACTGGCAGTGCAGGGTCCCAGGGGAAGACCCTCGGGGAGGCTTTGTATCTGGGTTGCCTCCCACTTGGGGTGTTCGGCTAATTTAATAGACTCCCACTCCCCGGACATCCTTTGTATTCTACTTACATTTCTGGACGGTATGACGTTGGTAGTGATCAATATATATTTACGTCACACTCCACTCCAGCTGGGCTTATCCCAATTGGAGGCGCTTGAGGAACTTCTCCTTATGTTTCCTCCACCGCCCCACAAAATCATCGGGGTGACTTTAATTCCCATTTTGAGCCGTTCACTGGGATCCCCTCTGTAACGGCGGATGAGGACTCCAATTGGCATATTCCGGAGTGTACTATGTATCCGGTCAAGCGTATATCGCCTTTGGCCCTTGAGATTAATAAGCTGTCAGTGACCCACTCCCTCAGGGCCTGCAATGGTAGAATACCTCCTGATGTACCTGGTACAAATACATATAATAGACCAGGGAAAAGTACAACCATTGACTATATCTTGGTCAATGTGGATTTTTGGGCCCAACTGAGAGCTTTTACTGTCATCCCAAGGGTAGACAGCGACCATAACCTCCTATCACTAGAATTGATCTATACACTGGGACACCAAATTGATCTGCGGGTACCGGAGACTTTTAACGATCTGAATTTTGTTACAGCGGCGGGTGGCAGACGCATTAGGTGGGCAAAAGTGGTGCTAGCCCCAGATAAACTAGCTGAGATATATCATCTTGTTGCTTGTTCCTTAGCAGAGGCAGATGACCTCGTGGGTGCCAACCATGATTTGCCCTATTTCCAGGATCTTCAACACATTCACAATAAGCTCCTTTCCACCTTAGCGGGTTACTTCTTCAATACTGATAATAAGAGGCCATGGGCAAAAGACCAGGCGCACTGGTTTAACAAAAACTGTAGGGTGGCTAAAAATACCCTTATAAAGGAAATAAAATCAGGGTCTCTGTCGAGTATTAGATCAGCTAGGCAGAACTACAAAAGAATGACTACGGACGCTAGGTGGGAGGCTTCAAGGTGGAAAAGCATAAAAGTAACCTTGGATGGAAGAGATTACAGGGCCTTTTGGAACCTAGTTAGATCAGGTTCAGTAAAGGGGTCGACAGCCATAACTCCTAACCTTACTGAAGAGGTTTGGCTTACTCACTTTAGGCCCCTCTACTCTTTCTCTGAACGCACAGCGGTAGAAGATCTAGTCCCACTAAAGAACACTCCGGACTCACCCCAGCCGGTCGCATTGTGCCCTGCACCCTGCTTGAAATCCAGGCAGCCCTAAAAAGTTTGACTACTGGGAAAGCTCCGGGTCTAGACAGGATCCCTGCAGACCTATATCTAAACAAACAGAAGGTATGGGCTCCCTACCTTTGGTTATACTTTAATGCCATTCTACAGGGTATGGAGATCCCCCAAACCTGGTTAGGTGCAGAAATTATACCCATCCACAAAAAGGTGACCCTCTCGACCCGGCCAACTACCGCCCCATTAGTCATATTGATGTCCTCCAGAAACTATTTGCCCGCCTCCTACTAACAAGGTTGCAGAGTTGGATGGAGGAGCATCACATTCTAACCTCCCTGCAAGCGGGCATTCAAGCGAAGGTCTCCACCATCGACCAACTGTTCAGATTACAGCTGGTATACTGGAAGACGGTATTCCTGGGGGCGAGTAGTTTGTACTTGATCTTTGTGGATCTTTGTTCCGCATTCGACCTGGTCCAGCGGGACAAGCTCTGGGTAATATTACAAGAGATGGGTGTTCCGGCCTATTTGTGTCACCTATTTAAACGCTATATCATATACGAATTGCCTCTGACATCATAAATATCACACATCATTTGTGTACAATGTCCTATTTATTGACATTGTCTGCATTTATAATTGTGCATTTTCTTCAAAGCTATTCAATGGTACACAATTGGGTGTTAGCACATTATTTGTAATCATCTCCTTTGGTAAAACACATTCAACATATATCAAAGAAAATTACTTCCTTAAATAAACATTTATCTATAAAAAACTTCACAATACTATACAAAAGTGCAAAACAATAAAGAAACTAGTTGTTTAGCTCCTATACAAACATCTCCTTCAAAGTTGCAACTCTTTCAAGTTTGCAAGAGAAGAGAAGGGTCCTACTTGGAATCAAAGGGAATTTTATAAATAACTTCGGGGTGTAAATACTTTTCCCTCAAAGAGTCATTGATTAAAGTCCTGTATGAGGTCGGAGAGTTCCTTTTTAAAGTTTTTGCCGTAGTGTGAGCTCCGTCTCTCACTCTATGTCCTGTTGCTTCACTAGGTCATAAGGCATACAATTCTCCTGGCCTGGATGGTGAGCCTACGCGTTTCGACCTTCTGTGTAATGACAGGAAAGGATTTAAGGAAAGGTCTTCATCAGGGCTCGCTGTTGTTGCTGTAGGACATCATGTTACACCTATAGGGGTGTAAGGGGCATATTTTAGTTCTGTATTAGGAGTTTCATGAGCAATAACTAAGCTTGTTCTTAGTGCTGTTAAGATCAAAATAATTTGTTTTAGGGTCACTTACTCATGAGTAGAAATAGAGGTTCTTCTTATCTTATCTTCAAATTGATCACAGGGCTCAGCGTTGTGGCGTTTGTTTGGTTTGTCTGGCGCGATGGAGTCTTATCATCAATCAGTCCAGGGTACACTGTGGGGAAGGAGACGGGAAAAGTGAGGGGGATGTTCAATTATCTTTATCCTTCTAATGCACCATATTTTGTCTAATGTCTGACAAGTGGCGTAGTGGGTAAATAGTGCACTGTACTCGGGTTACACGAGTTGCGCCTTATCGTGTTCAGTGCTGGGGTTTTACATCGTAATGGTTTGTTTAGACAAAGTCCCCCGTGTGGAGGCCTCCTTAGCTGGTACAGGCCGGCCGTGGTAATGTCCTACCTGTAAGTTTGCTGGGAGCCGTTTTGCCGCTTTTCCTTGCTCACTCGGAACGGCGTCTCCTCGCTGGACTGTGTCTCCTCGGTGCCGAGCTCAGCTGTAACACAGTCAAAGCAACAGTCGTCCGTCATTGGTTCTTTCACGGCGCATGTGTATATGAGAGGCATCCTTATTGGTTAAACGCCTTCTCGATGTAGAAGCTGACTCCTGATTGGTCGGTGGGTCGGGATGCCGGCACATGTGGTCGTGTGCTAGGATATGTGACGCTTTCCTCAATCTTAGTTTGTTATGGCTGTGGTGTTCCATATCGGACCTTCGGGATGTCATTTGATGTTACGATATGGTGCCCTGCACGGTGCTGGCTCGAGGTTGCATTTTGTTAAAAACTCAAGGTGGCATATGGGATGGCTCGTTCAGGGTTGCAGTTACGTGGTTAGGGTACTCATTGGCCTGCCCTTCGAGGTTAGGAGGTTATGGGAGGCATACCTGCAGGGTGGTTGCTCCAAATGATTTCAATTGCAATATCGGGCATGTCTGGATGATGCAGGTTTGATGTTTTGACTAGTGTTTCGCGATGCATCAGGTGTAGCTTTATATTTCCGCGAGTTCATTTAGTACATTATCAACTGTACCTAAATACATAATAGTTTTTGCTTCCTGCTTTGATAGATTAATGGACACATTTTTGCCTTTGATATAATACGTAACTGCAACCCTGAACGAGCCATCCCATATGCCACCTTGAGTTTTTAACAAAATGCAACCTCGAGCCAGCACCGTGCAGGGCACCATATCGTAACATCAAATGACATCCCGAAGGTCCGATATGGAACACCACAGCCATAACAAACTAAGATCGAGGAAAGTGTCACATATCCTAGCAACGCGACCACATGTGCCGGCATCCCGACCCACCGACCAATCAGGAGTCAGCTTCTACATCGAGAAGGCGTTTAACCAATAAGGACTACTCTCATATACACACGCGCCGTGAAAGAACCAATGACGGACGACCGTTGCTTTGACCGTGTTACAGCTGAGCTCGGCACCGAGGAGACACAGTCCAGCGAGGAGACGCCGTTCCGAGTGAGCAAGGAAAAGCGACAAAACGGCTCCCAGCAAACTTACAGGTAGGACATTACCACGGCCGGCCTGTACCAGCTAAGGATGCCTTCACACAGGGGACTTTGTCTAAACAAACCATTACGATGTAAAACCCCAGCACTGAACACGATAAGGCGCAACTCGTGTAACCCGAGTACAGTGCACTATTTACCCACCACGCCACTTGTAAGACATTAGACAAAATATGGCGCATTAGAAGGATAAAGATAATTGAACATCCCCCTCACTTTTCCCGTCTCCTTCCCCACAGTGTATCCTGGACTGATTGATGATAAGACTCCATCGCGCCAGACAAACCAAACAAACGCCACAACGCTGAGCCCTGTGATCAATTTGAAGATAAGATAAGAAGAACCTCTATTTCTACTCATGGGTACGTGACCCTAACACAAATTATTTTGATCTTAACAGCACTAAGAACAAGCTTAGTTATTGCTCATGAAACTCCTAATACAGAACTAAAATATGCCCCTTACACCCCTATAGGTGTAGCATGATGTCCTACAGCAACAACAGCGAGCCCTGATGAAGACCTTTCCTTAAATCCTTTCCTGTCATTACACAGAAGGTCGAAACGCGTAGGCTCACCATCCAGGCCAGGAGAATTGTATGCCTTATGACCCAGTGAAGCAACAGGACATAGAGTGAGAGACAGAGCTCACACTACGGCAAAAAATTTAAAAAGGAACTCTCCGACCTCATACAGGACTTTAATCAATGACTCTTTGAGGGAAAAGTATTTACACCCCGAAGTTATTTATAAAATTCCCTTTGATTCTAAGTAGGACCCCTCTCTTCTCTTGCGAACTTGAAAGAGTAGTAACTTTGAAGGAGATGTTTGCATAGGAGCTAAACAACTAGTTTCTTTATTGTTTTGCACTTTTGTATAGTATTGTGAAGTTTTGTGTAGATAAATGTTTATGTAAGGAAGTAATTTTCTTTGATATATGTTGAATGTGTTTTACCAAAGGAGATGATTACAAATAATGTGCTAACACCCAATTGTGTACCATTGAATAGCTTTGAAGAAAATGCACAATTATAAATGCAGACAATGTCAATAAATAGGACATTGTACACAAATGATGTGTGATATTTATGGTGTCAGAGGCAATTCGTATTTGATATAAGTTACCTTGATTCCAGCTTCTGATTACCTTAACTGAATCAATCCCCTGTGATTGCTTGCTTACCTATTTAAACGCTTGCACCAAGGTACCTACGCTAGGGTGAGGTTTGGGAGGAACAGGGAGCTCTCGGCTCTGTTCCCAGTGGAAAGGGGAGTGAGGCAGGGGTGCATGCTGGCCCCCACGCTCTTCTCCATCTACCTCAATGGGCTGATTGAACATCTATTGGGAGCAAGGCACCTTGACTCACCTACTCTAGCAGGCGTACGTTACCAGTGCTGATGTTCGCTGATGATACCCTTTTACTATCAAAATCTTCCATGGGTATTCAGCGAACACTGGAGGCGTTTTGTTCCTTTTGTAGAACGAGGAATTTGGAGATTAATCTCTCCAAAACTAAGTTTATGGTCTATAACACCAGATCATCCAACTGTACCCATCCCCATTTGGATGGTCGGGGGTTGGAACAAGTGTCCGCCTTTGATTACCTGGGGGTAACTTTAAACAATAGAATGGAGTGGGGGTCTCATATGGCGAAGGCGAACCTGAAGCTGGCCCAATCCTCTGGCGGTATACTAAAGGTTTATAACGAGAGTTGTTTTAAGCCGTTGGGACCGCCCTTGGAAATATACAAAGCCCAACCGAGAGGAGGTGCACTATATGGTGCAGATCTGTGGGGTCATCTTTGCGCCACAGTTTTAACCCATACCTAGAACAGCTTTATTAGGCGCCTTCTGAAACTGCCCAAGAGTTCCCCTCTGACCCCTCTACGGCTACATCTAGGTCTGCTCCCCATCCAGGAAATTGTTTCAAATCGCCCCCTGCTGTACTGGAGGCGACTGTGGTCCACCACTGAGATCTCAAGCTACAGGGAGGACCTAAGGGACCTTCTGTCCAGAGTGGGCGTGGGAAGAATCCCCTGGCTGATGCATATCAAACAGCTCTGTCACACACTTGGCAAGGGCGACCTTTGGTCTTCCCCTGAGGAAACCTGCGTCCTGATCTCCAAGAGTTCAATGAGTTTGTTACTCAAGCGATATCGAACGGAAATTATGCTAGCAAATTCCGCTTTGGGTAGGCTGACCAATACCTTTTTAGATATTAAGGTTATCCCCTACTTTGAGAAATTCTTAGACGATATCCAGCCCCTACTGGCTAAGAAATTATATGTCCAGTTTAGACATGGAACTCTGCCTCTAAGGGCTGTAACACATAAGTGGTCCAATGCTCCTCAGACTCCGAGTTCTTGCCCAGGGTGTGAGGGTAGTGAAGAGATGGATCCTTGTGTTCTGCTCTTCTGCCCTTCCTACTCTAGGGCTAGAGCCAAATGGATCATCCAAGTCTGTAAGTCTAGGGGTCTCAGGGATTACAGGGAGGTACTCAGAATTCTAAAATATGACACCACCCCGCTGATTGTGTTAGCAAAGGCTAGATTCCTCCTGTCTATGTGATGCTTAAGAGGTGCTAAATTTAAAATGAAAAATTCTTAAATTGCTGCTTCTGTGTGTCCACTAAACATTGTATTTTAGCACCTGCTTTTTATTAAAAGAAAAAAAAAGCCCAGGGACTGCGCATGATTACCTCTTTTTTAACTTGTGCAGTTTCTTACTATGTTTGTAACATTGTGCTCTTTTTTAATACCATATGAATTCGGGTTGTTTTATGATTGTTATATATTTTGTCTAAATTATTTTTTATCTAATTGTGTACATATGTGCTTTTATGGTTCTCAACTGATAATAAAGCTTTTTGACTGACTGACTGACTTTCTTGCCATGCTCACTCAGTATTCTACTAAGTAACATACTTTCCAAGGGTGCTTTTCCACACTCAGCCACTCTGGATTTCAGATGAAGAGAATCAGAGGGCGGGGGAAGGTTATTAAGCAGTTTCCAAAACTTGGCTAAGCTGTCTTTCTGGGGAGTGCCAAAAATGACCACTGCAAAAATTCAGGGGCATAAACCAAGCACGTGTCTGTCGTCTATGAGGAGAGAGAACGTTTTCTTAAGCCTGTGCAGCTGAAACAAATAGATTTTTGAGTCTAGTACCCTTGTACGAGTTGAAACAGAGACATTTAATCAGCCTGATGCTCACAATTGTAATGTTGTTTTTCAAAAAGATAACAATCCTGCTTTAGCAGTGGGGGCCGGAAATCCCCTGAATTTGTGGAAGAAGTAATACATCCACCACTAGAGAATTCTGCTCCCGTGGAGGATCTGCATATGGAATTATCACTACCATAGAAAGAGCAGAGCGGATCGCATTCTGTGTACAGATTCACCGCCAGTGGAGGATTGAGCACTTCCCTCGTAAAATGGAGGATATTCTATTAACCCTAGGTCTAACTTGGGCCCCCCTTTTCTCCAGTTACGAAGGCAGATTTAGTTGATGAATTTGGACTAGCTTACAATTGGGGTCAATAAAATAAGCTCTGTTAGAAATGGGGGTCTCTTTTTGACAATGGTTTGCATCCTGTCAGAGTAGGGACCCTTATTCCAGGCATGGTAAGGGGATTGCACAGCTAAAATACCCTTTGCTCACCCCCTTGTTAGCTTGGCACCAGCAGACAGGCTTATCTCAGGGGAAATGTGTAAAGCATTTGTACAAAACACACACAGTAACACAGTGAAAATTGTACAAACAGACACCACACCCGTTTAGAAAAATAACCAATCTGTGTCTGAATAAAACAAGACCAAACAACAAAAATCCAACACAACAAAGCAAAGTTATCACTTTTAAAAGGTTTTAAAAAATTTAGTCCATAGGAAACTACCAATGAGTCACTTTTATGGCAAAGTACCTAGGAAAACAAAGCGACGTGTTGATTCCTTACTTGCAGGGAAGGTGATAAATCAATTCCATACTGCCAGAGGAGGTGATGCGTCGATTCCTTGCTTTAGTGCCGAATAAGTGGTGCCTCAATTCCTTGCTGTCAGGGGAGATGATGCTTTGATTCCTTACTCGAGGGGAGGTAATGCGTTGAACTCCGGATATACAGGCTCGGTTCCTTGTTGCTGGGAAATGTCAATGAAGGACTTGGCGCACAGGTGCAATGCGTTGAAAATCCTGCCTCGCTGGGTCGATGCGGCGAAGCATGCACCGAAGCGATTTTCCAGCTGTGTGGCAGGTGATGCGTCGATTTCTTCAGCCGCATAGCAGGGCGTGCAACGTAGTCAGAGTGGGTGCCTCGGACGTTGGAGACACAGTGCTCAGGACTCAGACTGCAGTGATTTTTCAGTGACCCGGGTGGAGCTTAATTGATTCTTCAGCTGCACCATGGCGATCTGTTGGTACATAACGGTGCTGCTTTAGGAAAAACAGGCAGTGATGGGCAATGCATGGATTGTTTTCCCTTCTTTACCGGCCGCCTCCAAGGGCCCAGAACTGGAATTGGCACCACTTGGCAGGTCAAAACTTTCAGCAGAGGAATTCTAGGGTTGCAGGTGAATTATTTGATGGCCCTGAGACTTCCCAACAGGAGACAAGCACACACAAGCCCTTGGAGAGCCTTGGCAAGCAGGATACAAAAAGCAAACTCCAGTCCATTCACTGTCCAAGGTCGAAGCAGCAGGCCAGCACAACACAGCAATAAGCAGAGTGGCAGTTCCCCCCCTACAGCTTTGCCAGCTCTTTTTCTTGTCAGAATCTCCTCTTGGTCCGGAAATGTTCTGAAGTTATGATGTCACAGCTCCAGTACTTATACCAGTTTCTGCTTTGATGTAAGCAAACTTCAAAGGAAAGTCTTTGTAGTGCACACAACCCTGCCTTTTCCTGTCCTGGTTCCAGGCACACTACAGGGGGTGGAGACAGCTTTGTGTGAGGACAGGCACAGCCCTATTCAGGTGTCAGTGACACCCCTCTAGCCTAGGAAGGCCCATCAGCCTGGTGATGGGCCATCAACATATGCAAACACAACAGGTGATGGACCGAATGTGGATCAATGTCACACACTCAACCCAGTCCAAAGATCTGGGCCCAAATCCATCGTTATTTTGCACTCCACACCACCCTGGGTTAGACAATGGCGATATGCAAATCAGCTCTGACCCTGTGCCCCATGGGAACAGTCCAGTCCGAACTACAAAAGCCATGTCCTTCCCAGAACGGAATCAAGCATCCGAGGACCGGACCGGTTTCGAGGTAACACCTCTCATCAGCCCGGCTAGCTTGACTCCAGTGGTGTGGAGTGCCTGGGACCCACGTCTGGGCATCCCCAGCGCACTTAGGGCGGAATATGCAAACACAACAGGTGATGGACCGAATGTGGATCAATGTCACACACTCAACCCAGTCCAAAGATCTGGGCCCAAATCCATCGTTATTTTGCACTCCACACCACCCTGGGTTAGACAATGGCGATATGCAAATCAGCTCTGACCCTGTGCCCCATGGGAACAGTCCAGTCCGAACTACAAAAGCCATGTCCTTCCCAGAACGGAATCAAGCATCCGAGGACCGGACCGGTTTCGAGGTAACACCTCTCATCAACCCGGCTAGCTTGACTCCAGTGGTGTGGAGTGCCTGGGACCCACGTCTGGGCATCCCCAGCGCACTTGGGGCGGAATATGCAAACACAACAGGTGATGGAGCGAATGTGGATCAATGTCACACACTCAACCCAGTCCAAAGATCTGGGCCCAAATCCATCGTTATTTTGCACTCCACACCACCCTGGGTTAGACAATGGCGATATGCAAATCAGCTCTGACCCTGTGCCCCATGGGAACAGTCCAGTCCG
Source organism: Lissotriton vulgaris (assembly GCF_964263255.1). Lineage (NCBI taxonomy): Eukaryota > Metazoa > Chordata > Amphibia > Caudata > Salamandridae > Lissotriton > Lissotriton vulgaris. The sequence goes on along the minus strand of NC_141694.1, from coordinate 1,059,174,936 downwards.
AACTACATAAGCCATGTCCTTCCCAGAATGGAATCAAGCATCTGAGGACCGGACCGGTTTCGAGGTAACATAGGCATAGTTCACCTCAGCTCCCTTTGTATGACTGTCTTGAGTTAATGCACAAACAGCCCAACTGTAAGAATAAACCCAATGTGGATTCCACAAACAGGCAGGCACAGCATGGTAAAGGAAAAAAATGCCCACTTCCTAAAAGTGGCATTTTCAAACACACAATTTAAATACCAACTTCACTAAAATATGTATTTTTACATTGTTAGTGTTCAGGGACATCAAACTCCAAATCTCCATCTCTTCCCAATTGGAAGTTACTTTTGGAAGAGGTTACAAGGCAGCTCCAATGATATCCTATGGGATGCACAGACCTTACAATAGTGAAAAATGAAATTATCAGTATTTCACTATCAGGATATGTAAAACACACCAGCATATGTCCTACCTTTTAAGTACACTGCACAGTAGCAGCTGCTACCAGATTCGGGTAGTGGGGCGGGTGGGAGGGGGAAGACAGGTAACAAGAATGAAGGAAAAATAAAAAGTAAACCACTTACTTGGAGCGTCCGGCAGCCGCCTCTCCTCCTTTATCCGTTCTCTTCCTTCTTCTTGTCCTGGCCAGCAGCAGGACACACCTGGCTCTTAGATTCCCCTGAGCCAAATCACAATGCTTCAATGCAGCGTTGTGATAAGTCTAAGCACTGTGGATCGGTGTTCAGATGGGGAGTGAGAGGCTTTGCATGTTCCTCATCAGGCTGCTTATTGCAGCCTGGTGGGTTTGATGCAAAATGTGCATGACTGTTTGGCCGGCCCGGGAAGACTGGTCAAGCAGTCATGCCAACTTAAGGAGTGCAAATCATTCCTTTCCCCTGCTGTGCCCAGCTTGGCTCTGCCCGAGAGCCACTGATTGCAAAGGAAAAAAAAAATGATAATAACAATAGTTATTATCATTTTAGTTTTCCTTCTGTTCAGTTTGGCAACGCTCCTCCACCATAGCGGAGGAGCTGCTACTAAACTGAACCCTGCCCGTGGGGCTACCTTAGGGGCCTAAGAGAATGTTTGGGCCTGGCAAGTAGGTGCACTTGCAAGGTCAACATGGCGGTTCAAAACTGCACACACAGGCATTATAGTGGTAGGTCTGAGACATGTTTGCAGGGCTACTTGGGGGGTGGCACAATCAGTGCTGCAGTCCACTAGTAAAACCAAGTATGGCCAAGTCTAAACCTGGGTGGCATAGTGAGCAAACAAATGATGGATTTAACCCAGATCTCTTGACTGGGGGTGAATGTTTTGATTTGTTCTGCATTCCATCCATCAATTGTGTGTTTTATTGCAGTCCCACTAGTAGCATTTGATTTACAAGCCCTGGGCACACCTGGTGCACTTTACTTGGAACTTACTAGTGAATCAACTATGCCAATCACCTTCAATGTAGTGTGGATATTGAGCCCTGGTCGCTCGATAAAGTAAAAAAAGCGATAAATAAGATTAGATGCAATGGAGCGCCAGGTCCAAACGGTATTCCGAATGCCATATTTAAAGCTAAATTAAGTAATTGGCCGTAGTTATTAAATCTCTTGTTTAATGATGTACTTAAATCAGGCCTTATCCCGTTATCATGGCATGGAAGTATCATACAACCAATATACCAATGTGGCCCCCAGGATAATCCGGTTAATTATCTCTTAATCACACTTACAGACGTAGATGCAAACATTTTTGCCAGTTGCCTGTTGGGTGAGTTAGAGGTTTGGGCCACAAAAGAGAAGCTGATCCCTAACTTTCAAACTGGCTTTAGAAAGGGAGAATCAACTCATACTAATTTGATTTTTATTAACATTACTAGCAGCCCGCCCCAGCGTTGCCTGGGGCAGAAGGGGGCTGGGGGCAGCATTTCAGGCTTGGGTGCACTCCCGCCCCGGCCCCCGCCCGCCCCGATATTGCCCAGACCGCCTCCCGCCTCCCAACCGCCTCCCGCCTGCCTCTCGCCTCCCGGCTCGCCTTTGCCTTTGCGTTACCCCGCCCGCCCCGACATTGCCCAGACTGCCTCCCGCCTCCCGCCTGCCTCCCGCCTCCCGCCTCCCGCCTTCCGCCTCCCGCCTCGCCTTTGCCTTTGCCTTTGCCTTACCTGAGCCGCCTCTCTTCCGCGTGCTCCGGACTTCACCGACACTCCTCGCTGCTCATCACCGCTCCTCCCCGCCTGGCGTCATCACGCACGTTGCGGACATCGCTAGGTCGCGGCCAGCGCTACGTCGCGGCTGGCACTACTTTTAGAGGACTACTTTGTTTTTAAAGTTTAATTTTTTAATTTACGTATTTTTTTTATTTTATGCAGCCTATGTCCATCTACACACCCTGAGGATTACAACAATGTATTGGGTGTGTGGATTGGCGCTGTGGTTCCCGAGTTTACCTTGCCAAAAGGTTTCTGTTCTCTCTTTATAATAGTAGTATAGATTAGGTGAGAGAGTCAAAACTAGGAAACAAAGATTTTATGGGTGTTTTATTGATTTAAAAGCCGCTATTGATTCTGTGCCGCAAAATATTCTTTGGTGGAAGTTAAGGAATTGGGGCATATCGGAAACTCTACTACATGATTATACTTTTATACTCCGACACCTGGGTGCAGATCAAAACTGGTGATGGTAAACATATTACCTGTCGTTTGGCTACTAATGTCGGATTGAAACAAGGTTGTGTTTTGGCTCCTTGCCTTTTTAATCTTTTTATGGCCGATCTCCCAGCTCATTTTAAAAATAATAATTCGCGTTCGCCTTCGATCTATGGTAAAGAGATTAAATATCTGCAATATGCAGACGATACCAGTTTAATGAGCCAAACAGTTATAGGGTTAAAAAGGTTAATCAATTCTTTTAACTCTTATGTCATACAAAATGGACTAACAATTAATATAAAAAGACAAAAATAATGACTGGGAAAAGGGAAACTGAGAATAAAAGAATGGAATATCAACGGCCTGGTAATTGAAAATGTTAAATCATATAAATATCTAGGGATTACTTTTGATGACGGACTAATATTTAGGCAGCATTTTAACAATCTTAAAGCCAGGGGTTCATCTCTCGCATTTGCCTTTAGAAAATTGAGAGACAAATTATCATGCCCTAATTATGAACACATCTAATGAGGGTGATGAGAGCAAAGTTAATTCCATCTTTGGACTATTGCTCCATCAACTTTAGGGGCAAAGACGCGAAACTGCTCAACGATATAGAAATTAGGACATATAAAACCGTTTTTTAAAAATAAATCTTTTTATTAAATACAAACAAAAATAATACACTTACAATAAATGCACTGAGCGCAAACTGCATTACAAATCTGTTCACATCTTCTCGTTCCAAAAGGATCAACAATAATAGTCCTATTCGGGATCAGGGATCTGCCAGCACCTCCGGGTCTTCCAACACCATCGGGGGAGTGCATATTTCACCCCTATAAGCATTCCAGGGCCCCCAAATCTTCCCCCATTTCTGGGGCCTACCCCGTGCCACATACACAGCCCGTTCTCTGAACATGCACCAATCCAAGTCATCCATCCATTTCCCGACTGTCGGTGGCAGAGCCGCTCCCCACAGCTGATTAATATTACGCTTCGCAATACTACAAGCCAGTGTGGCCCACGTCTTTCCATAGGATGTAAAATCATTCGGGTCCCAAACATTCAAGATGCACTGCCTCACTTCTAATTCAAACCCCACTCCCCACACCTCCAGCACCTTTGCATGAATAGCTGACCAATGCCCCGAATGAGATCACAATCCCACAATACATGAAAAAACGTTCCTGACTCACCACACCCTCGCCTGCAGTCGCCACTCACAGCCAAGCCCATTCTTACCAACCGGGGCCGGTCACGTAACAACGATGGAGAATATTCAATTGGACCAGTCGAAGCCTCATCTGAATGGCAACGACCCTCGGAGAGGCCACTGCCTCCCTCCAGTCCTCATCGTCCAGGAGCAACCCATCCGCCGTCCACAGGTCTCTCAGGGCCACCAGGGGGTCTTCCGCGTGATTAATTTGTTTTTTGTAAATCAAAGAAATCGTTTTCGTCGGAAGATGACCATCTAATACACAATCCTCCAGCGGGGATGCCTCGGGAGGCGTCACAACACGGGGGATATTAGCTAGCAGCGAGTGCCTAATCTGAAGATAACAAAACTTCTCTCTCCCGTGCATCTGGTATCGTTCCTGCAGGGTCTCGAATGGGAGGATACCATCCTTCCCCCATAGATCCCCAACTCAGGAGATCCCAATTAGGTCCCATTTATCGAAACCCTTTGATTTCCATAGGCTGCCCAAGCGCTCCGAGTTCCAGAGGGGTGTTGCCAACGTGATCTTCCCCTCCCACCCAAGGAAGCGGTTAGCCTCGTGCCAGACCCCAACAGCCACAGCCGTTGGTCCCACTGTCTGAAAACGTCCCCGCCGAGCATACAGCGCCCTGGTGAAGTCCCCTCCAGGAACCTGGCCACGGTCCACAATGAAGCCGGGGTCTAGAGGCGGACCATAAATAGCCTGATTAACCGCCGCCAGCTGTGACGCCCAATAATACTTCTTAATATTAGGCAGGCCAATCCCGCCGTCATACCACGGCAGCGTCAATTTCGCATAAGCGATTCGGGGCCTCCTCTCCCAGAGAAATTGTCTCTGGAGAGATTCGACCTCCTTAAAGTACGACGGCAGAACCGGGTCCATGGAATTCTGGAGTGCATAGAGAAAACGAGGAAGAGCCATAATTTTAAACAAAACAGCCCGGCCAAGAAGAGAAAGAGGAAGTGACCTCCAGCGTTCCACATCACGCCTGAGCCGAACCAATGGAGGCAACAGGTTGTTAGAGTACCTGCTACGGGGGTCCAAGGATAAAAAAATGCCTAGATATTTAAAACCCGCCACCTCCAACTTAAGCGGACAGCGCGAGGGGACCTCCGGGGGATCCCCGCTCAATACGAACAGGACCGACTTCGTCCAATTAATAGCAAAACCTGAATACCTACTGAACACCTCGAAGACATCCAGAAATACCAGAAGCGAAGTTCGGGGAGAGGTCAGATACAAAAGAATATCATCTGCATAGAGAGATATCTTGTCCTCCCAGTCTGGCGTCCTTCTGAGCCCCCTAATCGACCTATCCCAACGGACCCAAGCCGCAAGCGGCTCAAGCACCAGTGCAAAGAGCAGCGGGGAGAGGGGACAGCACTGCCTGGTGCCTCTCCCCAGCACGAAATCTGACGATTTGTTATTATTGATGACTACTCGGGCCAGTGGATCAGAATAAAGGAGGCAAACCCAAGAGATGAACTCCGGGCCTACCCCCATCTTACCAAGTGCAGCAAATAGATAAGGCCATTCCACCCTGTCGAAGTCCATAGTGGCATCCAAAGAGAGCAATATGGACGGTTCGTGTATCTGCGATGCCCCACCAATTACACCCTGCAACCTGCGCAAGTTGAGAGCTGTGTTACGGCGGGGCATAAAGCCCGATTGGTCGGGGTGCACCAGTGTAGTAATAACCTTAACCAGGCTGTTCGCCAATAGCTTCGCCAAAATTTTAGGTTCGGCATTCAACAAAGAGATCGGCCTGTAGGATGAACACTCGGTCCTCGGCTTGCCCTCCTTATGGAGGACAATAATATTCGCCACACGCTGATCATATGGAAGCCGACCTCTCTCCCTACTCTCCACAAACATACCCCTGACAAAGGGAGCCAGCTTATTCGCATTGACTTTGTAGAGCTCAATAGGAAGCCCGTTCGGGCCTGATGCTTTACCTGAACGAACCCCTCTGATCACCTGCGCCACCTCATCATTGGTGAGGGGAGAATCGAGGAATCCCCTGTCTTCGTCTGAAAGCATAGGCATCGTCATATCCCTAATCATGTCTGCATTCTTGGCCTCTGAATAGGGACACTCGGCCGTGTAGACCTTCTCATAATATCCGGCAAAGACATCCACAATTTCTTGCGGGTCGGTGACCCTGTCAGCCCCGGGGGATCGCAACACCGGAACTAGCCGCGACGCCCATTCCCCCCTCTCCAGCCAAGCAATCAGATTCCCCGCTTTATCACCATGCTCATATATTCTGCTCTGGGTATCGGCCAATTGTGTTTTGGCATTATCACGGGCCAAGGACCTGTATTCGTCCTTAAGGAGAGATAAGCGATGCAACTCCTCCGGCGTGGAAGCCGACACCACCTCTCGCTCCAACGCAAGCGGATCTGATTCCACCCTGTCAATCTCGGCGCGCCCCTCCTTTTTCATGCCTGAAATATACGAGAGCAACTCCCTCCTAAGGACAGTTTTATAAGCTTCCCATAGGGAGCATGCGGAGGTCACCAAGTCAACCTGGAAATACCTGTCCGCCACCCGCACAATCTCCCTCTTAGCCCAAGGGTCCCGGAACCGCCAAGCACTTATCGGTACAACCCGGGCCGCATCACGCCCGCCAAGATCCAAACTTAGCCAAACAGGTGAGTGGTCCGAGACCCCTCTGGCCAAATGCTGCACCTCCCGGACCCACGCGGCCTGAGCCGCCTGCACCAAAACATAATCTATCCTAGAAAGGGATTTATGCGCCGCCGAGACGTGCGTATAGTGTGTCTCATCGGGGTGTTTGAGTCTCCAAGAATCCACCAGGCCTGTATTGCCCACAAAATCAGCCAACCACCTCTGGGAGGACAACAACTCACGAGTCGGGCACCGATCAACATTCCCATCCATCACAGCATTGAAATCTCCACCAACAACTAACAAACCAATAGGCAAGGAGAGAACATTTTTACAAAGGTCATGAAATGTGTCCGTCTGGAGGGCAGGAGGAACATAAACAGACAAAAAAGTCACACTTTTCCCCTCCCACAAACCAGAGACACCAATATACCTCCCCCTGTTGTCGATCCATGTAGCCTGTTTGGAGAGAGGGAAGGCGTTCCTGACCAAGATCCCGACCCCTCGTGACCCAGTCATAAAGTCAGCATGTGCAACCAACTTATAGCCTCCTCTGTGGAGTGCCATGCAACGCCTACCCATAAGGTGAGTTTAGTGCAACAACACAACGTCCGGGGAATGCCTGCGGATTAATTGACTCACCATACCCCTCTTAATCTTGTCCCCAAACCATTTACATTCCAGCTCAGCGTAGAGATCCCTACTAAGCATGGGTGAATTTTGCAAATTTGCGGTTCGCGAATGTGCGTATTCACGAATTCGCAATCCGCAAAATCCGCGAACTCTCGCGAATTTGCGGATTTGTTCTTTTTTTTGTGTTCGCAAGGGTTTCTGCCAGTTCGCAAGGGTTTTGTACCAGTTCGCAAACGCGAACTTACTTGTCGGGTCGCAACGGTCGCGACTATGTTGTTTCTACGTCTGGTTCATCACAGCACCCTCTGTTTCACCACTGCCACCCTCTGGTTCACCCATGCCATCCTCTGGTACATTACTGCCAACCTCTGGTACATCACTGCCACCCTCTGGTTCATCACTGTAGATTATGGGGGGAAAAGGCAGCACACCTGCCCTGCTTCAACTGACATGAATTAACTTGGGGTTGATTAATGTGTCACTGAGTCTGGCACCTGCTTCCTTATCTGTAATTGCTTTCTGTTGCAGTGCAATGTTTTTTCACAGGACCTTTGTGGTCTACTTGTAGCTATTCTCTGAGCCTGCTGTGAGGGTCAGAGCAGGGTCATAGAATAGTTGCAAGTAGGCAACTGAACTCTTGAGGGGGCCCTCAGGAAGCACTACAGGGAATGGTTACTAATGATGAGGTTGAACCTTTGCACCTGCTGAGTGCTTTCAGTTTTTCAAAAATCATTTTTCTGCAATTTCGAGGGATTCGCGGGGCGCGAATTTGCGCGAGCTCGAATTTGGAAGCCGCGAATTCGTGTGAATATGCATTTTGTTATTTTGCGGCATGTTAGTTCGCAAGGTTTTGTGCGTTTTAGCGAGCCGCTTGTAGCGCAACGACGCAAAGTTACCCTCACTGTCGTTCACGGGCGCGGCCATTTTGTTTGCGTGACGTATTTCCGTTTCCGGGCGCTATGTGTAATCTCGCAAAGTGTGCGGCTCGCTAGTACAAGTTCACGTGGGATCGCGAGGAAACTCTCGCGCGAACTTACCCACGCGGTTGTGAACGGGCACGGACATCAGGTTTTTCATTCATTGCTATGGTTCTGGGGGTGCTTTCTGTATCCTCTGTCAATCTCTGCCATCCTTTGCTTGTTTGAAGTTTTTTTAAATCTATTTTACTTATTATCTATCCCTCTATTTTTCTAGCTTCATATTTTTGTGTTTTCTGCTACTTTTGGTTAATTTTAAACTACTTTTTTAAACTCTTTTCTTTTCTTCTTCCCTATTCTATTTCTTCTTTATTATTTACCTTCCTTTCTGCCCAGACCATGGTAAAGGGAGCCGGGAAGCAGCCTGAGAAGGGGAAGGGTCCCGCACCCCGTGCCTGGCTCCCGTGCGGGCGTTTGAGGGGGGAGACCGTCACAGCCCGGGAGATATTTAGCGCGTAGGAGGTGGCCGCACTAGTCTTTTATGACCAGCGCCGCCTCCCCAGGACCATCATGGCAGGTGGCAAGATCGCTAGCGGCTACGGGATCCAGGAGCGCCGGAAGCGGTGGGAGAAGGTGTGCCGGGCAATGTACCAACACTCTCGGGTCCGGCGCACCTACAACCACGCCACCCACCGTTGGACGGATCTCCTGGACCGGGAACGCGACTTGATCGACCTGCTCGGCCTCGAGATCCCCGGGCTTGGTGAGTAGTAGTAGCTATTTCTTCACTACTCTGTTTTCTCCTGCAATAATGCTGTTGATTACATTGTAGGTAAATTATATTTCAAAATCTTCTGTGCATTTCAGGTGCACTGCTCTCCTTCTCAGTAGCGTTGCTACTATGCTTATTTGGTTTCGATTTTGTGTTCATTTCATTGGCCTGAGAAATTATGTATGAGTGTAGTTTAAAGAACTGCGTAATGCTAGACACTAAGGGTCAGATTTTTAATTACCGGCGCATCCCTGCAAAGTAGCAGGGATGCGCCAGTAATTGTACGCCATGCCACCACCACCCATGGTGCGCCGTATTTACAATGTGGTGCACCAGGGGCCCAAAACGTCACCGAAGCGTTACGCATCTGTGCTGTAAAGGCGGCGCATTGATGGAGTTGCGTCGCAACGATGGCGCAGCTCCAGCAATCCTCTGGGGTGCCCTATCTCCCCAATGCTGCATCAAGCCGTACGTCTGCTTCAAGCAGGTGCAGGGTTTGAGTCACGCATCATTGTCCTAAAAGTGACTGATTGAAATCTTGTAGATTTCCCTCTGCAACTTTTAGGATGCGTTCCTGCGTAGGAACTCCCTCCCTTGCGCCGGAACGTCCCCTGATGGCGCAGGGCTTTACAACGTGATGCATCTCCCATATGCGTCACGTTGTTAATATACGCCGCACCATGGCGCCTCTTTTGTTCTGCCGCTGCATCACAAAAGTCATGCAACAACGGAGCAAAAGAGCCACAAGGGGCTTGTAAATCTGCCCCTACAGACTCAAGTCCAGTCCTTCCTTTGTACACCTGGCAATAAGAAGAAATAGTGGTGGTGGATTGATAGTTTGAGTATTTTAATGACTGGTTAATGTAGTAGGAAACTTTTTAGCGTTGTCGCTGATCTGCATTCACAATGGAGTTTGTCTGTCACTTCGCGTGCTGCGGACTGCTGCCTGCCAGTCCTAGGCAAACCTTTTTAGTAGTTTGTTTAGTGAGTTACATAACTTTCCAAGTCGACGGTCCGCAAATCAAGCAATACTAATATCGTAGTAGACCACATGAGATAGATCAATATATCCTATGGAATAGTTGTCTATTTGCTATTTCGCCAAAATATTTTGTTATTGTTCTTTTGTAATGTTTGATTTGGTTGACAACAATCATCCATGTTTTTGGGTCTTTCTTTCTTTCATGTTGTACATCAGCTCCCCCCAGGGGCAAGAGGACATTGAAGGAGGCTGCTGCTGCTGAACAAGGTCAGGATCGGTCAGGCAAGGGCTCCTTTGCTGGCCCCGGTAAGTTTTAATTTTATTATAGAGTACCTATTTTTCCCTAGCGTTCCTCATTTGATTTTTTCTAAATCGTCTTTGATCTTCTTGTAGACTGTATCTAAATTCTTATCCTGCCTCGACTATGACTCCCTGTGGTATTACTAGATTATTCTTATTAGTCTGTCTGTGTAGCTAACTAAGATTGCACATTTGGCAAAAGGTGTTAAACGAAACTCCCATTCTAGTCAGCAAAAGCTCTCTATGGGGAACATCCTTTACGACCCGGATTTTACTCCGCAGTACCCTTACAACGCGTCTTTTACAACGCAAGTCGTAATCACGACTTGCGCTGGAGGGCGCTACAGGACAAGGAATAATTTAATTTACTATCCAACACCTTCCCTACTGTATGTAGGCTGGTGTTGGAATAGTAAATTAAAAAATTCCTAAATCCGCACCCCTCCAACGCAAGTCGTGGTAACGACTTGCGTTGTAAAAAATGTGTTGTAAAGGTACGCGTGGTAAAACCATGCGTCGTAACGTCGTACATCCCTCTCTATGCACTGAGTGCAGTCCTCTGGGATTGTCCATAATGTCTTTTCAAGTCTTCGAAATGTTTATGCTTTGACAATCACCAAGAATAAAAAGGTGAATGACCACCAAGAAAGAATAAGATACTACTTTACTTTTGGTTTGGATAGGAGGACAATCCATACTACTACTTTTGCAGGGACAAATCTGCACAAACAGAACTATGGACACTAAATAGTGCATTGTTTATCAATTATAATAGGCGCAGGTAGACTTTCCACATACCTCAGTGATATCAGTCTTTGAAGAACCCCCAATCTCCTTACTGACTAGATAGTGTGGCAGAGTCATTTAGCTCCCGAATTCATCGATGATTGATCCCCAATGATGATTATCCAACGCAGGACAAGAGTACGGAGTCAGAGTCCAGAAGTGTCAGAGGCACGGACTCATGCTTGCAAATTGCAAAACCTTTTGCTCATTCACTCTTGACCAAAAACCACAGAGTCTATTTAAGTTTTAAAGCTTTATTAAAAGTATAAATATTTATTAAAATCAAGCTTGTCATAAAACATAAACGGTTGATTAAAAATGAAAAAGTGCTTATAGTGATTTATTTCACACATTTATTGTGGGCGAGCTGAGCCCTTACCTGGTTTGAACTTTAATTTTTCTTTTTGGTGCTGAATCGTTGGTCCCACTGTCCTAGTGGTGATGATGATGATTTGTTCTTAGAAGTGAAGCTTCTGTCTGGTATGAGAAAAATGGTGCGTGTTAAAAAGCAAGCATTCATCAGTTGTGCCAAAAAGTGCAGCAAGACAACACCCTTCCCTAGAAAAAGGGACATTTTTACTTTAGAGTAGACAGTCACAAATTATTAGATTGGTTTCTGTATTCACATTTCTTCATTCCTAGACAAAATACTAGTGAGTGGTGTATGTCTATGACATCTAACATTCTTAAATGTACTTTGTAGGTGGAACATCTGGTGCTGGGCCCAGCGCGGAGGTGGAGGAGGAAAGCTCTGGGGAGGAGGCGGTGCAAGTGCCGGACCAAACTGCTGTGCGGGTTGCCACGGTAGTGGCGGGCAGTGGTAAGCTCTTATATTCCTTACTTGTTGAGATTGCAGACTGCATAGTGTGCTCCCTGTGAGAAAACGTAAGATTTGTCCAGATGAGAAACATGAAGAAGAATGATTGACATATAGTTTGAATGGATGGATGCCTGGATCATGGTACGATCTGACTCTTAGATAGCATATGTGTATCTAGAGAGAGCAGACGGTCACTGGATGAACTAAGTGTAACTTTGAAGAGCATGTAACACCGCACCCTCACGTCCGTCCCAGTGTAGGAAAAGCAAGGAAAAGAAGTTGTAATTTTGTCAGAATACTACCATGAATAGTAGCAGTAGTTTGTATTGCAAGCACAGCATATATCTGGCTATTACGATGGCCACTCACTCACTACCTCTGTTAATAAGTTTAGTAGAACTCGGTCATTCATGTGTGGATGTATCACTGTTCACTCAATAAAAAGGAAAGCAAATAACGTCATCCCATATGTAAGCAAATACATACCATGTGCAGTGATAGATAATCAGATTATTTATCTTCTTCATTTTCCTTTTCTAGTATTCATTGGCACTGTAGGGTGAAAGTTAAATTAATTAAGCAGTAGCCCTTGTGACAGAGTATTCTCAGTGCCACCCATAATAGAAAAGTAAGAGCATCACCACCTGCATGTACTCGACTGGTACAGTAACGCAAGTCTGTCTCACTCATCATGGCGGGCGTCTGTTTTTCTCGGGTGCAAGTTAACGTACCAATTTTGCTAAACAAGAGAGAAGAATAAGAATAAGACTGGTGTACTGTCATAGTCGACTCTAATGGAGTGAGTCCATAGTGCTCGTAGAATTGATTCCTTAAACTCCCACTAATGTTAGAGCAAGCATGAAGAAGTGGGAGGTTAGATAGATACTGGCCAGAATAGTTATGTACTGCGCTTGCAAGTTGCTAGTTCTACTGTGACACAACTTTCTGCTGAATCATTTTGTGTTAATCTTAAAGAGCATTGGTTACAGACTATGTCTTTCTTTCTTCATATAGATGCTCCTTGCAAACCAACACGGAAGGAGCTGGCTAAAAGGGCCCGGCAATGGAGGCTGGAGGCCACTGTCGCCGAATATCGGCGGCTGGTGGCCCAGGAGGAGGAGGACACGCAGACTAGTTCGTCAACAACATCCACGGCGACACCTGCATCCTCCTCCGCGCTCCCTGGGTCAGCCAGTCAGCGCAGCAGGTCTCCAGCGGTACGGAGCCGGGGTACCGCAGCCACCCGCCACCGCCGAGCAGCAAAGAAATTAGCTGCCCCCCACAGCAGTTACAAAAAAAGGATGCACCGCCTTTCCCTGAGGGTTTCCTACCTCGAGCAGGAGCTCCTCAACACCAAAACCCTGCTCGAGACCCTTCGCAAGGAGCATGCTGACCTGGCCCGAAAAGTCAACAGCAGCCAGCAGTAGGAGGAGACTGTCCCTTGCCCCTTTTTTAAAGACTTCTGGGGGGTCGGAATTGGGAGTTGGTTTTTCTACTTTTTCGGACTTAGTTTTCAGGGACATTCGTTGGGGTTCGGGAGGGGGGTGGGTTGGGTCTTGCGGGAGATTATTTATGTTAGGGATATATAAATATACTTAAACTTTATCTTAGCATACATGTTTTTTACTGCTTTTGAGGCTGGTGAGTGGGGGTTTAACAGTCCAGAAACTTAAGTGGCATCTTGATTCAAGTTGTGTAAGTACTAATGGCCCAAATGTTTTCAAAACTAAGTGCCTCTCACAGAGTAAGTGAATTCTATAGTCCTAGGACCGTCAGTCTCTCGTCTATCCGAGTTCTAATACTCCATTATACTACCTCCCCCCAAACGCTTATCTTATCTGTAATTTGTGTTTGAAATAGGGATAGGCACAGGGCTGGCTGCACGCGAAATGGCGATTAAGGTTGGCAATCCTGGGTGGATGAAATGTCATCATTGCGGTGGTACTTGTGGTGTTACACAGTGGCAGTTGCAGCATCTGAAAAAAAAGAAAATGAAACCTTGTTTGTCCTTACCGTAGCATTAGAACTGTACGATAGAGAATATAGCAGGTGACAGTACACTAGAACAGTGCCACAATGTAGCCTAACAAATGGTAAAGTATTGAAAGTATAACTAGTACTTGCGTTGAATTTCTTTGACATTGGCTACTACTACAAGAAATAGTACCGAAGGTGAAGGACACAGTAGCGTAATAATTTGCCACGTCTAGGAGGGGGATGTTCTTGATGACCAATCAAGTTGATGGCGCACATGAAAATCTGCTTTCATTTGCCAATAGTGACTGAGTGTCAAGCTGAGTAAGAATAGAATATATCCTCAGATTCCTTCACCAGCCTGTTGCTATGACCTTATCCTCCCCAGCAAGTGTGTGGAATTATGGCTGTCATTTAGTCACACATCAATCAAAACCACACAGCCCGGGGGAAGAGGGTTAGGTTTGGAAAATGGATGGGAATGGGGGATTTTGGGAAAGTTTTGTTGAGAGAAGAAAAAAAAAGCACAGCATGGACAAACAATAATTGAAGATAAAGAAATCTTTGGGTACAAAGCTAACCATAAATCTTTTAAGTGACATAAAGGAAGTGCATGCACTACTGCATGCATGGTGACTGAAAAGTAAGTAGTACTTTCGACAACCATGAATGAAAGAATGCGACAGTACAGGGCTGCAGTAATAATTATGCGTTTTCACTTGCCTATCTCTGCGCTCAGAGAAACACTTCTTACATTAAATTCGGTTTAAAAAATAGCAGAAGTAAAACCTATAGAATGGCTGTAGGGATGAATTTAGAAGCAGAGATCAAAGAAATGCAGAGTCACACTCATAGAAGTTCACAGCAATAACATTACTTAAAAGATAATTCGAAAAGAACGGATACTGTATCTGTATGTTGTTGTAGTTGTCCTGTTGAATTTGGTAAGTTGCATGCATCAAACCATTCCTCTTTTTAGCGGGACTCCTCCATTCCAGCTGACACTCCGTCCATCAATGTTGGTGACCAGAAGACACCCTGTCCACTGCCTGCCTGGCGGATGCTGAATTGCGGCTCGCTAATGTGAAGCCTGACTTCATCCTTTTTTTCCCATTGCACAGACTGAAACCCGGCCTGTAATTATTGATGGAAAAACAGGAAGTGATATTAGAACACCACTGACAAATAAATATAAGGTATGTACGCTGTGTAGTGCAAAAAGTCACACTTTGAGTTTCCTAATAGGCAGTACAATATTTTTGAAAGTGCGTACTCTGTCTGAGTCTCCTTTTGAAGGATAAATAAGTATGGGCGCATTAATTTAGCGGATCTTTCCCCTCAAGCTAGGTGTACTGTAAACTGTGTTTTAGAACAAAATTAGACCTTCCCAGCAGTGCTCCCAGACCCTTACTAACCCAGTCGCAAAAATGTAGAAGACCCCCAATCAGATCTCAAAAAACGAGGCCTAGTAGAAAAATGGTGACAAAACGTACTTTGAAAGTAAAGTAGGCCCAAATCCCCCCTTACCCACCATGGATTGTATTCAAACCACTTGCAAGCAAGCAAAAGTATCCATACCCAGCATCCCTCCAAGACTCGCAAACCCCCCCACAAACAGCCCCCCGCCCAAACACATGCAATACAATCCTGCTAACCCTAACGAGCCCTAAGTTAAGAATAGTGGCAAACGCTTTCTTTATCTAGGCCAAATCCCCCCTTTCCCACCATGGATTTTCTTCAAATAACTTGCAACCAAAATTACACATTCCCACGAGTGCTCTAAGACCCCAGAACTCAGTTGCAAAAATCTAGAACACCCCGAAACACATGCAATCCTGCTGCTAGTGCTAACCCTAACGGGCCCTAAGTTAATGTGCCAAAACGCTTTTCAGCATGGATTTTCTCCAAACCACTTTTATCCGGTATTAGACCTTCCCAGCAATGCCCCAAGACCTGCACACCCACCCACAAAAAAGCAGAACACCCCAATACAGGCAAAAAGAATAAAATAGAAAATCTCATACTTTGAATATTTTCGGCCTTCTTTCAATTCTGTCCAAACGCGCTGTGCAGCTAGGCCCTAACTCCCCTTTTCCACCATGGATTTCCTGAAAAACAAATGCAATCCCCATTAGACTGTGCCAGCAGTGCTCCCAGACCCCAAAACCCACCCACAACAACCTAAAAGCCCGCCACACAGCACCCCAAAGACAGGCAAGTGATCAAAAGCGCAAAATCTTTTTCTGCTCCGATTTTTTCCAAACCACTTTTATCCGGTATTAGACCTTCCCAGCAATGGCCCCAGAGCCGTCAGCCCAGTCGAAAACTAGTAGAAGACCCCCAAACAGCCAAAAAGCAAAACTTCAAAAATGGGCACTTAGAAATTTTCAGGCAAATTTCCAATATCACTCCACGCGCGCTCTGCAGCTAGGCCCTAACTCCCCTTTGCCACCATGGATTTGCTTCAAACCACTTGCAATCAAAAGTATTCATACCCAGCATTGCTCCAAGACCCCGAAACCCACCCACAAACACCAGGAAGCCCCCCAAACAGGCCCCCGAAAACATGATAGTGAGCAAAAAGGCAAAAAATGTCAACTCTGATTTTCGCCAAACCACTTTTATCCGGTATTAGACCTTCCCAGCAATGCCCCAAGACCCGCCAACCCACCCGCAAAAAAGCACAACACCCCCAAATAGGCAAAAAGCAAAAATGGAAAATCTCATACTTACAATATTTTTCGGCCTTCTGTCCAAACGCGCTGTGCAGCTAGGTCATAACTCCACTTTTCCACCATGGATGTCCTGGAAAACAAATGCAATCAACATTAGACTGTGCCAGCAGTGCTTCCAGACCCCAAAACCCACCCCCAAACACCAGGGACCCACCCAAACAGGCCCCCGAAAACATGATAGTGAGCAAAAAGGCAAAAACTTTTTCAACTCAGATTTTCTCCAAAACACTTTTATCCGGTATTAGACCTTCCCAGCAATGGCCCCAGAGCCGTCAACTCACCCGCAAAGAAGTAGAACACCCCCACAAGTGCAGAGTCTTTCTTCATTGGGCGTAATCCAGCCATCTGCTTTGAGGGAAATAGGAGTCTGGAGGAGGAGGATAGAGGAGCATGTTCTTGTGAACTTGTGAACCTGAGGAATGCAGACTGCGGCACCTTCAAATCAATAAGCAAATAAGTGAAGACAGTTCTGCTGATGGGCTTGTTTTTGTGATTAGGTGATTACATTTTTTTTTATATAGACTTTGCAAAACAAAGAAAGACAGACACACAGGAATAAAAGTGAATAAGGAGGGAAAAGAAAGTTATTGATTCATTGGCTCATTTTCAGGGCTCGGTGTCAGGGAAGAAGAGTTCGTCCTCATACTCTGCGAATTCAGGCAGGAGTAGGTCACCTAACAGAGAAGAACTTCCCTCATCTAAGTTGGTGTCCTCCTCATCTTCTTAATGCGTGTATTCTCGTATTTTGTAATCTGGTGGTATGAGGTGCTGATTCATCTTGATCATTATTAACCTCTCCACTTTTTTGGGCGAGAGGCGGGTCCTTTTGCAAGTTACAATGCCACCAGCAGCACTGAAAACACATTCAGAAGACACGCTTGCGAGTGGGCAAGACAAGTAATTTATAGCCAGGTTGGAGATCTCTGGCCACAATTCTTTTTTACCATGCCAATACGCCAATGGGTCATCATGAACATAGACCTCTGTTGAGTCATTCAGATAGTCCTGCACCATCGACTCAAGGTTCCCCACGGTTCCTCCACTTTGCTTACTTTTTGCTGGGACCTTTTGAGAAGCAAACCCAAGCTGAGTTAGCCAATCCTCTTCTTCACACAATTTTACTGTTGTGTCTGGTGCAGATGATCCGGTTGCTGGTGTCTTTAACGGCTGAGAGGGAAAATCACTCACTTCTGCCACAGCCACAGGTGCAGAAGTGGATTCTTTTGACTCCGGATGGCCTGCTGATGCTGATGTACTGCCTTTTCCTTCAATTCCCTGCCGTTCTCTTTCAAACCTCATGGCTGACATAGCTAGCCAACGTTTGTACTTTGAAACTTCTGCGTCACCAAAAGGAAAGAATACTCTGCCTGCCAGTGCCTTTTTGTAGCGTGGATCCAGAATAGTAGCACAAATGTAATGCTGTTCTGTGTGGATCTTTTGAAGACGTTCATCCCAAAGTAGGCGCTCTAATAATTTTTTCGCCAAATCAAATGCTTCTTGCTTTTCTTCATCTTTTTGAAACGTAGAAGACACCGCCTTCAGTTGGTGCTCTAGCATGCGCAACAATGGGATAGCTTTTCCCAAATTACAGTCCTCCCTGCTGACTGCATGCGTGAAGACCTCAAAAGGACGAAGCATGTCTGTCAGGCTTTGAACTAGCTTCCATTGCTCCGCATGTATCCTCAGGTCCTTCATAGCTGTACCCTGTGTAAAGAAATACTGATCGACGACTGCACACTGCTCATACAGACGCTCAAGCATGTAGAAGGTTGAGTTCCAACGTGTTGCCACCTCCTGGATGAGTGCTTTCACTGGCAGTTTACGTTGATGTAGCAGGCCCCTCAGATGCTTCCGGGCCTTAAAAGAATGGCTGAAATGTGTGCACATTCTTCGGCAGGTGGTCAGTAACTCGCACACTAGACTTTCTTCACTCAAGAATTTTTTAACAACCAGGTTTATACAGTGCGCCAAACACGGCACTCTGAAATAGTTACCCATATCAATGGCCTTAACTACATTGGCGCCATTATCTGTGGAAACATAACCAATCTTGCGTTTTCTTGGGGGCAGCCATTGAAAGACCTTTGTGTTAAACTCCTGCAAAATGTTTTCTTCTGTATGACTTGTCTCCATGCCAAACATGGCTAGTGTTGCATGTTTCCCAGCAGCTTTAAAAATGTTGTCCGGGTCAACACCTGCCCTTAGCTTTGCTGTAACTCCTGAGAAAGAGACCCAGTGTGCAGTGATGCACATGTAATCATTGGCTACGCAAGTGGTCCACATGTCTGTTGTCAGATGTATAGTGTGAACAGCACTCTTCTGCAAAGCTGCCCCAATCACCTCCAGCACATCTTCATGTAGTGCTGGAACCGCAATTCTGGCAAAATAGAACCGGCTAGGAACCTTCCATTTAGGGCAGAGCATTGCCACTAATTCAAGGAAACCAACCCCTTCCACAAAAGAAAAAGGGAGAAGGTCCAGCACTAGCATTTTAGCCAACTTAGTGTTATACAGATGCGCCGTTGGGTGTTTGCGTTCAAATGGCGCATCTGAAAACAACATGCTTCTAATGGTGGGCTGGACCATGATTTTACGGGATGATGATGACTTCTTCGACCCAGTTACACTCGGTGATGATGAACTTTTTCGCATTGGTGTCTCACTCTCTCCCACACTCTTAGTGTGGCTCACAGGGGGTGTGCTGCTGACAGGGGTACTGGGTTTAAGTGAAGTGTTTGACGCTTCTTCCTCCTCGTCATCATCAGATGAAACATCAACGGATACAGTTTGTTGACTTGCAATTCGGGCTTCCTTGATCTCCTTTAGGTGCGCATGCCATTTGACAGTGTACTGTCTCTCAAGATGACCTCTCTGGCCTCCGGTACCATAGTTGGTACCAAGCTTACCACGACTAACTGCAAGCTTACAAATGGTACAAATGGCTATGTTTTCCCTTGTTGTGCAAACACTAAAGAAGTCCCAAACTGCGGACTTCAAATGTCTGTGGGGGGCGGAGGAGGTGATACTGGTCATGCTGCTAATGCCAGATGAAGTAGAGGATGTGTGTTGCCGAACTTTACTACGTTGTGCACTTGCAGCACCACTAATTGAGGAAATGGAGGTCGAGGTGGATGGAGGTCCCTTCTGGTGAGAAAATATGGAAGCCGTAGGTGGTGGTGTATTAGTTAGCTGCAATGGTGGTGGTCCCATTGCCTCCTCGTCGACAACATCACGCTCAGCAGCTTTTCGGTCTAGGGTAAAAATGTCTGTTTGCTGCATGCCCGCTGAGCCTGTAGTGACGTTTATGATGACTGCGTCGTCGTCGTGAGAGTCTTCATCAGCAGGAGTAGTATACGCCACTTCTTCTTCAGCGTCATCATCACACCCCATAAGTACGAGAGTTTCAGGGACCTTCCTTTTACTCTTAGCTACCTTTGTCAGATCATGGTGTGTCTCACTCTCAGACGGCTGTGGTGGTTCCCAATTTAGATCCATATCATCAGAAGGAAGGGGGCTTGAAGAAGATATAGACACCATTGATCTTTTACTTGCTAGGGATCTGGAAGACAATGAATGATCAGGAGGAGTGCCTTCCTCAAATGATACCTCGGCTTGAATGTCGATTTCCTGATGTGCCCCTACTTCGGGAGGAACAACTATTGTGGGCACTTGTGCCGCTCCATGCACCTCTGCTTGCGCATCTCCTTGCGCTGCCTCTCCTTCCACATGTACTTGGGTTTGTACTTGCACATGTGGTTGTTGTTGCGGCTGTGGTTGTTGAACACTCGTCAGATGAGTTACAACAACCTGTGTTGATTGAGGGATGCTGCTACTTTCTTGCGATGAGCCAACATCACTGGTCGATGGTGATTGAACAACTAGACTGGCTGCCTCTAAAGCACTCAAGGGCTTGGACTTAAGTTGGCGTGGTGGTGGTGGCACTGAGCCCAATGGAGCGGGGTTGCTGCTCCCAGCTTGGTCCCCAGCAGATCCCGCTGCTGCTGCAGGCGTACTTTTTTTTTAATCCCCAAAAATGTGGCGGGCGGCACACCAGTTTCCTTGGTAAGTGGCGCCACTTGCTTCTTCCGCTCCTTACTGGCAACTTTCTTGCTAGAGGAGCTACGGGGAACTTTTTTTGGGGCCATCTTCTTCAGATGTCAGAACAGCAGGCCGCAGTTGCACGAGTTGCAGAGTTGTTTTGTCTGTGGCCACACGTGACGTCGCGTGACGTTATGCTGCACACACCGCTGCAGGACTTCTGGCACTGGTGGTTCTCTTGTGCAACTAAAAGCATTGGAAGACAGAGGAACATCAGTTACACACCCCAAAAAGTCGAAAAACACACAAAAATCAGCACAATCCCATGCCATCCATGCCCTCAGTGATGTTTAAATTCAAGACACCCCACAGAATGAATAAGCCCATGCACCACTCACTACCCCTGGGCATAAAGGATGAAAGCTAGGCAAAATGGGTGCAGGCCTGAGAACACTGCCTGCCTTCAAAATGGCCCCTTGCCCCCCAGCACATGGCCAGGGCCTGCCTGTCCCAGCACTCAAAATGGCCTCCACCCACATGGCCAGTCCCCATCAACACCCCAAAAAATCGAAAAACACACAAAAATCAGCACAATTCCATGCCATCCATGCCCTCCATGATGTTTACATGAAAGACAGAGACCCCACAGAAAGACTCAGTCCATGCAACACTCACTACCCCTGGGCAAAAGGCCCCAACACCACCCCAAAAAGTCGAAAAACACACAAAAATCACAACAATCCAATGCCATCCATGCCCTCAATCATATTCAAATTCAAGACACCCCACAGAAAGACTAGGCCCATGCACCACTGAGTACCCCTGAGCATAATGGATGAACGCATGGCAAACTGGGTGCAGGCCTATGGCACAACAAAGCACACTGCCTGGCTTCAAAATGGCCCCTAGACCCCCACCACATGGCCAGGCCCTGCCTGTACCAGTCCTCAAAATGGCCCCCACCCACATGGCCAGTCCCCATCAACACCCCAAAAAATCGAAAAACACACAACAATCAGCACAATCCCATGCCATCCATGATGTTTACATGAAAGACAGAGACCCCACAGAAAGACTCAGTCCATGCACCACTCACTACCCCTGGGCAAAAGGCCCCAACACCACCCCAAAAAGTCGAAAAACACACAAAAATCACCACAATCCAATGCCATCCATGCCCTCAATCATGTTCAAATTCAAGACACCCCACAGAAAGACTAGGCCCATGCACCACTGAGTACCCCTGGGCATAATGGATGAAAGCATGGCAGACTGGGTGCAGGCCTATGGCACAACAAAGCACACTGCCTGGCTTCAAAATGGCCCCTAGACCCCCACCACATGGCCAGGCCCTGCCTGTACCAGTCCTCAAAATGGCCCCCACCCACATGGACAGGCCCCATCACCACCCCAAAAAGTCGAAAAACACACAAAAATCACCACAATCCAATGCCATCCATGCCCTCAATCATGTTCAAATTCAAGACACCCCACAGAAAGACTAGGCCCATGCACCACTAAGTACCCCTGGGCATAATGCATGAAAGCATGGCAGACTGGGTGCAGGCCTATGGCACAACAAAGCACACTGCCTGGCTTCAAAATGGCCCCTAGACCCCCACCACATGGCCAGGCCCTGCCTGTACCAGTCCTCAAAATGGCCCCCACCCACATGGACAGTCCCCATCACCACCCCAAAAAGTCGAAAAACACACAAAAATCACCACAATCCAATGCCATCCATGCCCTCCATGATGTTTACATTAAAGAGACCCAACAGAAAGACTCTGTCCATGCACCACTGAGTACCCCTGGGCAAAAGGACCCAACAACAGCCCAAAAATCGAAAAACACACAAAAATCACCACAATCCAATGCCATCCATGCCCTCAATCATGTTCAAATTCAAGACACCCCACAGAAAGACTAGGCCCATGCACCACTGAGTACCCCTGGGCATAATGGATGAAAGCATGGCAGACTGGGTGCTGGCCTATGGCACAACAAAACACATTGCCTGGCTTCAAAATGGCCCCTAGACCCCCACCACATGGCCGGGCCCTGCCTGTACCAGTCCTCAAAATGGCCCCCAACCACATGGACAGGCCCAATCACCACCCCAAAATGTCGAAAAACACGCAAAAATCACCACAATCCAATGCCATCCATGCCCTCCATGATGTTTACATTAAAGAGACCCCACAGAAAGACTCTGTCCATGCACCACTGAGTACCCCTGGGCAAAAGGCCCCAACAACAGCCCAAAAATCGAAAAACACACAAAAATCACCACAATCCAATGCCATCCATGCCCTCCATGATGTTTACATTAAAGAGACCCCACAGAAAGACTCAGTCCATCCACCACTGAGTACCCCTGGGCAAAAGGCCCCAAAAACAGCCCAAAAATCGGAAAACACACAAAAATCACCACAATCCAATGCCATCCATGCCCTCCACGATGTTTACATTAAAGAGACCCCACAGAAATACTCAGTCCATGCACCACTGAGTACCCCTGGGCAAAAGGCCCCAACAACAGCCCAAAAATCGAAAATTCCAAAATTGTAGTTGCAGCAACTATAATGCCCCAAACAAACTTACTTGTGAAATTTCTAATCCAAAAGTGATCCAAAGAAAGTCAAAAAGGCCTCAAATCCAAATATCCAGCAGCATCCACAAAAAGTAATCCTTCCAGGTCAAGATCCAAATGAAAGTGACCAGCACATGAAGAAAGCACTGGGAGGAGCCTGCTGGACAGGAACAGGAAGTTGGAGACTGTGGAGCACTTCCTTCCTCCCACCCCCCCTCAAAAATGGACTCCTTGCAAAAAAAAGTGCAGGCAAATGTCAACCTGAGGAGTTATTCTAATAAAAATCATCATTTTCAGAAGGTTTATGCTGCTTGCTGGTGGATTTCTTGTGCAGAATTGCAAATTTTGCAATTTTGCGAGTGCGAGATTGTTCGCAATTGCGAACCCTCGCGATGCGTGCTGTGCAAGGTGGCAAGCCGCGATGACGTAATCGCGGTCGCCAAGTCCGGGCGCTGAAGGGTGTCCAGCCAGTCCGCCACCACCTCAGGATTGTCGAAAAACCAGGCCTTCCCATCGAGCTCCACACGAAGGCGTGCCGGAAACATCATTGCATACCGCATGGCCCTGTCTCTCAATTTCTTTTTAATCGCGATGAACCTCTGTCTTTGCTTCTGAACCGCCTGGGTGAAGTCCGGAAAGAACAAGATCGTCGCATTTTCGAACTTCAGGGGATCCTGAAGGATAGCGTCACGGTCCCGGAAATTCAACACTCGGGCAATGATCGGCCGAGGAGGCGCCCTAACCCGGGACCTGCCACCAGGCACTCGGTGGGCTTGTTCCACGGTGAAGAACTTGCTAAGCCCCTTCGGCTTAAGCTAGTCAAGGATAAGGTTCTCCACAAAGAGGTCTGTGGTCTGCCCCTCTGACTTCTCTGGAACGCCAAGGATGCGAACATTGTTGCGTCTGGTCCGCCCTTCGTATTCGTCCAGCCGCCGATCCATGGTCTCCCTCGAGGATCTAAGATTACCCACCTCGCACTGGAGCTGGCTCACATCATCGACGAGGCTAGATGTTTTAAGCTCCAGCGACTTGACCTTTTCGTTGACTTTCGACAGATCGGCCCTAATCAGCCCCATCTCGATCGACACAGAGTCAAGCTTGGCATCCAGAGTCTCCATCTGCTGCCCCAAAGACGTACGAACCCCAGTGATGGCCGCCATCAAGTCCATCAGTGTGGGCTCCTCCGCTGCAGAACCGTCGCCGGCGCCACCACTCAGGCCCCTCTTAAGTTCAACCGGCGACCCCTTAGGCAGGGTGTATCTGTCGAGTTTATTCGACTGGACTTGCCGGCCCCCATGGTGATCTTGGGGCCCTGCCGCTCAGAGTCCACCTTCGTCGCCATTGCCAGCAGCACAGGCCACCACAGCAGCAGGATGCAACAATCACAGCAGAGGCAGAACACACCTCCCCAACGGCCTCAGACCAAGAGCCACGCACCTCACCTCGACCGTCTCCAAAACCAGGGCCACACTCCAGCCAAAATTGCTGTGGAGCTCGATACAAAGGCGGGTAGTCGGCCAGTCAAATCCGCTCCCTCACCAGCCGCCGAAATGCGGAGCTCTGACCGGTCCGGGCCCCCCAGCCGGGAAGCGCCACGGGCAGGGCCCCACTCCCCTCACACCGGGGCCCACGCCACCACCAGGATACGAAGGGGTGCCAGGCAAAGCACCACTGCGGCCAAGCGCATAATCCACGCCAATCCTCGGCCAATAGGATCTTCAGGCGGGGCCCACTCTCCTTACACGGGGGCCCACGCCAGCTCAAGGGTACCAGGGGGTGCCAGGCAAAGCTCCACCTATGTCGGGCGCTGGTCCCGCGCCAATCCTCCAACGGGGGGGGGGTCGTCTGCCCTACACCCCCACCAAGCACAGTATCAGCAAGTCTGCGCCACCGGGGGAGCCCACTCCAAGCCTCAGGGCCCCTCCCCAATGGCGGCGCTATAAGGGCTAAGGCTCCGGTTCTATCCACTATCTCGGGGGCTCTACGAGGGCCAAGCTCGGCCCCTGCTTATGTTCCCGACCCCCCCTGTCCGGTGGGGGTCCCGTGCCTCCAAAGAATATCCACCGGGCAAAGCGCAAGCCGGCCCCTCGACCACCGACCAGGCCAGCAAATGGCCGTCCCGGCGGCCGATGTTGACTCACTCTGGCCGGGGGGCTCGGCCACTCAAGTCCCCGGCTTCAGTGTTGCGCAGGCCACAGATTGCCAAGCGGCGCTGCGCAGTCCCTGGGGCACTCAGGATTCCCAGGATGGTTCCACCCGGCACCGCGAGGTTTCCCCCGCCTATTGCACCAGGCGGGGGGCAGGATCAATAGCAGGATGGTAGGCCGGTGGAGCAGGTACGGCCGGAGCCGGTCGTCAGGCGGCCATCATGGTCGCCGGCTCGGCTCCTCCCCCATAAAACCGTTTTTAAGATCCCTAAATATATCAGTCGTGCCAATATAAGATTAGAATTTGGGTTGAAGAAACAATTACTGGCGCGTCAATCTACATTTCTAAAGTCCTTATTATCATTAGTCCGATCAGAGGAAGGATCTTTAGCAAAGCTGTGTTGGCCCGAAATTTCAGAAGGTGAATATTCAAAGAATTGGCAGTGTATTTAAATGAATGCCTATGTAATTTTGAATGTTCAAAATTAGAAGATGAAATGAGTAAAATCGTTTTAAAGAAAGAAATGAATCAAACGGCTGCATTAATAACGACTAAAGAGGATAAGGAGGACTTAAGGGAAAAAAAAATCATTTCTGGTCAATAGCTAACTCTTTTGGTATGTTGTCGCCCCAACCCTATCTGTCATATCATCTAAGACCTTTGATTAAGAATAAATGTATGCACTTAAGGTTGGGAAGATATCCGACAAAAAGATGGAACTCCAAAATGGGAGAATAAATGGTCATAATTGGTCATTGAGTATCTGCAGGCTTTGTGGGCTAAGTGAGGAAACCCTAATGTATATTGGAACTCTATGCCCCGCCTTGGCAGACGCTCGGAAGTCTATCCTTAAACCGATTTTTAACGAACTGGGAGTTAGAACATGTAGGAATGCAGTTATTACCTGTTTGAGTGGGGTCGATATTAAACTTATTCATCTTTTTGTTAAGTTCATCATTATTGCGGAAAAGAAATTCTAAAAAGTATATGGTTTAAGTAAATTAATTCCGTGGTAAAATATTTTAGGAAAATAACTGGTTTGGCTATAAGGCTCTAAAAATGTTTTATCTTTTTTTAAAAGGGAGACTGCTTTAGTTACTCTATAATACAGTATTGAATATTGCCCTATAACAGTGGATGCTATTTTAAAACATTGCCTGTGTCATTTTAATTCTCTTGTTTAAGTTTTAAGTAATGTTCATGGTACTCAAATTCTATTGTAATTTATTTTAGACTGCAGAATGCAATTTGTTTTAGATTCAATGGCTAAGAGCTGTTTGAATAACAATGTTATACAAGCTTAGGGGGACTAGTAGCACAATCAAATGTAAGGAGTCTGTTGATAAGTATTGAAGAAATTGCATTTTGTCCTGTTGGGGAGAATTGTTAATGGCTAACTACTGAAATTATGGAAGGTGTTGCTATTATACGCCATTTCAGTTTAAAGGTTGTATCTCATTAATTGCTGTTAACAGAAGGCATTTTAATATGATGTTTATCTACAATGTTCCTTATTTTTCTTTTGGCTGAGGAATGTTTTTTTTTTACTAAATAATTTGAATTGGCAGCTAAATCTGGGTACTGAATGCATTTTGCACTTTACTTTGGTTTGTGATCTGTTAATAGCTAATTTTTGAAGCTTTATTACCTGTGCAAGCAGAAGTTAGCTTAGCTCTGTGGTCGTATGTATAATATCTATAAATTAACCTTGGTAGTGATGCACATTGCACTTTATTATTGCTTGTGAATTGATAATAGCTAAACATTTGTAATCATAATACCTTCTGCTAACACATGTCACTTTAGTTAGATGCTGCTAAAATAGTATTTGCTGCTAGCATAAGGCACCTTAGTAAGTATAATGCATTTTAATTATTTTTATGTAATGTTTTTAATATTTTGTCAAAATGTCATTTATCAACTCATAATTGGTGGATCATTCCTAGGATGTTAATAGCTTTGTGTATATTCGTTAGTTTGTTTTTTGTTTTTTCTCGTTTGTAATGATTTTAATTAATCAACAAATAAAATTCTACTACTACTACAACTATGCCAATCATGGATAAACCAATCACCAATACAATTTACACAGAGAGCATTTTCCACTGATCAGCAGCAGAGACATCTTAAGGATTTTGGGGGCCCTGGGCCAAACATATTTTGGGGGGCCCTGTTGGTGACAGCTTTGAATTCATGATTCAATTTCAGCTCTTTCATGCCCCCTTTGGCCAGGTCATGGACAGTGCAAGACACACTCGTCCAAATTCCAAATGTGTTTACATCTAATATTCAGGGATAGTGAAGCTTTTTCAATATTGTAACACAGCAGCAGATCACTAATATTACTGTAAAGAAACTCTGTCACACTCTTCCATTCCTCATATGTGAAGTCCTGTTTTGATTTAAAAGTAAACTTTTTTAATGGATTTTGCATAAACCACCAACACAAGATTTATCTGCACAATGTCTGTAATAGACTCTCACTCATCACCCACCTTAAAATAAATAAAATTAAAACGGTATTTAAAACAATATGTTTAAGAAATATTGAAGGTCACCAGGGCAAGACTCTGTAGAACAGAACTGGCTCTATCAGGGGCCCCCTGAAAGGACAGGGCCTTGGTCCAGAGCCTGCTTTGCCCATGCCTTACAACGTCTCAGATCAGCAGTGGTAAAGTGCCCAGAGTTCTAAACCTAGCAAAACGGATAAGATGGCAAAAGGTTTTGAGATAACCCTGCGAAAAGGGCCAAGTCCAAGAATCTCAATTTTGATGCAGCTTTTCTTAAGCCAGGTATTCCTCATCTACAGCTCCATATAAAATTCACCATCCAAGACAATTAATGCATTCATCTAGAAGTTAGTGTTTTCTTATACACATTTTCCTTATACCACCTTTACTCCCATGCATAGGCTACTCAGCATACGCTCTGATAATACCGTTTTCTTCCGGTCACTCTGCATGCAATGAGTCATTCTGATACACTAAGCATACACCATAATAAACTGCTATCCACAAACACACCACAACACAGGATTCCCACATGCCTCGAGTTTCATGTTCGCTGCCCATGACCTAACCTCTCCCTCCGCTCTCTGCTGCCTGCACCTGTGTGTGGTAATTTAACAGCGATTACATTAAGCATTGGCAGAATACATTCGGTATTTCGAGACTATCTTGCCTGTTTTACGGAATCCATTTTGTATTTCTGTCTGCCATTTTGTATGCCATGTGCTCTGTCCTACCTTTCTGTCAACTGCTCTTGAAATCTGCCTAGAGACAATATATGTTTAGTCTCCTCTACTTTGCACATGCTCAGAAGAGCATACAGCTGTCTCCAACTTGTAACTGTCAAGATGTGCCCACCAAAATTAGCTAACTGTCAGCCCTTCCCACTTGTTGCTAGCACACTCTCTGTATGACATTATATATGTCTGAAACCAATACTCTGTGCCTTGTACCGCCTTCATTTCAGCCCCTGTTTGGGTATAAAAGGACCAAGTTCCTTCTAGTCAGTGTGCTACCTCATTCTATACCGAAGGGTGTTGTGTGAATGTAGTTCCACCTCATGAGGTTTAATAAACTCTGTCTTTTCTATTTCAGTTTCTGTGCCAACTTCTTACTATTGGTCTAAGGACTCTAAGCAGAGAAGGGCGAATCCCTTGCACTAGTAGGCCTGGCTGGGGCTTGCTACTACAAATTGGCGCATCCAACGAGGGGCTCATCGGCGACTCGGATGCCCGAATGACTGGTCGAGACGAAGGATTGGAATCTTGCTTTGGACGTGATCACTGCCGGAAGAGACTCGAGTCTTGGCATCCACAGCGTTTTCCCTTTCTTTCTGATCTGACCATCCAGGTGGCGCCGGTCCTCGACTGAGATCTCTTCTGTTGATTCGCCGTGTAGTGACTGTTTGGTCGATTTGAGAACTTGGCAGTAGGATCCTGGACACCATTTGATTGGTAAGAGCCGTTTTGCGGCACTTAAAGTTTGAAGCCTTGGATTGATAAGGTAGTTTTAGAAACACTTACTGTGGCATTTTTGATATGTATTGGCCAAATATTGAGTTAGTCCTATGAATATGAAAAATTGTATATATGTGTTGCAACACATATAGGCAGGTAATGAGGAGATTTTTCTCTACTCCTAAGAATATTTGAACGGCGCAACGTACGAAGAGTACTTTAAGTGCTACTTTTTTATAATACTCCATATTTTGCACTATTTTCGGCATGCCTGTTTCCAGCACACTTCGTAAGATGTGTTGCTTTTGTAATGGTACCAATTTGAGAATTGATAAAGCACAACCGGCCCCCCCGGAGGGGACGCCTAATAGGGATATGTATATTAAATATGGTATTTCGTCCATAATGTACAGCACATTGTGGAATAAATGCACCCGCAAGGATCCCGAGTTGCGTTGGCCTATGCATGGGTCATTTGATTTGCGAAAGATTCGGTATGTGGAGCAACCGATGTTCAAGCGAAAGGCTAGGCAAGACATGTTTGACTGTGTGTGAAAGTGGGAGAAAGAAGTGCGTGAGCGAATGAAGCGTGCATGCAAAAGCATTAGAAATGAGAGAAAAAGAGATTAAAGAAATTAAAGAAAGGGAAGATAGGGATCGTCAGTTACAGGTAAATGGCCAATATGCTATTCGTAGGCCTCTTTATCCTATTCTTAATAAACCCCAAGATGATTCTCTCTTATTAGATCGTTGTCCACCTCCATATACTCTTCCCTCTGCTCCTGATGAGTCAGATGAGGACTCTCCTACAGATCAGGATAAAGCCCGAGGCACTCGCTCAATGTTAACTACCAAACGTTCCTCTGAGATAAGATCTGCGGTGCGAAAAGCCGAGCGTGGTACTATCATTGCTTCTGAACTTCTAGATACTATTAAGAATTGGTCGGAAAAGGATCAAAAATATTTCACCGAGATATTTGCTGGAGAGTTTCTTGAGCGATTTAGGAAATATTCAGTGGAAGTCAGATGATATAGCAGCTGATTCTAAGCAATTACATGAAGGTTCTTTTGTTTTCTCCCAGGTGCCTGACACAATCAGACGCTTGGTTAAACTACGTGATGAAGCAGCCCGTTTGCGGGAGGAGAAAAAGGCAGCAGACGCAGCTGCACAAACATCTCGAATCAACATGGCACGAGCTCCAACGCCCGACACAGATTAGAATGTTGTAAATGTGAAACCCTTGCGGGAAGCCGCGCCTTTATATGTTCCACCTAAAGGAACAGGTACAAGTGATGATAAGACTTCTATTGACGCCAAAGGGTATTTTATTTATAATTGGGTTTACACTCCTTGGAATAGAGCAGATGTCATGGCTCTTAAAAATGCACTGCCTGATCCACAAAAGAATCCGACAGCTTTTTATGAAGAAATTTAGGGTGCCATTAGCTCTTGTACTATGACTTTGTCTGACATTGATTTGTTTTTTGGATTAATATTACCACCTGATATGTGGAGAACTGTGCGTAAAGTTGAAGTTTGTGCGGTATTTGGAGCATTGTGGTCAGATATAGAACAATCAGATAAAGATAGAGAACCTGCACAAAAACCGTGTCAGCAAATTTTAGATCTTCCAGCAGCTATATTGGTTAAATTAAAGACGATTATTCCCCCTAAAAAGATAGATTGGTCTATGTTAGCGTCTTGCAAGCGAAAAACAGATGAATCAGTCTCAGATTTTTTCACACGCTTTGAAGAGGCATTCCACAATTTTAGTGGCCAGTCATTGACAGATGACACAGGTAGGCATCTGTTTGTCGATAAATGTGTCACAAACCTTTTGCCAGAAATAGCTAGTCACCTAAAGGCCAGCAAAAGTTCATGGACTACCTCCTCTCCGGCTTCTCTCCTAACTATGGCTCAGTATTATGAACGACAGGAATTAGAAGCAAAAAGTAAGGAGGATAAAAAATTGAAAGAGTTAAAAACAATGGTTATGATGGCTCAAGCTTATGGTCCACCTTCTAGAGGTAATAATAGAGGTGGACGTGGATCTTATGGTTCGTCTTTTACTCCCTATCCTCGTGTAGATTTGTCTGTTGATCAGTGTGCGTATTGTAGACAATTCGAACATTGGATTTCTAATTGTCCAGTGCTACGTGCTCAGCAGGGTTCACGTGGTCGGGGACAAATGAGAAATCGTTCAGGATATTCAGGACCTAGAGGAAATACAAATGATCGTGCTAGGTTTGATGCTAATACACGTGGACAAGAGGGGGCTAATACTTTTGATAGACGGAATCAATACCAAATGTCCGACTATGAGCCGTCTAATTTGCAAGATTCAGCTTATGCATAGGACTGCCTAGGATGGGGTAAGGAATCAGTTGAAGTTGCAGTAGATCAAAAAAGTCCCTATGTTACAGCACATGTTTTGGGTTCTACTGATCAGTTTCTGGTTGATACAGGAGCGACTCGTAGCGCCTTGTCTAAACACTTGATTCCAAGGGCTCCCCTGTCTGGCTTAACTATACATCAATAGGTTTCGATGGAACACCTTCCCTTAGCCCACTGTCACAACCATTTGCACTCCATGTTGATAAGTTTACTGCTCCATGTCCATTTTTGCTTTCTCCAAATACACCAGACAATATTGTGGGTCTTGACATGCTCAAATATTTCAGGGCTACGATACGATGTTCTCCGGAAGGAGTACGGGTTATTTTAAATGACAACCACCCCATGATTGAGAGATCTTGTATTGTTAAAGAGGACATTGCCCTAGCTTCACTTCCTAGTACTTTTTGGGCTACTTTAGATACCGATGTAGGACAAATGGTTATTCCACCAGTGCATATTAGTGTCAAGGAGGGTGCTATATTGACGAGATTGCCTCAGTATAAAATTTCTAAATTTCTCGAGAAGGAGAAGAAGCACTTACACATATTGTACAAGACCTGATTGAAGTGGGGGTGGTGGAAGAAGTTCCTTATAATGTCTGCAATAGTCCGATTCTCCCCATTTTGAAAAAAGATACTGACACTAAGATTTATAGATTTATCATTGATTTGAGAGAGGTCAACAAGATTGTAGTACCACAGTATCCTGTAGTATCTGACCTAATGACATTACTTTCCCTAGTCCCTGCAACAGCAACTACATTTTCAGTAGTGGATTTGAAGAACGCCTTCTTCTCGATTCCTATTCATCCTGATAACCGATATTTGTTCGGTTTCACTTTAAATAACAGATCATACCGATTTTGTAGAGTTCGGTAAGGGTACACTGAGAGTCCGAGTATCTATAGTCAAGCCTTAAAAAGACAACTCAATTCTTTTACTTTGTCTGAAGGAGTGGCTCTCATACAATATATCAATGACATCTTGTTGGCAGCCGATAGGCCTGAGCAGTGTGAAAAGTGTACTTTGTCTTTACTTTCTTTCCTTGCTACACACAATCGTAAAGTATCACTGAAGAAATTGCAATATTGTAGCCCGAAGGTGACCTACTTAGGTCATCTTCTGTCTAAGGAGGGACGTGCATTGACACCAGATCGCATTCAAGCAATTTTAGATACTCCAGTACCTTCCACACAGAAAGATGTCCGTGCATTTATTGGTTTGACTTCGTTTTGTAGGCAATGGATATTCGGCTTTTCACACATTGTTAAACCGCTGCTAGCGCTTTTGACTAAGAACACTCCCATCCCCCTTCCATGGACAGAAGACTGCCAAAATGCTTTTCGTCAGTTAAGACAAGCTCTTTGCTCTGCACCAGTGTTAGGCACACCAGACTACACAAAAGCTTTTACACTCTATGTACACGAGAAAGATGGATGTGCATTGTCAGTGTTAGTACAGACACACAGTGACAAGCAGCGTCCCTGTGATATTTTTCTGCAGTTCTTGATCCTGTTGCTCGTGCGTTGCCTGGATGTTTTCGTTCAGTTGCAGCAACAGCTGTGTCCATACGTCAGAGTGAAGGGATAGTTTTGTCACACACACTGTTGGTGCTAGTACCCCATGCAGTAGATGCCCTTTTGAATCAGACTAGAACTCAACATTTAACTAGTGCTCCCTTGACAGGATACGAATTGACATTGTTAGCACCTCATATTACATTGAAGAGGTGTGCTACACTAAACCCAGCCACTTTGTTGCCATATCCTGTGACTCAGTCCCAGTCAAAGGAACCTCATGATTGTATATTCCTTACTGAGGAACAGACAAAGGGTCGCATCGATTTGCAAGATATGCCCCTTCCAGATGTAGATGGGGAACTGTGGGTTGATGGGTCTTGTTTGAAGTTACCAGATGGCACAACCTCAGCTGCATATGCAATCACAACACTTGAAACAGTAGTGGAAACAGCTCGCATACCTCAGAAGTCGGCTCAAGCAGCTGAATTAATAGCTTTGACGCGAGCGTGTGAACTTAGCACTGACTTGTGTGTGAACATTTACACAGACAGCCGCTATGCTTTTGGAGTGGCCCATGATTTTGGCCTACTTTGGAAGGAAAGAGGCTTTCTTACATCCCACAGGATGCAGATAATGCATGGAGAACTAGTACATAACCTTTTGACTACACTGAAATATCCAAAAAAGATAGCGATTGTGAAGTGTAGCGCACACAAGAAGATCACTGACAAAATAGGACAAGGAAATGCCTTTGCAGATCATGTAGTTCGTAAAACTGCGATACAACGAAGCACTACTTCCATGTATGTAGTGAAATCTCAAGCTGAACGATGGCATGATATTAGAGAGGAGGTACTAGATGTACAGAGATCTGCCTCTGTTGCAGAACTTGAGCAATGGTCCAAAGAAGGAATATTGGACGATGAGGGTTGTTGGCGCAACAAAGACATGGATAAGTGGAAGTTACCTGCAGCCTATTTACAACCTATGGTTCAAATGGCACATGGGCTGGCACATGTTAGAGCTCTAGCGATAACAAAACTACTTACACAAGTTTGGGAGCATCCTGAGATTGCCAGCACAGCTCAGAGAGTAGTACAGTCCTGTTTGATCTGTTGGCAGTACAATCCTGGAAAAGGGACACAAACTCCTACAGAAGGGTTTTCTACACCAACCGCACCTTTTGAAGTTTTGCAGATGGATTACATCCAGCTTGAATGCTGTAATAATCTAAAATATGTCCTAGTGGTGGTATGTGCCTTTAGTAAATGGATAGAGGCGTACCCTACAAAGGATAATACTGCTCTTACCACAGCAAAGGTGCGTCTGAAGGAATTGTTTCCTAGGTATGGTGTTTGTAAAATTTTGTGGAGTGACAACGGACCTCATTTTATTGGGCAAGTTGTTGATTATGTCATGAAAGGATTAGGGATCAAACAGAAGTTCCATGCAGTCTTCCACCCACAATCAGCAGGATTGGTGGAAAGGTATAATGCTACCTTAAAATTGAAGCTGACGAAAATAGTGGCTTCCACGTCCCTAAAGTGGCCAGATGCATTGCCTTTGGCACTGCTGTCCATAAGATCAGTACCACAGCCACGATCAGGTGCTACACCTTAAGAGGTGGTATTTGGCAGACCGATGAACATTTGGGGAGTTCCTAAGCCACGCCCTATACATGATGTACCTTGTGTTCTGTTGAATGATTATTTGGCACAATTAACTGACCGTTTGACCTCTATTCATCAACAGGTTTGAGAAGCGCTTCCTGACAGATCTACAGGTGAGACCCATGACCTCCGTCCCGGTGATCACGTGATGATAAAAGCATTCGACAGATCGAAAAGCTTGGAGCCGAGGTGGCGAGGTCCGGAGCAAGTGCTGTTGGCTACAAGGACACCAGTTCGAGTGACGAACAGAAAGAA
Organism: Lissotriton vulgaris; assembly: GCF_964263255.1. Taxonomy (NCBI): domain Eukaryota; kingdom Metazoa; phylum Chordata; class Amphibia; order Caudata; family Salamandridae; genus Lissotriton; species Lissotriton vulgaris. The sequence continues at coordinate 1,059,139,952 of NC_141694.1, read as the reverse complement.
CTGGCTTCATACCACGCATTGCAAGTGTGTATCGCCCGCCTTGGTGGAACCTGCTGTGCTGATTGACCATCGAGAGATTCTGGAAACGGAGAAGGGTCAAGCTATCTCATCTGACGAGTCTACGGAAGTCTTCCCGGACCACGCGATTCCTGGAACAGAGCGATATAATTTGAGACCAAGGAAAGAATCTGCAGTTTTGAACGAGACTGGTTGAGCTACTGCCCTGGGTCTGTGAAACGGAGAGCCAATGAGGCAAGGGGGGGGATCAGCCCTGCATTAGTGTAGTGACACCCGTCTTGGCCCGTGGTGAAGAAATCAGCGGCTACCCAAGGGATAAGAGCTCTAACTATTGTTTTCAACAGGTTCTTAGAAAAATCGAGCATCGTTGTTAATTGAAATGAATAGGAAATTGATTTGTAATGCAGGGTTTGTTGTTGCCATGGTGGTTTTGGCAATAACCACTTGGTTCATTGAGAAAGCAGTTCCTGCTCGACATCTTTTTGTTGCAACCACTCCAGCTTCACTGGAGCATCACTACTACACTCTTCCTTATCATGAGCAGAAACATCGACAGTCCTATCTGAATAACATATTCATTCAGATGTTGCATCATACCCATAATGCTACAAATACTACCAATTGTTGGGTGTGTGGGATGATACCTGCACACCAGAAGAAAGGAGGAACGCCTTTTATTCCTCTACCGTTTTCTCATAATGGTTCATGTCAAGCTTGGTATGCTCATCATTTATACTTTATTTCGATTTAAAAGAAAAATCACAAAAGTCAGCACAGTGTAATACACAGGGTCTAAAAAATCATCAACAAACATTACATTGCACTATTCCAATACACGTGACAGTGGAACAATCCTAGAATATAAAGAATCAATGTGGACTGGCCCACTGTGTAGAATTTGCTTGGTCACTAGTGGCTAATGGCCTGGTGGCAGGACTCAATTAGTCTTGTTAAAAAAACCCTCACACACCAACCTGGTTGGTGTCATGCTTCATCATCGGGGTCCAAGCATGAAGCATGACACCAACCAGGTTGGTGTGTGAGGGGTTTATTAACAAGACTAATTGAGTCCTGCCACCAGGCCATTAGCCACTAGTGACCAAGCAAATTGTACACAGTGGGCCAGTCCACATTGATTCTTTACATTACATTTGGGGACAGGACGCGCCCCTAAAAACCCTCGCTCTCCCTCTTGTTTAGCTTTAACAATCCTCGAATACACATTAAAACTATAAATATTATAATACAACACTAAAACCCACCTATATGGTGGACCAGGAACAGTTCGCCTTTAAAAAAAGCATCAAGAACGTTAAAAAGCATGTCATCGTATAACACATGTAAAATATAAAAAGGGAGGGACAATATGGATAGAAAATTACAGACGCCTCCCTTCAGACCAGCGAATCGTCCACACCCGACCCAGAAACTTGGCTAAAGCAATCACATAGGGGCCATCCACAGTAAATTTAAATAATCTGAGTGCCTCGCGGTGGTACCTGGTCCCCATCAAAATACATATGGGTTTAAGCCAGTATCTCCTCGGGTTGTGATACGCTGGACATGCAAAAAAGATATGGCCCACAGATTCTTCCCTATCTGGGCAGAATGGACATTTACTGTTGCTGGCATGTAAATCAGACCACTTGGATGTGAAGACCTTGGTCGGTAGGGTACCAACTCTGAATTGATGAAATAGTTTGCGGTCGCGAGTTGAGGAGATTAGGTCCCAATACTGTTCGTAATAAGGTTCAGATTTGGTATAAAGGAAGGTTCTAGACAATGTGAGACTATTGGAAGATGCATACTGTCTGGTGTAAATCCAATACCAATATGCTGTCTTTAGCTCTTTTTGTGTGGGAAAGACACTTCCCTCTGGAAAGGACCACAGGAGGACCAATCCCAACTCACTAAGAATATATTTAATACCCCTAAACCACTCTATTTTGTTGTTCACATCCAAATCCTGAATTTCCCGGACCGACAACGCATAGTTGGCTAGTTCGGGGGTCACCCAGAGTCTTCTTCAGTATAAGACTGTTCTAAGTCGGGTGACATCTCTTAAGGAATGAGACCCCAAATCCATGTAGAGAGGAATTAGGGGGGTTGATTGCGGAAAACCCGTTACAGATCTTAAAAATGTATTTTGTGCTACCACCAGTGCTTCCAGATTCACGTGCGCCCACAACTCCGAACCATACATAATTGTGGCACTGACTTTAGAGTTGTATATCTGGAGTACCTGGGCCACGGGTTTTGTGTGGGAGCGACTAAATTCCCTAAGCAACGCACCCGAGAGTTGGGCGTGTCTAACCATAAGACAATCGAGTTGGGGCTTCCAACTCATCTTTCTATCAAGTGTTACCCCAAGATATGAGAAAGTCCCAGTTAGTTCCAACACACCTTCCCGCATCCTAACTTCGCCGATTTGTTTCACAGAATTCTGGAGGACCATAAACTTAGTTTTGTCAGCATTGACAACGAGGTCGTGGTCCTCACAGAACTCCTCAAATCTTGTCAGGGCACATTGGAGACCCTGTCTAGTTTTTGAAATGATGAGTGTCATCGGCAAACATTAGGAGTGGGATCTTTTTTCCACCTAGGCTCGGGGCATCAGTTGGACAATCTTCATAATATTTCAGAACCCCATTAATATAGATGGAAAAAAGAGTTAGTGCAAGGACGCACCCCTGCCTAACCCCCTTCTCGACCGGAAACTTGTCGGTGGTGTGACCAGCTGAATCCCACCTAACCAGGGCATAGTTGTCTGGATGCAGTTTGATTACAAAAGACAAGATCTCCAAAGGCAAGCCCAGCTTTAACAGGCTATTCCACAATTTGGAGCGAGGGACTAGGTCGAATGCAGACCTCAGATCCACAAATGCTGCATAAATGGACCCTCTCCCCAGAGTAACAGTACGCCAGTAGATAAGGATAAACCTTAGCACCTGGTCCACTGTACTGATACTTTGTCGGAATCCAGCTTGTAGATCTGTTAAAATGTGATGGTCATCCAACCATCCCTGGATTCTCCCCAGTATCACTCTATCCACGACTTTCTGGATGCAATCGATCAGGCTGATCGGTCTATAATTGCCTAGGAGTGACTGATCCCCCTTTTTGAAGATGGGAAGAATAACAGCACCAGCCCAAGAACTAGGAACTGCTCCCCCTTGGTCGATAGCATTCATTAAAAGTTGAATATATTTAGCACAGGATGCCAGGTCTTGGACAATAAGATCTGCAGGAATGCAATCAAGACCCGGCGCCCTCCCTTTGGGAACTTTGAGGAGGGCTACTTCTACTTCCTTACTAGAGATACTAAGTGGAGGAGAAGATAATGGCACCACAAAAATATCCTGTGTGCCCGAGTTAATTGCGAATTGGCCTTTGAAGTGGGAGACCCACAGGTCCGGCTCCACATGGTTAGAGGGAGCTTTACCAGGATCCCGACTCCCCCATTTCACCAAATGCCAAAAACGTGACATATCCTTTCCAGAACAGGCAAGGAGGAGTTCAGCCCAATGTGCCTCGTCCCCTTCCCGTTTTGCCTTACGTTTTGATAACATATAACCCTGCCGCTTTTCTCTTATGGAATCCTGATTCTTACTCCTAATTGCGACTTCCAATAATTTATAAGCAGCAGGACATTTGGAATTATACCATGGTGCTGCTTTACACCCAGATGGCCTTTTGAATTATGTGTAGTAAACAAACCTTTTAATTGATTAAAAAGATGCTCATGTGTTTGTACAACTCCGTTCCTAGCCACCCCCTTTTCTGACTCAGCCTGAAGGGTAGCAATAGAATTTGCTACAAGATGGCTCTTAGCTTGCAACTTCACCGGGTCAAGTGCTACCTTACACCATTTGAGGCATCTGGTGTCATTGGTCAGCTGGCCCTCTACGAAGTCTAATCTATTATGCTGCACTTTCGTTTTTTTGAAGAGAATGTCCCGCATTGAAAATACGAGTGGATTATGTTCACTCTCTGGCCGAGCAACAACCATCATATCAAGCAGTTCTGGCCAAATTTCCACATTAACCATAAAATAATCTATACGACTATGACAATGCCCATTGACAAAAGTTGCAGCCCCCTGCTTGCCTGACTACGTACGGTCATTGGCAGCTCTTAACCCATGTCCTAGACACAGAGCTTTTAACTGGAGAGCTGCTCTAGTCCACTTTTTAATAGGAGCGATGTCCAGCGGAGGAATTAACCACTGGTCATCCTCCTCCAAACTAAAATACAAATCCTCACAGTCAAGGGGTTCGAAAGTGCAATTAAAATCCCCTGCGATAATAATATTGCTGATCCCTTTGTGTTGGGGTAAAAAAACCATCTAGTGCATCTACAGTGTCATATGACTTCCCTCCTTGCAGACCCCTAGAATAAACATTAATAAGTACAGTATCCTGAGTAGTTCTGTGGGATAGCTTAAGGATAAGAATATCCCGTAAATCAATTGCAATCTCCTCTAGATTGTATAAGAGGGACTGTCCGGTCCAGATTATCAACCCACCCTTAGGTCTACCCCTTTCTCCCTGAACTGCTGGCTTAGAAAAATTAGTAAATCCCTCATAGAACACCTTATCAACTGCCCAGGATTCTTGAAAAAATAGGATGTCCTGGTTCTCAATAAATGTAGACCACTCCATGGAAGCAAGTTTACTAGTAAGCCAAGCGATGTTCCAGGATGCTATTCTGAGAACTCCGGGAGACTCCTTAGGTATACGTTGAGGGAGACCTACATCAGTAATTGACATAGATAGGGGTACAACATTATCACTGGGAGTACAGGTTCTAGCCATATCAGTGACACAAGACCTCAATACAACCTGACTACCCGAACTACTACATTTTTTTTTTTTTTTTTAAACTTTATTTTTGTAGGCGAGGAGAATAAAGCGGCACAAATTATACAGTTTACAGAGCAGTTGACACATACAGATCAGATAGGCCAGATCCAAAAAGGAGGTACCCAGCTAGGAGCGGCCCACATCCCGGAGGCAGGGCGGCATCTCGTTAAACCTGCAGAACTATGAAAGGAATATGCTCTTGTGCTCCCAGAATCCCGTGATCAATCTCAATATCGTCGCCAATTTACTTTTATGAAGCTGCGCCAACACAAACAACAGCATAACAATAACAAAAAACCTCCCCCCCATGAATGGCATTTGTGGCATTGATGCAATCTCATAAGGAGATGTAGGCAAGGGCCCACTAGAAAGCGATCCTCATAGTAGAATGTGGTCGATGGTAATCACAATGACAGATAAGTGTACGCAACAAGGAATATCGGCATGGCCCATGGAACTGCTACACTACCTCATGACAGTCCACCCCAGACCCCTCCCCACCATCATCAGATTCCGAGGAAGCGGGGGAAAACAGCTCCGCACTAGTAGCGTCAGAGTCATCCTCCTCCATCCCCTCGATACACATGGTCCTCCAAGCGAGTAAGTCATCCTGGAGTTTCCCATCCTTGCGTGTGCTCTGCATATGTGTCTCCTCCGCTAAGGCCCATTCCCTAGCGTCCCGCAACTACCTAGTGATTTCAGGCGCCCCCCGTCCCATCCAGGTAATGGCCACCCGCCTCCTCGCCAGAACCAACAGGAGTTGGAGCAATTTGTAGGACAGTCCCCTCTTCCTGGGCTTGGGTACCAGGGCAAGTAGACAGTGAAGCGGTTCCAGTTTGATGGTAAGGTGTGTAATCCAGGCAATGTGTGCCACCACCGCCACCCAAAAGTCATGTACCAAGGGGCATTCCCAGGCTAGGTGAAGGAATCCCGCCCGCGCTGCACTACACCTCGGGCAATTATGGCTTCTATCCGAGGAGATACGGTGGAGGGAGGCAGGTGTCATATATGTGCGATGGAGAAAATTAAAATGTATCAATTTGAAACGCGCATTGCAGGACACTTTACGAGTCAACAGCCCTATTCGCTTCCTCTGGGCCGGATCTAATGCTATCCCCAGGTCCGCCTCCCAAGCCCTCCAAGCAGGCATCACTGGGGGAGTCGAGTCCTTGCGCATCGCTGAGTAAAGAAGGGAGATTAGTCTCCTACCCCTGCCACAGGACAAGATGATGTCCAGGGTGTTAGTGAGTTCGGGCGCCTCTGGGAATTGGGGCCATGTCGTCCTGGCCACATCCCGGAGACATCCATAATGCAGGTACTGGCCCTCGCGCAGTCCAAAGGAGTCCGCAGCTCTCTCAAAGGACACAAACGAGTCGTCCGGATAGAGATCCGCAAGAGTTTCGCAACCGCCCAGGCGCCACTCCCGGAAAGACATATTCGCCTCCATCGTGAGTATTGGGGCCAGGATCCAAAGGGGGAGCTCCCTATGGAATGACGCACGCCGCAAAACTCGCTCAACGAACTGCTGCCAAATATGAGCCGTATGCCTGACGACATAGGGCAGTGCTTCATCGGCGCCCCGGCCCTGCATCAGAGCTTCCTGTAGCACCCTGTCCGAGGCCACTCCCGCCAATAATGCCAACTCCCAGTTCTCGGTGTCAGCAAACCATCTGGCCGCCGGGAGAAGTTGTGCAGCATAATAGTATAAATCAAATCTTGGGGCCTCAAGGCCTCCCGCATCCCAACACTGCGTCACCGTGCGCAACGCAACTCTGCTGCGACCACCCGCCCAGAGAAGAGACGTAAGGAGCGAATTCAGTGTACGGAACTCCCGGGAGGGCAACGGGCACAGGGTATTCTGCAGTACGTAGAGGACTCTAGGGAGCATCACCATCTTGGCAACTGCTAGACGGCCCATAAGGGAGAGAGGGAGCGTATTCCAGAATACAACGGACTTGCGGAGGGCAACAAGAATCTTGTCTATGTTATGAGTTAAGAGAGCCTCATCAGAAGCGGCCACCTGAATACCCAGGTACCGGAACGCCAGAGATTCACACCGGAGGCCCGCACAGTAAGAATCCGCCGTCGGGGCGAGATCCTCAGGAGTCAATGGGAACACCAGGGACTTATTAACATTCATGCGCAGGCCCGAGGCCGCACCAAAGCGGTCCAAGAGGCGCAACAGAGCGGGGAGGGCCTCCACCGGAGAGGTCAGGTAGAAAAGCGCATCGTCGGCGTAAAGGGAGATGACATTAGTGATGTCTCCCACCACAATACCCCATTCATGCAACTCCTTGCGGGCAGATATGGCCAGGGGTTCAATCGCGAGAGCAAATAGAAGGGGGGACAATGGGCAACCTTGTCGGGTGCCCCTCCCCAACGTCCACTCATCAGAGCGGGCGGAACCCAGTCGCACTCTGGCTCGGGGCGTTCTATAGAGGACCCGTATCCATTCCCGAAAGCTGGGACCAAATCCCATCTTGACGAGTACATGCATCAGGTAACCCCAATGCACTGTATCAAAGGCTTTAGCCAGATGTGGTTCAAGCGGCGCAGGTTCATCGCCGTATTACGACCAGGGACAAAGCCACATTGGTCTGGGTGGACGAGCTGAGCCACGTGTGGGGCAAGGCGATTGGCCAACAGCTTGGTCAGAATTTTCGCGTCCGAGTTGATCAAAGTGATAGGACGATACGAAGCCGGGTCTGTGCTGTCACCACCCGGTTTCAGGATCATACAGACTTCACCCTGATTCAGGGTGGGCGGGAGGTCACCCGTGCGTAAGGCTTCATTGTAAACCTGTAAAAGGAGGGGGGCCAGGGTGTGCCCGAATGTATGATAAAACTCTGCAGGGAAGCCATCCCTGCCAGGGGTTTTGGCTCGTGGGAGGGCGGCTATCGCCGTAGAAATCTCACCTAACGCCAGTTTGACATCGAGGTCTTTCGCCGCTGCCTCAGGGAGGGTCGGCAAGTCGAGGTTTTCGAGGTATAGGTGGTAAACCTCCTCAGATATAGACCGATCAGCCTCATACACAGTCCGCAGGTGATCCCGTAGAACTGTAAGTACAGCAGCCTCCGAGTGGACCATATCGCCATCGGGCGCCCGCAGGGCCACGATACGCTCAGCCGTGAACTCCCGGCGAAGTATCCAGGCCAACAAACGGCCGGATTTATCCCCCTCTCGATGCAGTCTCTGTCTATATTGGCCCAGCGTAAATCTATCGAGCCGCGTGAGTATATCATGGATCGACCCAAGGGCTAGGCCCTCCACGCGTTGATCTGATGAGTCCGGATCAGGGCGGGCCTGGACGCGCAGGAGCTCAGCCTCCGCAGTTTGCAAGTCTGAAAGCAGTTGTTTCCTGACCCCGTACGTCAGGCCCATGCACGCACCGCGGACAACCGCTTTCAATGCCTCCCATTTAGTGGAATAAGACAGGTCACTTTCCGCCCAGTTAAGGTCCAGATAATCGGATAGGGACGTTGCCACATGGTCCCGGGCTACCTGGTCTTGGAGCAGATCAGTCGGGAGTCTCCACGAGCGGGGACGTTCCGCCTGGTCAGGCCAATGCGCCACACACGTGACTGGAGCATGGTCCGATAGGTATCGGGCCTGGTGTGTGACCGTCAACGTGAGGGAGGAGGGGAGATTGGCCGCCAACACCCTATCCAGCCTACTGTGAGTGCCATGGGTCGGGGAATAACAGGTGTAAAGCTTCTGTGTGGGGTGACATGCGCGCCAGACATCAATCGCCCCGATATTATGCATCACGTCCCGCAGACCCGCCGTCATACGGGGCTTAGTTCCCGCCCGAGGGGGATTACGATCCAGTTCATGGTGTAGGACACAATTAAAGTCCCCGCACCAAAGGAGGGGCGCGTCAAGGCTAGGAGCTACCAGATCCTGCATCCGGGAGAAAAATGCCGGGTCATCTACATTCGGCGCGTACGTATTAAAGACCAGAAGGACCTTATCGCCCAGTCTGAGCTTTGCTAATATGTACCTGCCTTCCACATCCGCATCAATATATTGGACAGTGCATGGAACCCCAGGGGCCACCCAGATTAGGACCCCCCTAGCGTATGTAGAGTAGGAGGAGTGAAATAGCTGGCCCCTCCATTTCTTGGCCAGTCGCTGCGCACCCTCCTCATCTAAGTGGGTTTCCTGTAAACAAGCAACTGAAATCCCATGACGTTTCAGGAAGGTGAGGACCCTGTGTCTCTTAGTGCACGTACCCAGGCCACGCACATTCCACGTCAAGAATTTAAACCCCATGACCACCATTCGTGCCCAGCCGGGCAGTAGCGCACACACAGCCTAAGCTGTCGCCAGGAGACCCTTGCCACAGGGAACTTCAAAAATGCATCACATAAAGCAGGCGCCCCGGTAAGTAGGGGCAACATGCGCCAAATGCCAGTGCCATCATTGTCACATCCAAAATCCCACCCCCCAACAACCCCAACATACGAAATTCTGACTGGAACCCCCTCAATCCCCCCACCCACGAGCAATAGGATAGCAACAACCAAAAACGCCACCCCGCCCTTCCCCCGCCAGTGCCAGGACGTGCACAGCCACCCCATTCAACACTCTCCACTCACACTCACACACAACAGAACAACCCAACCCACCCCCCCTCCCAGCTCCCCAGAAGACCCAATGAATCCGATCTGTGGACCCGGACAGCTCTCCCCCCCTAAGTCAGCAACGCGGGAGGAGCAGCCCATAGTCACAGCTCCCAGGACTCGGTGCACACTCAGCCCAGACTCCAAGTACGAGGTACCGAGCAGTGAACAATGACTCGCAACATTCATGCTGAACGAGCAGAGAACTAAAGAGCTGGCGGGCCATAGGGACCCACACAATAACAGCAACTGCACAGCAGAGTCAGTGTAGACAGGGCAAGGATCATTCCAAGTCTAGGGTCTGCAAGGCAGTCTCCGGGACCACTGGGGCCGCGGAGTCCACGTCCACCGGCGTCTTCTGCAACGTGTCCGGCACCAATATGTCATCAGGGGCAGCCTCACTGTGCAAACGTTCCCCAGATCCCCCAGGCGAGTTTTCCATCAGGAAGGCCCCGTCCGGACCCACCGTAGGCCGAGTCTCAGGAGGACCACGGGATCCAGAGAGACGATTCCTCCTGCCACGCCGTCGTCTCTGCGGCCTGGTCCCCCACACATCTCGCGATCCCCCTCTCTCACCTGGGGGCAGATCATCTCCTCTGATCTCGAGCCACTCCCATACTTCTGCTGGCGTCTCAAAGAAATGTGCCCGGCCCTGGGAGAGCACCTTGAGCTTAGCGGGGTATAAAAGCATATATTGTAGCTGCATGTCGCGCAACTTCTGTTTGACCCCCAAGTAGGACTTCCTTTGCTCCTGCACCTGCTGGGTGTAGTCGGGGTAAATTGAGATTCGACTGTTTTCAATCATGTGGGGCCCCAATTCTCTCGCCGCCTTGAGGATGCAGTCTCGGTCTTTATAGTTAAGGATTTTTGTAATGAGGGCTCTAGGGGCTTCTCCAGGACGCGGAGGGGGCACCAGGGCCCTGTGGGCCCGCTCCACAATAAAGACATTGGACAATCCACTCGGACAGAGACGCTCACGTATCCAAGTCTCCAGGAATCGTTCAGGGTTCCCTGCCTCCAGCCGCTCCGGGACCCCCAGGACTCGTATGTTACTTCGGCGCGCCCTACCTTCTGCATCCTCGGCCCGTCTCTCCAATGCTCGGGTAGTAGAGGCAAGTTGAGAGAGTGACTTCTGTAGGGACGCTACCTCCCCCTGCAGTTGAGTAATGTTGCCCTCTGCGTCCGAGACTTTATCCGCCACCTTGCGAAGGTCAGTCCTCAACAGGTTCACATCCACGGACACCGTCTCAATCTGGCGTTCCAGGGCAGTGTGTGAACCCTGGATAGCCTTAAGAAGTTCCGCTCTGGACGGCTCCGGCGGCTCCCCGTCCCCGTCTCCCGCGCCCGTTTGGCGCGTAATCCTTTGCGGCGGCAGACGAGGGGTAGTGTACTGCGTGATCGTGTTGGGTTGGGTAGCCTTAGGGCCACGGCCAGTCCGGCCCGTCATAGCCGCTGCGCCAAGGGTCGATGTTCTCAATGGGGCCCCCACTGAAGCCACCCAAGCAGGGCGGAGTATGTGCCACCACAGCGCCGAAGGAACCGGGCAAGCGGTATACGGGTCCACAGGATCAGGACCACAGTGGGCAGTGCAGGTCACAGGGTGGGTGCCACCAGAGCGCAATGTCACGAGCCCACTTCCTCCACAGAGCAGGGCAGAGCGGTGCACCTACGCACTCCCCTATCTGTTGCCACCGAGCCCAAGGGGCCGCCCAAGACCAGCTCCAAAATGGCGGGCCGCCGGGGGAGGGCCGGTGTTCGTCCACGTACTCAGCAACACCCCTCCGTGAGCTCCCCCGACGTCCCACAAGTGCCGGATATATCGATCTGCTGCAGGGCACAGGATACTGCTCAGCGGGAGGGGGCACAGGAGTGGCAGAGTCACTGTATAGAAATCCCGGCAGACACACAGCAGTTCAGGGCCCCCACACGCACCCTCGCGCCACAAGGGGGGGGCCAGGGCAGATGGGATCCACAGCCCCCACTTCCAGTCGAAGGCGCTCCGCCGTCCGGCCGTGTAGCGCTATGAAGCAGAGAGGGGGGGGGGGCCCTACGCACTCCAGCCCAGCGAGGCCACGCAAGATGGACGGCACCCTTGTCCCTTCCCCCTCCTCACCGCATCGCAGCAGAGCCTCAGTCCTCCGGCGCCGCAGTCTTCCGATCCCGGGACGGGGATCCTAAGCAGGGGGCCGGCGGGCATCCGATGGCGCACCGAGGCTGGAATCACCACTTGCGTCCTCCGCCACCCGGCCCAGTGAGTAGGCCAAAGCTGCGGCGCCGCGTGGGAGAGCACGCCGGCGCCGCCGTCAGGAGCAGCTAGGCCACAGGTCTCGGCGGATTGCCGACCACGGGTCCGTTCCCCCAGGCACAGGAGCTCGGCGGGACTTCCACCGCCTCTCCGACACGCTTTCTCGGGGTCGAGAGGGTCCGGGCAGGAGAATTGAAAGGATTACTTCGGTCTTCGGGACGGAGCTGGTGGAGCTCACGTCCTGTCGGCCATGCTGCTTGGCCACGCCCCCCCGAACTACTACATTGGGGTACATAGGGCTCCCTACCACAGGGGCTATACATACTATTCCCTCTAGATTCCTGAACCCAACATTGGGGGACATTTGTTGACTGGGAGGCTAGACCCAGTCAATCAATGTCTTCAAGATTGTTAAATGAGTCAAATCTATTAAATGTTGGGACAGTATACTCATATGGCCCCTGAGCTGATGGTATCCGATTACTGATGGCCTTCGGCGTTTGTATCAGCCGATCATCTCGGTAGAAGTATCCCAAGGGAAGGATGTTTATACTTCCCTCACTCAAATACCAAGAGCCCGCCCTATCTAAATTTTTTTTGACTAGGTGGGGAGACCCAAAGTTAACCACCACACAGTCACCTCTGCTTGTTTTATTGGAATTGCCTATCCAGGCAACTCTGCATGCCATTTTGTAGCCCCTCAATAGCTGTCCCCCAAACCTTGTTTTAGGATCCATAAAGTGGAGGGCCTTATTCCTCAGCGACACCCAGTTTTCCTCAGCCCCAGGTTGGAGGTGGGGGACATTAGTAAGAATGAAAGAGTAGGGTGTTGTCTTAGGCGGTAAATTTAGAGTTTCATTACATTGATGGCTATTCAAACCGCCCTGGCAAGTCCTATTATGAGTGTCGCGCCCTAGTGTTACACCACTAGCAGATACTAAAGTGTCATGAACCATTACATTATCCATAGGATGCTGGAGGGGTTCTGCCACGTTTATGCTTGCCAAAACGTTATCACAGGTTGGTAGAACAACAGGGACAATTGGAACAGTTGGGGCTGGAACTAAAGTTTTGGTGGAGACTGTGGAGCAACTTGGGGTACTAACCAATAAGTGGTGCTCAATCTTGGTTAGTCTTTGACTAATGTCTGACAGTTTTAATGCCAGTGGGTCAAACTTTGCCTCCAGTAGTTCTTCAAACTTAGCAATAAGTCTTGCCTCCACATCACAGGGCAACTGGTTGGAGCAAATCATGGGATTGTTGTGTGTCTGGATTAGAATTTTAAAAATAGCAGCCTCTTGTACGCTCCCTTTTTTTCTGCGGGGGGGCCCTTTGGTTTTAGCCACTTTATTAACCTGATGCACAGTGGATGGGAGCCCACCCGCCTTCCTCTTTTTGGATACAACTGAGGCTCGACCCTCACCTTTATTAGCCTGGGATTGACGCTGTTGGCGAGTTAAAATCATATCTGGAGAAGAAATAGTCGAATTTTGATCACTCGCTAAAGGCGGGAACAGGGAGCAATTAACAACGGAGGAGAGGGGCCGGAAGATGGACATAAGGATGGTTCCATTACCACACCCACCCCCGCTTGTAGGCTAGTAACAGGAGTCCCAGCTGATACTCTACGGGGATCAATTGATAACCTTCTTCGGGTGAGCTCAATCTCTTTAATGAGTACAGATTCGGCTCTCAATAGGAATGCGTCAAGTGTTCCCACAACCCCCTTTTGGGTAGTCTTACTCATATTGTACTGATTTGGTCAGACCCAATTACCAAAGAAGAAATAAAGGGCTTCAACAAATGTCAGTCACTGACCAGCTGTGAGAAGGTGCCAATTTAAAGATGAAAGGGGGATAACCCAGCCCAGCCTCCTGGGCTTCGACGGGTGTGGACGGGCTGTGTGTGTCCTCCTTGTGATTTAAGCACCTCCTGGCGCTGCACAATGATGCGATCTTCCAGTGCCGACGGGACTTCTGGGGTGTGTAGTCCCCTCCCTTCGAGGACACAAGTGTGGCAGGGGCGGGAGCAGCAACAGCTGCTAGCGTAGCAGCAGGCCCCCAACCAGAGCGATGAGCACCAACAGGGCAGCAGCAAACAAATGTAAATGTAAATGTAAATGTATAGGCATTTATATAGCGCACTACTTACCCGGAGGGTCCCAAGGCGCTTCGACCGCTGCGAAACCCTTCCTGGCTTCCCTGAGAGATGGTCCCTTAATGGGTATCTCCAGGGTGAGACCAGGCATCCCCGGCGGTCTGGTGGGGCCATAAGTGAAGATGAGGCAAGCTAATGCCCAGAGTTGCCGAGTGTGATCGCTGATCAGAGTGGGCACCGAGGCGAGAGAATTATCGAGTCCGCTGACCCTGGTCCAGAAACCTGCCGCGCCGGGAATCAAACCCTGGTCCCGGGCCGTCCTCTGCTCTCGGGTCTGCCGCCTCTAACCAGTGGTAAAGGTAAAGGGCCCAAACAATTAATGCGTCCTGCGCTGCGTGTGTCCTCCTTGTGATTTAAGCGCCGCCTGGCGCTGCACAATGACGCGATCTTCCAGCACAGCTGGGAATTCTGGGTTGTGTAGTCCCTTCCCTTCGAGGACACAAGTGTGGCAGGGGCGGGAGCGGCAACAGCCGCTAGCGTAGCAGCAGACCCCCGGCTAGAGCGATGAGCACCAACAGGGCACCAGCAAACAAACCTGCAAGGTAAAGGGCCCAAACCATTAGCTTGGTATGCCCTTTTGTTTGCTTATGGGAAACCTTCAATAGGTGGAATTATTTTTCGATTGAATAAAGAATGTTACCAAGATAAAGATGGCTATCCCCAAGCTAAAGGGACTAAATGGGAACGGGATGAATACCAACCGGACAATATTTCGACACCATATGTCTTCACAAATGTGAGGAATATGAAGAACATTGGACCCTTTCTGATTTCTGTAACCAGAGCAAAAGCAGATTTATGTATTGGCAGTGCTGGGAGAATTCCCGTAGGACGAAGCGAATGTACTACTGTATTAAACATTGAGGGTGTTAACAATAGCAGCTTTGTAGCGTCACATATCACCTATTTTGTGTGTGGTAATAAAGGATATTACCAATTACCTGTTGGATGGTCAGGGGTATGCTACATATCATTTTTGTTACCCCTTGTGTTTTTAGCACCTGCATCATATCATCTTGACTTGAAACTGTATAATGATATTTCAAGGAATAGATATAAACGGACAACACGTACTGATGAGATTTATCAAACAGACACCGCTCTGCAACAATATGTTGACTTCAATTTGGGTTTGTTTTTCTTTGTGGATGCTGCATTAAATAGTAGGAAGGTCAGATGATTGACTCGTGTAGTGGAAACTGTCACCAATCAGACAGCTATGGCACTTGGGAACATTACAGAAGATCTGCAAATTGCAAGAATTGTAGCACTCCAAAATCGGATGGTGCTCGATGTGATCTTGGCTGATCGTGGTGGTGCATACCGCATCATCGGAAGCAGCTGCTGCCTCTTTATACCTGACCATTCGCCTTCAGTTTATGACGCAAACTCTAAACTGCATAAGATTGCTGCAGACATTCACCCAGAGACTGGTACATGGACATTTTCAAACTGGATATGGACACTCTTTGTTACTTTGGGCTGAAAACTACTGACTTTTCTATGTATACTACTGGTGATACTATTTACATGCTGTACTTGTATACAATGTGGTCCCATGATTTGCTCTATGTGCATTAATGCTTGTACACCTGCCAAGAGAAGTGTTACAAAAGAACAGCAAATGTTAAGCAATGAAATTACTGATATGATGAACATCAATGTACAGGATGCAGATCTAGATTACCATAGACAGACGAATGTCTTCAGCAAATGCTGAAAGGGTCGTCT
Organism: Lissotriton vulgaris; assembly: GCF_964263255.1. Lineage (NCBI taxonomy): Eukaryota > Metazoa > Chordata > Amphibia > Caudata > Salamandridae > Lissotriton > Lissotriton vulgaris. Next base: position 1,059,124,317 of record NC_141694.1, on the reverse strand, counting down.
GTGGTAATTTAACAGGGATTAGATTAAGCATTAGCAGAAAACATTCAGTATTTCGAGACTATCTTGCCTGTTTTACGGAATCCATTTTGTATTTCTGTTGGCCATTTTGTATGCCATGTGCTCTGTCCTACCTTTCTGTCAACTGCTCTTGAAATCTGCCTAGAGACAAGATATGTTTAGTCTCCTCTACTTTGCACATGCTCAGAAGAGCATACAGCTGTCTCCAACTTGTAACTGTCAAGATGTGCCCACCAAAATTAGCTAACTGTCAGCCCTTCCCACTTGTTGCTAGCACACTCTCTGTATGACCGTATATGTGTCTGAAATCAATACTCTGTGCCTTGTACTGCCTTCATTTCAGCCTCTGTGTGGGTATAAAAGGACCAAGCTCCTTCTAGTCAGTGTGCTACCTCATACTACACCGAAGGGTGTTGTGTGAATGTAGTTCCACCTCATGAGGTTTAATAAACTCTGTCTTTTCTATTCCAGTTTCTGTGCCAACTTCAACTATTGGTCTAAGGACTCTAAGCAGAGAAGGGCAAATCCCTTGCATTAGTAGGCCTGGCTGGGGCTTGCTACTACATGTGCCCCCAGACTCAGCTGTGTTTGGTAGAAACACACAGCACACCTTGCACGCAAGACTCATCTGTCACACTGCAAAGTATTTCCTGGATTGTACTACTTCTTCATATACCTTCTCCTCACAGTTGTCGCAGGAACATCACTGCCATTTAAGTCGTGGACTATTGAATGCAGTCAGTGGCATTAACAAAGAAATTTCTGTGCTCACTAGATTCACAAAAGACACACAATTGATGGACGGAATGCAGAACAACTCAAAACATTCACTCCCAGTCAGGAGCTCTGGGTTAAATCCATCATTCTTTTGCTTACCATGCCCCCCCAATTTTGACCTTGTGCCTCATGGGAACAGTCCAGCCCGAACTGCCAAGCCAGGTCCTCCCTGGACCGGAAACAAGCATCCTAGGACTGGTTTCGGGGTTTCATCCCTCTTCAGCCAGAATAGCTTTATTTCAGTGGCACAGTGAGCCCAGGACCCACGTCTGGGCATACCTGGCGCACTTAGGGCAAGAAAGCAAAAGACACTCAATTGATGGACGAAATGCAGAACAAATCTAAACATTCACCCCAGTCAAAAGATCTGGGTGCCCAGACATGGGTTCCGTGCTCTCCATGCCACTGGAATCAAGCTAACCTGGCTGAAGAGGGGTGAAACCCCGAAACCGGCCCTAGGATGCTTGTTTCCAGCCCAGTCCAGGGAGGACCTGGCTTACATACCACACTGTTTGAAAAGCAGCTGCAGAGTGGCCATCCCAGGATTCCCTTCAGAACCCCCCATCTTTATAACACTGCATGGCTTCCTGCAGATCACCAACACCAAGCATTTAATCACGTCTTTTTACTGTTCATCACAGGAGGAAAACTCTACATTATCCATGAGGGGCCTACAGCAGCAATAGCGGGCGCTCTGTAAGAGCGCTCTGCCTCACCACGCAATTGATGCTGACCTCGCCGCTGAGCCCCAGTGAGATCCTCGTTCTCTTCCAGGGGAAACTCATCAATAGTCATAAGCACTGAATAATCCCCGCCCATGTGCCTCCTATTACCTGTTTTCTTTTCTGAAAATAAAAGGTTGTTGTGGAACACTATTGCAGTGCATGTTCTCTATTACAGTATTTGTAAGGGATATTATTTTCACACCATAGAAATACATGTAATTTTGGCTTCTTAGCATATTGGAAATATAATAGGCTGCATATTTATGTGTTTATACATGTATATATGTATGTTTGGTTAGTACTATGTACTTGTGGTTCTAAACATACACACACACATATATATATATATATATATATATATATATATATATATATATATATATATATATATATATATATATATATATATATATGTATTGTTTTATATGCTCCGGGGTCCCGCATATGGGCGGCGATTATTCAGTGCTTATGACTTTGATGAGTATACCCCTGGAAGAGAAACAGGATTACAGGTTAGTAACTTATCCTTCACGGCACTGAAGAGGCAGCAGATTGCAAATCCCGAGACCCGGCGCAAGGATTAGGTGGCTGTGATCAGAGGCCACAAAAGGCATTCACCCACAGCTGGGCAATATGCGCAGTGCGCCTCGTTCATTGGGAACCATGCCCCGAGAGCCGCGCCTCGTCCCACTGGCTGGGGGCAGGAAGAACACTGCTGCAGCATCACCAGCAGCACCATCATCTGCGGCAACGCTGTCACTCTGAGGGCAACGGCGAAAGTAGTCGGCCCGATAAAGTATCGGGGTCCAGATTGCTGGGCCCGAGGCCCCCAGGGCCTGGCGATTGCGAGCTGAAAAGATGACCCATATGTGAGAAGTTAGCCTGGCATATGATGTCCACTTTTCTGAACAGCAAACTATACTGCTCAGTGGTTAGGCCAAACCCATCTATTGGAGCACGCTTCAGGACATTGTAGTTGTCATCATCCTCTTCTCTGACAGTGAGGAGCTTATCTCTACCTTTGTCTGCAAAGGAGAGCTACAGGATTGCTGCCCACTGACTCTGGGGTACCTGCTGTACTTTGCAGGCCCTCTTCAAAGCAGTTATCCATTTGTGGATGTCATCCCCACTCTGATAGGAAGGGACAATCTTGCTTAGGTTTTTATGGTCATAAGACCTATCCCTACCACTAGGGATTTTGCTGCAACCAGTGGGCTCTAGCCCACACAATGTTCTCTCTCTTTCAAGAGCTAGGGTCTCTTTCTCAAGGGCAACTTCTTGCATCTTGATCCTAAGCGTGACTTCTCTCATTCTAGCTTCATGCTCTCTTCTCTCAGGGGATGTTCTCCTCCTGTGAGCTGAGGCAGAGGACCCTACTGATGAGTCAGAATGTCCAGATTCTCCTGAGAGTGATCCGGGCCTTCTGGGTAAACCTGCGTTCCCAGTTTAGTAGTAGTAAAGTTGAGAAAATTCCTAATTTAAAGACTTTCGGTATTCACAGAAGGCATTTAGGAGTCCTAAAGTTAGGACTCCTAACTTTACTACTACTAAATTGAGAAAAATCCTAATTTTAAGACTTTCGGTATTCACAGAATGCATTTAGGAGTCCTAAAGTTAGGACTCCTAACTTCTGTGAATACCGAAATGAGTACGTGTCTTCTGTGAATACCAAAATGAGTAAGTGCCTTCTGTGAATACGAAAATGGTAGTAAGTTTAGGATTTTGTCTTAAGTTAGTTCTGTGAATCGGGCCCAGCCTCTTTATCTTTTTGTTTCAAATAAGTTGGTAGGAGTAGTGTATTGGAAAATGGATATCTTATTAGTGAACCTCCATCTTCTCTCATTCCGTTCCATTATCAAGCCTTGTGGTTGGGGATCAAAGTGACTATTCATAGGTTTCCATTGTGTCTTTTTTAGCGATGTGTACGTTAAGTGTGCCTATATTGTTTATAATTAAAGGCATAGGGCCATATGTATCAACACATTTCTCCATAGACACAGAATGGGCAAAACCCTTTGATACATCTGGCCCATAGATACATGGAGTTACTAATTAACATTGTATACTAGACACAATGTTGCGGAATCGTGTAAAGGTAATCAGGACACTATATGGTTTGTAATTTGTCGTTTACACATATGGGAGTTCAGATAGGAAATAATTATGCCATTGTACTCTATGTCAATAATCTAAACAATCTACGCGATTGTGTCGAACAGATCTGTAAATTGGTTTCCCTTTGGCTAATATGTATCATCATGCACTATGTAATGAAAAGGAGAACAATTATAATACTGAACAATAAAACAAAAAATCAATAAAGATATTTAATTTAAAAAAAAGACAAACCTTTGCCCAAGAGAAGAGCTGGAGAGACTGGAGGAAGAACGCTGCCCCATTGCAGTGTGCTGTCGGGGGGTTGCCCTGCAGTAGCTGATTCTGCTTAGGAAAGTAAAGGGACTGTGCTGTGTGCAGTGTCCACCCCCTGCTTGAGAGGAGTCTTCAAGGGCCTGTGTCAGCTGGCCTCCTGTTGTAGGAAACTCGGAACGTCAAAGATTCCAGGTCTGTCCCTTCTCTTGCAACTGCTCTGTGTGCACTGTGTGCTTTGTGGAGTCTGCAGTGTTAAGGGAGGAGGACACTGAGGGTCTGCTAAACAACCATTTACCTCAGGCCTCGCTTTCCCTTTGAATTTCTGGGAGCTGTAAAGCGCTTCCCCCGGAAAGAGAGACTGCCGAAAAACCTCTTGCCCGATCACCGCCTCTGGAAAAGGGCAGCGCTGCAGCATAGCTTGCTGCAAGGAGTTGCCTAGTAACTGGGATCCCTCTGAGACGAGCAGCCGTTGCCGACTTAACCCTGCCCAGCAGGACGTCAGCCGCGAGAGAGTGAAGAGTGCTCACCCTTCCCGAAGGAGCCGCCGGCTCCTTCCGCACAGCGCCATCAAGGACTTCAAAGCTGGGAGCCAGAGGAAACTGCAAACCGGTGTTTCCCCTGGGCCAGAAGTCCTGCCACTGCCGAAGAGCCTGTTACAGAAAAAAAGGTATACCCATAGAGGTCGCTGGGACCTGGGTTCAATATAATACATACAAAGTGGGGTCCCAGAACAGAATGTGTCTAAGGAAAAAAGAACTTATATAAACATAAACAAAACAAATCATCTGCTTAAAAGGTACACTGTTATTTATTCACAATGTCCTTGGATGTGCAATTCATCATTCACAAATCACATATTTTCAAAAAACATTTGTGCCCCGAACAGGACGTGAAGGAAAAGCAAAGGAAGGAGTGCAGAAGTATGTGAAAAAGATTCAGGGAAGGTTTGGAAGGTAAAAGAGGTGCTTAGTCACAAGATCAAATGTCTCATTGATGTTATACACTGGCTTCGTTGTAGAGCCAGAGAAAACAATAAATGTCCTTTGAGTATTAAAATAAAACCATGCTTCCAGCGCCTAAGTGGTTATTCTTAGCAATTGGCGCAAGCTGGTGTAGGGGTAATGTTGTCGACGTTTCGACCCCGTATACACTGCTAGGTGTCCGTGAACCTTAGGGAGGGGTCTTCATCAGGACTGGGGTGGTGTGGTGAGGCACAGTTACCTGGGGAAATATAGTGAGTAAATTTCATAAAAGTAAAATGAATATATGGAGTGAAAATCGCATCGTGAATTAGGGCAAAAGCATATACCATGGAATCAAGGGTGAGTATGGGCCATCCGGCTGCAACACTAAAGGGAATGCCCTGTGAAAACAAATGCGGGCTCATGAGCTCCAAAATGCTACAAATGCGGATATATTCACGATCGAGAGCGGAATGGAAGAAAGCCGCTTGCACTCACGGGATTAGTGTGAATCAATATCAGTTCCTATTCCCTGTACATAAAAGCCGCCGTTGAGGTCAGCACAGAGGGGCCGCTGTATAGGTCAGCAGTAATCTAAGAGGCTTAAAAGTGACACGGAGGGAACATTATTAAAATACGCATCGACAGTCTGATCGGGTCTCGAGGCATTAAGAGTCAAGGGTGTGGCTGTACATACCTTCCAGCTTGGTCGGAAACGGCCGCAGACTGGAGTCCTTGCGGTGGGGAAGTCAATCGCATTGTGTGCGGGAAAACGTATTTTGAGAGAAAGAGACACGCCGCGCGCGTGCACGCTGACTCACGATGCGTGGACAGCCACATTAGAAAGACTGGGCAATCGGCGTTTCAGATAAAGTTTTAGCAGTTCAAAAAGGAGAAGAATAATTAGAGTTTCAAGAATAGAGAAAAACCTCATGCATGTGTGCAACCATCCCCATTACGTTATTGTAGGAATGCATTGTAAATGGCAGGCAACTAATAGACATAATAGTTTGTTGAAAAATCGCGCACCTCTCGAACATGAGGGTGAAGGCCAAATGGTATTGTCATTACAGAATGTATACACTCTCCATGATGGTCAAAGAGGACCCAGTGTCTCAGAGCATGGAATTAAACGTCTTACACGCCTCCACATCTAAGATTGCGCACAAATCAAAGTTTGCATATTAACATATTCGGTAGATCCGGGAGTAGACGAGATATGTACGTCTCAGACACGAGGGTAAAGACATCTCGGATTAAACATAGTCAATTGAGAACTGCAAACAGGTGACTTGGAAAGGTCAATGAGGCATCCATATAAAAGGTACAATGCATGTGTGGTGTTTAGACAGACATATAGACTTCATCAGAAAAAACATATGGTAGGCATATGGACTGTTTATGCAGTTGTCAGAAACAAATCCCTTCTTGTTTATTCGAGAACGTTTCTAGTGGCCTCTGAGCTAGCTGGCACTCACAATTAAGTCTAATATATTCGATAGAGACCTAGTAGACATAAGTCCTACGTCACATCTATAGAATATATTATTCCAATACGCAGAGCCTATTGGGAATATAGGAACTACACTACATGGCGCCCAACGTTTGGTAAGGCACTAATTTAACGCTAGATACTAGAGTAACTCAGTCGTGCTTTTCACAGAGACCCCTTTTGTCCGTAAAATACTCCAATAGAAGTCTGGATTGGGTGAAAGGTTAAATTATCCGCCATAACTGAGTAGGACGAAAAATCCTATGTATTAGTTTTTGGTTTTGTTCAACGTTGAAGAATACAGTGTTCCAAAATATTGTGCACCTTATCTTTGTTTCTTTTAAAACTGGCTCTGCAAACTTTCAGTCAACAAAATGGGCGACGATGATAATCCCGGGGCCAGTGGAACTGCAGTAAATGCAATCCAAACAGGTCTTGACGTTACAGGTTTCCGACAAGATGATGCGGATGCTATAATCATCCCGGAAAATGTACGGAAAACAATAGCTATAAAGCTTATAGAAAATGGCCTATCACTGAGAGGTGGCAGTGTAATTTTTGTCATATAGGCACATGAATATCGGCAGACAGAGGTATTCTATTCATGGATTATCTTTCCACAAGCAAATCCAACAACACATGTGTTCCACTTCTATAAGATAGAGCAACATCCAGCGGAATACGTTCCTTTCGAGGACATTGAAATTCCACTAACTTACCAAGAGCATCAGCTCTGGTTTAAAGGCGCCTTACAACATCAAAATCACATTACCAGGCTCGGTCCACTAGGTAGACCAGGAGCAACATGGCCGGTACTAGCCAGCTATGCACCACATCCTTCCATTGAACAAATGACAGGTCCAGAACTGTTAGCTCAGCTAAAACAATGAACGCTTCCAACTGTGCAAACCAGTAATGACAACATAGAAGCGTTAAATTCAGATTTAAGGGTTGACCACCCCATTGTCGAGGGAGAGAAAACTTCCATATCCATGGCTGAGCCAGAGGGGGGTAAAGAAGAGTTTCTGAAACTCGTATGGGAAACTCTTAAAAAACTCCTCAGGCCACTAGAAGTTAAGCTAACCTGTATTGAGAATCAGCTACTTGAGGTGGAAAAAAGTATTAACACCCTATCCAGCTTAAGCCTTAATGGTAGTGATGTACCTGCAATTCCTACACTGGCTCCAACCATGGCCCCTGTGATATCCTCAAAAACAAATCCATCCAGCACACAGTATCCAAAAAAGGGTGTAGTAAAAAATATAAATACAAACCCGATAACGAGTACTGCAGTAAATCCCAATGCCACACCTTTGAACCTGCCAACTGTTAATACTGCTAGCAAACCATCTTTGAAGGGTCCTGTACAAAGCAAGAAATCACAGATAGCAAATGTTGTCGACACTCATTCCCCTGCCCCCAAAACTCCCGGCCCACAAAAGTCTCCAGCTGACATACCTACCCCTACACACACTACTTTGGGTTTAAATAAATCCCTGGCTGATAGATCCTCTGCAAACAGAACGAATAAACTTAACTACCAAACAACCTATGCCTATGACAACTTTAAGGGAGGATACATAGATCTGCCCCCTGATGCCAGTCCCTATGTAGTTGTCCTTACTGGGGTGCCTGAATTAGAAAATCAATTTGAAGAAAACTTTTTATCTCTAAAAAATAAGGTCATTTACTGGCTAAATTCAAATAAACCTGTTCCGAACCATATGAAAAGTAGAATCCTTATGGTCCGCAGGGTACCATGGGTAGGTCCTATAGTCAAATCAATTCCGGGTGACTGTATCGTTATTTCATTCGAGGAACCCCATAGTGCCCAACAGATATGCACATGGAAATCATATGCAGGCACTTCATCTATTGAAGCCAGGCCCTTATCTTTTTTCTACCCCCCACCGAGGCCCCCCAACTACGGGTCCAATTGGAATACTGTTAAACATTATTCCGGTCATGTACCCGATTTGGCCAGACATGGTGTTCGAAATTTGTGGAATGGAATTCCCACTTTCAACAGGTTTAGCAGCTTAGATGCAATTGATTGACTTGAGACCTCGCCAAATTGCATTTTTAAGTCACATGGCACCTACTGTTCACCCGGTGATGGGAATATTTACCCCAGAGACAGAAATAGTGAGAAACCACAGAATGAGGGAGAGGGAGTCAAAAACTATTGTAAAACGTGGGATTCCCAGAATACGGAAAGTATTGCAGTAGCGAACCCTCAGTGTCACGAAGTGGATGAGGGTTGTCTTGGTGATGAAATCAGCATTGCAGCAGGGTTTCTGGCCACCGAAACAGAGAACCAAATTGTTGACTTACAGCTAGATGGTGTAAATCTTCCGTTGGTACCAGTGCTGTCCATTGATGATTCCATCCGTCCTGGTAGTGGGTCAATTCCAACGTTACTTGTTTTGTCATGGAATATTGCGGGAGTCAGTAAAAATCTGATGGACCCAGATTGGGCTGATTATGTTGACTCCAGCGATTTCTGTCTATTGCAAGAGACATGGGTGATGGATATTCCCCATAGGATAGGATATAAAACCTTTGGCACAGAGGCAGTTCAGTCTAATAGGGGGAGGCCGTCTGGGGGATTGATCATATGGGTCAAAATCTCATTGAAAATAAAGGTCGAACCAATAGACACAGGAACCCCTGACATTTTGGCACTAAAACTTGTAAACTTGAATGGGGACAAATGTTACATTGTCAATGTTTATAATAGACCCCTTGGTCATTCCAAAGTTTCTCCTACTTTGGAAACCTTGGATGGCTTGTTGAAAAGGGTGGTTGGTGATGTCCCTGTGATTCTGGGTGGCGACCTAAATTGCAACTTTAAACCCGTTATTGGGATTACTGATGTCTTTGAGGATGAAGATCAAGCATATAATATCCCCCAGCTTGAGACCTCAAACTGCGTTAAATGCTCTACTCTGGCCGTCCAATTATTGAGGCTAACTGCAGATCATGGTCTCAGAGCATGTAACGGCCGTCTCCCCTCTGACTTAACAAAACAGCCAACTTTCGCGAAGTCTAAAAGTAACTTGGACTTCATACTTGTCTCATTAAGCATCTGAGATTTTATGGTTGATTTTAAGGTGGCAAACAGGGATGAGAGTGATCACTATCCCCTTGAACTTCATATTGATGCACTCATGTTTAGTGACACCTCTGCTTCAAAATCTATTGAGGATTCCAACCCTAAAATGTGTGAGCAGGTACATGTTAACAATAACAGACGTGCATTAAAATGGCCGTACATTCTAGCCCAGAGTAAGGCCTTAGCATTAGTTTATTCACTTTTTGGGACAATGTTCGGGCCCATAGTGGGTCAACCCTTCTCACCCGACCATTATGATCATTTTGTTGCATTACACAAGATTTTCTTTAATGAGTTAAAAACCTGTCTATCCAAAATGCCAAAGAAAAAGCACCAAAATGTACGAGTGGGATGCCATGGTAAACTATGGTATGACCATTCATGTAGGTTGGCTAAGAGGGAGCTCCTGTTTGCTATTAAAAATAAATCAAAGGAAGATGTCAGACTTGCAAGGGAAGTGTACAAGCATGTCCAAAAGACTTCAAAAAATTATGGGAAGAGTTGATCTGGGCTGACATGCTGGTTGCTGCCAAATCTAAGGACAATGTTGGCTTTTGGAGGCTGGTTGCTAATGAGGGACATGCAGGTAGAGTTGTGAAGGACACGTTTTTAGATGAATTGACTTGGGTGACACACTTCACATCTCTTTACAAACAATATGATAGTGGTGTTGATGAGATTCCATGGCTGCCTCCATCTATTGAATGTCTTGATTTTACATTAGATGAAACAAAAAGGGCAATCAATGAACTAAAAAACAGTAAAGCTCCTGGCCCTGACAAAATACCGGGCGACTTGTATAAACACGAAATCGAAGTATGGGCTCCATATATAAACCGTTTGTTCAATGCTCTATCTAATAATTGTCAATTTCCCGATAGCTGGCGCACAGCAGAAGTTGTTTTAATTTTTAAAAAGGGAAATAGATCTGTGCCTTCAAATTATAGACCAATTAGTTTAATGGACACCCTACAAAAACTCTATGCCAAACATTTACTATTTCGGATAAATGACTGGCTGGAGGAAAAAACAATACTTTCAAAATTTCAAGCCGGTTTTAGGAGTAAGACCAGTACCATAGACCAGGTCTTCAGATTTTGTTGTATATATTGGAAATATGTACACATTAGGAAAGGTCATTTGTATGTAGCTTTCGTAGATCTGAGAGCGGCATTTGACCTTGTCCCTCGCAACCTGCTCTGGAGATCCCTAAGCGAAGCCGGTCTGCCAGGGTGTCTTTTGGTTCAAATAGTCGAGCTACATGCTAGGAATCATGCCAACATTAGGTGGGGCCCAAATGGTGAACTGACGCGTAATATTCCAATTGAGCGTGGTGTCCGTCAAGGATGCGTCCTGGCCCCCACCTTATTTTCTTTATTTGTTAACGATATCCCTGATCATTTGAATGGCTGTACCAATGATTCACCTCAGCTTAATGGAGAAAGGGTGCCTGCGTTGCTCTTCGCGGATGACACCATTTTAATATCCCAAACCAAGAAGGGCCTCAAGGCACTCCTTAACTCATTTAGTAGCTATTGTGTGATGAAAGGATTAGAGATAAACGTCGACAAAACTAAGTGCACGGCATTGAACCCCAGTAAACCGGATAGAGAGACCCTGACTTTAAATGGTCAAATTTTAGGAACTGTTGATAACTTTTCCTATCTGGGGGTTGTACTCGACTCAAATTTAACATGGAAGGCCCAAATTGAGAAAAGCAAGGTGTCGTATGCCCATAATGTCAAGCCAGTTATTAGCAAACTTAATGCTAGTACAAGTAAGAGTGTGACTCCTGTGCTTGAACTTTTTAAATTTAAAATCCAATCTGCTGCCCTGTATGGGGCTGAGATATGGGGACCTTGGGCAAGGGATAGTTTCCATGGTCTGGATAATAAATTTATGAGAACAATTGTAAGGGTTCCCACTAGCACACCGTTGATCCCTCTTCAGTTTGATTTGAATTTTAAAAGAACTGATAATTTTACTACCATTAGACCATTAATGTTCTGGATAAGGATATGGTCTACTCCAGAACTATCTGAATATAGGAATGGCCTTCGAGAGATACTGGACCTAGATTCTTTTCACTCCATTTTATGGCTCAGACATATTAAAAAATGGTTCTCAATTCTGGGCTTGCCCCAGTTGTGGGAGAATCCAGATAATTTACCACCATTCGCCAAGTCCATGGTAAAGCGAGCCTTCTGGTCCTATATGACTAATAGGCTAGTGAATGAAAATAGACCTGGGTCCTTAATCCAAGAATTTTTAACTTTTAAAGATGAACCCTCCTTTGAAGTTTTCTTGGACTAAATAGAGCCGCCCCTTGCGAAGTCTCTATTTTTGAAATTCAGGTATGGGAATCTCATGCTGAATTCCAATATAGAACGTTGGTCCAAGAGAAAACTGGAATGTCCAAATGTTACACATGGGAAATGTTCTATGTGTTTAGATTCTTGTACGGAGAATGAGGTCCACATGCTGTTTATATGTAAAGCATATTCGAAAGCGCGAAAGAGATGGATCAAACCCATGTGCACTCTCCTTCCTAGGAACAAGATCTTGTATTACGGCATATAGGATTATAAAAACTAATACTTCCCAGCTTATTGTATTTAGTATTAGTAGGTTTCTTTATTCTGTGTATATTGTTCGTAGGAAATTTGGTCAGATACTCTGAGTAGTAATCCTGTATATGCTTATATTCCAGTTGCTAAATGAAATGGAGCACTTTGTGTTTTTTAACGAGGATGCCGGAAATAATTTTTGTACTGTATTTTAAGAGATAATTTCTTTTAAAGCACTTGTGTATGTACATTGTTATGACCCTCTGTTTTATACATGTATATATGTGTGTTTTTTATGGCCAACTGGCCGAAATAAATAAATAAATAAAAAAATAATAAAAAAAAAACAATGAATTAAAATACATAGACAATTGGTACAATATGTTGTGCGGACTCTAACAGTCCAACCTGCTATAAGAATTCCACAGCACACCCCTCACCAGGGTAACACAAACAAAATACCTTCCCAGGCCATACAATCAGTCATTGGTAAATTACCCACAAAAAGGGAACAAATTCCATTCTGGTTAGCTAAGAAAATTACTCAGATCGAGGCAGTACACCTCATGAGAAACACAGGATTTGAACAATCTGTTTACCAATGGGGATCGCACCACACCTGGAGGACTGTGACACTTGGGGTTCAGTCTTTGCTACAATCTACACAAAAACACATGGTATTCCTTCCATGGCGGTAATATCAGACGTCCTGAAACAGGTTCAAAATGAAAACGGGGCAGAGCCTGCTTTAAATGTGGGTATGAATTGACTGAAAGATTTCAAAGAGGTCTCATCTATAATATTAACTAATATTGAAGGTGAAGCAGCATCCGTGGCAATCCGCCAAAAACTAAAAGAACTTGATGTAACTGAGCAACCATATGAACTGGCCAGAATAATAGAAAAATCATATGAACAACTAGGTAGAGATAGTTTGGGTGGGAAACCAGTAAAACCCGAACTAACGGAAAATCCTGAAAAAGTGTTTATTAAAAACACTCTCACTACTCTTAAAAGGAAATGGGAAAATACTAGACAGACACTTCCTAAAGAGAAGCGTTCTCAATCAAGAGGTAGGTCTCCTCAAAAGGAGCCCTCTGAAAAGAGGTATAACCTCAGAAACAGGGATAATTTGAGAAAACCTGATAGATATCAAGATACTGATACACGTTCGTCTCGTACCTTTCAGACTTCCTCTCAGAAATCGGAAAGAAGAGGACGATCAGAACAAAAGGGAGAACGCGTGAAATCCAAAGACGATCAACACGTTCCGAAAAATAAGAAAACTCAATTCACCAAAAAGAAGGTAGCAAGTCTTAAAATCAGACATGCCGAGGATCTTGAGGACACAACTCAAGAACGGGGAGTGGGCCCAGACAATGCTGGACAGCACAGCAGAAGTTACCATAGCTCGCAAGATCCTGAAGGATCATCTGGAGACAGTGGACCTGAATGAATGCATTCAGGTTGAAACTGCCGATACCAGGGTTAGTGTACCCCATACATTATATGAAATAACACTCCGGATAGAGGGGGACATAACTAGAAAAATAAAAGCACTCTTTGGGAAAAACGATCTAAGGGTTATGACATCCTCTGGCTGAAAAAGACTGGCCACCTGAATTTGTCAGGGAGTGCCCACATGGCGAAGAGATTATTATGCCAGCCTTCTCCAATCATATTACTACTCATAAAAAATACACCTATGCCAGAAAATGGGCTGTAGCCCAGGCTCCAGTATTATATAAAAACCATGTAGGATGGGATGAGGATTCTCCTCACCACAAGATCCAGTTAAAAAGTCAACCTACTGCTCAGAGGCAGTATCCACTTAAGCAAGAAGCTAAAAAACAGGTCAGGGAGATCCTAGATCAACTTGAATACCATGTGGTGATTGAAGCATGCACCTCGTCCATGAACAATCCTTTGTTTCCTGTCTCCAAATCAGACAATACATATCGTCTAGTTTTGGACTACAGACATTTAAATTATTGTTGCAAAACCTTTGCAGTACAAAATGCACAGTGCAGCACTGATGAATAACATCGTGCGCAAAAAATATAAAATATAAAAATATTAAACCACATTAGATATTTCAAACGGTTTCTTCTGTCAAAATATCGCACCTGAAAGCAGGTACTTGATGCTTTCTCAATTATGGGGACACAGCGTAACTTAAGTTGTCTCCCCAAGGGATTCAAGAATAGTCCAGGGCCATTTTCAGCCAGAGTAACAGAGTTACTACAAACATGTGATGATGAGGCATTATCATATGTCGATGACATCTATCTTACAGACGAAGATTTGGACAGGCACTTGAACAGGGTGAACACCATAATACTTGGCTTCGCCTCTGAAGGGTACAACCACTGAAGAAAAACCACCTGTCCCAGCAAGATCTGTCTGGATTCTAAAGATTGGGCATCTGGTCAGAGAGAAAATAGCGGATAAGAAGGAATTTGGGCCTTCTTACAGAAAACCAGTACCTGTACTAGCAGTCCACGGATCAAGAACAGTGTTACTGCCACCCCTTGCTGGAAGAAAGGAGAACTGGTTCATATCAATTGACCTGGTAAAACCACACCATGTGGCCGATAATAAGTAGTAGGCTCAGTGGACACCAAAGATGTAGCAGACGACCAAATCTTGCTACTATCCAAGAGGTTCAAACTGAAAGACTCATCACCTTTGAAGAACCTGCAGTGAGAAAAGAAGAACTATGCAACAAAGCCATAGAACTTGTGCCTCTTAAAACCCAAATAACAGTTAGTCAAGAAACTCCCGTCTACAATGATGTAGCATCTGACTATACTAATATGTCAAGGGAACAAGCAGCTCCAGCGATTTCAAATAATCAGGATGCGATACCAACTATTGACAGAACTGCCTCTGGCTATTTCATCAACTTTGATACCTTTTCTGAGGATCCCAGTGAGCCTGAAACAACGCCAACAAATACAACTTTCAAGGACCAAGTAACAGAACTTTCTCACCAGCTTGCAAATACATATCTGGTTTCACCATGGGTTGAATTTTGGATTGTGTTAGGTGCACTTTTTCTCCTACTATGGCTCATTCTAGTTTTAAGTTTGGGAAAGCTGATAGATGGAAAATATAGTAAAATGGACACAGCAAGTAAAAACATCAACTTGCTCCTGAAGCCACACAAATCATCTCATTGTGAACAAAGAGACCTGTCATCAGTAAACATCACAGCCATTCCTCTACCTGGTGGTATAGCATGGGACAGAACTGATTATGACATTTATGGTCCTGCCGAGCTGCTGACGATTCTTCACCAATTTAAGGTTTTCTTGAGTGATTTTGTTTCACCCGGTACATTTTCTGATGATTGGGACTTTGAGACTGTTATTAACATGACGGCAGACTTAGAAATGTCAGCAGAATTTGCAAAACATGAATACTTAGAAGGTTCATCAAATTATGAAGAAATGTATTGTTTTAATCATTTTGGTCACCATTATTTGCACAAATCTGCAAACCCTAGAAATGTTTTAACTTATAATCAATGGTAACATTGTCCAATGCCACCAAAGGGTAGCTCTAAAACATTTCATAAAAAATGTCCATACTTCTCAGGTTTTAATGTCACAAATGCAGAAACATTTTACTTTAAAAATGTTAATAAGACAGGCATGAAAAGTATGTTGACCCTAAGCACATTTATTCTGCAGCCTTTTATGCTCGATTGTCAACAATAGATTTTGACTTTTGGAAAGATAACATTGAGACAAAAACTGTCTGGGGCACAAAAGACTGGCAGGTACAAGGTTTAGAAACCTTATTTAGAGCCTGCATCATCCCAGAACAAATAATGTTTTTAAATGAAACTTTTCAACAGACATCTTGTCTTGGCCTGGCTAAGATAAAAGATTTAAATAAACAGTTCATACCTAAGTCCACACCTGATAGTAATAGAACTACAGATGAGGAGGTAGACGTAAACTACATTTTACAACAAAACAAAACCAATCCTGATTGGAAAAAAATGGTTAATCTGGCCCACAGACACAAATAACTGTCAAGATAGATTCCAGAATAAGACACAAGGGTTCACAGTAACTAGGCCAGATCCAAGATATATCCAGGGATAATAACAACTTACAGTGTAGGAAAACTGTGCCTTGAGTGGCTACAAAAATCCTCACTCCCAGATATGAAACAACACTTAACTTTACTTAAAGATGGCATTGATTTAAGAGAATTCTTACTAGGACCTCGCAAACAACGTCATAAACGTTTCATATACGCCGGTATTTACACTGCTTATAATGAAGCATGGAAAGTCACGCAAATGGAAACTGCAGAACGAATACAAGAAATTGATCGTATTAATTTAGAGAAAGCTCTCCATGTAGTTGACAATGGGTTAACAACTCTGTCATCCAGATTTTATTCTCTGGACAGCATGGTATCCTCTGCAATACACATAATGGAAAAGGACTTGCTCATGTTACAACATGGCCAGTCTCAATTGCGTTCTATAATGCTGTTAGGCTGGACGTTAAAAAAACTTTGTTCAGGCTATGTGCCTTGGTGTCTAATCAACACCACGTCATTGTTTACTGGATTTAACCTTACAGATAAACAAATCTCTTTGGCACAGAGGGGAGCAGACTATACGGTGCTGAGCATAAAAAAACTGGAGAGATTACCATTAACCGTTTCTGAGAAACCAGCCATTGAATGGATAATACATGGCACCATCACGATACCAGGGAAAATTTTCCAGTTTCAGTATTGCTTAAAACACATACCAGCAGGCCTGTATGAAAGGTTGGGTAAAGAGTACATAAAGTCGACCTGGGATTTACCATACACACACAAATGTTGGAGTGGGGAAAAGGAGGCATTTCTTAGTGGTAAAAATTGCAAAACTACGTTGAGCGGTACACTTCTATGTCAGGGCATTAATTTACATGGAGCCTGTGATGGTTCTTCAAACAACTTATCATGCCGCCTGCAGGGTTTCCCGGAAGCAGTGATAGACCCAATTTTTAGGCAGCTTTCCAATGGGAGCTACATAATGTTGAATGATCAAAGCTGTTGTGGAATGATGCCAGGAATAGCCTATCTCGTTAGTGTGTCAGCCAGGGTCACTTGCTGTATGCAAGTATTGTTTCCAAAAACTAAGACAGACGGGGAGTTGCCGCTATGGCCTTCACTGAACATCTCTTCTATACAAATTGATACTTCAAGCAGAATGAAAGCCATTCTTTTACAAAAAACTGTGCCACTGACCTCGTCCAGAGAGACGTATGATCTGCAAGTTGCAAGGTCCTCTGCGGAGATACATGCCTTATTATCAACAAGAAATGTTAGATCGTATCTTAAACATGTCAGATACCAGTGGTATTGTACATGCATTTAAGACGATTTGTTCGGGACTATTAGCACCCTTTGAAGCAGTCCTAGGCATTTTTCCAAACTTCGTGCAGTCTGTGTTCGGCGGCCTGCCTCTCGTTTTGGGACTCGTAGCAGGGATACTATTTTTATTTCTCCTGCTCCGTTATGGCAAATCCAGTCACCAGCGATACCCAGATTACCATGGAGAACACTCTTCTGGCAATGCAGTATCGTGAACGCATAACTCAGATTCTTGGCTTGGCTCGTTTGAAAGATCTGAATACCATGTGGTTCCGATCATTCAGACCAATCTGGCAAGATTGCATCTTACCTGTTTTACGATGACTGCTTTGTGGAGAGGAATGCATGATGGATATCTGTCTAACACTTCCATCAGCACTGCCAACGAATGTTGTTGCTTTGCTTGGTCCGGTAACGGCTCATGCATTGTGTTGCCCCCAACGGCTACCAATCCTGATGACGGCATTCATTGAGATCTCACCGGCAATTCCAGCTGAGGGTGAGATACGTGGACCAACAGGCAAACAGGTACCTTCTACTGCGAATATTGCTAATGAGACTGACGCTGACAGCGATGCTTCTCATCTGTATACGATTGATCTACTTAATGAAGTGGTTCAACTTTTTTAAAAATAGTTTTTATTGATTTTTCATAAAGTAAACCTAACAAATATCAAGTAGTAACAAAATGTACCCTCACACTACAGCTTTCATCATCCCAGCGATGGGTAAACAGCAAACAAATGCAGAAGAGCATAGACTTTGCATAGTTACACATAATACATCAAAATAGTAGGAGGACATAATCAAACACTTCTATCAAACAGCAGGTATGTTACTTAAATAGTTTGTTAAGTACTGCCAGTAATCTTTCGGTCTGGAACGGGCAGGTAATTCTTCCTCATATGTACGCAATGTATCATGACAGTGGGTCATATCACAAATCCATTGTTTGGCACTTGGCGTATTCTTACTGTCCCAGCACATGGAAACTCTTCGTTTGGCTAACAACAGTGCCACCATACAAAACTTACGTTTCAGAGCTCGGACATCGTTGAGGAGTCCCAATAGACAAACACGAATGTTACATTCAATATCCATCCCCACCATTTCTGCTAGTGTTGATGTGACTTTCTCCCAGTACATATGAATTTTCGAACAATACCATGCCATGTGTATGAAATCTGCCTGGTCGAAACCACATCGTTTACATCTCACCTCTGATCTTAGGTCATGTCTATAAAGTTTCACAGGCGTGTAATACGCTTGGTGCAGATATTTAAAGTGTACGAGTCTTAAGTTGCCATTTGGTGTTAGCATTTGGATCAGCGTACATGTAGTTGTTCATTCTACCTCTGTAAGGGGATCTTCTAATACATCATTCCACCTATCCATGGCCTTGGAATTGTTGTAACTAATTTTATTTTGTGCTACGGTATATAATCGGGAGACTAAATGCGTTGTGTTTGAAGATGTCAGTATAAGCTGCAGAGTATCTAATTGTACTGGTTCATGCGGGTAACACGGATTCAACTTTTTGATCGCTCCCTGCAGTCTGTGGTAGGTAAAACGGAACAACAGTTTCTGATTCTGTATATAAAATAGATCCTGCGCTGTTTTGAATGTCCCATTATTGTATAGGTCTCCCATTATGTCGTTTCCCACCTGATGTAGTAGGCCCATACCCACCTCCTCTCTAGTAACAGAAATTTCAGGGTGGTGGTCCAGTGGGAGGGCCAGGGCATAGAGGGGTAGTTTATTTGCAAGCTGGCCCAGTCTTTGACATGCTTTATTGGTAGTGTCAATGGTATTTATATCTTTGTCGTGTAGCGGTGGGCATTGGTGTGTAATAATGGCGGTTAGAGGGACTGGCAGAGCATCTCCTTCTTCTATAGCCGCATGGGTGAGGTACGAGATTGTGTGATACCAGTATGTGGCATTTTGTGTTTGGGCACATAGATAATACAGGAGAAAGTTAGGTACACAATGTCCAGCTTTGGAGTGTGACAAGGTCAGAGTTCGCAATTCGACTCGTGCCTGTTTCCCTGCCCACACTAACTTAAGTACCCCAGATGATATTTGTTTGAAGACTTCTCTAGGCAGGGAGATCTGGATATTATTGAAGAGGTAAAGTAGCTTGGGTAGTAGCACCATTTTGACAATCGCTCTACGATCGGCAAGTGATAACAGGAGTTGTATCCATCGGTTAACTTTATCCTCTAGTGATGATATCACCCTACCATAGTTAGTTCTGATGGCAATTTCCTGGTCTCTGTGGTACCATACTCCAAGATATTTGACGGGATCAACCTGCCATTCCAACGGAAATTCAGTAGGATGCGGTGTGGTGGTGTCAGTTAATGGTATAATGGAAGATTTTTCCCAATTTATTTGGAGTCCAGAATGTCCCCCGAATTTAATGTAGTCGCAAATTAGGGGAGTTAGATGCTATTCAGGGTCACAAACCTATAGTAACACATCGTCCGCGTATAGCAAAATGTGTAGGGGCCTACCTGGTAACTGCAGTGCAGAGGGATGGTGAAGTTGTCTGACCTTACAAGCAAGTGGTTCCAGGGCAAGAGCAAATAATAAAGGGGACAACGCACATCCCTGTCTCGTCCCACGTTCTATACGAATTGCTTCCGAAACATACCCATTTACTCGGACTCTAGCCACTGGTTGTGTGTATAGTAGTTTGATCCATTGTATAAACATCGGAGGAAAGCCCATCTTGTTAAGTACTGTGATTAGATAAGACCACTCGATGGAGTCAAAATCCTTGGCGGCAACCAACATGACCGCCACTGCTTTGGTGTCAGGAGTTAGGTAATGAGATAGGGCGAACAACGTCCTAGTGTTAAGGGTTGTGGCTCGAGATGGTATAAACCCAGACTGGTCCGGGAGGACCAGATTAGTCACAAGGGGTTGCAGTCTTGTGGCAAGTATATTGGCTAAGATTTTAGAATTCACGTTTATTAGTGATAGGGGTCGATAGGAGTCACATAGCTCAGGATCTTTTGCAGGCTTTAATAGTGCTATCACCACTGCTTCTCGTAGTATTGGCGGGAGTATATTTTTCTCAAATGCCTCACCAAACATCTCGACCAGCCGAGGCGCTAACATGTCTGCGTAGGTTTTGTAAAATTCACATGTGAACCCGTCAGGGCCCGGGGCTTTGCCGTTTGGTAACAACTTAATTACCTCTGATACTTCCTCTACAGTTATCGGGAGTGATAAGTAGGCTCGGTGCTTGTCCAACAGCCACGCAATGGCCACATCTTCCAAGTAGTTTAATATTTCAGCTGGTGACGCAGTTGGTTGCAATTTATTTAATTTGCTATATGATTGTACAAATCCTTGCAAGATGCCCATTGGATCTGAGCAAATGGAACATCCATCATCCCGTATCTGCAATACCGCTTGTGTTTTGCGTCCTTCACAAATTCTTGACGCCAGTACCCTACCTGGCCTACCACCTTCTCTAAATGTTCTAGCTGCGGGACGCTTGTTTAGATACTTAATCTCATCCATGGCAAAAGACTGGTGCTCCGTGAGTGTCTTTCTTATTTCCCCCAGTATAGTTATATCATGGGTATCTTCGTACTGAGTCTCTAGCAATTTTAGTTGTGTCTCACATCGCGTCAACTGCGTTTGGATATCTCATAATATCCCTACTGTTGTGCTCATGCAGATTCATCTCAGTGTGACTTTGGAAGCCTCCCAAAGTAGGCATGGGTCATCTGTGGAGTGTTCATTGAAATGAAAATATTCTTTAATGGCCTTAGCTATAGTATCAGCATACAATGTATCTGTGAGGGCAGCTGCATTAAATCTCTAGCTGTATGGCGGTGGTGAATAATTTGGGATCTGAATGGACAGTGTGATGGGGTTATGATCTGAGAGAGTTTTAGGCATGTGTGTCCGTGGTCCATAACAATGCTGTGTCTGAGCCTAGACAATAATCAATATGGGACCAGCTGCCATGCGCTGCCGAGGTGTGTGTCGCAACGCTAACCCCTGGGTTGTGCACCCTCCAATTATCATGTATACCTAACTCTGCCATAATGTCCAGGATTTTTGCCCTTGCTTTCCTGTGTGGCTCAGTGGTCAAGCCAGATCTATCCATCTGATCATTTAGAGCAAGATTTGGATCCCCGCCCCAAATCAGAGTTCTATCTCGTTCCCCATGCAAATGCTGCCATATCTCACGGTAGAATTCAGGTGCATCAATGTTAGGACCATAAGTGTTGATGAGCGTCATTCGTTGACCTCGTAATACCCCTGTAAGTATAATATATCGCCCTTGCCTGTCCTTTATTGTGTTTTCAACTTTAAAATTTGTGCCTTTTTTAACCAATATTGAAACCCCTCTGGAATAGGAGGAATACGTGGAGTTATGAGTTGACTCAGCCCATCTGCGTCTTATGTGAGTATGCGTATTTGGGGCTACATGAGTTTCTTGCAACATCGCAATGTCAATATGCCATCTGTCCATGCATGCAAACAGTTGTCTTATTTTCTTAGGATTTGAAGTGGTTCAACTTTCACCTTCTGTGGTAGACGATTTCTTTGCCAGCTTAGAAGATTTAATGTTTTCTCCTGACACCGAGAACAACTTTTGAAATTAGCACAAAGCTTTCTATCAACTTTGAATTTGACCTTCATTTTTTCAAAACAAAAAACTTCTAACTTTGGAAATCTATTTTTCTACGATTTGATTTGACTTTTTTCCAAAACTGAACTTTTGCACAAAGTAATCTGCTTAAAGTAGAACTATTCTTAGAGAACAAGATTATTTGAATACTTCCTAGAAACAATATTGACCTTATCCACAAACCAAAACAGTTTATATATTCTGCTATAGGATGGTCTCGACTTTTTCTTCTGTAACTAAGAGGTATCCCATAAATATAATTTTCGTGATTCATTCAGTTAGCTTTTCCTATATCATATTATAGGCTTACAATGAAATCATTGCTTTTGAATGCGTACTGTATAAATGTTCATTTTAGGTGTACAGCCATTTTTAAATGCATTTTATGTATTTTTGGGTGGGATTGTGAACACATGCTTTAGATATGTTTTAGTACTTAAATTTAGTAATGTCGAACATAATAAAGTGGAGAGGGTGTTGTATAACATTTTAGGACCCTAGTGTAATTTTCCAGATTCATGACCTTATATAGGTATAAATCACCAAGGGCCAGATGTAGGTAGGCCTTTACCGGTCGGTAACGGCCGAAAATACCGAATTTGGCCCGTTACCGACCGGTATTGAGTGATCCGTATGTAGGTGACAGAAAACAGGCCGAATCGGTAAATATGCCGATTCGTTAAAGTTACCGATCGTTAAAGTTACCGATCGTGGAAGTTACCGATCGGTAAACGTACCGATCGGTAAACCAACCGATCGGTAAACGTACCGATCGGTAAACCAACCAATCGGTAAACGTACCGATCGGTAAACCTACCGATCGTTAAACGTACCGATCGGTAAAAAACAGTCAAAATTGAAATTGAGATGTAGGGAGGCACAGAAATACCGAATTTGCTCCAAAATCGGTATTTAACATTCGTTATTTACCATGGATTCAAAGCAGGTGGTAACCAGGTGCAGCCCATAAAAAAGGACCCAAAATGCAATTCTGTTTGCACAATGGCTGCATTTTATGTCATTGCAAGACGGCTACGGCTACAGGAGGAAGGAGAGAGGGAATGGCAGAGACAGGAGCAGGTTTACAGGCAGAGGGTGACCCTGTTCATGCTCACAGAGGAAGAGATACTGCAAAGGTACAGGTTGGCTCCAGACACCATCTTGGAGTTAATTAGGGACCTAAAACCACTGTTGGAGCACCCCACTCCAAGGGCACATGCAATCCCAACACATGTACAGGTGCTGTGCAGCATCCACCTGCTGGCGTCAGGGAGCTACCAGAGCGTGGTTGCTGCGGTGGGAGGGGTGAGCCAGAGCAGCCTCTCAAGGTTTTTCCAACATTTCCTTGACGCCATGTTGCATAGGATGGAGCATTACATTTCTTTTCCATCCACCCATGCTGAACTGTTTGCAACCATATCTGACTTCTACCAGATGTCAAGATTTCCCCATATCATCGGATGCATTGATGGGACGCACATCCCCATTTGTCCCCCTGCTGCCACGGAATACATTTACCGCAATAGAAAGTCAAGCCACACCATCAACGTGCAGGTGATTTGTAATGCCAAGAACGTCATCACAGACATTGTCGCTAAATACCCGGGAAGTACCCACGACTCATATATATTTCAAAACAGTGGCATCTATGCACGCCTGACTGCAGGGGAATTTGGTGAAGGCTACCTCCTAGGTAAGAGACAGTGTGCAACACCCATTACACTATTGCAATAAGCAGTACATGTATGCATGTGATTAATTTGTACCCTTTTCATTCTAGGAGACAGTGCATATGCCCTCCGCTCATTCATACTCACCCCCTACCTCAACCCCTCAACACCCAGCCAAAGGAGATACAACCGGGCACACAAGAGCACACGCAATGTTGTTGAGAGAACATTTGGTATATTGAAAAGTAGGTTCAGATGCTTGCACAAGAGCGGAGGTGCAAGGCAGTATACCCCCATTACCTGCTGTAAGATCATTGCTGTCTGTGCTATGTTGCACAATCTGGCTGTTAAGAAGGGGACTGAGGTGGAGTTATCTGACTATGAGGATCATGACGACGACATTGCTGTGCCTGAAAGACATCCTGCTGGAGTGGCAACACCAAGTGATGGCAGATACAGACGTGATGACATAGCACGCAACTATTTCTGAGTAAGTGAAGACACTGAGTTATAGTGAAAGCACAAGCTTCTGTTTAATTCGATTCGTAAAGTTTTATTGAAGAACAAAAGTGCAACAGTAAGCATTTGACATCAATGCTCACAGTGGGCAAACACACTCAGACAGGTGTAGAATTCACCAACCATAGTTGTACATTGTCACTTGGCTGGTTGCAATGGCACAAATGTGCAAATAACACTGTATGAACTATAAATGTAATGTCCATTGGCAGTAGGCCATCGTTACAGCTGTTCATTTACGCACACGCTTTGCATTGGCAGGGGTCTGTGGCTCATCCTGTTCACTGGGCGCTTGGCCTATAGCCTCACCCTGTCGCCTGCTGCTCCTCCTTGGCTCTAAGCCATGGGGGCTAGCTGTGCTGCTCCTACTGGTGCTAGCTTCAGTGTCCGGCACGTCTACAGCAGAACCTTGTGCACTTTGTGCATTGAGTAGGGCCTCCAGCGCACCGGTCATTCCAGCTATGCCCCTTGTCAACTGGCTGCTATTCTGAGTCAGGACTAACTGACTATTGACGCTACGCCTGCATAGCAGGGATGTGGCTGTAGCCAGCTGCTCCATGGATGTCTCTATTCTCACTGCGCGCTGCCTGTCCCTGCGCCTTGCACCAATATCAGAGTCAATTTTTGTGCACAGTTGCTGTATGCCTGTTGCCATGCTCTGGTTGACTATCACCAGCTCTTTTATGCCCTTGCTAATTTCTTCCATGTGGATGTTCATGTTTCGCATTTGTCTTTGACAGGCCATGATGCCCTTGCCCTGCATCCTCTGAATCCGGACCATGGCTCCCTCCAGGCCTTTGAAGACACTGGAACCCTCCCCATGTGCACCTTCATCCCTTCCTTGCACTGTGCGCCTTCTAGTGGAACCTAGTACAGGCTCTGTGCTGGGCTGCAGTGTGGCAGTGATGTGAGCTTGTAACAAGTGAAGTGAGTCTTCACCCTCCATTTCATCACCACCTGTCTCCATTTCCGGCAGTGGGGGGACAACATGCCTCCTGCCAGGGTGTGCAACAGGTGTTTCTACAACAAGGGATGCATGCATTTCTGGTGATGAGACCAATAGTGGTGACTGCGAAGGAATTGGGGAGCCCTGCATTTCTTCACAGATGTCAGTTTCTTGGGTGGGTGGCTGCCCACTCGGAACACCTGTGTCGTGGGATGCACTGGGCCCTGGCTCCTGACTGCCATCCCTCTGGGGTGCCGCGCCCTCTGCCTCCTCAGACTGCCTGCTGGATGTGAGACCTGTGGACATATGAGTACATATCAGCTAGGTGTAATTGTGTCACAGCCACTACAATTAAACATGTTACATTGCACTTTGTACATGCTGCCTGCCCTTCATTTTGTAAGCATTCATGTGAATAATGTGTTGGTCACAGTGCTGTGTGACATGGTCTTCCAATGACTAACTACATGTATCATGATGCATTGGTACAGTTTTGCACAGGCACCATGGGACTGGGGTAACTTAGCTGCAAAGGGTGAGGGATGTATGGGGGTGGGAGGGGGATAGCTGTGCATGCATCTTACCTTTTTTCTTTGCAGCTTGCGCAGAGCTGTCCACTTCTCCCAGTCCATGGACACTGTCAGCCTCCAGGGTTGTGGCTACCAGCTCCTCCAGCTCGTTGAGGGGGGGTGCAGTGTTCTTTCCTCGACCTGTTTGCTGTGACTGTCTGTGGCGCTCAGCCAATTTTTTCTTCGTGAGGCTCCTCAGGTCATAGAACCTCTTCTTTAAATCGTCAGTGCGTCTGTTGGTGACTCCCACTGCATTTACTTTGTCTTTGATTTCCAGCCAAAGTTTCCTTTTTGTTGATTCTGGCACAGTTAGGGACTGCTTTCCAAAAAGTCTGTGGTGTACCTTTACCACCTCCTCCACAAGGAGCTGTAGCTCCTGTCTACTGAATTTAAGCTTTCTTTTCCTTTCAGCCTGCTCAGTGTCCCTGCTGCTTTCCATGTTGGAGTTTTCAGTGAATACACAAGCTCTGTCTGCTGCTTCTGCTGCTCCCACTCTCTCTGCTCCAACTGCCTTTCCTGAACCTTCTAATTAGTTGCACCTGCCTGTGGGGCCACTCCCTGGAGAGTAGGGGGAGGGTGGTGGCACCTGATTGGCTGTTGTGTTGAGTTTCACTTTTGTTTGTTGTCCGTCGCGGGAATTACCGATCGGTATTTACCGATCGGTAAATACCGATCGGATAATGCCGATCGGTAAATACAGATCGGATAATACCGATCGGATAATACCGATCTTGTAATACCGATCTTTTAATACCGATTTTTAACGATTCGTTAAATAATCCAGATGTTGCTACCTACATCCCAATTACCGATTTTGGAATACCGAATCGGTAAAATTCGGTAATATTCGGTATTTTAAAATCGGTAAATGTGATTTACCTACATCTGGCCCCATATCCTTATATAGGCATAGAAATCATAACCATATTTAGACATAGCTCATGCAGCCCAAATACGGCATGGCTACTTCCACTAGTTCCGAAAATCCACAACGATTTCTTGGAAAACTCGGCTTCAGCAGTTAGGGACTTCCCTTGCCTGAATATTGATTTATCCAAGAACTCATGGAGTTTTCAAAGAACTGAGACTCTTTGATGACGTTATTGTGTCCACCTTTACGTCAAACTCGGCACCTTCAAGGTATAAATATGCCCACACTTGCCCAAGCAAACACACGGTGGTTTGGAGCAGTTCGACTATCTACTTGCCCGACTCATCTCGCCACAGCAAGGGCCGAAGGAAGCCAACCCTCCAGCAGACGCACTGAGAGAAACGCTGTCTTTTCTCTTGCCGAGAAATCCAGCTCCAGTGTTTCCAAGCTCCTCTTGCGGGGTGTTGGGAAATCGAGTCCCGAGACAGACAGATACCAGACTCAGTGGCGGATCCTCCATGGTGGCGTTTGGGCGCCGCCCCACTGCTTTCTCGCCGTGCGAGAAGGCAGAAACAAATAGTAGAGAACTGCCATTTGTTTCTGCCTTCTCGCACAGCGAGAAAGCAGAAGTTCTTGCTTGAGAGAGTGGGAGGGGTTACTCGAGGGCAGGGGGGAGTGGCTTTCCCCACTGTTGTTAATAATGTCTGTTTGGGCAGCCTGAGAGGCTGTCCAAACACACAGTATTAACTGTATTAAGAACAGTGGGCAAGCCGCTCCCCCCTGCCCTCGAGTAACCCCTCCCACTCTCCCTGCTCTCTGCATGCTGCACCATACAGAGAGAAATGACGTAGGTAGGGCTGCCGGCCGAACCAATCACAGCGCTGGCTGCTGTGGAGGGGGGGGGCTGCTTGCCGCCTTCTGATGACGAGCTCAGCTCAGAGGTCGGAATTCACAGCGACGGCGGGAGTCGGAAGTCTGGAGCCTGTTAGGAAAGAAAAGCGGGAAGCCATTAACTAAGGTAAGTTTTAATGTTTAATTATCCCACCTCACGTCCCCCCCATCCACTCTGCCGCAACAACTCCATTTCCACCCTCCCTTCCGTAATGCAGGCCGCGACTGGCCTCTGGTGACAAAAGGCAGAGGGTACGTGTCAAATTGCCCAGACTTTACTGTCTTTGTGTGCAGTGGCGGATCCTCCATGGGGGCGTTTGGGCGCCGCCTCACTGCTTTCTCGCCGTGCGAGAAGGCAGAAACAAATAGTAGAGAACTACCATTTGTTTCTGCCTTCTCGCACAGCAAGAAAGCAGAAGTTCCTGCTTGAGAGAGTGGGAGGGGTTACTCGAGGGCAGGGGGGAGTGGCTTTCCCCACTGTTGTTAATACTGTCTGTTTGGGCAGCCTGAGAGGCTGTCCAAACAAACAGTATTAACTGTATTAAGAACAGTGGGCAAGCCGCTCCCCCCTGCCCTCGAGTAACCCCTCCCACTCTCCCTGCTCTCTGTATGCTGCAGCATACAGAGAGAAATGACGTAGGTAGGGCAGCCGGCTGAACCAATCACAGCGCTGGCTGCTGTGGAGGGGAGGGAGGCTGCCTGCCGCCTTCTGATGACGAGCTCAGCCCAGAGGTCCGAATTCACAGCGACCGCGGGAGTCGGAAGTCTGGAGCCTGTTAGGAAAGAAAAGCGGGAAGCCATTAACTAAGGTAAGTTTTAATATTTAATTATACCACCTCACGTCCCCCCATCCACTCTGCTGCAACAACTCCATTTCCACCCTCCCTTCCGTAATGCAGGCCGCGACTGGCCTCTGGTGACAAAAGGCAGAGGGTACGTGTCAAATTGCCCAGACTTTACTGTCTTTGTGTGCAGTGGCGGATCCTCCATGGGGGCGTTTGGGCGCCGCCCCACTGCTTTCTCGCCGTGCAAGAAGGCAGAAACAAATAGTAGAGAACTACCATTTGTTTCTGCCTTCTCGCACAGCAAGAAAGCAGAAGTTCCTGCTTGAGAGAGTGGGAGGGGTTACTCGAGGGCAGGGGGGAGAGGCTTTCCCCACTGTTGTTAATACTGTCTGTTTGGGCAGCCTGAGAGGCTGTCCAAACACACAGTATTAACTGTATTAAGAACAGTGGGCAAGCCGCTCCCCCCTGCCCTCGAGTAACCCCTCCCACTCTCCCTGCTCTCTGTATGCTGCAGCATACAGAGAGAAATGACGTAGGTAGGGCAGCCGGCTGAACCAATCACAGCGCTGGCTGCTGTGGAGGGGAGGGAGGCTGCCTGCCGCCTTCTGATGACGAGCTCAGCCCAGAGGTCCAAATTCACAGCGACCGCGGGAGTTGGAAGTCTGGAGCCTGTCAGGAAAGAAAAGCGGGAAGTCATTAACTAAGGTAAGTTTTAATATTTAATGATCCCACCTCCCGTCCCCCCCCATCCACTCCGCTGCAACAACTCCATTTCCACCCTCCCTCCCGTAATGCAGGCCGCGACTGGCCTCTGGTGACAAAAGGCAGAGGGTACGTGTCAAATGGCCCAGACTTTACTGTCTTTGTGTGCAGTGGCGGATCCTCCATGGGGGCGTTTGGGCGCCGCCCCACTGCTTTCTCGCCGTGCGAGAAGGCAGAAACAAATAGTAGAGAACTACCATTTGTTTCTGCCTTCTCGCACGGCGAGAAAGCAGAAGTTCCTGCTTGAGAGAGTGGGAGGGGTTACTCGAGGGCAGGGGGTAGTGGCTTTCCCCACTGTTGTTAATACTGTCTGTTTGGGCAGCCTGAGAGGCTGTCCAAACACACAGTATTAACTGTATTAAGAACAGTGGGCAAGCCGCTCCCCCATGCCCTCAAGTAACCCCTCCCACTCTCCCTGCTCTCTGTATGCTGCAGCATACAGAGAGAAATGACGTAGGTAGGGCAGCCGGCCAAACCAATCCCAGCGCTGGCTGCTGTGGAGGGGAGGGAGGCTGCCTGCCGCCTTCTGATCACGAGCTCAGCCCAGAGGTCGGAATTCACAGCGACGGCGGGAGTCGGAAGTCTGGAGCCTGTCAGGAAAGAAAAGCGGGAAGCCATTAACTAAGGTAAGTTTTAATATTTAATTATCCCACCTCCCGCCCCCCCCCATCCACTCCGCCATTTCCACCCCCCCTCCCGTAATGCAGGCCGCGACTGGCCTCTGGTGACAAAAGGCAGATGGTACGTGTCAAATTGCCCAGACTTTGTCTTTGTGTGTGTGTAAAGTAGAATATGTTGTACTCCCTGGCTGAGTGGCAAGGTAGATTAAACAGTTGTACTCGCCAGACTCGTGTTGTATTTGCATCGTTATAAAGGGCATATCACAGCATGAGCTTGAGTTTTCCACCCTTGAGCGTGCCAAGGTTGTTGTATTTTGTATGTTAAAATAAAGTGTGTGCACTGTAACTTTGTGAAAACACTGGCTTACAGCAGGGTAGCTCTGTTAGCCTGGGTGCATGTCTCCTTAAATCAGCATGGCGGGAGCATCCTACGTATGTATTCTGTGTGGACACTGTGAGATTGGTAGAGATCAGCATTTCATCCTTGCTAAACCTAGGCACCTTAGAAGCGAGGGACCCTTCACAAACCCAGGACATTCAATGGAGGATACAAAGTGGCATTTCATTCCGAGCAGGTCAGTGACATCCATGAGGTGATCATGCAAAAAGAGGCAGTTTTTGATAATGAAAATGAATACACTTGCATTTAATAATTTTATTTTAAATCCATATCTGGCTTGCCTTGTTGGACTAACTCATCTCTTGGGGGGTTTAAAACACTGCCAGTACTCATGTGGCCCTGATGCCCATCTTTAAGCTTCAATTTTTTAAAAGATAAAAGGAGCTTATCGGGGGTTTAGGCACCTGCTGGAAAGGCATGCATTTCCATGTCGCTGTAAGACAATACATGAAAAAGGCAGCAACTTCCTACGGCAGAGATTGGAGGTTTTCTTCATCAGATTTGCTTGAGAGAGCAGAGCAGTTCAAGGGAAGAGGCTAGATTAATTACTTCCTGACCATATACTCAAAGCTGTTCCTAACAGGGGCCGGGTGCACCCTAAATATGTTTGGCCCAGGGTCCCCAAGATCCTTAAGATGTCCCAGTTTGCTTACTCTTGCAAACTCTTGCAACTCTTGCCCCCTTAGGTTATTCAGGCACGCTCGCTACAGTGCACTACCACACAATATTTACGCCCTACCACTTTCAAATGTCACCAGCCGCCACTGCTCCTTCATTCTAAACCAAGGTATGGAGCTGATTAGACCCTAAGAGAAATCTTGGATAGATTCTTGGCAAAGAATACTAAACTTATGCTACACCTCACTTACTTCTTCCCTCGTACTAGACTTAGGTTAGGTACATCAGCGTAGGCGTATTTTAGAAGCACCAGTTGAGTACTTTTAGTCTTTATTTATTTATGTATGTATTCTATGGCTTAAAAACCATACCATGCTTTTACAGTATTATTTTAAAATACTCTTCCTGCTGTATGCATTATACTTTACAGCCAGTATTACGATTGTAGCAGTTCATTTCTTCTGCATGAGAAAGAAGACTGTTCAATAAATACTTTTATTGAAAACGCCCGTCTCTCTATTTCTCTGCACCTTTGGAGAAACGAAGCATGAGCGAATGACTGAGTAAAATATCTATCTATTGTTTCCACAACTCTAAAGATCAGTTTTATCTTGGGGAAACAAAGTTGTCATGTTTCTGCAGTTGTCAGAAACTAATCCCTTCTTGTTTATTCGAGAAAGTTTCTAGTGACCTCTGAGCTAGCTGGCACTCACAATTAAGTCTAAGATATTCAATAGAGACCTAGTAGATATAAGTCCTAAGTCACATCTATAGGATATATTATTCCAATGCGCAGAGCCTATTGGGAATATAGGGACTACACTACATATGGAGGCTGCAGTATCCTCTGAGTTTGTCTGATACAGTGCAAACTGCTGCACCGCACATTCCACTCGAGGGCACAGCACTTCAGAATGAAGCTGGTTACCTCAGGAGGTTGCCTACATTGTAGAGATTCCACCGGGACCTGTTACACACATTCTGGTGCTGCCCAGCCTTGTCACACTTTTGGGAGGGGGTATTGGGAACTTTATAGATTGTATTGGGTTCGAAGATCCCTAGGTACCCAAAATTGATCCCTCTACACATCAGAGAGGATATAGGTGGTGACAGATGCAAGAAGACACTGCTCTTGTTGGGCCTGGAGGTAGCCAACTGTGACATTGCAACGGCATGGAAAGACACGCCGCCCCCCCTTCCCTTCCCATAGCGGGGTGGGTCCCTGGCATGGATCACTGCATGGGCCTTGAATGTCCTGGCCAGGGGTTGCCCACAGAAACATTTTAAAGTCTAGGAAGATTGGTCCGGCACGGAGAGATACACCTAGAGCCATGTCCATACCGACCATGGTCCTTAGAGGGGGAGATACAGTTCTTTGAGGTCACCTCTGAGTGACTTCATGGGGTGATGTTTGATTTTGGTTTTCAAATTATTTTCATTGAGGCATTTTACCATTACAATATGACATGGTAGGATAATTACAACATAACATGTTTATCAGGATTGACATGAGGCACCATGAACACATCAATTCATGGGTGAGTCCACTGTGGAGCTCAGAAAGGGCGCAAGGTGGGGGCTAAGTCATATACATACTACTGCTAGAAGAGGAAAAGTTTGATCTAGCTGTGCGGTCTGAGCCGAGTGTTTGAAGGAGTGTATTGTTCCATCCTGTCATTTGCATGTACAGGCACCTCTGAACAGTAAACTTGGGGTAGGGGTGAAGTAACATGGCAGCACGAGACTCAGGGGATGATTGTGTCAGGGGAGGCATTATGACAGAAGGGAGGACACCCAGGGATGTATCATAGCGGGGAGGGTGACTCATGATAAAGTTGAACAAAAGGTGGCATCAGGAGCCATGTACGGGGGCACTGAGAGGAGCTTATTTGTCGTGTTCGGGGAGCTGTGGATGTGTATGATGTGTCAATTGTGGGGAAGGAGGAAGGGGGCAGAGAGGGTGAGTCTGTGCCTTGGCTACTCAGGGGTGTGGGGGGGGGGGTTGTCAGCCTCCCATATCTCCTCGCAGATTTGTGTAAGCATGGAATTCCAATTGTCCACTAATGGCTGTTTACGGAGGCGGCGAGCCTCCTCGTAATGTAGGTTCATGCTTTTGGCGTCTCCCCACTGGAGAAGGGCACTCTGCCATTCAATCGGGATATGTGGCTTTAAGGCTTACCAGTGTAGGGTAATAATAACTCTCTTGGCAAGCAGTAGCACCAGATTAACAAAGCCGAACAGGACTATATGTTCTGGCACCCATTTATAGACCCCCATGGCATTCACCTTCTACATAATGAGATGTGTGAGTTCAGTAACAGATGTCAGGTCATTATGAACTGCCTCCCAATAGGTGGCAAGCATGGAGCACTTCCATAGCATATGCTGGAGATCTGCGGCATGCATGGTTAGCAGTGAGGAATATACGGTGGAGTTTTGCCAGGGTCAAATTGGCATAGTGTAAGATTGTGTACTGGAAGCATTTAAATCACACGTTGTGGACGATGATGCGATCTGAGTCAAGCGCCTGTTCCCACTCTGAGTCGTGTAGTGGTTTCCCAATATCATCCGTCCACTTTTGCCGCAGGCTTGTCAGAAAGACCCCTGTATCCATTACAACTTATTTTTAAAAACTACCTTTACAACGCATTCCATTAACACGCATACTACCTTTACAACGCATACCATTACAACGCATACCATTACATTTCATGTATGGTAAGTATTGGATAGTGTAGGGGTAAAAATTACTATTCTAACTCCAGGAGGTGCATCAGTAGGGTAAGTGTTGGATAGTGTAGGGGTAAAAATTACTATTCTAACTCCAGGGGGTGCAACAGCAGGGTAAGTGTTGGAAGCGTTGTAATGCTATGCGTTGTAGTGGTATGCGTTGTAATGACTGCATTGTAGTGGCATGCGTTGTAGTGGTGTACGTTGTAGTGTCATGCCTTGTAATGGTTGCCTTGTAATGGCATGGCGTTGTAATGGATGTTGTGTTGTAAAAGTTTCGTTGTAATGGTAGTGCATTGTAAAAGTTGCGTTGTAAAGGTTGTTTCCCCATGCTAAAGGATCAAGTTCTCTGGTGCAAATGCTCCTGGAAAGCAAGGGAGTCCCTGGAGGGGAATATTGGGAGAATGGCGCAGGACATAGCGCATCAGCTGGAACATCCCTGTGAGGCATTTGTGGGCTACCCACGGTAGCAGCGTTCAGGATTTATGAACTTTAATGGTAATGGAGGGGAGTAGGAGCTGGCAGAGAACAGTACTCGGCAAGGGCCCATCTTCTGTTGTAGTTTCATACAGGTTGCCTCCTGCTAGCCAGTGCAACACCCACTGGGGCTGTGCCGCCAGATAGTAGGATTTAAACGAAGGGGTATCCAGCGTGCCCTGTCCTACTAGAAATTGGAGTTTGGTGATAGCCAACCGGTTGCGTTTATCATCCCATAACAGTTCCCTCAGCATAATATCAAATTGATGGAAGAATGACCATGGCGGGTATACCAGTACATTTACAAAATATTATAACAAGCAGGGGATGACTATGATCTTGGAAAGTGTGATTTTTCCTGCAATTGCCAACAGGAGCCACTTCCAGAACTGGGCCTGAGATTAGAGGGAAGTAGTGCTTGTTTCAGTTTCCCTTCAAAAAGGTTAATCTGGGAATGGTAAAGTTGAATCCCTGAGTATCTGCTTGTTTTTCCGGCCCACCCATCCATCTAAAGGGGAGGGGGGGGGGGCTCATCCCAGCAAAGGGGAAAAACATAGGACTTTGTCCAGTTGACCCAGAGGCGAGACTCCGTCTCAAATACCAGGAGACTGTTGTGCATGAGGTAAATGCAAACACAGACGTCTTGGATGTATATCAACACAGTGTGGGTCCTCTAGTGCACTGGGATGCCCAGTGCTCGCCCTCCGCCCTAAGGCAAATGGCTCCAAAGCGATGGCAAATTAAACAGGTGAGAGGGGTCTGCCCTGACGGGTGCCCCTGCCAATCTGAAAGGGAGCAGAGATTAGGCGACTGATGCACACTCTGGAACCCAGGCTAGAGGAGAGCAGTTTTGTGTATGCACGCAGCCGGTTTCCTATAGCGACCTTCACAAGGACCTGGAAGAGGTATTCCCAGGACAGTGTATTGAGCATCTTCTCCAGGTCGGGCAGCAGTAAATAGAAACAGAAATGATGCCTGATCCATCACATGGAAGAGGCGCCTAAGGTTAGAGGTGTTACGGCAGGGCACAAACCCGTTTTGGTCTTGGTGCACACTATTAGGTAAAACTTGAAGGTAACGGTCTCTGAGTATTTTCCCTAGGATCTTATGATCGGCTCCTAAGATTGCGATGGAGCATTAAGAGGATAAGTGCGTAGGGTCTCTCCCAGGTTTTAGTTTGGATGTGATGAGGGATTCCCTGAGTGTGGGAGGCAAATTACCGGTCTCAAGTGCTTCGTTGTACATGGCCATAAGTTTCAGAACAAACTGGGTTTAAAATCAATCATAGTGTTCGATGGGCAAACCATTCATACCAGGTGTTTTATTACGGGCCAGATCGTGGATGGCTGTCTGCACCTCGGCCTCTGAGATGAGGATGTGCAGTTCCTCCCGCTCCAGGCCCAAAATTCTGGGAAAGGGGCACTTACCAGAAAGATGCTTGCCTCCACTGAACAGTCCATTGGACACGTGCAGTATAAGTCTGCGTAATAGGCATTAGAAGGCTTGGAGGATGTTGTGTTGCATTTGGAGGGGAGGGCCTTGGGCCAGGACAATTTCCATAATTGAAAGGGGCCTCCTAGCATGCCAGCCATGCCAGGAAGTGACCTGGCTTAATACCCGTGGAGTACATCCGAGCTGTATATGCTGTGAACTTGTACCAGTGGAGACTCTTTAAAAGGGTAGGTTGTCTGGACTTGGTATCAGCTAGGGTTGCCTGGGCATCTACATCATGTGGGGCATAACGCTCTTGTTCCATCAGGGCCGACTTTGTCTGGGTTAAGTCTCACTCTATCTCCCGGTGCACTCTCACTACGTTTTGGATGCACACCCCCGCATGACCACTTTGAAGTCCTCCCATTCAGTGGCAAGAGTGGGGGCTGTGGCATAGTTCATTTCAAAATAATGACTGATATGTTCGAGCTGGGTGTCCATGAAGTTAGGGTAATCAAGTATTTCCCGGGGGAGAAGCCAGGTGGAGACTGGGGCGAGTGGTACACTACAGGCCATACCGAGGACATGTGCAGCATGATCGGAAATTATACGTCTTTGGTAATCTGAGTACTGGATCTTTGGGAGGAAAGCGGTAGATCAGAGGAAGCGATTAATATGAGCATACATCTCATGGGGGGATGAATAATGGGAATACTGCCTGAGAGTTGGATGATGAGCCCTCCAGGCATCCAACAAGGACCAATACCTGGCCCATGAGCACATTTTGTAGAGTGGAGGACAATGGGCACTTGAGGGAGGGGCGTATGAGACCTATCAAGGTGGACATCCAGTACATTGTTGTAGTCACTGTCTAGTATTCAGGGGATGTCTAGCCAGAGTGCCAGGACCCTGGACAGAGTGGCCTAGAAACTGGTTTGGTCTGTGTTTGTGGTGCATATGTTACCTAGGAATATCAGGGTTCCATCAAAGTATCCTTCTGCGAAGGCATACCTGCCCTCGCTGTATACAACCATGGTCAACAGTTGAAAGGGCGAGCCCGGGCGGATCCAGATTATAGCTCCTCAGGCATACCCCAAATAGGTTGTGCCATAGGTAGTTCCCCGCCACCACCTATTACCTTACGCATTGTAATTCTATGCTGATAAGGTGAGTTTCCTGCACGAAGTAAATATGTGTGTGTTGACACTTTAGGTAAGACTATATGGAATAGCTGCAACATGCTGCTTCCATGCCCCTGAAGTTGAGGGTAAGAAACCATGTCTGAGGACGGTGTGTCAACTACTGCAGACTGGGTGGTGTTGACAAGAGGATCGAGGGCCTCTCTGTGGTAATCACCTCCCCCTCCAAATGCTGCTTGTGGATGTATCATGTGATGGTGGTCGCTCATGCTGCACAGGGTAAAACTGCTGGAGTAACATGGCAAAGCCAGAACCGTGACCAGAACTGGCAGCAACAGGCTTCTTACCCAAATTGAAGTTCAAAATAGTTATAGTGGATAGGGTGGTGGAGACAGTGTTCCTTGGCAAGTCGAATCAACGTTTCTGGAAAGAAAGAAGTTAGGGCGTTGGAGGGTTAAGGGGGAGCTTCGGAGGGGCAGTCGGGGGTCTAGTCGGAGCAAGGATCTGGTACCAAACCGCCAGGGCCCACGTCCCATGGGTGTGGCAGAAGGGGCACAAGACAGCAGTGCTAGTTACTTGACATGGTAATGTCTACTGGTGTCTTGGGGCAGGACGCTCCTGGCCGGAAGGGAGAGTGGGTGTGATGCCACCAAACCCCCTGGAACAAAAGCCGTGGATCAGGACCCCAATTCCCCTGAGGCAATGGGACTATCAGAGGATTGCTTTGGATGTTTGCTGTGTAATGTGTGGGCTTGCCACAGTCCCCCGAGAGGTGAGTAGGTCGGCACCAAGGCGGTCATTGCAGGCGGTGGATGCGGTGTCTGAATTTGAGGGCCCCACTGGTTGGCGGAACAACATGGCCATGGTGATGGCTGACTGCTGGCCTTCATGAAGCTACTGCTGGGGGGCAGTCCAGATTAGCTTGGTGGGCCCCTGGATTAGCAGCCACAACGCTGCTGTCACAGTCGGCCCTCAACTGTGTCACAGCCCCCCCGGTCGAAGAGCTGCCTAGGACAGCCAGGTTCTCTATCCAGTCCTAGGCAGCCGGAAGCTCAGTGAAGAAATGGATGGGCTGGTCCTGTATGACCATAAGTTTGGCTGGGAACGACAATGAGTATTGAAGACTCATGTCTTGGAGCAGGCATTTCACTCCAAGAAAGGAAGACTCTGCCTCCGTGCTGCCATCGTGAAGTTTGGAAAGATAGACACTCTGCTGTCTTTATAGTAAAGGAGCCAGGCTACCACCAAGCAAGGCAGGAGCCTGGTGGTAAACAGCAGATGGGAACCCGGTGGGCTTGTTCGAAGGAGAAGTAAGGGGAGAGGTCTGAGGCCTAAGCAAAGGAATGGATTGCGCTCTCCAGATACGGTATCATGGCATTGGAGTCTTCCAGGCCCTCTGGGAGCCATACCAACTGAATGTTATTGTGGCACGCACAGCACTGTTAATGTTAATGTTAATTGTGGCTTGTAGAGTGCTTAATACCAGCAGGTCTCTAAGCGCTGTGAGAAGAGTAGCTACAGCCCCACCGAGTTAGTGTAACCTCTGACTGGACTGTGTTATGCCCAGCCTTCGGTGAAGAGGAGAGTCTTCAGTTTCTTCCTAAATGGCAGGATGGCTTTTTCGGAGTGAAGGTGGCACGGTAACCTATTCTATAGTTGGGGGATGAGGACAGAGAAGGCTCGCCCTCCTTTGGTCGTGTAGTTAAACCATGGGCAGGTTAGTTGGCCCCCGTGGATGATCTTAGGGTGCGGCCGGGGACGTATTTCCTCAGGCGCTCTTTGATGTATCTTGGTACCTGTCCAAGCAGGGCCTTGTGGGCAATACAAAGGCCCTTGAATCTGGTCCTCTGTTTGAAGGGGAGCCAGTGGAGTTTTTGCAGGAAAGGAGAAGCCTTTGTGCATCTGGGGAGCTTAAAGATCAACCTGGCAGCGTCATTCATAACCACCTGAAGTTTGCCCAGTAACTTGTCCGGTAACCCAATGTAAAGCGAGTTACCATAATCTAAGCGTGACAAGATCAAGGCTGTCACCACAGTTCGCATGGTGGCGAATGAGAGGAGGGGTGATAGTTTCGTCAATTGCCATAACAGGCCCACACAGGTCCCGAACATGGTGGAGACTTGGTTGGACAGTGAGAGATTGGCATCTATTTTAATACGCCAGCTTTTTTCCACTGGTGCTGGAGACGGAGTGTCTTCCAGCTCTTGTGGCCAGAATTGGTTGGTTCAAGGGTTGTTGTCTATAGTGATGGCCAATACCTCCGTTTTGTCTGGGTTAATTGGCTGTCATACAATTTACCACATATCTCAGGATGTCTTGCACATGTGCGTGGACTTGAGCGGTGTTGTCAATTTGTATAATGATTTGTGTTTCGTCAGCATAGTTAAACACCTGGCAGTCCATCGAGCCAAGTCCCTCACCAGTTGCCTGAGATAGATGTTGAACAGAAGTGGGGGCTAGCCAGACCCTTGCGGGACTCCATAGATAATAGGCCCTCTGTCAGACACACAATCACCCATCTGAATTTTTTGGGTGCGATCTTCCAGGAAGGATGCAATCCACTGAAGTATCGCCCCACAGATGCCTATGTCCCGGATTCTTGCCAAAAGTTGATCATGGTTGACCGTTTCGAAAGCGTCTGACTGGTCTAGGAGGACCAGGGCACATTGTTTCTTGCTGTCAGCTGTGAGCCTGATTTCGCTCAGCATCTTCAGCATGGTTCTCAAGGTTATTCAGAAGTTTAAACAAGATCCCTGGTGCATTTTCCCCAGCCTCTAATTGAGGTGTGACATTAGAGGGCAGTCTGTGTCTGTCACCCTGGGGTCTAGCTTTCATTGATCATCTCGGAGTAGCTAGAGGTCGGCGTGCAGCTCCTCAATCTTTATCTCTACGGATGTTCTGGATGTGGCGATGGCTTATACTAGGATAACTCATCCTGAGCATCCAAAGGTTGTGCCACTGGCGATGATCAGTCTGTCTGCTGGGTCTGTGGATAGGGATGGCGACAGGGGGGACCCCTTGCCAGGGCACTGGCAATCCATCGCCAGTCAGGGCTTTTATGATGCTGAGGCAACAGCAGCAGGACATAATCTGCACCAGGTGCCATTGTTGCTCACTATCCGGCCGACGGACAACAGCAGTGCCAGGATCTCTTCATGCAAAAAGAACAATTGATGGACAGAATGCAGAACAATGTCATACATTCACCCCAGTACAGAGATCTGGGCCTAAAACCATCGCTGTTTGCTCACCGTGCCATTCCAGTTTGGACTCAGCCATATGCAAATCAGTCTTGACCCTCTGCCCAATGGGAACAGTCCAGCCCGAACTGCCACGCCAGGTCCTCCCTGGACCAGAAAGAAGCATCCTAGGACTGGTTTCGGGCTTTCAGCCCTCATCAGTCATGATATCTTGACTCCAGTGGCATGGAGCGCAAGGGACCCACGTCTGGGCATATCCGTCCCACTCGGGGTGACAAATGCAACAAGAACAATTGATAGACAGAATGCAGAACAACGTCATACATTCACCTCGCCGGGGCACTGGCAACCCATCGCCAGTCAGGGCTTTCATGATGCCGAGGCGGCAGCGGCAGGACATCATCTGCAGTAGGTACCTCTGTTGCTCACTATCCGGCCGTCGGACAAGCAGTACCAGGATCTGTTCATGTGTTGCTGAGATGCCACCCACATCAGTGGTGTTGTGACATAAAGTCTCCTTAGTGCAGGACTTATCTTTCCCGGTTGAGGACCAAGGAGGGCCAGGTAACTCACAATAGGGTTTCAGGGATGTTCAGGTGCACTGCATTCCAGCAACGTGACACCCAGAGGGTCGCCCTGGGACTTTCCACCTGCACCAGGTCCTCAGGGTATTTGTTTCATCTGCTTGAGGCCTCACTTGGGGGACAGCCCCAGTTACAACGTGATTTCTGGTGACCAACTCAAAGTCAGCAGGCGGGGTACAAAAGGGTATCCGCAGGGCGGTAGGAGATGTTGTGTTTCGGGAAATGGCCTCCAGAAGGAAGTCGGTCCAGCCTCTATGAACCAGTCATCTCCGGACACCCTCCTTGCCTCCGTCTATGGGGCAGGAGATTGCTCAATGCGCCGCATGTTACCAGTCTCTAGGTGTTCATTGCACCCCCACCTGCTGGCCTGAGCTGTTTATTCTGATCCACCTTGGGCAGGCCCACAGCCATAGACGAGGCACTGCAGTCACCAACCTCTGCTCTCAGCCAGCGGTAGATGCTCAGGAGGAACAGGCAGACAAGGGCTGTCAACAGTGGGTGGGAGGCAGAGGCCCCCTGTAAAGAAGCGCAGGACGGCCTCCACTGGGGTTGGGTCCCTCAATATGCGCTCCTGGCAATGGCCCATGCCTCTGCCCCCCTGGGCCCCCCAGGAGCAGCGAAGCGATAGACGCAGCCACCCCAGGCAGTAGTTCCTCTGGGACAATGATTGTCTGGTCTCAACCAATGTTTTAGAGTCAGCAGGCCAACAACAGTTGCAGGGAGGAAGAGCTGCGGGCTGCGATGCGGGAGCCAAGGAGATTAAAGAAACGACACCCGGGTCGGCTACTCCAACAAGACTCTCACAGTGATGTGGGCCTCAGGGTAGTGGGGCCCTTACCTGAGCTGTGTGCTGTTGTGCCCCAGGCCTGGTAGCACAGTTGTCTCGTGGCCTGGGGTGGTGATTGAGTCTCGGGCTCCAGGAGGACTGTGATGCAAGGGGCCATGTTGATGAATAAAGGGGGGCCCTGGCAGGCCACACTGCTAGGCATTCTCAGGGGGGGTGGCCTCAGAAGGGAGGGGTGCTTTTCCAGAGTGTGTAAGGCCATTTCTGGACCCAGAAACGATATCCTCCCTCAGTATCCAATGTAGATTGTGTCTTCAGGGGGCCTGCAATGGGCGGACTCTGGAGCCTCCTTGCTGCCCGGCGTATTTTGGGGCTACTGGCGCCAGGTATGATATGGTAGCAGGTGGTTATTGTGTCAAGCGTTGAATGTAATTAGGTCACAATAGGAAAATTTGGACTGTTGTTGGGGGTACTTATAATGTGGATTAGAATGTTGGTGACAGAAGGAAGCCTGCTCGGGAGGAGTGACCTTCATCCTATATGGGTTTTTCTTGTGGGCCTAAATAATATATATTCCTACTTGTAATAAAATAGCAAATATCTTAAAGTCCACCCATGTTCCTGAAGTATTCTTCACTACAATTTGGCGACCATTTGAACACAAACCCAGTACTGAATTTCTAAGCCCACCAAGAAGTTCTTATCGTTCTTATCGGCAGAGGAGTTGGCCTAACGGCTAGGGCTGTCGCCCTTAAATCTAGGGAACTGGGTTCGAGTCTCGGCAATGACAGCTGAACATCCTGTGATTCTGGGCAAATCACTTAATCTCCCCGTGCCTAACAAAATTGAATGCGTTCTCATGTAATGCAACTGGTGCTATGCAAAGCTCTATGATACCTGATTTTTCAGCAAACCTTGTCTGAGGTAGCAGGGACCTTATATAGTATGATATTGTTTGGTATATGTGCACACTGATTGGTGGTTGTATCCGATGTTTCGATTGGGTTTAGTGTGCTCATTGGTTGGGTTTTTGAGGGTTCTGATTGGTTTCTGGGTCTGTGATTCAATCAATGTAGGGTTGGGACTAGGGCTAGGGTTAGGATTTCTATTGGAAGTAGGGACTAGGGCTTCCTGTGTTATTGGTTGTTGGGACTAGGGTCAGACTAGGGCTAGGGTTAGGCCTTTAATTGGAAGTAGTGATTAGGGTTTATAGTGTGATTGGTTGCTGGACTAGGTGTGGGACTAAGAGTAGGGTTAGGCTTTCTATTGGAAGTAGTGACTAGTGCTTCCTGCGCCATTGGTTGCTTGGACTAGGGTTGAGACTAATGTTAGGGCTAGGGCCTCTATTGGACATAGAGATCAGGGTTTTTGAAACTGATTGGGTGCTTGGACTAGGGCTAAGATTAGCTGTAAGGTCCTCGTCTCCTATTGGTTCTAGATTTTAGTGCTAGTGCTGTGAATGGATAGTGTTAGGGCTAGGGTTCCCATTGGTTGAAGGGGTCACCTGACTGCTAGGGCTATAAACTGCAGAGGCTTAGGGCGTCTCAGCCCGGGCGATGAAGCTAAGGGTGGAGAGGACAAGGGTGAGTGCCTGTTTGATCTTGTTCGAGACTGGTCGGGACCAGGGCCAGGAATGCTGCCCATTTTCCCATTCATTCATACTCACCATATGTATTTGTCCCTCTGTATATAAGCATTTATTTTCACCATAGATATGTGCCTATATTTGTATATTGCTTTGTATAAACATGTACAATAATTATGTTGTTATAAAAACAAAAACAAAAGAAAAAAATCCTCTTTGGTCTACATGTACTTGCTTCTATTGTGCAACTATGTACCTCCATGTACTTGGATGTGTGTGTCTGTTACTTTTCTCCTGAAAAAGCATATCCAATGCACTACCATAGTTCTCATCCGCTACCTCTATCAATATCTTTAATCTGCATATACTTACCTCCTTTCTGCAATTATATACTTTCAATGTACTTATGGATCTATATATTTATCTTTTTCTTCTAATTTAACATTTCCAATGCACTACCCTATTTCTCAGCCTATACTTCTCTCAATATATCTTCTAGCCCAACTTTCCGACTCATCTCAAACCTCTTTCTACTACTCTTTCCAATTTACTACCCTATCTCTCACCCTATACATCTATCATTATAACCTCTACACTCACTCTCTTATTTATCCCAAACTATTTACCACTACTATGTTTCCCAAAATAACCCTTTCTTGACTCTCTCCTACTCTACCCTCCTTGCATCATCTGACACCTCTTTTACTATACCGATCCCCCAAAACAAACCTTTCTAAACTCTTCC
Organism: Lissotriton vulgaris; assembly: GCF_964263255.1. Lineage (NCBI taxonomy): Eukaryota > Metazoa > Chordata > Amphibia > Caudata > Salamandridae > Lissotriton > Lissotriton vulgaris. The sequence continues at coordinate 1,059,080,923 of NC_141694.1, read as the reverse complement.
CTCTGACTCTTCGCCTCCAAAAACCCTTTTAACTCATCCAAAAGTCTCCTCCTACTGGGTGGACCTAAAAAAAGAAATCATTCTCTCTTCTATCCCTCCACTATCCTTTTCAATCAAAATAACAGACTAGCATGTTCTAATTCCATATTCCACTATACTAATTCACCACTAATCCTTTATGGGTTCCAGAGTAGCGTGCTACTCACCAACAAAGCATTTCAACACCTCATCAAGGTTACAAGCGCAATATAAATACAAACCTTTTTTCCTTTTGTCCCCCTCCCCAACCCTTCTCAATCCAAATACCTGACTAACATATCCACCACTCAAATTACTTCATATTTCGCTATACTAATTTTCAACACTAATCCCTTATGGGTTCCGGAGTAGCCTGCTACTCACCAGAAAAGCGCTTCAACTCCCCATCAGGGGTAACAGACGCTATATGAATGCAAACCTTTCTTTCCCTTCTAACCCTCTGCTATCCTTCTCCCTCCATATAACTGACTAATGTCCACCACTCAAATTACTTTCATATTTCACCATACTAATTCACTACTAATCCTTTATGGGTTTCCGGAGTAGCATGCTACTCGCCAAAAAAAAGCGCTTCAACACGCCATCAGGGGTTAGAAGCGCCCTATAAATACAAGCCTTCTTTCCTCTTCTATCCTTCTGCTATCCTTCCAAATCCAAAACACTGACTACCACATCCACCACTTAACATTTACTTGCATGTTTCACTATACTAATTCAACACTAATCCTCCATGGGTCCCGGAGTAGCGTGCTACTCACTGAAAAAAACGCTTTGACGCCTCATCAGGAGTAGTAAGCGCTATACAAATGCAATTACAATACAAATTATGCAGAATCGACTTATTCGGCACTTCAGAGACACAGTGTGTCAGGAAAACGAAATTTATGTACTTTATCATTTTTGTGCAGAAGCGCAGGGATCAATAAAAATTACTGTTAATTTTGCTATCCGCACTTTGACAGTTGTCTTGCAGCAGTAATTGTGTTTCAAAGTACTTACTTGCGCAGGTGGCAGGCATTTAAGCAAGAGGTCACACGCTGGAGAAGCTAGTGAGAAGCCTCAAGTCACATTGCATGTGCATCATAACCTACAAACACGGGCTGTCTTTGATGTGCAGTCAGTAGCTGGCGCGTTTGCTCTACTGTTGCAGCGGCCATACTTGAAGTGCGCGTTTATGCGTGTTTACGCCTTTCAGCGGAAAGTACCAGCTGTTGCTGCATCTGTCTGTGTTTGTGCCAGCAGATTACCATAACGATCGACTCTGGCAATTTAACTGTAATTTGCACACCTTACTGAAGATATTGTTTTTTGTCATCCTAATTTAAACAGAGGTGATTTGCACACCTTCAAAGTTTTTTTCCTCTTCTTATTTTCACAATTCGGAGTACTTTAGCTTTTGCTGCCATCTTATGACTGTTAGAAGAATGTCATGCTAGTTTAAACCAAATATTTGCACACATCAGCTATAATACTGTTGTATTAATCAATTAGAATGTAAATACTGTATTTTATATGCTGATACTAAAGGGAATTATTTGTAGAATTTTACACAGTACATTAATTTACGTTTTAGCATTTCAGTTTGTAGCAATATGGACAATTCCAGCATGTTTAATCAACCACCACTGTTTCAACAAACACCAGGCAAACAAGTAATGAACTGAAAATATTGGCACATGTCCTTTGAAAATGATTTAATTGCTATAGATGGCAAAGAAATGATCCTGAACGGAAAAAAGCATGTATGTATGGTCTGTTAGGTATTGCTGAGCAAGAAAGTTTGGACCATCTACCTGAAATTGAAGCAGCACCAGGTCAATTTGAACCTTTAAATGAAAATGATGAGGCTGTAAAACGAATGGAGAATTTATTTATTTATTATTTATTTAATGCATTTTTATAAAGCGCGGACTTTCCCCGAAGGTGTCAGAGCACTGTACAATAGAACCAGTTACGTTACATGAGAGAACTGTTGCAGGAATAAAACAAACAAAAATAGCAGGCCATAGCATTGGAGCGACGCAGCCAAAAGGCACACAATCTCAAGCACAGCATGAACAGACCGTACAAGCAAAAATAAGGATAAATATGACAAATTATACAATGACTAAGGAACTTCCTGGCGAACAATAGCAGGCCATAGAATCAAAACAACGCAGGCACAGGATGTACAAACAAAAATAAAAATGTTTGTGACAAATTTACAATGACTAAAGAATTTCCTGGTGGGGTCTGAGAGAGAGGGAATTAGTTCTGAAGGTGTCTTTGGAATAAAAGAGATTTGAGGTGCGCTTTGAAGATCTGGATGGAGGTGATGGCACGGAGCGAAGGAGGAAGCGAGTTCCAGATTCTCACGGCATTACCTGAGAACGATTGTGCCAACAATTTTTCCCTTTTGAAGGAGGGGGGTTCAAGAAGGAACTTTTCCGCATTCCGAGAAGGTCTTGAGCCTCCAGCCAGTTTGAGTTTATTCGCTAGATAGCGAGGGGAGGAAGAGTGCAATGCTTTGTGGGTGATGCACGCTGTTTTGTAGATAGCTCTAGCCTCAATGGGAAGCCATCGGAGAGAAGACAGGATAGGAGTGATGTGGTCACTGCATTTGGACCCTGTAATGAAGCGAGCTGCTGAATGGAGGACGGATTTGAGGGGGAAGAGGTGAGATTTGGGAAGGCCAGTCAGAAGAGAATTACAATAATCCAGTCTAGATAGAATTAGCGATTGGACCAAGGTTTTTAGGTCATTCTCCGGGAAGAACCGACGAATCCCCCATAAAAGACGCAGTTGATAACGTGCGCTCTTGGTCATGGAGTTGATGTGTGAGATTAGGTTGAGTCTTTTGTCAAGTATGACACCTAAGGATTTAGCCCATCCCGACGGACCACGCACGGAACCTGGGCGTCATCCTGGATTCCTCACTCTCGATGAACAGACAGGTCAACGCCGTTTCTTCATCTTGCTTCAATATTCTTCGCATGCTCAAAAAAACATTTCGCTGGATCCCCACCGAAACTAGAAAAACAGTCACCCACGCTCTGGTCACGAGCCGACTGGACTACGGAAACACCCTCTACGCCGGTACCACCGCAAAACTCCAGAAAAAACTCCAACGCATCCAGAACGCCTCAGCCAGGCTCATATTAGACATCCCGCGTAAAGAACACATCTCTGGTCACCTTAAAAACCTCCACTGGCTCCCCGTCAATAAGAGGATTACTTTCCGGCTCCTTACCCACGCACACAAAGCACTCTACGAAATCGGACCAGAATGCCTCAACACACGACTGTCCTTCTACTCCCCCCCCCCCCCCAGCTACGATCTTCCAACCAAGCCCTTGCCACTGTACCTCGCATCAACAAAACCACCATGGGAGGTAGATCCTTCTCCTACCTGGCAGCTAAAACCTGGAACTCACTTCCCACTCACCTTCGCCTGACTCAGAACCACCTAGCATTCAGAAAGCAACTTAAAACGTGGTTATTTGACAAGTAATTCCCCATCCTTCTTCAAGCGCCTTGAGACCCTCTGGGTATGTAGCGCGCTATATAAATTTATTGACTTGACTTGACTTGACTGTTGAGTAGATTCGATTGATCCATCCAGGATTGAACAGGAGGCGGAGAGAGAGAGCTAGATAAGAGAAGGAATTCCGTTTCGGTGGGATTGAGAATGAGTTGGTGAACTAACATCCAGTTGTGAATAGTATTGAGAGTAGAGCTGAGTAGTGAGAGATCATGAGAGGAAGACACCTTGAAGTAGATTTGGGTGTCATCGGCATAGAGATGGTAGAGGATTCCAGATTTGCTTAGACGGTTCCCTAATGGTTCCAGATAGAGATTGAACAGAGTGGGAGCAAGGATAGAATCTGGAGGTACGCCTTGACCAACCACCAGTGGAGATGAGAGTCTGTTTGCAATTTTGATCATTTGGGATCTGTCCGAGAGGAAAGAGGCAAACCATTTGAGTACTGTGCCTTCCACGATCATTCTCTGTTGAAGAATGTTAAGGAGGGTGTTGTGATTAACAGTGTCAAAAGCTGCAGAGAGGTCAAGAAGAATCAGAAAGCACGATTCCGCCGAGTCGAAAATATGCAGCACATCATCGATCACTTGCAGCAGGGTTGTTTCAGTGCTGCAGTTTTGAATAAAGCCGGACTGGAACATGTCGAGGAGATTATTGTCCATAATGTGTTGGGAGAGTAGTTTTGCAACACATTTTTCTGTGATCTTTGAAAGAAAAGGGAGATTGGTGATGGGGCGGAAGTTATTGAGGTCATTTGCATCTGCAGAGGTTTTTTTTAGAAGGGGGGTAACCTGTCCTGTTTTGAGGACAATTGGGAGGGATCCTTGACTGAGGAAGAGATTGACCAGCCTGGTCCAGTAGGAGAGAGTGTTAGTATAGAAATCAATGGCAATGCCACTGGGAATGGGGTCGGAGGAATGGTTGGAGGGTTTGTTTTCGCGGATGCATTTCAGGAGATCAACCTCTGAGATGTGGCAAAGTTCTGCCAAGTGACTACGAATTCAACGTAATCAACAATCCCCAAGCATGAATACCCCAGGATACTTGGCAATTTCAAAATACTATAACATACAGCAATGCAAGGACAATTTTACAGATAGCTGTACAATAATGATCAAGGACCTACTCCACCATGCCTACATCAGGGGGGGCATCAGATCCGCCGTTAACAAATAGGACGTGAGAGGAGCCCAAGTGTCCTTGGGGTTTGACAACAGTGGCAATTCTTTAGCATAATGCAGCCTCTGGTCTCTACAGTATATAACATCCTCCGGCCACTTTTTGTAGTTTGCGCACTTTTTTTCTATCCCAATTTTGCACCACCTTTCTCTTTGCAGGCAATAAGGCAATCAACACTAGCCTTCTATTTTGTGGTTTTAGATAATCTACTAAACCCAATAAGCATACTCGTGGTGTGCATCTCACCGACTCCAGCACCATCTCGGATAGGGCTTTAGTGACCTGTGTCCAAAAACTAGGTACTCTTTCACACAGCCAAGCCAGGGTGGATATAATCTGCCTCTTGCATATGCCATTTTATACAATTGGCCGCCTCCCTCTTATATTCAGTTGGACTTCAGTTATCCCGAGGAGGTCCAGACACCTGCTTTTTCTGTGGCTCCCCACACCAGTTGTCGTGTGTACCCCTCACGTATAGCGGGTGCAATCTTGCTACGTCAGGTCCTCCCACACGTGCGCTGCCAAAGCCGATCTCTACTAGTTCCAAGGCACCGTCAACTTTGAGGGGCCACTCAATCTCCACCCACCCTTCGATTTGCCAACTACGCCGTATCGGTGCACCTCCACTGCCGTGGCCCTTTTACACATTATCTGCACAGCAACGACCGTTGTGCGCAGCACGTATCCCCCGCTTGTCCTTTGCTGCCGTACCTTTTCCGATTCACTGCCCACAGCATATGGCGCATATCATATCCAGGGAATTACCACAGTCCTTCCTCCTGCACTCTTGTTTGCGGAGATTAAACGCTTGGCCTCTGCTGCTCGAACTATGTCTACTCCCGATCACGGCACATATCCCGTGCCTCCATCTTGTTTTTGTACCGACCACAGCTCTGCAAGCCCCGATCCATTAATTAAGTGTCTGGGTTTGGTTTTCACCGCAGATGTTGTCTCATGCGATGCTTCTTTCTTTCAGCAACTGCTTTCCATAGTTTTCCCCTGTTGATGTATGCCCAATCTGTTGATAATTGTCAGATTATGCCTCCGGGCCGGCAGAGCTACACTACAGTGTGCTCACCTTGCCGCGGGCTCACCAGGGCCCCTAGAAAAGCATGGTTTTAACATGGGAAACAACAGAAACAAGAAAGTACTGAAGTGTACATTGCAAGTCTGTGATTTTTAGAAGCTTCATGTGAGTTTGGAGACATGATGGATATATATGTGCGAGGTCACTCCATATTTCACTGTCACTCACTCAAAGAAAATACAAGAGACACTTTTAGCTTGTAGAAGTCCGACACTTAACGAAGTTATAGATGTAGCCAAAGGAATTGAAAGATCTCTACTTTCTACACAAATATTATCAACAGGAACTGCAGAAAAATAATCAGTTTGTATAGTATATGAAAAGAAATCTGATTTCAATTTCAATTATAACTTTATTTCGATCTTTAGATCATAATAGTGCACAGTTAAAAGAAAATATATAACATTTCCATCCCACACATAGCGATAGAATAAACTTGTCACAATAATTAGGTCAGGGGGCGTACAGTTTAACAATACATCATAAAAAGAGTATACAGTTAAGATCAGATAATTCATTATTACAATAAGTAAAATAAAATAGTTAAAAAGTTAAAAACTCTTCATAAAAATGTAAAAAACATTAAGACACATATCTCATAAATTATTTGTCATCAATCTGATTTAAAATGTGGAGGAAATGCTTCGCATGCACAGGGAAAACAAAAGTGAGAGAAAATGTTTCAGAAAAGAAATCTACATTGTTACAGATGCGGTTTAAAAAATCACTTAGGTAATTATTAAGGGTGTCCAGCTATTGGCAAGCGATGTATGAAATGTCAAAAGGTGGGACATTTCAGGGTTGTTTGTAGAAGCACTAACCTCCAAGTAAAATAAAAATGAATTCTGTGGATGAATTTGATGATGAGAGTTGCTCTAACATTGTTTTAAAGGTTGAATCAAAACAAGGTACATTTAAAGGACCATTAGGAACTGTACACATAGGTGCAGAGAAAATGTCTGTAATGGAGGATTGAGGTTCTCCTATACCATTACCAATATCAGCAGATCATACTTTTAATAAATTATGAAATTAAAAGTCGGATGTTACCCGAAAAGCTTTTGGAGAATTTGATATTGAAAGTAAGGATACTTCAATGACATATTGGAATGCAAAGGATGATCTATTAAGATGAAAATCTATGTAGCAGTAAGAGGGAGAGACATTGTAGGATGGCAAGATCTTGGTAAACTTAGAATTTTGCTTAAAACAGGTTCAGAAGAGACCATAATACTAAGGGACATGCAGAATTCTTAATGTGCAGCACCAAGAGCAAGATTTGTTAATTGAAAAAGTGTTGTGCTCTCACAATAAAGTTTGTTCTGAAATATTGGCTGTGTAAAAGGGTTTGCCTATCATGTTAAGTTAAAACACAATGCTATACCAGTTACACATTAGGTACAACATGTACCACTGTCAGTCAGGAAGGAACTGAAAGAACCTTTCGGCACACTCTGCAATGATGGGGTAATATGCCAAATGATTCATCAGAATGGGTTTCTGCTATAGTGATTACTGAAAAGAAAAATGGTTGTGAGAAGTTGGCCTGGTATATAATGTCCCCTAGTTCTAGTGGGCACCTTGCACCAGTCCAATTGACCCTTATTGATGGTAGGTTATAAAGTCAACCTTATAGAAAGATATCCTAGGGGTAGCTGTGGAGAGCAGCCTTCAGGCTAAGACTTGGAGACGAGTTAAGCAAGTTGTTTTACCATTTATAATCTCTTGAGTACCAAATGAAAGCACACCACACAAGGTATATATCAAATATATATCTATTTATTCTAAACACAACCTCTCTGGACTCTTTATGAGGTCAGAGGTAAAAGTACAATACAAGGAACTTAGTTAGCATACGATAAGTTGCACAGTATACATTTTGCCCTAGGGGCTTCACAAACCATATACTAAAATAGTGGTATAAGAACCACGTGAGAAATAGAAAGCAAGCCTGGGGCCTGTGGAATCGCTGGGGCTACTCAGGACAACCACAGGTTAGGATGTAGGAGACGCGTGCAGTGTCTAAACACAGCCGCAGGTTACTATTGACTTTCTATGTGGAACGAACAAGTTACAATTTTAAAGAAAAAGGGTACTAGGAGGTGAACTGCGATGGAACCCTTTTAGACTAGGACACTTAGAGAGTCAGTACCCATGGGAGTACCGGAGTAATTGTGTTACCTCACCCAGAGAAGCCGAGAGCATAGGTGTCTTTTCGTGTCGGGTTTCGTCGTCGATTCCAATGGAGAGCTGCGAAGAAGTGCTGCAGGTGACCAGAGGAAAAGTGTCCGGGCGGATCCAAGGGTGGATCAGAGATGTGAAGAACCTGAAAGCAGAGGAGACAGAGTCTGGGCCACTAGCCAGTGACCAGGGCGCCGATAGAAAGATGCCACCAGATGTTGGGTGATTTCAGGTGAAAAGGTGAAGTTTGTCTCTTCAGCCACGAGGTCCAAGAGGCATTGACGACAACCAGGAGCTGGATTCGCGCTTTCCCATAAAGGATCTAGTTGACTGCGGTGTTGGTATCCGGATTGGACCTAACAAGCCTTGGCAACCGCAACCCATGCAGGATGTCGAGATTGGCTTCGGTGCAGACCAGCAAGGTCTGTGGAACTTTTCCTTTGCAGGGATGTTGGAGCAAGCCTGGAGCAATGAGGAAAGCAAGTCGAAACAAAGGTTGGTCTTCTTGGAAGCTCACTAGCCAACAGACTAGGAACCTCAAAGATGCATTGAGAGGAAATGCACAAAGCAGGCCCATGGAACACTCGTGAAGTGTGGGACTCTGAGCTTTGGTGCAAAAGGTGCTCGGGCCTGGGGCTTCAAGCACCCCAATGTACAACTTCGGGATACTTCGGGAAGTCGGTGCAGGTAGAAAAATGCAGAATGTCCAGGAGTTCCGGTCCCACATTTCTCGTGTCTGCCAGGGGTCTCAGCTTTGCTGTGAGCGAAGGTTGGGGTCAGAAATATCTGGAAGTCCATGTCCTGTGTCACAGATTCTTCGAGATCCGGCAGGAGCCTCAAAAATGCAGACCGGCAAAGATGCTGTTGGTGCCTGTTTGAACAGGGTGGTCACTCCTTGACCACAAGGGAGATTTCATCCATCTTCCAGTCAAAATGGAATGTCGAAGGTCCAGGATATATGTTGCAGAGTTTCGTTCAGGGTAACCTGAATTCCTAGGGACTGAGGTTCTATACAAGGAGGTGAACTGGATGGAACCCTTTTAGACTAGGACACTTGGAGAGTCAATACCCACGGGAGCACCGGAGTACTCATGGCACCTCACCCAGGGAAGCCGGGTACATAGGTGTCTTTCCGTGTCGGGTTTCGTAGTCCATTCCAATGGAGAGCTGCGAAGAAGTGCTGCAGGCGACCAGAGGAAAAGTTTCCGGGTGGATCCAAGGGTGAATAAGTGATGTGAAGAACCTGAAAACAAAGGAGACAGAGTCTGGGCCACTAGCCAGTGACCAGGGCGGCGATAGAAAGATGCCACCAGATGTTGGGTGATTTCAGGTGAAAAGGTGAAGTTTGTCTCTTCAGCCAAGAGGTCCAGGAGGCGCTGACGACAGCCAGGAGCTGGATTCTAGATTTCCCACAAAGGATCTAGTTGACTGCGGTGTTGGTATCCGGATTGGACCCAACAAGCCTTAGCAAACGCAACCAATGCAGGATGTTGAGATTGGCTTGGGTACAGACCAGCAAGTTCTGTTGAACTTTTCCTTTGCAGTGAAGTTGGAGCAAGCCTGGGGCAACGAGGAAAGCAAGTTGAAACAAAGGTTGGTCTTCTTGGAAGCTCACTAGCCAATGGACTAGGAACCGCAAAGATGCGTTGAGCGGAAATGCACAAAGCAGGCCCATGGAAAACTCGTGGAGTGTGGGCATCTGAGCTTCGGTGCAAAAGGTGCTCGGGGCTGGGGCTTTAAGCACACCAATGTACAACTTCTGGATACCTTGGGAAGTCGGTGCAGGTAGCAAAATTTAGGATGTCCAGGAGTTCCGGTCCCACGTCTCTCGTGTCCGCCACGGGTATCAGCTTTGCTGTGAGCGAAGGTCAGGGTCAGAGATGTCTGGGAGTCCATGTCCTGTGTCACAGATTCTTGGAGATCTGGCAGGAGCCTCGAAAATGCAGACTGGCAAAGAAGCTGTTGGTGCCTGTTTGAACAGGGTGGTCAATCCTTGACCACAAGGGAGATTTCTTCCATCTTCCAATCGAAATGGAATGTCGAACCTCCAGGATATATGTTGCAGAGTTTCGTACAGGGTAATCTGAAGTCCTAGGGACTGGGGTTCTATACTTATAGTAAGTTTAGGGGTTGGACTAATTCTAAGGTCCCTCCTATGGGTGGACCTGGGGTCCCCTCTGTCCAGTTTCACGCCAGAGCTGGGGCTGAGTGCCCCAGCAACCGGTTTGAACTGGGAAATGCATGGAGCACCTAGTGTGCCCCAGGCAGTGTCTGGAAAGCATTTACTGAATGCAGCCCTTCCTGCCCCAATACACTTAGAGCCTGTCTGGGGAGGTGCCAGCACCTCCCTGGACAGGAAACCTATTGTCCAGGCCTCCCCTGCCGGAGTTTCGTCCAGCAGCAGGAGGGCAGCAGGAGGGCAGACTCGTGTCTGTGGCAGCAGCATCCATTTTGTGATGCTGAGGCTCTGGTTAACTTTAACCGGGTAAACCAGTAACTACATGTCTTCTCACTCTAGAAGGGTGGAATGCTACCCCCACCACCAGGACTGGCGGGAGGTAGTATTCCAAAGTGTTTGACACCTTACACAACATGTTTTGATAAAGACAAACTAAAGTTAGCATTAACCGTGAGGATTATAATGCACTTAAGAGTATATGGTGTGGCTATATCATAGAACAGCTATAAGGAGATGGTTCCGAAAGCTGCAGAGCGGCTCAGCTCATGCTAGGGCACCCTCTTACATAAAACCAAGCACTCTACCTCCAGGATTGTCGAGGTCTGCCCTATGAGTGGCTTATAGGTGTATATGTGTCTATATATGTATATAGATATAGGTATGCTATATCTAAGTAAGGGGTGATTACACCACCTTACCCAGGCTGTAAGAACAGACCTGTGGTGTCAGTTTGGAAGGCAAATTAGGGGTGGCACAATACAGGCTGCAGCCCCTGGTAGACCTAGTTTGCACCTATGCCCTGGGTACCTATGGTACACTATACAGGGGCTCACAAGGGTGACCCAGTAACCAATCCGATATGTACCTAAAGTACATGGTATCAATTTAGAGAGAGAACAGCTGAGCTGTGGGCCTGATTAGCAGGTCCACAGCCACCCTAAAGTCGAAAAAACAGAGAATCACAGCAAAAAGTGGGGGTAACCATAGGAGGCAGACCCTACTTTCCTACAATGGTTAATTTAGATTGTGTGCGGATAAGGTCATCAAATACAAACATCATAGTGGATTACCATCCACTTCTAAAGATTCAGGAAATGCTAAATTAGGTAAGTGGTTCTAAATACTTTTCAATAATTGACTTAAAAGCAGCTTACCATCAAGTGAAATGATCTGAAAACTCAAAATGATTTAACCACTTACATTATACCTTTTGGTCTGTCATTAGCTGCCTGTGTGTTCCAAAAGTTAATGGATCATTTATTTGAAGGCATACAAGGTGTCCAAACCTTTCAAGATGACACCATGGTTTATGCTAAGACTATAGGTGAACACAATGTCATTTTTAGGTCTCGGACCGACGGCTGGCTTGCCAGCCGGAAGTCGGAGATTTTATGACTTTGAGTAAGGGGGCTTGAACCTGCCTCTCGCCTCCATTCTCTTCCATTGGCTGGCTTCCTAAACGGAGGCCAGCCATTGGAAGAAGGGAGTCACTCCAAACAAGCCCTGTCTCTTTCGGATTCGGGGGCGTAAGTTTTGCTGTTCTTTCGATGGTGACATCATCCGTCATGACGTCTCCAGTGGAGAAGTGTGGCTCAATGGTTAGAGCGGCAGACCCTGATGCAGAGGTCTGGCCCGGGACCTGGGTTCAATTCCCCGCCTCTGCGGGTCTTGGGCTCAAAAATTCCACAGACCTGATAATTCTCGCCTCTGTGCCTATTCCAATCATGGAGTCCCACTCTGCAACTCTGGGCAATGGCTTGCTTAATCTCAACAACGGCCCCCACAACGCTAAGGATGCCTGGCCTCCACCTTGGGGGTGCCCAGGAGTGGACGCCTCACAGGGAAAGCCAGGATGGGTTACACAGCGGTATTCGTACAAGCGCCTTGAGACCCTTGCGGGTGAGTAGTGTGCTATATAAGTATCAATTTACATTTTACATCCGTCACTCAGAACAACAAAACACGCCCCCGAATCCTACATTTTCGGAGTTGCGGCCGCCGCCATTTTGCTGCTCGAGCAGCGTCGGACATGAGGTAACTATCCCTTGTTAATTATTTCTTTTTGCCGCTCCTCTATTTCTCTTTCTCAAGCTTTCTTTTGTTGCCCACCCAATTTCCTCCCTCTGAATTTCTTTTGCCCTCAGTTCACCTTTTTTTCGCTTTGCCCGCTCATCTCTTTGCACGGAATTGCTGCTTGTTCTTTTCCCTCTTCTTACGCGCCCATGCTCTCTCTTCTCCACGTGTATCTCACTCTCTCTCTACCTTTCATACTCATTCGTCTTGATGGGAAATAAAAGTCACTGTAGCTTGTTCTGTATTTTGTTCCGAGTATAACCGTACAACGACCCCTTCCTTAAGTCTTGTCTTCTAATGTATGACAGTTAAAACTCTTGCCCTTTATTCCCAGTATATGATGTTTACGAGATTGCCACAAGGGGGGGTGGGGGCTCATTTCCTTGTCATTGGCTAGGTCTCCTGTTTGTCGGTGCTGAGAGGGCGGGAGGAATTTTCCAAAGGGTTAATGGGGCATGTGTAGGTTGTGCTGCACTACGGTGGCACGGAGAGGGACACATTATTAAAGGGACTGAAAAAATCTAGCAGCGATTAAGAAAGGGGAGGGGAGAATGTGCCGCAGCTGAAGGGAGAGCCCAGGACCCATGGAGGCAGTTGCCCGGTCATCCGGGAATGGGGAGAATATGAGGTGAGTTTATTATCTTGAAGGGGCTGCGAAAAGGGAGGGGATTGAGGGACAAGAGGGAGGACACACACAACATGCATAAAAGATCCCAGTTTATTTCAGACTCAGAATCACAGTTCTGCTCTGTGTGGCAAGCCAATGTCCTTCCCCAGGCATGTCTTCGCTGGTTCTAGTAGCGCATCCGCAGTCTTTGGCAACCGGCTCCATGGGAACACATCTGCACTCCATGCACTTCTTAGGCGCGCGCTCAACGGCTGATGCCCTTCCAGACTCTGTGTGGAGATCCCTTGTCCTTCCCTGGGTATGTCATAGCTGGCTATCCACGTTCTGTGCACCCGGCTTTATGGGCACATCTATAATCCCTGCGTTTCTTAGACGCGCGTCGGTATGCCGCCCGCCCGACAAGGCTCTGTTCACATAACCCTCTAGTTGCTTAAGAGAGAAGCGCAGCCCACCCCATGACCCAAATCTCTGCAACTACATACAGAGCCCATGCACTCTCCCAGAATCATTTACTTATCCACAGTCTTTGCCTTCCAATGCCCCCCATACTCTGTGTGGCTCTATAGTTAGCCCCCATCCCCAAGGTGTGTGCAGTCACTGACCCAACACTGGTACGCTCTGGTGCGCACACTGCATAGTAACACTCTATGTTCTCGACTTTATATGTAGCCCCCCACCCCCATTTTTGAAATTTCTGCAAAGTTTATGCACGCCCAAAGTGTATGTTCTGCGAAAGATGAGGGCATAACCCTGTATGTGCCTCCCCTGGCTCCATGTGCACATACACCCACATGTAAATGCCATCTGCGGGCTCAGCTAGAACATCTGTAGTTCATGCCCTCTGATAGTTTTGTGTTCACAACCACAGTCTCTGCATCTGCAGACTCTGTGCAGGTGCGCAACACCCATTGGGCTCACGGGGCTTCAGCCCCCCCCCCGTCGTGTGAGTCAGCCCGGGCAGAGACAGCTTGGCGGGCTGGCGACAATCTAATTGCAGCCGCACCTGAGTACTTAACAGGTCTTTAAAAGACCATCTACTTGTAAATGAGGCTTTTGTTGTGTTTTCACCCCATTTTACAGCCACTCTGTCTATGGTTTGAAGAATTAGATACACTTGCACAGCCAACCCCTTCCTGGTCTAGTGTGCACATCCACAGTTGTGCTCTCCCAAGCACAAATGACTTGCCCTATCCGTACATCTACAGCTAATATCCTTCCCATGCTGTGTTCGCAGACCATGCCCTCCCCATGCTAGATACACACCCATGTGCCCATGCACACACACAGACTCACTTTTTTGTGTGTGCAGATACTGAGTCCATGCTATTTTCCCTTTTTCTGCTGTTACCATCCAACAAACATCATGGGGCAGGGCAGAAGATCATTGATCATGTATTGGTTGTCATTCACGTAATACACAGAGGTTGGCAGAATTTACAGCTGGTAAAACATGCATAGTTATGACCTGCAGAGACGAGTGTGTGAACGGTTCGTGTGCTTAGCATAGATGTGAGTGGCATCTCTCCTCATACCATATCTGAGCAATTTCTAACATAAATTACATCGGAGGTGTTGGTGCGCCGCAGACAACCATGAACTGAATGAAGAAGGTGGTGGGTTCTCATTTTGATATCTTATTACATTTTAACTCAGTCTGGTGAGATGGGCGGATTTGCTTTCAGAGAAAAAACATAGAGTCCTGGTACAAATTCCTATTCGCGTAAAAAAAAAACGCATTCACACGTATTTGGAACCTTCCTTCTATAGGTACAGTCGAAATAACCACATACTGACCGTCATGAGTGTTGTAATATTCCGAAATCCTGCACCTACAGGTATATTAGGCTTTGTTCATTAGGCTACAACTCTTCTAGTAAAGCTTGACCACACAATGGATTTTTTGAGAAGGCCGGACTCTACAACGATTGATATATGTCCACACTATGCAGGAAATGAATGTGTTGCCGTCAGCCCCTCTTAGGGAAATCCTTCAAGATGTTCGTAGCTCAGTACTCCTTTGTTTTGCCCTAGAAGCTGCTTTTTTTTTTAGAAGATAACATTCATAAAGAAATCGAAATGTAATTTTGGTTTTGGATGTCATTTTTTTGCGGACACATGTGATATATATTCTCCGTAAAATTCAACCTTAATAGTGGCAAGCTGTAAATTCAGTAGGAATGTATGAGAAAACTATGGCTTTCCAGAGAAGGCTCAAATTGCAGAACATCCGACTCTCCCATACATCTTACTTATGGGACAATGGGCAGGGCCATGTCACGCCATTCCATGCAGTTTTAGTCATACTTCCCCCTACTGACGAAATCTCACCTCGGGGTCCTTTTAGGCCCTGGCTAATCAATAAAACATTCAAGAAGTGAATGGGCTGCTGACAGACTCTTCGAGGAATACTTGGGGATATTTATTGCTCTGTACTCGTGTGTTGTATCAGGACCTGCTTTATAGACTGCATTTCAGAAAGAGAGATGCATATTTTCTCTGATTTCAGTTATTAGACAAGTCATGCAGGGTGTTAATTTATTTTCTATTTTGAAAGTGACATTAAGAATTCATCAGCAACCCCCATCATGCTAGCTATGAACGATAGGGGTTTTGTTGGATTTATTGAGCCGTTTATATTCTTCGGGGAATTTGTGCACTAGTCTTAGTAATGTATCATTTGTGCACGAGAATACAAAAAACAAAGAAACAATTGCCTTCAAAGAATAAATATTTTGCATCACTAGTTTTTTAGGCCGAGGGACCATCGCACTGCGTAGCAGTGGGCGGAGCCAGAGATTTAATGATTCTTAGAGGGGGCTTGGAACACGCCCCTCTTCTCCATAGGCTGGCCTAGTAAATGCTGGCCAGCCATTGGAGGAGAGGGGCATCACTTGGTCCAAGCCCCGTCTTTTTCGGATTCGGGGGTGTGTTTTTTGTGTTCTTTCTACCTGTGACGTCATCCGTCACTCACCAAAAAACACGCCCCCAATTCCGAAAATTTCGGACATTTGCGGCATGTGAGTTTTTATTTTTTTCTTGTTTTACATTATATTTTTCTTGTGAGAAAGGCTTGATTGCTGGACTCTTTAAACAGCCAGCCCACTTTGTCACTGCCACTTTAAGGGTCGCAAAAGTGTTATTAATAAACTCGGTACCACACCGTAAAATAACTTTTGAAAAGTGGGGCCGCCTGAACCGAAGCTCCGTGTCGAACCCGCATTCCCCGACCTCAAAAAGCATGCAAATACGGCTTAAATTCCCCAATGTTGTCAAATTCTGGAACCGGAACATTTATAGAATCCGAGGACTTACAGACAGTGTCTAAAAACTGTCAATTGTGCCTGAATTAAATCCTAACTTTATCGGAGCTTCCACCTGCAAGATGGCGACCACCAGCTCCCAGCAGCGGAACAAAGGAAACACCCTGGGCATCCCGAAGCACTCCTGAAGTGAAGCGGACCCAGCACGATAGCCGGCCAATGTTTATACAGCCGCTGGCAAGAGGGGTCGGCACGGCGCCCCCTTCACAGGTATCAGGCACAAGACTGTGTTCGGTGCTGGGCGAAGCGGCAGAACTCTGACTCTCTGTGCCGCAGAGGCTTTTAAAGATGGTGACCGACCGGCGGGCTGCTTCATCTGGTGGGGGTTGCTGAGTGCACAACACAGCTGTGGCGAACGAGCTGCAGCTTCTCTGTGACTGCCCTACGCCTGTGTATCCTCCCAGCTGTAAGATTCAGGCACACTTTGAGTGATTACGATCGCGTCCTCCCATCAGGACCGATCGTGGGTTTGAAAACAGCGTTTCAGCGGGGCTATTCTGGGCATGCTGATGCGAGCTCTTCTTTTCTGGTTGTGCTTGCTCCCCTGCCCCCTGGCTGTGCTTGCTCCCCTGCCCCCTAACTGTGCTTGCTCCCCTGCCCCCTGGCTGTGCTTGCTCCCCTGCCCCCTCGCTGTGCTTGCTCCCCTGCCCCCTAGTTGTGCTTGCTCCCCTGCCCCTGGCTGTGCTTGCTTCCCTGCACCCTGGCTGTGCTTGCTTCCCTGCCCTCTCGCTGTGCTTGCTTCCCTGCCCCCTCGCTGTGCTTGCTTCCCTGCACCCTCGCTGTGCTTGCTCTCCTGGGTGTGTGGCTCTCCTGGGTGTGTGGCTCTGGGTGTGTGTTGCTCTGGGTGTGTGTGTGGCTCTGAGTGTGTGTGGCTCTGGGTGTGTGGGGGGCTCTGGGTGTGTGGGGGGCTCTGGGTGTGTGGGGCTCGCTGTGTGTGGGGCTCGCTGTGTGTGGGGCTCGCTGTGTGTGGGGCTCGCTGTGTGTGTGTGTGTGGCTCGCTGTGTGTGTGTGTGGCTCGCTGTGTGTGTGTGGCTCGCTGTGTGTGTGTGTGGCTCGCTGTGTGTGTGTGTGGCTCGCTGTGTGTGTGTGTGGCTCTGTGTGTGTGTGTGTGGCTCTGTGTGTGTGTGTGAGGCTCTGTGTGTGTGTGTGTGTGTGTGTGGCTGTGTGTGTGTGTGGCTCTGTGTGTGTGGGTGGCTTTGTGTGTGTGGCTCTGTGTGGGTGTAAATGCAATAGGTCATGCATTTGCGAGCTATTAAGCTATTGGCATTGTAAATGACAATGCCATTTATTTAACAATTAAGCTATTGGCAATGTAAATGACAGTGCCATTTATTTATGATTTAAAAAAAAATGTCATGAGCAATGCCAATAGCTCTACCTTTAATAATGCTGAGACCATTGCATTGTAAATGCTTGTTAATAACATTTTGGAGATACTGGAAAGTAGAGGTATGACTGTCACCAAATCAAAATGTACATTTTTGAAAACTAGTGTTGAATATTTGGGGGGCACAGTATCTTCTACAGACATTACACCAAAGTGGTTCTAGTAAACGCTCTAAGGGAGGCACCTATACCCCTGAACAAAGATTTGTTGAGGTCTTTTCTTGGAATGAGCGAATACTAAGCGCTCTTCATTTAAGGTTATGCTATTTTGATTGAACCTTGAATGGACTCATGACCAAGAAAAAGCAATACAGCATATTAGTTGCACCTGCTCTCAAGTGGAATGATCCCAATGGGAGAAATATCATCACAGTAGATGCCAGCAGCATAGGATTAGGGGCAGCATTCAGTCAGGTAGTGGATAGCAAAGAATATATACTGTAACCTTCATTTCAAGAGGACTAACTGATGCCGAAAAAATATAAAGCACAATTGAAAGAGAAGTCTTGGCAAGCGTTTGGACAGTAGAAAAAAAAGTTATTTATTGGAAAAGCTTTTGAGATAGTAATGGATAATACACCTCTTTCATTTATGCTTGATAGTTGTAAAGGAATCAATGTTAATCAGACTGCTGTCCAGATTACAAGAATATGATTTGTGGTTAGAAACATATCCGGAGGACTGAACAAAAGGGCTGATTGGTTGTCCAAATAACCTATTGAAGATGTAGCTGAACATGTCAGATCAGGAATGTGTTGTATCTATTGTCAGTGCTTCTAGTGGTTGGGATGGTTCTATTTGTAATAATGATTGGATGGAAGATATGAAAAAAAGATGTAGTTCTGCAACTAATTAAAGAACATGTAGTTAATGGTTTGCCACTGAACAGGAATTTAGATAATACATTAAAAAGTTATAGGCAGGTTGCTGATGAATTGACTATTGAAGAAGACTTACTCATGAGACATGTTTTTGTACCACCTTACACACTAAGGAAAAAAATGTAATAACATTAGCACATGAGGGACATCAAAAAATTGTTGAGAAAGCTTTGTTGGTGGCCAGGTATGGGTTCA
This sequence comes from Lissotriton vulgaris, assembly GCF_964263255.1. Classification (NCBI taxonomy): domain Eukaryota; kingdom Metazoa; phylum Chordata; class Amphibia; order Caudata; family Salamandridae; genus Lissotriton; species Lissotriton vulgaris. Next base: position 1,059,062,255 of record NC_141694.1, on the reverse strand, counting down.
GATGTTGACTCAAGTATTGATAAATGTTTGAAATGTGTGAGATCAGACACGCATTGGAAGACCCTCTAAAGAGAAAATAAATGTAATTGTTTTTCCAGAGGTACCTTGGTTGAACTTAGGCATTGATTTTACTGGTCCTTATAATTCCTTAAATAAAAATATGAGCTTTTTGATACTTGTAACTCACTACTACTCAAAATGGGTGCACTGTGAGTTTAGCTCCACTGTCACCACAGATATCGTAGGTGATTTTTAACAAAAATATTTTGCAACGGAAGGCACTCCCCATGTTTTGGTATCGGATAATGGTACTCAACTGACATTGAAAAAAAATGGTGGATTTCCTTCATAAATATTGTAGTAACCAAGAAAAGACACCTTTATATAATCCTTCCTCTAATTGTTTAGAGGGAAGGGTTCATAGGTTTCTGAAGGAATGTATTCACATGGCTTTATCATCTAATTTGCCTGTAAAGGATTTTTTTTAGAAGAAAGGTTTCAAGTTTTAACAATACCCCACATTCATTAACAGGTTTCTCTCCTTTTTTTCTGATGAGAAAAAGATTAGGTTGTAGGTTAACACCAAAAAAAACAATGAGTAAAACTAAAAAGGGTGTGGCAGAGATTGTGGATAGGAGTTGAAAAGTAAAAAACTAAATTGAACAAAAACAAAAGAAAGATAAGGAGTACTATGATAAATTACACAGAACAAAAACAACCCAACTCTAAGTAGGAGTATGGGTGCTAGTGAGAAAGCAAGTTTGAGTACAAAATGGAGAATCAAAGTTTTCTTCTCCGAAACAAGTTTTGAAAGTATCAGAGAGTGCAGTTTTATTGAAGGATAAGGGATGGTGGAATAATAGTACAGTAGTACTGCTTAAACAGGGCCAAGAAAACATTTTCAATTTCACTAAAATAGATAACCTCTGTAATGATTTCTTTGATTTAAATATCTCTGATGAAAATGTACAGAATACACAGGAAAGTGGTGATGCAAATAATGACTTTCTCTCTTTTTTCAGGATTGAGCAGAAAATATTGTATTTATTTATTTGTGTGTGTTCGGTGGCAAAGGGCACTGTGTTGCTTTCTTTTTTTGGCTGCTTCATGAGAAGTTGTGCTGCAATTGGCTTACTTATGGTGAGAGTCGTGCTGGAATTGGTGAGATGTAATTACGAGTGATGCTGTCATTGGTTGGTTGCTGTGCAAGTCATGCTGTGATTGGTTGACCTTTTCCATAGACACACTTTGATTGGTTGGTTGCTCATTTGTTTTTTTTGTGAGCTTTTTTATTATTCTGAGTCAGAATAATGGGTGCTATATTGAAAAAGCCTAAAGCTCCTAGCGTGACCTATTATCCAGGGTGAGAAGATTCTTCCTGTCAGGCTTTATACACGTGTGTGCTTAAAAGACAGGTATGAGATCACTTTAAACAAGAAGGGCATGTAATTTCCCTTAAAGGGTACCTCAAATAGTGGAAAGCTTAATTTTGCTTTATAAATGTGTGTGGTTAAAAGGCTGGCATGAATTTACTTCAAACAACAAGGACATGCAATTTCCCTTAAAGGGTACATCCAATAGCAGAAAGCTTGATTTTCTAAGACATGCAATGTGTGTGAGAAAGCTGCATCCTAGACCTACACAGTTCGAAGGATTAAATGAATGGGGTCCATTGGCCATAGAAAAAGAAAGAAAGAGGATGAAGATGTAGTTTAGAAATTCTACTGGCCACTTGTTAGAATCCAAGGGTAGCACACAGAAAAAAGTGTGAAGAGAGGATACAATGCAAGGTGGGAGGGTATTCCATACGATAGTTAATGATTCAGAAACAAAGAAAATTGTTGAATCTAAAAATGAAAATTGAAAAAGAGACTAAGGAATTGACTCATATTAGAAAGAAAATGTCCTAAAGAATCTGCTCCTTACACAGATACAGATACAGAACAGAGTTCGACAATACCTGATTTGAATGCAGGCCAACCAGGCACGAATACAGTGTTTGATTCTGCAAGTGCTCATTATGAGAGTGCATTGTCAGTTTTGCCTGGTCCTATTGAGGTTGCAACTGTTGCGGACCCAGTAGTGTCTGTTATTGAAGCTGCAGTTACCACACCACCGGAGGAGAGAGAAAGTAATATTGGTTATTTATAGATTGCATTTTGAGAGATTTTGTAAGATACATTAGAACAAAATATTTCTTGTGTATAAGTCAGAGGAAAGAAAATATTTGATCAGAGAAGCAGTGAGGTGTGCAAATGAAGCTCATGATAATCTTGAAGATTTATCAGAATAATTTTAAAATGATTTAGACAAAACCAGGAGTTTGTGTAAAAACTACAAAATGGAATTGAGTGAGGCAGAAATTGAAAATATGGGTCTCGTGACTCTGTGAATTCATAGCAAAGACTTAGGGCCTAGTTTGAGTTTGGCACAGAGTATGTACTGTCACGAGGCAGAGTACTTTACTCTCACCATGGAGAGGGACTGAAAAAGTTAGAGATGTCCACTGACCCATTGGATGTCTCATAAATTTACAAAAACTAGTTACAGCAATTCCTGTTAATGCATTGAAAGTGTGACAGACTGTTCTGTTAACATGGGAGAGTCCTCCATCAAACTTTCAAATTTATTTTTGTTTAAAAAAAAAATCTCTGGGTGTGACAGACAATAAAACCTTGCCATTTGTGCACCCATTCTAAACACTCCAGATAGGGTAGGTGAAAAAATGACAAAACCTTAAATGGCTCTTACTCCATCGAGCCATTCGGAGGTTTAAGTCAGTAACAGTGTAGTCCTCACCGACCACATACTGAAGGTCCACCAGATTCTACATGAGGCGGGTAGACCTTCATTTTGGCCGAGAGGGTACTCTGTCAACTTTGCAATGATTGCAGTCATTTGAGGAAACACATGGACACGTGGGTAAAGACAGCTAGGTCTAAATGAATAAGATTGATACAGAAAAGGAAAGGAATGGATTATGGTGAGTCAGAAAAAGAACTGGCTTTGACTGAATTTCTTTGAGAAAAGTGCATGGAAGGAAATATGTGCATGTTACTTGGTCGAGGAGTAATGTCTATGGTTTTACACGAATAATGAGAGCCAGTCAAGAGCTAAGGGAATAGTGCAGGCGTATTATGAGAGGCTTATAGAGATTTATAGTAAGTACAGTGGAGTCGAAGAGCAAGAAAGAGGATTAGTGGATTTGTATTGACTTTCATTTTGGGTTTGCGTCACAAACATAATTAAAATATCCTGCAGAGTATGTGTTTTAGTTCACCAAGGGTATTGATGAGATATTCAAGTATGTCAAATACTGTTGCGATTATTTCAACGCCAAGCAGAAAAAGGTTAGAGAGAAGTTCATGATTGAGAAGATGATATAGATTCAGAGAAGTGATAAAAGTCAGACGGTGTTTCCAGATACAGACTTCATGTCAACTGAAGTGTCTGGTGTGAGCGGGGTGCAAAGATTGCAAGGAATTAGGACGAAGAGTGCTATGTTGCAGATGCAAAATCAAGGTAGAGGAACAGGGATTATAGAATAATTCTGAAATTACTGTTAATATCAATGTGCTGAATAAGACCAGTGTTTATGTCTGCTGTAAAAACTGTTTGCTGGAAGCATAAGTTTAGACAGGACCCTGATCAAATCCAAAATTATTTTGACCCCAAGATGTACCAGATTGCAAATCATTCCGGGGAGTAGACTATGTACAAGCACAGCAGACCCCTATACAAAATCTGCAAAACCAAGGGCAGTTCCATACGAATATGAATGTAGCTTCAGTACTGCAGCAAAACATGAGAAACAAAATGACAATCAATCAGTACATTCAACCAACAGCGGACCCCAAAGACTTCAAGAACTTTCGCCCCATCTCTCTTCTCCCCTTCCTGGCTAAAGTCATCGAGAAGACCATCAATACACAGCTGACTGTATTCCTCGAAGCAAACAACTCGCTCGACCCATCCCAGTCCGGATTTCGAGCCAACCACAGCACCGAGACCGCCCTCATCGCAGCCACTGATGACATCAGGACCCTGATGGACAATGGAGAGACAGCTGCTCTCATCCTCCTGGACCTCTCGGCAGCCTTTGATACCGTCTGCCACCGCACCCTAATAACCCACCTCTACAACACTGGGATCCAAGGAAAGGCCCTGGACTGGATCACATTGTTCCTCTCCGACAGAACCCAGAGAGTCTGCCTCCCTCCCTTCCGCTCCGAGGCCACCAAGATCATCTGCGGCGTACCCCAGGGCTCCTCACTCAGCCCAACCCTCTTCCATATCTACATGAGCCCCCTCGCCACCATCACACGCAAACACAACATCAACATCATCTCCTACGCCGACGAAACCCAACTGATACTCTCCACCGCCAAAGCCAACTTCCAGGATGGAATGAAAGATGCCGCAGAATGGATGAAGCACAGCCGTCTGTAGCTCAACTCGGACAAGACGGAGGTCCTCATCCTCGGACAATCCCCATCCGCCTGGGCCGACTCCTGGTGGCCCACGACGCTGGGCACCTCACCGACACCCAACCTGGGATTCATCCTGGACTCCTCCCTCACAATGACCAAGCAAGTCAACGCAGTCTCATCCTCATGCTTCAACACACTGCGCATGCTCCGAAAGATCTTCCGGGGGATCCCCACTGAAACCAGAAAGACGGTCACCCAGGCCCTCGTCACCAGCCGTCTGGACTACGGGAACGCCCTATATGCAGGAACCACAGCAAAACTTCAGAAACGGCTTCAGCGCATACAGAACGCCGCTGCACGACTCATCCTTGACATCCCTTGCCACAACCACATATCCACCCACCTGAGAAACCTGCACTGGCTCCCCGTCAGCAAGAGGATCACATTCAGGCTGCTCACCCACTCACAAAAAGCACTCCACAACATGGGCATGAATAACTCAACAACCGCCTCTCGTTCTACACCCCCACCCGCCAGCTCCGCTCCACCAGCCTCGCCCTCGCCACCGCCCCACGGATTCGCAGAGCCACCACGGAGGAAGATCGTTCTCCTACCTGGCAGCCAAGACCTGGAACTCCCTCCCCGCAAACCTAAGACTGACCCAGGACCATCTCACCTTCAGGAGACACCTCAAGACCTGGTTATTCGAGCAGTAGCGGCACCCCCCCTCCTCCCCTCAGCACCTTGATACCCTCACGGGTGAGTAGCACGCTCTACAAATGTATTGATTGATTGACTTTACTGCTAGAATCCAGGAAGCACGCAGACACTTTGTACCGCTCCAAAGGCAACTACGCGACATGGGAGTGGATTACGCGATGCTGTACCCGGCGAAGCTCCGAGTCAATCGACAAGGGAAATCCCATATTTTCACTGACCCTTCCGTTTTGCAGAAAGCCATTAAGAACTGGGCGAAGGAGCAGGGATCTAGCCCGGAGCAGAGCAGACTGGAGGACACGGAGGGGTCATCGCTGGATAAACAGGACTGAGCTGTAAGCCTGGTAGATATCAGCGTACAGACTGTTATGGGGAGTGGTAGGGCGGGGGTACTAGCTCTTTAAGGGATACCCTGCATGCGTAAACCAGCACTGCTCCAAGGGGTATGGTTGCCGCTAGATGAAGTCTGTTGGGAGCGGAGGGAAAGAGGGGGGCACCAGAGGTTGGGCCTGGCTCCTTTTGATCCGGAGGGCCTGGTAGGCAGCCATGCTGAATAAACTGAAGCTACGGGGAGAAGATGTGGGTAGGGACAAAGCTACGTGTGGTTGGGACGCAAAGTCTGAGGGCACACAATATTTTTCTTATTTGGGTTTTTGGGTTGGATAAAGAGTGGAACACAGTCCTGTGAATCTTGGAAGTGACAATTGCTAAGTGACAAGCTGCACCAATGGTTACGATGCAGAGGGGGGGGGGGGGGGCTGGGCATCTTTGTGGCTATTTGTTGGTTTTTATTTGCATCAGTGAGCTACCTCCGCTCGTGAGTGCCTGGCACTGTACTTTTGCCTTCTTCATGTTGGTTAAGGGTGAGGGTGGTTCGAAGGGGGGGGGGGTGACTGGGGATTCATTCTGCCATGTTGGGGGAGGTCTGCTGTGGGTGGGGGTGACGTTGCAGGGGAAGGGGTGCAAGGGGGGTTTTGTTGGAATTTGTCTTTGTGATACGCGGTTGCTGTATTCTAGGCTGGCATTTTCATATCGTGGCTACAAAATAAGGAAGTATGGCATAATTGATGGCACGTGAAGCATCGTATTCCACTGAGTGTGAAGGTGGGTTGCGGATATTGTCCTGGAATGTGCGGGGGCTGAATGACCATCGTAAGATATGTAAGGTCTTGAATTATCTCCATAGGCATAAAATTGACCTCGCTGTTTTACAAGAGACTCACCTCCCCGTTACAACCCCTATGCTAAGGTTGAGGGCACTGGAGGGTAACATAAACACGGCAGGTTTCACCACCCATGCAAGAGGAGTCATGAGTTGGGCCAACCCTAGGTCGTTGATTGCTCTAACAATGCTCAGAGAGGATCCGGAAGGAAGATATGTTATATCTAAGTGTTGCGGGCGGGGTGTGGAATTCCTGTTGGTCAATGTCTACGGGCCCAATTACGACTGTCCCGAGTTTTTTGGTGATTTGGCTAGGACTGTGTCTCAATATGGAGATCATCAGATACTGCGGTGGGGGGATCTGAATGTGGTTCGGAACCCAGAACTAGACCGCTCAGCGGGCCCGCCTAGACAGCCAACTGCAGCTGCGAGGAAGATAGAGGAAATGATGGTGAGTCTGGATATGTGTGATGTGTGGCGTGTGCGGAATAGGGGGAAGGGGGCTATACACATTACTCAGCGTTCCATGATATACACACGCGGATCGACTATTGGCTGGCATCCACTTCAGTGCTGAGTCTAGTACGGCAATGTAGTGTGTTGCCTCGTACGCTCTCAGGCCACTCTCCTTTGCTATTAGTTTTGAATCCACCTAGGAGGAGCATTCCACCATTTACATGGAGATTCCCTCCATACTCACTACTAGACACTTTATTTCGTGAGGAGATCGCTGTAGCTATAGAAACCTTCTTCGAAAACCAACGTAGGTTTGGTAGACAGTTTCCTAACAATCTGGGAAACCTTTAAAGTTTACATCAGGGGCATTGCTATGACCAAACACTCGGGTGTCTTACGGGCAATTAGGGGGACCCTAGTTGAATTAGAGAAGAAAATTGCAGCAGCTGGAGTGGGAGAGAGTGGAGGGGCAGACGGGAGGATAGACGACGAGATAAAGGTGCTCCTAGAGGAGTACCACGAAACGGCGGACCGGGAAGTGAAACACAGGGGCAAGTATGCCACGGCGCTCTCTTACGGGAAGGGGGAGAGGCCGGGTTCAGTCCTTGCTCGGCTGATGAAGGCTAGGCGAGGCAAGACGCAAGTGTCAGAGATCAAATCGGAAAGCTGAGAACTCCTGACGGATGAGGGGGCAGTGGCAGAACGCTTTAGGCAATATTATGCGGACCTATACCAAACGCGATCTACAGGGGCGGATGACTAGATTAGGGAATACTTGGACTATATACAGCTACCGTATCTCCCGGATACCCACAGGGAGTTGCTGAGACACCCGATAGAGAAAGACGAAAGGATTGAGGCCTTGAGCAGCATGAGGGCTGGGAGTGCTCCGGGGTCAGATGGCGTAACGGTCGCCTTCTATAAGGCATATTCAAAGTTACTTCTCCCACACCTAGCACCTCTGTTTGAAGACATGTTCGAAACGGCACAATGCCGCCTTCGATGAGGGAAGCCATTATGGTTGCCATACCGAAGCCGGGCATGGCTCCAAATGAATGCAGCTCATACCGTCTGGTGTCCCTTCTTAATGTGGACACAGAACTATTTGCGAAAATATTAGCCACTAGGCTGGCGTTGATGTCCCATATCCTGATAGCTCCTGAACAGGCGGGCTTTGTGCCTAACAGAAACCTAATGTATAATATCCGGACTGGTTTTGGAACTATGCAACATGTCCGCCAGGAGAACAAAGCAGTGGCAGTATTCCTAGACATGGAAAAAGCATGCGACTCGGTGGAATGGGTGTTCCTACGACAGGTGCTGACGAGAATGGGACTTGGGGGAGTCTTCCTCCGAATGCTGGGTATTTTGTACCATGAGCCCTCGGCAAGAGTGCGCGTCGGAGATTTGGTCACTGCCCCGTTCAGTATTACTAGAGGCACCAGACAAGACTGCCCCCTCTCCCCGCTCCTATATGCCCTGGCGGCGGAACCACTAGCCTGTGCTTTACAGGAATGCCATGGGAACGAGGGTGTCGGATTCCCCACATATAGAATGGTAGTTTCCACATACGCGGATGACACGCTACTTTATGTTAGGCAACCGGAAGAGAACTTGACGACGGTAATTGGGGAGGTGGTTAGATTAGGCGCGCTGTCCGGCCTTAAGGTCAATTAGGAGAAATCTCTGGTATTCCCGCTCATGCCTGCTACCACAGAATTCGAGCTGGACTACCCCCTTGCTTGGACGGTAGACTCAATAAGATACTTGGACATTCGCCTGCACACGGAGGCGGATATTGTATTTCGGGAAAATTACGGTACGGCCATATCCAAGCTAGAGGATGACGTGGAGTTCTGGATCCGTCTCCCGTTATCCCTGATGGGACGTATATCTATTATGAAAATGGTAGTCTTGCCTCGCTTCCTCTTCCTCTTTACTAATATCCCATTGGTTTTGCCGCGCACCTTCTTTCACAGATTGAGACAACTAATGCTCAAATTAGCCTGGGCCGGTAAGCAAGCTAGGGTGCAGTGGAAGGTTCTTACGCTGCCATACATCTTGGGTGGCCTTGGTGCACCAGATTTTGAGCTATAATACAGGGTAGCGCAGGGTGCGCACTTGCATGCCTGGATCCACGGTGGAGAGGGGGTTCCCTACCTTAGGATCGAACGATTGTTTGTGGCCCCAGTACCCTTACCGGCGATTATCATGGAACAGGTGGACCGCAGGACTGGCATAGTGGATTCATTAAACGCCACAAGACATGCTTGGCATTGGCTTCTACAACATCAAGCGGGTGCTATACTCTATTCACCGGCCATGCCAATTGAATGGATGAGGTGGATAGGTCCATGCACGGAGAAGGGACTGCTTCTAGCGTTGCGATCCATGAAAGTGGAGGTTGCAGGGGATCTATTTCATGAGGGAACTGTGCGCTCGACGGAGCAACTTGTGGGTACGCCAGAGGGCGATACGCCATTGAATAGGTTCCACATCCACAGGGTCCGAATGGCCCTGCGGGCATTATTAGGGGAGGATATGGCTGAGCCACCTGAGATGCCTGAACTAACGGATGTCATTAAGGCTGCCTCTCCTTGCAAAATGGTCACCGCCCTCTATAAGGACGCCATGTCTCATAGAGGACATAAATACACGGCGGCCAGGCTTGCGTGGCAGCAGGACTTGGAGGTTTAGCTGGACGACTCTACGTGGTCTTATTGTTGTTCGAACACTAGGTAAATATCCCTACATGGGAGGCACAGATTGGTGCACTTTAAATACCTTAATAGGACATATTACACTCCGGAGAGGCTCTACAGATATGGTGTGAGAGATGACGCGGAATGTGAGAGGTGCCATGTGGGGGTGGCAGACTTCCTACATTTGGCATGGCTGTGCCCGTTGGTTCATGCGTTTTGGGTGAGTGTCTTCGAAGAGCTGGGCAGAGTGGTTGAGGCTGAATTGGAGTTGGACCCACTCATTGCACTCCTGGGATACACTAAATCGCTCCCAAAAGCGACACGTAGGTTAGTGGATATGGGGCTGCTTATGGCCAAGAGAAGAGTAGCTATGTGCTGGTTGAGGGGACCGGTCCCGACGTTGCAGCAATGGTCCAGAGACATGCTGTACTGCTCCACGCAGTCGGAACTCTATAGTAAGCTGCTCCCCCCCAGAAGTAGACCTAAGACTTTTTGGGGACTATACACTGCATATGTCCAAGGTGCACATGACCCAAGCGAGATGGAGGCAAGGTCTGAAGGCGGCGCGGAAGATGCGGCTGTCGATGAGCCTGCGGGGATCGGCTGAGGTGAGATGCAAGGGAATGATACGTGGGGATGGCTGGATGTGGCAAAGGTTAGAGCAACGGAGGGGGGTGAGAGGGATTTGGACTGTGTGTGGAATGCCTGATGAGATGGGTGTGTATATGGTGTGTCTAGGCGGCTGTGGGTAAGTGGTGTGACTGAAGGGGATGTATAGTCGTTATGTTTTGGGTTCGCGAAGTAGCTGCCGCTTATAATGCCCACGGCGAGGTGATGTATAGGACTACGCCGTCTGCCCGCTCAAGGAAGTTGGCATAACGGCTGTGTTATTGAATGTCCACTTAAAATTTGTATCAATCTGGATGTGGTGCTATCTTGTCATGCCTTGCAAAACAACTAACTGCAGTTGTGATGTTTATCTTTACAATTAATAAAGAGATTTAATAAAAAAAACTTCTCTACCGGCTACTGGACAGTGACACGCCTGAGCTTCCTGTGGACGCCGGCGGAGACTGGAGACCCGACCTGTTGGAGTGTGCTCAAAGAAACCTGTGCTTGCGCGCCCAAGGATTGCAAGGCCCTTACACCAACTATACCCCTCCACTGGCGAATCGCAGAATGGGCAGAGTATCCAAAAAAAAGGATATGAGGTCCTGCGGACGGACGACCGGGGGCAGCACACTGATGAAGAGGAGAGTGCGTCTGAGAGGCAGGCGGAGGGCCCAACCAGAGACCTTACCTTGGCGGACATAATGCAGGCCATCACCTCCTTGTGGAAGGCCCTGGAAACAAAGATGGATGCCATAGGGACAGATCTAGCCCTGCTGAAAGACGAGCATCGCAAACTAAAAGACAGAGTGGCGACTAATGAAACCACAATGTAGGACATTCCAGACACGGTCTCCAATATGCAAGATGCCCTGCAGGCGGTAGAAGCCAGGATCAAAGTGCTAGAGGTGAGAGCAGAGGACAGTGAGGGGCGCTCCCGACGGAACAACCTGCGCATAGTGGGAATGCCAGAGCGGGAGGAGGGGACTGATGCAGTCCAGTACTTGGAGACATGGCAAAAAACAGAGGTGGCCCTGAAGTGCCTTTCCCCTTCTATGCTCTTGAGCGTCCCCACAGAGTCCTGGCTACACCCCCGGCTAAACCGCCTAAACCTGGTGCCCCACCCAGCCCAATGGTGGTGCGACTACTACATTATTGTGATCGAGATTTCCTATTACAGCGAGCCCGGGAGAAGCAGGACCTGCAGATAGGGAACAGCAGGGTGAGGATCTTCCCGGATTATACTAGAGAGGTGGAAAGGCAGAGATCTTCCTTTTTGTCGATAAAACAAAAATTGTGCCAGCTTCATCTCCCCTATGCTATGTTGTTTCTGGCCCGACTCCGGGTGTCTGCAGACACGGAGATACTCTTCTTTCTCACCCCATAAGACGCTTGGGACTGGCTAGAAACTAGATGCGGCAACAAACCACGCTCTCCACATGGGCCCTCGTCGCGACTGGGGTTGGCCCCCTCTTCGCCGCTTCGGGGGGCCCCCTCGCCTGCAGGGCGGCACCAGGAACGCGATAGAGTGGTGAAGGCGGTGGCGGACATTAGCCAGGGAAATGCTAGCCCGACCAACAATGCCACAGACCCTGAGCACAGCAGATCAGAGAGCTCAAGATCGAGTAGTGTGCAGGGGCTCTCGGACAATGAACTGCCGGTCGTCACTCTACAGACGGCGGATGGTATCTTCGGCTGATTGAACTGCAGGTTGTAGGCACAGCGGTTGGTTGATTGCATAATGCTGGCCCTTACTCCAAGGGGGCACGTTTGTATCATGAGGGTTTGCTGAGGGTTCCTTATGTGGGGGGGCGGGAGCCGGGGGGGGGGTTCTGGGTCAATAGAGAGCGGAGCACGCACCACCGCTTTTAAGATTTCTTGTTTGATTACTTCTGTTTGGATGGGGATCTGTTCACGTGAGCCTGTCCTGGGGAGGGGGATTTGGGGTGTTTTTATTTTTGGGGAAAGTTGGATAGGGATCAGGCATGTCGCTACAGGAAGACGCACAGACAGGACCTGGTGATTCTAGAATGGGTTCTCCTGTAGGTATCCATGCATGACCTAGAATGTAAGAGGGATGCACACTATGAGTAGACGACACAAAATACATGTCTACCTGATATGAAGGGGAGTGCAAATTGCACTATTACAGGAAACCCATCTGACACAAACTGAAGGAGCAGCCCTACAGCGCCGCTGGAGGGGGCAGGTATTCCATACCATATACTCAGCTTTAGCAAGTGGGACGCTAATATGGGTGAGGGTGGGGGTCCTCTTTCAATGTGTTCGGCAGATAATAGACCCTGACGGTAGATCTGTGGTAGTGATGGGGCGCTTAAATGGCCGGGATATTACCATAAGGAGTGTCTATGCCCCTAATGATGACCAGCTGACATTCTTCGCTCAACTCACACAGACACTAGCGCAGGCTTTGACTGGTTCCATGCTCTTGGGGGGAGACTTTAATAGCATTACTGACATTAACTTGGACCGCTCTCATCCACCCCTCCCTGACGCTCCTACACACAGAGTAGCGGAAGCCCGACGAAACTGGCAACGACATTGGGGGTTCACAGACAGCTGGAGAGCCCATCACCCGGGGGAGAGGGACTACTCTTATTTCTCCGCCCTACATGAGCTGCATGTGCATTTAGGCTCCATTATTTGATCCCCGGATGTACATGGGGGAATCACACTGAGTGAGTACTTAGCCAGGATGATATCCGACCACAATCCCCTCCTAGTGTCTCTGAACTGGGTGCGAATTCGGCCAACAATCCCGAGCTGACATCTCCGACCCACGGTCCTGGAAGACCAGGTATTTCGAACCACAATAGGCACTGCCATAGAGGAATACTTCCAGAATAATACTAACACGGCCACCCGCCCCCTCGTTGAATGGGACGCGTTTAAGGTGGTTATAAGGGGTGGATGTATTTGCGAGGCGGTGGGAGTATGTAGGACCCTCTTGAACGATGTACAGAAAGCGGAACAACAGCTCTTAGTGGTGGAAAAGGATAGGCCAAGTAAAGAGGACTTACAGGCAGATCTTTTGAGAGCCAAGGAGGAACTAGCAACTCAAGTAGATCGGCTGAGGTGCTTTGACTACAGGGTATATACGCCTCGCATGCTGAGGGGGACAAGTCTGGGGCACTGCTGGCTTGGCTAGCCAACCCGACGCGCCGAGGGACGCCAATCTTAGAGTTACGGCGAGGGACGTGATAACCTATTATGGTCAACAGGCTATAAATGCACAGTTTCTGGAATACTATACTGCCCTATATCGAAATCAGTTTTGGTACTGGAGGGGGAGGGATTCTTGGACATAGAACTCCTCCAAATTGAGGCTGAAGAGGCAGAGTCATTAAGTCGGGATATAGAACTAGGAGAGATCAGGGGTGCCATAAAGCACATGGCCAGGAACAAAACCCCTGGCACAGATGGACTCCGGGTCGAGTTCTACGCCACGTATGTGGACGAATTGGCTCCCCGCTTACAGGCTTTGTATAACAGATCGAAGTGGGACGGCCACCTATCGGTATCAACTAGAGAAGCGATAATCATACCGCTCCTAAAGCCGGACAAACCAGCATGGGATCACACTGCCTACTGGCCCCTTGCTATGCTCAACCTAGACTATAAGATACTGTCGCGTAATGGCTAGTCGTCTGATGCCTCACATGACGACCCTTGAACATGTGGACCAGGTGGGCTTCATTCCATCCCGTAACACTGCCATGAATTACGCCGACTACTCCGGCTGCTGGACGGCCCCGAGCATGGTGGGAATGAGGCGTGCATACTATCCATTGACATAGAGAAGGCCTTCGACAGCCTCAAGTGGCCATATCTTTTTAGAGTGCTGTGTGCTTTTGGGTTGGGTAAGGGGTACGCAGCCTCGACAGCGATACTGCAAGGTTGCGCATGGGGGGGTGATCTCGGAGGCCTGTGCTGTGGGCAGGGGCACGAGACAAGGGTGTCCGCTCTCTCCCCTCCTGTTTGCGTTAGTGATGGAGCCGTTGGCCGTACATGCGCAATCAGGACGGTACTATTGGGGACTGGATGGGGTGGGTCAGTCCCAGTTTATCGCTTTGTATGCGGACAATCTCTTAATGTTCCTGGCCGACTGCGTAGGAGCTCTGCGTGGTGCCAGGGAACTGTTGACCCAGTTAGGACGCATGGCGGGGCTCAAGGTCAACTGGAATAAGACGGCCTTCTTCCTGTTCGCAGTGGTAGAGATGATCCATCGGATGCGCTTGACGTGGCGTGGGAAAGTAGATGCATGACATATTTGGGAGTGCGTATTTACCACACGACCACTGACTTGCTGGAAGGTAATGTTGGCTGGGCGTTGCGCACTACCAGGAGTAACTTAGAATTCTGGGGGACTCTACAATGGGGGATTGTAGTTCCAAGAAATTGTTTTTTTCCGTGGGAACAAAGCTCAGGCCACGGGATAGTAGCCTAGTTTCATCATCTGTTCAGTTTTGACGGAGAGATTGAAGATGGGAATGGTGGCATTGTCCATAGTGGGAATTCCAGCTCCTGCTGATGTAGATGAATCTGATGATACCGTATTCACTGTGGAGGCCCCCATTGGTAGAACCGATTGCGCGTCCGGCGTTCGCCTGCTAGTTGTGGCTGGTATTGACGATTTCTTACTGGTCTGGGTGGAGGTTGGCCGCGTCCGCAGCCCCTGGCTAAAAAACCAGGAGGCAGGAGGGGTGGTGGTCTGGTGGGTGCACTAGGGCCTTCTCCGGGTTCTGAGTCGTCTGCTGAGGTGTTGGATGAATCTGAAAATGTTATCCTTTGATTTTGACGGAATCTACCCCAATTTCTTGTTCTAGGGGGGATATAAGGTGTGTTGTAAAAGTCATCCCCTAGATATGGATAGGTTAGCTCGACCTTATAGTTCTTGATGTCTTTCTCTATTTTGTTCATTTTTTTGTTAAGTTCGAAGGTATTGAAGGTTGTGATGGTGGCCTGGACCTTTTCCAGGAGTGCTTTGGCGTCAGGGATAGTGGAGTCTGCCAATATCAGTTTTTCCAACTCGGCAATCTCTTCAAGCTCTTGGCGGCTATGGGTGATGGCTGTTTCGATGCCAAGCACCATCCAGTGCCGTGAGCACGTGGTGGCCAGATGGCTAAAGCCCGTTCTGAATTTAGGGTCTTGGGTAAAGATCGCAGAAGTATTACGAATCTGGAGGCCAACCGGAATGACACCCAATTTTAGATAGTCAGTCAGCTTACGGGCATGCAATTCCGTTCTGATTTGCTTCTTCTTTAGTCTCTCTAGTTTGTCGAGAAGTACCCTAGAGTTATTGGATATGGGGATAGTAGGGGTTGGAATGGACTGGTCTGAAAGAAGAGAGGGACCGCCCATAAAAGTCTGGATATATTCCTCAGGGTAGGTAAGAGTCTCTTTAGACATTCTAGGTGACCAGATTGTGTCGCCTAGAGTAAGGAGTCCGTTAGTAAACCTAGAAAGTAAAAGCCCACTAGGGGCTTACTCTCGCAGCTGAGCAGCTGCACACAAGTTTGTGAAAAGAACAGGAGTACAACCCATCAACCGCGTTGGGATTGGGGTAAGAATATGTATTTAAACAAACAGTATCCCAGCAGGTATCATTCATTTAGACAATTACAAGGATATGCCAAAACATTATCAATGACAGAAAAAAGAGACTCAGTATATCCATTTTTATGTGCCATTGGCATCAAGATTAAACAAACAAATTAGAAAGGACAGTACTATCAGCACTGGAAGTTAAAATTACACAACCCAAGTTGTACTTGGTGCAAACATGGTGCAAGTGATGTTCACGACAGCAACGCAAGTGACAAACGTGCTCAGCGTGAACGGCGCAAGAAATACAAGTGTACAATATTTACAGTGATAGAATACAGTGTGACTAGATCCTTAATAGGAACAAAATGTTTTTGGTGTTCGAGGGTGGTCACATTGTAGGTAGCGCCTTTTGAATGGGCTGGGGAGTCGACGACGTTTCGATCCAATCAAGTTTGGATCATCCTCAGGACAGGGTTGTAGGATGAAGCAGTGCTGTAGAAAGGGGACAAAGGGGAGTGGAGTTAAGGGGAGATAGGTGCCAAGTATGGTCATCAGGGGACCGTAACTGTACCCTGCTCAAAGAATGCACCAGAATACTAAGGGGTCTTAAGGTGAATATGGGTAACCGAGTAAAAAATGTTTTACCCCATCTAGGCGTTGAGTTTAGGGAAAAACAAGACTGTTATGGGGCCTTGAATGATTATTAGAAACCGGGTGAAACTGCTGTACCAATCAAGATTTGGAGCGTGGGATGTCTGTGACCAAGGCGATCTGCGCCAGCGTATCTCAGAAATGCGCAGAATAGAATGAGCCCGCTTGCGGCATGAAAGCATTCATGGCTCGCAGTATGGGGCTGGGGGCCACAAGGATTGAAAACAGGTGTCTGCACAGGGGGCCGTACACCGTCTGAGCTGCAACCATTATACAGTGTGTGTGGTCCTAGAACTGTAAGGGGGAAAAACGTTTACGCCGTCGCTGTGTACAGCGTGTGGGGCGTAACGCGCGTGGGCTAGCTCAGGGATCGCCGGGGAAGCAAGGCATAAGAGTCCAGGTTACCTGTCAGATGTAAAGGGGTGTTCCGGGGTGTCGACTCAATCGGATGGTAAGATGGAGCAGTGACCTAAGAAAGACTAATATACGGGTGAGGGGGGTCAGTCAGTGGTGACCAGGGGCTAGAGGTGTATAGTGACGCAAGGCGGCATACCTGTATGGCGTCTGTAGTCCCATATACAAATTAGTAATCATGGACCAGGCACCGGCGGTCGAATACAATGTCGTCCGTCCGGTAATTAGGGCGGTGGCACCGCAAGGAGACCGCAAAGGCCAAGGGTTAAGTCTGGAAATTAAAACAAAAAACTAATCAAGGGACGGTGAGTTGGCGTGAGCGGTAACAAGGGGAGCAGAATCATTGCCGCATACCTCTGGCTGCATCAGGGGCACTTCCGGGTCAGTCGGGAGCCTCGGGACGTAGTCAAGGAGACAGTGGTGAACCGGGAAGAAGTAAGGTCCGGGGGCGTGGCAAATGCCATGGGGAGGGCCCAGCGTGAGAAGGGCAGGCATTGTCAGAAGTGACGCAAAGTCGAAGGGGCGTGTAGCACGAAGGAAAAGGCACAGAGGTGCTAACGCAGGGAGGGAAGGGGCGTGTGATAGGGCGGGGCTGGCATGTGTGCTGTCCCGGGGGACAATGTAAACAGTAACGTTCGGAAGGAGTGAAGGATCACAATTAAGTGCATAATCATTATGAAAAGGAAAAATTGGTGAATTATAACAAATCAGTGATACATTGATCAACAATAGCGATTTGGGTAGTTAGGACCATAGGTTCATGAAATTCAATACCTTCATGTACAATTCGTAAGGGTAAGATCAGATCGGTAATGCATTGATCAACAGTTGCAGTGATAGGACCATAAATTCATTTTTTTTTTTTTTAAATATATTTTTATTGCAGGAATTAGTAAAAATTTTTACAAAGTGGACCAGCATTATAAGTTCAATTGGAAATAGTATAACACATCCCATCTCCCCTCGGCAAGACATTCTATTACACAGCCATTCAGCCCACAACCCGAGAGTCGGGCGGCGATTACCAGTGGGGACTCAATAGGAGGTCGAAGCCGGTCCAAATGATCCACAGTCCGTCATCTGCTTTTCTAAACCATCCTACAAAAGGCAAAAGAACCCCCCCCCCCCCCAAAAAGAACTATTAACTAGGCAGTACCCCCCCCAACCCCGCCATCAGTGTACGGAAATAGACATAGAAGGATCCATGGGAGAAACCCTGGAAATGCTACAGACATGTAGAGTGCAATCGCCTATCGGGACTCGGGTCGAGCTGCATCTTCACTGTCGGAGTCGCTGGAAGCGCAATAATCCCTGAGGGCCTGCACTAATGTCTCCCATTCTAGCGCTGCCTCCTGCGCCTTCTCGTTGTGTTGTCTCCTAGCTAGCTGGTATCGCAGCGTGCTTTCCCCCGCCGCCCACTTCAAAAGTTTGCTGTGCCATCGAACCCCCGTTGGACCAACCCTTGCCTTCCAGTTCCTGGTCACCTCCCGCTTGGCAAGGAGAAGCCCTAGATCGATAAATTTACTAGAGATTTTATTTTTGGGGGTATGCGGAAACCAGTGTAGGAGCCCGACCGCCGCGTCAACCGATAAGGACCGCCCCGTTACATCCTTCAGAGTATCCCCCACTTCAAGCCAATAGGAGGACAACCCCGGGCAAGACCACAACATGTGGAGGAGGTCTGCTCCAGGCGCACGGCACCTGGGGCAGTCCGCAGAGTCCGTGGCAAAGTATTGTTGGATCTTCGCCGGGGTCAAATATGCCCTATGGAGTACATAGAAGTGGACCAATTGAAAGCGAGCGTGGCGCGTGCCCTTCCAGGCCCGCCCCATGAGTTGTGACCAGGTCGTCTCCGGGATCTCCTTCCCTATGTCCGCCTCCCAGCGGGTTCTTAAGGTGGTGAGGGGGGTCAGCCCCTCGTTGATCAGTCTGCCATACAGGCAAGTGACCGCCTTGACCGTTCCTGCGGACATCATAACATACTGGCACACCTGAGATGTAGGAGGTTCCTCCAGTCCGTTTTTCCAGTGCGCCTGAATCGCCCGGACCAAGGCCGTGTGCAAAAGAAAGTCGCCACGAGGAACATCGAAGCGGTCAATGAGCTCCCGAAAGGGCAGTAGGGCCCCGTCCTCGAAGAGGTCACCCACCAGCTGCAGACCCGCATCCTCCCAGTCCGCCAGACGTGACCAGTCACCGCCGTGAGGCAGGGCCGTCAACATACCCAGAGGCAGTTCGGGTGCATATGGCAACCGCGGCTGTCCCCGGGCGTGGGCACGGTTCCAGCACAGTCGAATGGTCCTCTCTTCGAGCGTCAGGTCCTGCAAGGCCAGACGTCGCAGCGCGATGAAGGAGAGAACATGCCTAGCCATCCCTGTGCCCCTCCCGGTTTCTGGGCCTCGGAACTCTCTGGCGACCTCCTGGGTGAAGGTCTGCAGCTGCGCCGCCAAGTAATATTTCTCGAAGTCTGGCACCGCTAGACCACCCTCAGCTTTCGGCCTCGTCAGGGTCTTGAGGGCCACTCTCCGGCGGCCCGAACCCCAGAGGAATCCCACCACCATTGATCGTAACAGGCGAAAGGTGGCCGGCGGGATCCAAATCGGCAGCGCACGGAAATAGTATAGCAGCCGGGGGAGCGCCACCATTTTAAGCAGGGCGATCTGCCCCGCCACCGAGAGCGGCAGAGTAGCCCAGAAGTTCATGCTACCACGCAGCGCGCGAGTGCTGTGAGCTATGTTCCCATCCAGGAGGTCAGTCGGGTCGTGGCAGACTTACACCCCTAGGTACTTAAAGCAGTCAGGCTCCCACCTAATCTCCCTGCTGATGTCGGGGCTGGGCGTTCCCTTGCGAACCGGGAACAGACAGGTCTTGGCCCAATTCACCCGAAGGCCCGAGATCTCCCCAAATGCCGTGAGCGCCGATGCAGCCCCATTCAGGGCAGCAACCGGGTCCTCAAGGAAAAGCAACAGGTCATCAGCGTACAGCGAGACATACTGTGGGCCCGATGGTGTCCGTAAACCGTTAAAGTGGGCCCCCGATCGGAGCAGCAGCGCCAGTGGCTCCACCGCTAACGCGAAGAGAAGCGGGGATAGTGAACAACGCTGCCTCGTGCCTCTTTCCACCGGGTATTGCGAGGAGATCAGCGGACCTGCCCGCACCCTGGCCGACGCCGAGGCATACAGTACCGTAGTCCACCTAACGAAGCCCTCTCCTAGGCCGAACCGTAGCAGCACATTTCGCAGGTAGTCCCATTCTAGGCTGTCAAAGGCCTTCTCCAAATACACTGAAAGGACTACCGGGCATGGGGCGTCCACGAGTGGGTCTCCTAGCAAACGGAACAGCCTGCGGATGTTCATGGTTGTGTTTCGCTTGGGAATGAATCCGGCCTGGTCCTCATGGACCAGAGAACGCATGTGACCAAGCAACCTCGATGCTAGTATGCTGCTCAGTATCTTATAATCGACCGTCAACATCGATAAAGGACGGTAGGACGCCGGGTCGGACGAATCCCTTCCCGGTTTGAGGAGGGGAACCACTAAGGCCTCGCACATCGAGCCGGGGAGTCGGCCCAGCCGTTTCGCCTCTCTGTAAACTATCAGCAGCCTAGGCGCCAGGAGGTCAGCGTAGGCGGAATAAAATTCAATCAGAAGGCCGTCTAGGCCCGGGGTCTTATTCCTCGCCATCTTTTTAATGGCGCTGCGAATTTCCCCCAGTTCGATGTTGGAGCCCAGAGCTTTCGCTACGTCCGGTTCCACCGTCGGGAGCTCCAGGGGTCGCAGGTAGTCTTCAATCAGGTCGGGGTCCCTGGCAGAGCGACTGCGATACAAGCGTTCATAGTAGCGCAGGTAACAACTCAAGATCTCAGGTTGAGTGTGTACTTCGGTCCCTTCCGCCGTGCGCATGGACGTCGTTAGAGAGGTCTGGCGTGTGGGGTTAGCTAACCACGCCAGCAACGCGCCCGATCTGTCCCCCTCCGCCAGCGACCTAGTAGTATAGGCCTTATAGTCGAAACAGCGCAACCGCTCGACCTCCGCCGCCACCGCCTCCTTCGCCGCTGCCGTGCGCTCCTAAAGATCAGGATGCCCGGGGCGGAGGAGTTCCAACTCACGGAGTTTCCGATCAGCCACAGCCAAGTCATCAAGGATGATTCGCCGCATGCCCACCTTTTTAGAAATGCAGTAGCCCCTGACCACCACCTTGAAGGCATCCCATTCCAGCGCCCTCGATCCCACAGTACCCCCATTGGACGCGAAATATTCCGAGATTTTATCCTCTAGGTCCGCCTTAAAGACTGAGTCCTCCAAGATCTCCGGGCGCATTTTCCAGGTGGGCACAGCGGGAACCCCGGGAAACCAGGGAAGGTCCAGCAGGAGAGGGTTATGGTCTGAGATAGTCCTGGTCAGATATTCAGAACGGATCGCTGCGGAAGCCAACTCCGCCGAGCCCAGAAACCCATCCAGACGGACGTACAACTCGTGCAGGCCCGAGAAGTAGGAGTAGTCCCTAGTGTTGGGGTGCTGTGCCCGCCAGATGTCCGTAAGTCCCCAGTGTGTCTGCCATTCCCTCCTACCTTTAGCCACACAGCGAACCGGAGAGTCAGGGAGGGGGGGGTGCGAGCGGTCGGCCTCCACGTCCACTATTGAATTAAAATCCCCTCCGAGCAGGAGGGGCCCAGAGAAGAAGTGGGCCAACGAGCCCGATAACCTGGAAAGGAAGGCAAGCTGGTCCACATTAGGCGCATAAACACAGCAAACGTTCAGGTCCCTCCCCCCCAGTGTGCCTGAGATGGCCACGTAGCGACCCTCCGGATCCACCACTGATTTCGTAACCTGAAAAGGAACCCCAGCTCTGATCCAAATCAGCGCCCCCCTGGCATACACTGAGTACGAAGTGTAGAAGACCTGCCCTCTCCACCTACGCTGTAGCGCCGCCCCCTCCGCCTTGTTGAGATGGGTCTCCTGCAGCAGCGCCATATGCACCCCTCTACGCACTAAATAAGCTTGGACTTTGTGACGTCTAGACATAGTGTGAAGCCCCCGTACATTCCAAGTGATGCATTTCACATTAGCAACATCAGCCATTGTCCCATATCGTTCGTGCTGGGTCTCTCCACCTCGGTCCCAACAAAGAGAGAGCAACAGTCAACCCAACACTGATGGCGGCCATTTTCCCCAACCAAAAAACAACTCCAGTCCGAACCAAACCCCTGCCCACCCTCCCCAGAACAGGACCCAAATAGTACCATCTAGTTTCCATTAAAACCATATTCCCAACAATCCCACAATCCCCAACTAATCCTGCAGTCGCCACCACAGGAAGGCCTTAAGGGCTAGGTGCGGGCTGGGCGCCGGCATTGGGCCCTCGACTCTCGGGCTACCGAGACTAGAGTGAGCCCGAAACAAAAAGCTATGTCATGAGCAGGGCACCCCACCCCTATTTCCACCGGAGTTCACGAGCAATCGTCTACCCCTGCCACCCCCGCTGTGGACCCCCACCCAAATGGAAGTAGCTCACCCCGTCATCCCTGTCCATCCAAAATGTCCTCAACCGAGTTTGGCGTGATCACCGGCGTGTGGACACTGTCGGTCACCGATTCCTCCGAGTCTGTTGGTGCCCCCTCGCCTCCAAGGTCCGTCTCCTCCATAATGGGGCCATCTCGTGAACCAGATAGCGTAGACAACACCTCCAACACTCCCTTCCGCTCCGCCGACGTCTCCACAGTCGAAGGTCTGCCTGTCTGCCCACGGCGACTCCGAATCCTTTTGGACCGCCGTCGCTGTCCAGGTTCTACTGCCAACTGAGATGACGAGCTGAAACCATCTTTACCAGCCCTATAGAGTTCGAGCCAGCTACAGACGTCCTCCGGGGAATCAAAGAACTGAGTCTTGTCATCAACGATTATGCGGAGCCTTGCGGGAAACAGGAGCGAATATTAGATGCCCTCGCTCCGGAGTTCGCGCTTGATCGCCAGGAAAGAGTACCGTCTGCGCTGGGTCTCATACGTGTAGTCCGGGAAAATGTTCACCTGGCTATTCTCCACCTTGTAAGGGCCATTGTGTCTGGCGGCATTAAGGATGAGGTCTCTGTCCCGAAAATGCAGCAAACGAGCTACCACCGGTCGCGGGGCACGGCCCTGTTGCGGCGGCCTCGCCGGGACTCTGTGTGCTCGCTCCAAGGTGTAGAAGGAGGACAGGCCTTCCGGGGCCACTGTGTCCCGGAGCCAAGCCTCCAAGTAGGCCACCATATCGCCATCTTCAATCTTTTCCGGCAGGCCCACCACTCGAATGTTATTCCGCCTATTGCGTCCCTCCGCATCCTCCGCTCGCCGCTCCAGGGCCTCAATCCGGGACAGGGCATCCTTCACCGTCGCGGCCAGGGTCTTCTGTGCTGGCTCCAAGGTCTTTACTGAGCCCTCCACTTCCTTGACTCTGTCCGAGAGCTTGCCATGGTCCGCTCTAAGGAGGCCCAGGCTCGTCGCAACCTGGGCAATGTCCTGCTGAAGGGCCGAGCGCGTAGTCGCGATCGCCTCTAGGACCCGGTCGAATTGTTGTTGCAAGTGAGGGCTACCAGAGCTCTCCGGGTCTCCACGATCATCTTTGTCCGGCGCCTCCTAATCCGAGGCAGCCGGGGTGGTCCCCTTGGGTCCTCTCGGCTTTCCCATGGCGCAGGAGTCCCACGGCGAAAAGCCAATCAAAGGCACCTCCGAATGCGGGCGTCGACTATGTCTCTCTCGGCAGGTTGTCGTTGAGCCGAGGGTCGACGATCCCGGCCTCCAGGACCTGTTGGTCTTCCGCAACCTCGGGCCGCGCCACCACCGCGTCGCCGGAGGGCACTGAGGAGGAGGCGGGGACAATCGGCGCCAGGTCGGGCAGGCCTGCTTGGCCGATGAGGATCTGGAACGAGAATCACCAACACCCCCGGTGATTCTGTGGCGCCAAGGCGCCGTGCTGCCCATGGAGTTCAGGCACTCTGCGGGGTGCAGCCGGGTGCGGCGCAGGGGGTCGGCTCGACACACAGGGCCACCAGACGTCCGTGTTCTGAGGACCACGATAGTTCGGTCTCCCGGCCGACCAGGATCGGTCACCGTGCTCTAGTACTGATCAAAGCGACACCCAGTCCATCACATCATAAGGAGATGGGAGGTGGGGGGTGCGCCGTGCCCAACGATGCTCCGCCGGATTGAGGGTCTCGGCCAAGAAGACGAGAAGGTCCGAGCGCCATCTTGGGTCTCACTCCGCGGGTCCCCAAACTTCGTTTTTTTGCCGGGACAGCTTGTTTACGAGTTGCACCGGGTGCCGCAGCAGGTCCCACTCGGTCCGATCATCGGTTTGCGGGGACTAGGGTGCCCCGCGGACTCCGATCAGCAGGATCAACACGGGCTCAGTCCCGGAGCCGAGCTCTCAGGCGACCATCGCCATCGGCGTCCAAGCCACGCCCCCGATAGGACCATAAATTCATGACGTACATTATATTCATGCACAATTCACAATGGAACCTAAGGACGAGGTCAAACATTGGACAATGACAATTTTGAAAGCCAGCGTTGGACATTTGGCTGCAACAGTGATACAATTAAGCCTGAAGCAGACATTGCGGGGCAAGAACAGAGTCAGTAGTGGATGGTGGATAAAGAGGTGGAGGTCAGTATGAAATAGTACAGTTGGGGTTTATATGGCAATGGTACTATTCCATTCATCTAGGGTGTTGAGCCCTTGATTGACTGAGTCACAGTATGTCATCCACTTACATTCATATCGATTAAGTATGTTGTGAATGTCACCTCCTTTGATTGGTAAAGAAACTTGTTCTACAACCTGCCAAATCATATCTGTGTCCTTGTGTCCCTTCTCTAAGTAGTGTGTGACCAAAGGTGCTGTGATGGTTTTACAGTTAATACGGCTCTTGTGCTGGATACTGCGGTTCTTTACCATCTGGGTGGTTTGGCCGATATATACAAGGTTGCAGGGACATTTAATGGCGTAGATGACATTAGTAGACCGGCAGTTGGTGAAATTACTCAAATTATATGTTTTGTTCTGGTAAGCAAAAACCTTAGAGTTGATGGTAAGGTCACAGACCGAACAATTTTGGCATTTGAAGTGGCCAATAACAGGTGGGAGCCCCCATGCTGCTGTCAAAGTGTTTCTGTCGGTAGCTTTGTTGGGCCAAGTAATGGCATGTACCAGATGAGTAGCCAGGTTGTCGCCTCTCTGGTATGAAAAAAGTGGTTGTTCTTGAAATGGTTTAAGTGCCCGCAGTATAGGCCAATTTTTCTTTATGATCTTAGCCACTTGGTTGCTTGAAGAACTAAATTTTGATACTAACGGAATCCTCTTCATTGGTTTCTTGATTTGTCGGGTCAGCAGATGTTCTCGGTGGCAATACCAAGCCCTCTTTTTAGCTCTTGAGACAAGTCGTTTAGGGTATCCGCGAGCAATGAGTTTGTTGGCCAATATTTCAGACTCGCGGAAGTAGTCGGCCCGCCATTTGCAATTGCGCCTAATTCGAAGGAATTGGCCGTAGGGTAGACCATCGCGTAGCCCGCGGGGGTGGTAGCTTGCATATTGCAAGAGAGTATTCCTCTCTGTGGGTTTACGAAAGAGACGAGTCCAAAGTTTGCCATCCTCTGCGTGTATTGTGACATCCAGGAAGGGGAGGTCATTTGTTCTACAATCGCTGGTAAATGTCAGATGTTCCTGCGAGTTGTTAAGCCAATCGATAAAGGCAGTGAGACCAGATTTGGTGCCCTTCCACAATAGTAGGATGTCATCTATGTAACATTGCCACAAATTTATATTAGACAAAAACGGATGAGTGGTATGCAGAATATGGGAGGTCTCCATATGATGGACAAACAATATGGCAAAATTAGGGGCAAAACAAGCTCCCATGGAGACGCCTTTTATTTGCAAGTAGAAGGTCTCTCTGTACAGGAAGTAATTATTTTGTAATGCAATCCGTAGCAAGTCCATGATGAAAATGGTAGGAAACCGGTTGGGTCTTGGTCTATTGTTCAGTATGGATTCAATCACTTGCAGGCCCTCTGCGTGTGGAATGTTGGTATATAAGGACTCAATGTCCAATCTCACCATCAATTCGGTGTCCATGTCAAATGCTCTGTCTTCGATGGTATTAATGAGGTCCATAGTGTCCCGGATAAAGGTGTTGGTAAGGGGGACAAACTCTTTCAAGATGGCGTCCATGAATTTGCCGAGCGGCTCTAAGACGGACCCACAACCAGAAACGATGGGGCGTCCTGGGGGATTGATGTTATCCTTGTGTATTTTCGGCAGGACGTAAATAACCGGAGTCCTGGGATGGGGGTTGTTAAGGAATTGGTATTCTTTTTGGGAGATAATGTTGGTTGCTTTTGCCTGTTCCGTGACAGACCAAATCTTCTGTTGGATGTCTGTGAGAGGCTCTTTAGAAAGGGGTCGGTAGTGGTTTGCATTGTTGAGTTGACGTTTGATTTCAGAGTCGTATTGTTCAGTACTCATCACCACTATCCCGCCCCCTTTATCCGCTGGCTTGATTATGATATTATCTTTATTTTTCAAGTTCACCAAGAAGTCTTTTTCTTGGCGTGAGATGTTATATGGAACATATTGATATTCCGTTTGTAGTTTGGCAGTTTCCAGCAGGACTAGTCTCTCAAACGCCAGGATTTTAGGCGGCATAGTAATGGATGGTGGATTGAATGTAGAGGGGGGATGGAAACGTTGTACGTTCAAGTCTGTTGAGTCTGGTTCATCAAAAGAAGAACATTAGGATGGGGTCCTTGGGCTTGTTTAACGACCCACCGGGTACATGCCCTACTAACACTTGAAAAACTAGAAAAAGTACCAGGGAGTCATAAAGAAACCACGAAGCTACTTTGAAAACCACAAAACCCAATACTGTGTGATAGTTAAAGTGACGTGACTATGTGTCATTCTGCACTCAAAATTCCTTCTTGGAAAAAAGTGCCCATCAGTTCCCGCCTGATTCCGCCCTACATCATTTGGGCTCTCCTTACCCAGGAGAAAATGCAGTATATCTATCAGTGTGGTAGTGATAGATTGACTTCAGAAAATGTCTCTGGTAGGAGTGTCCGAGTATTAATGCGGGTTACTGAAATACAGTGCCAAATTAAATATGTGAAAAATTGTGATGTTAAAATTGGGTAGCTATTGAGTGGATGCAAACAATTTTAATCAGTTCCCTCAAAACTCCCAATATTAAAATGTGAAAAAGCAAACAGATTTAACATAATATCTGTTTATACACCTGTATATTTTTCAACTTCGTTCAATCTTCTCCACTCAATTTGGTAGGAGGAAAAGCATCACCCCACCTGGCCAATCAGATTGCACAGAGGGACGTCTGGTGTACCGACAGGAAGAGCGGTGCTCCTCCTACCTGAGCAGCGGCCAGGTGGGGTGATGCTTTTCCTCCTACCAAATTGAGTGGAGAAGATTGAACGAAGTTGAAAAAAATACAGGTGATATTTTTCCTTTATTTCTCACACAGTAGCCAATAAAATCAAGGTCCTGATGAAAGCAGTGACATATCAAGTCACATTTGCTGAAACATGTTGACCATACTGTATAAACAGATATTATGTTAAATCTGTTTGCTTTTTCACGTTTTAATATTGGGAGTTTTGAGGGAACTGATTAAAATTGTTTGCATCCACTCAATAGCTACCCAATTTTAACATCACAATTTTTCACATATTTAATTTGGCACTGTATTTCAGTAACCCGCATTAATACTCTGACACTCCTACCAGAGACATTTTCTGAAGTCAATCTATCACTACCACACTGATAGATATACTGCATTTTCTCCTGGGTAAGGAGAGCCCAAATGATGTAGGGCGGAATCAGGCGGGAACTGATGGGCACTTTTTTCCAAGAAGGAATTTTGAGTGCAGAATGACACATAGTCACGTCACTTTAACTATTACACAGTATTGGGTTTTGTGGTTTTCAAAGTAGCTTCGTGGTTTCTTTATGACTCCCTGGTACTTTTTCTAGTTTTTCGAGTCTGGTTCATCAGCAAAAAATAGTTTTAGTCGTATTCGACGAAAGAATCGCAATAAGCTGGATTGTAGTTCCAAGAAATTGTTTTTTTCCGAGGGAACAAAGCTCAGGCCACGGGATAGTAGCCTAGTTTCATCATCCGTTAAGTTTTGACCGAAGAGATTGAAGATGGGAATGATGGCATTGTCCATTTATTTTTTTTTTTTTTTATTTTTTAACAGACCTTTATTGTTCGAAATGCTCTGTACACAGCTGTCAGCTTACAACCCCTCAGGGCCAGCCGCGCAAATCAATCACTATATACGCTTTGTTAAATTAACACAGCCTGTAGACCGACAACCCTGGGGTTCGGCGGCGTAAGGTGTCACATTGCAGCATTTCTCAATCAGCAAAACAATTAGCAATACAGGTGTATAGGTCTGTAGGTTTTTCTTATTTATTTTGTTCTAACAGTCCTTAGTAACAGAGCTATCGTGTCACTCACACATGCCGCCAGAAGGATAGTGGCCCGTGCCTCCTAATGAGTGTTTTGGGCAAGTATGTTGACAAAATCCGCTTGCCATGCTGGCTCGAGTGTGAATATCAGAAGATAAGGCTGTGCGGCATCGTGAGTGCATTGGAAAGCGAGTAACTATGTGGCGTATTGTTTCTAATAGGGGAAATCAACGTTGGCAGGGGTGTCCAGGTAGGAACACCTCAGCAATGGCTGTCGCCTTCGAAGGCCCCATGATGTGCTGTGTTCAGGAACTAACTATAAAAAGAGCCTGGTCAAAGAAAAGCAAAGGAAAATGGGACCGGCACATCAATAAAACATCAGAACGAGAACATTGAGAGTATGAGCTATAGGGAGGGGGAGTGCGGGTAGTCGTATCCATGTGATCTAGGGAAAGGAGTATGTTGTCATTGCGTCAGCCTTGATCCAGAGGGCTGGTAGGAGGTAGTGTTTTGTGGTTCGCATGTGAGGCAATGAGATAGCGGGGGGGTTCCAATCTCCATATAGGTGTACCCAGCCAGACAGTAAATCTTGGGTCGTGAGGTAGTCCTCGGTCAGGGTGTATATCAAGGATGGGGCATGTGGGTGCATGGGGGGGGACAATGAGTGTGGCACTGCTGGGCAATCAAGCACGTACCGTGCATCTTTTCAGAGTGGGGGTGCAGCACGGGCGGTGGTCAGTGTCGTATGCGCAGCTCAACAGCGGTGTGTGGGCGCGAGGGGGGAAGGCTAAATGAGCAGGGAAGGCTGGCGTGCGCTGGCGCACCTCGTAGCATCCATTGCAGAGGGGGGGGGGGGGCGTGGGGGCAGAGCACGGATCTCTTCACGTGATCCCCTGCTCTATGCATTTCTGTTGAAAGGAGTGGAGGATGTCATCCCACTGCTGAGCAAGTGGGAATTTCCTACGTCCTGCCGTCTCCTCCCGCCACAAGACTGCGCTCTCCGCTTGCGCCCAGTTCGTGAGGGATAAGCTCCAATGTCGTATGTGTGGGGGCGTGTCAGCTTTCCATCGCTTGGTGAGCAGCCGCTTGGCCGTGATCAGTCCGAGATCCCAGTATCCGGCCTGCACCCTGTTCAGCTTAGTGCGTTGTACAGTCCCAATATGCAGGCCTCCCAGGTCCTCGGCACCCGCTCGCTAGTGCAATGCGTGAGTAGTGCCATCACCTCATCCCAATATTGCTGGAGGTCAGGGCATAGCCAGAGCATATGGAGAAGGTCCGCTCCTACCAGGGTGCAGCGCTTGCAGGCGGTGTCCGTGACTGAAAAATATCTGTTTATTTTGTCTGGGGTGAGGTATGCCCGATGTAGTATGTAGAGCTGTATAATTTTGAAGCGGGGATTACGCGGGATATTAACCGGCCCAGCCAGTACCATTGCCCACTCCTTGTCTGACCAGTCCCTCCCCCGATCTGCCGCCCATTTCCCTCTGAGCTGCACGGTGGTGGGTTGAGTGTGAAAGAGGAGAGCCTGCGCTAGCCAGTGTATTATGTGGGAGCCATTGCTCATAACATGAAGGTATTGCATAAAGAGGTGCATGGGTAGCTCTGTGGACACGTCACCCCTGGCGGCAGTCAGCGTGCGAACAAGGGACGCATGCAATAGGAACTGTCCAGCTGGGAGAGACGTATCCACCGCAAGGTTTGCGAAGGGGAGGAGATCGCCATCGGAGTATAGGTCTCCCAGCGTTTCCACCCCCGCGGCCGCCCATTTGTCCAGTATTACAGTCGTTAGCGCTCCAGTTGCTGTCGGGGTATCCAGTAGGGGGAGTATGGGGCCTATGGTATTGTCGTTTGGGTGAGACGTAGGCAGCGCAGGAAGCATCTGCGCGCTAATGCAAGATACAGCTGCGAGGGACGGGGGGTCTGGGTCAACGGATGAAACAGTAAATGGATTTGGAGTGGAGTCCAGACACTAGTGTCGGTGGCGGTGTCTCCCAAGTTTTTACCGCCAGCCATCCCGACACCCACTGCATCTGCGCCGCCAAGTAGTATAGTTCCATGTTGGGAACTGCCAGTCCTCCTGCTTCAGTAGGCATATACAGCTTCGACAGCGCAACGCGTGGTCGGCCCCTGTTCCAGATCAGGTCGCGAAGCAGGGCTTCAAGGTCTCGGAACACCCAGTTGGGGACGTAGGATGGAATATTGGCGAAGTAGTACAACAGCCTAGGCAGAACTATCATTTTTGTCAAAGCGACTCGACTGGGGACGTTCAGCGGCAGAGTTTTCCAAAACCCAATTTGCGACCAGATGGAAGCGATCGCCCGCATCAGGTTTCCCTCTAAGATATCTGCAGGGTTTCGGTAGATGTGGATACCCAGGTATCTGAAAGTCGTGGGATACCACTGTAGTCTCTCGCCACCTAGGTGTATCTCACTCTCGGGAGCATTCGGGTTAAAGGAATAGGCCCCTGACTTGGCCCAATTAACCTTCAAGCCCAACATCTCCTCAACGGTGCGGAAGATGTCAGCAAGGGACGCCGGGACATCAGTCAGGTCCCTAATATAGAGGAGAAGATCGTCCGCGTAAAGTGATACCGCATGATGGCCATCCGCCATTGGAATACCCCATTACCCACCTTGGGACCTGAGCATCGCGGCCAATGGCTCCACTGCCAAGGAGAACAGCAGGGGCGACAGGGGGCAGCCCTGTCTAGTTCCCCTCTGCACGCGAATAGGGTCAGAGAGTAGTGTACCAGTGCGGACACGAACCGAGGGCCTGCGGTACAATAGGCCAACCATGGTTTCGTAATCGTCCCCCAGGTCGAATTTATCCATGACTGCCCGTAGGTATGGCCATTCCACCGAATCAAATGCTTTCTCCAAGTCTAGCACCAGACATCCGGCGCGTGGCCATTGGTGTGTGGCGTATTCCTGCATGCGGAACAAACGGCGAATGTTGTAGGAGGTGTGGCGTGTTGGTACAAACCCGTTCTGGTCGTGATGTACTAGGGTCGGTACCAGGGGGGCCAGTCACCGGGCTAGCGCGGAAGCGAGGATTTTGTAGTCCGTATTAAGGAGGGCCAGGGGGCGGTAGGATCCCAGTCGCTTGCCGTCTCTGCCGGGTTTGAGCAGGGATATGAGGGTGGCCTCATTAAGTGTTGGGGGGAGGGAAAAGTCTTCTGTAGCCGCAGTGTACATTTTTAACAATTGGGGGATGAGGATGTCTGAGCCAGCCTTATAGAATTCAGCTGGTAGGCCATCCGGGCCCGGAGATTTGCCATTAGAAAGGTTAAAAATGCTATCACGGAGTTCCTCGGGGTCCAGTGGTGCTCCGAGGTCATTCTGCTGTGCAGTCGTTAAGGTAGGCAGTTGCAGGGGTGAGAGATACTCAACTATGTCAGGCAGCGGAACACTCAACCGGGAGCAATATAATCCCGAGTAATGATCCACGAACGCTTCATGTATTTGGCGCTGCGTGTAAAGCAACCTACCTCCCTCCGTCTGTATCACTGATATGGGAGCTGTGCGGTCCTCACGGGCTATCAGCCAGGTCAACAGCTTACCCGGTCTGTCACCCTGCCGATGTGTGCGGGCAGAGATTGCCGCAAAGTTAATGTTACGTAAGCGGTCAAGAAGGCGACTGTGTTCCGCTTTGGTCTCCGTCAGGCGATCATCCCCACCTTTCACTGTGTCTTGTTCATGGTCCAGCAGTTCAGTTTCTAGTCGAGTCAGGTCAACCTCTAGCTGTCGTCGCATGTGTCCCTGTGTGCCCAGACAGTGCTCTCGAGCCACCACCTTAAAGGCGTCCCATTCAACCTGGGGGGAGGACGCAGTGTCGGCATTGAGCTCAAAATATTGAGCGGTCTGCGTGAGGAGGGAGTTGCGAAAAGCCGCGTCAAGCAAAAGATCTGGTTGGAGGCGCCAGGTAGGAATAGGTGGGCGAGGGCATTCCCATGCGAGTCAGTGTGTGGGGATTGTGATCTGAATGAGTGCGGTCCATATATTGCGTGTCTGTGACCAGCGGGAGAAGTTCAGTGGTGATCATGTATCGGTCTAAGCGAACACGTAGGGCATGCGCACCTGACCAGTAGGAATATGTTCGTGTTGTTGGATTTCGTGTCCTCCATACATTGTGGAGGTCCCATTGTGC
This sequence comes from Lissotriton vulgaris, assembly GCF_964263255.1. Classification (NCBI taxonomy): domain Eukaryota; kingdom Metazoa; phylum Chordata; class Amphibia; order Caudata; family Salamandridae; genus Lissotriton; species Lissotriton vulgaris. Next base: position 1,059,029,944 of record NC_141694.1, on the reverse strand, counting down.
GGCCCAGTTGATGAGGGTTTTAGTGGTGGTGTGTTTCGGGCGTTGGCTGGTGGTGCGGAAGATCTATCTAGAGTCACATCTAGGACACAGTTATAATCGCCCCCTATGATCCACGGGATTCCATGCCAGGCCGCTAGCGCCATTGAAAGGCGTGCAATGAAACTGCCCTGGTCAGTGTTTGGGGAGTACAACGAGGTTAGTACAACCGGGTGCCCATCAAGTCTGCCTCGTGCAATGACATATCTACCCTCCGTATCTACCTGCGTGTCCATGACTGCCCACGCGGTTCCCGGTCGGATCCATAGGAGCGCCCCGCGAGCAAAGGAGGAATACTCAGTGGCGTAAAGTTGTCCACGCCATTTGCGGCGTAGTGCATGTACTTCTGCCTTACTCAGATGTGTTTCTTGTAACAGTGCTACATGAAATTTGTGTCATTTCAAATATGAATGGATCTGATAGCGCCTCAACGGTGTGTTCATGCCCCTGACATTCCACGTACATATCTTGATTTCAGCCATTGTCACCATACGTTGAAGAATCACCCCCACCTCCCAGTGCCCATCCCCCAGATGCAAACCCCCATTGTTCTCTTGGTAACTCTCCTCCGCTCAGATAAGGTACAAGTAACATCACATGGAGGAATAACCCAGGCAATTCCCCGAGTGTGGCGGCGGGATAAGAATCATACAGTCCAAACATTGCAAAACAATAACAAATACCAAAAGGTCGGCTTCGCAACATGTCGCCGTCCAAACACTCTAGTGAGTTAATGAAGCAATACAAAGCTAGGAGGGTGGTAAGTGGTCGGCAGCAATAACGATATTGTGATATTATTCATAAAGTGGAAAGAAACAGAGGGGGGGTTCGCTACCCATCTCAGGCCGTTAAAGGGCTGCCACGGCCGGCGGGATTCCCCGGGTGTCAACCCATCTGGTGGAAAAGGGGGGAAATACGTCTGTTTACAGTGACCTGTTTCAGGAGAGATGGTACGAAGGCACAGTTCAACGGCAAGCAGCGGTCGTCTCTCACCACCAAAGTTGTGACCCCGGCAATGGAAAAAAAGTGTCTCGGTGTCACCTGGCAAACGTGTGTGAAAGGATAAAGGAGCTACTCACTGCGTCTCGCCGGTGCCAGTATTCGCAGAACAGGGCGATCTCTCCCTCACCCCTCGTCGACAGGCCTTATGTAAAACATGATGCGTTAAGGCCATGTCATTGAGGCGAAGTGTCTTGAAGCTGCAGATTTAGGGGTTCCGGAGGGTTCTGCTTAGTTCAGTAGGTCCGCCGTCTGTGGTGTAATGTCGGGGAGATCGGCGGATTGCTGAGAGTCCGGCAATCCATAGATGGCTTCGTCGTCGCTGGGGAAAGCCCTTGGGCTGGTGTGTGGTGCGGAAGAAGGTGCCGGGGAGCTGCTGATCTCCGATACTTTGCGTAGGGAATCCTGCTGCTCCTGTAGGATCTGGTCCGCTGGGGGGGAACGCACAGCCTCATCTTGTGAATGTTGTGTTGCGGGCGATCTGTGGCGGCGGCGCCGTCTCTGCCCTCTGGAGCGCATCATCGTGGTGGTGCCCTTAGTTGTTTTGGGTGCCCTCTCCACCCCGCCATCCAGCCAGGCCTCAACCTCTTCGGGATCAGTGAAGAAATGGGTCTTGTCCTGTGCCACCACACGCAGTCTAGCCGGGAAAAGGAGGGAATATTTTAGGCCCAGCTGTCTCAATCAGCGTTTCGCCGCAAGAAAGGAGTGCCGCTGTAGCTGCACCTGGACGGTATAATCGGGAAAGAACATCACTGTGGCATTATCAATCCGGATATCACCAATCTTCCTGGACCCACGCAGAATAGCATCTCGGTCCCTGTAGTTAAGGACGCGGAGGATCACCGGTCTTGGGTTGGAACCTGGGGGGAGGGGCCGTGTAGGGACACGATGTGCTCTTTCCACCACGAAATAGGGCGACAGCACACCCTCCGGCAGGAGGCCTCTGAGCCAGTCTTCAACATGTCCAGTGGGATCGGCCCCCTCCCATTTATCCGGTATGCCAACCAGCCTGATGTTGTTCTGCCGTGCCCGTCCCTCCGCGTCCTCTGCCCGATCTTCTAGGAATTCCACCCTGTTCAGAAGGTCACGGACATGTTTCTCCGTCTGACTCACGCGAGGTTCAAGATCAGTCACCGAGCCCTCCAGTGTCGTGGTGCGATCCTGCAGTTTTTTATGGTCGGCTTTTAGATGAGTAAGGTCAATCGCCACATTATCTATCTTGGCTTCCAGGGAGGTGCGAGTCTGTTGAAGAGACGATTCTAGGCGTTCCATTACAGCAAGGACATTGTCCAACTTCGATGCCACTGCGTCGGTACCCATCTTGGGTGGTGACTTACTTTGCTTCCCCTTAAGCGATGTGCCACCTGTGCCCATGCGTGTCCTCACTCCCCCAGACATGAGCAGGATATGGCTTGAAAACGTTCCCTGCGTATGGTTCGTGCGGGTCTGGAGGTTGTAGTTGCAATAAGTGAGCTAGTGTGACCGGGGCAACAAAACCCCGTGTCCCGTGAGGGATACTAAGCTGAGCCCAGGGATAGGTCACAATGGCGGAGTCGTCGAAGGCCCGCCACTAATGCCGCAGGTCACGGGCATTCGGACAACAATATTCGCAACCACGTGGTAGTGGGGCCTCTGTCCGGTTGTGTCCAGCGGACGGCTCAGCTGGTGCCAGTCTCATCAAGCAAATGTGCCTCTCCGGCCAGGTAGTGTCACAGGGCAGCACCTCGACATGTAGCGGAGGTGTCTCCGGGTGGTGTTTACACGTTTCTTTTCCCAACGCACAGTCGTGAATGTGGGTGTGCCTCACTCAACCACCGAGTGAGGCAATGTGGGGGAGATCCCCTGGTGTTAGTGTCGCCGTGGAGGGGACCAGTTATTCGCAATCCCACTCAGGTGCCCAGTCTCCTTACCCCCAGGGTATGTCTTTGCTGTTGGTCGTTTAATAAAGGCATTTTCATCATACTGTAATGATGGCTCAATATGGTGACCCCAACCTCCCGGTCCATACAGTGCCGATGATACGCACCTAGCGTTGTATATGGCCACCATATCTTTAACTCTTCTTGCTCCTACCTTCGCTACGAATCGGAAAATGGCATTTACATTTCTGTTCATTTTAAGGCGAATGTTTTCATATTCCTGTTGCCATTTTCAGAATCCTGCGAAGGTTACCCCCAAAAACAAAATGAATTTACTGTTTGCATTTTTATCCCTTCTAGAAAGAAGCTCCTTCCTGGTTTATTTGAATTTTTACCGCATGACATTACAAATGTCTTAGTTTTGTTAATTTTAAGTTTTCTGTCATTAATAAAAATAGTAAAATTATCTATGAGACGTTGAAGACCAATGGGGGTAGGTGAAATCAAAACCGCATCATCTGCGTAAAGTAAAATAGGGATAGCCGTCCCCTCAACAGATGGTGCGTCAGCCGGGATCTTTTATAGCGTATTGTCCACGTGATTAATAAATAAAGAAAATAAAAATGGCGCAAGTACGCACCCCTAGCGTATACCCCGCTTTCAATAATCAAAAGAAGAGTGTCTTCAGGAAAAGCTAAGCCGTTATAGGGAGCACGAAAACAACCACACTGGGATGTTGAAGAAAGCCCTCACTCACCACCTAGTGATGACATGCTTCATCATCGATTCAGAAAAGGGGGTGGTGATGAACAGAGTGTCTGAATTAAGCAGACCACTCTTACCCAGTCCAAAGATCAGGGCTTGATCCATCACCGTTTTTTAGCTCACTGCACCATCCCAGCTCAGAACCTGGCTACATGCAAATTAGTCTGACCCTGGCCCAGTGCATCATGGGAACAGGGCAGACCAAACTACAAAGCCAATTCTTATACTGGGAAGGTGTAGTGAGATAAATAACGGTGATGGATCAAGCCCTGATCTTTGGACTGGGTAAGAGTGGTCTGCTTAATTCGGACACTCTGTTCGTCACCACCCCCTTTTCTGAATCGTTTTTGACCACTATAGGTGTGGCAGGGTATACTCAGACATGAGTCCCTTTCTCACTGCACCATCAGGATTCAAGCAAGCCGGGCCGAAGACGGCTGAAATGCCAGAAACCAGTCCCCGGTAGCTTGTCTCCTTTCTGGTGAAGAATTGGCTTGGTAGTTTAGTCTGCCCTGTTCCCATGATGCACTGGGCCAGGGACAGACTGATTTGCATATAGCCAGGTTCTGAGCTGGGATGGTGCAGTGAGATAAATAACGGTGATGGATCAAGCCCTGATCTTTGGACTGGGTAAGAGTGGTCTGCTTAATTCGGACACTCTGTTCGTCACCATCCCCTTTTCTGAATCGTTTTTGGCTACTATAGGTGTGGCAGGGTATACTCAGACATGAGTCCCTTTCTCACTGCACCATCAGGATTCAAGCAAGCCGGGCCGAAGACGGCTGAAATGCCAGAAACTGGTCCCCGGTAGCTTGTCTCCTTTCTGGTGAAGAATTGGCTTGGTAGTTTAGTCTGCCCTGTTCCCATGATGCACTGGGCCAGGGACAGACTGATTTGCATATAGCCAGGTTCTGAGCTGGGATGGTGCAGTGAGATAAATAACGGTGATGGATCAAGCCCTGATCTTTGGACTGGGTAAGAGTGGTCTGCTTAATTTGGACACTCTGTTCGTCACCACCCCCTTTTCTGAATCGTTTTTGGCCACTATAGGTGTGGCAGGGTATACTCAGACATGAGTCCCTTTCTCACTGCACCATCAGGATTCAAGCAAGTCGTGCCGAAGACGGCTGAAATGCCAGAAACCGGTCCCCGGTAGCTTGTCTCCTTTCTGGTGAAGAATTGGCTTGGTAGTTTAGTCTGCCCTGTTCCCATGATGCACTGGGCCAGGGACAGACTGATTTGCATATAGCCAGGTTCTGAGCTGGGATGGTGCAGTGAGATAAATAACGGTGATGGATCAAGCCCTGATCTTTGGACTGGGTAAGAGTGGTGTGCTTAATTCGGACACTCTGTTCGTCACCACCCCCTTTTCTGAATCGTTTTTGGCCACTATAGGTGTGGCAGGGTATACTCAGACATGAGTCCCTTTCTCACTGCACCATCAGGATTCAAGCAAGCCGGGCCGAAGACGGCTGAAATGCCAGAAACCGGTCCCCGGTAGCTTGTCTCCTTTCTGGTGAAGAATTTGCTTGGTAGTTTAGTCTGCCCTGTTCCCATGATGCACTGGGCCAGGGACAGACTGATTTGCATATAGCCAGGTTCTGAGCTGGGATGGTGCAGTGAGATAAATAACGGTGATGGATCAAGCCCTGATCTTTGGACTGGGTAAGAGTGGTCTGCTTAATTCGGACACTCTGTTCGTCACCACCCCCTTTTCTGAATCGTTTTTGGCCACTATAGGTGTGGCAGGGTATACTCAGACATGAGTCCCTTTCTCACTGCACCATCAGGATTCAAGCAAGCCGGGCTGGAGACGGCTGAAATGCCAGAAACCGGTCCCCGGTAGCTTGTCTCCTTTCTGGTGAAGAATTGGCTTGGTAGTTTAGTCTGCCCTGTTCCCATGATGCACTGGGCCAGGGACAGACTGATTTGCATATAGCCAGGTTCTGAGCTGGGATGGTGCAGTGAGATAAATAACGGTGATGGATCAAGCCCTGATCTTTGGACTGGGTAAGAGTGGTCTGCTTAATTCGGACACTCTGTTCGTCACCACCCCCTTTTCTGAATCGTTTTTGGCCACTATAGGTGTGGCAGGGTATACTCAGACATGAGTCCCTTTCTCACTGCACCATCAGGATTCAAGCAAGCCGTGCCGAAGACGGCTGAAATGCCAGAAACCGGTCCCCGGTAGCTTGTCTCCTTTCTGGTGAAGAATTGGCTTGGTAGTTTAGTCTGCCCTGTTCCCATGATGCACTGGGCCAGGGACAGACTGATTTGCATATAGCCAGGTTCTGAGCTGGGATGGTGCAGTGAGATAAATAACGGTGATGGATCAAGCCCTGATCTTTGGACTGGGTAAGAGTGGTCTGCTTAATTCGGACACTCTGTTCGTCACCACCCCCTTTTCTGAATCGTTTTTGGCCACTATAGGTGTGGCAGGGTATACTCAGACATGAGTCCCTTTCTCACTGCACCATCAGGATTCAAGCAAGCCGGGCCGAAGACGGCTGAAATGCCAGAAACCGGTCCCCGGTAGCTTGTCTCCTTTCTGGTGAAGAATTGGCTTGGTAGTTTAGTCTGCCCTGTTCCCATGATGCACTGGGCCAGGGACAGACTGAATTGCATATAGCCAGGTTCTGAGCTGGGATGGTGCAGTGAGATAAATAACGGTGATGGATCAAGCCCTGATCTTTGGACTGGGTAAGAGTGGTCTGCTTAATTCGGACACTCTGTTCGTCACCACCCCCTTTTCTGAATCGTTTTTGGCCACTATAGGTGTGGCAGGGTATACTCAGACATGAGTCCCTTTCTCACTGCACCATCAGGATTCAAGCAAGCCGGGCTGAAGACGGCTGAAATGCCAGAAACCGGTCCCCGGTAGCTTGTCTCCTTTCTGGTGAAGAATTGGCTTGATAGTTTAGTCTGCCCTGTTCCCATGATGCACTGGGCCAGGGACAGACTGATTTGCATATAGCCAGGTTCTGAGCTGGGATGGTGCAGTGAGATAAATAACGGTGATGGATCAAGCCCTGATCTTTGGACTGGGTAAGAGTGGTCTGCTTAATTCGGACACTCTGTTCGTCACCACCCCCTTTTCTGAATCGTTTTTGGCCACTATAGGTGTGGCAGGGTATACTCAGACATGAGTCCCTTTCTCACTGCACCATCAGGATTCAAGCAAGCCGGGCCGAAGACGGCTGAAATGCCAGAAACCGGTCCGCGGTAGCTTGTCTCCTTTCTGGTGAAGAATTGGCTTGGTAGTTTAGTCTGCCCTGTTCCCATGATGCACTGGGCCAGGGACAGACTGATTTGCATATAGCCAGGTTCTGAGCTGGGATGGTGCAGTGAGATAAATAACGGTGATGGATCAAGCCCTGATCTTTGGACTGGGTAAGAGTGGTCTGCTTAATTCGGACACTCTGTTCGTCACCACCCCCTTTTCTGAATGCTTCATCATCGGGCCCCACCAAAGAGACCGAATGTCTCTTTGGTGTGCTGCAACGCCAGGATTACTGCGGAGCGGGATAGTGAGTTCAGGGCGTGTTGAGTGCAATTAGACTAGTGAGTGGTGAGGGTATTAAAATAGTCAGTAGTGTATCTGAGGTAATAATTTTTATTCAATGATCACTAAAGACACAAATATTAAAATATGTGAGGAAACAGTCCACTTTAATTTAGTGGTGGGTTCCTATAAGTTAGTCAACATGTTTCTTGCCATCGAAACGGTGTTAATTTACCCGGCAATTCATCAGGACTGTGTGCGATAAACCCTGGCGGTATGGGCACACTAAGGCCCACCCTTACCTAGGGGCGTGAGAGTGAAAATTAAATAAAAGTGAAAAAGTGCAAAAAAATTAGGAATGATTAAACTATTCCTAATTACTCCTGGTTTAGGAGGCTTCTACTTATCGGTTTCTGCACCTGGAAGGTAAAAGGACAGAGACACACAAGTAGGACAGAACAAACACTTAGTAATGATCCTGGTTGTTACTGGTTGTTACTGTGAATATCGTGCTCCAAAGGTGATAGTCATTCTAGCTGTGGTTGAATAGCGCTATGGTTAACACCACCTTTAGCCCCGGGTTCAGATGAACTAGGAGAAGTGCGGTGTACTATTCGTGGTAAGAACTAGGAGTGACTATGGATTAAAAAGGTGAAAATCTTCATAGAAGATCGTCAACTGAGCGATCAATGTAAATGTCATAATGAGATCGCAAACAAATTAAAATGTCTCACTTTAAAGGTGTAGGAAATGAACACCATGGGTCTCAGGAGGGGGGTGGAAGCGTATTCGGCACACCCTGTAAAATGGCAAAGCGTAGGGAAAAAGAAAATGGCATAAATGCAGTGTAATGCCCATTGATAAAATCGAGCGCGATCTGTACTTAGCTTAATAATGATAGGTGGTCTCCACTTACGCCCTTGACGCCTAGCACCCACAGCATGCCTACGTCGCCCTCGAACCGGACCCCGACGATAATGAAGTGGGCTCGGTTTACTGTTTAAAAGCAAAACAGCGAGGCGGTGATTGCTTCTGGGTGGGCGTGGTTGCGCCTCAGTGCACGTCGTCAGACGCGCGTTGCCAATCGGAACGCTCAGGAATCTATGACGTTTGGTCACATGGGGTGTGGTTGCTAAGCGACTTGGGGTAAACAGTAGTCGCGCTAGACACGGAAGTGCTTTAACAGACTCAAGCGGCAGAAATGGGATCTCGCTTGTAAGTGCCTTCGCTTATGGTTAACTGATCTCAGATGGTGAATTGATACCTCCCAGCAGGGAGATCGTGGTATCCCTGTTGTGATAAGGGAAGCAGCCATAAAGTTATGGTAGCAAAGGGATATTACTATAAGACTCAAATTGCGTCCAGTATAATGTGAGGGGCTTACATTATAGAGAGCCTATAGATAGATTGTTAATATTGATTCAGAAATTGTTTGACTCCATAATAGTTCACTTCATCACAGTATTCCAGGGAATATCATCGTTTAGACCTATAAGGTGGGTACCAAGCCTGTATACCCACCTTTGTTCTTTTTCAAAAAGGCGGTTAGGGATATTCATTCCGCCAATCACATGCTCGATGACAGTCCATCGCATGTCGTTGGGAGTGTGGTTCCGTTCCAAGAAATGACGGCTCAGTTTTGTGGTCAGTTTCTTACACCTGATGTTAGAGCGGTGTTCACCTATCCTTTGCTTAACTTGGTGGGTCGTCATGCCTACATAACGTAGGTCGCAGGAACAGGTGATAAGGTAAATGACGTTTTGGGTGTTGCAATTCGTGTGACCTTTCTGTGTCCATACCTTGCCTGACTCAAGCTCAAGAGTTTTGGTGTGTGTCGTGAGGTGACAAACACTACAGTTTGCACAGGGGAAGTGTCCAGTAATTCTCGGTAAGCCCCAAGCGTCTGTGATCGATCTCTCTGTAGTAGGTGCTTCAATTCTGGGTCGAGTATGCACGAGGGTGTCCCTAAGGCTGCGTCCTTTCTTAAAAGAGAATAATGGTTTCTCCCAATCTGTTTTTATACTGGACACAATGCGCCAATTTTTGTTAATTGATTTTTTCATGTGGTTGGACATTGTGCTGTATGTAGTTACGCAGGTCAGTGGTATGGTTTTATTGTCTGTAACCCTGTCTTCAAGGAGAGATTCTCGCGGTTGGTTGCGAGCCCTCTTGTAACCTTTATTCAGTATTTGGGATGGATAGCCTCGTGACTTGAGTTTATCAGTTAGATCTGCGGACTGGATCTTGAAATCTTGAAGATCAGAACAGTTGAGTCTGCAGGCCCAGCTTGAGTTGAACTGTCTCTCCGATCATTTGCCAGTTCAACTCAAGCTGCGCCTGCAGACTCGTCGATACCTCTAGGGTGGCGCATGTCTCCATGGCTGCTCCGGGGCGCAGAGTATCAGGAGATGTTACATCGGGCAATTGCAGACTATCTTTGTTTCAATGCTATAACTTCTCCGTCCCCGGTCATTATACTGGACACAATGCGCCAATTTTTGTTAATTGATTTTTTCATGTGGTTGGACATTGTGCTGTATGTAGTTACGCAGGTCAGTGGTATGGTTTTATTGTCTGTAACCCTGTCTTCAAGGAGAGATTCTCGCGGTTGGTTGCGAGCCCTCTTGTAACCTTTATTCAGTATTTGGGATGGATAGCCTCGTGACTTGAGTTTATCAGTTAGATCTGCGGACTGGATCTTGAAATCTTGAAGATCAGAACAGTTGAGTCTGCAGGCCCAGCTTGAGTTGAACTGTCTCTCCGATCATTTGCCAGTTCAACTCAAGCTGCGCCTGCAGACTCGTCGATACCTCTAGGGTGGCGCATGTCTCCATGGCTGCTCCGGGGCGCAGAGTATCAGGAGATGTTACATCGGGCAATTGCAGACTATCTTTGTTTCAATGCTATAACTTCCCCGTCCCCGGTCATTCTCTGGGAGGATCTTAAACCCACGATTAGGGGGGCAGACATTAGCTATCGCACGTGGAGAAGCAGTGTTGCCCAACGCAAATACGGGACATAGAGGACCGTCAGGTCCACCAGCAATCCCAAGTGGTGGAGGGTTCAGACTCCTGAGCTCGTGATAATATGCTGCATGTTCAGCAGCAACCCCATCAGCTGAATACAGATAGTGCTAACGAGGCCTGGTTGGCGACCCAATATAGGACATATCAATGGGGTAATAAGTCCAGCCAGATGCTCCATAGGCTTTGCCAGGCCAGAGCGTCCCGAAGCAGGTCACCCAACTAAGGTTCATAGATGGCAACATGTGCGCCTCATCCGAGGCTGTGGTTCAGGCCTTTGCCGATTTTTCGCTGCGGTTTATGAGGAATGCAAGATCATTGCCGACTCCCTTCTCCACAACTTTTTTACAGATATCCCTCCTCGTCGCCTCTCGGACGAGCAGCGTGATGCCCTGGACGCACCCATATTCCTCAATGAGCTGCAGACGGCATTCTCCAATACCTACCCAGGACGCACGCCGGACCAAAATGGGTTCCCGTGCGACTTCCTGCGCCCTCACATTGGGATCTTGGACCTTATCTGCTTAAGGCGCTACACGAGGACTCTAAGCAGTGCATTCTGCCCCAGACTGGCGACACGCTGAAATTGTTGTCTTCCTCAAGCCAGGCCGTCCTCCGGAAGTCTTGGGTTCGTATCGACCCATCTCATTGTTGAATTCTGAGCCTAAACTGCTGGGAAAGGTACTAGCCGACTGCCTCCGCACTTGTATCAAAGATCTGGTACATCCAGATCAGTCTGATTTCATGCCAAAATGCTCCACTAATGCAAAAACCACAGTTGATGGACAGAATGCAAAACAATGTCAAACATTCACCCCAGTACAGAGATCTGGGCCTAAATCCATAGTTTTTTTGCACTCCACACCACCCCAGTTCAGACATGGCCATATGCAAATCAGCCTTGACCCTGTGCCTCATGGGAACAGTCCAGCCCGAACTGCCAAGCCATGTCTTTCCTAGACCGGAATAAAGCATCCTAGGACCGATTTTTGGCTATCAGCCGTCATCAGCCAGGATAGCTTGACTCAATTGTTGTTTTTGCATCTGTCACCCCGAGTGGGATGGGTGTGCTCAGACATGAGTCACATGCTCTCCACACCACTGGAGCGAAGCCATGAGGCACAGGGTCAAGGCTGATTTGCATATGGCCATGTCTGAACTGGGGTGGTGTGGAGTGCAAAAAAACAATGGATTTAGGCCCAGTTTTCTGTACTGGGGTGAATGTATGACATTGTTCTGCTTTCTGTCCACCAACTGTTGTTTTTGCGTTTGTCACCCCGAGTGGGATGGGTGTGCTCAGACGTGAGTCCCATGCTCTCCACACCACTGGAGTCAAGCTATCCTGGCTGAAGACAGCTGATAGCCAGAAACCGGTCCTAGGATGCTTGATTCCCGTCCAGGAAAGACATGGCTTGGCAGTTCGGGCTGGACTGTTCCCATGAGGCACAGGGTCAAGGCTGATCTGCATATGACCATGTCTGAACTGGGGTGGTGTGGAGTGCAAAAAAACGATGGATTTAGGCCCAGATCTATGTATGACATTGAATGTATGACATTGTTCTGCATTCTGTCCATCAACTGTTGTTTTTGCATTTGTCACCCCGAGTGGGATGGGTGTGCTCAGACGTGAGTCCCATGCTCTCCACACCACTGGAGTCAAGCTATCCTGGCTGAAGACGGCTGATAGCCAGAAACCGGTCCTAGGATGCTTGATTCCCGTCCAGGAAAGACATGGCTTGGCAGTTCGGGCTAGACTGTTCCAATGAGGCACATGGTCAAGGCGGATTTGCATATGGCCATGTCTGAACTGGAGTGGTGTGGAGTGCAAAGAAATGATGTATTTAGGCCCAGATCTCTATACTGGGGTGAATGTATGACATTGTTCTGCATTCTGTCCATCAAATGTTGTTTTTGCATTTGTCACCCCGAGCGAGATGGGTGTGCTCAGACGTGAGTCACATGGTCTCCACACCCCTGGAGTTAAGCTATCCTGGCTGAAGACGGCTGATAGCCAGAAACCGGTCCTAGGAAGCTTGATTCCCGTCCAGGAAAGACATGGCTTGGCAGTTCGGGCTGGACTGTTCCCATGAGGCACAGGGTCAAGGCTGATTTGCATATGGCCATGTCTGAACTGGGATGGTGTGGAGTGCAAAAAGACGATGGATTTAGGCCCAGATCTCTGTACTGGGGTGAATGTATGACATTGTTCTGCATTCTGTCCATCAACTGTTGTTTTTGCAACGCTCCACTAGACATAATCGCAGACGGGCCCACAACGTAGTGGCGGAAGCTCACCGTCTGGGTCACCCTGTGGCGGTCCTGCTGGCGGACATAGATAAAGCCTTCGACTCGCTGAGCTGGATCTACCTTTTTAAACTCTTAGAGGCCGTCAACCTGGGACCACGTTTCCGGGCCTATGTGAAATTATTGTATACGGACCTTACTGCATCGGTTCGCACGGCCGTATTGCTCGGCCCCATTTGCAGGGGAATGAGGAGGGGTGCCCCCTTCCCCTCTTTTATTTGCCTTGGCGATCGAGCCATTAGCCGCATGGGTGCGCCTAGACGCTGTCTACTAATGAATAAAATACACACAAAAATATGTAAAATACATTTCATAGAATTGTATTAAAAATAAAATTATATAAAATATATTAAAAAATTGTTTACAAAAAGAAATACAAATGTTTACTTTTTGTCCTAAAAAAATAAACAATGAAAATCAAATTGTTTAAAATAAACTAATAATATATTTACTTTACTATTACATGACTATCCTTCAGACAATAGTACACATTTTCAATTATGTTTTAAAAATATATGTATGTTAAAAATATTGCTAATTTTCCAATTCTACTTTACAAATCTATGTTAAAAATCCTTAATTTTACAATTCTACATAAAAAATGTATGTTAAAAAATATTGCTAATTTTCCAATTCTACATGAAACATGACCATTAATAAATATTGTTAATTTTCCAACTCCACAAAAAATGTATATTAAAAATATATTATAATTTGTAATACATTTTGAACAACATCAAAATAATGTTTTTAATATTGTGAGAAAATGTATAACAAATGCAAATGAGAACAAATAAACTGTAAAATAAAAAAAGTGTAATAATAAAAACGTTTACAAGAATAGCTAACATAATTCTCCTTTCTTATTTCATTGTACACACAAAATTAAATAACTAATCAAGAATAAAAAATGTATATGCCTAACTCCCAAACCAACAAAACCAAGGGAAAATGCTGTATAATAAAGCAAAGTGAATTACTATTCAAACTCCAAATCAAAATAAACTCAGGGAAAGTGCTGTATAATAAAACATAATAAATTACTATTCCGACTCCAAAACATAATAAACTCAGGGAAAGTGCTGGATAATAAAACATATTAGAACATTGGAATGTTGGGAGCTCCATTGAAGACAATGGAGTGCTCCCTGCTTCTACGGGCCGGTAAAGGTCCGCATAACAGCATTCCGATGTTCTACAAAGGCCTCTCGGAGCTCGTGGGGATTTAGAAGCCTTTGTTTTATTTGTTAGAACATTCTGCCCTCTAGTGGCAGAATGTTCTAGGAGCCTTATAGCCCTTCGTAGCAGGGCTATAGCGGCTAGTAAAGTCCCGCTCTCTTGTTAAAGCCCCTCGCCTTTGGTTTGGGCCATTAACGCGGGAGCGGGCCTTTAATAGCTGGAATAGCCCGCTACGGTGGGCTATAAGGCTATAATAAATTACTATTCCAACTCCAAAACAAATTAAACTCAGGGAAAGTGCGGGATAATAAATGTATTTAAATTAATATTCCAACTCCAAAACCAACAAAACTCAGGGAAAGGGCTGAATAATAAACCTAATTTAATTACTATTCCAACTCTAAAAAAAAATAACCTCAGGGAAAGTGCTGAATAATAAACCTAATTAAATTACTATTCCAACACCAAAACAAAATAAACTCAGGGAAAAGTGCTGGATAATAGAACATAAAATAATACTATTCCAACCCCAGAACAAACTAAACTCAGGGAAAATGCTGGATAATAAACCTAATTAAATTACTATACCAACTCCAAAAGCAACAAATAGTCAGGGAAAGGGCTTGATAATAAACCTAATTACATTTCTATTCTAACTCCAAAACAAAATAAACTCAGGGAAAGTGCTGGATAATAAAACATAATAAATACCTATTCCAACTCCAAAACAAACTAAACTCAGGGAAAGTGCTGGATAATAAACCAAATTAAATTACTATTCCAACTCCAAAACCAAAACAAGTCAGGGAAAGTGCTGGATAATTATTCAAATTAAATTACTATTCCAACTCCAAAACGAACAAAACTCAGGGAAAGTGATGGATTATAAACCTAATTAAATTACTATTCCAACTCCAAAACCAACAAAACTCTGGGAAAGTGCTTGATAATAAAACATAATAAATTACTATTACAACTCCAAAACTAAAAAAACTCAAAGAAAATTCTGGAGAATAAAATATAATAAATAACTATTACAACTCCAAATTTATAATAAATGAAATAATTATGTTTATAAACTTTGGCCCCCATTAGGATGGCGGCTTGCGGATAACGGTACCGCCCGCCTCAAGGGCAGGGGTCCCGTTGTGTGCATTAGGATGCGCCCGCCACAGTGGCGGATGCATCCCCCATTTTTAACATTGTGGCGGGCGGTGCTCACTGCACCGCCCGCCACAATGTTAAAAATGTATGTGTGTATTTGCATAAATAAAGCGGCAGGCACCGCGCCGTGCCTGCCGCTTAGTTTATACAAATGCTGGGAGGTACCACAGGTACCCCAGTGTGCACCCTCCCACCCCTCCTTCACTCTGGAGACCCGCAGGGGGCCCCCAGAGTAAAGACCGCATGCCTTTGCGTGGCGGCATCGCCGCCACAGGAAGGCATCTGATTTGCCCCATCATAATATGGCTGGCGGTGTCTATTAGACACCGCCACCATATTAATCATTTTCCGCCCCGGCCGCAAGGCGACCGGGGGGCTGAAAAGTGGCAGACGGACTTTCCGTCCGCCGCGGTCCCCCCGCCATTCTAATATGGCAGGGGGGCTATTCAGGAAAGGATGTTGGGCGGATTGACCCGGCCAGGCCAGCGGTGGCTACCGCCAGCCGGGCGGGGGCAATCCGCCCGACATCCTAATGGGCCCCTTTATCTTTATAATACATTTTAAAATGAAAAAAATAATAATATTGTATTACAAAGTTTTTGGGGGGGAAATACATTACAAAAAATATAGAAAAAATGAACTCAAATATAAATATAACCTCAATATTTTTAATAGATTTTTCCAAATTCAAATTTTCATATTTAAAAAAGAAGAAAAAATACTTTTAATAAAAATACATTTTACTGTACAAATGTTTAAAAATATTTCTATTTTGACTAAACAATTTTAAATACACCACAAACATATCCCCTATAAATACATCTCACAAATAAATATTTGGAATATTTAAAAAATATTTTTAAAGTATTATAAATATATATTTTTTAAATTACTCCCCACCCTTATCCCATGAAAAATATTTACATTTTAATCCCAATTCTTTTAATTACTTACCACCCTTATCCCCTATAAACACAACTTCCCGCTCCTAAAATTAAACTAAAGTTTTAAAAATATTAACATTTTAATCCAAATTTTTAAAATTACTCCCCATCCTTATCCCCTACAAACCCAACATCCTGTTCCGAAAAATGTAACAAAAATTTTAAAACATATTTACATTTTTATCCAAATTTTTTAAATTACTCCCCACCCTTATCCCCATAAACCCAACATCCTGCTCCTAAAACTTAGCAAAAATTTTAAAAATACTCAAATTGTAATCCAAAATGTTTAAATTACTCCCCTCCCTTATCCCCTATAAACCTAATATCCCCTCCCTTATCCCCTATAAACCTAACATCCCGCTCCTAAAATTTAAATAAAGAAAGAATACAAAGTTTTTAACATATATTTTTTAAATCTATGAAACATATATGCCCTAGGGGCAGACCATCCGGTGGATTGACCATATGGGTGGCTGTTCATCTTGGGTTCTTGGTCAAAAGAATCAACACCAATTCTTGTGATATTCTGTGTATTCTTTTGACCCGTAGAAACACACCCAAAATAGCGATTATTAACATCTATCTACGTCCGGTTTTGGGTGGTACAGTTTCTCATGTTCTAGAGTCCTTAATTGCCCTATTAAATAGCTTCTCAACTGATACCAAGGTGATAATAGGCGGGGATTTTAATTGCCATTTCGAACCACTCATGGGTGTCCCACAGCTAACAGCAGACGAGGATGACGCCTGCCGGATTCCACCCCCAAACATCTATCCAGTTAAAAACTGGACTTCAATGGCCATGCAGCTCACCACACTAACATATACTTTTTCACTTAGAGCTTGCAATGGCCGCTTTCTGGGGGATAGCCCTGGCAAAAGTACCTATAATGGAATGGGTCACTCGTCAACAATAGATTATTTGTTGGTTAGTATGTCTGTATGGTATCTGATTCGATGTTTCCACGTTTCGGATCGCGTCGAAAGTGATCACTACCCTTTGGTAGCGGAATTGGATGTCCCAAATTATGACGGGGAGCACCAAGCGGCTGATTTGGTCTCTGGTGCGATTAGAATCACACAGGGCGGTAAAAAAATCCGATGGTCTTCTATTAAGTCGTCCCCAGATAACCTGGCATCACTGTATAAAAGCGTAATTCCCTAGTTTGAGCATCTAAATTTATTGTATGAAAATGCTTCCAATCCTGACAATGATGTTAAATGTTTAGCTATACATAAAGAACTGATGCTGACCCTAGCAGCTAGTTTTTCTAAACCTGTAAAATGTATTAACGGACAGGCACGTACCACAAATTCCTGGTACAATCAGTCTTGCAGGAAGGCGAAGACCACCCTAGTTTCTGCCATCAAATCAGGCCATAGGGCTAATATTTTGGCTGCAAGGAATTTTTATAAGAACCTCCTCTCTCATGCAAAATCTGAATGGGAAACAGAGAAATGGAAGGCCATTAAACAAGCGTTAATAGCGAAAGACGCCCGAACCTTTTGGAACTTGGTCCATACAGGGAAAGCAGAAGGGAAGGTAAAACTTGATCCCAATATAGCCGAGGAAGCTTGGTGTGCATATTTTGGTGATCTCTATTCTAACACCGCTTCCGCCCACAATCTGTCCCCTATAACGTTCTCAAGACCGAGTCTAGAATGCCCCACCCCTCCCTTTACTATGTCGGAAGTGACCCTTGCAGTCCAAGGGTTAAAAAGTAATAAGGCCCCTGGGCTGGACAAGATCCCCGGTGATCTTTTTAGAGATGAGCCGAAGATCTGGGTCCCCTATTGACCGTCATATTTAATGCCATTCTTGACGGCCAAGAGCCTCCTAGTACATGGCTGGGGGCCGAAATAATTCCGATTTACAAAAAGGGTTCTCCGCTGGCCCCGTCAAATTATAGACCAATTAGTCTAATTGACGTTATTTAAAAAATCTATGCCAAACTGCTTTTGCAACGCTTGCAAGATTGGATTAGTGAGAACAACATCCTCTCCCACTTGCAAGCAGGGTTCCGTGCCAAAACCTCGACCATTGACCAACTACTACGGCTCCAGGTCCTTTACTGGAAGCATGTGGTGATGGAAGGGGGGAGCCTCTACCTGACATTTGTGGACCTAAAATCCGCATTTGATATGGTGGACAGAAACCAACTTTGGAGCATATTAACAACAATGGGGGTACCACCCTATCTATGTCTCCAATTCAAAAGACTCCATGACGGCACCTATGCAAAGGTTCGCTATGGCAAAAATGGCCAGCTAACAAGAGATTTTCCTATTGAGAAGGGAGTTAGGCAGGGATGTGTACTGGCCCCTACGCTATTTTCCCTCTTTCTAAATGGCCTTGTTGATGACTTAACTAGTGTCCAAAACAGTGATGCTCCTAACTTAGCTGGTGGTAAATTTCCTGCACTCATGTTTGCAGATGACACCCTGCTACTCTCAAAAACACCTATGGGGATGCAGCGGGTGTTAGATCAATTTACCAAATTCTGTAGGGACAGGAATCTGGTAATAAACATAGACAAAACTAAGTACATGGTGTTTAATGGCATTACAACTAATTGCCCTTGCCCAACTATGGATGGACGAGCCCTGGAAAGGGTAAACCATTTTACCTATCTAGGTCTGACCTTAAATGATAGAATGAGTTGGGAAACCCAAATGACTAAGGCTAATCTGACCCTCTCTCAGTCTATGGGGGGTATCCTTAAAGTGCAGAAATCTTGTGTTCACAAGCTGGTCAGTGTACCGCTGGAAATATACAAGGTACAAACCAGATCTTCTACCCTTTATGGGGCAGAACTCTGGGGCCATTGTCCAGCGAACGAGATAAGTATAACAGAGAACAAATTCCTTAGACAACTGCTCTCCTTACCCACTAACACCCCCCTAGTTCCACTAAGGCTGGATACAAATCTGAGGCCAATTGCAGAAGTAATTGCCTCACGCCCGCTTCTTTACTGGCGTAGATTGTGGAGTGTCCCGGAGCTTGAGTGTTATAGAGAAGAATTAAAAATTGTTATGGCTCGCCCGGGTGTGGGGAGGATAAAGTGGTTATCTTTTATAAGGGGGCATGCGTCCAAGATCGGCATGGAGAATCTCTGGTCTAATCCGGAGGACACATGGAAATCTATCTCAAAGAGAACCCTGGCTGAGTCTATAAAACATCATAACCTTGAAGAGGTCTTTCGAACAGCCAGGCCATCTAGTCTCACCGACAGTTTCTTGCACTTTAAGAATGTTTACAGTTTTGAGAAAGAATTAGATGCTATAGAACCTGTCTTAGCAAAAAAATTGTTTCTACAATTCAGATATGGTACATTACCCCTCTACTCCTATTCTGATAAATGGAAATTGGGTTTAGCTCGTCCTTGTCCAGGTTGTAATGATCCGAATGAATCTCTAATCCATGTAATCTTTTTTTGTCCTGCTTATTCTGTCAGCAGGAAAAAATGGATTATACAGTTATGTGTTAACCTAGGACTGAGGAACTATATAGACTATTTTAGAATTTTAAAAACTGATACTAATGCATTGATAGTTACTGCTATTTCTAAATTTTTGTTCTCGATGTGGTTAACTAGACGAAGACTGATCCATGTGTAGTAACCCGCTTATTGTGGGTGGATGGCTCTGTCTTAGTAATAATTAGTTTTTTATCTGTTTTAAAGGAAATTTCTTAGCTTCTGTATCCTATTGTTATGTCTTTATTGTTATATTATAACCGCACGTCAACCGATTACTGCAAATATGCTAATTGAGATCTACAATGCATTGGATGAGTTGTAAATGTATTCTTTTTTTTTTAACTGTAATGTACTTTTATGGTTCATTAACAAACCGAAATAAAGTTGACTTGATGATGATGATAAATATTTGGAATATTTAAAAAATATTTTTAAAGTATTTAAAATATATATATTTTAAATTACTCCCCACCCTTATCCCATGAAAAATATTTACATTTTAATCCCAATTCTTTTAATTACTTACCACCCTTATCCCCTATAAACACAACTTCCCGCTCCTAAAATTAAACTAAAGTTTTAAAAATATTAACATTTTAATCCAAATTTTTAAAATTACTCCCCATCCTTATCCCCTACAAACCCAACATCCTGTTCCGAAAAATGTAACAAAAATTTTAAAACATATTTACATTTTTATCCAAATTTTTTAAATTACTCCCCACCCTTATCCCCATAAACCCAACATCCTGCTCCTAAAACTTAGCAAAAATTTTAAAAATACTCAAATTGTAATCCAAAATGTTTAAATTACTCCCCTCCCTTATCCCCTATAAACCTAATATCCCCTCCCTTATCCCCTATAAACCTAACATCCCGCTCCTAAAATTTAAATAAAGAAAGAATACAAAGTTTTTAACATATATTTTTTAAATCTATGAAACATATATTAACTAATACTAATTTAATAATAAAATACTAGCATTAAAAAAAATCTGTATAATTTACAAAAATATTTTTTACATCAATATTTTTGCATTACATTAAGGGCCTGATTCTGATGCGGGTTGGAAAGCTTACGACCCACTCGGATTGGGAGAGTCCGACCTACAGAGTAAGATGCATCCGGATGCTTCCAGATACGATTCGGTTGGACTTCCATGGACTTCAATGGTAGCATATGATCCTATACGCATCATATTGGGCCCTGGGTCGGGAAGACACGTTCCCGATCCAATTTGTAAGGAGCAAATGCCATTAGGTGGCCTTCCTAACCACATCAGAATCAGGCCCTAGGTGGGAATGTTTTCCAAACCTGCATCAGAATCAGGCCCTAAATTTAATATTTTTAACGACGAGAAAACTTACCTCAATATTTTCCACCATCGAGATTCTTGAGTCAATATTACTGCAATTCGATATTTCCACGTCGATATGCTATCTCTCCACCTTAAAATAGCTGCCAAAAATTTAAAATCTGCTGAAAACGTTTTTGAGTCTGCGGCTCTTGATTATGATTAATCTTCAACAAGGCTCCTACAGCTTTCAAAAATTTCACAAAGAGAGCTGCCAGTTGTGCCGAATCCCCTCTCAAGCACAACTCTAACGCTCCTTGGCAGGTCCGGACATTTAAATTAGACAAAGCCAGAACTTTCTTAACGGATTTAGGGGCATATTACCAACAACTAGCAATAATTATCGCTATGTTTGCTAAACGGCAATATTTTTATCGCCGAGCTGCGGCGATTTTTATCGCTTAGGAACCTTGCTATTATCAAGGTTTATCTCCTAAGCGATAAAAACCGGCCGAAATGCATGAATATCGCTGCAAAGTCAGCGATATTCATGCATTACCGAGCTAATGCTCTTAGCCATGTTATCCACCTACCATTGGATAACATGGCTAAGAACTGCTCAGGGGCAGGTGTTAGCTTTTGGAGATAATCGCGCTTAGCGCGAATATCTCCAAAAGTTGGTGATATTCCAGTCGCTAACATCTTGGCACGCCCACTTTGCATGTCATTAGTGATAAATTTCACTGACATGCAAAGCGGGGCCCAAGATGGTCGCTATCTCCTACTAGCTGTCGCTAACTGGTGTTAGCGACAGCTAGGTAATAGGGAGATCATTTTATCTCCGCTTTCTTGGCTTTTAAAGCCAAAAAAGCGGAGATAAACCCCCTTGATAATATGCCCCTTAGATCCTTGAAGATGCAGAGCGCATGGGTCTAGCAATACTTTGTCATCTGCGTATTGTAATGATTGAATTTTAATTCCGGCAATCTTGGGTGGGAATACCCTCTCACATGCTAGGTGCTCTGGGAGGTCTGCCAAATACAAGTTGAAAGTAAGGGTGCCAAAATGCAACCTTGTTTTAATCCTTTATTTGGTTCAATTTTATTTGTAGTGGACCTTCCCGAGGTGACTCTAATTTTTACCCAAGTATCTGAGTAGAGGGCAATAATTGTTTTTAATAATGTTGGAAAATACCCTAGTTGTTTAGTTTTTCCCACAGTATTGGACGTGATACATTGTCAATCAATCAATCAATTCTTTCTTTATTCGGTTATTGAACATGAATATCCATAAAAGCACAATAAAAATACAGGAATATACAATCACATAATAAATAGGAATCAGTAAAAACCACAAGTATATATACACAATCGTTGTTATCATTCTGCTATTGTGTTACACAGTATTAAGAATTGATTTACGTAATCTAAAAACGTTATTAAAAAAAGCAGAAACTGAAGCAATAGTTAAAACATTGTCTAATTTCTGGATAGCTAAAAAAGCTGGGCGACACTGATTAAAACCCATTATCCTTAATAACGGCAGAATCCATCTTTTCCTTTGGGCAACATAATATTTACAAAATAGCAAAATGTGCATATCCGAATGTTTGGACAATTCATCACAAGGACATTTATTAAGGTCCTTTGTCCAGTCATTTATTTTGGGGTAACTAAAAAGTCTAAATAAAATATTCAATCTAAAACGAATTAGTAGGAACTTTTCAAAGTCTTTCATTTGCAATTTCAAGTATGGCTGGCGTTCGCTAGTGATCAATACAAGTTGGTGCGCCACCACTGTACTTTTCCTCATCTCCAAACAAGATCTTTTATCCTCCAAGTGTAGCATACATTTGTGCTTTAATTCTTTTCTAATGCAAAAACCACAGTTGATGGACAGAATGCAGAACAATGTCATACATTCACCCCAGTACAGAGATCTGGGCCTAAATCCATCTTTTTTTGCACTCCACACCACCCCAGTTCAGACATGGCCATATGCAAATCAGTCTACCCTGTGCCTCATGGGAACAGTCCAGCCCGAACTGCCAAGCCATGCCTTCCCTGGACCGGAAACAAGCTTCCGAGGACCGGTTTCTGGCATTCCAGCCGTCTTCAGCCCGGCTTGCTTGAATCCAGTGGTGTGGAGAGCATGGGACCCACGTCTGAGCATACCCATCCCACTCGGGGGGCCCGATTCACAGAACTAACTTAAGACAAAATCCTAAACTTACTACCATTTTGGTATTCACAGAAGGCACTTACTCATTTTGGTATTCACAGAAGGCACTTACTTATTTCGGTATTCACAGAAGTTAGGAGTCCTAACTTTAGGACTCTTAAATACCTTCTGTGAATACCGAAAGTCCTAAAGTTAGGATTTTTCTCAATTTAGTAGTAGTAAAGTTAGGACTCCTAACTTTTGGACTCCTAAATGCCTTCTGTGAATGCCGAAAGTCTTAAAATTAGGGTTTTCTCAGTTTAGTAGTAGTAAAGTTAGGACTCCTAACTTTTGGACTCCTAAATGCCTTCTGTGAATACCGAAAGTCTCAAAATTAGGGTTTTTCTCAGTTTAGTAGTAGTAAAGTTAGGACTCCTTACTTTAGAACTCCTAAATGCCTGCTGTGAATACAGAAAGTCTTAAAATTGGGATTTTTCTCAATTTAGTAGTAGTAAAGTTAGGACTCCTAACTTTCGGACTCCTAAATGCCTTCTGTGGATACCGAAAGTCTTAAAATTAGGATTTTTCTCAACTTTACTACTACTAAAGTAAGAAAAATCCTAATTTTAAGACTTTCGGTATTCACAGAAGGCATTTAGGAGTCCTAAAGTTAGGAGTCCTAACTTTACTACTACAAAATTTAGAAAAATCCTAACTTTAGGACTTTCGGTATTCACAGAAGGCATTTAGGAGTCCTAAAGTTAGGACTCCTAACTTCTGTGAATACCGAAATGAGTAAGTGTCTCCTGTGAATACCAAAATGACTAAGTGACTTCTGTGAATACGAAAATGGTAGTAAGTTTAGGATTTTGTCTTAAGTTAGTTCTGTGAATCGGGGCCATGGTGACAAATGCAAAAACCACAGTTGATGGACAGAATGCAGAACAATGTCATACATTCACCCCAGTGCAGAGATCTGGGCCTAAATCCATCGTTTTTTTGCACTCCACACCACCCCAGTTCAGACATGGCCATATGCAAATCAGTCTGACCCTGTGCCTCATGGGAACAGTCCAGCCCGAACTGCCAAGCCATGCCTTCCCTGGACCGGAAACAAGCTTCCGAGGAACGGTTTCTGGCATTCCAGCCCTCTTCAGCCCGGCTTGCTTGAATCCACTGGTGTGGAGAGCATGGGACTCACGTCTGAGCATACCCATCCCACTCGGGGTGACAAATGCAAAAACCACAGTTGAGGGACAGAATGCAGAACAATGTCATACATTCACCCCAGTACAGAGATCTGGGCCTAAATCCATCGTTTTTTTGCACTCCACACCAGCCCAGTTCAGAAATGGCCATATGCAAATCAGTCTGACCCTGTGCCTCATGGGACCAGTCCAGCCCGAACTGCCAAGCCATGCCTTTCCTGGACCTGAAACAAGCTTCCGAGGACCGGTTTCTGGCATTCCAGCCGTCTTCAGCCCGGATTGCTTGAATCCAGTGGTGTGGAGAGCATGGGACTCACGTCTGAGCATACCCATCCCACTCGGGGTGACAGATGCGAAAACCACAGTTGATGGACAGAATGCAGAACAATGTCATACATTCACCCCAGTACAGAGATCTGGGCCTAAATCCATCTTCTTTTGCACTCCACACCAGCCCAGTTCAGACATGGCCATATGCAAATCAGTCGACCCTGTGCCTCATGGGAACAGTCCAGCACGAACTGCCAAGCCATGCCTTCCCTGGACCGGAAACAAGCTTCCGAGGACCGGTTTCTGGCATTCCAGCTGTTTTCAGCCCGGCTTGCGTGAATCCAGTGGCGTGGAGAGCATGGGACTCACGTCTGAGCATACCCATCCCACTCGGGGTGACAAATGCAAAAACCACAGTTGATGGACAGAATGCAGAACAATGTCATACATTCACCCCAGTACAGAGATCTGGGCCTAAATCCATCTTTTTTTGCCCTGCACACCACCCCAGTTCAGACATGGCCATATGCAAATCAGTCTGACCCTGTGCCTCATGGGAACAGTCCCGCCCGAACTGCCAAGCCATGCCTTCCCTGGACCGGAAACAAGCTTCCGAGGAACGGTTTCTGGCATTCCAGCCCTCTTCAGCCCGGCTTGCTTGAATCCACTGGTGTGGAGAGCATGGGACTCACGTCTGAGCATACCCATCCCACTCGGGGTGACAAATGCAAAAACCACAGTTGATGGACAGAATGCAGAACAATGTCATACATTCACCCCAGTACAGAGATCTGGGCCTAAATCCATCGTTTTTTTGCACTCCACACCACCCCAGTTCAGACATGGCCTTATGCAAATCAGTCTGACCCTGTGCCTCATGGGAACAGTCCAGCCCGAACTGCCAAGCCATGCCTTCCCTGGACCTGAAACAAGCTTCCGAGGACCGGTTTCTGGCATTCCAGCCGTCTTCAGCCCGGCTTGCTTGAATCCAGTGGCGTGGAGAGCATGGGACTCACATCTGAGCATACCCATCCCACTCGGGGTGACAAATGCAAAAACCACAGTTGATGGACAGAATGCAGAACAATGTCATACATTCACCCCAGTACAGAGATCTGGGCCTAAATCCATTGTTTTTTTGCACTCCACACCACCCCAGTTCAGACATGGCCATATGCAAATCAGTCGACCCTGTGCCTCATGGGAACAGTCCAGCACGAACTGCCAAGCCATGCCTTCCCTGGACCGGAAACAAGCTTCCGAGGACCGGTTTCTGGCATTCCAGCTGTTTTCAGCCCGGCTTGCTTGAATCCAGTGGCGTGGAGAGCATGGGACTCACGTCTGAGCATACCCATCCCACTCGGGGTGACAAATGCAAAAACCACAGTTGATGGACAGAATGCAGAACAATGTCATACATTCACCCCAGTACAGAGATCTGGGCCTAAATCCATCTTTTTTTGCCCTGCACACCACCCCAGTTCAGACATGGCCATATGCAAATCAGGCTGACCCTGTGCCTCATGGGAACAGTCCAGCCCGAACTGCCGAGCCATGCCTTCCCTGGACCGGAAACAAGCTTCCGAGGACCAGTTTCTGGCATTCCAGCCGTCTTCAGTCCGGCTTGCTTGAATCCAGTGGTGTGGAGAGCATGGGACTCACGTCTGAGCATACCCATCCCACTCGGGGTGACAAATGCAAAAACCACAGTTGATGGACAGAATGCAGAACAATGTCATACATTCACCCCAGTATAGAGATCTGGGCCTAAATCCATCGTTTTTTTGCACTCCATACCACCCCAGTTCAGACATGGCCATATGCAAATCAGTCTGACCCTGTGCCTCATGGGAACAGTTCAGCCCGAACTGTCAAGCCATGCCTTCCCTAGACCGGACACAAGCTTCCGAGGACCGGTTTCTGGCATTCCAGCCTTCTTCAGCCCAGCTTGCTTGAATCCAGTGGTGTGGAGAGCATGGGACTCACGTCTGAGCATACCCATCCCACTCGGGGTGACAAATGCAAAAAACACAGTTGAGGGACAGAATGCAGAACAATGTCATACATTCACCCCAGTACAGAGATCTGGGCCTGAATCCATTGTTTTTCTGCACTCCACACCACCCCAGTTCAGACATGGCCATATGCAAATCAGTCGACCCTGTGCCTCATGGGAACAGTCCAGCCAGAACTGTCAGGCCATGCATTCCCTGGACCGGAAACAAGCTTCCGAGGACCGGTTTCTGGCATTCCAGCCGTCTTCAGCCCGGCTTGCTTGAATCCAGTGGCGTGGAGAGCATGGGACTCACGTCTGAGCATACCCATCCCACTCGGGGTGACAAATGCAAAAACCACAGTTGATGGACAGAATGCAGAACAATGTCATACATTCACCCCAGTGCAGAGATCTGGGCCTAAATCCATCGTTTTTTTGCACCCCACACCACCCCAGTTCAGACATGGCCATATGCACATCAGGCTGACCCTGTTCCTCATGGGAACAGTCCAGCCTGAACTGCCAAGCCATGCCTTCCCTGGACCAGAAACAAGCTTCCGAGGACCGGTTTCTGGCATTCCAGCCGTCTTCAGTCCGGCTTGCTTGAATCCAGTGGTGTGGAGAGCATGGGACTCACGTCTGAGCATACCCATCCCACTCGGGGTTACAAATGCAAAAACCACAGTTGATGGACAGAATGCAGAACAATGTCATACATTCACCCCAGTACATAGATCTGGGCCTAAATCCATCGTTTTTTTGCACTCCACACCACCCCAGTTTAGACATGGCCATATGTAAATCAGTCTGACCCTGTGCCTCATGGGAACAGTCCAGCCCGAACTGCCAAGCCATGCCTTCCCTGGACCGGAAACAAGCTTCCGAGGACCGGTTTCTGGCATTCCAGCCGTCTTCAGCCCGGCTTGCTTGAATCCAGTGGTGTGGAGAGCATGGGACTCACGTCTGAGCATACCCATCCCACTCAGGGTGACAAATGCAAAAACCACAGTTGATGGACGGAATGCAGAACAATGTCATACAATCACCCCAGTAAAGAGATCTGACCCTAAATCCATCGTTTTTTTGCACTCCACACCACCCCAGTTCAGACAGCCATATGCAAATCAGTCTGACCCTATGCCTCATTGGAACAGTCCAGCCCGAACTGCCAAGCCATGCCTTGCAACAGAAGGGAAAGCGTTGGATAGCGGGAGGGTAGAAATTACTATTCCCACTCCAAAGAGTGCAACAGTAGGGAAAGTATTCGATAGCGTAGGGGTAAAAATTACTATTCTCACTCCAGTAAGTGCAACAGTAGGGAAAGCATTGGATAGTGGGAGGGTAAAATTACTATTCCCACTCCAGTGAGTGCAATACTTCATATATAAATAAAAATAACATAAATATTAATACCAATTACAAATTAATTTAAATAATTAACAATTTTATATAATATATTAATTAATCAATTATAAAAACAAATACAAATTAATTATTATTAATCATTACCTACTAATACAAATTATTTACCTATTAACAATAAATTAATTAACAATTTAAAATTAATAAAAAATTAGATCAAAAAATTAAATTTAAAAAAATGTAATTACTTACAATTAAATTACTTCCACCCTATTCCCCTATAAACCCACAACCCACTACAGAAAATAAATTAATAAAAGTAACATAATTATCAATTAATCAATTATTTAAAATTAATTTACAATTATATTTTAATTAATTACCAATTAATAATTAATTAACAATTAACTCAAAATAAATACCAATAAATAAATTAAAATATTTAACAATTCATAATTAAATTACTACCCACCCTATTCCCCTCTAAACCCACCACCCGCTACAGAAAATAAATGACTACAATTAACATATTTATCAAATAATCAATTAAAATAAATTACCAATTATATTTTAATTAATTACCAATTAATATTTAATTAACAATTTATTCAAAATAAATCCCAATAAAAAAATAACATATTTAATTTATTATAATTAAATTACTACCCACCCTATTCTCCTATAAACCCGCAACCCACTACAGAAAATATATTACAAAAATTAACATATTTATCAAATAATCAATTAAAATTAATTACCAATTATATTTTCGTTAATTGCCAATTAATTAACATTTAATTCAAAATAAATACCAATATATAAATTAACATATTTAATTAATTATAATTAAATTACTTCCCACCCTATTCCCCTATAAACCCACAACCCGCTACAGAAAATAAATGACTAAAATAACATATTTATCAATTAATCAATTAAAAATAATTACCAATTATATTTTAATTAATTACCAATTAATAATTAATTGACAAATAATTCAAAATAAATACCAATAAATAAAATAACATATTTAAATAATTATAATTAAATTACTTCCCACCCTATTCCCCTATAAACCCACAACCCGCTACAGAATTATATTACGCAAATATTAAAAATAATATTAACTTACTTTCCTCAAATTCGATATTTTTGCTGTCTATATTCTGTCCATTCGATATTTTTGTATTCTATATTCTGTCCATTCGATATTTTGTCCATTCTATATTTTTGATTTGATATTAATGCTATTCTATTCGATATTAATACTATTCTATTCGAAATTTTGGTAGTCTATATTCTGTCTATTCGATATTATGTCTATTCTATATTTTTTACTCGATATTATTGCTACTCGATATTAAAAACTCGATATTTTGACTGTACACCGATTTGGGTCGCAAGGCTGTTGAGGATGTTGGGCGATACAGACCACTGGCGTTTTGGCGACGTCTGTGGACCACACCAGAACTATCCTTATATGCTAAGGCTTTAATGGAAGTTAAAGAGTTAGGTGGTTCCCATAATATCCCCTGGTTAGCTGAAATAAAAACAACATTGATAGACATGGGGGTGGGGGAATTATGGGCTAACCCAGTCTCAGCAATTTTTCCACCTAAAAAGCTTTTTAGGGATGTGTACTGGGATATGATTAAAACCAAAAGATTCACATCCATGGTAGGTAATTCTCTGACAGCAACATTCGTTGTTATTAAGGACGAACCATGCCACGAAGAATATTGGGACACCATAACGAAGCTCTAGATCGTAAATTGTACCATCAACTCAGAGTAGGCACACTACCCCTACGTTAGCTATCTAGCAGATGGAACTCTTCAGGAAGTGATGAATGCCCATTTTGTATGGATCAAGTTGAATCTGTTGAGCACTTCCTCTTTGTCTGCCCTGCGTATCAACAACCAAGACATATCTGGTTAAAACCTGTTTGTTTGTTAATGGGAACTAGATCACCGCAGGTTGTGAGTAGAATATTGAAATATGATACTTCTACTTTAGTGGTTACTGGTGTAGCCAAATATTTGAGCTGGGCATGGGTTCTCCGGATTAAAAAGGTCAGCCCTTAATTTGATGAAGTTTACGACCCTATGGTTACTCTAAGTGGTAGTGAGTATCCTTATGGGAAATGGGTCCTGATTGGAGTACTTATGTAACAGATCATAACCAGTTGTCCAAGTCTTTTTGCCATTTGCACATTTGATATGATTTTAACAACTATTTTAGCCTCTTCTCTATTTATTTAAATTTTTATGAACTTGTATTCTTGAAATTACCAAATTTTAGCCTGTATAATATGATTGATTTGAATGGAATTTTATATTTGTGTAGCATGTCTTTTATGATGAAGAATCGCAATAAAGACTTTTTGACTGATTGGCATTTCATTCAGTGATTCGTGGAGTAAATTGTAAATTGTAAATTGTTGTGTCTTGTAAAGCGCACTGCTACCCGGAGGCCTCGTAGCGCTATAGACCGCTGGGGAACCCGTCCTGGCTTTCCCTGTGAGATAGTCCCTCCTGGGGGTCTCCAAGGTGAAACCAGGCATCCCCGGCGTTTGTGGGGGGCCGTTGTGGAGATGAGGCAAGCTAATGCCCAGAGTTGCCGAGTGTGATCCCTGGTCGGAGTAGGCACCGATGCGAGTATTATCAGTCCGCTGATCCTGGTCCAAGACCCTGCCGCGTCGGGAATCGAACCCTGGTCCCGGTCCGTTCTCTGCACTCGGGTCTGCCGCCTCTAACCAGTGAGCCACACCTCTCCACGAGTAGGGCCCTTTGCCCAGCGCATGGCAACTCTACGTTTGGCGAGTAACAATCCCATTACCACTAGTTTCCTGCTGCTGACTGCTATTTCCTTGTCATATTCCAACAGCGCGGCTGTGGGCTGGGCACCAACTGCTGCCCTGCAACATCGCTCAATATCGAGAATACTTTCCCCCAGAATGTTAAAATACAGGGACAGTGCCATGCCACATGGAGGAACCCGGTTTCCTGCTCCCTGTATCTGTCGCATTTATCTGATTCCCGCAGCCCCTAGCGGAACCATCTGTTGGGAGTGTAATACACCGTATTGATATACTTAAAGTGTATCAGGCGGTGCCTGCCATTCAGGGACACGTGCCTCTTTGCTTAAAAGCAGTATGACCAGCATTTGTCATCTATTATCATATCTAGGTCCCTCTGCCATTCTTGTCTGGCTCTGTGTAGCTGTGATTTCCTGGGTTCCTGAGCTAGGGAATAGTAGTTCCTGCCAATCATGCCTGGCCCTGAAATATTGAAACCTATCCGATGGTGTGAGGCCGTGTGTTCCCTCGGTCAAGTCCTCCATGCTACGCATCACCCCTTTGTGGAAGAAGTCTCCCAATGTGCGTATACCCACGTGCTTCATCGTGAGGAGCACATTACGTACCCTACCTGTTGGAAACCAGGAACATCAATCGAGCGGTATTAGCGGAGAATACATGATCACACCCGTCTGGGCATCTAGCAGTCTGAGCCATACGTGTGCAGTGGAATTGAGGGAGTCCAATACACTGTGTCACTTAAGAATGATCTGCGGTAGTGTGTGGAAGTCTGCAGCGTTTCGCTCAATGAATAGATGTGGCAAGTCTGGGGGCTGTGAATCCAAGTGTATGCGTGGGAGGCCTGGGAGACCCTGTAGTATAACTCTAAGGGGTCTGTCAGGTTGTTGGCGGTGCGGAAAAATGCATTTTTCTGACCACGAGCAGTGTACCTCACGCCCGCCATATTAGAATTGCCAAACATAGCCCCTTTCCCGTCCGCCGCGGTGCAACATGAACCGCTATCAAAGTGCGCCCGCTAAGGCGGCGGTGTGAGCCAATGGAGACTCACCGCCATGCGGAATGACGTCCGCCCCGCTCCACAAATTAGGATGCCCCAAACAGCCAGTCGCACCGCAGCGGAGAAACTGCCCAATCAGAGGCGGCGAAAGCTCGACAGCAGAGCGCAAAACCAGAGTCCCGGTCCACACCACCCGGTCACAACCGCAATGGACCCAGCCCTACACGTTTTTTTGGCGATGTACCTAATACAT
The DNA here is from genome assembly GCF_964263255.1 of Lissotriton vulgaris. Taxonomy (NCBI): domain Eukaryota; kingdom Metazoa; phylum Chordata; class Amphibia; order Caudata; family Salamandridae; genus Lissotriton; species Lissotriton vulgaris. Next base: position 1,058,998,328 of record NC_141694.1, on the reverse strand, counting down.
CACCTGTAACTCATGGACCACTGCGGACGCCGCCGCAGGTACGCAATTACACAACCACGACACACAACTCATGGGCTTTAACAGGGTCCATATCCACATCAGACACCCTGCTGGGGACATGAACACATCCGCAAGTGTACCCACACATGACACACCTACCACCAAGTCATCCCTTCGCATCCAGGATACACATTCACAGCGACCTTGCCGCAATGTTCCAGTCACGTCACCGCAGCGGTGAAGACAAGAGAATACATGCGCACAATGCAGAAGGCAGGGCCAGGGTCAGGCATGGGCAGGGCACAGACACCACAGGACCACACCGCCACCCTCCACACACTAGGCCCCCCTGAAGGGACATGGCATGTGCCCCTCCTGTGCACCCCCATGCACAACAACAAGCCAGGTGAATCCACACCGTGCACCACACACCAAAGAACTAGGGAGATATACACAGCAGGAGTGGCTGCAGAATAACACACAGCACACAAGCAAAGGGCCAGGGCAACACACACACCACAACAACACCACACTCACAAGCACTAAATGAACACACACACATACAAGGAACAAACATCCTACTGGACACACAGCCTGCCAATTCACACAAACACGCCCCACACTGACACACAGACACATACACAGACCCCATGCCACCAGCAATGGAGCACAACAAATAGGGAAGCCAAAGTGAGGTGCACCCAAATGGAAGGCCAAGGAGATAACCACCAAGCATGTGTACATCACATGCAAGACAAGGAACATAGAACAACACCCTCAGCCCATCAAAGCATACATGGCTGGCACAGTGAGTGAAGTCAACCCACAGTCAGCTCAGTGCACCAGCCCAGGGAGACAGCAAGGCAATCCATGTGTAGGCACAGGGATGAAAGAAAGGCCCTGAACTCAAACAGTGAACAGTCACACATATGTATAAAACTACTTCACATGAGCATGCCAGCAGCACAACACACAGGGCCCATGGACACACTCCATGACTGTCAAACACTAGTAGGAATCTACACACATACCCCCCTCACACCAGCAGCACACAGCACCAGTGTCAAACACACCGAAGGGTGGCAATATTTTCCTGTCACTACACAGACAATCAATCACACACCCTGGGGGTAGCCACAAACATCACACACACACAGGGATGCCAGAACCAATGTCTGCACAAAATCAACCGGCAACCACATAACCCAACAGAACCACACCCAGAACCACAACAAGAACAGACATGCCCTGTGTAGCAAAACTGTGGAAAGATAATGGGAGCACAGACACAACAGGAATGCACAACCTCCTCAGTCAGGAACATTGCATAGACAACATACCACAACACAGAAAAAAGTGTACCATCACAGATAAACACAGACACATCAAACAAACAACAGATGCACAGGCAAAAACACATACCAAACACATCAGGACAGCATTGGATGCACACCAGGTAATGACAAGGCAACATACACCCACAGCACTGCATGCACAACAAGCAGTGTGTGCACACCAAGCATAACAGTCCCACACGGCCATGAGTAACACAAGAAGAACCCAGACAACACCAATCAGCACAGCACAAAGACAACATCACACCCAGGAAATGAAGCAGTACTACAGCAAACACACATACATTCAACAGAACACCAACAGATGCACAAGTCTGGGACAACTTGACCAGAGGACTGGGCAGCACACACAGTTGAACTGCAGATGAGCAACCATGACTGCCAAACAGCACAATAACATCACAAATTACCAATTGGGGAAATGTTCAGAGTGGCACATTGCCCCTGGCCAAAGAACTGCACCACAACGCACAGTGTCACAAAGGAAGTGATGAGGAGGCACACACACATGTAAACCAAGGAGACAGTTGACATCTAAGTGTAGTGTAATGCATGTCAGTAGTGGACATGGCAGGAGTGTACCATACACAAATAGAGGGAGTGCAGACTCACAATGGGTAGGCATCTGAAGCACAGATAGGGGATAACATGGCACCACACACAACTAGCCATACTGGAGGCAAAAAGGCACCATGTGACAGCAATGCACGAGAAAACACAACCACAATGGCAATGTGCAGCAGGTCTCCACAAACAGTATCAAGACAGATGGATGATCAACAAAGCACAACACTGACATGCCAGTCACACACTCTGCATACTCACAAGTGACAAAAACAACAAGTAGGAGTCAGACAGAACTGCATGGACACACTAACAGACTGCACAGTGCACAACATACAACTCACACATGGGCATACAACCACATCAACAGGGCTGAACAATCCAAACAACAGACACTCAACTCCTGGGTGACACGTGTGTGTAGTTGACAATGCGGGGGCACACACACATCAACACTCCCTACAAAGTCAACCCCATCACACTTGCACACTTCTTGACCACCTAAGAGCACACATCTAAAGTAAGCCATGGGACCAGGATGACAGGCCATCACAAGATGACCACACACATACACTGCCGGGCACACATAAAGGAAGAACACACATACATGATGACCCTGGCCAGCCTGCCTGCAAACCTGTGGCTAGAATCACACTCTGTGCTGGCAGTGCCCCCCAACCTGACATGTGAAGAATGTAGCTAACATGAACAAATCATGAAAATAACAACTGCATTACATGTAAAATTGACATCATAGCCACCACAAGTATCAGGGTCAGGAAGAACTGAATTCCCTGTCACCCCTGTAAAAAATAGAGTAAGTGAGCCAAGACATTGCAATGTTGAAGTGGCACACAGAACATGGGGCATAATAAACCAGATACACACACCGAAATAATTTTATTCAGTATGGGCACTGCCAAAAAAGACAACACGAGCCACTGTCTTTATTCACATATTGCATAGATAGGCACCATGAGCACAGGCAAGGGCAAAACAGCAAGGTCAGTGGCCAGTTCAGGGAGCACATTATGTCAATGAGAAGCTGCACAGGGAATAGTTGAACACAGCAAAGAGCAACAAGGCCAGTCGGCAGGGCAAAGTGCAGAGCATGTCCATGAGAATCTGCACAGGTAAGGGCAAAACAGCAAGGCCAGTGGCCAGTTCAGGGAGCACACCATGTCCATGAGAAGCTGCACAGGGAATAATTGAGCACAGCAAAGAGCAACAAGGCCAGTGTCCAAAATGAATTGCAGAGCATGTCCATGAGAATCTGCACAGGCAAGGGCAAAACAGCAAGGACAGTGGCCAGTTCAGGGAGCACAGCATGTCCATGAGAAGCTGCACAGGGAATAATTGAACACAGCAAAGAGCAACAAGGCCAGTGGGCAAAACGAAGTGCAGAGCATGTCCATGAGAATCTGCACCGGCAAGGGGCACACTCCAGTGAATGACAAGGCCAGTGGGCAGGGCAAAGTGCCGAGTGAGTACATGAGAAGTGGCACAGGCATGGGCAAAACAGCAAGGCTATTGGTCAGGACAAAGTGCAGGGTCAGTCCATGAGAATCTGCACAGGCAAGGGGCACATAGCAGTGAATGACAGGGCCAGAGGGCAGGGCAAAGTGCAGCGTATGTCCATGAGAAGCTGCACAGACAATGGGCACACAGTAGTGAATGACAAGGCCCGTGGGCAGGGCAAAGTTCAGAGTGAGTACATGAAAAGTTGCACAGGCAAGGGGAAAACAGCAAGACCAGTGGTCAGGACAAAGTGCAGAGTGAGTCCATGAGAATCTGCACAGGCAAGGGGCACACAGCAGTGAATGACAGGGCCAGAGGGCAGGGCAAAGTGCAGCGTATGTCCATGAGAAGCTGCACAGACAATGGGCACACAGTAGTGAATGACAAGGCCCATGGGCAGGGCAAAGTGCAGAGTGAGTACATGAAACGTTGCACAGGCAAGGGCAAACCAGCAAGCCCAGTGGTCAGGACACAGTGCAGAGTGAGTCCATGAGAATCTGCACAGGCAAGGTGTACACAGCAGTGAATGGCAAGGGCAGTGGGCATGGCAAAGTGCAGAGTGAGTACATGAGAAGCTGCACAGGTAAGGGCAAAACAGCAAGGCCAGTGGTCAAGACGAAGTACAGAGTGAGTCCATGAGAATGACAAGGCCAGTGGACAGGGCAAAGTGCAGAGTGAGTACACGAGTAGCTGCACACGCAAGGGACACACAGCAGTGAATGACAAGGCCAGTGGGCAGGGCAAAGTGCAGAGTGAGTCCATGACAATCTGCACAGGCAAGGGGCACACAGCAGTGAATGACAAGGCCAGTGGGCAGGGCAAAGTGCAGAGTGAGTACATGAGAATCTGCACAGGCAAGGGGTACACAGCAGTGAATGGCAAGGGCAGTGGGCAGGGCAAAGTGCAGAGTGAGTACATGAGAAGCTGCTCAGGGAATGTGTGTGATTGTACCTTTCCATGGTCAGCAACACAGTCAGGGGGTAACAATGTGCAGTACAGGCCCACCTCTGTGAGAGACAGGTGTGTGAGGGTGACTACCACTCAGACTTGGCTGTCAGGTGGACTGGGAGCTGGCTGTGTGTCGGGGACAGTTGGAACACTTGACCGGGGAGAGAGCAGCCCAGCTGAGGTATAGCTATCAGTGGCTTGGCAAGCCGAAGGGCTGCTTGGACCAGGTGGGGTAGTGGTGCGTGGAGGTGGAAACATGCTGACGTGAGACACAGTGTGGCTGGGAGATTGTGGAGGGGTGCTTTTCCACTTCTTGGGGAGTCTAAATGGCTTTACTGTCTTGGTAGGAGTGGGAGGTGGGGTGGACATACCAGGCACACTCGCTACCAAAGCTGCATCAGGTGCAGACGCTGGCACTCCCTCTGGGGACGTGCTGGATCCAGCGGAACGCTTCGCCTGGCTTCGCCTTTGCCCTTCCATTCCCTGTTTACCAGGTGTTACCCCTACAGTGCCCTCCTTCTCCTGCTTCACTGGGCTTGGAATGGGAGTCAAGGTGGTGGGTGAATCTGCCTTGGAGCCCTTCTTAGGTGTACCCTTGCCATGCACCACCTTCTCAGTGGGCACCGAAACTGTATGCTTCTCTATGCGAGATGCTTTAGAGACAGGAGAGTCCTTGGCTGGGGATGCCTCTGAGGCATGTGAGCCTGAGGTCTGCTTCTTTGCTTTTTGGGCCTTGCTGTTGCCTGATGGGCTTTTGTCCTTGTGCTCTGGGGTGGCTTTTGTCTTCTGTGGGGATGGTGTCTGCGGCTGGGATTGCTTGGGTTGCTGCTGCTGTGTGCTTCGTGTGCTGTATCGTGACTTTGAGGTCTGTGGAGCGTGGTCACTATCTTCAAACATGGCCACTGCCAGGGGGGTGGAGAAAGGGACCAGAGCTGGACTGTGAGTATGTGCCTGTTGAAGGGCTGCCAACACTGTGAAGGACAAAGACCGGACAGTCCAGTGCAGCCCACCCACGTCTGAATGTATGCCCTCCATGAAAGCAACCACCCGTGCCAATTTTTTGTCGTGGTCAATGAAGGCATTAAGGAGAACTGTCTGGCCTACACACAGCTGGCGCAAAAGGTCCACAGACTTAGCACTTATGTCAGCAGGGGGACCGGGGCAGGGGCAGCGGTGCCTGGGGTAAAGCACTCTCTTCACCTCTTACTGGTGCGAACACGGACAGCACCAGAAGAGGTGGCTTGGAGGGTGGGCACTGGCCGTGGTGTGGTGGAAAATGATGCAGAGTCCTTGTTCCCTGGACCCGCCAACATGGATGCATCACCACTGGCATCAGATGATGTGGTACTTTGCGTCTCAGGCTGGGATTCCTCCAGCAGACTCCTGTCCCCCTCCGAGGCGCTGGTGACATTTGTGTCACTGGGCTCCTGTGCAGCTTTCGTGCTTGTTTCACCCCCACTGGTGCCTATCTCCTGTCCCATAGCAAGAAAAAGGGGACCCCCTCTAGCAACACTAAAGGCCAGGGACCCCTCACCACCCCTCCGTGACCACAAGAGATGCTGCATGAGAGAGAGATGTAGGGTCAGTTCAGTGGCAGCAACATAACAAGCATATGCAAGCAAAGCATCACAACACCACCCTGTGAAATCACATGGTGCTAACTCATTATATTGACTCAAACAGTGCGTGGAAACTTGGAATTCAGGCATAAGTGAGCCATGTGACGACCACACAGCACAACACCCTGCTAGTGGCAGCGTTCAACCAGATACACAAATAGCTCTGAGCACACCTAGGGCCATGAAGGGGGCTCACTACTCCTCACCACTGACAGATCTGGATGGAGCAGGAGGGGACAACACAGACACAGACAAATACATGACATTCCACAATGGCCATGAGCCCATGCCACCCACCATGTTGTACTTCGGGGCCCAACGACTGTTGTACATTGGAGTCAGATGTCTAAGCCTACCAAATCTGAGTTCAGGCAATAGACGCATTGATGAAGGCACACTCAGACTGGGCACACTACTGTTCCCTCCCATGGGATCCCCCAGACTACCCCAATGCAGACGATACCTGAAGACCACGACTCAGAATGCAATGGGAATGCACAGTACTCAAAGGACCTTAGTAAGTACAGGTAGGGCACATGCATAACACCTGCACCCAGCCCAGCAGCCACTTACAAGCCACTGCATCACACTGACAACATCATATAGGCCAGCACTGGCACAGGCTCTGCACACATGCAGCCACTCCCAGCCAAAGTCACCCTTCCCAGAATACTCACCCTTGGCTTGCTGCTGATGTTCCTTCAAACGTGCATCAAGCTCAGGCTGTGTCACGGCCAAGATGCAGCCCATGAGTGGTGTCATGCTGCGCTGTGCCAACCGTCCAGAGTGAGGAAGCAGCCCCAAGGTCATCTCCGCCATGTTCTTTACCACCCGGCTGATGTTGTCCCACCTCTTGTGGCAGTGGGTGCCCCATCGGTTTGAAACACCCAGAGCCCGCACCTTGGCCGCAATGGCCCTCTACACGGCCTTACGCTGGTGTACCTTGAGCTGCAGGCATGGGAGACAAGAGGGGGAAAGGATCAGTGACACAGTGTTATGTACCTACATCTCTCAGTACAGTAGCATGATACTAACTCATCCCAAATCCACAGATATGTCTAACAGAGACAAGAATACATCTCACATGGCACATCTGCATGAGAAAAGCGGATGTAAATGCATGCAGGTGTGAGGGGGAACACAGTCCCTGCACATCTCACACACATGCAGGATGCCATCACGGAAACCCCTGTGTAGCCTGCACACATCTCCTGTCCATTTTGAGGTTGAGCAAGACATATATCACATATCAACATGTGTTTGGGGGTTAGACTCACTGTGTCCAAGACAGCACAGCCCTCAATGTCCCTGCCCTGGGAATAGGTAACTGTGACATGGATGTCACATTGAGGGACATGATCTAACAAATACAAAATCATTTTCACAAGGCCAGTCATGTGCAATCCACAGTGCTGAGATGGCTCATAGCTGGAGTGCAATAAGAAAAGACAGATGAAATACTCTGTAAGTGAAGTGGTGTGTCCTTGTCTTTTTGGGCGGGGACTGTGCAGGCCAGGTGAGCTCATACTGAGATGGACAACAGGGCACACACAGCCATTCAGCCAAGCAATCACTGTCCTGACTCCTGCATGGACAACTTGCTGCGTCACTGTATGGCTGATAAGACAACACAGGTCACTCACACATACATGTGCAGGCAGGGAAACGTGTGGCATAGTGTACACACACCTTCCCCTTGGAGATAACATGTTAGGGAGTGCATGACACAACCCCACACTCTCAGGCACATACTGCATCAGTCCAACTACATGTGTGCCCTCCCTGCACCCCCCCCCCCCACTGTTGAGGACTTACCACGACATTTGGGGCACCATATAGCCTTGGTACTGTGTGGGCACCTTGTCCACCAGAACCTCCAACTCTTCGCTTGTGAAGGGACTGGCACGGATCTTCTCAGTCCTTGCCATCACTGTAGACATGAGACAGCAGCGGCAGAATTGGGTGGTGAGGGGTCCCTGGCAGCAGTCCCTGGAGGCAGCAGCAGATGAGGGGTCTCTGGCAGCAGTCCCTGGAGGCAGCAGCAGATGAGGGGTCTCTGGCAGCAGTCCCTGGAGGTAGCAGCAGATGAGGGGTCACAGGCAGCCGTCCCTGGAGGCAGCAGCAGATGAGGGGTCTCTGGCAGCAGTCCCTGGAGACAGCAGCAGATGAGGGGTCTCTGTCAACAGTCCCTGGAGGCAGCAGCAGGTGAGGGGTCTCTGGCAGCAGGCTCCGGGAGCAGTGGAAATCTGAGGTGTAATGCCTTGACCTCCGGTCCAGGCAGCACTCTCCACCGAAGTTCCCCCAGCTGACTGCTCTCCTGCAGTCCGCCTCGAGCAGAGTTCGAGCCTCGCCCCGACTCTGCCTCAGGTCTTGTGTTCTTTTGGGTATTGTAATTAGGATATTGTGATTGTGAGAAGCGGTCGCTTCCCAAGGCCCCTGGTGTTTTGTGATCTATGCTGTGCCTCTGCTGCCTCCCCAACGCTGCGCTGCTCTGCTGACTGCTCTGCTGCCCGGGGTATCGTAGCGCTGCTGCCCTGACTAGCGCTCGCATTTTATTAATTAATTAACTGTAATTAAGGTGTGCTCCATTTGCCACACTGCTGCCTCACCAACGCTGCGCTGCTCAGCTGAGTGCTCTGCTGCCTGGAGTATCGTAGCGCTGCTGCCCTGACTAGCGCTCGCATTTTATTAAATAAGTGAAGGTGTACTCCATTTCGCTAGCGCCTCCCAGCCCACAGCGCTATTTACTATGATTCCCCAACCAACTTCCGGTCTTGCTTCCGACGCCATTTCTGTTGTTGTTGTGCCTCGGAGCCCGCCCTGTCCACCAGGCACCCGCCTCCCAGCTGCTCCTCCCTCGCCCCTCCCCTTTTCACTGTCCATATATGACAGATGGCTTTGCGCGCAGCGTTCACGCGCAGCGGTCGCGCCCCATGCGCGCCGAAGGTGCGCCAAAGGTAAGCCCGTCTACGCCCGTCCACGCCTGGACCGCGCCCAGTGCCAGGCCCCCTGGTCCTCGCAAAACCCACTCCTCCCGCTTAACGTATGACGCCGCCACCCTCTTAGCCCTTAACCCCGGACGCACACCACAATGCATCGAGGCTGCCCCAGGACGTACCCACGGTCCCTTCGCCTGCCGCTCCTGCAAGTTCGCCTACATCAAGACCAACACCAAATCCACGCCCTCCAAACATAGCTCTGACTCGAACCACCTGAAGTGCATCCTGCTGAACACCCGCTCGGTCCACAGACACTCCATTGAACTTTGGAACCTACTCGACACTACATCGCCGGATGTCGCCTTCCTCACAGAAACATGGCTGAACGCCTCATCAGCACCCGACATCGCCATAGCCATCCCGGACACTTACAAGATCATCCAAAAAGACCGCACCAACCAAACAGGAGGAGGCATCGCCATCGTCCACAAGAACACCATCAGAATCACGACCAGCTCCGATGACAACCTCGCTACCGCCGAACACCTTCACTTCCAGATTCACACCGACCCCAGGACTACACTTAGAGGCACCCTCACCTACAGACCACCAGGAACCCGTAAACAATTCAGCGAAGACATCACTGACTTCATCAGTCCACACACCCTCGCTTCCGAGAACTACATTCTTCTAGGAGACCTCAACTTCCACCTGGAAAACAAGAACAACAGCAATACCACCACCCTTCTGGACAACCTGGCCAATCTCGGACTCAAACAACTTGTTGACTCCCCCACCCATGTAGCCGGACATACGCTCGACCCAATCTTCACCTCCAGCAAACACATTTCCTTCGATCGCAACACAGCTCTCCATTGGACGGACCACAGTTGTGTTCACTTCAGCTACAAAACCACCTCGACCCACAACCCCCCACAACCTATTCCTCAAAGAAACTGGAACAAAATCACCACCGACCAACTCCTCTCATCACTCAACCAAAACCCTCCCACCCTCTCATTGGACCCAAACTAAGCTGCCACCAAACTCAAACAGTGGATCACCCACAGCGCTGACGAATTAGCACCCTTGAAAAACCACCAGATCAAATCAGGTAACAAAAAGGCCCCCTGGTTCAACGATGACCTTAAGAAATCCAAGAAGCTATGCCGTACTCTAGAGAAAACATGGAGAAAAAACCCATCCACCGACAACATGACCACCTTCAAAGCAGCCACCCGCAAACACCACCAACTGATTCGATCCACCAAGAAATCAGCATTCAAGGATCGACTCGACAACAACGCCCATAACAGCAAGGAACTCTTCAACATCGTCAAAGAATTCACCAACCCCACCGCAGCCTCAAATGACATTTCTCCCTCCCAAGACCTCTGCAATTCATTATCATCCTTCTTCTACAACAAAATTGCCGACATACATAACAGCTTCAAGAACATTTCCAACGAACAACCCTCCCCACCCCCCTCCGAACCTACACCGCCCGCTAACAACCTCAGCGCCTGGAACCCAATCACCACCGAAGACACCATCCGCCTAATGAACTCCATCCACTCTGGCTCGCCAACCGACCCATGTCCCCACCACATCTTCAACAAAGCAGACTCCATCATCGCACCCCATCTCCGTGATGTCATCAACTGCTCCTTCAACTCTGCTACCTTCCCAGAAAGCTGGAAACACGCCGAACTCAGCGCCCTCCTGAAGAAACCCACAGCAGACCCCACTGAACTTAAGAACTACCGCCCAATATCCCTCCTCCCATTCCCTGCCAAAGTCATTGAGAAAGCCATCAATAGCCAGCTCGCCACCTTCCTTGAATCCAACAACTCCCTCGATCCCTCTCAGTCCGGATTTCGAGCCAAACACAGCACTGAAACCGCCCTCATTGCAGCGACAGATGACATCCGAACACTACTGGACAACAGAGAAACAGTGGCCCTCATTCTACTCGACCTCTCCGCCGCTTTCGACACAGTCTGTCACAGCACCCTTATACAACGCCTCAACAACATCGGCATACAAGGAAAAGCCTTGGACTGGATCATCTCGTTCCTCGCTGGGAGAACTCAGAGAGTCTGACTTCCCCCATTCAAATCAGAGGCCACCGAAGTCATCTGTGGTGTCCCACAAGGATCTTCACTCAGCCCCACTCTCTTCAACGTATACATGAGTCCCCTCGCATCCATCGCGCGCCAACATAACCTCAACATCATCTCCTACGCAGATGACACCCAGCTGATCCTCTCCCTCACCAAAGACCCAAACACTGCCAAAACCAATCTACACGAAGGAATGAAAGAAGTAGCCGAATGGATGAAGAACAGCCGTTTAAAACTTTACTCGGCCAAAACGGAAGTCCTCATCTTAGGATCATCCCCCTCTACCTGGGACGACTCATGGTGGCCACCGGCTCTGGGTACAGCACCCATACCTAAAGATCACGCACGTAACCTGGGCTTCATCCTAGACTCCTCCCTCTCGATGACCAGACAAGTCAACGCCGTCTCATCTTCATGCTTCAACATCCTACGCATGCTCAAAAAAGCTTCCGCTGGATCCCCACCGAAACAAGAAAGACAGTCACCCACGCACTGGTCACCAGCCGATTGGATTATGGAAATACCCTTTACGCCGGGACCACTGCCAAACTACAGAAAAAACTCCAACGCATCCAAAACGCCTCAGCCAGACTCATACTGGACATTCCCCGTCATGCTCACATTTCCGGTCACCTGAAGGATCTCCACTGGCTCCCCGTCAACAAGAGAATAACGTTCCGTCTCCTCACCCACGCACACAAGGCCCTCTACGACCTAGGACCCGAATGCCTCAACACACGACTGTCCTTCTACACACCCACCCGCCAACTACGATCATCCAACCAAGCCCTCGCCACAATTCCGCGCATCCACAGATCCACCATGGGAGGAAGATCCTTCTCCTACTTAGCGGCCAAAACCTGGAATTCTCTCCCCACTCACCTCCGACTTACACAGAACCACCTCTCCTTCAGAAAGCAATTAAAAACCTGGCTTCGATAAGTAATGCACCCACCCCCCCCTCAAGCGCCTTGAGACCCTCTGGGTGAGTAGTGCGCTATACAAATTCCTGAACTTGAACTTGAACTTGTTATTGCGTGTTTTCCACTCTGGGGCATGAATGTTCTACTTTACTGTTGTTAGCGCCTTTGCGCTCCCCGCTTCCCGCTTTTCCGCCGGTCCTGCTCCCAAGTGCCCCGCCCCCTGACCCAGCCCACTCCCGCCTCCACCTCTACTCCATCCCCCCTCCCCTACATAATGGCAACCGCTGCATGGTCGAGCAGCAGACGCGCCGCCGGCACACCTAAGGCAAGCCCGTCTGCGCCTGTCCATGCCTGGACCGCACCCAGCGCCAGACCCCCTGGCCCCCGCGAGCACCACAACACCCGACGCCGCTACAACTCCAACACCCTCCATGCATTCAACGCCGGCTGACCCTCCACCTGCTTCCAGGCCCCCCAGAAGCTCACCCACGGTCCCTTGACCTGCCGAAACTGCAAATATACCAGCCAGCGCACACCTGCACACCCTGCCCATCACACCACCGCCGACCACAACAAACTCAGCTGCATACTACTCAACACCTGCTCAGTCCACAAACACGCCGACAAACTCTGGGACCTACTCGACTCTTCCGGACCAGACGTTGCCTTCCTGATGGAGACCTGGATGAACACCTCCTCAGCGCCTGACATAGCCATAGCCATCCCGGACGGCTACACGATCACCCACAGGGACCGTAACAACAACAAACCAGTAGGAGGAATCGCCATCACCCACAGGAACACCATCAGAGTCTCAACCGACACGAGGACTCCCTCAGCATGGCCGAACACCTTCACTTCCAGATCCACGTCAATCACAACACCACCCTCAGAGGAACCCTCATCTACCGACCCCCAGGCCCCGTGCACAATTCAGAAAATCCATTGCCGACCTCATCAGCACACACGCCCTCACCTCCACAAACTACATCCTCCTCGGGGACCTGAACTTCCACCTCGAGTACGCTGACGACAGTAACACCACGACCCTGATCGCCAACCTCGCCAACCTCGCCAACCTCGGACTCAAACAGCTTGTCATGACACCTACCCACTCTGCCGGACACATGCTCAACCCCATCTTCTCTGCCAGCGACCACGTCGCCTTCAGCCACACCACCGAACTCCACTGGACCGACCACCACTGCCTCCATTTTTCCTTCAAGAAACACATCTCACACAACCAACCACAACGGATCCCACACCGTAGCTGGAAAAAAGTCACTGAAGACCAGCTCATCTACACTCTTGCCCGACATCTTCTACCCGAGCCCTCCGAGACCGACGCAGCAGCCCACAACTTCAGACAATGGATTGACGACTGCACCCTCGCCCCGATCAGGAAACCCTCCAACAAACGCACCAACAGGAGAGCCATCTGGTTCAGCCGACCTCAACTCAACATCCACCAAACACACTGACAACGATCTCTGCACTTTTCCTTCCGCTGTTAGAACGGGAGGCCCCTGAACTCTAGCACTGCTGTTTGTCATCTTGGGGGAGGACGGGACACTTGACGGGCGCCATTTTGGTGAGCGCTCTAATGGCCAGGTCCTCAGCCCAGAGCTGTTTTACGGTGGGAAATGCAAGCGCGCAGCGCGCGTGCCGATGGCGCGCCAGAGGCAAGCCCGTCTGCGCCCGTCCGCGCCTCGGACGGGCCCAGGGCCAGTCATGCTGCCCGCCAAACCTCAAGGGCTGGGACATTGACATATTCAAGGAAAGAACTCCTGGAACTAGGTATGAGGGGAGGTCTGACCAGCGCCTCGCGGCCCCCTCTCCTGCACAACAGGAAAATAGAACTGACATGTGGGATACTAAACACACGCTCGCTCATAAAACATCACACAGAAGTAGCCTCCCTGATAGACGATCTGGGGCTGGATGCCCTGTTCCTAACCGAAACTTGGATCAGCGCTGATACTGGGGTAGAATTAGGGTTCGCCTGCCCATCGGGTTATAACATCCTCCATATCTCAAGAGGGAAGGGCAGAGGAGGGGGGGTCGGTGTAATCTTTAAGGATGAATTGAACTGCACCTCCCTGCAGGTTGAGGATGTTGCTGGGATGGAAACCATGGGCTTTACAATACAGGGACAGGGGCGAAATCTGCTAACGGGTCTGGTCTGTTACAGACCGCCAGGGAGTGCCACATCCTATAAGGCCTTTCTGGATGTAGTGGTGGGTCTGGCACTAACACACTCCAGAATGGTGATCTTGGGAGACTTTAATCTCTGGGATAACGGCTCACTGGGACACCATCTGAGAGACCTGAAAGACACCTGTAATAACCTAAATTTGGTACAACTGGTAAATTCAATGACCCACCAGGGTGGCCATGTCCTTGACCTTCTTTTTGCTAACCCTCAGGACATTGAAGTGCTAGATATTATTCTGCAATGCTTGACGGACCATTACCTTATCCTGTTCAAAATTATGTTAGGAGGGATAGTGCGTTCCACCAGACACCCAGCGGCATTTCGAAAAGGTAGGGAGTGGGCAAAGCTCGGCAGAATAGATGCCCGCCTGACCCCCCCCCCCAGGGCTGACCTGTTCGACACCCAGGCTACGGTAGAGGAGAACTATAAATCCTACCACAAATTCGTCAGAGGAGCTCTAGACAGGTTGATCCCGATTAAAAGAATAAAAAGCAGAAAGAAACCTTCCACACATTGGTATACCGACAAGCTGAATATGCTGAGACGGGTATGCAAAAAGAAAGAAAGGAAGTGGCGTACGAATTATCTAGAGGTGGACAAACAAGAACTAAAACTGATACAGAGTAAATACAAGAAGCTGATCCTGGAGTGTAAAGCTGATTTCTACGCCAACTCCATCCTACAAGCCCCCAACAGCACGAAAGCACTTTTCCAAATAGTCAGGGAGCTTTCTGCCCCAGCCTGTCTTGGCAACAAGATAATAGCGTCACAGGATCTCTGCAAAAAAATAGCTTGCCACTTCACAGACAAAGTAGCAAATATTGTTGACAGGTTCCAAGGCCACGATCCTAGCGACCCGGACCTATTATCACAAAGGGCGGAAGTAAATCCAAACCAGTCAGCCACTCTGGAAAGGTTTCCAGGACTTAATGATTGCACTTTTAACAGGCTGGCACATAGTGTATCTTCGGGCTCACCGGAAGACCCCATGTCGGTAAAAATCTGGAAGACATATGGCCTTCCAACCCTCCCCTGGCTGCAACGCATTTGTAACCAGTCCCTCGAGGAGGGATCAGTTCTGGATGATTGGAAACAGGCGGTGGTGACCCCCCTGATAAAAAAACATCTTTGGACCCAACCAAGTCGGAAAGCTTTAGACCCATTTCCTTGCTGCCTTTCCCGATTAAAATCTTGGAAAGGGCGGTGGGTGGATCACTATCCGGCTTCCTGGAGGAAAACCAGCTGTTAGATAGTGATCAATTCGGATCTGATGCTGGACAAACTGAGAATGCAGGCAGACAACGGGAATGTCAACGTGCTAGTGCTTCTCGATATGTCGGCCGCATTCGACACGGTAAACCACACTATCCTGCTAGGAAGACTGGAGAGAACGGGGGTGCGGGGATGCGCACTACAGTGGCTGCGGTCCTACCTTACAGGGCGACAGCAGGTGGTCACACTGGCACCCTTCTCCACCCACAAGACGCCAATAGTCCACGGGGTCCCACCCGGGTCGGCCATTATCTCCATCCTATTCAACGTATATCTGCAGCCTCTCCTCCCCCTCATTAAATCATTTGGGGTAGAGGTGGTCAATTATGCAGATGATACGCAGCTGGCTTTCTCCTTAGAAGGGAAAAATGCAGTATCGATGGGCACATTCCAAGAATGTATGCACCACACACCCATCCTATTCAACGTATATCTGCAGCCTCTCCTCCCCCTCATTAAATCATTTGGGGTAGAGGTGGTCAATTATGCAGATGATACGCAGCTGGCTTTCTCCTTAGAAGGGAAAAATGCAGTATCGATGGGCACATTCCAAGAATGTATGCACCACACAGCCAGCTGGCTCCGGAAGAACTCCCTGCATGTCAATGGGGTTAAAACAGAGGTGCTGTACTGCGCTCCAGCAGGGTAACCAAGCACCTACCGAGGGAGTTCAGGCTCACTCCGGAGGAGGAGTCAGTGGCCCCGTCTGACACACTAAGAAACCTGGGGGTCTTGCTCGACAAAACCTACAAATGGAGTCACAGGCCAACAGGACAGCCAGCATATGCTTCAGTCTCCTACGGATGCTGCGTCGAGTCCTCCCGATCCTACCAGACGACAAGCGCTCACTGGTGGTGAGAATCATTGTGCTGAGTAGGCTGGACTATTGCAGCTCTCTATATCTGGGGGCTCCTCAGTTTGTTATCGAGAGGTTGCAGAGAGTCCAGTCTGCAGCGGTCAAGCTGGCTCTAAAGAGGAATCACAGTGCTTCATCAACCCAAGCTTTACGGGACCTGCACTGGTTGCTGGTCAAAGAGAGGGTACTGTTTAAGTCTTTGTGCCTGGTATTTAAAGCGACACACGACCTAGACCCAGTTCCACTACAAGAATGTTTCTCATGGTACCGGCCACAGAGACAGATCGGCTCGGCGGGAGCCGGCCTGCTGGAAGTCCCAAGATTCAAGCGGTCCAGGATGGGGGACAGGGCCTTCCGGGTGGTCGCTGCGCACCTGTGAAATGAACTTCCTTTGAGTATCAGACTGAGTGAGTCCCTCTTGAGATTCAGAGGCAGCTTGAAAACCTGTCTCTTCCCTACCTGCTAGTGTATCTTCTTGCTCACCTCTTTTTTCTTCTGAGGTTGACGGTCTAAAATCTAAAGTGCCAGGATACCCGCAGGGTGACAGCATGCGCTATATAAAAACCATATACAATGCAATACAATACATCCTGCTCTCCTGGAACCACGTCAATGATGAAGACACCATCAAAGTCTGAAACACCATTCACTCCGGCTCACCCTCCGACCCCTGCCCCCACCACATCTTCAACAAGGCAAGCTCCATCATCGCACCCCAACTCCGTAAAATCATCAACAGCTCCTTCGAGACCGCCACCTTCCCGGAAAGCTGGAAACACGCTGAGATCAACGCCCAACTCAAGAAACCCAAGGCACACCCTAAGGACCTCAAGAACTTACGACCCATCTCCCTGCTCCCTTTCCTAGCAAAAGTCATTGAAAAGACGGCCAACAGGCAACTGATCTGCTTCCTGGAGGAGACCAATGTCCTGGACCACTCCAAATCCAGATTCCGCAGCAACCACAGCACTGCAATTGACGACATTAGAACCATACTGGACAATGGCGAAACCGCAGCCCTCATCCTTCTGGACCTCTCGGCCACCTTCGACACTGCCTGCCACCACACCCTGCGCACACGCCTCGGCGACGCAGGGATCCAAGACAATACCCTGGACTGGATCACCTCCTTCCTCACCGGCAGAACCCAGAGAGTCCGCCTTCCCCCTTTCTGATCCGAAGCCATCACAATCACCTGCGGCGTACCCCAAGGATCATCCCTCAGCCCGACCCTTTTTACCATCTACATGACACCGCTCGCCAACATCGTCCGAGTACACCCCCTCAGCATTGTCTCCTACGCCGACCATACCCAGCTGATCCTCTCCCTCACCAAGGACCCGGCCACCACCAAATCCAACCTCCAATGAGGGAATGTAGGCCGTCGAAGACTGGATGAAGACTAGCCAGCTGAAGCTGAACTCGGACAAGACAGAGGTCCTCATCCTCGGATCCACTCCCTCCGCATGGGACGACTCCTGGTGGCCGGCCACGGTTGGGGCTGCCCCGACACCTGTTAATGTTAATGTTAATGGGTGTCTTATATAGCGCTCGGCTACTCCAAGGAGTGTCCCGGCGCTTTCTGACCCATGCCTGAAAGAAAAGGAAAGCAGGGAACATAACAGTTATTTATTATAGAGCCATGTTTTCAAGGCCTTTCTAAAGGCCAGTAGATTGGGAATGAGGCGCAGCTCGACGGGAAGGGAATTCCATAGTTTCGGGGCAAGATACTTGAACGAACGACCACCTGTCCTGACTTTCCCAATGGATGGAACAGTTGCCAGGCCAAGAGTTTCAGATCTCAAAGATCGAGATGGCTTGTAAAAGGAAAGCCGTTTCTGGATGTAGCGGGCACCTACCGAGTGGAGTGCCTTATGGGCCAATGTGAGAGCTTTGAATGTAATCCGCTTCCTGACAGGAAGCCAGTGAAGGGACAGAAGCAGCTCCGAGGCCCTAGCATGGCGGGGTAAGCCAAAAATGGCCCTTTCTATAGGTGAAGAGCAGCTGGGTGTCGTCAGCGTATGATATGATCTGGGCACCCAGAGACTCCGCCAGCACCGCCAATGGAGTCATAAAGATGTTGAAAAGGGTCGGGCTAAGCACCGACCCTTGAGGAACTCCAACATCCATCGGCGGCACCTCAGCAGAGTACGGGGGTGCCCAGACCACTTGTCGACGGCCTGCTAGGTAAGATCTAAACCAGCTCAGCACCGTCCCCCTGAAACCGACCTCGCGAAGTCTCCACAGGAGGGCCTCATGTGGGACGGTGTTGAAGGCGCCGACAAATCCAACATCACCAGCATAGCTCTGCCGCCTGAGTCGAGAGCTTCCTTGATGGCTTCATTCACTTCCAAAAGTGCGGTCTCAGTGCTCAAATTGGAGCGGAAGCCTGACTGGGTAGAATGGAATAACCCATGGTCTTCAAGGAAGGAGGAGAGCACAGAATGGACGTGCTTCTCAACGATTTTAGCTAGACTGGGCAGGAGAGATATGGGTCTGTAATTGACATGCTTTTCCGGGTCAAGGCCAGGTTTTTTCAAGAGTGGAACAACCATTGCCTTCCTCCAGGCAGGCGGGACAGTACCACTAGTCAAAGACAGATTCAGAACAGGATTAATTAACACATTCATAATATTGGCGTTACTGGCTAAAAAAGTCGCCGGACAAGGGTCCAAAGGAGAGCCTGATTTAATCCTGAGTAGGAGATCCAGAGACGCAGATTCCGAGAGAATTGGAAACTCCGATAAAATAGGATAGGAGTCAGAAAAAAGGGACGACGGGTTACCTACGCACGCAACCTGGGTTTCATCCTGGACTCCACGCTCTGCATGACCCGGCAAGTCAACGCAGTCTCCTCCTCCTGCTTCAATACCCTCAGCATCCTCCACTGGGGTTGGGTCCCTCAATATGCGCTCCTGGCAATGGCCCACACCTCTCCCCCCTGGGCCCCCCAGGAGCAGCGAAGCGATAGACGCAGCCACCCCAGGCAGTAGTTCCTCTGGGACAATGATTGTCTGGTCTCAA
The DNA here is from genome assembly GCF_964263255.1 of Lissotriton vulgaris. NCBI lineage: Eukaryota > Metazoa > Chordata > Amphibia > Caudata > Salamandridae > Lissotriton > Lissotriton vulgaris. The sequence goes on along the minus strand of NC_141694.1, from coordinate 1,058,978,972 downwards.
CCAATGTTTTAGAGTCAGCGGGCCAACAACAGTTGCAGGGAGGAAGAGCTGCGGGCTGCGAAGCGGGAGCCAAGGAGATAAAAGAAACGGCACCCGGGTCGGCTACTCCAACAAGACTTTCACAGTGATGTGGGCCTCAGGGTAGTGGGGCCCTTACCTGAGCTGTGTGCTGTTGTGCCCCAGGCCTGGTAGCACAGTTGTCTTGTGGCCTGGGGTGGTGATTGAGTCTCGGACTCCAGGAGGACTGTGATGCAAGGGGCCATGTTGATGAATAAAGGGGGGCCCTGGCAGGCCACACTGCTAGGCATTCCTCAGGGGCGAAGGCCTCAGAAGGGAGGGGTGCTTTTCCAGAGTGTGTAAGGCCATTTCTGGACCCAGAAACAATATCCTCCCTCAGTCTCCAATGTAGATTGTGTCTTCAGGGGGCCTGCAATGGGCGGACTCTGGACCCTCCTCGCTGCCCAGCGTGTTTCGGGGCTACTGGCGCCAGGTATGATATGGTAGCAGGTGGTTATTGTGTCAAGTGTTGAATGTAATTAGGTCACAATAGGAAAATTTGGACTGTTGTTGGGGGTACTTATAATGTGGGTTAGAATGTTGGTGACAGAAGGAAGCCTGCTCGGGAGAAGTGACCTTCATCCTATATGGGTTTTTCTTGTGGGCCTAAATAATACATATTACTACTTGTAATAAAATAGCAAATATCTTAAAGTCCACCCATGTTCCTGAAGTATTCTTCACTACAATTTAGCGACCATTTGAACACAAACCCAGTACTGAATTTCTAGGCCCACCAAGAAGTTCTTATCGTTCTCATCGGCAGAGGAGTTGGCCTAACGGCTAGGGCTGTCGCCCTTAAATCTAGGGAACTGGGTTCGAGTCTCGGCAATGACAGCTGAACATCCTGTGATTCTGGGCAAATCACTTAATCTCCCCGTGCCTAACAAAAATGAATGTGTTCTCATGTAATGCAACTGGTGCTATGCAAAGCTCTCTGATACCTGATTCTTCAGCAAACCTTGTCCGAGGTAGCAGGGACCTTATATAGTCTGATATAGTTTGGTATATGTGCACACTGATTGGTGGTTGTATCCGATGTTTCGATTGGGTTTAGTGTGCTCATTGGTTGGGTTTTTGAGGGTTCTGATTGGTTTCTGGGTCTGTGATTCAATCAATGTAGGGTTGGGACTAGGGCTAGGGTTAGGATTTCTATTGGAAGTAGGGACTAGGGCTTCCTGTGTTATTGGTTGTTGGGACTAGGGTCGGACTAGGGCTAGGGTTAGGCCTTTAATTGGAAGTAGTGATTAGGGTTTATGGTGTGATTGGTTGCTGGACTAGGTGTGGGACTAAGAGTAGGGTTAGGCTTTCTATTGGAAGTACTGACTAGTGCTTCCTGCGCCATTGGTTGCTTGGACTAGGGTTGAGACTACTGTTAGGGCTAGGGCCTCTATTGGACGTAGAGATCAGGGTTTTTGAAACTGATTGGGTGCTTGGACTAGGGCTAAGATTAGCTGTAAGGTCCTCGTCTCCTATTGGTTCTAGATTTTAGTGCTAGTGCTGTGATTGGATAGTGTTAGGGCTAGGGTTCCCATTGGTTGAAGGGGTCACCTGACTACTAGGGCTATAAACTGCAGAGGCTTAGGGCATCTCAGCCCGAGCTATGAAGCTAAGGGTGGAGAGGACAAGGGTGAGTGCCTGTTTGAGCTTGTTCGAGACTGGTCGGGAACAGGGCCAGGAATGCTGCCCATTTTCCCATTCATTCATACTCGCCCTATGTATTTGTCCTTCTGTTTATAAGCATTTATTTTCACCATAGATATGTGCCTATATTTGTATATTGCTTTGTATAAACATGTACAATAATTATGTTGTTATAAAAACAAAAACAAAAGAAAAAAATCCTCTTTGGTGTACATGAACTTGCTTCTATTGTGCATCTATGGACCTCCATGTACTTGGATCTGTGTGTCTGTTACTTTTCTCCTGAAAAAGCATATCCAATGCACTACCATAGTTCTCATCCGCTACCTCTATCAATATCTTTAATCTGCATATACTTACCTCCTTTCTGCATTTATATACTTTCAATGTACTTATGGATCTATATATTTATTTATTTCTTCTAATTTAGCATTTCCAATGCACTACCCTATTTCTCAGCCTATACTTCTCTCAATATATCTTCTAGCCCAACTTTCTGACTCATCTCAAACTTCTTTCTACTACTCTTTCCAATTCACTACCCTATCTCTCACCCTATACATCTATCATTATATCCTCTACACTCACTCTCTTATTTATCCCAAACTATTTACCACTACTATGTTTCCCAAAATAACCCTTTCTTGACTCTTTCCTACTCTACCCTCCTTGCATCATCTGACACCTCTTTTACTATACCGATCCCCCAAAACAAACCTTTCTAAACTCTTCCCTCTGACTCTTCGCCTCCAAAAACCTTTTTAAGTCATCCAAAAGTCTCCTCCTACTGGGTGGACCTAAAAAAAGAAATTGTTCTCTCTTCTATCCCTCCACTATCCTTTTCAATCAAAATAACAGACTAGCATGTTCTAATTCCATATTCCACTATACTAATTCACCACTAATCCTTTATGGGTTCCAGAGTAGCGTGCTACTCACCAACAAAGCATTTCAACACCTCATCAAGGTTACAAGCACTATTTAAATACAAACCTTTTTTCCTTTTGTCCCCCTCCCCAACCCTTCTCAATCCAAATAACTGACTAACATATCCACCACTCAAATTACTTCATATTTCACTATACTAATTTTCAACACTAATCCCTTATGGATTCCGGAGTAGCCTGCTACTCACCAGAAAAGCGCTTCAACTCCCCATCAGGGGTAACAGACGCTATATGAATGCAAAACTTTCTTTCCCTTCTAACCCTCTGCTATCCTTCTCCCTCCATATAACTGACTAATGTCCACCACTCAAATTACTTTCATATTTCACCATACTAATTCACTACTAATCCTTTATGGGTTTCCGGAGTAGCGTGCTACTCGCCAAACAAAAGCGCTTCAACACGCCATCAGGGGTTAGAAGCGCCCTATAAATACAAGCCTTCTTTCCTCTTCTATCCTTCTGCTATCCTTCCAAATCCAAAACACTGACTACCACATCCACCACTTAACATTTACTTGGATGTTTCACTATACTAATTCAACACTAATCCTCCATGGGTCCCGGAGTAGCGTGCTACTCACTGAAAAAAACGCTTTGACGCCTCATCAGGAGTAGTAAGCGCTATACAAATGCAATTACAATACAAATTATGCAGAATCGACTTATTCGGCACTTCAGAGACACAGTGTGTCAGGAAAACGAAACTTATGTACTTTATCATTTTTGTGCAGAAGCGCAGGGATCAATAAAAATTACTGTTAATATTGCTATCCGCACTTTGACAGTTGTCTTGCAGCAGTAATTGTGTTTCAAAGTACTTACTTGCGCAGGTGGCAGGCATTTAAGCAAGAGGTCACACGCTGGAGAAGCTAGTGAGAAGCCTCAAGTCACATTGCATGTGCATCATAACCTACAAACACGGGCTGTCTTTGATGTGCAGTCAGTAGCTGGCGCGTTTGCTCTACTGTTGCAGCGGCCATACTTGAAGTGCGCGTTTATGCGTGTTTACGCCTTTCAGCGGAAAGTACCAGCTGTTGCTGCATCTGTCTGTGTTTGTGCCAGCAGATTACCATAACGATCGACTCTGGCAATTTAACTGTAATTTGCACACCTTACTGAAGATATTGTTTTTTGTCTTCCTAATTTAAACAGAGGTGATTTGCACACCTTCAAAGTTTTTTTCCTCTTCTTATTTTCACAATTCGCAGTACTTTAGCTTTTGCTGCCATCTTATGACTGTTAGAAGAATGTCATGCTAGTTTAAACCACATATTAGCACACATGAGCTATAATACGGTTGTATTAATCAATTAGAATGTAAATACTGTATTTTATATGCTGATACTAAAGGGAATTATTTGTAGAATTTTACACAGTACATTAATTTACTTTTTAGCATTTCAGTATGTAGCAATATGGACAATTCCAGCATGTTTAATCAACCACCACTGTTTCAACAAACACCAGGCAAACAAGTAATGAACTGAAAATATTGGCACATGTCCTTTGAAAATGATTTAATTGCTATAGATGGCAAAGAAATGATCCTGAACGGAAAAAAGCATGTATGTATGGTCTGTTAGGTATTGCTGAGCAAGAAAGTTTGGACCATCTACCTGAAATTGAAGCAGCACCAGGTCAATTTGAACCTTTAAATGAAAATGATGAGGCTGTAAAACGAATGGAGAATTTATTTATTTATTATTTATTTAATGCATTTTTATAAAGCGCGGACTTTCCCCGAAGGTGTCAGAGCACTGTACAATAGAACCAGTTACGTTACATGAAAGAACTGTTGCAGGAATAAAACAAACAAAAATAGCAGGCCATAGCATTGGAGCGACGCAGCCAAAAGGCACACAATCTCAAGCACAGCATGAACAGACCAGACCGTACAAGCAAAAATAAGGATAAATATGACAAATTATACAATGACTAAGGAACTTCCTGGCGAACAATAGCAGGCCATAGAATCAAAACAACGCAGGCACAGGATGTACAAACAAAAATAAAAATGTTTGTGACAAATTTACAATGACTAAAGAATTTCCTGGTGGGGTCTGAGAGAGAGGGAATTAGTTCTGAAGGTGTCTTTGGAATAAAAGAGATTTGAGGTGCGCTTTGAAGATCTGGATGGAGGTGATGGCACGGAGCGAAGGAGGAAGCGAGTTCCAGATTCTCACGGCATTACCTGAGAACGATTGTGCCAACAATTTTTCCCTTTTGAAGGAGGGGGGTTCAAGAAGGAACTTTTCCGCATTCCGAGAAGGTCTTGAGCCTCCAGCCAGTTTGAGTTTATTCGCTAGATAGCGAGGGGAGGAAGAGTGCAATGCTTTGTGGGTGATGCACGCTGTTTTGTAGATAGCTCTAGCCTCAATGGGAAGCCATCGGAGAGAAGACAGGATAGGAGTGATGTGGTCACTGCGTTTGGACCCTGTAATGAAGCGAGCTGCTGAATGGAGGACGGATTTGAGGGGGAAGAGGTGAGATTTGGGAAGGCCAGTCAGAAGAGAATTACAATAATCCAGTCTAGATAGAACTAGCGATTGGACCAAGGTTTTTAGGTCATTCTCCGGGAAGAACCGACGAATCCCCCATAAAAGACGCAGTTGATAACGTGCGCTCTTGGTCATGGAGTTGATGTGTGAGATTAGGTTGAGTCTTTTGTCAAGTATGACACCTAAGGATTTAGCGCAGTCCACAATGATGGGTTTACTGTTGAGTAGATTCGATTGATCCATCCAGGATTGAACAGGAGGCGGAGAGAGAGAGCTAGATAAGAGGAGGAATTCCGTTTCAGTGGGATTGAGAATGAGTTGTTGAACTAACATCCAGTTGTGAATAGTATTGAGAGTAGAGCTGAGTAGTGAGAGATCATGAGAGGAAGACACCTTGAAGTAGATTTGGGTGTCATCGGCATAGAGATGGTAGAGGATTCCAGATTTGCTTAGACGGTTCCCTAATGGTTCCAGATAGAGATTGAACAGAGTGGGAGCAAGGATAGAATCTGGAGGGACGCTTTGACCAACCACCAGTGGAGATGAGAGTCTGTTTGCAATCTTGATCATTTGGGATCTGTCCGAGAGGAAAGAGGCAAACCATTTGAGTACTGTGCCTTCCACGATCATTCTCTGTTGAAGAATGTTGAGGAGGGTGTTGTGATTAACAGTGTCAAAAGCTGCAGAGAGGTCAAGAAGAATCAGAAAGCACGATTCCGCCGAGTCGAGAATATGCAGCACATCATCGATCACTTGCAGCAGGGTTGTTTCAGTGCTGCAGTTTTGAATAAAGCCGGACTGGAACATGTCGAGGAGATTATTGTCCATAATGTGTTGGGAGAGTAGTTTTGCAACACATTTTTCTGTGATCTTTGAAAGAAAAGGGAGATTGGTGATGGGGCGGAAGTTATTGAGGTCATTTGCATCTGCAGAGGTTTTTTTTAGAAGGGGGGTAACCTGTCCTGTTTTGAGGACAATTGGGAGGGATCCTTGACTGAGGAAGAGATTGACCAGCCTGGTCCAGTAGGAGAGAGTGTTAGTATAGAAATCAATGGCAATGCCACTGGGAATGGGGTCGGAGGAATGGTTGGAGGGTTTGTTTTCGCGGATGCATTTCAGGAGATCAACCTCTGAGATGTGGCAAAGTTCTGCCAAGTGACTACGAATTCAACGTAATCAACAATCCCCAAGCATGAATACCCCAGGATACTTGGCAATTTCAAAATACTATAACATACAGCAATGCAAGGACAATTTTACAGATAGCTGTACAATAATGATCAAGGACCTACTCCACCATGCCTACATCAGGGGGGGCATCAGATCCGCCGTTAACAAATAGGACGTGAGAGGAGCCCAAGTGTCCTTGGGGTTTGACAACAGTGGCAATTCTTTAGCAAAATGCAGCCTCTGGTCTCTACAGTATATAACATCCTCCGGCCACTTTTTGTAGTTTGCGCACTTTTTTTCTATCCCAATTTTGCACCACCTTTCTCTTTGCAGGCAATAAGGCAATCAACACTAGCCTTCTATTTTGTGGTTTTAGATTATCTACTAAACCCAATAAGCATACTCGTGGTGTGCATCTCACCAACTCCAGCACCATCTCGGATAGGGCTTTAGTGACCTGTGTCCAAAAACTAGGTACTCTTTCACACAGCCAAGTCAGGGTGGATATAATCTGCCTCTTGCATATGCCATTTTATACAATTGGCCGCCTCCCTCTTATATTCAGTTGGACTTCAGTTATCCCGAGGAGGTCCAGACACCTGCTTTTTCTGTGGCTCCCCACACCAGTTGTCGTGTGTACCCCTCACGTATAGCGGGTGCAATCTTGCTACGTCAGGTCCTCCCACACGTGCGCTGCCAAAGCCGATCTCTACTAGTTCCAAGGCACCGTCAACTTTGAGGGGCCACTCAATCTCCACCCACCCTTCGATTTGCCAACTACGCCGTATCGGTGCACCTCCACTGCCGTGGCCCTTTTACACATTATCTGCACAGCAACGACCGTTGTGCGCAGCACGTATCCCCCGCTTGTCCTTTGCTGCCGTACCTTTTCCGATTCACTGCCCACAGCATATGGCGCATATCATATCCAGGGAATTACCACAGTCCTTCCTCCTGCGCTCTTGTTTGCGGAGATTAAACGCTTGGCCTCTGCTGCTCGAACTATGTCTACTCCCGATCACGGCACATATCCCGTGCCTCCATCTTGTTTTTGTACCGACCACAGCTCTGCAAGCCCCGATCCATTAATTAAGTGTCTGGGTTTGGTTTTCACCGCAGATGTTGTCTCATGCGATGCTTCTTTCTTTCAGCAACTGCTTTCCATAGTTTTCCCCTGTTGATGTATGCCCAATCTGTTGATAATTGTCAGATTATGCCTCCCGGCCGGCAGAGCTACACTACAGTGTGCTCACTGTAATGTTCCTTCCTTCCACCCACAGGTACACGCTGAGCCAGAGTGAGGTAAATAACTCAGGTTTATTTATTGTACAAAGTGCTCAAGAGCTTAGGGCGCCGAGCGTCTAACTATCTGCAGCTCCGGTCGCCAACTGCCGCTTTTCTCTCTTCGCGCCTTTCTGCGCGCGTCCCTGCGCATGCGTGCGCCTACCGCTCCAGTCTATGGCGTGACGCGTCATCGCGTACACGCTCATAGACTAGAGCGCATACCACATATCTCCCCCCTTTAATATAAACAACATAACATTCCCCCCAGCGGTTGAGTGTTCCCCATCAGTGGGTATGAGTCTATGTGGGGCACCTGGGAAGGTGGCACCAAGGCTAGTGTCCATCCATCACAAAGTCTCTATAACGAGAGGGCACTGTGACTGCCCTTCCGCTGCGGGTGTGTCTTACCGGCATGTTCTCTCCCACTTCTGTCTCTCCTTGGGACCTCCCATCTTCTTTCATATCTGCTCTCTGCTCCGCATTCACCGGTGCGCCATCTCCGTCGGTAGGCACTGCTCCCGGGCCATCCACTTCATTGTCCTCGCCTACACCTTCCCCACGGTCTTCTGTGCTGTGCCCCGATGGGGGTCTTGCTTCCTGTAAGTCCATTCGTCTCTCATCCTCCTCAGACTTGGGCCATACTATTATTTTATTGACTCTGGCCATGCGGTCTTGTGACCAGACCTTGCCGTCACTAAGAAGAGCCGCCCTGCCTCGTACTTCCTGAACTTGTAGGGGCCGGCTGAACTTACTTTCACCTTTCTTTTGTAGGGTAGGGAGTTTGACCCTGACCCATTCCCCTTCTTCCAGCACGGTTTCCTTTGTGTTGCGTCGCTTGTCATAGTGTGCTGCGTAGATCTTCTGGGCCTTCTCCAGATTGTGCTGCACCACTGCTGGGGACCACTTGCTGGTGACGGTCTTCTGCCTCCATGCTACGTTGTCCCTGGTGAAGGGATGCCGTCCTCTTAGCACTTGGAACGGACTGTACCCCACTACTGAGAGCGTGATCCGGTAAGCCCAGAGCATGCTCATGACTTCCACTTCCCAATCCTTGCCTTGTGATATGGCTGCCTGAATGGAGCCCATGAGCACCCGATTGAACCTTTCGACCTGGCCGTTGCATGCTGGATGATAAACAGCCGTGTGTTTCACCTCGATCCCGTTCCTTTTCATATATCGACCCCACTTGTCCGATACAAATTGCGGTCCATTGTCACTGAGAATGGATTTGGGTATGCCCTCTCGTAGGAACACCGAGGTCAGGAATCTCAATATCGTGTCAGTGTCCATTGACTCTTGTATGTCCACTTCAGGCCATTTGGAATACTTGTCTATTATCACACATATGTATTTATTCACCCCTTTACTGTCCAGGACGGGCCCCAGAATGTCTATTGCCACATCTTCCCAGGGGCCTTGCGGGGTGTCAAACTTCCCCAATGCAGGTCTGAGTGGTCGGAGCACCTTGTCCTCACCTTGGCACTGCTCGCACTCCCGCACTTGTCTTTCTATGTGGGCATCCATTCCTGGCCACCAATACATCTGCTTGACCAGCGCCTTGGTTTTCACTATGCCCAGATGTCCTTCATGCAGTAACTTCAACAGCCTGGGTATCAGTGTCACTGGGGGCACAACTCGTTCTCCTCTGTACAAGAATATTCCCGAATCGCTCAAGGACAATTCCTCTCTCATCTCATAGAATCTTCGCACTCCTTCCGTGAGCTTCTTTTTGTCCGGCCAGCCCGAAGTGAGGTGTCTCCTTACTTCCACCTTCTCCGCATCTAGCTCGTAGGCCGCCTTCCATTCCTGTGCACTAATCGACATCTCGTGATCCTCCATGCTGGCCACCATCTCCTCTTTGTCCGGGGCCTCCTCCGGCGCCTCCTCCATCGCAGCAGCCCGGCTGAGGTAATCAGCCACCTTGTTTTGCGTACCTGGAAGATATTCTACGTCATAGGTGTAGTCCAGCAATTTCAAAGTCATTTTGGCTATTCTTGGGGTCGCGGTGTCATGGCCCGAGGACGTCAACACCTTGATGAGTGGCTTGTGATCCGTTTGGAGCCTGAATCTTGTGCCCCATATAAACTGCCGAAACTTGTTCAAGGCCCACGTGACCGCCAGCATCTCCTTTTCAATTACGCTGTACCTTTGTTCTGTCGGGGATAGCGCTCGGGACGCAAAACTGATCGTTTCCTTGGATCCATCCTCTCTTTCCTGCGCCAAGACAGCCCCCAAGCCCTTGTCGCTTGCATCTGTCGTCACTATGGTCTTGCCGGTGGGGACATACCCTTGCAGTGGGATAGCTTGGCTGATGCAGTCTTTTATTGTCTCAAATTCAGATTGAGCCTCTGCGTCCCATTCGAATTTTGCATTGTTTCTGATGAGTTGTCTCATCCTGTAGGTCCGAGTGGCAAAATGTCTGACAAACTTGCTGTAATACTCGGCCATTCCAAGGAATGACCGCACTTCCTCTTTGGTTGCTGGGGCTTTGGCGTTCCTTATCGCCATCACATTTTGTTCCTTCGGCGAGATGCCATGTGTTCCTATCTCGTGTCCTAAGTAGGTCACTGAGTGAGTCCCAATTCTACATTTGCTCCATTCCGCCGTTAAGCCCTTCCCTTGCAACACTCCTAGGACTCGATGCAGTTTCTTATCGTGCTCTCCTTTGTCAGAGCCCATCACTAAAATGTCATCTTGGAAATACTGCACCCCCGCGATGTCCTTAAACAACCTGTGCATTAGCTTCTGGAAAACGGCCGCGGCGGATGCCAAGCCAAAGGGCATCCTCCGGAATTGGTAGCATCCGAAGGGCGTTATGAAGGATGTGTACTTCCTACTTGACGGATGCAGTTCTATTTGGTAATATGCTGACGTGAGGTCTATAGTGGAAAAGTGGGTTATACCTTTCGTTCTTGCCAGCATCTCCTCAATCCTGGGGAGCGGGAATCTCTCCACGATGAGGTTTTTGTTGAGCTCTCTGAGGTCCACACAGAGCCGGACCTTGCCATTCGGTTTCTTGACCACCACCAAGGGCGATAGCCATTCCGCACTGTCCACTGGCTCGATGATGCCTTGTTCTTCCAACTTCAGCAGTTCCTGTTGCACCGCTTCACTCGTGGATATAGGTATGTTCCGGACCTTATGGACAACTGGCACTGCCCCCTCCTTAAGGACCATTTTATGTACGAATTTGTCCAGTTTGCCAACCGTGCCCTCAAAGACCTTGGGGTATGCCGCCTTCCAGTCTTCATCTTTCGAGAGGGGCCATTCATCCGTTAACAGTATCTGCTCTTTCCCTCCTGGATTGAGTATGATGCCGAGATCTCCTGCATCTCTCCATCCCAACACCGATGGGCCCTTCTCCGCTACGTATAGGGTGCACGTGGCCGACCGTCCTCTGAATTCGAACACGAAGTCCCGGCACCCCACCAGGGGGATGGAATCCTCTGTATACGAGATGGGTCTGATGTCCGGCGGCATTAGGTCGGGCCCCACAACCGGTGCGAAGTCTTCTTCCCATATCGATCTTTGCACGATGGTCCAGGGGGACCCTGAATCGACGGCCACGTGTACCTTCACACCCCCGATGAGCATGTCCGTGCGGGGCTTATCTCTTCGCTTCCCTGCTACATCCAGCACCTGGTCCTCTATGCACAGAACCAAATCATCTTCTTCCTGGTCCTCCTCCTCGCTCAAGTTTGCTGTGGCCGAGTCGATACACTTGACGGTGGACTTCGACCCTTTCTTCCGACACACCTTTTCGAAATGGCCAGTCAAGCCACAGAACGAGCACCTGGCGCGGAACGCGGGACAACGTCTGTCCTGAGCCGCGTGCGCTGCACTGCCGCATCTGTAACACGCAAATTTGTTCCCAGGGCTGGAGCGGGCCGTCTGTTTTCCAGTCCCTCTTGTGTCCTTCCTCTGGTCTCCATACGTGCTTTTTGACTTGCTGGACTGTGGTGCCTCATCGATCTTGTTAATCATCTGCCTCGGCCCACTTTCCCTTTTCGCCGCGTCTGCACCTCTCTTAGACATTTCTGCCTTCTTGACCATCGCCACCACTTCTTTAAGGGATGTCTCATTCATCGCCCATAACTTGTCCTGGACCGCTCTGCTGGTGGTGTGCATCACGATTTGGTCTTTAATGTATTCATCCTGCAGAGCCCCATACCGACACGTGATCGCTAGGCGTCGGAGTGCCACCACATAGTCATCAATGGATTCTCCCGCCTCTTGTTTTCTCTGTTGGAAATTATAGCGGTCTATGGAGACACAAACTGCTGGGCGGTAGTGGCTGTCCAAGTCGTCCAGTGCATTCACAAAGACATCTGTCTCCGCTGCACCTCTCTCCTTGGGTACCAGGTTCTTAAACACCCTCACCCCTTCTGGGCCTAAATTGTGGAGCAACAGTCTCTTTTTCCTTTCCGGCGTGTATTCCCCTTCACTTTCATCTCCAAGGGCCTCAATGTAATTGAGAAAGTATTCTTTCCAGTCCTCCCATTTTAATTGGGGTTCTCCCGGTTTGGGTAGGAAAGGGACAGGTGCCATCAAGGCTGAAGCTTGATTTGCCATTCTGACGTCGCCTCTAGGGTCTCCCTCCTGGGCCCTTCGTTGGGTAGGCTCACCGGATGCTCCTGCGCTCTCTGCCGTGTCGCCTTGGCCCCTTGGACTACCTGGGGTATTGTCCCTCGCACTTTGCGCGGTTTGCTCGTCTTCCCCCCGTCCTCTAGCTTGGGGGTGGCTCCCTTGGTTGCCAGGTTGCTGGCTGGGGGCTCCTGGTGTCTTGGGCAGCACTAACCTGACTTATAAGGTTGGTGTTAGGGTCTGTGCCGTGCTGCTGCGCTGCTGCCACGCCCTTGCTCTTCCTGTAGGTGTCCTGCTTTGCTGGCTCGTGTGTGTGAGTTGTAGGGGGTGCTTGCTGTCATCCACTGCGCCTGGTGGTGTTCGGATCCCAGCCTCGTCGCCACTGTAATGTTCCTTCCTTCCACCCACAGGTACACGCTGAGCCAGAGTGAGGTAAATAACTCAGGTTTATTTATTGTACAAAGTGCTCAAGAGCTTAGGGCGCCGAGCGTCTAACTATCTGCAGCTCCGGTCGCCAACTGCCGCTTTTCTCTCTTCGCGCCTTTCTGCGCGCGTCCCTGCGCATGCGTGCGCCTACCGCTCCAGTCTATGGCGTGACGCGTCATCGCGTACACGCTCATAGACTAGAGCGCATACCACACTCACCTTGCCGCGGGCTCACCAGGGCCCCTAGAAAAGCATGGTTTTAACATGGGAAACAACAGAAACAAGAAAGTACTGAAGTGTACATTGCAAGTCTGTGATTTTTAGAAGCTTCATGTGAGTTTGGAGACATGATGGATATATATGTGCGAGGTCAATCCATATTTCACTGTCACTCACTCAAAGAAAATACAAGAGACACTTTTAGCTTGTAGAAGTCCGACACTTAACGAAGTTATAGATGTAGCCAAAGGAATTGAAAGATCTCTACTTTCTACACAAATATTATCAACAGGAACTGCAGAAAAATAATCAGTTTGTATAGTATATGAAAAGAAATCTGATTTCAATTTCAATTATAACTTTATTTCGATCTTTAGATCATAATAGTGCACAGTTAAAAGAAAATATATAGCATTTCCATCCCACACATAGCGATAGAATAAACTTGTCACAATAATTAGGTCAGGGGGCGTACAGTTTAACAATACGTCATAAAAAGAGTATACAGTTAAGATCAGATAATTCATTATTACAATAAGTAAAATAAAATAGTTAAAAAGTTAAAAACTCTTCATAAAAATGTAAAAAACATTAAGACACATATCTCATAAATTATTTGTCATCAATCTGATTTAAAATGTGGAGGAAATGCTTCGCATGCACAGGGAAAACAAAAGTCAGAGAAAATGTTTCAGAAAAGAAATCTACATTGTTACAGATGCGGTTTAAAAAATCACTTAGGTAATTATTAAGGGTGTCTAGCTATTGGCAAGCGATGTATGAAATGTCAAAAGGTGGGACATTTCAGGGTTGTTTGTTGAAGCACTAACCTCCTAGTAAAATAAAAATGAATTCTGTGGATGAATTTGATGAAGAGATTTGCTCTAACATTGTTTTAAAGGTTGAATCAAAACAAGGTACATTTAAAGGACCATTAGGAACTGTAAACATAGGTGCAGAGAAAATAGCTGTAATGGAGGATTGAGGTTCTCCTATAACAATATCAGCAGATCATACTTTTAATAAATTATGGAAAAATATGAAATTAATAGTCGGATGTTACCCGAAAAGCTTTTGGAGAATTTGATATTGAAAGTAAGGATACTTCAATGACATATTGGAATGCAAAGGATGATCTATTAAGATGTAGCAGTAAGAGGGAGAGACATAGTAGGATGGCAAGATCTTGGTAAACTTGGAATTTTGCTTAAAACAGGTTCAGAAGAGACCATAATACTAAGGGACATGCAGAAATCTTAATGTGCAGCACCAAGAGCAAGATTTGTTCATTGAAAAAGTGTTGGGATCTCACAATAAAGTTTGTTCTGAAATATTGGCTGTGTAAAAGGGTTTGCCTATCATGTTAAGTTAAAACACAATGCTATACCAGTTACACATAAGGTACAACATGTACCACTGTCAGTCAGGAAGGAACTGAAAGAACCTTTCGGCACACTCTGCAATGATGGGGTAATATGCCAAATGATTCATCAGAATGGGTTTCTGCTATAGTGATTCCTGAAAAGAAAAATGGTTGTGAGAAGTTGGCCTGGTATATGATGTCCCCTAGTTCTAGTGGGCACCTTGCACCAGTCCAATTGACCCTTATTGATGGTAGGTTATAAAGTTAACCTTATAGAAAGATATCCTAGGGGTAGCTGTGGAGAGCAGCCTTCAGGCTAAGACTTGGAGACGAGTTAAGCAAGTTGTTTTACCATTTATAATCTCTTGAGTACCAAATGAAAGCACACCACACAAGGTATATATCAAATATATATGTATTTATTCTAAACACAACCTCTCTGGACTCTTTATGAGGTCAGAGGTAAAATTACAATACAAGGAACTTAGTTAACATACGATAAGTTGCACAGTATACGTTTTGCCCTAGGGGCCTCACAAACCATATACTAAAATAGTGGTATAAGAACCACGTGAGAAATAGAAAGCAGGCCTGGGGCTTGTGGAATCGCTGGGGCTACTCAGGACAACCACAGGTTAGGATGTAGGAGGCCCACGGGAGACGCGTGCAGTGTCTAAACACAGCCGCAGGGTACTATTGACTTTCTATGTGGAACGTACAAGTTACAATTTTAAAGAAAAAGGGTAGAAGGAGGTGAACTGCGATGGAACCCTTTTAGACTAGGACACTTGGAGAGTCATTACCCCCTCATGGGTCCTCCCCGTCCCAGTCCTAACAACGTGAGGCAGTCCTGCCTCCACCCAGCCAATCACAACGCCAGTATTCAAAAGTTACATAAGCCCCTCCCACCTACCGCCATGCCTGTTTTTTTTCTGCTCCGACAGCGGTCGGAACGCTGGTGCTCCTGGTTCCTGTTTCTGTTTCTTGGTTTCTTCAGGACGGTTCCGTGAGTGTTTCATTTGCAGTTTTATGCTTCTGCGTTATTTTGCTGTGTGAATTTCACAGGAGTATTTCATTTGCAGTTTTTTACTTCTGCATTGTTTCCTGTGTGTTTTTCTCTCTGCGCGGCTGCTCCAGTCCCCGGTCAGCTGCGCTCCTGTTCTGGGGTCAGGGACTCTCCCCGTTCATGTGCTGGGCTGGGGCGGGGAGTTTTCGTGGTGTCCTGGCCCCGGGTCGTTCCGGCGCTGTGGTTCTAGTGCAGCGTCCGGCCCCCACGCTCATGGTCTTTTGACCTGGGGCTGTGGGTGGAGACTACAGGGCTGCCCTTGTAATTTCACCGGTCTCACGTTGTGTGATTTGGTGATTGGGGGCAGTGTTGCTTGGAGGTGGCTGGGCACTTCCTTTGTTGTGTGGTGAGTTCCTGTTTGGTTCGATTGCTCGGGTTCGCTCACCATGTGTGAAGGGTCGTCTTCACCTGTGCCTGCCTGCGCTGTTTCCATGCGGCATGGTTTCCAGGTTCTGCAGGTGGATGACATTTTTGCAGATCCTGGGGCTGCGCTGAATACTGTGAAGGGCTACTGGTGTTCACAAGATCTTCCTGCCTATGCTGTCCAATTACCCGGGTTGATATAGTTTCAATCTGTGCTTTTCCACAGTTGTTGGTATTGGCTGCCCAGTATGCGCTGCCAGGGCCTACTTTGCGTTGTCCTGGGGATAGGTCTTTTGTAAGGGTGATGCTGGGTTGTAGCCCTAGATCCCTGGATGCTGTGGGGTTTTCCGCACAGTTTGTTTCCTCTGTGGTGGTTGACCTTTTCCTTCCATGTTGTCCTGTTGGATATCCTGTCTGATGCATGGCTTGCGGCAGATACGCAGGGTTTTCCTCGTTTTCTGGGATGGTGGTTTCGCCTGGCGGACTTTGTCTCTCACTTTCCTGCATTTCCATGTGTTGTTTCTTCTTTTGGGGTGCGTGCTGGCTCTTGTTCGGCCTGTACTTCACTGTTCCTTCTCATGGGTTGTGTGAAGTTTGGCTGTTTGCGGGCCTTCCTTCCTGTCTTGGCTTGATGGGTTGAGTCTTCTCCTCGGCTGACGTGGTCCTGGCGTCTTGGTCCACTGTCTGTTTTTCTGTGGCTCCTTGGCTTTTTGGCTCCCTCTGCTGACAGTCTGTGTGGTGGTGCTCTGTCTTCCTCTCGGCCCTTTCGTGGTCAGGGGTGGGGGAGGCTGTGTTCCGTTTGGTTCCCGGCCTCTGTTGCGCCTACGGCTGCCCCTGGGTGTTGGTCCTCCGGGGCTTTGGGTATTGTTGTGCCCTGGGAGGGGGTCTCTGTGACCTGGTGGTTGCAGTTGCGTCTCTTTTTCTTTGGGTCTATGTCTCACTCCTGGTGTTCATCTGACAGTGGGTTCCCTGTCTCCGTTGCTGTTTTTGTTACGGTTTTGGGGGCTCAGATCCGTTGTTCCTGGCTTGTTCCGGTCTGCTTTCCGACTGGTGGGTCCTGTCGGTCTTCGCTCTTGGTTTCCGGATTCCTTTCTGGGCTGTCCCCCTTTTTGGGCTGTTTTCACGGTTGCTCCGTTGTCCATTGACCCGTGTTGCATTTACCTTCTTCTTTGGGCGTCGGTCTCTTTTTGTCTCTGGGCGCTGTTGTGCTAGTTCCGGTGGCGGAGCGGGGCCAAGGTTCCTCTTCCTCTTTGTTCTTGGTCCTGGCGCCCGTTGGTTCCTTTCTGCACGGTTCTGTGTCCCGGGGCTTTATTCAATTTGGTGCCGCTGGTCGGTTGTTCCCCTTGCGGTCTGTCATTCCCCTCTTCCTGGTGGGTGTTTTTTATTTTTTATTTTTTTGGGCTTCCCTGGATTTGGGTGTTGTTTGTTTTTCACGTTCCATCCATCTGGCTGGTCCGCGGTTCCTGCGGTTTGCTGTGGATGGGTTCCTTTCTCTGTTTCGGGTGTTGCCTTTCGGCCTCTCTCCTGTTCCCCAGGTTTTTTCCGCGGTGCTGGCTCCTGCTGTGCAGGTTTTTTGCTGGTTGGCCGTTCCGCTCTGCTTGCTCCTGTTGTTCTATGTTATGCAGGGTCAGGTCTGGTCCATACCTGGGTGGGTGACCGCCTGGGGGGTGCTTTTGGCTTTTCCCTATGTGGCATTTGTCCGTTTTATGCTTCCACCCTCCTTGTGACTGTTCTGGCGATGGTGGCGTTGTGGCCTTGCTCCAGTTACTGGGGTTCGTTGTGGTTCTGGCCATTTTTCTTCTGGTTCCTGTTCGGGGCCTTAGGTTTCTCGGGGCCTGTTCGTCACTTTGCAGGGGGTTGTTTTCACCCTCCGGCTCGGTTCTCTTCCCTGTTGGCTCTTTTGTGGGTCCTGCTGGGTCGCACTCTGCCCTTTGGGGTTGTTTGCGGTTCCAGGAGGTGGTGGCTGCCTCCACGGCTGTGGTTCCTTGGGTTTGCCTGTTCCACCTGTCCTTGGTGTTTCTTCTGATTGGCTCTTTGGGTCCTTTTCCGTGCAGGTTACATGGCTCTGGTTCCTCTCTCCCCTGTTCTGGTTCCTACTTTGGCCTGGTGGCTTTGCTCTCCCGACCTGGTGTTTGGGGTGCGTTTTCAGCTCCCTTCTCTCCTCTTGTTGTCCTTGGACGCCTGTCCTTGGGGTTGGGCACCACATTGGGGTCCTTGGTGGCTGCCGAGTTTTTTGATTTGTGCTGGCCTTCCCGTGGCTATTTGCTGCTTGGGCCTTCTTGGGGGGACCAGTTGCATGTCTCTGTTCCTGCTGGCTTCCATGTGGTGTTCCCACAACACTATGGCTCATTGGTGTGTCTTGTGCCTCTGGTGGTTCGGGCTCCCGCAGCTCTCTCTGGGCCGTGTCTCCTCTGTGGGCTTTGAGTTTGTGTTTGGGACTGTCTGCGTTTTCGTTCGAAGACGCTGCTTGGGCCGTTTCCTCCTGTCCTCTGTTTTGTGCCCTCTGTGCTCGCTTCGGCTGCGCATTTTCTTTGTTTGGTTCGATTTGGTGTGGATTTGCATGGCCCCTGCACATTTCCTTGGCCTTCGGGTTTTCTATGTGCCTTCCCTCCTATTTCTCCTCCTGCATAGTCTGGGGATGTAAGGGGGTGTGTGTAGGTGTCTGTATCGTTGGCCTCTCTGTCTTTGATTTCTGCTCCTGCTGCTGCTGGCGGGGGGCGGGTTTGGCCGGACTTCATTGACTCCGGCTCCGCTTTTTGGTCCACAGCTGGTTTTTGCCCTGACGTCACTTGCTTCTGACGGCCTGGCTCTTGTGTGGCTGTGGTTGGCGTCTTTGGGCTGTTCCTCTGTGGTTGCTCGTGGAATCCCATTGTCACGTCGGCCTTCGGCCCTTGGGTGCTGTGGTCGTCTTTGGGGTTCTTTTTTCTCTTTGTGTTCTTCCCATTGGGTCGTTCCTGTGCTGGGGGATCCTACCTCTGTGTTGGATTTTCTCAGGACTATTTTTTTTACAGGGCCTTGCCCCTTCCGCTTTGTCTTCTCAGTGGGCGGCGGTTCGTGCTTGTCGGGGTCCTGGAGCCTCCTTGGTGGTTTTTGCCCCTTTGGAGAGTCGGTTTCTTCTAGGCTTTCGGCTTCGTCGGCCGGTCTCTCCTGTACTTGTGCCTTCTTGGGTTTTTGCCTGCTGTTTGGGGGGGGTTTGATGTTGCCCCCTTTTGAGCTCTTGCTGGTAGCTGTCTTGTTCTGGTTGTCAGCTACTGTCGTTTTTTTTGCTGGCCATCACCTCTGCTCGTCGGTTGGGTGCTCTGCTCGTTTCTTTTCCCTGTTGGGAGTTCCTGCCGGATTGGGTTGGTTTGTGGCTTGTTCCGGTCTTTCTGCCTGTGGGTTCTTCCCGTTTCCTTTGGCAGCTGGAGGTGATTCTTCCTGTTTTACCTGCTGGGGGGTCCCTTGTTCCCCCTTCCTTGGTGGTTCGCTGGACTCTCCGGTTTTTCCCACCTTCGTTCCCTGGTGTTTTTCCATTTTCTCCTGCCCTGTTTGTCTCCTGTGGAGGTGTGGCTTGGGGGATATGATTTTCCGGTTCTGAGGTTGGTCAGTGGGTGCGTTTGGCGGTCTGCCTGCCTTTTCGGTCCTTTGGGTCTGCCTTCTCCGTCTCTGGTGCTGGGTCGTTAGACACGTTCTGTGCCTGCTTCCTGGGCTGGGGCGGCAGGAGTTTTCTATCCGGGTATTTGTTGGGCGGCCACCCGCTGTCCCGTCTCATATTTGTGCTACCTTCTTGGCTTGTTGTTTTACATGCCTCTGCTGGCTGTTTTTCTGTTGGCGTCTTGGACGTTGCTGTTCATTGATCTTTACTGATTTGTACTCTGCATGGATCCCTGGTGTCCTGCGTTTTTTGTTGGTTCTCTGCTTGTGAGTTCCTCACGTTGTTAGGACTGGGACGGGGAGGACCCATGAGGGGGTAATGTCTTATTACTTACCGGTAATCTTCATTACCCCGATTAGGGTCCTCCCCGTCCCAGTCCTGTACCCTCCCGCCCTCCCGCTGTGTTTGTGTCGGAGTCTTGTTGATAACAGGCATGGCGGTAGGTGGGAGGGGCTTATGTAACTTTTGAATACTGGCGTTGTGATTGGCTGGGTGGAGGCAGGACTGCCTCACGTTGTTAGGACTGGGACGGGGAGGACCCTAATCGGGGTAATGAAGATTACCGGTAAGTAATAAGACAATACTCATGGGAGCACTGGAGTCTTTGTGTTACCTCGCCCAGGGAAGCCGAGTGCATAGGTGTCTTTTCGTGTCGGGTTTCATTGTCGATTCTAATGGAGAGCTGCGAAGAAGTGCTGCAGGCGACCAGAGGAAAAGTGTCCGGGTGGAACCAAGGGTGGATCAGAGATGTGAAGAACCTGAAAGCAGAGGAGACAGAGTCTGGGCCACTAGCCAGTGACCAGGGCGGCGATAGAAAGATGCCACCAGATGTTGGGTGATTTCAGGTGAAAAGGTAAAGTTTGTCTCTTCAGCCACGAGGTCCAAGAGGCATTGACGACAACCAGGAGCTGGATTCGTGCTTTCCCACAAAGGATCTAGTCGACTGCGGTGTTGGTATCCGGATTGCACTTAACATGCCTTGGCAACCGCAACCCATGCAGGATGTCAAGATTGGCTTTGGTTCAGACCAGCAAGGTCTGTGGAACTTTTCCTTTGCAGGGAAGTTGGAGCAAGCCTGGAGCAATGAGGAAAGCAAGTTGAAACAAAGATTTGTCTCCTTGGAAGCTCACTAGCCAACAGACTAGGAACCGCAAAGATGCATTGAGCGGAAATGCACAAAGCAGGCCCATGGAACACTCGTGAAGTGTGGGCCTCTGAGCTTCGGTGCAAAAGGTGCTCGGGCTGGGGCTTCAAGCACCCCAATGTACAACTTCCGGATACCTCGGGAAGGTGGTGCAGGTAGCAAAATGCAGGATGTCCAGCAGTTCCGGTCCCACATCTCTCGTCTCTGCCACGGGTCTCAGCTCTGTGAGCGAAGGTCGGGGTCAGAGATGTCTGGAAGTCCATGTCCTGTGTCACAGATTCATCGAGATCCGGCGGGAGCCTCGAAAATGCAGACCGGCAAAGATGCTGTTGGTGCCTGTTTGAACAGGGTGGTCACTCCTTGACCACAAGCGAGATTTCTTCCATCTTCCAGTCGAAATGGAATGTTGAAGGTCCAGGATATATGTTGCAGAG
This sequence comes from Lissotriton vulgaris, assembly GCF_964263255.1. Taxonomy (NCBI): domain Eukaryota; kingdom Metazoa; phylum Chordata; class Amphibia; order Caudata; family Salamandridae; genus Lissotriton; species Lissotriton vulgaris. Next base: position 1,058,958,137 of record NC_141694.1, on the reverse strand, counting down.
TTTCGTTCAGGGTAATCTGAAGTCCTAGGGACTGGAGTTCTATACAAGAAGGTGAACTGCGATGGAACCCTTTTAGACTAGGACACTTGGAGAGTCAATACCCACGGGAGCACCGAAGTACTCGTGTTACCTCACCCAGGGAAGCCGGGTGCATAGGTGTCTTTTCGTGTCGGGTTTCGTCATCAATTCCAATGGAGAGCTGCGAAGAAGTGCTGCAGGCAACCAGAGGAAAAGTGTCCGGGTGGATCCAAGGGTGAATCAGAGATGTGAAGAACCTGAAAGCAGAGGAGACAGAGTCTGGGCCACTAGCCAGTGACCAGGGCGGCGATAGAAAGATGCCACCAGATGTTGGGTAATTTCAGGTGAAAAGGTGAAGTTTGTCTCTTCAGCCACGAGGTCCAGGAGGCGTTGACGACAGCCAGAAGCTGGATTCTAGATTTCCCACAAAGGATCTAGTTGACTGCGGTGTTGGTATCCGGATTGGACCCAACAAGCCTTAGCAAACGCAACCCATGCAGGTTGTTGAGATTGACTTCGGTGCAGACCAGCAAGGTCTGTTGAACTTTTCCTTTGCAGGGAAGTTGGAGCAAGCCTGGGGCAACGAGGAAAGAAAGTTGAAACAAAGGTTGGTCTTCTTGGAAGCTCACTAGCCAATGGACTAGGAACCGCAAAGATGCTTTGAGCGGAAATGCACAAAGCAGGCCCATGGAACACTCGTGGAGTGTGGGCATCTGAGCTTCAGTGCAAAAGGTGCTCGGGGCTGGGGCTTCAAGCACACCCATGTACAACTTCCGGATACCTTGGGAAGTCGGTGCAGGTAGCAAAATTTAGGATGTCCAGGAGTTCCGGTCCCACGTCTCTCGTGTCCGTCACAGGTATCAGCTTTCCTGTGAGTGAAGGTCGGGGTCAGAGATGTCTTGGAGTCCATGTCCTGTGTCACAGATTCTTCGAGATCTGGCAGGAGCCTCAAAAATGCAGACTGGCAAAGATGCTGTTGGTGCCTGTTTGAACAGGGTGGTCAATCCTTGACCACAAGGGAGATTTCTTCCATCTTCCAATCGAAATGGAATGTCGAAGGTCCAGGATATATGTTGCAGAGTTTCGTCCAGGGTAATCTGAAGTCCTAGGGACTGGGGTTCTATACTTATAGTAAGTTTAGGGGTTGGACTAATTCTAAGGTCCCTCCTATGGGTGGACCTGGGGTGGAGGTGGTTACACCCCTTCCTGTTTGCCCAGTTTCACTTCAGAGCTGGGGCTGAGTGCCCCAGCAACTGGTTTGAACTGGGAAATGCATGGAGCACCTTGTGTGCCCCAGGCAGTGTCTGGAAAGCATTTACTGAATGCAGCCCTTCCTGCCCCAATACACTTAGAGCCTGTCTGGGGAGGTGCCAGCACCTCCCTGGACAGGAAACCTATTGTACAGGCCTTCCCTTGCCGGAGTTTCGTCCAGCAGCAGGATGGCAGACTCGTGTCTGTGGCAGCAGCATCCATTTTGTGATGCTGAGGCTCTGTTTAACTTTAACCGGGTAAACCAGTAACTACATGTCTTCTGCCTCTAGTAGGGTGGAATGCTACCCCCGCCACCAGAACTGGCGTGTGGTAGTATTCCAAAGTGTTTGACACCTTACACGACATGTTTTGATAAAGACAAACCAAAGTTAGCATTAACTGCGATGATTATAATGCCCTTAAGAGTATATGGTGTGGCTATATCATAGAACAGCTATAAGGAGATGGTTCCGAAAGCTGCAGAGGGGCTCAGCTCATGCTAGGGCACCCTCTTACATAAAACCAAGCTCTCTACCTCCAGGATTGTTGAGGTCTGCCTTAGGAGTGGCTTATAGGTGTATATGTGTCTATATATGTATATAGATATAGGTATACTATATTTAAGTAAGGGGTGATTACGCCACCTTACCCAGGCTGTAAGAGCAGACCTGTGGTGTCAGTTTGGAAGGCAAACCAGGGGTGGCACAATACATGCTGCAGCCCCTGGTAGGCCTAGTTTGCACCTATGCCCTGGGTACCTATGGTACACTATACAGGGGCTCACAAGGATAACCCAGAAACCAATCTCGTATGTACCTTGAGTACATGGTATCAATTTAGAGAGAGAACAGCTGAGCTGTGGGCCTGATTAGCAGGTCCACAGCCACCCTAAAGTCGAAAAAACAGAGAATCACAGCAAAAAGTGGGGGTAACCATAGGAAGCAGACCCTACTCTCCTACAATGGTTAATTTATATTGTGTGCGAATCAAAGGTCATCAAATACAAACATCATCATCATCATCATAATGACTTTTTCTCTTTTTTTAGGATTGAGCAGAAAAGATTTTATTTATTTATTTGTGTGTGTTCGGTAGCAAAGGGCATTGTGTTGCTTTTTCTTTTAGGCTGCCTCATGAGATGTTGTGCTGCAATTGGCTTACTTATGGTGAGAGTCGTGCTGGAATTGGTGAGATGTAATTACGAGTGATGCTGTCATTGGTTGGTGAGGTGCCGGGTTTTTAGAGACCCGGTGGTGCCAGGGGATCACACCCGAAGACCTCTAGGTTCTCCCTGTTCTGGACTTACAGAAACACAGAGTCTTCTAGGTGAAGTCAATGATCGAGTTTTATTGGCTGCAACCAAGTAACATGTGTCCTAGAAGTACGGCAGCACGGGCCGTAAGTTCTCAGGAGACTGTTCGTTTTTACAGAACCAGACTTCTCCTTATATACACAAATAACAGCTGCAGGCAAGAATTCTTAAGTTTACGATATGGCAATACAAATATTTCCACAATAATACAAAGAGCGAAGTCATGCTGGTCAGCACATATTTCAGATGTCCAGTTAGTGATGGATTACTCCGCCAGATCCAGAACTCTCATCAGATATCGATGAAATGCCAATAAGGTCGAGCACCCTCCCATCATAAATGGGTCATAAACAAGAATCATGGACAGGTGTGTGTGTGTATGGAAAACAGGGTCTGTATGCAGTGAAGGGTTTATGACATGTTGTGCCTTGATGATATCTGGCTCGGCCACTGGGTGAGGAGTTGCCCAAACAGGCTTGGCTGGAGGCAGTGGAGTCAGCTCGGCCAGGTCATGGGGAAGTCAGCTACGGTGGACGTGTCCTTTCAGATCAAAACTCGGCCTTAATCAATTGATTATATGAGGGCAAGTCATAAGATGGATGCCGTTCACAAAATGGCGTCTGAGGGTTCGAGACGGAAACCACGATTTAAGGGTGTCAGCATCACTCGATCGTGACGCAAATGCATAGAAATGATGTCCTAATCATTACCGGTCCGTCGATACCAAATTCGTCATGTTACGACGACATTTGTGACACGAGTGTGCGGACCCCGGGGCTGGTGAAACGAAAGGGTCCAGAATTGCAGTACCACAGACCCTCCTTTTGCCCTCATATAAGGCAATAACTCTAATCTGAATCCAGATCTGTATTGACGAATTCGTGGAGATGCTGTTGGAGCATCATTTTGTTGCTCAGTTCGTCCCTCAATACAGGCTTCCTTACACATGAAGTGGCGCAGAGGCCACATATTGCAGGAGCGCACTGCACAAACAGGCAGAACATAAACAGAACGGCTAAGATCATACCAATGAAGATCAGAGTTTTCCATCCCCAGGCAGAGATCAGTTCCCAGAACCACCCTAGCAGAGACCAATCCCCTTTTTCCATGTGAAGGGAATCAGAGATTTTGTGTAGTTTGGAGATGGCCTGGTACACTGTCGGAGCATTATCGGGGATGAAAATGCAGCAACTAGATTGGATCACTCTACATACACCACCACGGTCTGCAAGGATGACATCTAGGGTAACCCTGTTCTGAAGGGTCATAAGTCGATCCGACTGAAGCTCTGCTGTCAGGTTGCTAAGGGCACCGGCCGTTTCAGTCACGGCGGACTCAACTATCCTCGTTAATTGTCGAATGTTCCTGCTGTTCACCATAGGCCCCCAAAATGGCAGAAAACCCTTTGCGAAGTCTCCAAATTCTTGACCCGCAGTGTCGTCTTGACTCACGACACCCCTAACTGTCCTTGTCCGATGGTAATCTGCCCCGGCCGTGTAGGTGGGTGGCAGCAGAAATGAGATGAAGCATGTGCCCGAGAAGTCGGCAGGCAACCAAGTGTATGCCTTGTCGTGGCAGATGAAGTATGTACCCTTAGCCGCCAAGAATGGAGGGGAAGTTCGGGAGGCAAACACGTATGTTTCCGTGCATATGCTCTTCCCCAACTGTGCTTCGGGATCCCTGCCAATACCTTGCAGACATAAGTGACCACGGTGGGGTACTACCCAGACTGAGGATGATTTCTTTGATTTCTGGCTCTCACTTAATGAAATCCCATACTTGGTGATGTTCCACCTACTGTATGGGGTAAACTCATCTTTGGGAGTGGCTCTGATCGTGTCAATATCTCTACTCATGTTCTTGATTCCTGCTATTAGTGCCTTGTTGTTTGAGTTCTCCCCCCGAACGTATGGTTCAAGGGAAAACAGGAATATTGTCTGGAAAGCCCACAAAGAACCGTAATAACTGAAGGGCAGGACGAAGTAAGGGATACCCTTATCGGTTGTGTGCGGCATGAGTCCACATATCCAACAGTTCGTGTTGTTCATAACAGATTGGTGCTGGTGTAGGAGTAGGACAAATGAATTATTTACAAATTCGAGTCTTCTGGCAGACTCGTGTTCAGGTAGGGGATGGAAGGAGTGTGTGGAAATGGTAGGAGAAGGTGTGAGCGGAGTGTGGTATATGAATGGAACTTGAAAGATAGATAGAGCATAGCCAGTTAAAAACATTATTATACTACACAACATTGAGATGCTCAACACTAGAAAACGTCTCTTTGCCATTATAGTGCATATTTTCTTTTCAAAATTCATACATCTAGCAGGTCTCTCTACCCTCGGAAACTCCATCCTCTGGTTGCTGCCCGCGGTGGGAGGTTGCTTCTGCCAAGATGTGCGCTCCGTCCAGTCCGGGGCGATTCCCTCAGACTGACCAGAACCGTTGACCTAGGCGTCCCCGGCTGCACTCCTCAGACTTCAACCGCGGCCTTAGCAGCAGAACCGGATGGCGGTTCGAAAATCAAAAATGAGCTAGTTCCCTGGGCGAGAGAGCTGTGGAATCAAAAATAGTTCATGGGAAAAAGGGAAGATCGCACTAGTTCGAGTATGTCAGTTCTTGGGTCTTGACCTTAGATTATATCGTTCTTTTCCAGGCACGGTGTGATCTTCAAACAGTGTTTCAGTTTTTGTAGTGTCCAACTGCAGCGACGGTGGCACAGATCCTTGCAGAATGCAATCGCTCTCTTTGTTGGTACCAGTTCCTTTTAGTCGTGCATCGCTGAAGGGGACAAAACGTGATACAGACTCAGTCCCGGAGTCAGCGACTCCTTGCTGGACCCATCGGTCGTATGGAAGGGGCAACGGGACCCTTTTGCAATGGGCGCCGTGCACCCAATGTTTCTTGCCGTGGACACGTACTGCAGAGCGGGTCGACAGCAAAACCTGGAAAGGTCCGGTCCAGCGAGGCTCCTCGTTCTTCACTCGTCTGAAGTTGCGAATCAGGATCCAAGAGCCAGGTTCGATAGCATGGCCTGGATCGTCAGATGCCGGTGGAGAGGAGCTGTGGACCTGTTGATGTAAAGCATGCAGTTTAGTCATCAAGTCGTGCAGGTAATTAAACAGTGCAGGGTACTCTATCTCACTGAGCTTTCTAGGCCTCGGTACTCCCCATATATTTGCGGGGCGCCCGAACACGATCTCGTGTGGGCTAAGTCCCAGTCGAGAATGGACAATCATCCTGGTAGACAGGAGTGCTAAAGGCAGGGCGTCTGGCCACTTGAGACCTGTGCTAGCTTGGATCTTGGCCAGTTTCAATTTAAGCGTGCCATTATAGCACTCTACCAATCCTGCCGATTGGGGGTGGTTTGCAGCGTGGAACTTCTGGCAGATGCCTAGACACTCACACACTCTCTTCATCACTCGTCCCACGAATTCACTTCCGTTATCACTCCAGACAATCCTAGGCATGCCAAATCTGGGGAAGAATTCTCTAACGAGGGCTTTGGCAGTTGACAAGGCAGTGTTGTCCTTAAGGGGGTACGCTTCTACCCATCTAGAGAAGGCGCAAACAACAACAAGTACATATTTCAGGTTGTTGCACCTTTCCATGTGGATGAAATTGAGCTGCAAGACCTCGAACGGATACGTTGGAGGTGCAAAGTGACCAGCTGGGGTTGGGGCTCCTCTACCGGGATTGTGCTTTAAACATACCATGCAGTTTCTGACCAAATTCTCTGCACATTTCGGGATACCACTATTCTGCCATACTGGGGCCAACAGCTTACATATTCCTTTCACACTGACGTGTGCCATTCCATGGGCCATTGTCACCACTGCGAGAACATAAGCGTCCGGTAACAACCATCGCTGGTGTTCTGACAGTTCGACCCAACAACCATTCGCGTCTAATCTACCCTTGCTTTCTCTCCATTCATTCACCTCTTTCTCAGTCGCGTCAGCTTGTATAGATTTCACGCTTTCGATGGTGTCCTCACACATACCCACATCAGGGGTCCATCTAGCAGGACCTACAACATACATCCGACTCATTGTGTTCCTTGCAGTCTCTTTCGCGACCTCGTCGGCAAATGCATTCCCTCGACCAACATCATCTCGGATCTTTCTATGCGCGCTACACTTCACGATCGCAACCTGTAGGGGCAAGGTCAGTGACTCGAGAAGGTCGTGTACTAGCTGTCCGTGTTGAATCTTTGCACCATGCGACGTCAGGAACCCACGTTCACGCCACAATCTTCCAAAACTGTGGGCTACGCCAAAGGCGTACTGACTATCAGTGTACACATTCACTCGTCTTCCTTTCGCCAACACGCACGCTCTTGTGAGTGCGACTAACTCTGCTGCTTGTGCGGAATTGTGGGGGACGCGAGCTGTCTCTACAATCGTGTGTAATGTTGTCACGGCATATGCTGCAGTCGTATCACCATTCGGCAACTTGAAACATGAACCATCAACCCATAAATTATCATTACATTCAGGGAGAGGAGTGTCCTGCAGATCTACTCTCCCTTTTGTCTCTTCTTCTGTCCTAAAACAGCAATCATGTTTGTCGACCTCATCTGTCTCTGCTGGAATGGGTAATAATGTAGCAGGGTTGAGTGTATCACACCTCTTTATGTGAATGTGACTTGCTAACAGGGTCAATTCATAGCTGGACAGTCGAGCACTAGTTAGATGCTGTGTCTTTGTCCTGTTTAGTAAAATATCTACTGTATGTGGGACCATTACGGTCAGAGTATTATTCATGACTAACCCAGCGGACTGTCGAATACAGACAGCTGCTGCTGCAGTGGCCCTCAAGCAACTCGGTAATGCTTTAGCTACGGGATCTAGAGTCGCGGAGAAATACGCACATGGGCGTTGTTTGTCCCCAAAGTGCTGCATCAAGACTGATAATGCGCAACCTTCCTTCTCGTGGACGTATAATGTAAACGGCTTTCTGTAGTCGGGGTTGCCCAATACAAGAGCCGAACATAATGCCTCACGCAACTCAGGGAAACTCGCCTGACAATCTTCAGACCAAGGCAAAGGATTGGGTGTGTCCTTACGCATTAATGCCAGCAAAGGTTTGGCCAACAGTGAGAAGTTCGGTATCCATTGTCTACAATACGATGTAATGCCCAAGAAGGCACGCACTTCTCTTTGTGTCCTTGGGGCACTCAGTTCTTCAATTGCCTGTATTCTTTCTGGGGTCAGTCTCCTTCCCTCCTTCGATAAGATGTGACCTAAGTAGGTTACTTCTTGTCGGCAAAATTGTAGTTTGGAAAGCGAGACTTTGTGCTTCATGTCGCATAAATGACGCAACAACGACAACGTGGCATGCTTGCAGATTTCTTCAGTATCTGCAGCGATCAGTAGATCGTCTACATACTGGATTAGAGTCGCGCCACCAGGTAGAATAATCGTGTCTAGTTGTGTTTTCAGGGCTTGACTGAATATTGATGGGCTCTCACAGTAGCCTTGAGGAGCGCGTTTAAAGCGGAAGCTTCGTCCTCCTAAATTGAAGCCGAAGATATCTCTGCTCTCCTCGGCAATCGGGATGCTGAAGAAAGCATTCTTCAGGTCAATCACCGAAAACCAATTGGCTGAGGCTGGAACCATTGTCAATAAGGCAGTGATGTCGGGAACGACTGGAAACTGCGGTACAACGATCTTATTCACTTCCCTTAGATCGATCACAAATCGGTACACAGGGGGCTGTGAAGGATCGGTACGCTTTAAGACAGGCAAAACCGGACTGTTACAAATGTTGCCTGTAGTTTCTTCGATGACATCTTTCGCAATCAGATCATAGACGATCGCTAACAAAGCCTTTTCACATTTGTTTGATATTCGATATTGGGGAATACGTGGCAACCTAACATTAGCTTTTAATGTTATGACATACGGTGCTATCTCCAAATGACCCACATCATTAGAACCATTCGCCCAAAGTACATCTGGAAGAGACGACAACTCAGTCGGAATTCTTTCTCTTGACAAATACATCGGGGAAATCACTTTCTTACCAAGCGTAAGTTGTACTCCCGAAGGAGAACAGTACAAGGTCGCATATAGTCTCTTCAGTAAATCCAATCCTAACAAATTTTCGCCACAACCTGTGGTAAGAATGAGGGGTGCTTCTAATTCGCATGGGCCAACAGAAAGGGGCATGGGGCTGGAGATTGGGTTCCTAACGGGGGCGCCAGAAAAACCTACTGAAACATTCATTTCGCCAGACAAAGGTGCGCCAGGAAGTTTTGAGTGCATAATCGAACTTTTTGTAGCACCAGTATCCAGCAGAAATGGCTCTGACACTCCGGATGTAATCACCTCAACGTAAGGTCCATTCTGGTCTACTGGAACTGAAACAACTCCCTCTCTTTGTCCATGGCTGTCCTAGCAACTATTACCCTCATTCTCGTTTTCTGCGTAATAGTCATCAGCATAGTACTGAGGTGTCCTGGAAGACGCATTATTCTGTTGGTCAAAGCTATTCATGGAATTTTGAGGAGGAAAAGAAGTGGTGTTTTGGGAGAAATTTCCACGGCCCCTACCTCTAGGAACCTGTTGAACACCTCTACCTCTTGCACCGGAAACACCGCTTAAGCGTCGCGCAAGAGCTTGACAATTACTTTTGACATGACCCTCTTCTTTGCAATAGGCACATTGATTCGGGCCATACGGAGAACGCTGGTGGGAAAACTCGTTTCCTTGCGCGTTTCTCGAATACTGCTGTGGTTGCTGATAATTGGGCTGACTAGGAGTGCGAAGCGGATAGGCTTGCTGGAGAAGAACTTTAGTTTTTAACTCTTTAGTCTTCTTCTCTGTCTTATCTAGCTCGTCTTTGCGCCTATTTTCATAGTACTGGGCTGTGGCTAAAATCTGTGCTGACGTGGAGACAGCCCAAGCACTCTCTGAATCTTTCAATTTATTGCACAGTTCGGGAAGCAGATTATGTACAAATTTGTCTACAAACAATCTTTGACCACCCTCGGTAGCCATGTCCTGACCACTATGATCAGTGAAAGTCTCCTCAAATCTCGTGAAAAAGTCGGACACATTCTCATCTTTCTTCTGTTTACATGCAGATTGCTTGTCCCAATTTACACGCAGTTCAGGCATTAACGTTTTCATGTACGCAATAATCCTACCAGGAAGTTCTGCTATTAAAGGCTCGGGTTTAGAACCACCAACTTGTCTAGCGTCAGTAGCGGTAATATTAGCCCATGAATCACCTAGTTCTTGCTCATGATCTGCATGACGAATTTTACTCCATAAAGGATGCGGAACAACATTCCCAAACAACATGTCTATGTCTGCTAAATTCATTATACATGAGCTGGCAGTTTGTGATAACTCCTTGTAATACCCTGCGGGATTTTTACGCGGATCGGGTAATGTCTGTTTGAGTGCTAGAACTTCAGATCTTTTCCAGGGGACATGTACCCATACTCGCTGGAAATGCGGTGGAACAGGTGGTTGTGCATTCGCATCACCTTCCCTCCATACTGGAGGAACCTCTCTCATGGGGTACTGTCGCGCCTTTTTCCTATCTGACACATCATCTTCATACAATGATCTCGAAACGTTTCCCTTACTCCTGTAAGATAACAATACATCTATGGCTTTTTCGACATCGGAACCTACAATCATACCCTTATAAAACCTAGAACGCATACGAAATAACTCATTCATCTTGCGTTTGGGATCGTTTGTCTCCAAATCGTCACAAAGATATACACACATCTCCTCAAAGACGTATCTTTGAGTGGGCGCATCCCATTGACTGAAAACTTCCATAACAGACTGAACGTCATATTTAGCAGTGTCAGTAACCCATTTGCGTGCTAACTCATTTAGTACTTCTCTTTCCTCGTAATCAGGCAGTTGACTACGCAACTGTCTACGTTCTGTTTTAGGGGTCGTTTTGGGCGACCCGAAGAAAGGTGATAATAGACCAGTGACAGTACTTGTCACTCTCTGTCTGACTGAAGGAGAAGCTTGCGGCGAGGCAGATGCGCCAGAAAAGACAGGCTGATGTAAAGAGGAAATCGAGGCAACAGCAGAGGAAGTAGAAGCAGTAGTAGACGTAGTATCATAGTGAATAGTCGGAGCGGTAGGCAAAGTCGTAGAAGCAGATGGAGTGTGGAGCAAAGGCGGCGGCCCTTGAGAAGGCTGCGCCGGAGAAGTAGGAACCAGCTGAAGAGAAGCTGGTGCTTGTGCAAGAGCTGCTTTTCGTGCGCCAGGACGCGGTATAACAATACGTCTCGGGGGTCCCACAACACTCGATGTATATGGGGGTGGTGAATTCAATAAATGGGACATTAACGGATCTTTCTCTGATGTTCCCTTTGAGCCTTGTCCCTCATGTGGTAACATCGGGTAGCATTTATCTATTGCTAGTTTCTTGCTTCTGAGCATTTGTTCACTTTCCTGCTCTTCCTCATTATCCCTGTATGCGATGGCAGCTTGTACCATCGACATACCTCTTTTGTTTTTCTTCGCTAGTTTAATTTCTTTCTGTTTGGCTTCTTTGCGCCATAAGCGAAAAGAGTCAAACATCGCCGGCCGGGCTTTCTTCTTGAGCAATTTGACCTCGAGGTTGTCTAATATTTCTGAGTCAAAACTACCATGTTGGGGCCATTTTAAAACACCATCCTTGCGGGTGTATTTTATCCATACCTCATTATACGTGATAGGACCTACTCCGTGCTTTATATATAACTCGTATGTTGGAGTTCCAATCGGAGGAACCGGACACGAATACTCTAATCGGGAATCCTTACTACAATCAAGACAAAACAAGTTTCCAAGTCTGCTAAGACCAGGCATCTTTGCTCACTAGTCTAGCTTCAAACTTCAAGGGATTATCTAATTATGATATTTTCGTGAATACACGAATCCCTCGGTTTTGGTGCTTGCAAGTACCAATATACAAACCGTATCTCTGGGATACCAAACTAAGAACCAAACTAAGAACCAAACTAAGAACTGGGAGACGCTCCACTTATACTTAACTGAGTATTGAAGATCGGTGACGTCACTAGAAGACTCGTCTATCGTTTCGCTCTACCAAGGATCACTGGGTCCAAAACAGGGCGATAGTCAGGGCAGCAGTCCTTCGTAGCCGTCGGGACGCGGGGAACCTCGCAGCAAAGACCTTCGGAACCACGTCGACATGCAGGGGTCGCTGAAGTGGCTGGCCGTCCTCCGGAATTTTCACACGAAGCTCCTCACGAACATCTGGCTTGGACCGTCACCGCTTGATATCGCCTCGAGTTGGGCGCCAACTGAGGTGCCGGGTTTTTAGAGACCCGGTGGTGCCAGGGGATCACACCCGAAGACCTCTAGGTTCTCCCTGTTCTGGACTTACAGAAACACAGAGTCTTCTAGGTGAAGTCAATGATCGAGTTTTATTGGCTGCAACCAAGTAACATGTGTCCTAGAAGTACGGCAGCACGGGCCGTAAGTTCTCAGGAGACTGTTCGTTTTTACAGAACCAGACTTCTCCTTATATACACAAATAACAGCTGCAGGCAAGAATTCTTAAGTTTACGATATGGCAATACAAATATTTCCACAATAATACAAAGAGCAAAGTCATGCTGGTCAGCACATATTTCAGATGTCCAGTTAGTGGTGGATTACTCCGCCAGATCCAGAACTCCCATCAGATATCGATGAAATGCCAATAAGGTCGAGCACCCTCCCATCATAAATGGGTCATAAACAAGAATCATGGACAGGTGTGTGTGTGTATGGAAAACAGGGTCTGTATGCAGTGAAGGGTTTATGACATGTTGTGCCTTGATGATATCTGGTTCGGCCACTGGGTGAGGAGTTGCCCAAACAGGCTTGGCTGGAGGCAGTGGAGTCAGCTCGGCCAGGTCATGGGGAAGTCAGCTACGGTGGATGTGTCCTTTCAGATCAAAACTCGGCCTTAATCAATTGATTATATGAGGGCAAGTCATAAGATGGATGCCGTTCACAAAATGGCGTCTGAGGGTTCGAGACGGAAACCACGATTTAAGGGTGTCAGCATCACTCGATCGTGACGCAAATGCATAGAAATGATGTCCTAATCATTACCGGTCCGTCGATACCAAATTCGGCATGTTACGACGACATTTGTGACACGAGTGTGCGGACCCCGGGGCTGGTGAAACGAAAGGGTCCAGAATTGCAGTACCACATTGGTTGCTGTGTAAGTCATGCTGTGATTGGTTGACCTTTTCCATAGACACACTTTGATTGGTTGGTTGCTCATTTGTTTTTTTTGTGAGCTTTTTTATTATTCTGAGTCAGAATAATGGGTGCTATATTGAAAAAGCCTAAAGCTCCTAGCGTGACCTATTATCCAGGGTGAGAAGATTCCTCCTGTCAGGCTTTATACACATATGTGGTTAAAAGACTGGTATGAGTTCACTTTAAACAACAAGGGCATGTAATTTCCCTTAAAGGGTACCTCTAATAGTAGAAAGCTTGATTTTGCTTTATACATGTGTGTGGTTAAAAGGCTGCCATGAATTTACTTAAAAAAACAAGGACATGCAATTTCCCTTAAAGGGTACATCCAATAGCAGAAAGCTTGATTTTCTAAGACATGCAATGTGTGTGAGAAAGCTGCATCCTAGACCTACACAGTTCGAAGGATTAAATGAATGGGGTCCATTGGCCATAGAAAAAGAAAGAAAGAGGATGAAGATGTAGTTTAGAAATTCTACTGGCCACTTGTTAGAATCCAAGGGTAGCACACAGAAAAAAGTGTGAAGAGAGGATACAATGCAAGGTGGGAGGGTATTCCATACGATAGTTAATGATTCAGAAACAAAGAAAATTGTTGAATCTAAAAATGAAAATTGAAAAAGAGACTAAGGAATTGACTCATATTAGAAAGAAAATGTCCTAAAGAATCTGCTCCTTACACAGATACAGATACAGAACAGAGTTCGACAATACCTGATTTGAATGCAGGCCAACCAGGCACGAATACAGTGTTTGATTCTGCAAGTGCTCATTATGAGAGTGCATTGTCAGTTTTGCCTGGTCCTATTGAGGTTGCAACTGTTGCGGACCCAGTAGTGTCTGTTATTGAAGCTGCAGTTACCACACCACCGGAGGAGAGAGAAAGTAATATTGGTTATTTATAGATTGCATTTTGAGAGATTTTGTAAGATACATTAGAACAAAATATTTCTTGTGTATAAGTCAGAGGAAATAAAATATTTGATCAGAGAAGCAGTGAGGTGTGCAAATGAAGCTCATGATAATCTTGAAGATTTATCAGAATAATTTTAAAATGATTTAGACGAAACCAGGAGTTTGTGTAAAAACTACAAAATGGAATTGAGTGAGGCAGAAATTGAAAATATGGGTCTCGTGACTCTGTGAATTCATAGCAAAGACTTAGGGCCTAGTTAGAGTTTGGCACAGAGTATGTACTGTCACGAGGCAGAGTACTTTACTCTCACCATGGAGAGGGACTGAAAAAGTTAGAGATGTCCACTGACCCATTGGATGTCTCATGAATTTACAAAAACTAGTTACAGCAATTCCTGTTAATGCATTGAAAGTGTGACAGACTGTTCTGTTAACATGGGAGAGTCCTCCATCAAACTTTCAAATTTATTTTTGTTTAAAAAAAAAAATCTCTGGGTGTGACAGACAATAAAACCTTGCCATTTGTGCACCCATTCTAAACACTCCAGATAGGGTAGGTGAAAAAATGACAAAACCTTAAATGGCTCTTACTCCATCGAGCCATTCGGAGGTTTAAGTCAGTAACAGTGTAGTCCTCACCGTCCACATACTGAAGGTCCACCAGATTCTACATGAGGCGGGTAGACCTTCATTTTGGCCGAGAGGGTACTCTGTCAACTTTGCAATGAAGTACCTTCTTCTAGGAACTCCAAAACTGCCCTTATTGGACTATGTAAATGATTGCAGTCATTTGAGGAAACACATGGACACGTGGGTAAAGACAGCTAGGTCTAAATGTATGTATGTATGTATGTATAGGCATTTATATAGCGCACTACTTACCCAGAGGGTCCCAAGGCGCTTCGACCGCTGCGAAACCCTTCCTGGCTTCCCTGAGAGATGGTCCCTTAATGGGTATCTCCAGGGTGAGACCAGGCATCCCCGGCGGTCGGGTGGGCCGTTAGTGAAGATGAGGCAAGCTAATGCCCAGAGTTGCCGAGTGTGATCGCTGATCAGAGTGGGCACCGAGGCGAGAGAATTCTCGAGTCCGCTGACCCTGGTCCAGAAACCTGCCGCGCCATGAATAAGATTGATACAGAAACATGTGAAGTAGTGTGGCTCACTGGTTAGAGGCGGCAGACCCGAGAGCAGAGGACGGCCCGGGACCAGGGTTCGATTCCCGGCGCGGCAGGTTTCTGGACCAGGGTCAGCGGACTCGATAATTCTCTCGCCTCGGTGCCCACTCTGATCAGCTCCAAAGGCAACTACGCGACATGGGAGTGGATTACGCGATGCTGTACCCGGCGAAGCTCCGAGTCAATCGACAAGGGAAATCCCATATTTTCACTGACCCTTCCGTTTTGCAGAAAGCCATTAAGAACTGGGCGAAGGAGCGGAGATCTAGCCCGGAGCAGAGCAGACTGGAGGACACAGAGGGGTCATCGCTGGATAAACAGGACTGAGCTGTAAGCCTGGTAGATATCAGCGTACGGACTGTTATGGGGAGTGGTAGGGCGGGGGTACTAGCTCTTTAAGGGATACCCTGCATGCGTAAACCAGCGCTGCTCCAAGGGGTATGGTTGCCGCTAGATGAAGTCTGTTGGGAGCGGAGGGAAAGAGGGGGGCACCAGAGGTTGGGCCTGGCTCCTTTTGATCCGGAGGGCCTGGTAGGCAGCCATGCTGACTAAACTGAAGCTACGGGGAGAAGATGTGGGTAGGGACAAAGCTACGTGTGGTTGGGACGCAAAGTCTGAGGGCACACAATATTTTTCTTATTTGGGTTTTTGGGTTGGATAAAGAGTGGAACACAGTCCTGTGAATCTTGGAAGTGACAATTGCTAAGTGACAAGCTGCACCAATGGTTACGATGCAGAGGGGGGGGGCTGGGCATCTTTGTGGCTATTTGTTGGTTTTTATTTGCATCAGTGAGCTACCTCGTGAGTGCCTGGCACTGTACTTTTGCCTTCTTCATGCTGGTTAAGGGTAAGGGTGGTTCAAAGGGGGGGGGGAGTGACTGGGGATTCATTCTGCCATGTTGGGGGAGGTCTGCTGTGGGTGGGGGGGGACGTTGCAGGGGAAGGGGTGCAAGGGGGGTTTTGTTGGAATTTGTCTTTGTGATACGCGGTTGCTGTATTCTAGGCTGGCATTTTCATATCGTGGCTACAAAATAAGGAAGTATGGCATAATTGATGGCACGTGAAGCATCGTATTCCACTGAGTGTGAAGGTGGGTTGCGGATATTGTCCTGGAATGTGCGGGGGCTGAATGACCATCGTAAGATATGTAAGGTCTTGAATTATCTCCATAGGCATAAAATTGACCTCGCTGTTTTACAAGAGACTCACCTCCCCGTTACAACCCCTATGATAAGGTTGAGGGCACTGGAGGGTAACATAAACACGGCAGGTTTCACCACCCATGCAAGAGGAGTCATGAGTTGGGCCAACCCTAGGTCGTTGATTGCTCTAACAATGCTCAGAGAGGATCCGGAAGGAAGATATGTTATATCCAAGTGTTGCGGGCGGGGTGTGGAATTCCTGTTGGTCAATGTCTACGGGCCCAATTACGACTGTCCCGAGTTTTTTGGTGATTTGGCTAGGACTGTGTCTCAATATGGAGATCATCAGATACTGCGGTGGGGGGATCTGAATGTGGTTCGGAACCCAGAACTAGACCGCTCAGTGGGCCCGCCTAGACAGCCAACTGCAGCCGCGAGGAAGATAGAGGAAATGATGGTGAGTCTGGATATGTGTGATGTGTGGCGTGTGCGGAATAGGGGGAAGGGGGCTATACACATTACTCAGCGTTCCATGATATACACACGCGGATCGACTATTGGCTGGCATCCACTTCAGTGCTGAGTCTAGTACGGCAATGTAGTGTGTTGCCTCGTACGCTCTCAGGCCACTCTCCTTTGCTATTAGTTTTGAATCACCTAGGAGGAGCATTCCACCATTTACATGGAGATTCCCTCCATACTCACTACTAGACACTTTATTTCGTGAGGAGATCACTGTAGCTATAGAAACCTTCTTCGAAAACCAACGTAGGTTTGGTAGACAGTTTCCTAACAATCTGGGAAACCTTCAAAGTTTACATCAGGGGCATTGCTATGACCAAACACTCGGGTGTCTTACGGGCAATTAGGGGGACCCTAGTTGAATTAGAGAAGAAATTGCAGCAGCTGGAGTGGGAGAGAGTGGAGGGGCAGACGGGAGGATAGACGACGAGATAAAGGTGCTCCTAGAGGAGTACCACGAAACGGCGGACCGGGAAGTGAAACACAGGGGCAAGTATGCCACGGCGCTCTCTTACGGGAAGGGGGAGAGGCCGGGTTCAGTCCTTGCTCGGCTGATGAAGGCTAGGCGAGGCAAGACGCAAGTGTCAAAGATCAAATCAGAAAGCTGAGAACTCCTGACGGATGAGGGGGCAGTGGCAGAACGCTTTAGGCAATATTATGCGGACCTATACCAAACGCGATCTACAGGGGCGGATGACTAGATTAGGGAATACTTGGACTATATACAGCTACCGTATCTCCCGGATACCCACAGGGAGTTGCTGAGACACCCGATAGAGAAAGACGAAAGGATTGAGGCCTTGAGCAGCATGAGGGCTGGGAGTGCTCCGGGGTCAGACGGCGTAACGGTCGCCTTCTATAAGGCATATTCAAAGTTACTTCTCCCACACCTAGCGGCTCTGTTTGAAGACATGTTCGAAACGGCACAATTCCGCCTTCGATGAGGGAAGCCATTCTGGTTGCCATACCGAAGCCGGGCAAGGCTCCAAATGAATCCAGCTCATACCGTCTGGTGTCCCTTCTTAATGTGGACACAGAACTATTTGCAAAAATATTAGCCACTAGGCTGGCGTTGATGTCCCATATCCTGATAGCTCCTGAACAGGCGGGCTTTGTGCCTAACAGAAACCTAATGTATAATATCCGGACTGGTTTTGGAACTATGCAACATGTCCGCCAGGAGAACAAAGCAGTGGCAGTATTCCTAGACATGGAAAAAGCATTCGACTCGGTGGAATGGGTGTTCCTACGACAGGTGCTGACGAGAATGGGACTTGGGGGAGTCTTCCTCCGAATGCTGGGTATTTTGTACCATGAGCCCTCGGCAAGAGTGCGCGTCGGAGATTTGGTCACTGCCCCGTTCAGTATTACTAGAGGCACCAGACAAGACTGCCCCCTCTCCCCGCTCCTATATGCCCTGGCGGCGGAACCACTAGCCTGTGCTTTACAGGAATGCCATGGGAACGAGGGTGTCGGATTCCCCACATATAGAATTGTAGTTTCCACATACGCGGATGACACGCTACTTTATGTTAGGCAACCGGAAGAGAACTTGACGACGGTAATTGGGGAGGTGGTTAGATTAGGCGCGCTGTCCGGCCTCAAGGTCAATTAGGAGAAATCTCTGGTATTCCCGCTCATGCCTGCTACCACAGAATTCGAGCTGGACTACCCCCTTGCTTGGACGGTAGACTCAATAAGATACTTGGACATTCGCCTGCACACGGAGGCGGATATTGTATTTCGGGAAAATTACGGTACGGCCATATCCAAGCTAGAGGATGACGTGGAGTTCTGGATCCGTCTCCCGTTATCCCTGATGGGACGTATATCTATTATGAAAATGGTAGTCTTGCCTCGCTTCCTCTTCCTCTTCACTAATATCCCATTGGTTTTGCCACGCACCTTCTTTCACAGATTGAGACAACTAATGCTCAAATTAGCCTGGGCCGGTAAGCAAGCTAGGGTGCAGTGGAAGGTTCTTACGCTGCCATACATCTTGGGTGGCCTTGGTGCACCAGATTTTGAGCTATAATACAGGGTAGCGCAGGGTGCGCACTTGCATGCCTGGATCCACGGTGGAGAGGGGGTTCCCTACCTTAGGATGGAACGATTGTTTGTGGCCCCAGTACCCTTACCGGCGATTATCATGGAACAGGTGGACCGCAGGACTGGCATAGTGGATTCATTAAACGCCACGAGACATGCTTGGCATTGGCTTCTACAACATCAAGCGGGTGCTATACTCTATTCACCGGCCATGCCAATTGAATGGATGAGGTGGATAGGTCCATGCACGGAGAAGGGAGTGCTTCTAGCGTTGCGATCCATGAAAGTGGAGGTTGCAGGGGATCTATTTCATGAGGGAACTGTGCGCTCGACGGAGCAACTTGTGGGTACGCCAGAGGGCGATACGCCATTGAATAGGTTCCACATCCACAGGGTCCGAATGGCCCTGCGGGCATTATTAGGGGAGGATATGGCTGAGCCACCTGAGATGCCTGAACTAACGCATGTCATTAAGGCTGCCTCTCCTTGCAAAATGGTCACCGCCCTCTATAAGGACGCCATGTCTCATAGAGGACATAAATACACGGCGGCCAGGCTTGCGTGGCAGCAGGACTTGGAGGTTTAGCTGGACGACTCTACGTGGTCTTTTTGTTGTTCGAACACTAGGTAAATATCCCTACATGGGAGGCACAGATTGGTGCACTTTAAATACCTTAATAGGACATATTACACTCCGGAGAGGCTCTACAGATATGGTGTGAGAGATGACGCGGAATGTGAGAGGTGCCATGTGGGGGTGGCAGACTTCCTACATTTGGCATGGCTGTGCCCGTTGGTTCATGCGTTTTGGGTGAGTGTCTTCGAAGAGCTGGGCAGAGTGGTTGAGGCTGAATTGGAGTTGGACCCACTCATTGCACTCCTGGGATACACTAAATCGCTCCCAAAAGCGACACGTAGGTTAGTGGATATGGGGCTGCTTATGGCCAAGAGAAGAGTAGCTATGTGCTGGTTGAGGGGACCGGTCCCGACGTTGCAGCAATGGTCCAGAGACATGCTGTACTGCTCCACGCAGTCGGAACTCTATAGTAAGCTGCTCCCCCCCAGAAGTAGACCTAAGAATGTTTGGGGACTATACACTGCGTATGTCCAAGGTGCACATGACCCAAGCGAGATGGAGGCAAGGTCTGAAGGCGGCGCGGAAGATGCGGCTGTCGATGAGCCTGCGGGGATCGGCTGAGGTGAGACGCAAGGGAATGATACGTGGGGATGGCTGGATGTGGCAAAGGTTAGAGCAACGGAGGGGGGTGAGAGGGATCTGGACTGTGTGTGGAATGCCTGATGAGATGGGTGTGTATATGGTGTGTCTAGGCGGCTGTGGGTAAGTGGTGTGACTGAAGGGGATGTATAGTCGTTATGTTTTGGGTTCGCGAAGTAGCTGCCGCTTATAATGCCCACGGCGAGGTGATGTATAGGACTACGCCGTCTGCCCGCTCAAGGAAGTTGGCATAACGGCTGTGTTATTGAATGTCCACTTAAAATTTGTATCAATCTGGATGTGGTGCTATCTTGTCATGCCTTGCAAAACAACTAACTGCAGTTGTGATGTTTATCTTTACAATTAATAAAGAGATTTAATAAAAAAAAACTTTTCTACCGGCTACTGGACAGTGACACGCCTGAGCTTCCTGTGGACGCCGGCGGAGACTGGAGACCCGACCTGTTGGAGTGTGCTCAAAGAAACCTGTGCTTGCGCGCCCAAGGATTGCAAGGCCCTTACACCAACTAGACCCCTCCACTGGCGAATCGCAGAATGGGCAGAGTATCCAAAAAAAAGGATATGAGGTCCTGCGGACGGACGACCGGGGGCAGCACACTGATGAAGAGGAGAGTGCGTCTGAGAGGCAGGCGGAGGGGCCAACCAGAGACCTTACCTTGGCGGACATAATGCAGGCCATCACCTCCTTGTGTAAGGCCCTGGAAACAAAGATGGATGCCATAGGGACAGATCTCGCCCTGCTGAAAGACGAGCATCGCAAACTAAAAGACAGAGTGGCGACTAATGAAACCACAATGTAGGACATTCCAGACACGGTCTCCAATATGCAAGATGCCCTGCAGGCGGTAGAAGCCAGGATCAAAGTGCTAGAGGTGAGAGCAGAGGACAGTGAGGGGCGCTCCCGACGGAACAACCTGCGCATAGTAGGAATGCCAGAGCGGGAGGAGGGGACTGATGCAGTCCAGTACTTGGAGACATGGCAAAAAACAGAGGTGGCCCTGAAGTGCCTTTCCCCTTCTATGCTCTTGAGCGTGCCCACAGAGTCCCGGCTACACCCCCGGCTAAACCGCCTAAACCTGGTGCCCCACCCAGCCCAATGGTGGTGCGACTACTACATTATTGTGATCGAGATTTCCTATTACAGCGAGCCCGGGAGAAGCAGGACCTGCAGATAGGGAACAGCAGGGTGAGGATCTTCCCAGATTATACTAGAGAGGTGGAAAGGCAGAGATCTTCCTTTTTGGCGATAAAATAAAAATTGTGCCAGCTTCATCTCCCCTATGCTATGTTGTTTCTGGCCCGACTCCGGGTGTCTGCAGACACGGAGATACTCTTCTTTCTCACCCCATAAGACGCTTGGGACTGGCTAGAAACTAGATGCGGCAACAAACCACGCTCTCCACATGGGCCCTCGTCGCGACTGGGGTCGGCCCCCTCTTCGCCGCTTCGGGGGGCCCCCTCGCCTGCAGGGCGGCACCAGGAACGCGATATAGTGGTGAAGGCGGTGGCGGACATTAGCCAGGGAAATGCTAGCCCGACCAACAATGCCACAGACCCTGAGCACAGCAGATCAGAGAGCTCAAGATCGAGTAGTGTGCAGGGGCTCTCGGACAATGAACTGCCGGTCGTCACTCTACAGACGGCGGATGGTATCTTCGGCTGATTGAACTGCAGGATGTAGGCACAGGGGTTGGTTGATTGCATAATGCTGGCCCTTACTCCAAGGGGGCACGTTTGTATCATGAGGGTTTGCTGAGGGTTCCTTATGTGGGGGGGCGGGAGCCGGGGGGGGGGGTTCTGGGTCAATAGAGAGCGGAGCACGCACCACCGCTTTTAAGATTTCTTGTTTGATTACTTCTGTTTGGATGGGGATCTGTTCACGTGAGCCTGTCCTGGGGAGGGGGATTTGGGGTGTTTTTATTTTTGAGGAAAGTTGGATATGGATCAGGCATGTCGCTACAGGAAGACGCACAGACAGGACCTGGTGATTCTAGAATGGGTTCTCCTGTAGGTATCCATGCATGACCTGGAATGTAAGAGGGATGCACACTATGAGTAGACGACACAAAATACATGTCTACCTGATATGAAGGGGAGTGCAAATTGCACTATTACAGGAAACCCATCTGACACAAACTGAAGGAGCAGCCCTACAGCGCCGCTGGAGGGGGCAGGTATTCCATACCATATACTCAGCTTTAGCAAGTGGGACGCTAATATGGGTGAGGGTGGGGGTCCTCTTTCAATGTGTTCGGCAGATAATAGACCCTGACGGTAGATTTGTGGTAGTGATGGGGCGCTTAAATGGCCGGGATATTACCATAAGGAGTGTCTATGCCCCTAATGATGACCAGCTGACATTCTTCGCTCAACTCACACAGACACTAGCGCAGGCTTTGACTGGTTCCATGCTCTTGGGGGGAGACTTTAATAGCATTACTGACATTAACTTGGACTGCTCTCATCCACCCCTCCCTGACGCTCCTACACACAGAGTAGCGGAAGCCCGACGAAACTGGCAACGACATTGGGGGTTCACAGACAGCTGGAGAGCCCATCACCCGGGGGAGAGGGACTACTCTTATTTCTCCGCCCTACATGAGCTGCATGTGCATTTAGGCTCCATTATTTGATCCCCGGATGTACATGGGGGAATCACACTGAGTGAGTACTTAGCCAGGATGATATCCGACCACAATCCCCTCCTAGTGCCTCTGAACTGGGTACGAATTCGGCCAACAATCCCCAGCTGACATCTCCGACCCACGGTCCTGGAAGACCAGGTATTTCGAACCACAATAGGCACTGCCATAGAGGAATACTTCCAGAATAATACTAACACGGCCACCCGCCCCCTCGTTGAATGGGACGCGTTTAAGGTGGTTATAAGGGGTGGATGTATTTGCGAGGCGGTGGGAGTATGTAGGACCCTCTTGAACGATGTACAGAAAGCGGAACAACAGCTCTGAGTGGTGGAAAAGGATAGGCCAAGTAAAGAGGACTTACAGGCAGATCTTTTGAGAGCCAAGGAGGAACTAGCAACTCAGGTAGATCGGCTGAGGTGCTTTGACTACAGGGTATATACGCCTCGCATGCTGAGGGGGACAAGTCTGGGGCACTGCTGGCTTGGCTAGCCAACCCGACGCGCCGAGGGACGCCAATCTTAGAGTTACGGCGAGGGACGTGATAACCTATTATGGTCAACAGGCTATAAACGCACAGTTTCTGGAATACTATACTGCCCTATATCGAAATCAGTTTTGGTACTGGAGGCGGAGGGATTCTTGGACATAGAACTCCTCCAAATTGAGGCTGAAGAGGCAGAGTCATTAAGTCGGGATATAGAACTAGGAGAGATCAGGGGTGCCATAAAGCACATGGCCAGGAACAAAACCCCTGGCACAGATGGACTCCGGGTCGAGTTCTACGCCACGTACGTGGACGAATTTGCTCCCCGCTTACAGGCTTTGTATAACAGATCGAAGCGGGACGGCCACCTATCGGTATCAACTAGAGAAGCGATAATCATACCGCTCCTAAAGCCGGACAAACCAGCATGGGATCACACTGCCTACTGGCCCCTTGCTATGCTCAACCTAGACTATAAGATACTGTCGCGTAATGGCTAGTCGTCTGATGCCTCACATGACGACCCTTGAACATGTGGACCAGGTGGGCTTCATTCCATCCCGTAACACTGCCATGAATTACGCCGACTACTCCGGCTGCTGGACGGCCCCGAGCATGGTGGGAATGAGGCGTGCATACTATCCATTGACATAGAGAAGGCCTTCGACAGCCTCAAGTGGCCATATCTTTTTAGAGTGCTGTGTGCTTTTGGGTTGGGTAAGGGGTACGCAGCCTCGACAGCGATACTGCAAGGGTGCGCATGGGGGGTGATCTCGGAGGCCTGTGCTGTAGGCAGGGGCACGAGACAAGGGTGTCCGCTCTCTCCCCTCCTGTTCGTGTTAGTGATGGAGCCGTTGGCCGTACATGCGCAATCAGGACGGTACTATTGGGGACTGGATGGGGTGGGTCAGTCCCAGTTTATCGCTTTGTATGCGGACAATCTCTTAATGTTCCTGGCCGACTGCGTAGGAGCTCTGCGTGGTGCCAGGGAACTGTTGACCCAGTTAGGACGCATGGCGGGCCTCAAGGTCAACTGGAATAAGACGGCCTTCTTCCTGTTCGCAGTGGTAGAGATGATCCATCGGATGCGCTTGACGTGGCATGGGAAAGTAGATGCATGACATATTTGGGAGTGCGTATTTACCACACGACCACTGACTTGCTGGAAGGTAATGTTGGCTGGGCGTTGCGCACTACCAGGAGTAACTTAGAATTCTGGGGGACTCTACAATGGGGGATTGTAGTTCCAAGAAATTGTTTTTTCCGTGGGAACAAAGCTCAGGCCACGGGATAGTAGCCTAGTTTCATCATCTGTTCAGTTTTGACGGAGAGATTGAAGATGGGAATGGTGGCATTGTCCATAGTGGGAATTCCAGCTCCTGCTGATGTAGATGAATCTGATGATACCGTATTCACTGTGGAGGCCCCCATTGGTAGAACCGATTGCGCGTCCGGCGTTCGCCTGCTAGTTGTGGCTGGTATTGACGATTTCTTACTGGTCTGGGTGGAGGTTGGCCGCGTCCGCGGCCCCTGGCTAAAAAACCAGGAGGCAGGAGGGGTGGTGGTCTGGTGGGTGCACTAGGGCCTTCTCCGGGTTCCGAGTCGTCTGCTGAGGTGTTGGATGAATCTGAAAATGTTATCCTTTGATTTTGACGGAATCTACCCCAATTTCTTGTTCTAGGGGGGATATAAGGTGTGTTGTAAAAGTCATCCCCTAGATATGGATAGGTTAGCTCGACCTTATAGTTCTTGATGTCTTTCTCTATTTTGTTCATTTTTTTGTTAAGTTCGAAGGTATTGAAGGTTGTGATGGTGGCCTGGACCTTTTCCAGGAGTGCTTTGGCGTCAGGGATAGTGGAGTCTGCCAATATCAGTTTTTCCAACTCGGCAATCTCTTCAAGCTCTTGGCGGCTATGGGTGATGGCTGTTTCGATGCCAAGCACCATCCAGTGCCGTGAGCACGTGGTGGCCAGATGGC
This sequence comes from Lissotriton vulgaris, assembly GCF_964263255.1. Taxonomy (NCBI): domain Eukaryota; kingdom Metazoa; phylum Chordata; class Amphibia; order Caudata; family Salamandridae; genus Lissotriton; species Lissotriton vulgaris. The sequence continues at coordinate 1,058,933,165 of NC_141694.1, read as the reverse complement.
TAAAGCCCGTTCTGAATTTAGGGTCTTGGGTAAAGATCGCAGAAGTATTACGAATCTGGAGGCCAACCGGAATGACACCCAATTTTAGATAGTCAGTCAGCTTACGGGCATGCAATTCCGTTCTGATTTGCTTCTTCTTTAGTCTCTCTAGTTTGTCGAGAAGTACCCTAGAGTTATTGGATGTGGGGATAGTAGGGGTTGGAAAAGACTGGTCTGAAAGAAGAGAGGGACCGCCCATAAAAGTCTGGATATATTCCTCAGAGTAGGTAAGAGTCTCTTTAGACATTCTAGGTGACCAGATTGTGTCGCCTAGAGTAAGGAGTCCGTTAGTAAACCTAGAAAGTAAAAGCCCACTAGGGGCTTACTCTCGCAGCTGAGCAGCTGCACACAAGTTTGTGAAAAGAACAGGAGTACAACCCATCAACCGCGTTGGGATTGGGGTAAGAATATGTATTTAAACAAACAGTATCCCAACAGGTATCATTCATTTAGACAATTACAAGGATATGCCAAAACATTATCAATGACAGAAAAAAGAGACTCAGTATATCCATTTTTATGTGCCATTGGCATCAAGATTAAACAAACAAATTAGAAAGGACAGTACTATCAGCACTGGAAGTTAAAATTACACAACCCAAGTTGTACTTGGTGCAAACATGGTGCAAGTGATGTTCACGACAGCAACGCAAGTGACAAACGTGCTCAGCGTGAACGGCGCAAGAAATACAAGTGTACAATATTTACAGTGATAGAATACAGTGTGACTAGATCCTTAATAGGAACAAAATGTTTTTGGTGTTCGAGGGTGGTCACATTGTAGGTAGCGCCTTTTGAATGGGATGGGGAGTCGACGACGTTTCGATCCAATCAAGTTTGGATCATCCTCAGGACAGGGTTGTAGGATGAAGCAGTGCTGTAGAAAGGGGACAAAGGGGAGTGGAGTTAAGGGGAGATAGGTGCCAAGTATGGTCATCAGGGGACCGTAACTGTACCCTGCTCAAAGAATGGACCAGAATACTAAGGGGTCTTACGGTGAATATGGGTAACCGAGTAAAAAATGTTTTACCCCATCTAGGCGTTGAGTTTAGGGAAAAACAAGACTGTTATGGGGCCTTGAATGATTATTAGAAACCGGGTGAAACTGCTGTACCAATCAAGATTTGGAGCGTGGGATGTCTGTGACCAAGGCGATCTGCGCCAGCGTATCTCAGAAATGCGCAGAATAGAATGAGCCCGCTTGCGGCATGAAAGCATTCATGGCTCGCAGTATGGGGCTGGGGGCCACAAGGATTGAAAACAGGTGTCTGCACAGGGGGCCGTACACCGTGTGAGCTGCAACCATTATACAGTGTGTGTGGTCCTAGAACTGTAAGGGGGAAAAAACGTTTACGCCGTCGCTGTGTACAGCGTGTGGGGCGTATCGTGCGTGGGCTAGCTCAGGGATCGCCGGGGAAGCAAGGCATAAGAGTCCAGGTTACCTGTCAGATGTAAAGGGGTGTTCCGGGCTGTCGACTCAATCGGATGGTAAGATGGAGCAGTGACCTAAGAAAGACTAATATACGGGTGAGGGGGGTCAGTCAGTGGTGACCAGGGGCTAGAGGTGTATAGTGACGCAAGGCGGCATACCTGTATGGCGTCTGTAGTCCCATATACAAATTAGTAATCATGGACCAGGAACCGGCGGTCGAATGCAATGTCGTCCGTCCGGTAATTAGGGCGGTGGCACCGCAAGGAGACCGCAAAGGCCAAGGGTTAAGTCTGGAAATTAAAACAAAAAACTAATCAAGGGACGGTGAGTTGGCGTGAGCGGTAACAAGGGGTGCCTCTGGCTGCATCAGGGGCACCTTCCGGGTCAGTCGGGAGCCTCGGGATGTAGTCAAGGAGACAGTGGTGAACCGGGAAGAAGTAAGGTCCGGGGGCGTGGCAAATGCCGAGGGGAGGGCCCAGCGTGAGAAGGGCAGGCATTGTCAGAAGTGACGCGAAGTCGAAGGGGCGTGTAGCACGAAGGAAAAGGCACAGAGGTGCTAACGCAGGGAGGGAAGGGGCGTGTGATAGGGCGGGGCTGGCGTGTGTGCTGTCCCGGGGGACAATGTAAACAGTAACGTTCGGAAGGAGTGAAGGATCACAATTAAGTGCATAATCATTATGAAAAGGAAAAATTGGTGAATTATGACAAATCAGTGATACATTGATCAACAATAGCGATTTGGGTAGTTAGGACCATAGATTCATGACATTCAATACCTTCATGTACAATTCGTAAGGGTAAGATCAGATCGGTAATGCATTGATCAACAGTTGCAGTGATAGGACCATAAATTCATGACGTACATTACATTCATGCACAATTCACAATGGAACCTAAGGACGAGGTCAAACATTGGACAATGACAATTTTGAAAGCCAGCGTTGGACATTTGGCTGCAACAGTGATACAATTAAGCCTGAAGCAGACATTGCGGGGCAAGAACAGAGTCAGTAGTGGATGGTGGATAAAGAGGTGGAGGTCAGTATGAAATAGTACAGTTGGGGTTTATATGGCAATGGTACTATTCCATTCATCTAGGGTGTTGAGCCCTTGATTGACTGAGTCACAGTATGTCATCCACTTACATTCATATCGATTAAGTATGTTGTGAATGTCACCTCCTTTGATTGGTAAAGAAACTTGTTCTACAACCTGCCAAATCATATCTGTGTCCTTGTGTCCCTTCTCTAAGTAGTGTGTGACCAAAGGTGCTGTGATGGTTTTACAGTTAATACGGCTGTTGTGCTGGATACTGCGGTTCTTTACCATCTGGGTGGTTTGGCCGATATATACAAGGTTGCAGGGACATTTAATGGCGTAGATGACATTAGTAGACCGGCAGTTGGTGAAATTACTCAAATTATATGTTTTGTTCTGGTAAGCAAAAACCTTAGAGTTGATGGTAAGGTCACAGACCGAACAATTTTGGCATTTGAAGTGGCCAATAACAGGTGGGAGCCCCCATGCTGCTGTCAAAGTGTTTCTGTCGGTAGCTTTGTTGGGCCAAGTAATGGCATGTACCAGATGAGTAGCCAGGTTGTCGCCTCTCTGGTATGAAAAAAGTGGTTGTTCTTGAAATGGTTTAAGTGCCCGCAGTATAGGCCAATTTTTCTTTATGATCTTAGCCACTTGGTTGCTTGAAGAACTAAATTTTGATACAAACGGAATCCTCTTCATTGGTTTCTTGATTTGTCGGGTCAGCAGATGTTCTCGGTGGGAATACCAAGCCCTCTTTTTAGCTCTTGAGACAAGTCGTTTAGGGTATCCGCGAGCAATAAGTTTGTTGGCCAATATTTCAGACTCGCGGAAGTAGTCGGCCCGCCATTTGCAATTGCGCCTAATTCGAAGGAATTGGCCGTAGGGTAGACCATCGCGTAGCCCGCGGGGGTGGTAGCTTGCATATTGCAAGAGAGTATTCCTCTCTGTGGGTTTACGAAAGAGACGAGTCCAAAGTTTGCCATCCTCTGCGTGTATTGTGACATCCAGGAAGGGGAGGTCATTTGTTCTACAATCGCTGGTAAATGTCAGATGTTCCTGCGAGTTGTTAAGCCAATCGATAAAGGCAGTGAGACCAGATTTGGTGCCCTTCCACAATAGTAGGATGTCATCTATGTAACATTGCCACAAATTTATATTAGACAAAAACGGATGAGTGGTATGCAGAATATGCGAGGTCTCCATATGATGGACAAACAATATGGCAAAATTAGGGGCAAAACAAGCTCCCATGGAGACGCCTTTTATTTGCAAGTAGAAGGTCTCTCTGTACAGGAAGTAATTATTTTGTAATGCAATCCGTAGCAAGTCCATGATGAAAATGGTAGGAAACCGGTTGGGTCTTGGTCTATTGTGCAGGATGGATTCAATCACTTGCAGGCCCTCTGCGTGTGGAATGTTGGTATATAAGGACTCAATGTCCAATCTCACCATCAATTCGGTGTCCATGTCAAATGCTCTGTCCTCGATGGTATTAATGAGGTCCATAGTGTCCCGGATAAAGGTGTTGGTAAGGGGGACAAACTCTTTCAAGATGGCGTCAATGAATTTGCCGAGCGGCTCTAAGACGGACCCACAACCAGAAACGATGGGGCGTCCTGGGGGATTGATGTTATCCTTGTGTATTTTCGGCAGGACGTAAATAACCGGAGTCCTGGGATGGGGGTTGTTAAGGAATTGGTATTCTTTTTGGGAGATAATGTTGGTTGCTTTTGCCTGTTCCGTGACAGACCGAATCTTCTGTTGGATGTCTGTGAGAGGCTCTTTAGAAAGGGGTCGGTAGTGGTTTGCATTGTTGAGTTGACGTTTGATTTCAGAGTCGTATTGTTCAGTACTCATCACCACTATCCCGCCCTCTTTATCCGCTGGCTTGATTATGATATTATCTTTATTTTTCAAGTTCACCAAGAAGTCTTTTTCTTGGCGTGAGATGTTATATGGAACATATTGATATTCCGTTTGTAGTTTGGCAGTTTCCAGCAGGGCTAGTCTCTCAAACGCCAGGATTTTAGGCGGCATAGTAATGGATGGTGGATTGAATGTAGAGGGGGGATGGAAACGTTGTACGTTCAAGTCTGTTGAGTCTGGTTCATCAGCAAAAAATAGTTTTAGTCATATTCGACGAAAGAATCGCAATAAGCTGGATTGTAGTTCCAAGAAATTGTTTTTTTCCGAGGGAACAAAGCTCAGGCCACGGGATAGTAGCCTAGTTTCATCATCCGTTAAGTTTTGACCGAAGAGATTGAAGATGGGAATGATGGCAATGTCCATTTATTTTTTAATTTTTTTATTTTTTAACAGACCTTTATTGTTCGAAATGCTCTGTACACAGCGGTCAGCTTACAACCCCTCAGGGCCAGCCGCGCAAATCAATCACTATATACGCTTTGTTAAATTAACACAGCCTGTAACACAATTAGCAATACAGGTGTATAGGTCTGTAGGTTTTTCTTATTTATTTTGTTCTAACAGTCCTTAGTAACAGAGCTATCGTGTCACTCACACATGCCGCCAGAAGGATAGTGGCCCGTGCCTCCTAATGAGTGTTTTGGGCAAGTATGTTGACAAAATCTGCTTGCCATGCTGGCTCGAGTGTGAATATCAGAAGATAAGGCTGTGCGGCATCGTGAGTGCATTGGAAAGCGAGTAACTATGTGGTGTATTGTTTCTAATAGGGGAAATCAACGTTGGCAGGGGTGTCCAGTTAGGAACACCTCAGCAATGGCTGTCGCCTTCGAAGGCCCCATGATGTGCTGTGTTCAGGAACTAACTATAAAAAGAGCCTGGTCAAAGAAAAGCAAAGGAAAATGGGACCGGCACATCAATAAAACATCAGAACGAGAACATTGAGAGTATGAGCTATAGGGAGGGGGAGTGCGGGTAGTCATATCCATGTGATCTAGGGAAAGGAGTATGTTGCCATTGCGTCAGCCTTGATCCAGAGGGCTGGTAGGTGGTAGTGTTTTGTGGTTCGCATGTGAGGCAATGAGATAGCAGGGGGGGTTCCAATCTCCATATAGGTGTACCCAGCCAGACAGTAAATCTTGGGTCGTGAGGTAGTCCTCGGTCAGGGTGTATATCAAGGATGGGGCATGTGGGTGCATGGGGGGGGACAATGAGTGTGGCACTGCTGGGCAATCAAGCACGTACCGTGCATCTTTTCAGAGTGGGGGTGCAGCACGGGCGGTGGTCAGTGTCGTATGCGCAGCTCGACAGCGATGTGTGGGCGCGAGGGGGGAAGGCTAAATGAGCAGGGAAGGCTGGCGTGCGCCGGCGCACCTCGTAGCATCCATTGCAGAGGGGGGGGGGGGGGGGGTGGGGGCAGAGCACGGATCTCTTCACGTGATCCCCTGCTCTATGCATTTCTGTTGAAAGGAGTGGAGGATGTCATCCCACTGCTGAGCAAGTGGGAATTTCCTACGTCCTGCCGTCTCCTCCCGCCACAAGACTGCGCTCTCCGCTTGCGCCCAGTTCGTGAGGGATAAGCTCCAATGTCGTATGTGTGGGGGCGTGTCAGCTTTCCATCGCTTGGTGAGCAGCCGCTTGACCGTGATCAGTCCGAGATCCCAGTATCCGGCCTGTACCCTGTTCAGCTTAGTGCGTTTGTACAGTCCCAATATGCAGGCCTCCCAGGTCCTCGGCACCCGCTCGCTAGTGCAATGCGTGAGTAGTGCCATCACCTCATCCCAATATTGCTGGAGGTCAGGGCATAGCCAGAGCATATGGAGAAGGTCCGCTCCTACCAGGGTGCAGCGCTTGCAGGCGGTGTCCGTGACTGAAAAATATCTGTTTATTTTGTCTGGGGTGAGGTATGCCCGATGTAGTATGTAGAGCTGTATAATTTTGAAGCGGGGATTACGCGGGATATTAACCGGCCCAGCCAGTACCATTGCCCACTCCTTGTCTGACCAGTCCCTCCCACGATCTGCCGCCCATTTCCCTCTGAGCTGCACGGTGGTGGGTTGAGTGTGAAAGAGGAGAGCCTGCGCTAGCCAGTGTATTATGTGGGAGCCATTGCTCATAACATGAAGGTATTGCATAAAGAGGTGCATGGGTAGCTCTGTGGACACATCACCCCAGGCGGCAGTCAGCCTGCGAACAAGGGACGCATGCAATAGGAACTGTCCAGCTGGGAGAGACGTATCCACCGCAAGGTTTGCGAAGGGGAGGAGATCGCCATCGGAGTATAGGTCTCCCAGCGTTTCCACCCCCGCGGCCGTCCATTTGTCCAGTATTACAGTCGTTAGCGCTCCAGTTGCTGTCGGGGTACCCAGTAGGGGGAGTATGGGGCCTATGGTATTGTCGTTTGGGTGAGACGTAGGCAGCGCAGGAAGCATCTGCGCGCTAATGCAAGATACAGCTGCGAGGGACGGGGGGTCTGGGTCAACGGATGAAACAGTAACTGGATTTGGAGTGGAGTCCAGACACTAGTGTCGGTGGCGGTGTCTCCCAAGTTTTTACCGCCCAGCCATCCCGACACCCACAGCATCTGCGCCGCCAAGTAGTATAGTTCCATGTTGGGAACTGCCAGTCCTCCTGCTTCAGTAGGCATATAAAGCTTCGACAGCGCAACGCGTGGTCGGCCCCTGTTCCAGATCAGGTCGCGAAGCAGGGCTTCAAGGTCTCGGAACACCCAGTTGGGGACGTAGGATGGAATATTGGCAAAGTAGTACAACAGCCTAGGCAGAACTATCATATTTGTCAAAGCGACTCGATTGGGGACGTTCAGCGGCAGAGTTTTCCAAAACCCAATTTGCGACCGGATGGAAGCGATCGCCCGCATCAGGTTTCCCTCTAAGATATCTGCAGGGTTTCGGTAGATGTGGATACCCAGGTATCTGAAAGTCGTGGGATACCACTGTAGTCTCTCGCCACCTAGGTGTATCTCACTCTCGGGAGCATCCGGGTCAAAGGAATAGGCCCCTGACTTGGCCCAATTAACCTTCAAGCCCGACATCTCCTCAACGGTGCGGAAGATGTCAGCAAGAGACGCCAGGACATCAGGCAGGTCCCTAATATAGAGGAGAAGATTGTCCGCGTAAAGTGATACCGCATGATGGCCATCCGCCATTGGAATACCCCATTCCCCACCTTGGGACCTGAGCATCGCGGCCAATGGCTCCACTGCCAAGGAGAACAGCAGGGGCGACAGGGGGCAGCCCTGTCTAGTGCCCCTCTGCACGCGAATAGGGTCAGAGAGTAGTGTACCAGTGCGGACACGAACCGAGGGCCTGCGGTACAATAGGCCAACCATGGTTTCGTAATCGTCCCCCAGGTCGAATTTATCCATGACTGCCCGTAGGTATGGCCATTCCACCGAATCAAATGCTTTCTCCAAGTCTAGCAGCAGACATCCGGCACGTGGCCATTGGTGTGTGGCGTATTCCTGCATGCGGAACAAACGGCGAATGTTGTAGGAGGTGTGGCGTGTTGGTACAAACCCGTTCTGGTCGTGATGTACTAGGGTCGGTACCATGGGGGCCAGTCGCCGGGCTAGCGCGGAAGCGAGGATTTTGTAGTCCGTATTAAGGAGGGCCAGGGGGCGGTAGGATCCCAGTCGCTTGCCGTCTCAGCCGGGTTTGAGCAGGGATATGAGGGTGGCCTCATTAAGTGTTGGGGGGAGGGAAAAGTCTTCTGTAGCCGCAGTGTACAGTTTTAACAATTGGGGGATGAGGATGTCTGAGCCAGCCTTATAAAATTCAGCTGGTAGGCCATCCGGGCCCGGAGATTTGCCATTAGAAAGGTTAAAAATGCTATCACGGAGTTCCTCGGGGTCCAGTGGTGCTCCGAGGTCATTCTGCTGTGCAGTCGTTAAGGTAGGCAGTTGCAGGGGTGAGAGATACTCAACTATGTCAGTCAGCGGAACACTCAACCGGGAGCAATATAATCCCGAGTAATGATCCACGAACGCTTCATGTATTTGGCGCTGCGTGTAAAGCAACCTACCTCCCTCCGTCTGTATCACTGATATGGGAGCTGTGCGGTCCTCACGGGCTATCAGCCAGGTCAACAGCTTACCCGGTCTGTCACCCTGCCGATGTGTGCGGGCAGAGATTGCCGCAAAGTTAATGTTACGTAAGCGGTCAAGAAGGCGACTGTGTTCCGCTTTGGTCTCCGTCAGGCGATCATCCCCACCTTCCACCGTGTCTCGTTCATGGTCCAGCAGTTCAGTTTCTAGTCGAGTCAGGTCAACCTCTAGCTGTCGTCGCATGTGTCCCTGTGTGCCCAGACAGTGCCCTCGAGCCACCACCTTAAAGGCGTCCCATTCGACCTTGGGGGAGGACGCAGTGTCGGCATTGAGCTAAAAATATTGAGCGGTCTGCGTGAGGAGGGAGTTGCGAAAAGCTGCGTCAAGCAAAAGATTTGGTTGGAGGCGCCTGGTAGGAATAGGTGGGCGAGGGCATTCCCATGCGAGTCAGTGTGTGGGGATTGTGATCTGAATGAGTGCGGTCCATATATTGCGTGTCTGTGACCAGCGGGAGAAGTTCAGTGGTGATCATGTATCGGTCTAAGCGAACATGTAGGGCATGCGCACCTGACCAGTAGGAATATGTTCGTGTTGTTGGATTTCGTGTCCTCCATACATTGTGGAGGTCCCATTGTGCGGCCCAGTTGATGAGGGTTTTAGTGGTGGTGTGTGTCGGGCGTTGGCTGGTGGTGCGGAAGATCTATCTAGAGTCACATCTAGGACACAGTTATAATCGCCCCCTATGATCCACGGGATTCCATGCCAGGCCGCTAGCGCCATTGAAAGGCGTGCAAAGAAACTGCCCTGGTCAGTGTTTGGGGAGTACAACGAGGTTAGTACAACCGGGTGCCCATCAAGTCTGCCTCGTGCAATGACATATCTACCCTCCGTATCTACCTGCGTGTCCATGACTGCCCACGCGGTTCCCGGTCGGATCCATAGGAGCGCCCCGCGAGCAAAGGAGGAATACTCAGTGGCGTAAAGTTGTCCACGCCATTTGCGGCGTAGTGCATGTACTTCTGCCTTATTCAGATGTGTTTCTTGTAACAGTGCTACATGAAATTTGTGTCGTTTCAAATATGAATGGATCTGGTAGCGCCTCAACGGTGTGTTCATGCCCCTGACATTCCACGTACATATCTTGATTTCAGCCATTGTCACCATACGTTGAAGAATCACCCCCACCTCCCAGTGCCCATCCCCCAGATGCGAACCCCCATTGTTCTCTTGGTAACTCTCCTCCGCTCAGATAAGGTACAGGTAACATCACATGGAGGAATAACCCAGGCAATTCCCCGAGTGTGGCGGCGGGATAAGAATCATACAGTCCAAACATTGCAAAACAATAACAAATACCAAAAGGTCGGCTTCGCAACATGTCGCCGTCCAAACACTCTAGTGAGTTAATGAAGCAATACAAAGCTAGGAGGGTGGTAAGTGGTCGGCAGCAATAACGATATTGTGATATTATTCATAAAGTGGAAAGAAACAGAGAGGGGGTTCGCTACCCATCTCAGGCCGTTAAAGGGCTGCCACGGCCGGCGGGCGTCCCCGGGTGTCAACCCATCTGGTGGAAAAGGGGGGAAATACGTCTGTTTACAGTGACCTGTTTCAGGAGAGATGGTACGAAGGCACAGTTCAACGGCAAGCAGCGGTCGTCTCTCACCACCAAAGTTGTGACCCCGGCAATGGAAAAAAAGTGTCTCGGTGTCACCTGGCAAACGTGTGTGAAAGGATAAAGGAGCTACTCACTGCGTCTCGCCGGTGCCAGTATTCGCAGAACAGGGAGATCTCTCCCTCACCCCTCGTCGACAGGCCTTATGTAAAACACGATGCTTTAAGGCCATGTCATTGAGGCGAAGTGTCTTGAAGCTGCAGATTTAGGGGTTCCGGAGGGTTCCGCTTAGTTCAGTAGGTCCGCCGTCTGTGGTGTAATGTCGGGGAGATCGGCGGATTGCTGAGAGTCCGGCAATCCACAGATGGCTTCGTCGTCGCTGGGGAAAGCCCTTGGGCTGGTGTGTGGTGCGGAAGAAGGTGCCGGGGAGCTGCTGATCTCCGATACTTTGCGTAGGGCATCCTGCTGCTCCTGTAGGATCTGGTCCGCTGGGGGGGAACGCACAGCCGCATCTTGTGAATGTTGTGTTGCGGGCGATCTGTGGCGGCGGCGCCGTCTCTGCCCTCTGGAGCGCATCATCGTGGTGGTGCCCTTAGTTGTTTTGGGTGCCCTCTCCACCCCGCCATCCAGCCAGGCCTCAACCTCTTTGGGATCAGTGAAGAAATGGGTCTTGTCCTGTGCCACCACACGCAGTCTAGCCGGGAAAAGGAGGGAATATTTTAGGCCCAGCTGTCTCAATCTGCGTTTCGCCGCAAGAAAGGAGTGCCGCTGTAGCTGCACCTGGACGGTATAATCGGGAAAGAACATCACTGTGGCATTATCAATCCGGATATCACCAATCTTCCTGGACTCACGCAGAATAGCATCTCGGTCCCTGTAGTTAAGGACGCGGAAGATCACCGGTCTTGGTTTGGAACCTGGGGGGAGGGGCCGTGTAGGGACACGATGTGCTCTTTCCACCACGAAATAGGGCAACAGCACACCCTCCGGCAGGAGGCCTCTGAGCCAGTCTTCAACATGTCCAGTGGGATCGGCCCCCTCCCATTTATCCGGTATGCCAACCAGCCTGATGTTGTTCCGCCGTGCCCGTCCCTCCGCGTCCTCTGCCCGATCTTCTAGGAATTCCACCCTGTTCAGAAGGTCACGGACATGTTTCTCCGTCTGACTCACGCGAGGTTCAAGATCAGTCACCGAGCCCTCCAGTGTCGTGGTGCGATCCTGCAGTTTTTTATGGTCGGCTTTTAGATGAGTAAGGTCAATCGCCACATTATCTATCTTGGCTTCCAGGGAGGTGCAAGTCTGTTGAAGAGACGTTTCTAGGCGTTCCATTACAGCAAGGACATTGTCCAACTTCGATGCCACTGCGCCGGTACCCATCTTGGGTGGTGACTTACTTTGCTTCCCCTTAAGCGATGTGCCACCTGTGCCCATGCGTGTCCTCACTCCCCCAGACATGAGCAGGATATGGCTTGAAAACGTTCCCTGCGTACGGTTCGTGCGGGTCTGGAGGTTGTAGTTGCAATAAGTGAGCTAGTGTGACCGGGGCAACAAAACCCCGTGTCCCGTGAGGGATACTAAGCTGAGCCCAGGGATAGGTCACAATGGCGGAGTCGTCGAAGGCCCGCCACTAATGCCGCAGGTTACGGGCATTCGGACAACAATATTCGCAACCACGTGGTAGTGGGGCCTCTGTCCGGTTGTGTCCAGCGGACGGTTCAGCTGGTGCCAGTCTCATCAAGAAAATGTGCCTCTCCGGACAGGTAGTGTCACAGGGCAGCACCTCGACATGTAGCGGAGGTGTCTCCGGGTGGTGTTTACACGTTTCTTTTCCCAACGCACAGTCGTGAATGTGGGTGTGCCTCACTCAACCACCGAGTGAGGCAATGTGGGGGAGATCCCCTGGTGTTAGTGTCGCCGTGGAGGGGACCAGTTATTCGCAATCCCACTCAGGTGCCCAGTCTCCTTACCCCCAGGGTATGTCTTTGCTGTTGGTCGCCAGCGAAGCCGGGTCGCCACTCGCGCCTTCCTCCAGCTTCACATCGCCCCAAGGATCGATCATCCGATCACTCAATTCAGTGGATGGCCAGGGATTCCCACACTCCGGCGCCGCCTCCATGGGATATCGAAATAGGGCGGATCGCGTCTCTGCTACCTCACGGGGATCGTGGTCCGAGACAGCCCCCAACACCTCACCGGCAGTTCGATGGGCGATAAGTACGACACAGAGAAAATTTATAATAGTCCGTCATGGGCAGGTGTCTTCTCTACCCAGTCGTCTCCCAAACTTCTCATGGGCAGTAGCACAACAGCAGGTCAGCGAGTGTGGAGGGGCCCCCCAGCCACCGTTGGTCAGAAGGCGCCAAAGTGATCTCGCCGTCGGGCCTGCGCGGCCATCAAAGCCTCGGCCTCACGTAGATGGGCGTGCCGGGGCAGGGACCGTTCAGCGCGGCCGCTGGTTCACCCCTTTGTGCCGGAGCAGCTCCTGGTACGTGAAGAGTCAGAAACTCGGCTGGACCGCTGGCGCAGGTGTTTTCCGGGACCGCCCGCATCCGCGGCTCGATCAGGATGTTGATGGCGGAGAAACGGCCTCAGGAAGGGGAGCTCAGGTCGGAGCTCTAGCCCTCCGCGTCCATCGCCATTGCGTGCCAAGCCACGCCCCCATGATGGCATTGTCCATAGTGGGAATTCCAGCTCCTGTTGATGTAGAAGAATCTACTGATACCGTATTCACTGTGGAGGCCCCCATTGGTAGAACTGATTGCGCGTCCGGCGTTCGCCTGCTAGTTGTGGCTGGTATTGACGATTTCATACTGGTCTGGGTGGAGGTTGGCCGCGCCCGCGGCCCCTGGCTAAAAAACCAGGAGGCAGGAGGGGTGGTGGTCTGGTGGGTGCACTAGGGCCTTCTCCGGAGTCCGAGTCATCTGCTGAGGTGTTGGATGAATCTGAAAATGTTATCCTTTGATTTTGACGGAATCTACCCCAATTTCTTGTTCTAGGGGGGATATAAGGTGTGTTGTAAAAGTCGTCCGCTAGATATGGATAGGTTAGCTCGACTTTATAGTTCTTGATGTCTTTCTCTATTTTTTTCACTTTTTTGTTAAGTTCAAAGGTATTGAAGGTTGTGATGGTGGCCTGGACCTTTTCCAGGAGTGCTTTGGTGTCAGGGATAGTGGAGTCTGCCAATATCAGTTTTTCCAACTCTGCAATCTCTTCAAGCTCTTGGTGGCTATGGGTGATGACTGTTTCGATGCCAAGCACCATCCAGTGCCGTGAGCACGTGGTGGCCAGATGGCTAAAGCCCGCTCTGAATTTAGGGTCTTGGGTAAAGATCGCAGGAGTATTACGAATCTGGAGGCCAACCGGAATGACACCATTCACTACTGACTCTGTTCTTACCCCGCAATGTCTGCTTCAGGCTTAATTGTATCACTGTTGCAGCCAAATGTCCAACGCTGGCTTTCAAAATTGTCATTGTCCAATGTTTGACCTCGTCCTTAGGTTCCATTGTGAATTGTGCATGAATGTAATGTACGTCATGAATTTATGGTCCTATCACTGCAACTGTTGATCAATGCATTACTGATCTGATCTTACCCTTACGAATTGTACATGAAGGTATTGAATGTCATCGACGCGGTACCAGGCAAGGCTGCCCGCTGTCCCCGCTGCTCTTTTCATTGGCCATAGAACCCCTGGCCGAGATGTTGCGCGCCAAGGGCACGGACTGGGGCATCCCGATGACGGACGGCATGCACCTAGTGTCGCTATATGCGGACGACCTGCTCCTTTATGTCAGAGACCTCACTCAAATGCCGCCAGAGCTGTCGGACATCTTCCGGACCTTCGAGTCCATGTCTGGCCTTAAAGTTAACTGGACCAAGTCGGGAGCGTATGCGTTCGCTCCGGACACTCCTGACCCAGAACTCACGATAAACGGCGAGCGACTGCCATGGCACCACACCACATTCAAATATCTGGGCATTCACGTGTACAGAACAAGATATCCTAGATGGCAACCTGACCCGCGCCATAAGATCCCAGATTTCCTTCTGGAAGTCACTCCCTCTAAATGTGCCGAGCAAGGTGACGCTGGTGAAGATGATTGTCCTGCCCAGACTCCTATATTATTTCGCCAACATACCGATATACGTCCAGGTTCGCACCTTCAGGGAGCTAGACACCATGGTCAGAGACTTGATATGGAACACCGGGAGACCCAGAGTGGCCCTGAAAAAGCTACACGTACCGGTCAGTGACGGTGGCCTCGCAGTACCAAATCTAGAGCTTTACTATCTGGCTGCACAACTGCAATGGGTAACTGCCTGGCTCGCGGGGAGAAACCTAGAAGACACGGCCTCGACAACAAATATGCTGACCCACACACAGATACACTCCCTCTTCCACCCTCTGGCGCCCACGAGGAAAACCTCGCAATTACATGCGACTGTAGCCGTCAAATGTTACACCAGGTGCTTAAAACTAACCAGTCATGTCAAACCATATGCCCCGGCACTCCCACTCTTGGGCACCCCCAAATCCACATCTGTTGTCACGGAAGTGGCGCTGGAACACTGGACGCGCACAGGGGTGGACACCATGGCAGACCTATACGAGGATGGCACCCTGATACCTTTTCTGACGCTTACCTGCGACACGGGTCTCCCAGCAGGGCAATTCCTACAACACGCCTCCATCATCAGGGCATACACGCAACGATGGGGAAGCATCACTGAGGAACCACCCACTCATCAACTAATACAACACCTACATGTCATGGGCAATGGCACACATGTGGTGCACTGGTTAACCCAAGCGCTGCTGTCCCACACGCAACATACATTACAGCCGCTGTGCGACAAATGGGCAACAGACAGGGGGAGGGACTGGACAGATGGAGAATGGGCAGTGATACAAACGGGCCCCAAGAACGTCCCCCGAAATGCGCGTTTTAAGCTGATTCAATTTTACATACTGCATCGCGCGTACCTATCACCGGACAAAATAAATCGTTACTTCCCAGGCGCCACAGCCAGTTGCCCGAGATGTGCTCTGGAGGGTGCGGACTTGCTGCATATGCTATGGCACTGCCCACAGCTTCAAACATACTGGTAGACAGTACTACCAACCTTAGAGCGCTGCACCGCCATGCCGGTGCCGCATACATGGGAAGCATGCGTACTGGGCCTAATCAAACGGACCAAACATAATAAGGTCCACTCCCGTTTTTGGGACCTTGGCCTCCTCACGGCCAAAAGGCTGATAACAAAGCATTGGAAACGTACCACCCCACCCCTAGCGGACCACTGGCGCTCATCCCTAGACAATTGGGAACGGGCAGAAAGCATAACACTTCACAACGAGGAAACGGCGGGACTGCGAAAGTTCCCGATCGCGACACTATGGGACGAGATGTTGGGCTCCCTACATAGAGACGCTGAGACACCAGCTGATGATACCCCACCTTGACCGTCATGTAGACACCCCACCTAGCACTCCATACGCACAACTCCCCCCCCCGCCACCGACCCATGCCGCTCCCCGACTCCTGCAGAACTCCTGTAATCCATACTCGAAGGCACCCAAGAGCTCCCGATGCAATGATACACCCTAGCTCCGTGACACACACCACGTCCCCAAGTTGGGCGACCATAGCCCCCGTTTCATGTATCCTTGTCATTTTACTTTTTTATTTCCTGGTTGAAAGATTCTGATACTTCACAGAGCCAACACGGCTGGAACATTTGTACTGTAATTCTGTTGACATGTATGCAACGCTGTACCACTGTTAAATAAGTTGCGTCCGGCGACCATGACTGGCATCCTTGTGATGTAGGGAATAGAAACAAACAAAAAATGCATGTTGTACTGTTCAAGTGTTATATGCTCCTGTGAACTCAATAAAGGATATATTTAAAAAAAAAAAAATGAAGGTATTGAATGTCATGAATCTATGGTCCTAACTACCCAAATCGCTATTGTTGATCAATGTATCACTGATTTGTTATAATTCACCAATTTTTCCTTTTCATAATGATTATACACCTAATTGTGATCCTTCACTCCTTCTGAACGTTACTGTTTACATTGTCCCCCGGGACAGCACACATGCCAGCCCCGCCCTATCACACGCCCCTTCCCTCCCTGCGTTAGCTCCTCTGTGCCTTTTCCTTCGTGCTACATGCCCCTTCGACTTTGCGTCACTTCTGACAATGCCTGCCCTTCACACGCTGGGCCCTCCCCTCGGCATTTGCCACGCCCCCGGACTTTACTTCTTCCCGGTTCACCACTGTCTCCTTGACTACGTCCCGAGTCTCCCGACTGACCCGGAAGTGCCCCTGATGCAGCCAGAGGTATGCGGCCATGAATCCGCTCCCCTTGTTACCACTCACGCCAACTGACCGTCCCTTGATTAGTTTTTTGTTTTAATTTCCAGACTTAACCCTTGGCCATTGTGGTCTCCTTGCTGTGCCACCGCCCTAATTACCGGACGGACGACATTGTATTCGGACGCCGGTTCCTGGTCCATGATTACTAATTTGTACACAGTACTACAGACGCCATACAGGTATACACCTCTAGCCCCTGGTCACCACTGACTGACCCCCCCACCCGTATATTACTCTTTCTTAGGTCACTGCTCCATCTTACCATCCGATTGAGTCAACACCCCGGAACACCCCTTTACATCTGACAGGTAACCTGGACTCTTATGCCTGGCTTCCCCTGCAATCCCTGAGCTAGCCCACACGCGATACCCCCCACACGCTGTACACAGCGACGGCGTAAAAGTTTTTTCCCCCCTTACAGTTCTACGACCACACACACGGCCTAATGGTTGCAGCTCACACGGTGTACGGCCCCCTGTGCAGACACCTGTTTTCAATCCTTGTGGCCCCCAGCCCCATACTGCGAGCCAGGAATGCTTTCATGCCGCAAGCGGGCTCATTCTATTCTGCGCATTACTGAGATACGCTGGCGCAAATCGCCTTGGTCACAGACATCCCACGCTCCAAATCTTGATGGGTACAGCAGTTTCACCCGGTTTCTAATAATCATTCAAGGCCCCATAATACTCTTGTTTTTCCCTAAACTCAACGCCTAGATGGGGTAAAACATTTTTTACTCGGTTACCCATAATCACCTTAAGACCCCTTAGTATTCTGGTCCATTCTTTGAGCAGGGTACAGTTACGGTCCCCTGATGACCATACTTGGCACCTATCTCCCCTTAACTCCACTCCCCTTTGTCCCCTTTCTACAGCACTGCTTCATCCTACAACCCTGTCCTGAGGATGATCCAAAATTGATTGGATCGAAACGTCGTCGACTCCCCAGCCCATTCAAAAGGCGCTACCTACAATGTGACCACCCTCGAACACCAAAAACATTTTGTTCCTATTAAGGATCTAGTCACACTGTATTCTATCACTGTAAATATTGTACACTTGTATTTCTTGCGCCGTTCACGCTGAGCACGTTTGTCACTTGCGTCGCTGTCGTGCACATCACTTGCACCATGTTTGCACCAAGTACAACTTGGGTTGTGTAATTTTAACTTCCAGTGCTGATAGTACTGTCCTTTCTAATTTGTTTGTTTTATCTTGATGCCAATGGCACATAAAAACTCAGAGGGACCTGTGGGACCTGTGGGTGGTGCATCAATGCTGGAACAGGGCTAGTAAAAGGGCCAAACAGAGACCTGCATACACACCAGAGATTCCGTTGCTGGTTTGTGGGGTACTACCACAAGGGGGGGGGGGGACTGGCAGTGGTTACGGGACTGGGAAGAGGCGGGAATGTCCACTATTGGCGACCTATATGAGGACAACACCCTG
Source organism: Lissotriton vulgaris (assembly GCF_964263255.1). NCBI lineage: Eukaryota > Metazoa > Chordata > Amphibia > Caudata > Salamandridae > Lissotriton > Lissotriton vulgaris. Next base: position 1,058,915,221 of record NC_141694.1, on the reverse strand, counting down.
CTACTCTTTAATGACCCGCTGGAGAGGTATGAACTCCCTAGGCGGGACTTCCTTTTGCATGCCGCAGTGACGACAGACATCCGTAAACACTGGAAGGCGGGGATGGTGGAACCACCACCCTCCTTGGCATGCCAGTATGTGGTATCAGCAGCTGGGACGGTCAAGGCGGTCACCTGCCTTTACAGACTGCTCACCCAGGACCTCAGGCGCCCCTTGGAGAACCTGCATGACAAATGGGAAAGGGATTTTGGGATACCTATAGAGGAGAAGCCGTGGGAGGCAATGGTAGAGAGGGCATGGAAGTGTTCCAGAAACGTGGGATTCCAGTTAATCCAGTTCTTTGTCCTCCACAGAGCATATCTCACCCCGCACAAAATGAACAAATATTTCGGGACCCGTACACTTTGTCCGCGATGGTTGGAAAGCGCAGAATTTTTGCACATGATCTGGGAGTGCCTACTTCTGAGGACCTTCTGGAGAGAAGTGACAACTAAATTAGGAGACATAACTGATAAGAGACAGCTCATTGACCCCGGGATATTGCTTATACTGGTTCCCCAACACTGCGCGCAATAAAGTGACCAGCAAATTCATTGACCCAGGCTTAGTCGCGGCTAAGCGGGAAATTACCACTCACTGGAAGGCGGCCACAGCACTTAATATTTCACGCTGGCTGAAAGAATTCACGAAGTGGGCTGACTGTGAGGGGATTTTTAGGTTGCAGATGGCACAGAGAACAAGTAATGAAAAAACAATGGAGACAGCAAGGGCATGGATGGCGCTGGTAGATCTACTCAAACATCCCATTGATGAGGCAGACCCACCCCCAGGGTAGACGGACTTATGAGTAGAGATTGAATAGCAGCCTTACCTGAACAGGCCACTGGAGGATTGGCATTCATGTACTTTATAGTGGCTTCCTCTTTGAGGTCACCCTGCTACTAGAATAATGCACCTGGATGCCATTCATGACTTGATACTGAGACCCATCGAGAACTACATGATAGAGCGACATGCCTGGAGGGTGGGGGGATGGGGATGGGGTGGGAGAGGGGTTTGTTCACCTATTAGTTGTTTAGATAGGTATTTGTGAAGATGAGAACAGACAACCTAGAATCTGATCTCCGATACAAAGGCATTGAATGTTAATCTGCGAAAGTTGCTCGGAATGTGGAGCGCAGTTGCCCTTGCGGGGACGGCTACAAAGGGTGAGAAGCAGGGAGCAGAACTGTATAGTTGCAACAAGGATTGTTGACACCCACTGCTTTAGATATGGTGAGACACTATTCTTGAAATGTACTGCTACTAATTGACAAGATGAAAGTGAATAAAAAAAAGAGCATTTGCTCCGCCTTTTTAATTCTTTCTCCGATACTGGAGGACCCTCCACCTCTATGGCGCTGGTTGAGATCGCATTGCTTCCCAAACCAGGGAAAGATTTCACGTTATGTTCCTCTTTCCGTCCCATCGCACTTCTAAACACGGACCTCAAACTCTATACTAAAAGTCTGGCCAAACGATGTGTCCCACATCTACCTGGGTTTATTGAGCCAGATTAGGTTGGTTTCATCCAACATCGGTAAGGCACGGACAATGTGCGGCGCATCATGCATTTGGTCGGGAAGGCTCACCACTGGAATATACCTGCGTGCTAATTATCACTCGATGCTGAAAAAGCATTTGAACGGGTGGACTGGGCCTTTCTCAGTGCAGTCTTGCATAAAATAGGGTTGGGACCCCAGATGATTGCCACGATTATGGCTCCCTACCTCTCAACACAAGCCTGAGTCAATGGCCAACTTACAGGTCCTATCTCTGTTCATAGGGGCACCCGACAGGGATGCCCTTTATCCCCCCCTATTGTTTGCTCTTGCTGTGGAGCCTCTTGCCATCATGATACGCCAATCTCCTAACATTACGGGCATAAAATTGCTCTCTTCCTTACATTGTCTAGTCCACGCTCCTCTTTACCTGCCCTCCATGGGTTGCTCCAGTCTTTTGAACTTGTCTCGGGTCTCAAAATCAATCATGCTAAATCGTGAGCCTTGAATCTCACAATCCCTGACTCGGAGTTCCCCGTACTCTAATCCGGGTCCCGTACCAATGGGCATCCCATTAAATTCGGTTCCTAGGTCTCAATTTGACCCCTAACCTTATCATGTGGTCGCAAGCCAATTGGCAAGAATGTAAAAAAGCTGTTTTGGAAGAGCTGGGCATTTGGAAATCTCTTCCTCTTTCCTGGCTGGGCCGCCTGAACGCGGTTAAAATGTCGGTGCTCAGGAAAATATTATATTTATTTCAAACCTTGCCCACACCTTTTCCACAGCACCAGATCCAGAATCTTCAGGGCAAACTCACGACCTTCATATGGGGAGGGCAATGGCCACGCTTTTATAATAAAATACTTATGCTTCCCAGGGACAGGGGGGTGCTGGCATGCCCCAATTGATGGAGTACTATTGGGCCTCTCACCTTCTATTTATTATGGAATGGAATGCGTGGGAAAGCGAGAAGGTTTGCTTTCATATGGATAGAGCGGTGGCCTGCAGACCTATATGGGATCTCGCCTGGCTCTCGCAGGAGGCTCGGCCGCGCAGTGCTTATATGGCCATCCCGACAAAAACTGTCCTGGATATTTGGGATACGTTAGCACTGTCCAGGGGTCTCACTCCTCTTTCCCTTCCCCTCAAACCCCTATAACACGCAACCCACACTTCCAGCCGGCCCTGCATTCACATACCTTCTTGGCCTGGTTGGATGGGGATGCCGGACACTCCGGGACCTTTTCCAGGGAGCTGTCTTCAAATCCTTTTAACAATGTAAACAGGACTTTCATCTCTCCGAGGGGGCTAGGCTACAATATCTCCAACTTCAGCACTGGGTACAGGCGTCATCTTCCACTCAGGGAGCCACCCGTCCTTTTACCCCTTTTGAACAGCTGATGCCCTCTTTCGATGACTCCAGGGCCCTGATCTCTGTAATGTAATGTAATGTAAATTGATACTTGTATAGCGCACTACTCACCCGCAAGGGTCTCAAGGCGCTTGTACGAATACCGCTGTGGAACCCGTCCTGGCTTTCCCTGTGAGGCGTCCACTCCTGGGCACCCCCAGGGTGAAGGCCAGGCATCCTTTAGCGTTGTGGGGGCCGTTGTGGAGATTAAGCAAGCTATTGCCCAGAGTTGCAGAGTGGGACTCCATGATTAGAATAGGCACCGAGGCGAGAATTATCAGGTCCGTGGAATTTTGAGCCCAAGACCCGCCGAGGCAGGGAATTGAACCCTGGTCCCGGGCTAGACCTCTGCATTAGGGTCTGCCGCTCTAACCATTGAGCCACACTTCTCCACATCTCTCGCACATACCAAGTTCTTCAGCACTTCCCCCGTGCTGCTCCACATACATACCAGTCACAATGTCAATCCGACACCTCCACAGACATCACGCCTTCAGAATGGGATCACCTATGGCGTGATATCCCTGAGGGTTTTTCGCAGCCATTTCTCAGAGGGAAATTGCATACAAGGTTATGACGCAATGGTATTACACCCCACACAAATTGCACAAAATGTTTCCTGACTCTTCACCTACCTGTTGGCGCTGCATGAGCGCTGTTTGAGACTTTCTCCACATCTGGTGGCATTGCCCTCTTTTGATCACCTACTGGAAAGAGGATCTTAGTCACATCAAACAGGTGCTTGGTTACCCATTGCCCGAAACCCCGTCCACAGTCATCTTAGGCCTCAAGCCAGTGAACCTACTCACCATGACAAGCAGGGATTGGCATCAAAGCTTGCACATGCTCGGCGCAGCTAAATAAATCATAGCATTACACTGGAAGAAGGTTGAAACGCCTCCAGTGAATGTCTGGTTCGCTCGCCTGTGGCACACCATGGCCATGGAATTACTCACGGGACAATTACAATTTTGTGATACTAAATTTTGGCAACCATTGATAGAATATTTTGGCAAACTTGATCATGCCTATCTTCAGCCCCCAAGGCTTTGGGCTGTACACCTATACGAAGATAACGTACTCGCTGCTGACGCGGACAGACTCTGGGGGCCCAATAGAAATGCTGACTAATACCGCCACTACATGGGGTTGTCTCTCTAAGATCTTACACTCCCTTACACATATGTTCACTTCCTCTCGCGGGGGTCGGTTCCTGGACCCGGGACGCCTGGCTCATCAGGCCTTCACCTCACACAGCCGTTTCCTCCAGCTGGGGCCCTTCACCACCTAGGCCCTTCACACAAGCAGGATTGCATCTCCCCCTAACCCCTCCCATGCTCATGACGAGCTGAGCTTGTCATGAGCCACGGCGCTCCAGTGCTCATGACGAGCTCAGCTCGTCATGGCCCGTCGAACGCTCAGGTGCGGGGAGAATTCCCCTGCTGTGCTGAACGTTCCACGGGAGCCAATGCACCTGTGACGAGCTGAGCTCGTCATGAGCACAGGAGTGCCGTGCCTCATGACGAGCTGAGCTCGTCATGAGCATGGGGGCGCTGTGCGCGCCCCCCTCCCACCCAGCACAGCAGGGAAATAACCCCCGCAGCGAAGGGGCTAAGGTAATGCTTTTGAACAAAGATAGTCTTGTGAGGCACCACTGCTTTGTTTTTGATGGTAACTAGACATAATATCGAATCCAAAATATAGAATTTCCATAATATCGAAGTCAAAATATAGAATGGACAAAATATCGAATGGACAGAATATAGTGGTGAAAAATATCGAATTGAAGGTAAGTAATATAATATCGATTTTTAAAATATAGAAAGTCAAAATATCGAAGTATATAATATAGGTATTAAAATATATTGAATTTTCAATAATATTTAATTTTTTTTAAGTGTTTTGTATGTTAGTATATGTGTGAAAAGTGTATATTATTTTTGTAATTTATTTTAAGTAATGAATTTTATGTTATTTAATTTTTGCGTAATTTAATTCTGTAGCGGGTCGTAGGTTTATAGGGGAATAGGGTGGGAAGTAATTTAATTATATTAAATTAAATATTAGTTTTTAGAAATTACTGATTATTTTAAATTTAATTTTGCGTTTTAGTTCTGTAGCAGGTTGTCGGTTTATAGGGGAATAGGGTGGGAAGTAAATTAATTGTAATTATTTAAATATTTTTTTATTGGTATTCATTTTGAATTAATTGTTAATTAATTTTTAATTGGTAATTACTTGTTATTAATTGATTAATTGATAATTATGTTAATTTTACTAATTTATGTTCCGTAGCGGCTTGTGGGTTTATAGGGGAATAGGATGGGAAGTAATTTAATTGTAATTAAGTAATTTTTTTATTTTATTTACTGGTAATGATTTTAATTTATTGTTAATTAATTGTTAATTGGTAATTCATTTTTCTTAATTGGTAATCAATTTGTATTAATTCATTAATTGCTAATTACGATAATTGTATTAATTTATTTTCTGTACCGGATTGTGGGTTTATAGGGGAATAGGGTGGGAAGTAATTTAATCTTAATTAATTACATATTAAAAATACTTTTTGTGTATTGATAATTAATTTACTGTTAATTAATTATTAATTGGTATTAATTTTTATTATTTATTAGTTTTTGTTATTGGAAATTAATTAGTTGTTAATTAATTATGAATAGGTAATTAATTTTAATAACTATTTACTGCAATTCTAATTGATTAATTATTACATAATATTAAATTGGTAATTAATTGTAATTATTTTTTTATTGGTATTGATATTTAATTTATTTTTATTCCTATATTAAATCATTACTTTCCCTACTGTTAAACTCACTAGAGTGGGAATAGTAATTTTTACCCCTACGCTATCTAACGCTTTCCCCACTGTTGCACTCTGTGGAGTGGGAATAGTCAGTTCAGTTCAGTAAATCTTTATTCGATGATTAAAAAACATCATAAAAGTACATATATACAGTTAAAAATACAATTAAACAACATATCTGAACTCCATCTAAATTCGCTGGTAAAAATTCAAAGGATAAAAAAGGATTTTATCTGGGACCATTAATTAACCCTGTCCTCTTGTATTTCTTAGCCTCACCGAGACTTTAATAAAATTCATAATACAGCATAATGTACGCATGTCATTTGCTCTTTGTAAAAAGAGCAGAGCAGCTGTAGCATGACGGAACTTCGCCTGTTTTAGGATGTCTACCAGAAATTTACATCGAGGCATCTTGTAAAAAGGACACAAAAGTACAAAATGAAGGGTGTCCTGCGGAGACCGATTGTCGCAGCCGCAGGCACCCTTCTGCTCAATTGTAGAGGTAAAACCTGGTGGGTCAGACAGTATATTGGTTAATAAATTGAGCCTAAAACGAGACATTAAAAACCTATCCTGAGAGTTATGCATCAAATACAAATATGGTTCCATGCCCTCACTATTCTTAATGAGACAGTGAGCGCTTACTGAACGTTTGGATAATTCCACTCCTGCTCTGCGTGTGGCACACTGTTCAAGCAACATTTTTTTAATCTTCAGTTTGTCAAGGTTTAATATTGCACTTGGATTGCTAAAAAGATCCTTCCGATCTAAATCCTCTAAAGTAACCTTGATGTATTTTAGCCATGGGATCTGTAGACCTTTGTCCCTTTACAGACAATCTCTCATAATTTGTCTGCTTAAGTCTGCCTCAGGATTTGCCCACATTTTTAACCATGCCATAATAGGTCTAAGCTTAACCTGATCCTCAATGAATGGTCTGCCTAATTCTCTGTGCGCAATTACTGCTGGGATGCTCTGGGGGATTTTTAAGATCCTTCGCAGGTATTTATCTTCCTCTAGCTGTAGTTGCTTGGCATCCAACAAAGCCCCACACTTCTGATCCATACATGGCTTTCATAGTGCTTATGGAGCCATATAGGTTCATAACCTGTTCCAGGGACCAACGACCCAACCTTCGGGCAAAGTTTGTTATAGCGCCATTTGAGGATATCAGTTTTGTGCACCGCTCTTCTACCAAGGATTTAAATTTTAGTGCCCCATCAAATACCAGCCCGAGATAAGAAAACGACTGCACCTTCTCTAAAGTGTGAGTCCCTATTTTATATGCAAACTTCCTGCAGGGCTTTGTGCCAGCCAACATCACGAAGGACTTGCTTAAATTCACCGATAGGTCTAAAGTGTCCATGAAATTAACAAATCTGTCAATTAAACACTACCAGCCCCTCAGGGTACGGGCAAGCAGGACCGCGTCATCCGCGTACAAAAGCAATGGTATATGGCATATTCCTGCTTTTGGGCAATCTGTGTTCAAGACAATCAAGGTTCTCTCCAAGTTGTTAATATAAAGCGAGAATAAAAAAGGGGCGAGAATGCAACCTTGTCTCACTCCACTAGTACATGGAAAGGGTTCTGTGTTCCCCCCTCCATGTTATAGCGGACTTTGGCAGTGGTGTCCCAGTGTAACTCTCTGAGAATATCAATCAGACCTGGGTCAATTCCCAAGTTACTCATCATAACCCATAGCTTATTCCTATTCACATGGTCAAACGCAGCTGCTAGGTCCATGAGCCCCATGTAAATAGCTTCATTGCTGGCTTTGGTATATTTTGCCACCAGCAAGTAGAGGTTAAGACATTGATCACTAGTGGACCTGCCAGACCTAAAACCATACTGGGTGTCCGAGATGGTATGAGGCTCTTCCGTCCAGTTCATGAGCTGTTTCAAGATTACCCGGCCCAGGATTTTGGCTGAGACATCTATCAGTGATATTGGTCTATAACATTGGGGGTTGTCCCTGTTTCCCTTCTTAAAAATAGGGACAGTCATTGCGGTAGACCAGGAGCGGGGCAATCCAGACTTAATAGCCGCGTTTAACACCATCGTGAGGATGGGGGCCCATAAGTCTACATTGCTCAAGTACAGGTCGGGTGGAGTGGCGTCAGGGCCTGGAGCTATATTGCGAGTTATGTTATGTTATGTTATGTTAATTGATTTTTTGAGCGCACAGCTGCCCCAGCGAAGGGGCGTCCCGGCGCTACATCTGAAAAGGTAACATAACTAACAGAATAGACAAAGTAGGGAAATTTAATAAGGCAGGGGGAAAAGATACGTTTTAATAGCTTTCCTGAAAGCAAACAGATCTTCTAAAGATCGAATATTCACAGGGAGCGCGTTCCAAAGCTTGGAAGCCAACACAGTAAAAGAACGGCCGCCTAGTCTGCATTTTTGGAAGCGTGGAACGAGTGCTAGATTTTGACCTGCAGAGCGAAGGCTACGTGAAGGAGTATACAGGGACAAGAGATGCTGGAGGATGATAGGGGTGTCGGTTTTGAGAATTTTGAATGCGAAACACAGAGTCTTGAACTCTATGCGCCTGATTACAGGTAGCCAGTGTAATTTAGAAATTGTGCTGCGGGCTGAACAGAACCGTGGCAGGCCAACCAGAGCCCTGGCAGCCGCCTCCTGCACCCTCTGGAGTCGCAGGATCTCCGCCTGATTGGCACCCAAAAACAGTGAACTCGCGTAGTCAAGCCTTGATAAAACGCTAGCTTGAATCACCAGCTGGCGAGTGGGGGCATCGAAAAATTTGAGGACATGCCTCAAGCCACGAAGGATGCCGAAGCATGTAGATGCCACCTTCTTAGTGTGACATGAGAAGGTAAGTTTGGAGTCCAGCCACACGCCAAGATTTTTAAGTTCAGCTACCGGTTTAGGGGGGGGGGCCCAACTCGTTAGGCCACCAGCTCGCACCCCACAGATCAGGTTGTTTCCCTAACACCATCACCTCGGTTTTGAGGGCGTTGAGCTGTAAACAGTTGGTGGTAAGCCAGCCAGCAACAGCCCTCAAACCATCCGCAAAGTTTGATGCCAATTGGCCAGAGTCCCCATTGAGAACCACCGCCAACTGGGTATCATCGGCGTATGATACCATTGTGAGCCCCCAACTCTTCGCAACCGCCGCCAAAGGTTGGACGAATAAATTGAAGAGAGTGGGGCTCAACGCCGATCCCTGCGGGACTCCTTGCGTGATGGCATGAGGCTTAGATCTGAACGGTGGCACTACTACCTGGAAAGATCGTTCCGAGAGAAACGATTGGAACCAATCCAACGCCTTGCCAGATATGCCAGCCTCACCAAGCCTGCGGATAAGAATGGTATGGGATACAGTGTCAAATGCGGCACTGAGGTCTAATAAGACCAGTGCCGCCGTTTGACCTGCATCTAGTACAAAGCGGAGGTGTTCAACCATATACAGGAGTGCCGTCTCTGTACTGTGCCCAGATCTAAAACCATTCTGTGTAGGATCAAGTAGGTGTGCAGAGGTCAGATGTTTCGATAGGATGTTATTTACATGAGCCTCTGTGATCTTTGTCACCCATGGAAGGAGGGAGATAGGTCGATAGCTCTTCGGCTTCACTGGATCCAGTCCCGGCTTCTTTACGAGTGAGGCCTTGGATCCCCTTGGCTATTTCTTCTAGGGAAAATTCTACATCCGAGCCCCGCTTTCAAGCCCACCCCCCCTCCCGGTCAGTATTCTGGTTGTAATTGTAAAGTCCCTCAAAGTGTGTCACCCACTGTTCGGGTAAGATGTTTGTCACAATCCCAGGGGTACTGCTATCCTGAAAACATGGCCTGTTGATTATCCTCCAAAATTCTGTTGAGTCCCTTCTTTCGCCAGCCTCCCTTAGGTCTTCCCACACTTCAGCTTGAAGGGAAACCTTTCTCTGCTTCAACACAGTTGTATGTGTCTGTCTGCAATGGGCTACTCTTAATTTGTCCCTAGGGTTGGCTTTCAAGCTAAATTTTAAGTCTCTCAAAGCTCGTGAGCAGTTGTTATCAAACCATCTCGGCTGTGTGGTGTTTCCCCTGGTGCCCTTTGCCTTCAGTATGCCCTCTACCAGGCTGGTTACTGACCCGAACGCCCTGACCAGGGAACACCCCTCTATCGTCAGATCTAGGCATTCGTCAATCAGTTCTTTCCCCTTAGCTATTAAAGATTTGTAAAATGCCTCACCATCAATTTTTGACCACCTGAGCTGTCTTCCCTGATCAGTTGCCCTCAGCTCAGTGTCCGACTGTAAACTCTTCTTGGGTCGACTTTGGTCTAAGAGTTCTAAGACTAAAGGATTGTGATCACTGAATATACTCCAGTCGATCCTTACCGAGCTAATCCAGTTTTTTAAAAGCCTGGACACTAGAATGTAATCTATAGAGGAAGAGCATCCTCTTCCTTTATAGGTTGGTGTGAGAGACCCATCTTTCTCCAAGCTAGCCAAATCGATGGTGTGTTCCAGAACATGAGTTCTTAAGAGCTTGCTAAAGGCTGTTCCCTCAGTGGTATGTTCAAATGTGGACCCTTCTCAATTGGGCAACAGGACCAGTCTCTGGCCTCTTTACACGTCTCTGCAAGGCAGCCCCCTAGCGCGTTTGCAGAAGGGGAAGTAATTTCCCTTGAATACTGGGGGTCCCTGGGGGCCAACTAGCTCACCAGGTACCTCCAGTAAGCGCCACAGAGCTGCTTTGCAGAGTGTTGTAAAAAGGGGCGTTGCCTCATTACACCTCTCTGCAATGCAGCTACCTGGCGAATATTGGAGGTTCCTGGTGGGCTAGTTGGCCCCCAGGGACCCCAATATGCAAGGGGAATTAGTTCCCCCTCTGTAAAAGCGCCAGGGGGCTGCATTGCAGAGAGGTGTAAAAAGGGGCATGGCCTCAGAACAACTCTCTGCAATGCAGCCCCTGGCGCATACTGGAGTTTCCTGCTGGGCTAGTTGGCCCCCCGGGACCACCAGTATGCATGGGGAATTAGTTCCCCATCTGCAAACGCGCCAGGGTGCTGCCTTGCAGAGAGGTGTAAAAAGGGGCGGGGCCTCATTACACCTCTCTGCTACGCAGCCCCCTGGCGCATACTGGAGGTTCCTGGTGGGCTAGTTGGCCCCCAGGGACCACCAGTATGCAAGGGGAATTAGTTCCCCCTCTGCAAATGTGCCAGGGGGCTGCGTGGCAGAGAGGTGTAAAAAGGGGCGTGCCCTCATTACACCTCTCTGCAATGCAGCCCCCTGGCGCATACTGGAGGTTCCTGGTGGGCTAGTTGGCCCCCAGGGACCCCCAGTATGCAAGGGGAATTAGTTCCCCCTCTGCAAACGCGCCAGGGGGCTGCCTTGCAGAGAGGTGTAAAAAGGGGCGGGCCTCATTACACCTCTGTGCAACGCAGACCCCTGGCGCATACTGGAGGTTCCTGGTGGGCTAGTTGGCCCCCAGCGACCCCCAGTATGCAAGGGGAATTAGATCCCCCCTGTAAACACGCCAGGGGGCTGCGTTGCAGAGAGGTGTAATGAGGCCATGCCCCTTTTTACACCTCTCTGCAACGCAGCCCCCTGGCGCATACTGGAGGTTCCTGGTGGGCTAGTTGGCCTCCAGGGACCCCCAGTATGCAAGGGGACTTAATCCCCCAACTTAGAACGTACTACGGGGCGTGTTTGCACAGTGGTGAAGATAGGGGGCGGGGCTTGAGGTGATATGTGTGCAAACATGCCCTGTGGCGCGTTTTAAGTTGGGGAATTAATTCCTCTCCAATCAAGAGGTCCCCTATGGGCCAACTAGTCCAACAGGTACCTCCATTAAGCACCACGGAGCTGCGTTGCAGAGTGTTGTAAAAAGGGGGCGTGCCCTCTGAACACCTCTCTGCAACACAGCTCCCTGGCGCATACTGGAGGTACCTGGTGGGCTAGTTGGCTCACAGGGGACCTCAGGATTGAAGAGGAATTAATTCCACAATCTAAAACGCGCCACAGGGCGTGTTTGCACACATGTCACCTCAGGCCCCGCCCCCTTCCTTCACTATTGAGCACAATATTCCTCTAAAATCAGTGGAACTACGAATTCCGATTTACTCACCTGTTATCATGAGAGACGTCAGTGCTGCATCTTCGAGCCCAGTACGGACCCTGAAAAGTAAATCTAAGCGTACTTACCAGTAACTTGTATTTCCTTCCATAGGGATCTATTGTGTGGTTTTCACCAGAAAAGTTTGTCTATTTTTGCAACGTACAAATATTCCTCTAAAATCAGCCGAACTACGAATTCCGATTTACTAACCTGTTATCAGAAGAGACCTCAGTGCTGCATCTTTCAGCCCACTATGATCCTGAAAAGTAATTCTAACCATACTTACAGTAACTTGAACTTCCTTCCATAGGCTAACATGACTGGTTTCAATTGGAAATTTTTCTAAGTGTGGAGTTTTGGAAGTTTAAAAAATTCCTCTAAAATTAGCCGAACTACGAATTCCGATTTACTCACCTGTTATCAGGAGAGACCTCAGGGCTGCATCTTTCAGCTCACTACTGTTCCTGAAAAGTAAATTTAACTTTACTTACCAGTAACTTGCATTTCCTTCCATAGGATATCATTGCCTGCTATATAATATATATATAAATTAAAAAAATATAATATAAAAAAAAATATTACAATTTCAATATTTTTTAAAACATTTTTTTTCAATTTATATTAAAAATATGTAATGAAATTTAAAAAATACAATATCTAAAAATAAATACTTTAAAACAATGTAGTAAATGAGTATAAAAAATATAACAATTAATACATTTAAAAATTATCATTTATAAAACCTTTGAAATTCACTGAAAAAACCATACGTTTCAGCCACGTTATAGTTAGGAATTAGCATTTAAAAAACCTTAGAAATTCACTGAAAAAAACAGGTTTCAGCCACGTTATAGTTAGGAATTAGCATTAAAAAAACCTTAGAAATTCACTGAAAAAAACCATAGGTTTCACACATGTTATAGTTAGCTGGACATTTCACTCATACAAAACCATTGAAATTCCCCCATTATAGTTAGTTCAGCTAACTATAACTCGCACGCCCTCGATGCACTGCTGATGACGTCACATACTACATCACTCATGACATGGTCAGTGACATCACTGATGACATCACTGATGACATCTCAAATTACATCACTGACCACAGGCCACCATTGGAAGCTATTAAAAAAGAACAAAGCTATCAAGAGTTCATACTAGAGCAATCCCTAACAAAAATCGTCCCTAAACTAAGTAAACAAACTAAAAGTATGTTTGAATATCTGCAACATAAAACTAGACTGTTTGCAAACAATAAGGGCATCATTAGCAAAGTCCGCCCGCCATCCGGACGTACAAAGGGACCGCCCGTCATAAGTGCAGCGGTCCCGTGGGGGTAATTAGGATGCGCCCATCCTGCATTTTCAACATTGCGGCAGGCGGTGCTTTCAGCACCACCCGCCTCAATGCCAAAAATGCATGTTGTGCATTTGCATGCACAAATTGGCAGGCACAGCGCGGTGCCTGCCATGTTGTGTATGCAAATGCAGGGGGGTACCATAGGTACCCCCCATGTGCACCCCCACCCCACAGAATCCCCCAAATGTAAAATTCTGCATGCCTCGTTGCCGCCACGGAATGGCAAATTCCTGCATGCATCCTGATATGGATGGCGGTGTCTAACATACACCGCCACCTTATTAAAAGCTTTTCCGCTCGGTCGACTCATCGACGGGCGGAAAACCAGCGGATGTCTTTCTGTCCGCCGGTGTCCCCCCGCCTTAGTAATATGGCGGGGGAAATGACATGGGGGCGGGAGAGAATGTCGGGCGGATCGCCACTGCCATGCGGGCGATGGCGATTCGCCCGACATTCTAATGGGCCCATAAAGGTCTAGAATACTTAGACATGATAGCTAAATCCATAATATAAAAAAACAATGCTAAACACCATAAACATTTAAAACTTCAAAACACTAAAACAACATAATTCTACTCCTTTTAAATTAATAATTATAACTATGTCATGTAAATTTTTAAAGATAACACAAATATATATGACATATTGTAATTATTAAATTAAAAAAATACAAATGAATCTACGTTACCAAAAACATTTCCCACCCATAATATTGAAAAACAAGCATTTGCAATGCAATTGGTCTGGCACTTGTGAAAGTTAGAGCTAATGGAGTTGTAAATGACAATGTCTTGTACTTATGTTTATGGAGTGGATGTATGTGGTGTGGAGTTGAATTATATGGGTTGGATTAAAATAGTTTGTTGTGGAATTGTGTGGCATGGAATAATGTGGTGTGGAGTGGAATTGTGGAGTAGAATTATGTGGCATGTATGCAGTAGAAATATGTGGATAGTTATTATGTAGTATTTAGTGTCCTGGAATTGTGTAGAGTGGCATTGAGTGTAATAGAGTGTAAATATGTGGATTAGTATTTTGTGGTGTGGTATGTAATGGAGTTTAATTATTTGTTGTACTGTTGAATTGTGTGGCATGATGTGGAATCTTGTGGTGTGGATTGGATGCATGTGTTGTGTAATTGTGTTGTTGATTTGAGTTATGTGGTTTGTTGTCAAATTATGTGGTGTGGAATGGAAATGTGTGGAGCTGAATTCTGTGGCGTGGAACTGTGTGGCGTTGTGAGTGAAATGATGCTGTGTGGAATTATGTGGCATGGTGTGGAGGGGTTTATGTGGGGTGTATTTATGTGGTATTGAGTAGAGTGTAATTAGGTGGCATTGATGAATGTGCATGCATGCGTAGAGGCTATCTTGAATTCATTTTATTATCCTTTAAGAATAGACATTAAAAACAGCTGCAGGGGGCACTGTCAAAAGACTTCTATCTGTAACAAAACCCTCAAAACCAGGTTTGTAAATAAGCAGACTCTGTTAGTGCTATGAGGCGAGACAAACGGCAGCACACACACTATAGGAGCACAGGCAATATAACAACTGTTATTACAAAGGTAGCAGACAGGTAGCAGACAGTGTCCACACACGAATCACACCCAAAGAGGGTGTGTATTCTTACTCTCACAAAGTCCAGACAGTGAACCCGAGAGCACACCGACTTCTACAAATTGAGAATGCAGCAACACTGCAAAACTAATAATTGAAATTAGTGAAGAGTACTTTTAAACGTACTGTACTTTCAATGTACCATCACATTCATAGCCAGTCATTTTCACTGCCTATCTACCAATAATTTCTGGTGACAGAGATCTAATGTACCATCATGTTAGGGGGCACAGTGCTTCCAGTAGAGGTTCTTCGTTAATAAATACACACACACATATTCTACAAATACACAAAAACACTCAGGGTGCACAGCAGACACACAGAGCACAAACACATTGACACATAGCCTGTATAAAGTGATAGGAACCCATACAGAACAGCGGACACATAGAAAGTACAACATACTAACATAACGCACACAGTGACACACAGAAAATGCACAACTGACACAAGAGAAGAAAATACTGACAAAAAAAACTCCTTAAGAAGATAATGAAGCAGAAAGCGGATAGTGACAATACTCGGTCTGCACGCAATGACATGCAAAGGATGCAAAGGATGTCTCACACCAAGAGCGCAAAAGATGCACACGCTCAGTCCAGCCTGGAAACAGAGAAACTCAAAAAGCACAGTAACACAGTGAGTAGTGATTGTGACGCACACAGGGTAAACATAGTAACACACAGAGAATAAAGACAATGACACACAAATGGGACATACACTAAAACTACATTTATAACAAATAACATACAGGGTGTATGTAATGGCATACAATAGTCTGCACAGCAATTTCACATATACGGCTAACCAATATGTGCGGAGAGCCTCAGTATGCATGCACATTCTGCCAAAGACATGGTGTAAGAATCAAGATTTGGGTGACCAGAGGAATCAATGTCACCTGGACAACATCTTTTAAGTACGGCAATATAATTAAACAGATTGGTGCATTGTGGCTAGTAGATGATCAGTGTTTAATTTGAGCCCGTGCTGTCCGGTGCTCAGCATCCACTTAATTGGTTCCCGGTGCTCGCTCCTTAATGTCAACACCATACTTTGAAAGGTCCACCACATGGAGGTGCTGATCATCAAATTTAGAGATGAGCAGTATATTGTAGTTCTAAACTACAACGGTAGTTTAGAACTACAATATATATTAAAATTGCTAATTCCCGCCACCTAGCTATTCCTTTAGCTTTGGGGACCCGGAATAATGTGAACTGTCGCATATACATGTGAGAGAGATGGTTAGTAGTTGTTTTGGCAGGGATGACAAGGGTGATGGGTGGTGCAAGCTGCAGTGGCCTCCTGGTCAGAACCCTGGCACTTAGGGGCAGATTTATGTTGTGAATGCGCCACGTTTGCGTCACGCAACTGTGGCGTAAACGTGGCGCATCCCTACGACCGATTTACAACGTGACGCATCTAGGCAGATGCGTCACGTTGTAAAGCCCTGCGCCGCTTGTGGGCGTTCCGGCGCAGGGTGGGCGTTCCGGGGCAGGTGCGCCTCGCAAAAGTGACTGAGTGAAATCTATAAGATTTCACTCAGTCACTTTTAGGCCAATGCTGCGTCAAAACCCTGCGCCTGCTTGAAGCAGGCGTAAGGCTTGACGCAGCATTGGTCAGATAGGGTACCCCCGAGCCTTGCTGGAGCTGCGTCGCGCTTGCGACGCAACTCCAGCAATGCGTCACTTTTACGACACAGATGCGTGACGCATCTGTGCCGATTTTGCCCCATGGTGCGCCTCATTATAAATGCGGCGCACCATGGGTGGCGTAGCTGCAGCGCACGATAACTGGCGCATCCCTGGGGATGCGCCAGTTATCATAAATCTGCCCCTTAATATTTTACAAATTAAGCACTGGAGATGATTGGTTTGACTCCAACAAACCAACTAAGGTAACATGCCTGAAAGAAATTACTGGTTAAAGGAAAATTCGTGACGGGAGAACTGGTAACACACAACCATTATAAAGCACACACAGCCATTACAATGGCACACACAAGGCGCTGACAGTGCCACACACAAGGTGGCGATAGTGACACATGTACGTGGCACATATACTGAGTGTACTGTGTTCACATCATATACACGGAAGATGAACACTATCACATTCAATTCAATTTCAAAAGCTTTATTCGGTGTTATAAACAACCATAAAAGCATACATAGACATAAAATACAAATTCTTAATACATTATTATACAAATGCTAGACATAGTGATTAAAAACAAATTTACAGAATACATTTCAGCAGTGTGTAAAAGGAGCACAATAAAGTGACTTATGCTAATGTGCAATAAGAACCATAAGGTTCTTTACAAGACTTGTGCAAAACGGTATGCCTAAAGTGACGAATATAAAGTGGCAAAATGTAGTTGATTCTCAGTTCCATTTACTATAATTATCTTTTTGTCAGTGCAGAATTTAGACCCCGCAATACGATTTTTATAATATAATCGATTTCCTGGCTGCAATACTTTTTATAATGTAAGATGCCGTGAAGAAACAAATATCAGGACTTTCCAATGAGAATAGCAATTTCAGGGCATTTTTGGTGGTATGAACATTATATTTTAAAAACAGAGGTTTCAGATAAAATTTCCGTAAAAAATGGTAAAATTTACAAAAGAGTAAAAAATGGCAGGAACTTTGCGCGGACATATTATCACAGGGGCATAATGTATTCGAGCTTCGTTTCAAAACAGGAAAGGCTACTAGAACTCCATTGGCTACCGGTCCACCTTCGTGTTCGATACAAAGCAGCGTGTATTGTGTTTAGAGCTATTCATGGCTTGGGACCAATCCCGTTGCGGAGAATGTTTGCTTGGTATCTCCCATCTCGAGCCCTACGCTCCTCGTCATCCAAGCTGTTAGTAGTCCCGCGCTTCCAGAGAGTGAGGATGGGTGGCCGATCGTTCAGAGTAGCGGCGGCCAAACTCTGGAACTCCCTGCCATTATCCCTTAGGAGTCTTGAGGCTCTTTCAGCCTTTAGAAAGGCGTTGAAAACCTACCTCTTCCTGAGGATAGGCTAGCTGCTGAAGTTGCTGGATCAGGGTTCAAAGCGCCAGGATGCCCTTGGTGGTGACAGGCTGCGCTCTATAAGTATACCACAATACAATACAATACAAGGTGGTGTACAATCCCTAACCTTAGTCGCGTTATTACAAAACTGTGGGATGATATTGTAACCTCGTCTATATAAAGCTGAGAGCCTGTCGAAAGGTTAATTCTTAATAAAATGCAACAGTCGACTGTGTTTTAATTAACTTTCCTCTTGTATCATTTTTGTAGGCAAGAAAAGCTTCTTTAATGTCTTTTTTGGAATTTGCGGCTACAGCCTCAGGGTCATTAAAGTATCACAATTAAACAAAAGGCTGTGCCAGTCTTGAATGTAGCTCAGCCACGGGATACTAGAACTGCGGTTGAGCTTAATACAATCCTTTATTATTCTTTGTGTAAATGCAGTCTCCGATTTTGCCCAAATTAAGCGCCACAATAAAAGCGGGCGGAGTCCTGCTAGGTCTGAAATATATTTTAAACCTACTTCTCGGTGTGTTATTTCTGTTGAAGCTGACGGTGGTGCACACAGTAATCGTTTAATAAAGGCATTTTCGTCATACTGTAATGATGGCTCAATATGGTGACCCCAACCTCCCGGTCCATACAGTGCCGATGATACGCACCTAGCGTTGTATATGGCCACCATATCTTTAACTCTTCTTGCTCCTACCTTCGCTACGAATCGGAAAATGGCATTTACATTTCTGTTCATTTTAAGGCGAATGTTTTCATATTCCTGTTGCCATTTTCAGAATCCTGCGAAGGTTACCCCCAAAAACAAAATGAATTTACTGTTTGCATTTTTATCCCTTCTAGAAAGAAGCTCCTTCCTGGTTTATTTGAATTTTTACCGCATGACATTACAAATGTCTTAGTTTTGTTAATTTTAAGTTTTCTGTCATTAATAAAAATAGTAAAATTATCTATGAGACGTTTAATTGGATGTCTTTTTCTCTCTGTCTTCTTTTTAACAATTGTTATGTTGCTCAGAATGTTCCTTTTGGTGATTATGTATTATGATTATTATGTATTTTCATGATGGTTTTTAACCTTCGAAACAAATAAATGATTTGATTTGATTCTATGAGACGTTGAAGACCAATGGGGGTAGGTGAAATCAAAACCGCATCATCTGCGTAAAGTAAAATAGGGATAGCCGTCCCCTCAACAGATGGTGCGTCAGCCGGGATCTTTTTTAGCGTATTGTCCACGTGATTAATAAATAAAGAAAATAAAAATGGCGCAAGTACGCACCCCTAGCGTATACCCCGCTTTCAATAATCAAAAGAAGAGTGTCTTCAGGAAAAGCTAAGCCGTTATAGGGAGCACGAAAACAACCACACTGGGATGTTGAAGAAAGCCCTCACTCACCACCTAGTGATGACATGCTTCATCATCGATTCAGAAAAGGGGGTGGTGATGAACAGAGTGTCTGAATTAAGCAGACCACTCTTACCCAGTCCAAAGATCAGGGCTTGATCCATCACCGTTTTTTAGCTCACTGCACCATCCCAGCTCAGAACCTGGCTACATGCAAATTAGTCTGACCCTGGCCCAGTGCATCTTGGGAACAGGGCAGACCAAACTACAAAGCCAATTCTTATACTGGGAAGGTGTAGTGAGATAGTTTAGTCTGCCCTGTTCCCATGATGCACTGGGCCAGGGACAGACTGATTTGCATATAGCCAGGTTCTGAGCTGGGATGGTGCAGTGAGATAAATAACGGTGATGGATCAAGCCCTGATCTTTGGACTGGGTAAGAGTGGTCTGCTTAATTTGGACATTCTGTTCGTCACCACCCCCTTTTCTGAATCGTTTTTGGCCACTATAGGCGTGGCAGGGTATACTCAGACATGAGTCCCTTTCTCACTGCACCATCAGGATTCAAGCAAGCCGTGCCGAAGACGGCTGAAATGCCAGAAACCGGTCCCCGGTAGCTTGTCTCCTTTCTGGTGAAGAATTGGCTTGGTAGTTTAGTCTGCCCTGTTCCCATGATGCACTGGGCCAGGGACAGACTGATTTGCATATAGCCAGGTTCTGAGCTGGGATGGTGCAGTGAGATAAATAACGGGGATGGATCAAGCCCTGATCTTTGGACTGGGTAAGAGTGGTCTGCTTAATTCGGACACTCTGTTCGTCACCACCCCCTTTTCTGAATCGTTTTTGGCCACTATAGGTGTGGCAGGGTATACTCAGACATGAGTCCCTTTCTCACTGCACCATCAGGATTCAAGCAAGCCGGGCCGAAGACTGCTGAAATGCCAGAAACCGGTCCCCGGTAGCTTGTCTCCTTTCTGGTGAAGAATTTGCTTGGTAGTTTAGTCTGCCCTGTTCCCATGATGCACTGGGCCAGGGACAGACTGATTTGCATATAGCCAGGTTCTGATCTGGGATGGTGCAGTGAGATAAATAACGGTGATGGATCAAGCCCTGATCTTTGGACTGGGTAAGAGTGGTCTGCTTAATTCGGACACTCTGTTCGTCACCACCCCCTTTTCTGAATCGTTTTTGGCCACTATAGGTGTGGCAGGGTATACTCAGACATGAGTCCCTTTCTCACTGCACCATCAGGATTCAAGCAAGCCGGGCTGAAGACGGCTGAAATGCCAGAAACCGGTCCCCGGTAGCTTGTCTCCTTTCTGGTGAAGAATTGGCTTGGTAGTTTAGTCTGCCCTGTTCCCATGATGCACTGGGCCAGGGACAGACTGATTTGCATATAGCCAGGTTCTGAGCTGGGATGGTGCAGTGAGATAAATAACGGTGATGGATCAAGCCCTGATCTTTGGACTGGGTAAGAGTGGTCTGCTTAATTCGGACACTCTGTTCGTCACCACCCCCTTTTCTGAATCGTTTTTGGCCACTATAGGTGTGGCAGGGTATACTCAGACATGAGTCCCTTTCTCACTGCACCATCAGGATTCAAGCAAGCCGTGCCGAAGACGGCTGAAATGCCAGAAACCGGTCCCCGGTAGCTTGTCTCCTTTCTGGTGAAGAATTGGCTTGGTAGTTTAGTCTGCCCTGTTCCCATGATGCACTGGGCCAGGGACAGACTGATTTGCATATAGCCAGGTTCTGAGCTGGGATGGTGCAGTGAGATAAATAACGGTGATGGATCAAGCCCTGATCTTTGGACTGGGTAAGAGTGGTCTGCTTAATTCGGACACTCTGTTCGTCACCACCCCCTTTTCTGAATCGTTTTTGGCCACTATAGGTGTGGCAGGGTATACTCAGACATGAGTCCCTTTCTCACTGCACCATCAGGATTCAAGCAAGCCGGGCCGAAGACGGCTGAAATGCCAGAAACCGGGCCCCGGTAGCTTGTCTCCTTTCTGGTGAAGAATTGGCTTGGTAGTTTAGTCTGCCCTGTTCCCATGATGCACTGGGCCAGGGACAGACTGATTTGCATATAGCCAGGTTCTGAGCTGGGATGGTGCAGTGAGATAAATAACGGTGATGGATCAAGCCCTGATCTTTGGACTGGGTAAGAGTGGTCTGCTTAATTCGGACACTCTGTTCGTCACCACCCCCTTTTCTGAATCGTTTTTGGCCACTATAGGTGTGGCAGGGTATACTCAGACATGAGTCCCTTTCTCACTGCACCATCAGGATTCAAGCAAGCCGGGCCGAAGACGGCTGAAATGCCAGAAACCGGTCCCCGGTAGCTTGTCTCCTTTCTGGTGAAGAATTGGCTTGGTAGTTTAGTCTGCCCTGTTCCCATGATGCACTGGGCCAGGGACAGACTGATTTGCATATAGCCAGGTTCTGAGCTGGGATGGTGCAGTGAGATAAATAACGGTGATGGATCAAGCCCTGATCTTTGGACTGGGTAAGAGTGGTCTGCTTAATTCGGACACTCTGTTCGTCACCACCCCCTTTTCTGAATCGTTTTTGGCCACTATAGGTGTGGCAGGGTATACTCAGACATGAGTCCCTTTCTCACTGCACCATCAGGATTCAAGCAAGCCGGGCCGAAGACGGCTGAAATGCCAGAAACCGGTCCCCGGTAGCTTGTCTCCTTTCTGGTGAAGAATTGGCTTGGTAGTTTAGTCTGCCCTGTTCCCATGATGCACTGGGCCAGGGACAGACTGATTTGCATATAGCCAGGTTCTGAGCTGGGATGGTGCAGTGAGATAAATAACGGTGATGGATCAAGCCCTGATCTTTGGACTGGGTAAGAGTGGTCTGCTTAATTCGGACACTCTGTTCGTCACCACCCCCTTTTCTGAATGCTTCATCATCGGGCCCCACCAAAGAGACCGAATGTCTCTTTGGTGTGCTGCAACGCCAGGATTACTGCGGAGCGGGATAGTGAGTTCAGGGCGTGTTGAGTGCAATTAGACTAGTGAGTGGTGAGGGTATTAAAATAGTCAGTAGTGTATCTGAGGTAATAATTTTTATTCAATGATCACTAAAGACACAAATATTAAAATATGTGAGGAAACAGTCCACTTTAATTGAGTGGTGGGTTCCTATAAGTTAGTCAACATGTTTCTTGCCTCGAAACGGTGTTAATTTACCCGGCAATTCATCAGGACTGTGTGCGATAAACCCTGGCGGTATGGGCACACTAAGGCCCACCCTTACCTAGGGGCGTGAGAGTGAAAATTAAATAAAAGTGAAAAAGTGCAAAAAAATTAGGAATGATTAAACTATTCCTAATTACTCCTGGTTTAGGAGGCTTCTACTTATCGGTTTCTGCACCTGGAAGGTAAAAGGACACAGACACACAAGTAGGACAGAACAAACACTTAGTAATGATCCTGGTTGTTACTGGTTGTTACTGTGAATATCGTGCTCCAAAGGTGATAGTCATTCTAGCTGTGGTTGAATAGCGCTATGGTTAACACCACCTTTAGCCCCGGGTTCAGATGAACTAGGAGAAGTGCGGTGTACTATTCGTGGTAAGAACTAGGAGTGACTATGGATTAAAAAGGTGAAAATCTTCATAGAAGATCGTCAACTGAGCGATCAATGTAAATGTCATAATGAGATCGCAAACAAATTAAAATGTCTCACTTTAAAGGTGTAGGAAATGAACACCATGGGTCTCAGGAGGGGGGTGGAAGCGTATTCGGCACACCCTGTAAAATGGCAAAGCGTAGGGAAAAAGAAAATGGCATAAATGCAGTGTAATGCCCATTGATAAAATCGAGCGCGATCTGTACTTAGCTTAATAATGATAGGTGGTCTCCACTTACGCCCTTGACGCTTAGCACCCACAGTATGCCTACGTCGCCCTCGAACCGGACCCCGACGATAATGAAGTGGGCTCGGTTTACTGTTTAAAAGCAAAACAGCGAGGCGGTGATTGCTTCTGGGTGGGCGTGGTTGCGCCTCAGTGCACGTCGTCAGACGCGCGTTGCCAATCGGAACGCTCAGGAATCTATGACGTTTGGTCACATGGGGTGTGGTTGCTAAGCGACTTGGGGTAAACAGTAGTCGCGCTAGACACAGGAGTGCTTTAACAGACTCAAGCGGCAGAAATGGGATCTCGCTTGTAAGTGCCTTCGCTTATGGTTAACTGATCTCAGATGGTGAATTGATACCTCCCAGCAGGGAGATCGTGGTATCCCTGTTGTGATAAGGGAAGCAGCCATAAAGTTATGGTAGCAAAGGGATATTACTATAAGACCCAAATTGCGTCCAGTATAATGTGAGGGGCTTACATTATAGAGAGCCTATAGATAGATTGTTAATATTGATTCAGAAATTGTTTGACTCCATAATAGTTCACTTCATCACAGTATTCCAGGGAATATCATCGTTTAGACCTATAAGGTGGGTACCAAGCCTGTATACCCACCTTTGTTCTTTTTCAAAAAGGCGGTTAGGGATATTCATTCCGCCAATCACATGCTCGATGACAGTCCATCGCATGTCGTTGGGAGTGTGGTTCCGTTCCAAGAAATGACGGCTCAGTTTTGTGGTCAGTTTCTTACACCTGATGTTAGAGCGGTGTTCACCTATCCTTTGCTTAACTTGGTGGGTCGTCATGCCTACATAACGTAGGTCGCAGGAACAGGTGATAAGGTAAATGACGTTTTGGGTGTTGCAATTCGTGTGACCTTTCTGTGTCCATACCTTGCCTGACTCAAGCTCAAGAGTTTTGGTGTGTGTCGTGAGGTGACAAACACTACAGTTTGCACAGGGGAAGTGTCCAGTAATTCTCGGTAAGCCCCAAGCGTCTGTGATCGATCTCTCTGTAGTAGGTGCTTCAATTCTGGGTCGAGTATGCACGAGGGTGTCCCTAAGGCTGCGTCCTTTCTTAAAAGAGAATAATGGTTTCTCCCAATCTGTTTTTATACTGGACACAATGCGCCAATTTTTGTTAATTGATTTTTTCATGTGGTTGGACATTGTGCAGTATGTAGTTACGCAGGTCAGTGGTATGGTTTTATTGTCTGTAACCCTGTCTTCAAGGAGAGATTCTCGCGGTTGGTTGCGAGCCCTCTTGTAACCTTTATTCAGTATTTGGGATGGATAGCCTCGTGACTTGAGTTTATCAGTTAGATCTGCGGACTGGATCTTGAAATCTTGAAGATCAGAACAGTTGAGTCTGCAGACCCAGCTTGAGTTGAACTGTCTCTCCGATCATTTGCCAGTTCAACTCAAGCTGCGCCTGCAGACTCGTAGATACCTCTAGGGTGGCGCATGTCTCCATGGCTGCTCCGGGGCGCAGAGTATCAGGAGATGTTACATCGGGCAATTGCAGACTATCTTTGTTTCAATGCTATAACTTCCCCATCCCCGGTCATTCTCTGGGAGGATCTTAAACCCACGATTAGGGGGGCAGACATTAGCTATCGCACATGGAGAAGCAGTGTTGCCCGACGCAAATACGGGACATAGAGGACCGTCAGGTCCACCAGCAATCCCAAGTGGTGGAGGGTTCAGACTCCTGAGCTCGTGATAATATGCTGCATGTTCAGCAGCAACCCCATCAGCTGAATACAGATAGTGCTAACGAGGCCTGGTTGGCGACCCAATATAGGACATATCAATGGGGTAATAAGTCCAGCCAGATGCTCCATAGGCTTTGCCAGTCCAGAGCGTCCCGAAGCAGGTCACCCAACTGAGGTTCATAGATGGCAACATGTGCACCTCATCCGAGGCTGTGGTTCAGGCCTTTGCCGATTTTTCGCTGCGGTTTATGAGGAATGCAAGATCATTGCCGACTCCCTTCTCCACAACTTTTTTACAGATATCCCTCCTCGTCCCCTCTCGGACGAGCAGCGTGATGCCCTGGACGCACCCATATTCCTCAATGAGCTTCAGACGGCATTCTCCAATACCTACCCAGGACGCACGCCGGACCAAAATGGGTTCCCGTGCGACTTCCTGCGCCCTCACATTGGGATCTTGGACCTTATCTGCTTAAGGCGCTACACGAGGACTCTAAGCAGTGCATTCTGCCCCAGACTGGCGACACGCTGAAATTGTTGTCTTCCTCAAGCCAGGCCGTCCTCCGGAAGTCTTGGGTTCGTATCGACCCATCTCATTGTTGAATTCTGAGCCTAAACTGCTGGGAAAGGTACTAGCCGACTGCCTCCGCACTTGTATCAAAGATCTGGTACATCCAGATCAGTCTGATTTCATGCCAAAATGCTCCACTAATGCAAAAACCACAGTTGATGGACAGAATGCAGAACAATGTCAAACATTCACCCCAGTACAGAGATCTGGGCCTAAATCCATAGTTTTTTTGCACTCCACACCACCCCAGTTCAGACATGGCCATATGCAAATCAGCCTTGACCCTGTGCCTCATGGGAACAGTCCAGCCCGAACTGCCAAGCCATGTCTTTCCTAGACCGGAATAAAGCCTCCTAGGACCGATTTCTGGCTATCAGCCGTCATCAGCCAGGATAGCTTGACTCAATTGTTGTTTTTGCATCTGTCACCCCGAGTGGGATGGGTGTGCTCAGACATGAGTCACATGCTCTCCACACCACTGGAGCGAAGCCATGAGGCACAGGGTCAAGGCTGATTTGCATATGGCCATGTCTGAACTGGGGTGGTGTGGAGTGCAAAAAAACGATGGATTTAGGCCCAGATTTCTGTACTGGGGTGAATGTATGACATTGTTCTGCTTTCTGTCCACCAACTGTTGTTTTTGCGTTTGTCACCCCGAGTGGGATGGGTGTGCTCAGACGTGAGTCCCATGCTCTCCACACCACTGGAGTCAAGCTATCCTGGCTGAAGACAGCTGATAGCCAGAAACCGGTCCTAGGATGCTTGATTCCCGTCCAGGAAAGACATGGCTTGGCAGTTCGGGCTGGACTGTTCCCATGAGGCACAGGGTCAAGGCTGATCTGCATATGACCATGTCTGAACTGGGGTGGTGTGGAGTGCAAAAAAACGATGGATTTAGGCCCAGATCTATGTATGACATTGAATGTATGACATTGTTCTGCATTCTGTCCATCAACTGTTGTTTTTGCATTTGTCACCCCGAGTGGGATGGGTGTGCTCAGACGTGAGTCCCATGCTCTCCACACCACTGGAGTCAAGCTATCCTGGCTGAAGACGGCTGATAGCCAGAAACCGGTCCTAGGATGCTTGATTCCCGTCCAGGAAAGACATGGCTTGGCAGTTCGGGCTAGACTGTTCCAATGAGGCACATGGTCAAGGCGGATTTGCATATGGCCATGTCTGAACTGGGGTGGTGTGGAGTGCAAAGAAATGATGTATTTAGGCCCAGATCTCTATACTGGGGTGAATGTATGACATTGTTCTGCATTCTGTCCATCAAATGTTGTTTTTGCATTTGTCACCCCGAGCGAGATGGGTGTGCTCAGACGTGAGTCACATGGTCTCCACACCCCTGGAGTTAAGCTATCCTGGCTGAAGACGGCTGATAGCCAGAAACCGGTCCTAGGATGCTTGATTCCCGTCCAGGAAAGACATGGCTTGGCAGTTCGGGCTGGACTGTTCCCATGAGGCACAGGGTCAAGGCTGATTTGCATATGGCCATGTCTGAACTGGGATGGTGTGGAGTGCAAAAAGACGATGGATTTAGGCCCAGATCTCTGTACTGGGGTGAATGTATGACATTGTTCTGCATTCTGTCCATCAACTGTTGTTTTTGCAACGCTCCACTAGACATAATCGCAGACGGGCCCACAACGTAGTGGCGGAAGCTCACCGTCTGGGTCACCCTGTGGCGGTCCTGCTGGCGGACATAGATAAAGCCTTCGACTCGCTGAGCTGGACCTACCTTTTTAAACTCTTAGAGGCCGTCAACCTGGGACCACGCTTCCGGGCCTATGTGAAATTATTGTATACGGACCTTACTGCATCGGTTCGCACGGCCGCATTGCTCGGCCCCATTTGCAGGGGAATGAGGAGGGGTGCCCCGTTCCCCTCTTTTATTTGCCTTGGCGATCGAGCCATTAGCCGCATGGGTGCGCCTAGACGCTGTCTACTAATGAACAAAATACACACAAAAATATGTAAAATACATTTCATATAATTGTATTAAAAATAAAATTATATCAAATATATTAAAAAATTGTTTACAAAAAGAAATACAAATGTTTACTTTTTGTCCTAAAAAAATAAACAATGAAAATCAAATTGTTTAAAATAAACTAATAATATATTTACTTTACTATTACATGACTATCCTTCAGACAAAAGTACACATTTTCAATTATGTTTTAAAAATATATGTATGTTAAAAATATTGCTAATTTTCCAATTCTACTTTAAAAATCTATGTTAAAAATCATTAATTTTACAATTCTACATAAAAAATGTATGTTAAAAATTATTGCTAATTTTCCAATTCTACATGAAACATGACCATTAATAAATATTGTTAATTTTCCAACTCCACAAAAAATGTATATTAAAAATATATTATAATTTGTAATACATTTTGAACAACACCAAAATAATGTTTTTAATATTGTGAGAAAATGTATAACAAATGCAAATGAGAACAAATAAACTGTAAAATAAAAAAAGTGTAATAATAAAAACGTTTACAAGAATAGCTAACATAATTCTCCTTTCTTATTTCATTGTACACACAAAATTAAATAACTAATCAAGAATAAAAAATGTATATGCCTAACTCCCAAACCAACAAAACCAAGGGAAAATGCTGTATAATAAAGCAAAGTGAATTACTATTCAAACTCCAAATCAAAATAAACTCAGGGAAAGTGCTGTATAATAAAACATAATAAATTACTATTCCGACTCCAAAACATAATAAACTCAGGGAAAGTGCTGGATAATAAAACATATTAGAACATTGGAATGTTGGGAGCTCCATTGAAGACAATGGAGTGCTCCCTGCTTCTACGGGCCGGTAAAGGTCCGCATAACAGCATTCCAATGTTTTACAAAGGCCTCTCGGAGGTCGAGGGGATTTAGAAGCCTTTGTTTTATTTGTTAGAACATTCTGCCCTCTAGTGGCAGAATGTTCTAAGAGCCTTATAGCCCTTCGTAGCAGGGCTATAGCGGCTAGTAAAGTCCCGCTCTCTTGTTAAAGCCCCTCGCCTTTGGTTCGGGCCATTAACGCGGGAGCGGGCCTTTAATAGCTGGAATAGCCCGCTACGGTGGGCTATAAGGCTATAATAAATTACTATTCCAACTCCAAAACAAATTAAACTCAGGGAAAGTGCGGGATAATAAATGTATTTAAATTAATATTCCAACTTCAAAACCAACAAAACTCAGGGAAAGGGCTGAATAATAAACCTAATTTAATTACTATTCCAACTCTAAAAAAAAAATAACCTCAGGGAAAGTGCTGAATAATAAACCTAATTAAATTACTATTCCAACACCAAAACAAAATAAACTCAGGGAAAAGTGCTGGATAATAGAACATAAAATAATACTATTCCAACCCCAGAACAAACTAAACTCAGGGAAAATGCTGGATAATAAACCTAATTAAATTACTATACCAACTCCAAAAGCAACAAATAGTCAGGGAAAGGGCTTGATAATAAACCTAATTACATTTCTATTCTAACTCCAAAACAAAATAAACTCAGGGAAAGTGCTGGATAATAAAACATAATAAATACCTATTCCAACTCCAAAACAAACTAAACTCAGGGAAAGTGCTGGATAATAAACCAAATTAAATTACTATTCCAACTCCAAAACCAAAACAAGTCAGGGAAAGTGCTGGATAATTATTCAAATTAAATTACTATTCCAACTCCAAAACGAACAAAACTCAGGGAAAGTGATGGATTATAAACCTAATTAAATTACTATTCCAACTCCAAAACCAACAGAACTCTGGGAAAGTGCTTGATAATAAAACATAATAAATTACTATTACAACTCCAAAACTAAAAAAACTCAAAGAAAATTCTGGAGAATAAAATATAATAAATAACTATTACAACTCCAAATTTATAATAAATGAAATAATTATGTTTATAAACTTTGGCCCCCATTAGGATGGCGGCTTGCGGATAACGGTACCGCCCGCCTCAAGGGCAGGGGTCCCGTTGTGTGCATTAGGATGCGCCCGCCACAGTGGCGGATGCATCCCCCATTTTTAACATTGTGGCGGGCGGTGCTCACTGCACCGCCCGCCACAATGTTAAAAATGTATGTGTGTATTTGCATAAATAAAGCGGCAGGCACCGCGCGGTGCCTGCCGCTTAGTTTATACAAATGCTGGGAGGTACCACAGGTACCCCAGTGTGCACCCTCCCACCCCTCCTTCACTCTGGAGACCCGCAGGGGGCCCCCAGAGTAAAGACCGCATGCCTTTGCGTGGCGGCATCGCCGCCACAGGAAGGCATCTGATTTGCCCCATCATAATATGGCTGGCGGTGTCTATTAGACACCGCCACCATATTAATCATTTTCCGCCCCGGCCGCAAGGCGACCGGGGGGCTGAAAAGCGGCAGACGGACTTTCCGTCCGCCGCGGTCCCCCCGCCATTCTAATATGGCAGGGGGGCTATTCAGGAAAGGATGTTGGGTGGATTGACCCGGCCAGGCCAGCGGTGGCTACCGCCAGCCGGGCGGGGGCAATCCGCCCGACATCCTAATGGGCCCCTTTATCTTTATAATACATTTTAAAATGAAAAAAATAATAATATTGTATTACAAAGTTTTTGGGGGGGAAATACATTACAAAAAATATAGAAAAAATGAACTCAAATATAAATATAACCTCAATATTTTTAATAGATTTTTCCAAATTCAAATTTTCATATTTAAAAAAGAAGAAAAAATACTTTTAATAAAAATACATTTTACTGTACAAATGTTTAAAAATATTTCTATTTTGACTAAACAATTTTAAATACACCACAAACATATCCCCTATAAATACATCTCACAAATAAATATTTGGAATATTTAAAAAATATTTTTAAAGTATTTAAAATATATATTTTTTAAATTACTCCCCACCCTTATCCCATGAAAAATATTTACATTTTAATCCCAATTCTTTTAATTACTTACCACCCTTATCCCCTATAAACACAACTTCCCGCTCCTAAAATTAAACTAAATTTTTAAAAATATTAACATTTTAATCCAAATTTTTAAAATTACTCCCCATCCTTATCCCCTACAAACCCAACATCCTGTTCCGAAAAATGTAACAAAAATTTTAAAACATATTTACATTTTTATCCAAATTTTTTAAATTACTCCCCACCCTTATCCCCATAAACCCAACATCCTGCTCCTAAAACTTAGCAAAAATTTTAAAAATACTCAAATTGTAATCCAAAATGTTTAAATTACTCCACTCCCTTATCCCCTATAAACCTAATATCCCCTCCCTTATCCCCTATAAACCTAACATCCCGCTCCTAAAATTTAAATAAAGAAAGAATACAAAGTTTTTAACATATATTTTTTAAATCTATGAAACATATATTAACTAATACTAATTTAATAATAAAATACTAGCATTAAAAATATATCTGTATAATTTACAAAAATATTTTTTACATCAATATTTTTGCATTACATTAAGGGCCTGATTCTGATGCGGGTTGGAAAGCTTCCCGACCGAATCGGTTTGGAAATAGTTTACGACCCACTCGGATTGGGAGAGTCCGACCTACAGAGTAAGATGCATCCGGATGCTTCCAGATACGATTCGGTTGGACTTCCATGGACTTCAATAGTAGCATATGATCCTATACGCATCATATTGGGCCCTGGGTCGGGAAGACACGTTCCCGATCCAATTTGTAAGGAGCAAATGCCATTAGGTGGCCTTCCTAACCGCATCAGAATCAGGCCCTAGGTGGGAATGTTTTCCAAACCTGCATCAGAATCAGGCCCTAAATTTAATATTTTTAACGACGAGAAAACTTACCTCAATATTTTCCACCATCGAGATTCTTGAGTCAATATTACTGCAATTCGATATTTCCACGTCGATATGCTATCTCTCCACCTTAAAATAGCTGCCAAAAATTTAAAATCTGCTGAAAACGTTTTTGAGTCTGCGGCTCTTGATTATGATTAATCTTCAACAAGGCTCCTACAGCTTTCAAAAATTTCACAAAGAGAGCTGCCAGTTGTGCCGAATCCCCTCTCAAGCACAACTCTAACGCTCCTTGGCAGGTCTGGACATTTAAATTAGACAAAGCCAGAACTTTCTTAACGGATTTAGGCGCATATTACCAACAACTAGCGATAATTATCGCTATGTTTGCTTAACGGCAATATTTTTATCGCCGAGCTGCTGCGATTTTTATCGCTTAGGAACCTTGCTATTATCAAGGTTTATCTCCTAAGCGATAAAAACCGTCCGAAATGCATGAATATCGCTGCAAAGTCAGCGATATTCATGCATTACCGAGCTAATGCTCTTAGCCATGTTATCCACCTACCATTGGATAACATGGCTAAGAACTGCTCAGGGGCAGGTGTTAGCTTTTGGAGATAATCGCGCTTAGCGCGAATATCTCCAAAAGTTGGTGATAGGAGATAGCGATGTTAGCGACTGTTTCCAGTCGCTAACATCTTGGCATGCCCACTTTGCATGTCATTAGTGATAAATTTCACTGACATGCAAAGCGGGGCCCAAGATGGTCGCTATCTCCTACTAGCTGTCGCTAACTGGTGTTAGCGACAGCTAGGTAATAGGGAGATCATTTTATCTCCGCTTTCTTGGCTTTTAAAGCCAAAAAAGCGGAGATAAACCCCCTTGATAATATGCCCCTTAGATCCTTGAAGATGCAGAGCGCATGGGTCTAGCAATACTTTGTCATCTGCGTATTGTAATGATTGAATTTTAATTCCGGCAATCTTGGGTGGGAATACCCTCTCACATGCTAGGTGCTCTGGGAGGTCTGCCAAATACAAGTTGAAAGTAAGGGTGCCAAAATGCAACCTTGTTTTAATCCTTTATTTGGTTCAATTTTATTTGTAGTGGACCTTCCGGAGGTGACTCTAATTTTTACCCAAGTATCTGAGTAGAGGGCAATAATTGTTTTTAATAATGTTGGAAAATACCCTAGTTGTTTAGTTTTTCCCACAGTATTGGACGTGATACATTGTCAATCAATCAATCAATTCTTTCTTTATTCGGTTATTGAACATGAATATCCATAAAAGCACAATAAAAATACAGGAATATACAATCACATAATAAATAGGAATCAGTAAAAACCACAAGTATATATACACAATCGTTGTTATCATTCTGCTATTGTGTTACACAGTATTAAGAATTGATTTACGTAATCTAAAAACGTTATTAAAAAAAGCAGAAACTGAAGCAATAGTTAAAACATTGTCTAATTTCTGGATAGCTAAAAAAGCTGGGCGATACTGATTAAAACCCATTATCCTTAATAACGGCAGAATCCATCTTTTCCTTTGGGCAACATAATATTTACAAAATAGCAAAATGTGCATATCCGAATGTTTGGACAATTCATCACAAGGACATTTATTAAGGTCCTTTGTCCAGTCATTTATTTTGGGGTAACTAAAAAGTCTGAATAAAATATTCAATCTAAAACGAATTAGTAGGAACTTTTCAAAGTCTTTCATTTGCAATTTCAAGTATGGCTGGGGTTCGCTAGTGATCAATACAAGTTGGTGCGCCACCACTGTACTTTTCCTCATCTCCAAACAAGATCTTTTATCCTCCAAGTGTAGCATACATTTGTGCTTTAATTCTTTTCTAATGCAAAAACCACAGTTGATGGACAGAATGCAGAACAATGTCATACATTCACCCCAGTACAGAGATCTGGGCCTAAATCCATCTTTTTTTGCACTCCACACCACCCCAGTTCAGACATGGCCATATGCAAATCAGTCTGACCCTGTGCCTCATGGGAACAGTCCAGCCCGAACTGCCAAGCCATGCCTTCCCTGGACCGGAAACAAGCTTCCGAGGACCGGTTTCTGGCATTCCAGCCGTCTTCAGCCCGGCTTGCTTGAATCCAGTGGTGTGGAGAGCATGGGACCCACGTCTGAGCATACCCATCCCACTCGGGGTGACAAATGCAAAAACCACAGTTGATGGACAGAATGCAGAACAATGTCATACATTCACCCCAGTGCAGAGATCTGGGCCTAAATCCATCGTTTTTTTGCACTCCACACCACCCCAGTTCAGACATGGCCATATGCAAATCAGTCTGACCCTGTGCCTCATGGGAACAGTCCAGCCCGAACTGCCAAGCCATGCCTTCCCTGGACCGGAAACAAGCTTCCGAGGAACGGTTTCTGGCATTCCAGCCCTCTTCAGCCCGGCTTGCTTGAATCCACTGGTGTGGAGAGCATGGGACTCACGTCTGAGCATACCCATCCCACTCGGGGTGACAAATGCAAAAACCACACTTGAGGGACAGAATGCAGAACAATGTCATACATTCACCCCAGTACAGAGATCTGGGCCTAAATCCATCGTTTTTTTGCACTCCACACCAGCCCAGTTCAGAAATGGCCATATGCAAATCAGTCTGACCCTGTGCCTCATGGGAACAGTCCAGCCCGAACTGCCAAGCCATGCCTTTCCTGGACCTAAAACAAGCTTCCGAGGACCCTGTTTCTGGCATTCCAGCCGTCTTCAGCCCGGATTGCTTGAATCCAGTGGTGTGGAGAGCATGGGACTCACGTCTGAGCATACCCATCCCACTCGGGGTGACAGATGCGAAAACCACAGTTGATGGACAGAATGCAGAACAATGTCATACATTCACCCCAGTACAGAGATCTGGGCCTAAATCCATCTTTTTTTTGTACTCCACCCCACCCCAGTTAAGACATGGCCTTATGCAAATCAGTCTGACCCTGTGCCTCATGGGAACAGTCCAGCCCGAACTGCCAAGCCATGCCTTCCCTGGACCTGAAACAAGCTTCCGAGGACCGGTTTCTGGCATTCCAGACGTCTTCAGCCCGGCTTGCTTGAATCCAGTGGTGTGGAGAGCATGGGACTCACGTCTGAGCATACCCATCCCACTCGGGGTGACAAATGCAAAAACCACAGTTGATGGACAGAATGCAGAACATTGTCATACATTCACCCCAGTGCAGAGATCTGGGCCTAAATCCATTGTTTTTTTGCACTCCACACAACCCCAGTTCAGACATGGCCATATGCAAATCAGTCTGACCCTGTGCCTCATGGGAACAGTCCAGCCCGAACTGCCAAGCCATGCCTTCCCTGGACCGGAAACAAGCTTCCGAGGAACGGTTTCTGGCATTCCAGCCCTCTTCAGCCCGGCTTGCTTGAATCCACTGGTGTGGAGAGCATGGGACTCACGTCTGAGCATACCCATCCCACTCGGGGTGACAAATGCAAAAACCACAGTTGATGGACAGAATGCAGAACAATGTCATACATTCACCCCAGTACAGAGATCTGGGCCTAAATCCATCGTTTTTTTGCACTCCACACCACCCCAGTTCAGACATGGCCTTATGCAAATCAGTCTGACCCTGTGCCTCATGGGAACAGTCCAGCCCGAACTGCCAAGCCATGCCTTCCCTGGACCTGAAACAAGCTTCCGAGGACCGGTTTCTGGCATTCCAGCCGTCTTCAGCCCGGCTTGCTTGAATCCAGTGGCGTGGAGAGCATGGGACTCACATCTGAGCATACCCATCCCACTCGGGGTGACAAATGCAAAAACCACAGTTGATGGACAGAATGCAGAACAATGTCATACATTCACCCCAGTACAGAGATCTGGGCCTAAATCCATTGTTTTTTTGCACTCCACACCACCCCAGTTCAGACATGGCCATATGCAAATCAGTCGACCCTGTGCCTCATGGGAACAGTCCAGCACGAACTGCCAAGCCATGCCTTCCCTGGACCGGAAACAAGCTTCCGAGGACCGGTTTCTGGCATTCCAGCTGTTTGCAGCCCGGCTTGCTTGAATCCAGTGGCGTGGAGAGCATGGGACTCACGTCTGAGCATACCCATCCCAC
Organism: Lissotriton vulgaris; assembly: GCF_964263255.1. Taxonomy (NCBI): domain Eukaryota; kingdom Metazoa; phylum Chordata; class Amphibia; order Caudata; family Salamandridae; genus Lissotriton; species Lissotriton vulgaris. Next base: position 1,058,879,928 of record NC_141694.1, on the reverse strand, counting down.
TCGGGGTGACAAATGCAAAAACCACAGTTGATGGACAGAATGCAGAACAATGTCATACATTCACCCCAGTACAGAGATCTGGGCCTAAATCCATCTTTTTTTGCCCTGCACACCACCCCAGTTCAGACATGGCCATATGCAAATCAGGCTGACCCTGTGCCTCATGGGAACAGTCCAGCCCGAACTGCCGAGCCATGCCTTCCCTGGACCGGAAACAAGCTTCCGAGGACCAGTTTCTGGCATTCCAGCCGTCTTCAGTCCGGCTTGCTTGAATCCAGTGGTGTGGAGAGCATGGGACTCACGTCTGAGCATACCCATCCCACTCGGGGTGACAAATGCAAAAACCACAGTTGATGGACAGAATGCAGAACAATGTCATACATTCACCCCAGTATAGAGATCTGGGCCTAAATCCATCGTTTTTTTGCACTCCATACCACCCCAGTTCAGACATGGCCAGATGCAAATCAGTCTGACCCTGTGCCTCATGGGAACAGTTCAGCCCGAACTGTCAAGCCATGCCTTCCCTAGACCGGAAACAAGCTTCCGAGGACCGGTTTCTGGCATTCCAGCCTTCTTCAGCCCAGCTTGCTTGAATCCAGTGGTGTGGAGAGCATGGGACTCACGTCTGAGCATACCCATCCCACTCGGGGTGACAAATGCAAAAAACACAGTTGAGGGACAGAATGCAGAACAATGTCATACATTCACCCCAGTACAGAGATCTGGGCCTGAATCCATTGTTTTTCTGCACTCCACACCACCCCAGTTCAGACATGGCCATATGCAAATCAGTCGACCCTGTGCCTCATGGGAACAGTCCAGCCAGAACTGCCAAGCCATGCCTTCCCTGGACCGGAAACAAGCTTCCGAGGACCGGTTTCTGGCATTCCAGCCGTCTTCAGCCCGGCTTGCTTGAATCCAGTGGTGTGGAGAGCATGGGACTCACGTCTGAGCATACCCATCCCACTCAGGGTGACAAATGTAAAAAAACCACAGTTGATGGACGGAATGCAGAACAATGTCATACAATCACCCCAGTAAAGAGATCTGACCCTAAATCCATCGTTTCTTTGCACTCCACACCACCCCAGTTCAGACAGCCATATGCAAATCAGTCTGACCCTGTGCCTCATGGGAACAGTCCAGCCCGAACTGCCAAGCCATGCCTTGCAACAGAAGGGAAAGCGTTGGATAGCGGGAGGGTAGAAATTACTATTCCCACTCCAAAGAGTGCAACAGTAGGGAAAGTGTTCGATAGCGTAGGGGTAAAAATTACTATTCTCACTCCAGTAAGTGCAACAGTAGGGAAAGCATTGGATAGTGGGAGGGTAAAATTACTATTCCCACTCCAGTGAGTGCAATACTTCATATATAAATAAAAATAACATAAATATTAATACCAATTACAAATTAATTTAAATAATTAACAATTTTATATAATATATTAATTAATTATAAAAACAAATACAAATTAATTATTATTAATCATTACCTACTAATACAAATTATTTACCTATTAACAATAAATTAATTAACAATTTAAAATTAATAAAAAATTAGATCAAAAAATTAAATTTAAAAAAATGTAATTACTTACAATTAAATTACTTCCACCCTATTCCCCTATAAACCCACAACCCACTACAGAAAATAAATTAATAAAAGTAACATAATTATCAATTAATCAATTATTTAAAATTAATTTACAATTATATTTTAATTAATTACCAATTAATAATTAATTAACAATTAACTCAAAATAAATACCAATAAATAAATTAAAATATTTAACAATTCATAATTAAATTACTACCCACCCTATTCCCCTCTAAACCCACCACCCGCTACAGAAAATAAATGACTACAATTAACATATTTATCAAATAATCAATTAAAATAAATTACCAATTATATTTTAATTAATTACCAATTAATAATTAATTAACAATTTATTCAAAATACAAATATATCTCATTAACGGCTATGTGTGTTTCTTGTAGACAAACAATGTCAATTTTCCAGAATCGCAGTAGTGCCCCCAGTTTTTGTCTTTTTTCTCTGTTATTTAGGCCACATATATTCAGCGTGATTATCTTAATTTCCATCTAACATGTTTTTTCCCCCCCTTCCAGCTTTCCACTCCCATTACTTCCACCTTTCCCTCTTGACATAATGAACATAATGACTTTTACCAATCTGTACTGCATTTTTACTCCAGCCACAAAACGTGCCCCCCCACCACCCTCCCCTTCTATATCCCCCCTCCCCTGCAGCTCCCCCCCCCCCCTGTGACAGGCAAATAGGTCAGTGCTGACCTATGCGTGTCCACTGTGCGTTGTAGCGTCGCCCCCCTCTCCTCCCCTACCCAATCCAGAAATGGAAAATCCAATCCCAGAAAAACTCCTATTCTCCCTAGTCTTTGTACGGTTTTTCCAAGTTACCCTTTTTACTGGACATTACTATTTTCTGCCCCACCCCTGTCCTCATGTATCTGCTTGATACTATCTACTAGCACCACCTTTTCCCTTCATCTCTTTTAATTCTTCTAGATATTCTCCAGCTTTGATCTCTGAAAAGAACATTCTGACTCTGCCCCCCACAATAACTTTTAGTTTTGCCGGGAACATCAAGTAGGCTTCAGCGCCTTGACTCTGAAAAGCCGCAATCAATTGCCTGAGTCTCCACCTCCTTTCCACTGTAACGTGGCAAAAGTCCGGTCTTGCAAAAAATGTTGTTCCATCCACCGTCTTTTTAGAGTCAGGTCTGGCTTTATCCATCAGTTCTTGTCTCGCCAGAAAATTCCCGAAGAACACTAACATCGCTCTTGGAAGTGAACCATACCCTCTTTTTTTCCCCTTTGTCGTGAGCGGAAACCTGTGTGCTCTTTGCACCTCTTGTTCCCATTGCCATGGGGTCTCCGGAAAGGCACCCTTTAGCAGCTTTATCACGAAGCCTCTGGGGTCTTGCCCCTCTGCCCCTTCTTCTATTCCAAGAAGGCGTGCGTTATTTCGCCTCTGGCGATTCTCCAGATCCTCCACCTTCCATTGCAGATCCTCCATCACCTTTGATTGCTCTTCTCTCTTATCCTGCCAGTCCGTCACTTCCTCCTCAATCCTGCCAGTCCTTTCTTCCACTTCGGCAACTCTTTCATTCACTTCCTCATATTTTTTATTTATTCTCCTAATGGAGGCTTGAATTTTTTTAGTGTCATGCCTGGCTCTTCTACTCTCAGCTCTAGCTTCCATTTGAATTTGCTTTAGAGTTGCAAATATTAGGTCTAGTTTCCCATCCTCATTCTGGGGGTCTTGCCCGTCCTCCTTGTAGAGTTTTGAAGTAGCGGAGTAGTCCCAAATCAGTTTTTTATGAGAGCTCTTATGTAGTGTTGTGGGGGAGCCTGTTCTCCTACTAGTCAGCCTACGTTTTTTTTGTGTATCTTTCTCTTTGGAGCCCCCTGTATCTTCAGTGCTGGAGCACGAATCTCCCGTTTCTCCCTCATCTTCACTGCTGGTAATAGTGGAGTCTGACTCTTCAGGGACCGAGAAAAATTCTCTGTCCCCCTCCGCTCCCTCTGCACTCTCTGTGCCCTCTGTATATCCGATAACCAGCTGCTCCTTCTGTCCTTGCAGTAACCCTGCCTCCACCTCCTGAGGCGCTTCTAATAAAGGGTCTGTATTTAGAGATTTAGTTGCATTCACCTCTTTTACCGCTCTCACCTCTTTCTCCATGAACGCGCGCTCAGCCTCCTCTCCGGCGGTAACTGTCTCGGTTGCAGCTTGCTCCGCGGAAAGCGTGAGCTCTGCACGTTCCGCTCGCGCTGGTTGCCTAGTAACGCCTATGCTTGCGTCCGCGAGGACGCTACCTCCAGGTCCGCTTGCCGAAGAGTTCTCCGTGTCCAAGACTGCCTCTGCGTCCTCCGTTGGGGCCGACGGGGGTGCCTTGCTGTTAAAGATCTCGATCACAGAGGGCTGACGAAAGGTGAGGTCGCCCTTCTTTCTCTCCGTGGTGAATTTTCCCGCTTGACTGGGCTGCATGCTGTGACTGCTGCTGCCGCTGCGAGTGTCATCGTTTAGGTTCAGTGCCTTGCCTCTATCTTTCTCGGCAGTTTTCTCGATTTTGCGCTGCTGAGCCTTAGTAGCCGTCGAGATCGTGGGTGTAGAGCGTTTGTTGGGTGGGGGCATCTTGGTTTTCGGGATTGTGCCAGACCGTCCCGGATCCTTCTCTTTTGCTGGTCCGATGCTTAAGACCGCTGTCTGTTTGTCTTTCGCTCGGTTTGCCATCTTAGGAGTAAAAGCCTTTTGGAGCTCCACAAAGATCGACTTCAATTGCAGTAGGCTTTTTTTTAGGTAGTGAGAAACACCGCTATTCCCTTCCAGCATCAGCCAGCATAACCTCCGCTGCATGCTTCTTTAACAGCCGATCAGGATCCTGTTACCTCCATGGATCAGAGAGGGGTCTGGGTGCGACTTGCACCTACAGCGCTACAGCGGCCATCTTGCCGTCCACCCAATCTTATGGAATATTTGTTGGAGCAAATGGGGTTTGACGTTCTAGCCTATACAGGCCAGCTAGAAAGGTGTAGGGGGGTTGCAGTGTTGGCAAGGAAAGGCTGCACAATAGTCAAAAGGAAAAAAGAGGACAGCAAAGGGAGGTGGGTGATGATTGAATTGGAAACAAATGCATTTCGATTCACAATTGCCTCATTGTACGGCTCAAATGATGATGATCCTGATGTTTTTGAATTTGTGGACAGAGAACTAGCACTATGGTCAGAGCCTGTGATATGCTGTGGAGATTTTAACATTAATGGTTTAAATGGTTTGTTTGAGAAGCATGGGGGGAGCTACACGGGAAGGAAGAAAAAGGTATATAGATCAGTACAAAATCTTGCTAGACACAATGCATTAAGTGATATGTGGGCGGAAAAAAATCCAATGGGTTCAGGTAGCACATTTTACTCTGCACCACATAAGTCGATAGCTAGATTGGATTATTTTCTTATATCTAGCTCTCTTGTTGGTATTTCCAGTATAGATCGATTCCCCAGGATTGTGTCAGATCACAACCCCCTGGTTTTAAGTATAAAAAACGCCCAAGTCAAAGAGAGAATAAATTCTACCTGGACGTTTGAAAGAGGGCTACTAAAGGAGGAGGATTACATCATAAGTATGAAAGCATGGATAAGGAATTTCTGGGATATTAATAGATACTCTACATCGGCAGATGTAGTATGGGATAGCTTCAAGGCAGGAATAAGGGGGGAGACACTAAGCTACACAATTGCAAGAAATAGAAGGGAGAAGGAGAAAACAGAAGAAGAGATTAGAATCCTAGCAACAATAGAAGAGGCTTTGGCAGATGCAATTAGCAAGAGGGAACCCTTTGAATCGATATTACTTGAATTGGAAACTCAAAAAGCAGAAACAGGGGTCTCGTTAGCGCAGAAGCTAGCTAGGAATTACTTAGCAAAAAAAGAGCTGTGCTATGAATTCAATGAAAGAGTCGGACACCTCCTGGCAATAAGAACAAGACAAACACTGGCAGCAGGGGAGATAAAAGAGGTCAGGGATAACACTGGGGTAATCGTGAATAAGGTTGAGGAGGTACAGGAGGTATTCAGGAGATACTATGAGGTTTTATACGAGAAAGATGTAAATACGAGTGAGCTTGAGGAAGAAAGTATGGCCTATTTAACTCCAAGATCACAGACAGAATTTAGCATAGAGCAGAGGGACAAATTAGATGAGGTGTTAACTCTTCAGGAGATTGGGGATGCGGTTTCTGATCTTCCAGCAGGCAAAGCAGCAGGACAGGATCAGATACCTGTTGAGTTCTATAAAACTTTCTGGGATGTCATAGGCATAGATTTGTGGGCGATATGTTGTTTGGCACAGGGTGGCAGGATTGTCCCAAAGTCATGGTCTGGTGCAGACATCATTGTGATATTAAAAAAGGACAAACCTTCAACAGAACCAGGGTCATATAGACCAATCACTCTACTCAATGCCGATGTAAAGATATACGCTAAGGCCCTTGCTAATAGACTGAGTAAGATCATTGAGAAAGTGGTGTCCCCGGAACAACATGGGTTCATACCTGGTAAAGGGACTACCGAACATACCAGACAAATGATCACTGTCCTGGATGCGGCAGAGGCCTTGGGAGACCCTGTCGCAGCAATCTTTTTAGATGCCGAGAAGGCCTTTGACAGGGTCTCTTGGGCCTACCTATGGAAAGCGATGGAGTGGGCAGGAATAGGTAAAGGATTTATGGCTGCAATCCAGGCTCTATACAGACAACCCACAGCTAGGATAAGAATAAATAAATCCTTTTCAAAAACGGTACAGATTGGGAGGGGGACAAGACAGGGCTTCCCAGCTTCTCCGTTGTTGTTTGCCATCTATTTGGACCCCTATCTGAGAAGGTTAACAGCGAATTGTAGGATCAGACCTGTCACATTGCATGGGAAAGATTATAAATTATTTGCTTATGCAGATGATGTAGCGATTGTCACTCCAGAGCCAGCGCAAGCACTGACCGAAATTGAAGACGAGGCAAGGAGATTTGGTATATTCTCAGGATACTTAATAAATAGAGGGAAAACACAGATAGTGCAGAATAATTACTCCACCTTTAGTGATATTAGAGTAGTTCAAGAAGCAACATACTTGGGTGTTAAAGTGACGGCCGACCTAGGGAAACTGGTGGAAATAAATATGGAGCCATTATTAGGGAAAGTTAGGAGAAATTTAGAGAGGGTCAATAACTTACATTTGACTCTAATGGGGCGTATTAATTTTATCAAAATGGTCACATTCCCCAAATTCCTATACTTCTTTAGGGCGATCCCTTTACTGTTTGATGGGATATGGTTTAATAAAATAGAATCAACACTGAACGGGTTAATATGGGCACAAGGAAAGACACGAAGAGCATACAGATTTATGACACTACCACGGGAAAAGGGAGGTTGGGGGGCACCAGATTTTAGATTTTATTATTGGGCTGCAGTACTGCAGTACTCTAAAGCGCTATTAGGTGGTGGTTCTTTTCACGTGGAAGGGATATGTATAGAGAACGCTTATAAAGCGTTATTAGGAGAAAGGGCTGAGAATGCCCTGGTTAATACAGTAGAGTTTACCTATTTCAAACATACGAGATTTAAGACCCTGGAGGCGGTATATAAAATTTGGAGGGTTATTATGAAGAGAGTAGGGTTAGGCAGATTTAATAGATATCTGAGGCTATACCTAAATGCCGATTTACCAACAGAAATTTTTTGGGATAACACAATGAAAGTCTGGAATGATAAAGGGGTCAAGAAATTAGGAGATTTGATGGACGGGGAAGGGGGTTTTTTGTTATTCCAAGATATTCAACATAGATTTGAAATACCCGGAAATAACTTCTTTAAATATCTACAAATAAGAAGTTACTTTCACCTAAAACAGGGGGGGACAGTAGGTATGTCAAGTTGTAGGATGATGGAATATTTAGGGAGCGGTTTAAGGGGCTCAATCAGACAATTGTATATAGAACTACAGGAGTATAAAACCGATGATAGGGAGAAATTTAGTAAGAAATGGGTTGAGCAAGTTGGGGCTCACCTGAAAGCTTTGCAAGCCTCCTTAGACTTTGGAAGAACCATACTTTGTTCTGCTACACTGCAAACACAACATTTTAAGACTATCTTTTCGCTATACCATACACCAGCTAGAATAGCACAATGGGGGGTAACACTGGTATAACTTGTCCACGGTGTGACTCATCAAATGCTAATATTACGCACATGTTCTGTCAGTGCCCTCAGTTATGCACACTAAAAACTGCAATAGAGGAGTTCTTTGAGAAATCTTTAAGATTAAAGGTGAAACTTACAGACGAGCTGATAATATTAGGAATTAGTTTAGGCGATAACAACAATTATCCCGAATTTGTATTTTTGGCCACAGCAGTTTACAGACTAATTATTGCGAAAGCCTGGAAAGATAAATCTGCACCACTATTTCATATTTGGTTGGCAAGGTTACTGCATATATATAATTTGGAGAAAGCCATTTATGACAGGAAAGGCAAAAGGGCAAGAATATTGGGGGGGAAGATATGGCGACCGATAGAAGAGTGGAAGAATAGCAAGACATGAATTGGTTTTTTTTTCTTTTTCTTTTTAGGATTACGTTAGGTTATGAATTATTTTGGTGTATTTCTTTAAATTTCGTTTTACTTTCCCGGCTTTGATTGTATGATAATATATATGACTGTATAATTGTGAGAAAATTCTGTACTGTATATATTGTAATGTAATTTACGGAAAAAATGGGAGAAAATAAAAATATATTTAAAAAAAAAAAAACAATTTATTCAAAATAAATCCCAATAAAAAAATAACATATTTAATTAATTATAATTAAATTACTACCCACCCTATTCTCCTATAAACCCGCAACCCACTACAGAAAATATATTACACAAATTAACATATTTATCAAATAATCAATTAAAATTAATTACCAATTATATTTTCGTTAATTGCCAATTAATTAACATTTAATTCAAAATAAATACCAATATATAAATTAACATATTTAATTAATTATAATTAAATTACTTCCCACCCTATTCCCCTATAAACCCACAACCCGCTACAGAAAATAAATTACTAAAATAACATATTTATCAATTAATCAATTAAAAATAATTACCAATTATATTTTAATTAATTACCAATTAATAATTAATTGACAATTAATTCAAAATAAATACCAATAAATAAAATAACATATTTAAATAATTATAATTAAATTACTTCCCACCCTATTCCCCTATAAACCCACAACCCGCTACAGAATTATATTACGCAAATATTAAAAATAATATTAACTTACTTTCCTCAAATTCGATATTTTTGCTGTCTATATTCTGTCCATTCGATATTTTTGTATTCTATATTCTGTCCATTCGATATTTTGTCCATTCTATATTTTTGATTTGATATTAATGCTATTCTATTCGATATTAATACTATTCTATTCGAAATTTTGGTAGTCTATATTCTGTCTATTCGATATTATGTCTATTCTATATTTTTTACTCGATATTATTGCTACTCGATATTAAAAACTCGATATTTTGACTGTACACCGATTTGGGTTGCAAGGCTGTTGAGGATGTTGGGCGATACAGACCACTGGCGTTTTGGCGACGTCTGTGGACCACACCAGAACTATCCTTATATGCTAAGGCTTTAATGGAAGTTAAAGAGTTAGGTGGTTCCCATAATATCCCCTGGTTAGCTGAAATAAAAACAACATTGATAGACATGGGGCTGGGGGAATTATGGGCTAACCCAGTCTCAGCAATTTTTCCACCTAAAAAGCTTTTTAGGGATGTGTACTGGGATATGATTAAAACCAAAAGATTCACATCCATGGTAGGTAATTCTCTGACAGCAACATTCGTTGTTATTAAGGACGAACCATGCCACGAAGAATATTGGGACACCATAACGAAGCTCTAGACCGTAAATTGTACCATAAACTCAGAGTAGGCACACTACCCCTACGTTAGCTATCTAGCAGATGGAACTCTTCAGGAAGTGATGAATGCCCATTTTGTATGGATCAAGTTGAATCTGTTGAGCACTTCCTCTTTGTCTGCCCTGCGTATCAACAACCAAGACGTATCTGGTTAAAACCTGTTTGTTTGTTAATGGGAACTAGATCACCGCAGGTTGTGAGTAGAATATTGAAATATGATACTTCTACTTTAGTGGTTACTGGTGTAGCCAAATATTTGAGCTGGGCATGGGTTCTCCGGATTAAAAAGGTCAGCCCTTAATTTGATGGAGTTTACGACCCTATGGTTACTCTAAGTGGTAGTGAGTATCCTTATGGGAAATGGGTCCTGATTGGAGTACTTATGTAACAGATCATAACCAGTTGTCCAAGTCTTTTTGCCATTTGCACATTTGATATGATTTTAGCAACTATTTTAGCCTCTTCTCTATTTATTTAAATTTTTATGAACTTGTATTCTTGAAATTACCAAATTTTAGCCTGTATAATATGATTGATTTGAATGGAATTTTATATTTGTGTAGCATGTCTTTTATGATGAAGAATCGCAATAAAGACTTTTTGACTGATTGGCATTTCATTCAGTGATTCGTGGAGTAGGGCTCTTTGCCCAGTGCATGGCAACTCTACGTTTGGCGAGTAACAATCCCATTACCACTAGTTTCCTGCTGCTGACTGCTATTTCCTTGTCATATCCCAACAGCGCGGCTGTGGGCTGGGCACCAACTGCTGCCCTGCAACATCGCTCAATATCGAGAATACTTTCCCCCAGAATGTTAAAATACAGGGACAGTGCCATGCCACATGGAGGAACCCGGTTTCCTGCTCCCTGTATCTGTCGCATTTATCTGATTCCCGCAGCCCCTAGCGGAACCATCTGTTGGGAGTGTAATACACCGTATTGATATACTTAAAGTGTATCAGGCGGTGCCTGCCATTCAGGGACACGTGCCTCTTTGCTTAAAAGCAGAATGACCAGCATTTGTCATCTACTATCATATCTAGGTCCCTCTGCCATTCTTGTCTGGCTCTGTGTAGCTGTGATTTCCTGGGTTCCTGAGCTAGGGAATAGTAGTTCCTGCCAATCATGCCTGGCCCTGAAATATTGAAACCTATCCGATGGTGTGAGGCCGTGTGTTCCCTCGGTCAAGTCCTCCATGCTACACTTCACCCCTTTGTGGAAGAAGTCTCCCAATGTGCGTATACCCACGTGCTTCATCGTGAGGAGCACATTACGTACCCTACCTGTTGGAAACCAGGTACATCAATTGAGCGGTATTAGCGGAGAATACATGATCGCACCCGTCTGGGCATCTAGCAGTCTGAGCCATACGTGTGCAGTGGAATTGAGGGAGTCCAATACACTGTGTCACTTAAGAATGATCTGTGGTAGTGTGTGGAAGTCTGCAGCGTTTCGCTCAATGAATAGATGTGGCAAGTCTGGGGGGCTGTGAATCCAAGTGTATGCGTGGGAGGCCTGGGAGACCCTGTACTATAACTCTAAGGGGTCTGTCAGGATGGTGGGCGGTGGCACCACCGCGTTGTCGGCGGTGCGGAAAAATGCATTTTTCTGACCACGAGCAGTGTACCTCACGCCCGCCATATTAGAATTGCCAAACATAGCCCCTTTCCCGTCCGCCGCGGTGCAACATGAACCTCTATCAAAGTGCGCCCGCTAAGGCGGCGGTGTGAGCCAATGGAGACTCACCGCCATGCGGAATGACGTCCGCCCCGCTCCACAAATTAGGATGCCCCAAACAGCCAGTTGCACCGCAGCGGAGAAACTGCCCAATCAGAGGCGGCGGAAGCTCGACAGCAGAGCGCAAAACCAGAGTCCCGGTCCACACCACCCGGTCACAACCGCAATGGACCCAGCCCTACACGTTTTTTTGGTGATGTACCTAATACATCACCTGTAACTCATGGACCACTGCGGACGCTGCCGCAGGTACGCAATTACACAACCACGACACACAACTCATGGGCTTTAACAGGGTCCATATCCACATCAGACACCCTGCTGGGGACATGAACACATCCGCAAGTGTACCCACACATGACACACCTGCCACCAAGTCACCCCTTCGCATCCAGGATACACATTCACAGCGACCTTGCCGCAATGTTCCAGACACGTCACCGCAGCGGTGAAGACAAGAGAATACATGCGCACAATGCAGAAGGCAGGGCCAGGGTCAGGCATGGGCAGGGCACAGACACCACAGGACCACACCGCCACCCTCCACACACTAGGCCCCCCTGAAGGGACATGGCATGTGCCCCTCCTGTGCACCCCCATGCACAACAACAAGCCAGGTGAATCCACACCGTGCACCACACACCAAAGAACTAGGGAGATATCCACAGCAGGAGTGGCTGCAGAATAACACACAGCACACAAGCAAAGGGCCAGGGCAACACACACACCACAACAACACCACACTCACAAGCACTAAATGAACACACACACATACAAGGAACAAACATCCTACTGGACACACAGCCTGCCAATTCACACAAACACGCCCCACACTGACACACAGACACATACACAGACCCCATGCCACCAGCAATGGAGCACAACAAATAGGGAAGCCAAAGTGAGGTGCACCCAAATGGAAGGCCAAGGAGATAACCACCAAGCATGTGTACATCACATGCAAGACAAGGAACATAGAACAACACCCTCAGCCCATCAAAGCATACATGGCTGGCACAGTGAGTGAAGTCAACCCACAGTCAGCTCAGTGCACCAGCCCAGGGAGACAGCAAGGCAATCCATGTGTAGGCACAGGGATGAAAGAAAGGCCCTGAACTCAAACAGTGAACAGTCACACATATGTATAAAACTACTTCACATGAGCATGGCAGCAGCACAACACACAGGGCCCATGGACACACTCCATGACTGTCAAACACTAGTAGGAATCTACACACATACCCCCCTCACACCAGCAGCACACAGCACCAGTGTCAAACACACCAAAGGGTGGCAATATTTTCCTGTCACTACACAGACAATCAATCACACACCCTGGGGGTAGCCACAAACATCACACACACACAGGGATGCCAGAACCAATGTCTGCACAAAATCAACCGGCAACCACATAACCCAACAGAACCACACCCAGAACCACAACAAGAACAGACATGCCCTGTGTAGCAAAACTGTGGAAAGGTAATGGGAGCACAGACACAACAGGAATGCACAACCTCCTCAGTCAGGAACATTGCATAGACAACATACCACAACACAGAAAAAAGTGTACCATCACAGATAAACACAGACACATCAAACAAACAACAGATGCACAGGCAAAAAACACATACCAAACACATCAGGACAGCATTGGATGCACACCAGGTAATGACAAGGCAACATACACCCACAGCACTGCATGCACAACAAGCAGTGTGTGCACACCAAGCATAACAGTCCCACACAGCCATGAGTAACACAAGAAGAACCCAGACAACACCAATCAGCACAGCACAAAGACAACATCACACCCAGGAAATGAAGCAGTACTACAGCAAACACACATACATTCAACAGAACACCAACAGATGCACAAGTCTGGGACAACTTGACCAGAGGACTGGGCAGCACACACAGTTGAACTGCAGATGAGCAACAATGACTGCCAAACAGCACAATAACATCACAAATAACCAATTGGGGACATGTTCAGAGTGGCACATTGCCCCTGGCCAAAGAACTGCACCACAACGCACAGTGTCACAAAGGAAGTGATGAGGAGGCACACACACATGTAAACCAAGGAGACAGTTGACATCTAAGTGTAGTGTAATGCATGTCAGTAGTGGACATGGCAGGAGTGTACCATACACAAATAGAGGGAGTGCAGACTCACAATGGGTAGGCATCTGAAGCACAGATAGGGGATAACATGGCACCACACACAACTAGCCATACTGGAGGCAAAAAGGCACCATGTGACAGCAATGCATGAGAAAACATAACCACAATGGCAATGTGCAGCAGGTCTCCACAAACAGTATCAAGACAGATGGATGATCAACAAAGCACAACACTGACATGCCAGTCACACACTCTGCATACTCACAAGTGACAAAAACAACAAGTAGGAGTCAGACAGAACTGCATGGACACACCAACACACTGCACAGTGTACAACATACAACTCACACATGGGCATACAACCACATCAACAGGGCTGAACAATCCAAACAACAGACACTCAACTCCTGGGTGACACGTGTGTGTAGTTGACAATGCGGGGGCACACACACATCAACACTCCCTACAAAGTCAACCCCATCACACTTGCACACTTCTTGACCACCTAAGAGCACACATCTAAAGTAAGCCATGGGACCAGGATGACAGGCCATCACAAGATGACCACACACATACACTGCCGGGCACACATAAAGGAAGAACACACATACATGATGACCCTGGCCAGCCTGCCTGCAAACCTGTGGCTAGAATCACACTCTGTGCTGGCAGTGCCCCCCAACCTGACATGTGAAGAATGTAGCTAACATGAACAAATCATGAAAATAACAACTGCATTACATGTAAAATTGACATCATAGCCACCACAAGTATCAGGGTCAGGAAGAACTGAATTCCCTGTCACCCCTGTAAAAAATAGAGTAAGTGAGCCAAGACATTGCAATGTTGAAGTGGCACACAGAACATGGGGCATAATAAACCAGATACACACACCAAAATAATTTTATTCAGTATGGGCACTGCAAAAAAGACAACACGAGCCACTGTCTTTATTCACATATTGCATAGATAGGCACCATGAGCACAGGCAAGGGCAAAACAGCAAGGTCAGTGGCCAGTTCAGGGAGCACATTATGTCAATGAGAAGCTGCATAGGGAATAGTTGAACACAGCAAAGAGCAACAAGGCCAGTCGGCAGGCCAAAGTGCAGAGCATGTCCATGAGAATCTGCACCAGCAAGGGCAAAACAGCAAGGCCAGTGGCCAGTTCAGGGAGCACACCATGTCCATGAGAAGCTGCACAGGGAATAATTGAGCACAGCAAAGAGCAACAAGGCCAGTGTCCAAAATGAATTGCAGAACATGTCAATGAGAATCTGCACAGGCAAGGGCAAAACAGCAAGGACAGTGGCCAGTTCAGGGAGCACAGTATGTCCATGAGAAGCTGCACACGGAATAGTTGAACATAGTAAAGAGCAACAAGGCCAGTGGGCAGGGCAAAGTGCAGAGCATGTCCATGAGAATCTGCACAGGCAAGGGCAAAACAGCAAGGCCAGTGGCCAGTTCAGGGAGTACAGCATGTCCATGAGAAGCTGCACAGGGAATATTTGAACACAGCAAAGAGCAACAAGGCCAGTGGCCAAAACGAAGTGCAGAGCATGTCCATGAGAATCTGCACCGGCAAGGGGCACACTCCAGTGAATGACAAGGCCAGTGGGCAGGGCAAAGTGCAGAGTGAGTACATGAGAATTGGCACAGGCATGGGCAAAACAGCAAGGCTATTGGTCAGGACAAAGTGCAGGGTCAGTCCATGAGAATCTGCACAGGCAAGGGGCACACAGCAGTGAATGACAGGGCCAGAGGGCAGGGCAAAGTGCAGTGTATGTCCATGAGAAGCTGCACAGACAATGGGCACACAGTAGTGAATGACAAGGCCCATGGGCAGGGCAAAGTGCAGAGTGAGTACATGAAACGTTGCACAGGCGAGGGCAAACCAGCAAGCCCAGTGGTCAGGACACAGTGCAGAGTGAGTCCATGAGAATCTGCACAGGCAAGGGGTACACAGCAGTGAATGGCAAGGGCAGTGGGCATGGCAAAGTGCAGAGTGAGTACATGAGAAGCTGCACAGGTAAGGGCAAAACAGCAAGGCCAGTGGTCAAGACGAAGTACAGAGTGAGTCCATGAGAATGACAAGGCCAGTGGACAGGGCAAAGTGCAGAGTGAGTACACGAGTAGCTGCACACGCAAGGGACACACAGCAGTGAATGACAAGGCCAGTGGGCAGGGCAAAGTGCAGAGTGAGTACATGAGAATCTGCACAGGCAAGGGCCAAACAGCAAGGCCAGTGGTCAGGACAAAGTGCAGAGTGAGTCCATGAGAATGTGCACAGGCAAGGGGTACACAGCAGTGAATGGCAAGGGCAGTGGGCAGGGCAAAGTGCAGAGTGAGTACATGAGAAGCTGCTCAGGGAATGTGTGTGATTGTACCTTTCCATGGTCAGCAACACAGTCAGGGGGTAACAATGTGCAGTACAGGCCCACCTCTGTGAGAGACAGGTCTGTGAGGGTGACTACCACTCAGACTTGGCTGTCAGGTGGACTGGGAGCTGGCTGTGTGTCGGGGACAGTTGGAACACTTGACCGGGGAGAGAGCAGCCCAGCTGAGGTATAGCTATCAGTGGCTTGGCAAGCCGGAGGGCTGCTTGGACCAGGTGGGGTAGTGGTGCGTGGAGGTGGAAACATGCTGACGTGAGACACAGTGTGGCTGGGAGATTGTGGAGGGGTGCTTTTCCACTTCTTGGGGAGTCTAAATGGCTTTACTGTCTTGGTAGGAGTGGGAGGTGGGGTGGACACAACAGGCACACTCTGCACCAAAGCTGCATCAGGTGCAGACGCTGGCACTCCCTCTGGGGACGTGCTGGATCCAGCGGAACGCTTCGCCTGGCTTCGCCTTTGCCCCTCCATTCCCTGTTTACCAGATGTTACCCCTACAGTGCCCTCCTTCTCCTGCTTCACTGGGCTTGGAATGGGAGTCAAGGTGGTGGGTGAATCTGCCTTGGAGCCCTTCTTAGGTGTACCCTTGCCATGCACCACCTTTTCAGTGGGCACCGAAACTGTATGCTTCTCTATGCGAGATGCTTTAGAGACAGGAGAGTCCTTGCCTGGGGATGCCTCTGAGGCATGTGAGACTGAGATCTGCTTCTTTGCTTTTGGGCGCCTGGTGTCGCCTGACAGGCTTTTGTCTTTGCTCTCTGGGGTGGCTTTTGTCTTCTCTGGGGATGGTGTCTGCGGCTGGGATTGCTTGGGTTGCTGCTGCTGTGTGCTTCGTGTGCTGTATCGTGACTTTGAGGTCTGTGGAGCGTGGTCACTATCGTCAAACATGGCCACTGCCAGGGGGGTGGATAAAGGGACCAGAGCTGGACTGTGAGTATGTGCCTGTTGAAGGGCTGCCAACACTGTGAAGGACAAAGACCGGACAGTCCAGTGCAGCCCACCCACGTCTGAATGTATGCCCTCCATGAAAGCAACCACCCGTGCCAATTTTTTGTCGTGGTCAATGAAGGCATTAAGGAGAACTGTCTGGCCTACACACAGCTGGCGCAAAAGGTCCACAGACTTAGCACTTATGGCAGCAGGGGGACCGGGGCAGGGGCAGCGGTGCCTGGGGTAAAGCACTCTCTTCACCTCTTACTGGTGCGAACACGGACAGCACCAGAAGAAGTGGCTTGGAGGGTGGGCACTGGCCGTGGTGTGGTGGAAGATGATGCAGAGTCCTTGTTCCCTGGACCCACCAACATGAATGCATCACCACTGGCATCAGATGATGTGGTACTTTGCATCTCAGGCTGGGATTCCTCCAGCAGACTCCTGTCCCCCTCCGAGGCGCTGGTGACATTTGTGTCACTGGGCTCCTGTGCAGCTTTCGTGCTTGTTTCACCCCCACTGGTGCCTGTCTCCTGTCCCATAGCAAGAAAAAGGGGACCCCCTCTAGCAACACTAAAGGCCAGGGACCCCTCACCACCCCTCCGTGACCACAAGAGATGCTGCATGAGAGAGAGATGTAGGGTCAGTTCAGTGGCAGCAACATAACAAGCATATGCAAGCAAAGCTTCACAACACCACCCTGTGAAATCACATGGTGCTAACTCATTATATTGACTCAAACAGTGCGTGGAAACTTGGAATTCAGGCATAAGTGAGCCATGTGACGACCACACAGCACAACACCCTGCTAGTGGCAGCGTTCAACCAGATACACAAATAGCTCTGAGCACACCTAGGGCCATGAAGGGGGCTCACTACTCCTCACCACTGACAGATCTGGATGGAGCAGGAGGGGACAACACAGACACAGACAAATACATGACATTCCACAATGGCCATGAGCCCATGCCACCCACCATGTTGTACTTCGGGGCCCAACGACTGTTGTACATTGGAGTCAGATGTCTAAGCCTACCAAATCTGAGTTCAGGCAATAGACGCATTGATGAAGGCACACTCAGACTGGGCACACTACTGTTCCCTCCCATGGGATCCCCCAGACTACCCCAATGCAGACGATACCTGAAGACCACAACTCAGAATGCAATGGGAATGCACAGTACTCAAAGGACCTTAGTAAGTACAGGTAGGGCACATGCATAACACCTGCACCCAGCCCAGCAGCCACTTACAAGCCACTGCATCACACTGACAACATCATATAGGCCAGCACTGGCACAGGCTCTGCACACATGCAGCCACTCCCAGCCAAAGTCACCCTTCCCAGAATACTCACCCTTGGCTTGCTGCTGACGCTCCTTCAAATGTGCATCAAGCTCAGGCTGTGTCACGGCCAAGATGCAGCCCATGAGTGGTGTCATGCTGCGCTGTGCCAACCGTCCAGAGTGAGGAAGCAGCCCCAAGGTCATCTCCGCCACGTTCTTTACCACCCGGCTGATGTTGTCCCACCTCTTGTGGCAGTGGGTGCCCCATCGGTTTGAAACACCCAGAGCCCGCACCTTGGCCGCAATGGCCCTCTACACGGCCTTACGCTGGTGTACCTTGAGCTGCAGGCATGGGAGACAAGAGGGGGAAAGGATCAGTGACACAGTGTTATGTACCTACATCTCTCAGTACAGTAGCATGATACTAACTCATCCCAAATCCACAGATATGTCTAACAGAGACAAGAATACATCTCACATGGCACATCTGCATGAGAAAAGCGGATGTAAATGCATGCAGGTGTGAGGGGGAACACAGTCCCTGCACATCTCACACACATGCAGGATGCCATCACGGAAACCCCTGTGTAGCCTGCACACATCTCCTGTCCATTTTGAGGTTGAGCAAGACATATATCACATATCAACATGTGTTTGGGGTTAGACTCACTGTGTCCAAGACAGCACAGCCCTCAATGTCCCTGCCCTGGGAATAGATAACTGTGACATGGATGTCACATTGAGGGACATGATCTAACAAATACAAAATCATTTTCACAAGGCCAGTCATGTGCAATCCACAGTGCTGAGATGGCTCATAGCTGGAGTGCAATAAGAAAAGACAGATGAAATACTCTGTAAGTGAAGTGATGTGTCCTTGTCTTTTTGGGCAGGGACTGTGCAGGCCAGGTGAGCTCATACTGAGATGGACAACAGGGCACACACAGCCATTCAGCCAAGCAATCACTGTCCTGACTCCTGCATGGACAACTTGCTGCGTCACTGTATGGCTGATAAGACAACACAGGTCACTCACACATACATGTGCAGGCAGGGAAACGTGTGGCATAGTGTACACACACCTTCCCCCTGGAGATAACATGTTAGGGAGTGCATGACACAACCCCACACTCTCAGGCACATACTGCATCAGTCCAACTACATGTGTGCCCTCCCTGCACCCCCCCCCCACTGTTGAGGACTTACCACGACATTTGGGGCACCATATAGCCTTGGTACTGTGTGGGCACCTTTTCCACCAGAACCTCGAACTCTAAGCTTGTGAAGGGACTGGCACGGATCTTCTCAGTCCTTGCCATCACTGTAGACATGAGACAGCAGCGGCAGAATTGGGTGGTGAGGGGTCCCTGGCAGCAGTCCCTGGAGGCAGCAGCAGATGAGGGGTCTCTGGCAGCAGTCCCTGGAGGCAGTCCCTGGAGGCAGCAGCAGATGAGGGGTCTCTGGCAGCAGTCCCTGGAGGTAGCAGCAGATGAGGGGTCACAGGCAGCCGTCCCTGGAGGCAGCAGCAGATGAGGGGTCTCTGGCAGCAGTCCCTGGAGACAGCAGCAGATGAGGGGTCTCTGTCAACAGTCCCTGGAGGCAGCAGCAGGTGAGGGGTCTCTGGCAGCAGGCTCCGGGAGCAGTGGAAATCTGAGGTGTAATGCCTTGACCTCCGGTCCAGGCAGCACTCTCCACCGAAGTTCCCCCAGCTGACTGCTCTCCTGCAGTCCGCCTCGAGCAGAGTTCGAGCCTCGCCCCGACTCTGCTTCAGGTCTTGTGTTCTTTTGGGTATTGTAATTAGGATATTGTGATTGTGAGAAGCGGTCGCTTCCCAAGGCCCCTGGTGTTTTGTGATTTACACTGTGCCTCTGCTGCCTCACCAACGCTGCGCTGCTCTGCTGACTGCTCTGCTGCCTGGGGTATCATAGCGCTGCTGCCCTGACTAGCGCTCGCATTTTATTAATTAATTAACTGTTTAGTAATTAAGGTGTGCTCCATTTGCCACACTGCTGCCTCACCAACGCTGCGCTGCTCAGCTGAGTGCTCTGCTGCCTGGAGTATCGTAGCGCTGCTGCCCTGACTAGCGCTCGCATTTTATTAATTAAGTGAAGGTGTACTCCATTTCGCTAGCGCCTCCCTGCCCACAGCGCTATTTACTTTGATTCCCCAACCGACTTCCGGTCTCGCTTCCGACGCCATTTCTGTTGTTGTTGTGCCTCGGAGCCCGCCCTGTCCACCAGGCACCCGCCTCCCAGCTGCTCCTCCCTCCCACTGAGTGGCAAGGCTCTCCCCGCCGATTGTAGCGCTGTGACCGTCCTGACTTCGTCAGAAGCGGTCGCTTCCCAAGGCCCCTGGTGTTTTGTGATCTATGCTGTGCCTCTGCTGCCTCACCAACGCTGCGCTGCTCTGCTGACTGCTCTGCTGCCTGAGGTATCGTAGCGCTGCTGCCCTGACTAGCGCTCGCATTTTATTAATTAATTAACTTTTTAGTAATTAAGGTGTGCTCCATTTGCCACACTGCTGCCTCACCAACGCTGCGCTGCTCAGCTGAGTGCTCTGCTGCCTGGAGTATCGTAGCGCTGCTGCCCTGACTAGCGCTCGCATTTTATTAATTAAGTGAATGTGTACTCCATTTCGCTAGCGCCTCCTTGCCCACAGCGCTATTTACTTTGATTCCCCAACCGACTTCCGGTCTCGCTTCCGATGCCATTTCTGTTGTTGTTGTGCCTCGGAGCCCGCCCTGTCCACCAGGCACCCGCCTTCCAGCTGCTCCTTCCTCGCCCCTCCCCTTTTCACTGTCCATATATGACAGATGGCTTTGCGCGCAGCGTTCACTCGCAGCGGTCGCGCCCCATGCGCGCCGAAGGTGCGCCAAAGGTAAGCCCGTCTACGCCCGACCGCGCCTGGACCGCGCCCAGTGCCAGGCCCCCTGGTCCTCGCAAAACCCACTCCTCCCGCTTAACGTATGACGCCGCCACCCTCTTAGCCCTTAACCCCGGACGCACACCACAATGCATCGAGGCTGCCCCAGGACGTACCCACGGTCCCTTCGCCTGCCGCTCCTGCAAGTTCGCCTGCATCAAGACCAACACCAAATCCACGCCCTCCAAACATAGCTCCGACTCGAACCACCTGAAGTGCATCCTGCTGAACACCCGCTCGGTCCACAGACACTCCATTGAACTTTGGAACCTACTTGACACTACATCGCCGGACGTCGCCTTCCTCACAGAAACATGGCTGAACGCCTCATTAGCACCCGACATCGCCATAGCCATCCCGGACACTTACAAGATCATCCGAAAAGACCGCACCAACCAAACGGGAGGAGGCATCGCCATCGTCCACAAGAACACCATCAGAATCACGACCAGCTCCGATGACAACCTCGCTACCGCCGAACACCTTCACTTCCAGATCCACACCGACCCCAGGACTACACTTAGAGGCACCCTCATCTACAGACCACCAGGAACCCGTAAACAATTCAGCGAAGACATCACTGACATCATCAGTCCACACGCCCTCGCTTCCGAGAACTACATTCTTCTAGGAGACCTCAACTTCCACCTAGAAAACAAGAACAACAGCAATACCACCACCCTTCTGGACAACCTGGCCAATCTCGGACTCAAACAACTTGTTGACTCCCCCACCCATGTAGCCGGACATACGCTCAACCCAATCTTCACCTCCAGCAAACACATTTCCTTCGATCGCAACACAGCTCTCCATTGGACGGACCACAGTTGTGTTCACTTCAGCTACAAAACCACCTCGACCCACAACCCCCCACAACCTATTCCTCGAAGAAACTGGAACAAAATCACCACCGACCAACTCCTCTCATCACTCAACCAAAACCCTCCCACCCTCTCATTGGACCCAAACCAAGCTGCCACCAAACTCAAACAGTGGATCACCCACAGCGCTGATGAATTAGCACCCTTGAAAAACCACCAGATCAAATCAGGTAACAAAAAGGCCCCCTGGTTCAACGATGACCTTAAGAAATCCAAGAAGCTATGCCGTACTCTAGAGAAAACATGGAGAAAAAACCCATCCACCGACAACATGACCACCTTCAAAGCAGCCACCCGCAAACACCACCAACTGATTCGATCCACCAAGAAATCAGCATTCAAGGATCGACTCGACAACAACGCCCATAACAGCAAGGAACTCTTCAACATCGTCAAAGAATTCACCAACCCCACCGCAGCCTCAAATGACATTTCTCCCTCCCAAGACCTCTGCAATTCATTATCATCCTTCTTCTACAACAAAATTGCCGACATACATAACAGCTTCAAGAACATTTCCAACGAACAACCCTCCCCACCCCCCTCCGAACCTACACCGCCCGCTAACAACCTCAGCGCCTGGAACCCAATCACCACCGAAGACACCATCCGCCTAATGAACTCCATCCACTCTGGCTCGCCAACCGACTCATGTCCCCACCACATCTTCAACAAAGCAGACTCCATCATCGCACCCCATCTCCGTGATGTCATCAACTGCTCCTTCAACTCTGCTACCTTCCCAGAAAGCTGGAAACACGCCGAACTCAGCGCCCTCCTGAAGAAACCCACAGCAGACCCCACTGAACTTAAGAACTACCGCCCAATATCCCTCCTCCCATTCCCTGCCAAAGTCATTGAGAAAGCCGTCAATAGCCAGCTCGCCACCTTCCTTGAATCCAACAACTCCCTCGATCCCGCTCAGTCCAGATTTCGAGCCAAACACAGCACTGAAACCGCCCTCATTGCAGCGACAGACGACATCCGAACACTACTGGACAACGGAGAAACAGTGGCCCTCATTCTACTCGACCTCTCCGCCGCTTTCGACACAGTCTGTCACAGCACCCTTATACAACGCCTCAACAACATCGGCATACAAGGAAAAGCCTTGGACTGGATCACCTCGTTCCTCGCTGGGAGAACTCAGAGAGTCTGACTTCCCCCATTCAAATCAGAGGCCACCGAAGTCATCTGTGGTGTCCCACAAGGATCTTCACTCAGCCCCACCCTCTTCAACGTATACATGAGTCCCCTCGCATCCATCGCGCGCCAACATAACCTCAACATCATCTCCTACCCAGATGACACCCAGCTGATCCTCTCCCTCACCAAAGACCCAAACACTGCCAAAACCAATCTACACGAAGGAATGAAAGAAGTAGCCGAATGGATGAAGAACAGCCGTTTAAAACTTAACTCGGACAAAACGGAAGTCCTCATCTTAGGATCATCCCCCTCTACCTGGGACGACTCATGGTGGCCACCGGCTCTGGGTACAGCACCCATACCTAAAGATCACGCACGTAACCTGGGCTTCATCCTAGACTCCTCCCTCTCGATGACCAGACAAGTCAACGCCGTCTCATCTTCATGCTTCAACATCCTACGCATGCTCAAAAAAATCTTCAGCTGGATCCCACCGAAACAAGAAAGACAGTCACCCACGCACTGGTCACCAGCCGATTGGATTATGGAAATACCCTTTACGCCGGGACCACTGCCAAACTACAGAAAAAACTCCAACGCATCCAAAACGCCTCAGCCAGACTCATACTGGACATTCCCCGTCATGCTCACATTTCCGGTCACCTGAAGGATCTCCACTGGCTCCCCGTCAACAAGAGAATAACGTTCTGTCTCCTCACCCACGCACACAAGGCCCTCTACGACCTAGGACCCGAATGCCTCAACACACGACTGTCCTTCTACACACCCACCCGCCAACTACGATCATCCAACCAAGCCCTCGCCACAATTCCGCGCATCCACAGATCCACCATGGGAGGAAGATCCTTCTCCTACTTAGCGGCCAAAACCTGGAATTCTCTCCCCACTCACCTCCGACTTACACAGAACCACCTCTCCTTCAGAAAGCAACTAAAAACCTGGCTATTCGATAAGTAATGCACGCACCCCCCCCCCTCAAGCGCCTTGAGACCCTCTGGGTGAGTAGTGCGCTATACAAATTCCTGAACTTGAACTTGTTATTGCGTGTTTTCCACTCTGGGGCATGAATGTTCTACTTTACTGTTGTTAGCGCCTTTGCGCTCCCCGCTTCCCGCTTTTCCGCCGGTCCTGCTCCCAAGTGCCCCGCCCCCTGACCCAGCCCACTCCCGCCTCCACCTCTACTCCAGCCCCCCTCCCCTACATAATGGCAACCGCTGCATGGTCGAGCAGCAGACGCGCCGCCGGCACACCTAAGGCAAGCCCGTCTGCGCCTGTCCGTGCCTGGACCGCACCCAGCGCCAGACCCCCTGGCCCCCGCGAGCACCACAACACCCGACGCCGCTACAACTCCAACACCCTCCATGCATTCAACGCCGGCTGACCCTCCACCTGCTTCCAGGCCCCCCAGAAGCTCACCCACGGTCCCTTGACCTGCCGAAACTGCAAATATACCAGCCAGCGCACACCTGCACACCCTGCCCATCACACCACCGCTGACCACAACAAACTCAGCTGCATACTACTCAACACCTGCTCAGTCCGCAAACACGCCGACAAACTCTGGGACCTACTCGACTCTTCCGGACCAGACGTTGCCTTCCTGATGGAGACCTGGATGAACACCTCCTCAGCGCCTGACATAGCCATAGCCATCCCGGACGGCTACACGATCACCCACAGGGACCGTAACAACAACAAACCAGGAGGAGGAATCGCCATCACCCACAGGAACACCATCAGAGTCTCAACTGACACGAGGACTCCCTCAGCATGGCCGAACACCTTCACTTCCAGATCCACGTTAATCACAACACCACCCTCAGAGGGACCCTCATCTACCGACCCCCAGGCCCCGTGCACAATTCAGAAAATCCATTGCCGACCTCATCAGCACACACGCCCTCACCTCCACAGACTACATCCTCCTCGGGGACCTGAACTTCCACCTCGAGTATGCTGACGACAGTAACACCACGACCCTGATCGCCAACCTCGCCTACCTCGGACTCAAACAGCTTGTCATGACACCTACCCACTCTGCCGGACACATGCTCAGCCCCATCTTCTCTGCCAGCGACCACGTCGCCTTCAGCCACACCACCGAACTCCACTGGACCGACCACCACTGCCTCCATTTTTCCTTCAAGAAACACATCTCACACAACCAACCACAACGGATCCCACACCGTAGCTGGAAAAAAGTCACTGAAGACCAGCTCATCTACACTCTCGCCCGAAACCTTCTACCCGAGCCCTCCGAGACCGACGCAGCAGCCCACAACTTCAGACAATGGATTGACGACTGCACCCTCGCCCCGATCAGGAAACCCTCCAACAAACGCACCAACAGGAGAGCCATCTGATTCAGCCGACCTCAACTCAACATCCACCAAACACACTGACAACGATCTCTGCACTTTTCCTTCCGCTGTTAGAACGGGAGGCCCCTGGACTCTAGCACTGCTGTTTGTCATCTTGGGGGAGGACGGGACACTTGACGGGCGCCATTTTGGTGAGTGCTCTAGTGGCCAGGTCCTCAGCCCAGAGCTGTTTAAGGTGGGAAATGCAAGCGCGCAGCGCGCGTGCTGATGGCGCGCCAGAGGCAAGCCTGTCTGCGCCCGCCCGCGCCTCGGACGGGCCCAGGGCCAGTCATGCTGCCCGCCAAACCTCAAGGGCTGGGATATTGACATATTCAAGGAAAGAACTCCTGGAACTAGGTATGAGGGGAGGTCTGACCAGCGCCTCGCGGCCCCCTCTCCTGCACAACAGGAAAATAGAACTGACATGTGGGATACTAAACACACGCTCGCTCATAAAACATCACACAGAAGTAGCCTCCCTGATAGACGATCTGGGGCTGGATGCCCTGTTCCTAACCGAAACTTGGATCAGCGCTGATACCGGGGTAGAATTAGGGTTCGCCTGCCCATCGGGTTATAACATCCTCCATATCTCAAGAGGGAAGGGCAGAGGAGGGGGGGTCGGTGTAATCTTTAAGGATGAATTGAACTGCACCTCCCTGCAGGTTGAGGATGTTGCGGGGATGGAAACCATGGGCTTTACAATACAGGGACAGGGGCGAAATCTGCTAACGGGTCTGGTCTGTTACAGACCGCCAGGGAGTGCCACATCCTATAAGGCCTTTCTGGATGTAGTGGTGGGTCTGGCACTAACACACTCCAGAATGGTGATCTTGGGAGACTTTAATCTCTGGGATAACGGCTCACTGGGACACCATCTGAGAGACCTGAAAGACACCTGTAATACCCTAAATTTGGTACAACTGGTAAATTCAATGACCCACCAGGGTGGCCATGTCCTTGACCTTCTTTTTGCTAACCCTCAGGACATTGAAGTGCTAGATATTATTCCGCAATGCTTGACGGACCATTACCTTATCCTGTTCAAAATTATGTTAGGAGGGATAGTGCGTTCCACCAGACACCCAGCGGCATTTCGAAAAGGTAGGGAGTGGGCAAAGCTCGGCAGAATAGATGCCCGCCTGACCCCCCCCCAGGGCTGACCTGTTCGACACCCAGGCTACGGTAGAGGAGAACTATAAATCCTACCACAAATTCGTCAGAGGAGCTCTAGACAGGTTGATCCCGATTAAAAGAATAAAAAGCAGAAAGAAACCTTCCACACATTGGTATACCGACGAGCTGAATATGCTGAGACGGGTATGCAAAAAGAAAGAAAGGAAGTGGCGTACGAATTATCTAGAGGTGGACAAACAAGAATTAAAACTGATACAGAGTAAATGCAAGAAGCTGATCCTGGAGTGTAAAGCTGATTTCTACGCCAACTCCATCCTACAAGCCCCCAACAGCACGAAAGCGCTTTTCCAAATAGTCAGGGAGCTTTCCGCCCCAGCCTGTCTTGGCAACAAGATAATAGCGTCACAGGATCTCTGCAAAAAAATAGCTTGCCACTTCACAGACAAAGTAGCAAATATTGTTGACAGGTTCCAAAGCCATGATCCTAGCGACCAGGACCTATTATCACAAAGGGCGGAAGTAAATCCAAACCAGTCAGCCACTCTGGAAAGGTTTCCAGGACTTAATGATTGCACTTTTAACAGGCTGGCACATAGTGTATCTTCGGGCTCACCGGAAGACCCCATGTCGGTAAAAATCTGGAAGACATATGGCCTTCCAACCCTCCCCTGGCTGCAACGCATTTGTAACCAGTCCCTCGAGGAGGGATCAGTTCCGGATGATTGGAAACAGGCGGTGGTGACCCCCCTAATAAAAAAACATCTTTGGACCCAACCAAGTCGGAAAGCTTTAGACCCATTTCCTTGCTGCCTTTCCCGATTAAAATCTTGGAAAGGGCGGTGGGTGGATCACTATCCGGCTTCCTGGAGGAAAACCAGCTGTTAGATAGTGATCAATTCGGATCTGATGCTGGACAAACTGAGAATGCAGGCAGACAACGGGAATGTCACGGTGCTAGTGCTTCTCGATATGTCGGCCGCATTCGACACGGTAAACCACACTATCCTGCTAGGAAGACTGGAGAGAACGGGGGTGCGGGGATGCGCACTACAGTGGCTGCGGTCCTACCTTACAGGGCGACAGCAGGTGGTCACACTGGCACCCTTCTCCACCCACAAGACGCCAATAGTCCACGGGGTCCCACGCGGGTCGGCCATTATCCCCATCCTATTCAACGTATATCTGCAGCCTCTCCTCCCCCTCATTAAATCATTTGGGGTAGAGGTGGTCAATTATGCAGATGATACGCAGCTGGCTTTCTCCTTAGAAGGGAAAAATGTAGTATCGATGGGCACATTCCAAGAATGTATGCACCACACAGCCAGCTGGCTCCGGAAGAACTCCCTGCATGTCAATGGGGTTAAAACAGAGGTGCTGTACTGCGCTCCAGCAGGGTTAACCAAGCACCTACCGAGGGAGTTCAGGCTCACTCCGGAGGAGGAGTCAGTGGCCCCGTCTGACACACTAAGAAACCTGGGGGTCTTGTTCGACAAAACCTACAAATGGAGTCACAGGCCAACAGGACAGCCAGCATATGCTTCGGTCTCCTACGGATGCTGCGTCGACTCCTCCCGATCCTACCAGACGACAAGCGCTCACTGGTGGTGAGAATCATTGTGCTGAGTAGGCTGGACTATTGCAGCTCTCTATATCTGGGGGCTCCTCAGTTTGTTATCGAGAGGTTGCAGAGAGTCCAGTCTGCAGCGGTCAAGCTGGCTCTAAAGAGGAATCACAGTGCTTCATCAACCCAAGCTTTACGGGACCTGCACTGGTTGCCGGTCAAAGAGAGGGCACTGTTTAAGTCTTTGTGCCTGGTATTTAAAGCGACACACGACCTAGGCCCAGTTCGCACTACAAGAATGTTTCTCATGGTACCGGCCACAGAGACAGCTCGGCTCGGCGGGAGCCGGCCTGCTGGAAGTCCCAAGATTCAAGCGGTCCAGGATGGGGGACAGGGCCTTCCGGGTGGTCGCGGCGCACCTGTGAAATGAACTTCCTTTGAGTATCAGACTGAGTGAGTCCATCTTGAGATTCAGAGGCAGCTTGAAAACCTGGCTTTTCCCTACCTGCTAGTGTATCTTCTTGCTCACCTCTTTTTTCTTCTGAGGTTGACGGTCTAAAATCTAAAGTGCCAGGATACCCGCAGGGTGACAGCATGCGCTATATAAAAACCATATACAATGCAATACAATACATCCTTCTCTCCTGGAACCACGTCAATGATGAAGACACCATCAAAGTCATAAACACCATTCACTCCGGCTCACCCTCCGACCCCTGCCCCCACCACATCTTCAACAAGGCAAGCTCCATCATCGCACCCCAACTCCGTAAAATCATCAACAGCTCCTTCGAGACCGCCACCTTCCCGGAAAGCTGGAAACACGCTGAGATCAACGCCCAACTCAAGAAACCCAAGGCAGACCCTAAGGACCTCAAGAACTTCCGACCCATCTCCCTGCTCCCTTTCCTAGCAAAAGTCATTGAAAAGACGGCCAACAGGCAACTGATCTGCTTCCTGGAGGAGACCAATGTCCTGGACCACTCCAAATCCAGATTCCGCAGCAACCACAGCACTGCAATTGACGACATTAGAACCATACTGGACAATGGGGAAACCGCAGCCCTCATCCTTCTGGACCTCTCGGCCACCTTCGACACTGCCTGCCACCACACCCTGCGCACACGCCTCGGCGACGCAGGGATCCAAGACAATACCCTGGACTGGATCACCTCCTTCCTCACCGGCAGAACCCAGAGAGTCCGCCTTCCCCCTTTCTGATCCGAAGCCATCACAATCACCTGCGGCGTACCCCAAGGATCATCCCTCAGCCCGACCCTTTTTACCATCTACATGACACCGCTCGCCAACATCGTCCGAGTACACCACCTCAGCATTGTCTCCTACGCCGACCATACCCAGCTGATCCTCTCCCTCACCAAGGACCCGGCCACCACCAAATCCAACCTCCAATGAGGGAATGTAGGCCGTCGAAGACTGGATGAAGACTAGCCAGCTGAAGCTGAACTCGGACAAGACAGAGGTCCTCATCCTCGGATCCACTCCCTCCGCATGGGACGACTCCTGGTGGCCGGCCACGGTTGGGGCTGCCCCGACACCTGTTAATGTTAATGTTAATGTTAATGGGTGTCTTATATAGCGCTCGGCTACTCCAAGGAGTGTCCCGGCACTTTCTGACCCATGACTGAAAGAAAAGGAAAGCAGGGAACATAACAGTTATTGATTATAGAGCCATGTTTTCAAGGCCTTTCTAAAGGCCAGTAGATTGGGAATGAGGCGCAGCTCGACGGGAAGGGAATTCCATAGTTTCGGGGCAAGATACTTGAACGAACGACCACCTGTCCTGACTTTCCTAATGGATGGAACAGTTGCCAGGCCAAGAGTTTCAGATCTCAAAGATCGAGATGGCTTGTAAAAGGAAAGCCGTTTCTGGATGTAGCGGGCACCTACCGAGTGGAGTGCCTTATGGGCCAATGTGAGAGCTTTGAATGTAATCCGCTTCCTGACAGGAAGCCAGTGAAGGGACAGAAGCAGCTCCGAGGCCCTAGCATGGCGGGGTAAGCCAAAAATGGCCCTTGCTGCAGAATTTTGGACTACCTGTAGTTTGTGCAGGAGGTAGTCAGGCAAGCCAAGGTAAAGGATATTTGAATAATCAAGCCTGGAACAAATTAAGGCCTGTACCGTCAGTTTCCTGTGAACCAGAGGGAGAAGTGGAAGGAATTTACGCAGCATTTTTAACAGGCCAAAACAGGTACTGGTAAGACCTGTGATTTGGAATTTAAGTGATAAGGTGTTGTCGATTTTAACCCCCAGATTTTTTGCAACCAGAGAGGAAGCGGAAGGGGTGACATGCTCACTGGCCACCATTCCTGCCAAGGGGGGTCTACTTGACAGCCAAAAAAGAGCACCTCCGATTTGTCGGGGTTGCAATTGAGGCTGCTTCGCTGAAACCAGTCGAAAACAGCCCCAAGGCAACCACGGATGCTCTCCCCGTCAAACTCCATGCCCTTTTTACAGGTGAAGAGCAGCTGGGTGTCGTCAGCGTATGATATGATCTGGGCACCCAGAGACTCCGCCAGCACCGCCAATGGAGTCATAAAGATGTTGAAAAGGGTCGGGCTAAGCACCGACCCTTGAGGAACTCCAACATCCATCGGCAGCACCTCAGCAGAGTACGGGGGTGCCCAGACCACTTGTCGACGGCCTGCTAGGTAAGATCTAAACCAGCTCAGCACCGTCCCCCTGAGACCGACCTCGCGAAGTCTCCACAGGAGGGCCTCATGTGGGACGGCGTCGAAGGCCGCCGACAAATCCAACATCACCAGCATAGCTCTGCCGCCTGAGTCGAGAGCTTCCTTGATGGCTTCATTCACTTCCAATAGTGCAGTCTCAGTGCTCAAATTGGAGCGGAAGCCTGACTGGGTAGAATGGAATAACCCATGGTCTTCAAGGAAGGAGGAGAGCACAGAATGGACGTGCTTCTCAACGATTTTAGCTAGACTGGGCAGGAGAGATATGGGTCTGTAGTTGACATGCCTCATCGCTGCCACCGATGACATCCGAGCCCTGATGGACAACGGAGAAACAGCGGCCCTCATCCTCCTAGACCTCTCCGCGGCATTCGACACTGTCTGCCACCGCACCCTAGTGCAGCGCCTCAGCAACGTCGGAATCCAGGAGAAGGCACTGGATTGGATCATCTAATTCCTCAACGGAAGAACACAGAGAGTCCGTCTCCCACCGTACAAGTCAGAGGCCACCGAAGTCATCTGCGGCGTCCCTCAAGGATCCTCGCTGACCCCCACCCTCTTCAACGTCTACATGAGCCCCCTCGTGGCCATCGCACGCCAACACAACCTCAACATCATCTCCTACGCTGACGAAACCCAGCTGATCCTCTCCCTGACCAACGACCCCGCCGCCGCCAGAGCCAACCTTCACGAAGGGATGAAAGACGTAGCCGAGTGGATGACGACCAGCCGCCTGAAACTGAACTCACGTTATGAATAGAGGGGTCCCAGTGAGGGAGAGCAAATTAATTAGAAAAACAATCAAGTAAATCTCATAAACAAAAATACCTCTATAATGTTTTATTCACATTATAGGAAAACGAGCATTGTTGAGTATTCAAGAAATATATACAATTGTGATGGTATAGGTGCCCCAGGGGGAAGGAGGGGAAGTGATGTAGTGAAGGTAAGGTGAGGAGGGTTCTTTTGTGACAATAAAAAACACGATATTTATCCAGTAATATTGGAATACCAATGTTAAACAATATACAGAGCAAATGATTACTCAATGACAGAGTTTAAAGAAACATGCCCCCATGTCCATCATGAAAACGAATGGTGGGTTGAACGGGGCTGTCGGGGGGACGTGTGTCGACGTTTCGACCCTAATAGGCAGGATAGATAAGGTTCCTTGCGGGTGGGTCTTCTTCAGGACGGGCAATAAGGTAGGGGCAGCCAACCTATTATTAAAAAGGGGAGGGGTAAGTTAATTATAATGGACAAATCTCGATCTAGTTTAAGTGGGTAGGGTAGACAAAAAGGACGTACCTGAGTACATCAGTATGGGGATGAAATTAATCCCAGTGAAGGTCGGTGACACGAGTTCAATTACCTTAAGAAGGAATCATATGAATAACCATTAGAATAGTACCATAATGATCAAATCCAGCAATTTGTAAGGATATAATCAGGGACCTACTGATAAAGTGAAGTCCGGATTTCCGTATTAGATCCATTAGCTGGACGGGGGTCCGCTCGAACAATCTATCAAAGAGGGGGAACATCATTTAGATACAGGCCGCTAAGAGCCGGGGCTTGAATGTAAAGTAGGGTGAAAGCGGGACTTACCGAATGGGTTTGAAGTCCGCTCGAAATGGTAAAGAAACGCTGAATATATCAGGTGAAGTGTCTATGGGGTAAACAAACAAACCATTGCGTCATTACCGTTATTCATTATGAGGCGGTGGATTTCACCTCACAAAGTTACGGACATTAGGGTCAGCGCGCTTACCAGTCGGCAAAATGCTCGGCGTCTTAATCTGGGATCCTCGAGGCGGTCGAGGAACTTCCTGGTATTCTAGAAGTCATGGCAACCAAGGTCACGTGTGGTAGACCTGGAAGACAGACTCGTGGGGTTGATCCGTTACCTAGGTAACCGGAAAGCTATCGTCAGGGAACACGAAATACTACGATGTGACCAGTTAGAGGATACTGATTAAAAAACTGGGAATGTTTGTTAAGGGGCAGCAACATTATCAAAGATATTATTAATGTCTGGACCCATAGAGAGTAAGTTAAATAAAGTTCGTAGTGATTAGAAGGGCATATAAAACAGTAGAGGTGACTACCCGGTATGCTCGATAATGACCAATTGAGTCATACTTCGGAAGTAACATTGGTAGTACATTCATGTTATCATTACAAAATATTTACGTGAAAAACATTTAGCGAGCAGCAAGTCGGGTGGTAAATCAGCATATAAAACAGTAGAGGTGACTACCCGGTATGTTCGATAATGACCAATTGAGTCATACTTGGGAAGTAACATTGGTAGTACATTCATATTAGCATTGCAAAATATTTACGTGAAAAACATTCAGCGAGCAGCAAGTCGGGTGGTAAATCAACAATCACGTATTATGATGTTTGTATCGACACCATACTGTGTACCTATCACATGATGGTAAGGCAGTTTGTGTCAATATTTGATAATCAATATAAAAACATGTTACGTAAAAAGTTGTCAAAGACCTATAAGTGCGCTCCCAACTATGTCAATGGGAGTCATTCTATTCTTCAACATCATACCGCGTACCTGTCACACGACGGTATAGGCAGTTACATTTTGTATGTGTATCGAACTAGAGTCATATATTAGAAAGAGGAAACATAATACAATGGATGCGTATATTATAGGGTCAGTAAATAATCTCACCATTGATGATTATGCTAAAGGGTCACTAAACATGATATAGAAGTTAGTGATGCTAATTAGAGTAAGGTGGCAAGTTGTGAGAATGAACTATCATGTTCGTTCAACCCTGATTGGATGGAATCAAAGTAGAACATCCACTTCAATTCCCTGATATTCAGTATGTTGAAAATGTTTCCCCCCCTGGGACCAAGATTGATTTTCTCAATCACGGTCCAGTTGAGACTCTCAGGTGGGTGTTGAGCTGATCTAAAGTGTTCAACTAGTGGTGCACCCAACACTTCACATCTAATGCGGCTCATATGTTGTAGGACCCGCTGTTTGATTTTCTGTTGGGTTTGCCCAATATAGATCAAATTACAGGGGCAAACAATCGCATAGATCACAGTTGATGTGTTGCAATTGGTTAGAGTCTTCAATCGGATTTTCTTCGAGTTGTGCACGAATTCTTTTGTCTGTATGCAACTATCACAGGCTTTGCACTGACCGCATTTGAAGTGGCCAGTAGCTGGTTCCAGATTTCAAAGGGATCTGATGGTCGGCTCCTCCCTCGTTGTCAAGAGCGAACGTACCACATAATCCTTTACACTCTTCGATTTCTTGAAGGCATGTAATGGGGTGTCAGGATGATTGATGTCATCCGCAACCAATTGCCAGTGATGGTTGACGATCTTTTTGATTAGATTGCTCTTGGTTGAGAAGGTCGTCACACATACAATACGGTCTTCCTGTGTGTTATTGGGATCCTTTGTCTTTAAGAGCTCCTCACGTGGGTAGAACCATGCTCTTTTTCGTGCTTTGGTCACGAGTCTTTTAGGGTAGCCACGGGCTTTTAAACGGTCAGCAAGATCTTCAGACTGTTGGAAGTAATGTTCTTTCGTGGAGCAATTTCTACGGACACGTAAAAACTGGCCAAATGGGAGATTGTCTCGAAGAGCCCGAGGATGGTGACTGTTGTATTGCAGAAGGGAGTTCCTCTCAGATGGTTTTCTGTACAATGTGGTCAGAAGTTGCCCCTGGTGTTGGTAAATAGTAATGTCCAAGAAATTAATACTCTGGTTATCAGATTGAATGGTGAACTGTAGATGCTGTGATTGTTGATTCAGCCAGTGATGAAATTCATTAAGTGTGGCAGAGTCTCCTTTCCAGATTATCAAAATGTCGTCTATATAACGAACCCAAACGTGGAGATGGTTGTTGAAAGGATTGTTGGTGTTCAGTATGGTATTATCCTCGAAGGCTGCCATATAAAGAATGGCTACATCCGGGGCAAAGGGAGCCCCCATTGCCACCCCCTGAGTTTGTAGAAAGAATTCATTCTTGAAGGTGAAAAAGTTCTTAGTCATTGCAATCCGAAGTAGGGATATAATGAATTCAGATGGTACTCGCATGGGTGCTGGTCTGGATTCCAAGTATCTCATAATTACTGTTAGAGCTTCCTCCTGTGGGATGCTAGTATATAAGGATACTACATCACATGTAACCAGTAATTGTTCCACAGGGTCAAAGGGTAAGGTTTCAACTAGGTTTATCGTTTGTAAAGTATCCCTTAGATATGTTCTGGTCGCCTCTGCCAAGGGTTTGAGAAAAAAATCAATATATCTACCTAGTGGTTCTAGTATGGAACCACACCCCGAGACAATCGGGCGTCCAGGTGGATTGGACATATCCTTATGGATTTTGGGAAGAGTGTATATCGTTGCTAACCGTGGGTGAGGTTGATTGAGATAATCAAATTCGAGTTTTGATAGGAAACCGAGGTCCAGTCCAAGTTTCGTGATTTCCAAGATCTCACGTGCTATTGCTTGTGAGGGATCAGAACGTAGTCTGTGATAGCTAATTCCATCAGTAAGTTGGCGTTGGATCTCCAATTCGTACTTCTTGATGTCTTGAATCACGATGGCACCGCCCTTGTCGGCTGGTTTGATCACAACCGCTGAGTTCTTAGCCAATGATTGTAGAGCGTCCATTTCAGTTTTGCTGGTATTGTACCTAGTGTAAGTATGATTCATTAGAGTCGAATTCACATCCCTCCACACAACTGCCTCATAGGCCAGGATTTTGTTGGTCATCGTGCATGATGGTGGAACAAAGGTTGAGGGGACCCTTAAGTTCGTACAGGATGGGTTAGTATACGGGCCCGCATTTCTGAAAAAATACTTGAGTCTGACCTTCCTGAAAAATTTGTACAGCTCAGTGCGAACTGTAAAGGGGTCGGGTCTGCTTGTGGGGACATATGATAGTCCTCTGTTCAATGCGCGTGTTTCTTGTTCATTCAGGGTGTAGTCTGAAATATTCACCACAGGGTTCATGGTAGCTATTTGAGTTACCAGCGGTATGTCTTGTTCCGTGTGGTTCTCTCTCCGTGCTGTTCCTGTTGGAAATGAACCTGTTTGGACGTTTGGCCTCGTCCAGAGTCCCAGTTGGTGTTCTGATTCTGTCCACGAGATTGACCTCTGTTGGAGAAATTGCCTCTGCCTCTCGGGGGGCGCCATGTTGCGTTTCGTTGTCCTAAAAAAGGTGCGTATTGAGGTGATTGATAACTATAATCAGGATAGTTATATTGACGGCTGGGGCCAGCAAATTCCTGTTCTCCTTCGGAGCTATATGAAGAGTCCGAGAAGGTGTTGTAATTCCTTCTGCCCCGGAAGTTACCTCTCCCTCTGTTAGTAAATCTTCCTTGTTGGACCTGTTTGTAGTAATCCTCTTGGGAGGTAGGGGTAGGTCTTCTTTTTATCATATAACCGTATATCCCTGGCGAGTTTCTCTAATTTTCGATTTTGAGTGGTGAGGTCAAAATCCTTCAGAGTGGCTTCAAGATTATTCAGTGTTTCTTTGGCTCCTGCCAGATTAGCATCCGCAGAGATCTCAGCGCGAAGTGACTTAATCTCACTGGTTAATAACTGAATCTGTTGGGCAGCTGTTTCAATCCCAAGCACCATCCAGTGGCGAGAGCAATTGTTGGATATGTGACTGAAGCCTTCCCTGAATTTAGGAACCTCAACAAAGATGGCTGGTTCGATTTTTATCTGTAGGCCAATCGGAATGATGTTCTCCTTAAGATATTTTGTGAGCAGATGACCGTGCCAGCGGGTACGGATCAATTTCTTCTCAAGGCGTTCTAGTCGTTGGATTTTATCTTTGAGACTAAAGTCTATGGTAGGTACCTCAGTTGTTAAAAAGTTATGGTCTGGATTCTCAAGGAGCTTATCGATGTAATCCTCGGAATAGGATAATAATTCACGTTCAACCATGGTTATGTGAATACCCTATTGTGTAGAAATGAATTCTAGGAGTAGAAAAACCTCGCAGACAGCGTCTGCACGAAGTGCATTATATGTGACAAGGGTTAACCCAAAATAAGTCGCTGGGACCTGGGTGGCTATCGTTATGAATAGAGGGGTCCCAGTGAGGGAGAGCAAATTAATTAGAAAAACAATCAAGTAAATCTCATAAACAAAAATACCTCTATAATGTTTTATTCACATTATAGGAAAACGAGCATTGTTGAGTATTCAAGAAATATATACAATTGTGATGGTATAGGTGCCCCAGGGGGAAGGAGGGGAAGTGATGTAGTGAAGGTAAGGTGAGGAGGGTTCTTTTGTGACAATAAAAAACACGATATTTATCCAGTAATATTGGAATACCAATGTTAAACAATATACAGAGCAAATGATTACTCAATGACAGAGTTTAAAGAAACATGCCCCCATGTCCATCATGAAACCGAATGGTGGGTTGAACGGGGCTGTCGGGGGGACGTGTGTCGACGTTTCGACCCTAATAGGCAGGATAGATAAGGTTCCTTGCGGGTGGGTCTTCTTCAGGACGGGCAATAAGGTAGGGGCAGCCAACCTATTATTAAAAAGGGGAGGGGTAAGTTAATTATAATGGACAAATCTCGATCTAGTTTAAGTGGGTAGGGTAGACAAAAAGGACGTACCTGAGTACATCAGTATGGGGATGAAATTAATCCCAGTGAAGGTCGGTGACACGAGTTCAATTACCTTAAGAAGGAATCATATGAATAACCATTAGAATAGTACCATAATGATCAAATCCAGCAATTTGTAAGGATATAATCAGGGACCTACTGATAAAGTGAAGTCCGGATTTCCGTATTAGATCCATTAGCTGGACGGGGGTCCGCTCGAACAATCTATCAAAGAGGGGGAACATCATTTAGATACAGGCCGCTAAGAGCCGGGGCTTGAATGTAAAGTTGGGTGAAAGCGGGACTTACCGAATGGGTTTGAAGTCCGCTCGAAATGGTAAAGAAACGCTGAATATATCAGGTGAAGTGTCTATGGGGTAAACAAACAAACCATTGCGTCATTACCGTTATTCATTATGAGGCGGTGGATTTCACCTCACAAAGTTACGGACATTAGGGTCAGCGCGCTTACCAGTCGGCAAAATGCTTGGCGTCTTAATCTGGGATCCTCGAGGCGGTCGAGGAACTTCCTGGTATTCTAGAAGTCATGGCAACCAAGGTCACGTGTGGTAGACCTGGAAGACAGACTCGTGGGGTTGATCCGTTACCTAGGTAACCGGAAAGCTATCGTCAGGGAACACGAAATACTACGATGTGACCAGTTAGAGGATACTGATTAAAAAACTGGGAATGTTTGTTAAGGGGCAGCAACATTATCAAAGATATTATTAATGTCTGGACCCATAGAGAGTAAGTTAAATAAAGTTCGTAGTGATTAGAAGGGCATATAAAACAGTAGAGGTGACTACCCGGTATGCTCGATAATGACCAATTGAGTCATACTTAGGAAGTAACATTGGTAGTACATTCATGTTATCATTACAAAATATTTACGTGAAAAACATTTAGCGAGCAGCAAGTCGGGTGGTAAATCAGCATATAAAACAGTAGAGGTGACTACCCGGTATGTTCGATAATGACCAATTGAGTCATACTTGGGAAGTAACATTGGTAGTACATTCATATTAGCATTGCAAAATATTTACGTGAAAAACATTCAGCGAGCAGCAAGTCGGGTGGTAAATCAACAATCACGTATTATGATGTTTGTATCGACACCATACTGTGTACCTATCACATGATGGTAAGGCAGTTTGTGTCAATATTTGATAATCAATATAAAAACATGTTACGTAAAAAGTTGTCAAAGACCTATAAGTGCGCTCCCAACTATGTCAATGGGAGTCATTCTATTCTTCAACATCATACCGCGTACCTGTCACACGACGGTATAGGCAGTTACATTTTGTATGTGTATCGAACTAGAGTCATATATTAGAAAGAGGAAACATAATACAATGGATGCGTATATTATAGGGTCAGTAAATAATCTCACCATTGATGATTATGCTAAAGGGTCACTAAACATGATATAGAAGTTAGTGATGCTAATTAGAGTAAGGTGGCAAGTTGTGAGAATGAACTATCATGTTCGTTCAACCCTGATTGGATGGAATCAAAGTAGAACATCCACTTCAATTCCCTGATATTCAGTATGTTGAAAATGTTTCCCCCCCTGGGACCAAGATTGATTTTCTCAATCACGGTCCAGTTGAGACTCTCAGGTGGGTGTTGAGCTGATCTAAAGTGTTCAACTAGTGGTGCACCCAACACTTCACATCTAATGCGGCTCATATGTTGTAGGACCCGCTGTTTGATTTTCTGTTGGGTTTGCCCAATATAGATCAAATTACAGGGGCAAACAATCGCATAGATCACAGTTGATGTGTTGCAATTGGTTAGAGTCTTCAATCGGATTTTCTTCGAGTTGTGCACGAATTCTTTTGTCTGTATGCAACTATCACAGGCTTTGCACTGACCGCATTTGAAGTGGCCAGTAGCTGGTTCCAGATTCCAAAGGGATCTGATGGTCGGCTCCTCCCTCGTTGTCAAGAGCGAACGTACCACATAATCCTTTACACTCTTCGATTTCTTGAAGGCATGTAATGGGATGTCAGGATGATTGATGTCATCTGCAACCAATTGCCAGTGATGGTTGACGATCTTTTTGATTAGATTGCTCTTGGTTGAGAAGGTCGTCACACATACAATACGGTCTTCCTGTGTGTTATTGGGATCCTTTGTCTTTAAGAGCTCCTCACGTGGGTAGAACCATGCTCTTTTTCGTGCTTTGGTCACGAGTCTTTTAGGGTAGCCACGGGCTTTTAAACGGTCAGCAAGATCTTCAGACTGTTGGAAGTAATGTTCTTTCGTGGAGCAATTTCTACGGACACGTAAAAACTGGCCAAATGGGAGATTGTCTCGAAGAGCCCGAGGATGGTGACTGTTGTATTGCAGAAGGGAGTTCCTCTCAGATGGTTTTCTGTACAATGTGGTCAGAAGTTGCCCCTGGTGTTGGTAAATAGTAATGTCCAAGAAATTAATACTCTGGTTATCAGATTGAATGGTGAACTGTAGATGCTGTGATTGTTGATTCAGCCAGTGATGAAATTCATTAAGTGTGGCAGAGTCTCCTTTCCAGATTATTAAAATGTCGTCTATATAACGAACCCAAACGTGGAGATGGTTGTTGAAAGGATTGTTGGTGTTCAGTATGGTATTATCCTCGAAGGCTGCCATATAAAGAATGGCTACATCCGGGGCAAAGGGAGCCCCTATTGCCACCCCCTGAGTTTGTAGAAAGAATTC
Source organism: Lissotriton vulgaris (assembly GCF_964263255.1). Classification (NCBI taxonomy): domain Eukaryota; kingdom Metazoa; phylum Chordata; class Amphibia; order Caudata; family Salamandridae; genus Lissotriton; species Lissotriton vulgaris. The sequence continues at coordinate 1,058,839,839 of NC_141694.1, read as the reverse complement.
ATTCTTGAAGGTGAAAAAGTTCTTAGTCATTGCAATCCGAAGTAGGGATATAATGAATTCAGATGGTACTCGCATGGGTGCTGGTCTGGATTCCAAGTATCTCATAATTACTGTTAGAGCTTCCTCCTGTGGGATGCTAGTATATAAGGATACTACATCACATGTAACCAGTAATTGTTCCACAGGGTCAAAGGGTAAGGTTTCAACTAGGTTTATCGTTTGTAAAGTATCCCTTAGATATGTTCTGGTCGCCTCTGCCAAGGGTTTGAGAAAAAAATCAATATATCTACCTAGTGGTTCTAGTATGGAACCACACCCCGAGACAATCGGGCGTCCAGGTGGATTGGACATATCCTTATGGATTTTGGGAAGAGTGTATATCGTTGCTAACCGTGGGTGAGGTTGATTGAGATAATCAAATTCGAGTTTTGATAGGAAACCGAGGTCCAGTCCAAGTTTCGTGATTTCCAAGATCTCACGTGCTATTGCTTGTGAGGGATCAGAACGTAGTCTGTGATAGCTAATTCCATCAGTAAGTTGGCGTTGGATCTCCAATTCGTACTTCTTGATGTCTTGAATCACGATGGCACCGCCCTTGTCGGCTGGTTTGATCACAACCGCTGAGTTCTTAGCCAATGATTGTAGAGCGTCCATTTCAGTTTTGCTGGTATTGTACCTAGTGTAAGTATGATTCATTAGAGTCGAATTCACATCCCTCCACACAACTGCCTCATAGGCCAGGATTTTATTGGTCATCGTGCATGATGGTGGAACAAAGGTTGAGGGGACCCTTAAGTTCGTACAGGATGGGTTAGTATACGGGCCCGCATTTCTGAAAAAATACTTGAGTCTGACCTTCCTGAAAAATTTGTACAGCTCAGTGCGAACTGTAAAGGGGTCGGGTCTGCTTGTGGGGACATATGATAGTCCTCTGTTCAATGCGCGTGTTTCTTGTTCATTCAGGGTGTAGTCTGAAATATTCACCACAGGGTTCATGGTAGCTATTTGAGTTACCAGCGGTATGTCTTGTTCCGTGTGGTTCTCTCTCCGTGCTGTTCCTGTTGGAAATGAACCTGTTTGGACGTTTGGCCTCGTCCAGAGTCCCAGTTGGTGTTCTGATTCTGTCCACGAGATTGACCTCTGTTGGAGAAATTGCCTCTGCCTCTCGGGGGGCGCCATGTTGCGTTTCGTTGTCCTAAAAAAGGTGCGTATTGAGGTGATTGATAACTATAATCAGGATAGTTATATTGACGGCTGGGGCCAGCAAATTCCTGTTCTCCTTCGGAGCTATATGAAGAGTCCGAGAAGGTGTTGTAATTCCTTCTGCCCCGGAAGTTACCTCTCCCTCTGTTAGTAAATCTTCCTTGTTGGTCCTGTTTGTAGTAATCCTCTTGGAGGTAGGGGTAGGTCTTCTTTTTATCATATAACCGTATATCCCTGGCGAGTTTCTCTAATTTTCGATTTTGAGTGGTGAGGTCAAAATCCTTCAGAGTGGCTTCAAGATTATTCAGTGTTTCTTTGGCTCCTGCCAGATTAGCATCCGCAGAGATCTCAGCGCGAAGTGACTTAATCTCACTGGTTAATAACTGAATCTGTTGGGCAGCTGTTTCAATCCCAAGCACCATCCAGTGGCGAGAGCAATTGTTGGATATGTGACTGAAGCCTTCCCTGAATTTAGGAACCTCAACAAAGATGGCTGGTTCGATTTTTATCTGTAGGCCAATCGGAATGATGTTCTCCTTAAGATATTTTGTGAGCAGATGACCGTGCCAGCGGGTACGGATCAATTTCTTCTCAAGGCGTTCTAGTCGTTGGATTTTATCTTTGAGACTAAAGTCTATGGTAGGTACCTCAGTTGTTAAAAAGTTATGGTCTGGATTCTCAAGGAGCTTATCGATGTAATCCTCGGAATAGGATAATAATTCACGTTCAACCATGGTTATGTGAATACCCTATTGTGTAGAAATGAATTCTAGGAGTAGAAAAACCTCGCAGACAGCGTCTGCACGAAGTGCATTATATGTGACAAGGGTTAACCCAAAATAAGTCGCTGGGACCTGGGTGGCTATCGTTATGAATAGAGGGGTCCCAGTGAGGGAGAGCAAATTAATTAGAAAAACAATCAAGTAAATCTCATAAACAAAAATACCTCTATAATGTTTTATTCACATTATAGGAAAACGAGCATTGTTGAGTATTCAAGAAATATATACAATTGTGATGGTATAGGTGCCCCAGGGGGAAGGAGGGGAAGTGATGTAGTGAAGGTAAGGTGAGGAGGGTTCTTTTGTGACAATAAAAAACACGATATTTATCCAGTAATATTGGAATACCAATGTTAAACAATATACAGAGCAAATGATTACTCAATGACAGAGTTTAAAGAAACATGCCCCCATGTCCATCATGAAAACGAATGGTGGGTTGAACGGGGCTGTCGGGGGGACGTGTGTCGACGTTTCGACCCTAATAGGCAGGATAGATAAGGTTCCTTGCGGGTGGGTCTTCTTCAGGACGGGCAATAAGGTAGGGGCAGCCAACCTATTATTAAAAAGGGGAGGGGTAAGTTAATTATAATGGACAAATCTCGATCTAGTTAAAGTGGGTAGGGTAGACAAAAAGGACGTACCTGAGTACATCAGTATGGGGATGAAATTAATCCCAGTGAAGGTCGGTGACACGAGTTCAATTACCTTAAGAAGGAATCATATGAATAACCATTAGAATAGTACCATAATGATCAAATCCAGCAATTTGTAAGGATATAATCAGGGACCTACTGATAAAGTGAAGTCCGGATTTCCGTATTAGATCCATTAGCTGGACGGGGGTCCGCTCGAACAATCTATCAAAGAGGGGGAACATCATTTAGATACAGGCCGCTAAGAGCCGGGGCTTGAATGTAAAGTTGGGTGAAAGCGGGACTTACCGAATGGGTTTGAAGTCCGCTCAAAATGGTAAAGAAACGCTGAATATATCAGGTGAAGTGTCTATGGGGTAAACAAACAAACCATTGCGTCATTACCGTTATTCATTATGAGGCGGTGGATTTCACCTCACAAAGTTACGGACATTAGGGTCAGCGCGCTTACCAGTCGGCAAAATGCTCGGCGTCTTAATCTGGGATCCTCGAGGCGGTCGAGGAACCTCCTGGTATTCTAGAAGTCATGGCAACCAAGGTCACGTGTGGTAGACCTGGAAGACAGACTCGTGGGGTTGATCCGTTACCTAGGTAACCGGAAAGCTATCGTCAGGGAACACGAAATACTACGATGTGACCAGTTAGAGGATACTGATTAAAAAACTGGGAATGTTTGTTAAGGGGCAGCAACATTATCAAAGATATTATTAATGTCTGGACCCATAGAGAGTAAGTTAAATAAAGTTCGTAGTGATTAGAAGGGCATATAAAACAGTAGAGGTGACTACCCGGTATGCTCGATAATGACCAATTGAGTCATACTTAGGAAGTAACATTGGTAGTACATTCATGTTATCATTACAAAATATTTACGTGAAAAACATTTAGCGAGCAGCAAGTCGGGTGGTAAATCAGCATATAAAACAGTAGAGGTGACTACCCGGTATGTATTAAAAAGGGGAGGGTTAAGTTAGCACGGTTAGCAACGATATACACTCTTCCCAAAATCCATAAGGATATGTCCAATCCACCTGGACGCCCGATTGTCTCGGGGTGTGGTTCCATACTAGAACCACTAGGTAGATATATTGATTTTTTTCTCAAACCCTTGGCAGAGGCGACCAGAACATATCTAAGGGATACTTTACAAACGATAAACCTAGTTGAAACCTTACCCTTTGACCCTGTGTAACAATTACTGGTTACATGTGATGTAGTATCCTTATATACTAGCATCCCACAGGAGGAAGCTCTAACAGTAATTATGAGATACTTGGAATCCAGACCAGCACCCATGCGAGTACCATCTGAATTCATTATATCCCTACTTCGGATTGCAATGACTAAGAACTTTTTCACCTTCAAGAATGAATTCTTTCTACAAACTCAGGGGGTGGCAATGGGGGCTCCCTTTGCCCCGGATGTAGCCATTCTTTATATGGCAGCCTTCGAGGATAATACCATACTGAACACCAACAATCCTTTCAACAACCATCTCCACGTTTGGGTTCGTTATATAGACGACATTTTAATAATCTGGAAAGGAGACTCTGCCACACTTAATGAATTTCATCACTGCTGAATCAACAATCACAGCATCTACAGTTCACCATTCAATCTGATAACCAGAGTATTAATTTCTTGGACATTACTATTTACCAACACCAGGGGCAACTTCTGACCACATTGTACAGAAAACCATCTGAGAGGAACTCCCTTCTGCAATACAACAGTCACCATCCTCGGGCTCTTCGAGACAATCTCCCATTTGGCCAGTTTTTACGTGTCCGTAGAAATTGCTCCACGAAAGAACATTACTTCCAACAGTCTGAAGATCTTGCTGACCGTTTAAAAGCCCGTGGCTACCCTAAAAGACTCGTGACCAAAGCACGAAAAAGAGCATGGTTCTACCCACGTGAGGAGCTCTTAAAGACAAAGGATCCCAATAACACACAGGAAGACCGTATTGTATGTGTGACGACCTTCTCAACCAAGAGCAATCTAATCAAAAAGATCGTCAACCATCACTGGCAATTGGTTGCGGATGACATCAATCATCCTGACACCCCATTACATGCCTTCAAGAAATCGAAGAGTGTAAAGGATTATGTGGTACGTTCGCTCTTGACAACGAGGGAGGAGCCGACCATCAGATCCCTTTGGAATCTGGAACCAGCTACTGGCCACTTCAAATGCGGTCAGTGCAAAGCCTGTGATAGTTGCATACAGACAAAAGAATTCGTGCACAACTCGAAGAAAATCCGATTGAAGACTCTAACCAATTGCAACACATCAACTGTGATCTATGCGATTGTTTGCCCCTGTAATTTGATCTATATTGGGCAAACCCAACAGAAAATCAAACAGCGGGTCCTACAACATATGAGCCGCATTAGATGTGAAGTGTTGGGTGCACCACTAGTTGAACACTTTAGATCAGCTCAACACCCACCTGAGAGTCTCAACTGGACCGTGATTGAGAAAATCAATCTTGGTCCCAGGGGGGGAAACATTTTCAACATACTGAATATCAGGGAATTGAAGTGGATGTTCTACTTTGATTCCATCCAATCAGGGTTGAACGAACATGATAGTTCATTCTCACAACTTGCCACCTTACTCTAATTAGCATCACTAACTTCTATATCATGTTTAGTGACCCTTTAGCATAATCATCAATGGTGAGATTATTTACTGACCCTATAATATACGCATCCATTGTATTATGTTTCCTCTTTCTAATATATGACTCTAGTTCGATACACATACAAAATGTAACTGCCTATACCGTCGTGTGACAGGTACGCGGTATGATGTTGAAGAATAGAATGACTCCCATTGACATAGTTGGGAGCGCACTTATAGGTCTTTGACAACTTTTTACGTAACATGTTTTTATATTGATTATCAAATATTGACACAAACTGCCTTACCATCATGTGATAGGTACACAGTATGGTGTCGATACAAACATCATAATACGTGATTGTTGATTTACCACCCGACTTGCTGCTCGCTGAATGTTTTTCACGTAAATATTTTGCAATGCTAATATGAATGTACTACCAATGTTACTTCCCAAGTATGACTCAATTGGTCATTATCGAACATACCGGGTAGTCACCTCTACTGTTTTATATGCTGATTTACCACCCGACTTGCTGCTCGCTAAATGTTTTTCACGTAAATATTTTGTAATGATAACATGAATGTACTACCAATGTTACTTCCTAAGTATGACTCAATTGGTCATTATCGAGCATACCGGGTAGTCACCTCTACTGTTTTATATGCCCTTCTAATCACTACGAACTTTATTTAACTTACTCTCTATGGGTCCAGACATTAATAATATCTTTGATAATGTTGCTGCCCCTTAACAAACATTCCCAGTTTTTTAATCAGTATCCTCTAACTGGTCACATCGTAGTATTTCGTGTTCCCTGACGATAGCTTTCCGGTTACCTAGGTAACGGATCAACCCCACGAGTCTGTCTTCCAGGTCTACCACACGTGACCTTGGTTGCCATGACTTCTAGAATACCAGGAAGTTCCTCGACCGCCTCGAGGATCCCAGATTAAGACGCCGAGCATTTTGCCGACTGGTAAGCGCGCTGACCCTAATGTCCGTAACTTTGTGAGGTGAAATCCACCGCCTCATAATGAATAACGGTAATGACGCAATGGTTTGTTTGTTTACCCCATAGACACTTCACCTGATATATTCAGCGTTTCTTTACCATTTCGAGCGGACTTCAAACCCATTCGGTAAGTCCCGCTTTCACCCAACTTTACATTCAAGCCCCGGCTCTTAGCGGCCTGTATCTAAATGATGTTCCCCCTCTTTGATAGATTGTTCGAGCGGACCCCCGTCCAGCTAATGGATCTAATACGGAAATCCGGACTTCACTTTATCAGTAGGTCCCTGATTATATCCTTACAAATTGCTGGATTTGATCATTATGGTACTATTCTAATGGTTATTCATATGATTCCTTCTTAAGGTAATTGAACTCGTGTCACCGACCTTCACTGGGATTAATTTCATCCCCATACTGATGTACTCAGGTACGTCCTTTTTGTCTACCCTACCCACTTAAACTAGATCGAGATTTGTCCATTATAATTAACTTACCCCTCCCCTTTTTAATAATAGGTTGGCTGCCCCTACCTTATTGCCCGTCCTGAAGAAGACCCACCCGCAAGGAACCTTATCTATCCTGCCTATTAGGGTCGAAACGTCGACACACGTCCCCCCGACAGCCCCGTTCAACCCACCATTCGTTTTCATGATGGACATGGGGGCATGTTTCTTTAAACTCTGTCATTGAGTAATCATTTGCTCTGTATATTGTTTAACATTGGTATTCCAATATTACTGGATAAATATCGTGTTTTTTATTGTCACAAAAGAACCCTCCTCACCTTACCTTCACTACATCACTTCCCCTCCTTCCCCCTGGGGCACCTATACCATCACAATTGTATATATTTCTTGAATACTCAACAATGCTCGTTTTCCTATAATGTGAATAAAACATTATAGAGGTATTTTTGTTTATGAGATTTACTTGATTGTTTTTCTAATTAATTTGCTCTCCCTCACTGGGACCCCTCTATTCATAACGATAGCCACCCAGGTCCCAGCGACTTATTTTGGGTTAACCCTTGTCACATATAATGCACTTCGTGCAGACGCTGTCTGCGAGGTTTTTCTACTCCTAGAATTCATTTCTACACAATAGGGTATTCACATAACCATGGTTGAACGTGAATTATTATCCTATTCCGAGGATTACATCGATAAGCTCCTTGAGAATCCAGACCATAACTTTTTAACAACTGAGGTACCTACCATAGACTTTAGTCTCAAAGATAAAATCCAACGACTAGAACGCCTTGAGAAGAAATTGATCCGTACCCGCTGGCACGGTCATCTGCTCACAAAATATCTTAAGGAGAACATCATTCCGATTGGCCTATAGATAAAAATCGAACCAGCCATCTTTGTTGAGGTTCCTAAATTCAGGGAAGGCTTCAGTCACATATCCAACAATTGCTCTCGCCACTGGATGGTGCTTGGGATTGAAACAGCTGCCCAACAGATTCAGTTATTAACCAGTGAGATTAAGTCACTTCGCGCTGAGATCTCTGCGGATGCTAATCTGGCAGGAGCCAAAGAAACACTGAATAATCTTGAAGCCACTCTGAAGGATTTTGACCTCACCACTCAAAATCGAAAATTAGAGAAACTCGCCAGGGATATACGGTTATATGATAAAAAGAAGACCTACCCCTACCTCCAAGAGGATTACTACAAACAGGACCAACAAGGAAGATTTACTAACAGAGGGAGAGGTAACTTCCGGGGCAGAAGGAATTACAACACCTTCTCGGACTCTTCATATAGCTCCGAAGGAGAACAGGAATTTGCTGGCCCCAGCCGTCAATATAACTATCCTGATTATAGTTATCAATCACCTCAATACGCACCTTTTTTAGGACAACGAAACGCAACATGGCGCCCCACGAGAGGCAGAGGCAATTTCTCCAACAGAGGTCAATCTCGTGGACAGAATCAGAACACCAACTGGGACTCTGGACGAGGCCAAACGTCCAAACAGGTTCATTTCCAACAGGAACAGCACGGAGAGAGAACCACACGGAACAAGACATACCGCTGGTAACTCAAATAGCTACCATGAACCCTGTGGTGAATATTTCAGACTACACCCTGAATGAACAAGAAACACGCGCATTGAACAGAGGACTATCATATGTCCCCACAAGCAGACCCGACCCCTTTACAGTTCGCACTGAGCTGTACAAATTTTTCAGGAAGGTCAGACTCAAGTATTTTTTCAGAAATGCGGGCCCGTATACTAACCCATCCTGTACGAACTTAAGGGTCCCCTCAACCTTTGTTCCACCATCATGCACGATGACCAATAAAATCCTGGCCTATGAGGCAGTTGTGTGGAGGGATGTGAATTCGACTCTAATGAATCATACTTACACTAGGTACAATACCAGCAAAACTGAAATGGACGCTCTACAATCATTGGCTAAGAACTCAGCGGTTGTGATCAAACCAGCCGACAAGGGCGGTGCCATCGTGATTCAAGACATCAAGAAGTACGAATTGGAGATCCAACGCCAACTTACTGATGGAATTAGCTATCACAGACTACGTTCTGATCCCTCACAAGCAATAGCACGTGAGATCTTGGAAATCACGAAACTTGGACTGGACCTCGGTTTCCTATCAAAACTCGAATTTGATTATCTCAATCAACCTCACCCACGGTTAGCAACGATATACACTCTTCCCAAAATCCATAAGGATATGTCCAATCCACCTGGACGCCCGATTGTCTCGGGGTGTGGTTCCATACTAGAACCACTAGGTAGATATATTGATTTTTTTCTCAAACCCTTGGCAGAGGCGACCAGAACATATCTAAGGGATACTTTACAAACGATAAACCTAGTTGAAACCTTACCCTTTGACCCTGTGGAACAATTACTGGTTACATGTGATGTAGTATCCTTATATACTAGCATCCCACAGGAGGAAGCTCTAACAGTAATTATGAGATACTTGGAATCCAGACCAGCACCCATGCGAGTACCATCTGAATTCATTATATCCCTACTTCGGATTGCAATGACTAAGAACTTTTTCACCTTCAAGAATGAATTCTTTCTACAAACTCAGGGGGTGGCAATGGGGGCTCCCTTTGCCCCGGATGTAGCCATTCTTTATATGGCAGCCTTCGAGGATAATACCATACTGAACACCAACAATCCTTTCAACAACCATCTCCACGTTTGGGTTCGTTATATAGACGACATTTTAATAATCTGGAAAGGAGACTCTGCCACACTTAATGAATTTCATCACTGGCTGAATCAACAATCACAGCATCTACAGTTCACCATTCAATCTGATAACCAGAGTATTAATTTCTTGGACATTACTATTTACCAACACCAGGGGCGACTTCTGACCACATTGTACAGAAAACCATCTGAGAGGAACTCCCTTCTGCAATACAACAGTCACCATCCTCGGGCTCTTCGAGACAATCTCCCATTTGGCCAGTTTTTACGTGTCCGTAGAAATTGCTCCACGAAAGAACATTACTTCCAACAGTCTGAAGATCTTGCTGATCGTTTAAAAGCCCGTGGCTACCCTAAAAGACTCGTGACCAAAGCACGAAAAAGAGCATGGTTCTACCCACGTGAGGAGCTCTTAAAGACAAAGGATCCCAATAACACACAGGAAGACCGTATTGTATGTGTGACGACCTTCTCAACCAAGAGCAATCTAATCAAAAAGATCGTCAACCATCACTGGCAATTGGTTGCGGATGACATCAATCATCCTGACACCCCATTACATGCCTTCAAGAAATCGAAGAGTGTAAAGGATTATGTGGTACGTTCGCTCTTGACAACGAGGGAGGAGCCGACCATCAGATCCCTTTGGAATCTGGAACCAGCTACTGGCCACTTCAAATGCGGTCAGTGCAAAGCCTGTGATAGTTGCATACAGACAAAAGAATTCGTGCACAACTCGAAGAAAATCCGATTGAAGACTCTAACCAATTGCAACACATCAACTGTGATCTATGCGATTGTTTGCCCCTGTAATTTGATCTATATTGGGCAAACCCAACAGAAAATCAAACAGCGGGTCCTACAACATATGAGCCGCATTAGATGTGAAGTGTTGGGTGCACCACTAGTTGAACACTTTAGATCAGCTCAACACCCACCTGAGAGTCTCAACTGGACCGTGATTGAGAAAATCAATCTTGGTCCCAGGGGGGGAAACATTTTCAACATACTGAATATCAGGGAATTGAAGTGGATGTTCTACTTTGATTCCATCCAATCAGGGTTGAACGAACATGATAGTTCATTCTCACAACTTGCCACCTTACTCTAATTAGCATCACTAACTTCTATATCATGTTTAGTGACCCTTTAGCATAATCATCAATGGTGAGATTATTTACTGACCCTATAATATACGCATCCATTGTATTATGTTTCCTCTTTCTAATATATGACTCTAGTTCGATACACATACAAAATGTAACTGCCTATACCGTCGTGTGACAGGTACGCGGTATGATATTGAAGAATAGAATGACTCCCATTGACATAGTTGGGAGCGCACTTATAGGTCTTTGACAACTTTTTACGTAACATGTTTTTATATTGATTATCAAATATTGACACAAACTGCCTTACCATCATGTGATAGGTACACAGTATGGTGTCGATACAAACATCATAATACGTGATTGTTGATTTACCACCCGACTTGCTGCTCGCTGAATGTTTTTCACGTAAATATTTTGCAATGCTAATATGAATGTACTACCAATGTTACTTCCCAAGTATGACTCAATTGGTCATTATCGAACATACCGGGTAGTCACCTCTACTGTTTTATATGCTGATTTACCACCCGACTTGCTGCTCGCTAAATGTTTTTCACGTAAATATTTTGTAATGATAACATGAATGTACTACCAATGTTACTTCCTAAGTATGACTCAATTGGTCATTATCGAGCATACCGGGTAGTCACCTCTACTGTTTTATATGCCCTTCTAATCACTACGAACTTTATTTAACTTACTCTCTATGGGTCCAGACATTAATAATATCTTTGATAATGTTGCTGCCCCTTAACAAACATTCCCAGTTTTTTAATCAGTATCCTCTAACTGGTCACATCGTAGTATTTCGTGTTCCCTGACGATAGCTTTCCGGTTACCTAGGTAACGGATCAACCCCACGAGTCTGTCTTCCAGGTCTACCACACGTGACCTTGGTTGCCATGACTTCTAGAATACCAGGAAGTTCCTCGACCGCCTCGAGGATCCCAGATTAAGACGCCGAGCATTTTGCCGACTGGTAAGCGCGCTGACCCTAATGTCCGTAACTTTGTGAGGTGAAATCCACCGCCTCATAATGAATAACGGTAATGACGCAATGGTTTGTTTGTTTACCCCATAGACACTTCACCTGATATATTCAGCGTTTCTTTACCATTTCGAGCGGACTTCAAACCCATTCGGTAAGTCCCGCTTTCACCCAACTTTACATTCAAGCCCCGGCTCTTAGCGGCCTGTATCTAAATGATGTTCCCCCTCTTTGATAGATTGTTCGAGCGGACCCCCGTCCAGCTAATGGATCTAATACGGAAATCCGGACTTCACTTTATCAGTAGGTCCCTGATTATATCCTTACAAATTGCTGGATTTGATCATTATGGTACTATTCTAATGGTTATTCATATGATTCCTTCTTAAGGTAATTGAACTCGTGTCACCGACCTTCACTGGGATTAATTTCATCCCCATACTGATGTACTCAGGTACGTCCTTTTTGTCTACCCTACCCACTTAAACTAGATCGAGATTTGTCCATTATAATTAACTTACCCCTCCCCTTTTTAATAATAGGTTGGCTGCCCCTACCTTATTGCCCGTCCGGAAGAAGACCCACCCGCAAGGAACCTTATCTATCCTGCCTATTAGGGTCGAAACGTCGACACACGTCCCCCCGACAGCCCCGTTCAACCCACCATTCGTTTTCATGATGGACATGGGGGCATGTTTCTTTAAACTCTGTCATTGAGTAATCATTTGCTCTGTATATTGTTTAACATTGGTATTCCAATATTACTGGATAAATATCGTGTTTTTTATTGTCACAAAAGAACCCTCCTCACCTTACCTTCACTACATCACTTCCCCTCCTTCCCCCTGGGGCACCTATACCATCACAATTGTATATATTTCTTGAATACTCAACAATGCTCGTTTTCCTATAATGTGAATAAAACATTATAGAGGTATTTTTGTTTATGAGATTTACTTGATTGTTTTTCTAATTAATTTGCTCTCCCTCACTGGGACCCCTCTATTCATAACGATAGCCACCCAGGTCCCAGCGACTTATTTTGGGTTAACCCTTGTCACATATAATGCACTTCGTGCAGACGCTGTCTGCGAGGTTTTTCTACTCCTAGAATTCATTTCTACACAATAGGGTATTCACATAACCATGGTTGAACGTGAATTATTATCCTATTCCGAGGATTACATCGATAAGCTCCTTGAGAATCCAGACCATAACTTTTTAACAACTGAGGTACCTACCATAGACTTTAGTCTCAAAGATAAAATCCAACGACTAGAACGCCTTGAGAAGAAATTGATCCGTACCCGCTGGCACGGTCATCTGCTCACAAAATATCTTAAGGAGAACATCATTCCGATTGGCCTACAGATAAAAATCGAACCAGCCATCTTTGTTGAGGTTCCTAAATTCAGGGAAGGCTTCAGTCACATATCCAACAATTGCTCTCGCCACTGGATGGTGCTTGGGATTGAAACAGCTGCCCAACAGATTCAGTTATTAACCAGTGAGATTAAGTCACTTCGCGCTGAGATCTCTGCGGATGCTAATCTGGCAGGAGCCAAAGAAACACTGAATAATCTTGAAGCCACTCTGAAGGATTTTGACCTCACCACTCAAAATCGAAAATTAGAGAAACTCGCCAGGGATATACGGTTATATGATAAAAAGAAGACCTACCCCTACCTCCAAGAGGATTACTACAAACAGGACCAACAAGGAAGATTTACTAACAGAGGGAGAGGTAACTTCCGGGGCAGAAGGAATTACAACACCTTCTCGGACTCTTCATATAGCTCCGAAGGAGAACAGGAATTTGCTGGCCCCAGCCGTCAATATAACTATCCTGATTATAGTTATCAATCACCTCAATACGCACCTTTTTTAGGACAACGAAACGCAACATGGCGCCCCCCGAGAGGCAGAGGCAATTTCTCCAACAGAGGTCAATCTCGTGGACAGAATCAGAACACCAACTGGGACTCTGGACGAGGCCAAACGTCCAAACAGGTTCATTTCCAACAGGAACAGCACGGAGAGAGAACCACACGGAACAAGACATACCGCTGGTAACTCAAATAGCTACTATGAACCCTGTGGTGAATATTTCAGACTACACCCTGAATGAACAAGAAACACGCGCATTGAACAGAGGACTATCATATGTCCCCACAAGCAGACCCGACCCCTTTACAGTTCGCACTGAGCTGTACAAATTTTTCAGGAAGGTCAGACTCAAGTATTTTTTCAGAAATGCGGGCCCGTATACTAACCCATCCTGTACGAACTTAAGGGTCCCCTCAACCTTTGTTCCACCATCATGCACGATGACCAATAAAATCCTGGCCTATGAGGCAGTTGTGTGGAGGGATGTGAATTCGACTCTAATGAATCATACTTACACTAGGTACAATACCAGCAAAACTGAAATGGACGCTCTACAATCATTGGCTAAGAACTCAGCGGTTGTGATCAAACCAGCCGACAAGGGCGGTGCCATCGTGATTCAAGACATCAAGAAGTACGAATTGGAGATCCAACGCCAACTTACTGATGGAATTAGCTATCACAGACTACGTTCTGATCCCTCACAAGCAATAGCACGTGAGATCTTGGAAATCACGAAACTTGGACTGGACCTCGGTTTCCTATCAAAACTCGAATTTGATTATCTCAATCAACCTCACCCACGGTTAGCAACGATATACACTCTTCCCAAAATCCATAAGGATATGTCCAATCCACCTGGACGCCCGATTGTCTCGGGTGTGGTTCCATACTAGAACCACTAGGTAGATATATTGATTTTTTTCTCAAACCCTTGGCAGAGGCGACCAGAACATATCTAAGGGATACTTTACAAACGATAAACCTAGTTGAAACCTTACCCTTTGACCCTGTGGAACAATTACTGGTTACATGTGATGTAGTATCCTTATATACTAGCATCCCACAGGAGGAAGCTCTAACAGTAATTATGAGATACTTGGAATCCAGACCAGCACCCATGCGAGTACCATCTGAATTCATTATATCCCTACTTCGGATTGCAATGACTAAGAACTTTTTCACCTTCAAGAATGAATTCTTTCTACAAACTCAGGGGGTGGCAATGGGGGCTCCCTTTGCCCCGGATGTAGCCATTCTTTATATGGCAGCCTTCGAGGATAATACCATACTGAACACCAACAATCCTTTCAACAACCATCTCCACGTTTGGGTTCGTTATATAGACGACATTTTAATAATCTGGAAAGGAGACTCTGCCACACTTAATGAATTTCATCACTGGCTGAATCAACAATCACAGCATCTACAGTTCACCATTCAATCTGATAACCAGAGTATTAATTTCTTGGACATTACTATTTACCAACACCAGGGGCAACTTCTGACCACATTGTACAGAAAACCATCTGAGAGGAACTCCCTTCTGCAATACAACAGTCACCATCCTCGGGCTCTTCGAGACAATCTCCCATTTGGCCAGTTTTTACGTGTCCGTAGAAATTGCTCCACGAAAGAACATTACTTCCAACAGTCTGAAGATCTTGCTGACCGTTTAAAAGCCCGTGGCTACCCTAAAAGACTCGTGACCAAAGCACGAAAAAGAGCATGGTTCTACCCACGTGAGGAGCTCTTAAAGACAAAGGATCCCAATAACACACAGGAAGACCGTATTGTATGTGTGACGACCTTCTCAACCAAGAGCAATCTAATCAAAAAGATCGTCAACCATCACTGGCAATTGGTTGCGGATGACATCAATCATCCTGACACCCCATTACATGCCTTCAAGAAATCGAAGAGTGTAAAGGATTATGTGGTACGTTCGCTCTTGACAACGAGGGAGGAGCCGACCATCAGATCCCTTTGGAATCTGGAACCAGCTACTGGCCACTTCAAATGCGGTCAGTGCAAAGCCTGTGATAGTTGCATACAGACAAAAGAATTCGTGCACAACTCGAAGAAAATCCGATTGAAGACTCTAACCAATTGCAACACATCAACTGTGATCTATGCGATTGTTTGCCCCTGTAATTTGATCTATATTGGGCAAACCCAACAGAAAATCAAACAGCGGGTCCTACAACATATGAGCCGCATTAGATGTGAAGTGTTGGGTGCACCACTAGTTGAACACTTTAGATCAGCTCAACACCCACCTGAGAGTCTCAACTGGACCGTGATTGAGAAAATCAATCTTGGTCCCAGGGGGGGAAACATTTTCAACATACTGAATATCAGGGAATTGAAGTGGATGTTCTACTTTGATTCCATCCAATCAGGGTTGAACGAACATGATAGTTCATTCTCACAACTTGCCACCTCACTCTAATTAGCATCACTAACTTCTATATCATGTTTAGTGACCCTTTAGCATAATCATCAATGGTGAGATTATTTACTGACCCTATAATATACGCATCCATTGTATTATGTTTCCTCTTTCTAATATATGACTCTAGTTCGATACACATAAAAAATGTAACTGCCTATACCGTCGTGTGACAGGTACGCGGTATGATGTTGAAGAATAGAATGACTCCCATTGACATAGTTGGGAGCGCACTTATAGGTCTTTGACAACTTTTTACGTAACATGTTTTTATATTGATTATCAAATATTGACACAAACTGCCTTACCATCATGTGATAGGTACACAGTATGGTGTCGATACAAACATCATAATACGTGATTGTTGATTTACCACCCGACTTGCTGCTCGCTGAATGTTTTTCACGTAAATATTTTGCAATGCTAATATGAATGTACTACCAATGTTACTTCCCAAGTATGACTCAATTGGTCATTATCGAACATACCGGGTAGTCACCTCTACTGTTTTATATGCTGATTTACCACCCGACTTGCTGCTCGCTAAATGTTTTTCACGTAAATATTTTGTAATGATAACATGAATGTACTACCAATGTTACTTCCTAAGTATGACTCAATTGGTCATTATCGAGCATACCGGGTAGTCACCTCTACTGTTTTATATGCCCTTCTAATCACTACGAACTTTATTTAACTTACTCTCTATGGGTCCAGACATTAATAATATCTTTGATAATGTTGCTGCCCCTTAACAAACATTCCCAGTTTTTTAATCAGTATCCTCTAACTGGTCACATCGTAGTATTTCGTGTTCCCTGACGATAGCTTTCCGGTTACCTAGGTAACGGATCAACCCCACGAGTCTGTCTTCCAGGTCTACCACACGTGACCTTGGTTGCCATGACTTCTAGAATACCAGGAAGTTCCTCGACCGCCTCGAGGATCCCAGAGTAAGACGCCGAGCATTTTGCCGACTGGTAAGCGCGCTGACCCTAATGTCCGTAACTTTGTGAGGTGAAATCCACCGCCTCATAATGAATAACGGTAATGACGCAATGGTTTGTTTGTTTACCCCATAGACACTTCACCTGATATATTCAGCGTTTCTTTACCATTTCGAGCGGACTTCAAACCCATTCGGTAAGTCCCGCTTTCACCCAACTTTACATTCAAGCCCCGGCTCTTAGCGGCCTGTATCTAAATGATGTTCCCCCTCTTTGATAGATTGTTCGAGCGGACCCCCGTCCAGCTAATGGATCTAATACGGAAATCCGGACTTCACTTTATCAGTAGGTCCCTGATTATATCCTTACAAATTGCTGGATTTGATCATTATGGTACTATTCTAATGGTTATTCATATGATTCCTTCTTAAGGTAATTGAACTCGTGTCACCGACCTTCACTGGGATTAATTTCATCCCCATACTGATGTACTCAGGTACGTCCTTTTTGTCTACCCTACCCACTTAAACTAGATCGAGATTTGTCCATTATAATTAACTTACCCCTCCCCTTTTTAATAATAGGTTGGCTGCCCCAACCTTATTGCCCGTCCTGAAGAAGACCCACCCGCAAGGAACCTTATCTATCCTGCCTATTAGGGTCGAAACGTCGACACACGTCCCCCCGACAGCCCCGTTCAACCCACCATTCGTTTTCATGATGGACATGGGGGCATGTTTCTTTAAACTCTGTCATTGAGTAATCATTTGCTCTGTATATTGTTTAACATTGGTATTCCAATATTACTGGATAAATATCGTGTTTTTTATTGTCACAAAAGAACCCTCCTCACCTTACCTTCACTACATCACTTCCCCTCCTTCCCCCCGGGGCACCTATACCATCACAATTGTATATATTTCTTGAATACTCAACAATGCTCGTTTCCTATAATGTGAATAAAACATTATAGAGGTATTTTTGTTTATGAGATTTACTTGATTGTTTTTCTAATTAATTTGCTCTCCCTCACTGGGACCCCTCTATTCATAACGATAGCCACCCAGGTCCCAGCGACTTATTTTGGGTTAACCCTTGTCACATATAATGAAACTGAACTCAGACAAGACGGAGGTCCTCATCCTGGGCTCCTCACCCTCCGCCTGGGACGACTCCTGGTGGCCCCCTGCCCTGGGCAGCGCACCCAAACCGACAGACCACGCACGCAAACTGGGCTTCATCTTGGACTCCTCCCTCACCATGACCAGACAAGTCAACGCCGTCTCCTCATCATGCTTCAACATCCTGCGCATGCTACGGAAGATCTTCCGGTGGATCCCCACCGAGACCAGGAAGACGGTCACCCAGGCCCTCGTCACCAGCCGACTGGACTACGGCAACGCCCTCTACGCCGGAACCACCGCCAAGCTTCAGAAGAGACTCCAGCGGATCCAGAACGCCTCAGCCAGACTCATCCTCGACATCCCACGACACAGCCACATCTCCGGACATCTGAGAGACCTGCATTGGCTCCCCGTCAACAAAAGAATCACCTTCCGCCTCCTCACCCACGCACACAAAGCCCTACACGATCAAGGCCCCAGCTACCTCAACAACCGCATCAACTTCTACGCTCCCAAACGACACCTCCGATCAGCCAGCCACGCCCTCGCCGCCGTCCCCCGCATCCGAAGAATGACAACGGGAGGAAGGTCCTTCTCCTACCTGGCCGCCAAGACCTGGAACTCCCTACCGACCGACCTGCGCCTGACCCAAGACCACCTCTCCTTCAGGAAGAAGCTCAAGACCTGGCTATTCGAGCAGTAGCAGCACTCCCCCCCCCTAGCGCCTTGAGACCCTCCGGGTAAGTAGTGCGCTATATAAATGCCTGTGATTGATTGATTGATGCTTTTCCGGGTCAAGGCCAGGTTTTTTCAAGAGTGGAACAACCATTGCCTTCTTCCAGGCAGGCGGGACAGTACCACTAGTCAAAGAGAGATTCAGAACAGGATTAATTAACACATTCATAATATTGGCGTTACTGGCTAAAAAAGTCGCCGGACAAGGGTCCAAAGGAGTGCCTGATTTAATCCTGAGTAGGAGATCCAGAGACGCAGATTCCGAGAGAATTGGAAACTCCGATAAAATAGGACAGGAGTCAGAAAAAAGGGACGACGGGTTACCTACACATGCAACCTGGGTTTCATCCTGGACTCCACGCTCTGCATGACCCGGCAAGTCAACGCAGTCTCCTCCTCCTGCTTCAATACCCTCAGCATGCTCCAAAAGATCTACAGATGGATCCCCACTGAAACCAGAAGGACGGTCACCCAAGCACTTGTCAGCAGCAGGCTGGATTACGCCAACACCCTCTACGCAGAAAACACGGCCACACTCCAGAAGAGACCCCGATGCATACAAAACTCCTCCGCATGCCTCATCCTCGGACTCCCCCACCACAGCCACATCACCACCCACCTGAGACACCTGCACTGCCTCCCAGTTCACAAGAGGATCACCTTAAAGCTTCTCACCCACGCCCACAAAGCACTCCACAACTCTGGACCAATGTACCTTAACGAACGGCTATCTTTCTACACACCGAACCGCCAGCTTCGCTCTGCCGCCCTTGCCCTCGCCACCGTCCCACGCATCCGTCTTACGACAACCAGTGGCAGATCATTCTCCCACCTCGCCACCAAGACATGGAACACCCTCCCTGCCCACCTATGGCAGATCCAAGATCTGCTGACCTTCAGGAGACTCCTCAAGACCTGGCTGTTTGACCAGTAGCTGCTCCCCCCACCCCCTTAGAGCCTAGACCCTCACGGGTGAGTAGCGCGATCTATAAATGTATTGATTGATTGATTGAGGCTCCCTCCCACACATATATAGCCCCCTGGGGTCGTTTCAAAGGTGCCAAGCTGCAGCAATTGGTGTTCCAGGTCTGCCTTTTTCAAATTCATCCAATGACCGGCTCCGCAGTGGCGGAGCACGCCTACCGTGATTTTCTAAATTGCATCATGCTACCGCGATTAAGGTTCCATTGGCTGTAAGGGCATGGCTCCGCAGTGGTGGAGCACACCTACCGCGATTTTCAAAAATGAAATAATGCTACCACAATTACGGTTTCCATTGGCTGTAAGGGCATGCTTCATGGCGGTGACACACCGCAGGGGCCAGGCGGGTGCTACCGCAGTGGTGCATCTTTCAATTGAATCCAATGAACGGCTCCTTGGTGGCGGAGCACACCTACCGCGATTTTCAAAAATTAAATCATGCTACCGCGGTTAAAGTTCCCATTGGCTATAAGCGCATGCTCCATGACGGTGACACACCACAGGGGCCAGGCGGGCACTACCGCGATGGTGCATCTTTCAATTGCATCCAATGACCGGCTCCGCGGTGGGGGAGCACGCCTATCGTGATTTAATAAAATTAAATCATGCTACCGCGATTAAGGTTCCCATTGGCTGTAAGGGCATGCTCCATGGCGGTGACACACCGCAGGGGCCAGGCAGGCGCTACTCCGATGGTGCATCTTTCAATTGCATCCAATGACCGACTCCGCGGTGGCAGAGCACACCTACCGCGATTTTCAAAAATTAAATCTTGCTACCGCGATTAAGATTCCCATTGGCTGTAAGGGCATGCTTCATGGCGGTGACACACCGCTGGGGCCAGGCGGTAGCTACAGCGATTTGGGTGGCGGAGCATGCCAACCGCCATTTGGGCATGTCTCTATGGCTATCGCTACCGCACTTGTGTATTGGGGATTGTTGGTGACACACCGCTGGGGCCAGGCGGTAGCTACAGCGATTTGGGTGGCGGAGCATGCCAACCGCCATTTGGGCATGTCTCTATGACTATCACTACCGCACTTGTGTATTGGGGATTGTTGGTGACACAACGCTGGGGCCAGGCGGTAGTGTTGGGGTTCAGGGGGGGCCGGTGCCTTCTGTCTAGTTCCCCGTTCATTGGTTTTAGCTTTAGGTGCCAAGTGCATGTGCAATTTATGGACGCTCCCTAGGGCTCGCTTTAAAAGGGCCTGTCTACAGGAAACAGGTGCTTGGTTTCTTGAATGGTCCCTTGCCGTGTATTTCCTGTTCCTGTTGTTCCACCTTGTTCCCTTTCCATTGAGCTTGATTCTAGCGGTTCTTTTAAGGGCTGGATTTTGATTCCCCTTTTTTCCCTGTTCTCCTGTTTCTTACCTTTGGGCACTACTGAACCCTTATTGGGGACCTGTTTTTGATCTTTCTGTGATGTTTAGGGATTCGCAGCTGCGTTTCCTATTGAGTTCTGGCGTCCCGTAATTTACCCTTTTTGTACTCAAACCATCTTGTTGTGTGTCTTTTGGGTGGTTTCACGAAGGAGCTGAACAACAGCCGTTTTTTGCGCTACCTTCGTGTTCTTTTAAAGCCCAGGGGTTTTTTGGGTGTCTTTCCAATTCCCTTGACGCCTTTTTTCCCCTGTCCCTTTTTTGTCTTTTCATTGTGAATTCCACCCCCTTTGACATTCTCAGTGTTTCCCGAGGGGGCGTGGTTGGTCTGGGGTTACACAAGAAAGAACCAATACAATTGCAGAGGAAGAATTCCTGTTTCGTATCAAGCCACTCCCGTTTGTTAACTGGGGTATGCAGGGAGGTCGGTGGTTCGTGTGTGTACTTGGCACTGGTATTATTAGTGGGGTGTGTCTAACCTTGTCTCCCTTTTTCTTTTATAGCGGTCTCGTCTGAGTCAAGCAGTTAGCTGCCGAGAAGCCGGAAGTGACGAGCTGTGTTCCCCAAGACCTTGGGTTCCCTTGTTTTGTTTACCCACCTTCTCCCGGTGTCGTGTTCTCCACCACCCGGTTTATCCGTGGGTGTTGGGGGTCACGGCGAGGGTAGGGGATTGGGACGTTCTTCACTCCTGCGGTGTTTGGCTGGTCGGCATCGGAACAGGTAGCTACCGCGATTTGGGTGGCGGAGCATGCCAACCGCCATTTGGCACTACATAGATATGTATCACTACCACACTTGTGTATTGGGGATTGTTGGTGACACACCACTAGGGCCAGGCGGTAGTTACAGCGATTTGGGTGCCATACAATCACAATGGCCATCTGGTAAACATCAACAGTGCACAGTGGCCACATGGTTAACGGCACATCATTGTGCACACAATGCCAATGTTCCATTTACTCCACTGGTGACTACACATGCCATGTTTGTGCATGTGATTATGTAGATTGGCATGTACTCCCTCACATGTCACTTGTGATACTGATGGGCCTGTACACAGGGCAGTGTTGTTATGGACTCTACAATGTGTACACATGTCAATGTGTTGAGGTGCAGTGACAATCACAGCAATGTTTGTTTCAATGAATGATGTTCTTATTTTGCATGTCCTCTTATGTTTGACCATGCACACAATCGTCATTTATACTCAGACTGTTGTCATTGTGTTGTTGATGTGTGCCAGGCTCAAATGACACCTGAAGGTGTGTCAGGTACAGCAGCTAGGTATGAGACAGTGGGGTTGCTTTGTTACACCTATGCTGGATGCTATACTCCCAGGCGTGCCCATGTTCAATTTGGCTATATCCCTATGTGCATTCACATTGACCGAGGTGGTGTTTGAGGTACTTGCTTTGTGTAAGTTGACAAGTGTGCCATTTGTGTAGCTGAAGGTGTCCCTACATGTAAGCTGGTCTGTAACTCAATTTTGATGACAGTCATTGTTGGCATTCTGTCATCCAGAGCGTGAGATGCTGTGCCCCTCTCATGATGTATTGCATTGACATGTGTCCACTTTCATCTCATTTAGGAGGAGACCAAATCTGCTTCATCACTTGACAGTGCTGGCAGAAATGGAGGATGAGGTGATCATCCAGAAATGCCGTCTGGATAAAGCCACCCTACAAACCCTTTGTGAGATGTTGGAGCCCCACCTGCAGCCCCACCTGCAGCCCCGCAAAACATATCCAACAGCTTTTACTCAAACGTATAAGGTGATGGAGGCCCTGCATTTTTTTGCCACTGGATCATTCCAGCACACAGTGTCCAGTGCAGGTGGGATGTCACAACCTATGTTTAGCAAGGTGCTGCGTGATGTACTGTCCGGCATGATGATCTACAACGACAAATATATCCATTTCCCCAGGGGGCCTGAATTGGCAGCTGTGAAGGAAGATTTCTATCTCTTCAGACACATCCCCTCATGTTGTAGGTGCCATTGATTGCACCCTTGTTGACCTTGTGCCCCCACAGGCATGTGAGCACATCTACAGGAATCGTAAACATTACCCCTCCATAAATGTGCAAGTGGTGTGCCAGGCAGATATGATCATCTTACACGTGTGTGCCAAATTCCCCGGCTCAGCCCATGACTCGTACACTCTGCGTAACAGAATTGCACCCCAGCTGATGGCTAATCTGCTTCCCGAGCGTGCATGGATTGTGGGGAAGTATGCCTAGTCATATGGCATGCTGTGTGTGTGACCTGCTGTCCTCTGCCTCAGCGACATTGCAATGTTTATTTGTGTTTGTCACACCTAGGTGACTCTGCATATCCCAAAGGTCCTTGGTTGCTGAGCCCACGGCGTAATCCCATGACACCAGCTGACGTCCGCTACAATGATGCCCATCGGAGGACACGTTGTGTGGTGGAGCGTACTTTTGGTCTGCTGAAGTCACGTTTTCGCTGCCTGGACAAGAGCGGAGGTGCACTCATGTACTCACCCAGGAAGGTGTGTTAGATTGTAGTGGCATGCTGCATGCTCCACCACCCAGCCATTCACAAGGAAATTCCCCTGATCCTGGATGATGATGAGGAGCCAAGGCCCCCGCATGCAAACCAACCCGTGTGTTGTAATCTTCCTCTCCTTTCCTTCCCCCCCTTTGGTACATTGCCCACCCCCCTTTCCTTCCTCCCCCTTGGAATGTTCCATCAGAGTTTGCTTTAGAATGTTGGCTAGCCTGGAGTTATGGAGATTGGATGACAGAATAAACACGTTTGTACTCACCTCTGCCTCAGAGTACCTCTTTATAACACTGGAGGCGAATCGGCGCCGGGGGCCAGCTTGTCATCTCCCGTTTAGTTACTCTCTCCATCCTGCACTTCTACATGCTGATCCTGCAGTTCTGAATTGCTTAATCCTCAGAAGTACCTCTGGAGATTCTGTGAAGAAGATTGGGTTTACAACGGAGTACTCGTTCCTAACAAGTATATTACAAGCATCTGTCCTTGGGAATTTCATCACATACCAGGTGTTCTTGGAGGTCACGTTGAAAGCCTACATTAAAATTGACGCTGTCTTGCAGCGCCCCAACATCATCCATCTTCCCGTCCTTGTGACACTTTTATTGGGCATAAAGTTTGACTTCGCTAACCGGGTTTTCTCCGAGGTCACATGGTCGCCTGCAGTAAGCCTCCTCTGCTGACTTGCTCTCCAAAGTCCTTGGCTCTTCAAATTCCCTGCAAGACTTTCTCAGTGTGACCGGGATGAGTTGTGCCTTTCTCTGCATGGCACTGTCCTGCAGGCCCAGGTGCGCAGTGTTATATCGAAACTTTCCCAGCTTTACTGGCGAGGCCGCTGGGGATTTCGCTGGTGGTCGCTTCGATGCTCAGAGCCATCAGCTATTGTGGCAGTCCCTCGTCAGCCTCCAGTTTCCGGAGTCTGCCTCTTCATCTTGGAGTTGTGTGTGGGTCCTGCTGCATCCCTCGGAGTCTCGGAGGCAAGTCGGCACAGCTCCTCATCGTGCTACCAGTTTTTCCAGTCATGGCGTCGAATTCCCTGCAAATCTGTTTACTAACATGGCTTTCCCCACGCAAAGAAAGTGTGCCTGCCGGTTTCAACTTTAATGGTATCTGTGTGCCTGTGCATCTTGAAGATAAGGAAAATATTCCTCTCAGACAGAGGCACTTTTGCCTCTTTATCAAAGATCCTCACCACGCCTGCGCTCTTTGAGGTAAAGTGTCTGTTTTCTAAAGGCGTGAGATTCGCCACTCGCCAGCTGAGAGAATTATCCTCTCAGACCTAGGCACTTTCGTCTTCAGCAGAATTCTTCACCATGCCTGCCCTCATTGAGGTAAAGTGTCCGTTCCCTCAAGGGCGAGATTCATCACGGTCAGCAGAGAGCTTGAGGTACTGTACATCCTTGCCCTACCCTAGTACTGCCTATGTACACATTCCTCCTGGGTCAGAGCACGGTGTGTGCACCCGTACACGGTGACACGCACACCACTATTCCTTTTTGGCATTTATGTGTGCATCCATACGGTGACACGCACACCTTCATTCACTGAAGTATTGTACATTCTTCATTAGTACTGCATTATTCATTCCTCCTGGTTCTATGCACAGTGTGTGCACCTGCTCACGGTGACACGCACACCATTATTCCATTGGCATTGTGTGGGCGCCCTTACTTGGTGACATGCACACCTTTACTACTGAAGTACTGTACATCATCACCTTCCTACGGTATTTGTGATCATTCCTTCTGGGTCTATACTACGTGTGTTCACCCATGCAAGATGACACGCACACCATCATTAAATTTTCAACTGGTATGCACCTTACACACCTCTTGATCAGTCAGGTTCCTTTCCTTCTACTCTCATCTCCTTTAACTTGGCCCTATTGCATCACACCTTTGCTTACCCTCAGCTGTGTGTGTACACTCTTTGTGGGTCAAACCTTCCTGACCTTACACCCCGCATTTCTCCTCCCCTCTTCTTATGTGATACTCATTCCTTGATTATCTCCATTCTTACGTACCCCCTCCCCTGTCACACAAAATTGCACTTTTCTGTATTTCGCCTCCTTCCAGCATTCTAGTGATCCTACGTCCCTGGTGCAAATACCTTCCAGATTTTGAATACATAACTTGGCTTTTCGTAAGCTGTTTTGAACCTCTTACTGGATGTACTGCCTTATGAGCCTAGTTTTTTCCGTGCATGCTTTGTTTAACTAGACTGTCTAATAAGTGGGACTGCTACACATGTTACTTATAAAGGTGATCGTCATATAGCAGTTCCTGCGACCTATGGTCTTTGACTTGCGTACCTGCTGCACACCGCTCCACCAGTTGTCAGCTTTGTGTTGTTTCCCTGGTTTTCCTGTGATTTATGTAATTACCTCTTGCAGAATACCTGGGTTAGCATTCCCCACCCCACAATGGCTGCACCAGCTATGAGTCAACCTCCCTCTTTTCTAATTGAAATTGGGGAACCGGAAATTCACTGGAAGGAATGAATTAATTTGTTTGCCTCATACCTTATTGCCATAGGTGGCAAAAGGTATTCTGCTATTCGCAAACAACATATCCTGTTACATAACCTAGGCATTCAAGGTAGAAAGATATATGATACCTTACCTGAACGAGAGCCAGAAGTGGGTGAGGAGGATATAGATGAGTTTAGAGTTACCCTTTTAAAATTGGAGACACATTTTGGTGACAGAGTAAACGTAGTTTTGGAGCGGCATAAATTCTTTACACATATCCAAGGCAAACAGGAATCTGTCATCAACTACATACTGGCACTCAGAGGCCTAACCAAGCTATGTGATTTTGGTGAACACACTGATTCCCTTGTCAGGGACCAACTAGTCAGGTGCACAAATAATAGTTGCATACAAGAAAAGATCCTGGCAAAAAACCCAACCTCAAAAGAGGCTGTTAGTATAGCAGTATCTATAGAACACACTGCTAAGTGTATCAAAGAAATGAAGCCTCCCAATGAGCGTGTTGCCAATGTAAGCAATACCAGTGGTGCACAAGATAATTGCAGTGCTAACGAAGTATTTAAGGTTAGACCTGGAGAAGTCAAGGTTAACAAATCAGTCCGCGAAACGGAAGTGTTAAAATGCTATAGATGTGGCAGCAGCAATCATCTTGCTAACTATGTACATTGAAGTGCCCTCAATGTCACATGTATAAAATGCAACAAGAAGGGGCACCTGGCTAGAGTTTGCAAAAATTGTGAGAACAGTCAAGTGAAAGTGGTTTACAGTGAAGGGGACTTGTCCACTAAGTACGTATTCCAAGTAAAATCTATTGACTGTCATGCATCTCTAAATCCTTCAGGATACTCCAAAGATCCCAGATCTATTGAATATCCCAAATGTACCATTCTTTTGAATAGCAAGCCCCTAGATGTGTTTGCTGATTCATGTACCCCGGTTAACTTAATTAATATAGATGTCATAAATTACCTATTTGATCTCTCTAGTCTCAATATGCTGGAACCTGACATTTTAGCAGTAGGATATGCAAAAGAAAACATTCCATTAGTGGGGATGGTGGCGATGCCTATTAAATTCAAAGGGAGAACTACATGTGGCAAAGTGTACATGGTAAGCAAAGGTTCCAATCTGTTGGGTTGGCATCATCAAAGGGTGTTGGGGATCGTGTTCGATCCAAATAATAAAGAACAAGTCCTCCTTGCTGAGCAGGAGGAGGGAACCAGCAGGAATTTTAATATATATCCTGAATTGTCCTCTGAAAAAGGCCACAATGTAGATAGTACTGACTGCAGCGTACCACCCGTGGGGTGAATATCATTACAAACCAATTTTCTAGAGCACATGTAGAAGAGGGAATGCCAGGAGTGTTACATGCTTTGACAGAAACTGAATGTGTTAAATGTTTGCCCATACAGAAAATTTGTTCCATGTCCTGAAATCCAACAGCAGTTCCAAGTGTACCATAGACTAAGCGGGCATTGGAAATAATCGCCCCACGGTTCAATTGGGAGTCCAGAAGAGATTTTTGATTGTACTCTTGGACTACACTTCCCATTGGATCAAATACAATTTTGTGTCATGCATCTTGACTAGAACTCTCATGGACTTCTTAAGAGACTCAATCACATGTGAAGGAGTACCCGCTTCTATAGTCACAAACAATGGTATCAAATTCTCTTCAATTGAAATGAAGGAATTCCTAAATGAGCTGGGCATTAAGCATGAGAAAACCACCTTACATTGCCACAGGGACAATGACCTCGTTCAAAAGTCAATTCTCTTGATCCACAGTCTCACATAACTAGCTCTTGTCAACAATCTGGATGTGGATAAAACCTTAAGAGAAGGCATTTGGGCATATCACACCTCTTCCAACTTGGTAACAGGAGTAACCCCTTCTGCTTCCATCAGGGGAAGAGATCCGATTGCCAAAACAATTATCCCCTAACTTAACTATACACGAGTTGTCAGCGGAAATGTAACCCCTGTTGTGATTCTAACCACTCATTGTATGGCGTAGTTGCGTGCAACCCACACCACTAAGCCACATGTTGATTACACATTTACACCTCCCCACTTTCTGGATGACATTGGTAATGCTAGCCCTTATGCAGGCATAAGGACCAGCTGTTTATGCACTCTTAGGTCCTTTTCTGCATTTGTTCAGGCTCCCTATGTAAACCAATTTCTCCCTGTGTCGTAGGGAGATGTGTTGGATTCTTCCTCTCCTTTCCTTCCCCCCCCTTTGGTACATTCCCCACCCCCCTTTCCTTCCTCCCCCTTGGAACATTCTATCAGAGTTTGCTTTAGAATGTTGGCTAGCCTGGAGTTACGGAGAGTGGATGACAGAATAAAGACGTTCGTACTCACCTCTGCCTCAGAGTACCTCTTTATAACACAGTGTCAAGTGATGAGGACAGTGGAGACGAGGAAGGTGTTGACCTGCATCAACAGCTCATCACCTGCTACTTCACTTGAAGGTGGGTGACAATGTACTACGTACCCACTGTCTGATGATGTTGCTGTTGTTGTGAAGGTGTATGTGAGATTTGTGACAGCAGCCAGTTGCAGACTCAGTGGTGGCTGACAATGTTTCTTGGCCAGTTCATTTCGGAACATCTACAGGATGTGTATGTTGACACTTGTTGCCCATTGTGATGTGTGCATGTGGGATTCTATTGTTGTGAAGTGTTGTGTGATGTCTGTGATGCCACACCCAGACTAGTGAATGTTGTTCTGTTGTGTTTTCCTAGGTGCCTTCAACCTCTCCTTTCCTACATACACTCCAGACTCCTGGTACATTGTAATCATGGTGAAGACTATACATCCTGGAATAAAGACGGAGCAGGTACAAAAACATGTGTGTAAGGAGTTGTTTATTTACAAAGGTGACATGTGAGGGGGGTACATTTACAGTGAGGTAATTGCTGAAGTTGACATTCATGGTAAATGGGATAATCGAGTAGTCACCACATAGATGTGGTAACCCAGTCCAACAGACAGATGCCATTCACAAGGCAGTGTGGGGAAGGACAGTCCAAAAAGTCAATGCAGTGGGGAAGAGGATTGCCATCATGGCTGACTCTGTGACTGGCATTTGGCAGGTGCTTTGCCAACAGATACTCTCAGGATTTTCTTAGTCGGCCCATTCGCCACATGGCAGGGGGGGGGGGGGGGGCTCTGCTGGGGGCTAGTGGGGTCTGAGGACTCACCTCTCTCTGTTGCCGCAGGGCAGGATGGTGGACTGTCATCCTGTGGACCACCAGTGGGAGGGGGAGGTATTGCTTGTGGCGCAGGCCTGTCCCTCAGTACCGCCACTAGCTGGCCCAAGAGGTCCACAATTTGTCCCATGCGGGTGTCCATGGTTCTCATCAGCAGGAGGAGGTCACTGGAATCTTGTTCTGTCCGGCCCGTTTGTCCCTGGGCCCGTTCATATGCCCCAAGGCTCTGTGTATGTGCTCCAGGGATTCGGTCTCAAGCTCCGGTCGTCTATGGGTGACCCTACCCCTCCCACCTGCCCTGCTGCCACAGTCCTGTTACCACTCCACTGTAGGCACCCGCATCCTCTCTCTGCCCTCCTCAGTCGGTGGTGTGGGGTGGTCATCCTGTGGGGCAGGGAGAGTGTTGCAAGCAGCTCTGGTGGTGGTGGTGGTGGTGGTGGTGGAGGACGCACCGGTCGTAATAGCAGGGGTTTGCATGGAGGTTGTTGTAGCAGCAGATGTGGCGGGTGGGACGATGGGGTCCTGGGACCTGTCGCGCCCTGGAATACCAGATGGGCCGGCTTCGGGCTCCTCGTCGAACGAATCCTGGGAATTAACATCGAGAGTCGATGTTCCGGAGGGGGAGACTGGCTCTGCAGGTTGCTGGTGTTGTCCTCTGCAGTCAGTTCTTGGTCACCTGTGGGTCAGATGGGAAATGGTCATTGTGGTGCACCCCGCAAGTTTTGTGTTAGCTGTGTGCCATTCACTGTTTGTACACTATACAGTTGACTGATCATCACATTGTTTTCTATGTTCACTACTGCGCCTCCTGCCATGTTGCAGTAGTACATTCATTTTACTTGTCCATGGTGTGAGGTGTCAATACATACCATACGCCACATGCATAAATTGTGATTACAGGGACATGTTGACATCTAGGGACTAGTGCAACATATAATTTCAGTGAGGACTCCTTGTTGATTTGTATGACCTGGCAGACGTCACATTTGGGCATGGACTGTCCATTGTCATCTCCTGCATACCTTTGTCTTGCCATGTGCATATCTGGATTTGTACCACCAACCATGCTTTGGCTTTCTTATTTTTCATATGGTCCTTGTTGCTCTGGCCCCATGGTACTACACATGTCAATCAGTGCTGTGCCTGATTGTGCACAGACTTTCTTCTACATGGGTATTGGTGTGTCACACTTTGGTTGTTGTGACAGTTTCCTGTGCTTAGCTGTGTGCACACTGCACGTGGCAATACGTTTGGTGTGTATATTTGTGCAATGAGAGGGCTGGTGTTGTCATATTGCACCATGTTTTGGTGACAAATGGCTAGGTGCATCTGCTGGCTACTTACCTGTTATGTTTATGCATTTGGCTTTGATATGTGACACATCTGTGTGTGCGTGGTGGAGGCTTACATCCTGCTCAGTGGTGGCACAAAACAGAATAATATGTCTACCTACCTCTTATTATGTTTGTGGTGATCCATTAGATGCCACATGCATCTGGATGGTATAGAGAGCTCCATTGTGCTGTACTGGGGACAGGGGTGCATGGTGGCAATAGTGGTACAGGCCTCCTGCCCTCCAACAGCCCTCCCAGGGAAGATGGCTACCTACCTCTTAAGTGAGGTTGAGCCATATCTTGCTAGCTACGTTTGGGGTGAATGGGAGGGAGTGAATGATGGATCTGTGAGACATGTTTTGTGAGTGTATTGGGCAGATGAATGGAACTAGTCCTAGGTGGTATAGCTTTGTAGTTGTGCAAGATAGTACATGGTAGTGTGGTGGTAGTCATTTGTTTGTACTTACCAGCCTCCACCCCCCCGGGTACTCCTGCGAGACTCTCTGGATGCAGTACGGGAAGCTCCCTTCCTCCCATGGAGTGAATGGTTTTGGTGGAATGGGAGGGCCACCGCCAGTCCTGTCAGCCTGCTCACAGTTCTTGATCCCCCTCTCTTTGACAACCCTCTTCAAGTCATGCCCTGCTTCATGATTTCCTTTTTTGATCGGGGTGGTCCCTACTGCATTGACCTTCTCCTCTATCCTTGCCCACATTTGTGCTCTTGTGGCTAATGGTGTCTGTTGGACCAGGCTACCAAACAGTTGTGGTTCCACTCTGACTATCTCATCTACCATAACCTTCAACTCACCCTCTGCGAATTTGGGCATTTTATGTGTTGCCATGGTGTGTGGTGTGCAAAGTGGGTGTGGGTGCAGGGGTGTGAGTGGTGGGTGTGGTAGTGATTTGTATGGTGTGTGATGTGCAAGGGTTGTTATTGATGCAGGTGTGGAAGTGGTGGTGGTGCTGTGTGTGGTGTGGCTAGTGATGTTGTGTTCTTTGCCTCTCCTTTCAGCTGTGGTGTTGGGCCCTTCACTTCTGGAGTAATGCAAAGGATTCTGGTCAGGGAAGGGGCTGGTTTTATACTCAGCTATGTGGGTGTTTCCAGATGGGGGAGTGCTGTCAGGTGTGTTGTGTGGGTTGTCCTGGTATTTTTATTTGTCTTTTTGCTATGTGGTTGTGTCATTCGGGTGTGTTTTGTGTTTTTTGGGGGCATGGCTAGTTTGCTGTGTGCACTTTGAGGCCTTATGGTGGGGTTTTTCTGTCGACCCCCATATTTGTCACGGAGCGTCCACAGTGGTGGCTATGCTGCAGCTCTTCCACCGGCTCTCCCATTCATCACTGTTTGCGACCGCAGCGGTCGGAAACAGCGGAACGTACCGCGGGACCATCAGGGATATCCTAATTTCCCATTCGGTGTCTTTGCTATCCTTGTTGGCGAATCTGACCGCCACGGATGGGTTTTGGCCATCTCCGCCAGCTACAGGCGTTTTTTCATGGCCATGTTCAGCCGCGGTCGGTGTTTTTTAGCGATTGCTCCTATTTTGGCCGACATTTTTTCCCCGGTACCGGCGGGCGTTTTTTTTTGCTTCCATGGCGGTCGGGGTGATTTTCCTAACGACATTGTAATAGGCCCCTAGGTCTGGTGCACCTAGCCCCCTGGCAACATATGGAAGAGTCAGTGTGTCCCATCGAACCCCTGGTTGCTTTCCTGCCCAAGCAAGTTTAGTCAAGAGTTTTCGCAAATTGGCAAACACAGATTGTGACAACAGTATAGGAATGTTAACAAACAGAAATAAGAAGCAGGCAGGATCACCATCTTCATTAGAGAGATGCGCCGAATATGTGACGTTACAACGTGATCAGGTACATCGGTAGATTCCTTCGCAGTTATTACAACTCAAGTTGTTACAACGACTTGCGCTAGGGGTACTGGACTGAGGAATAGTATGATTTACTATTCCAACTCCAGCCTACGTAACAGTAGGAAAGGTGTTGGAATAGTAAATCATAGTATTTCTTAGTGTATAGCCATCCAGCGCAAGTCGTTTTGACGACTTGCGTTGTAATGACCGTGATTTAAATGTATTGTGGTGTAACAACTGCGTTGTAAAGGTCGTTCGCCAATGCGTCCTATCAGCGACAGGGGAAGCCTTATCCATCTGTTAATATCATCCTCTAGTCTTGAAATTGCCCTCCCATAGTTCACTGCAATCACCACAGATGGGTCAGTGTGATCTGTGCTCCTAAGTAATGAATCGGGCTTGAAATCCATTGCATAGAAAAGTCTATCTGAGTGGGGGTTGTCACCGGAGTTAGCGGGAAAATTACCGATTTCGTCCAGCTGATCTTAAGTCTGCATAGCCTCCTGAACTTTACCACCTCTGACAATACTGGGTTAAGATTGGTCTTGGGGTCCAGGACATACAACAAGATATCGTACGCATACGCTGAGATTATTAGTTGACATCCCGGGAACCGTAGCCCTCTGTGTTTGTGGTATTCCAGAGGTAACAAGCCAGTGTCTTAGCTACCAGTGCATAGAGGAGAGGGGACACCGGGCAATCCTAATCAGTCCCCCTTGAAATACCTATAGGGGCTGTGACCTCCTTGCCCAGTCGTACCCTAGCCATGGGCAGGGTGTAAAGCTTTGTTACTAATTGGATACAAATGTCCCCCACTCCAATTCTCCTCAATACTCCCCTAATGAATGCCAACACTACGGAATTAAATGCCTTTTCGGCATCTAAGGGGACTGCAAAGGCCTTCACTCATGGATCTATTCTTTGAATTGTTGCAATAATGGTTTGTAGATTTAAGGTTAAGTTACACCTGGGTACAAACCCAGCCTGCTCTGGTCGCACCACTAGTGGCACCAATGGGGCTAAGCAATTAGCCAATACTTAAGTGCATATCTTGGTGTCAACATTTAACAAGGAAAGGGGTCAGTAGGATGAGCAGGCTTCAGGTGGCTTCCCTGGTTTCAGTATCATAATTATCAGTGCCTCTCTCATAGAGGGGGGCATTGTTTCTGACTGTGCCATGTGTTTGAATAATGCCATTTGTTGAGGAACAAGTTGAAATAATGCCATTTGATGAGGAACAAGTTGGTCCTGAAAGGCCCTGTAGAACGTGAATGTAAACCTGTCTATGCCCGGAGCGCAGCCAGTACGCATAGACTTAATCACTGGTTTGACCTCACTCGGAGTGTTTGTTAGCCATGTCATCTGTATATGCTCCAGATAGTCCTGAATAGCATTGTCTTCAGGAGTGGACTGGGAGGTGTATAGTTGGGAATAGTGCCTATGGACTCTGTTCGCTATATCTTTTCGATCGTGTAGCGGGAGACCGTCCTCATCCAGTATCTCTGTGATGGTGTCCTCTTCACACCGAGGGTGCAACAAAGCTGCAAGGGTGCCTCTCGATCGTTCCCCTCGCTATAGACCATGACCGCAGCATATTTGCCAAGATGTTTGACTTCCCTGTCTGCTGTATCCTGAAATTCCTCAAGCGCAACTTTTATATCCCCCAATATATTAGCATCCCTTGCCTTTGGAAGGTTTGTACAAGCGCTAGAATATCCTTCTCCAAGTGTGTCAGTCAGTCCCTTTTTGACGGAGCACTCCAGCATGCTAAGAAACAACTATACTACGGATAAAAAGTTTGACGGCCTCCCAGAAAGTGGCAAAAATGTCTACAAAACCCATATTTTTTTCGAACTATACCTCTATCGCTGTTGCAATTTCTGCAGTGAATACATGTTCCATTAGTGAGTATGGGGGGAATCTCCAAAGAAACGCCGGGACCTGTTTGATGGGGCATTTTAAGTCCATTTGTACAGGAGCTGAATAAGTGCTAGGGTGCAGGGTGAACATCTCCACCTGCGCGGATAGCCTCTTAGACATGAACCAGTAGTCAATCCGCATGTGTATGTCGTCGGGGCAAAGTAGTCGAGTGAACCGAGTAACATTGGGGAAGCGCTACCTCCACACTTCCACCAGGTCTAAGCTCTCGATGAGATCTAGGATGGCTCCAGCTGCGGGCGAGCAGCAACAAAAAGGCCCCTTGGAACAATACCCGAGTGAATCTAGGAAACAATTAAAATCCCTACCTATTATTAGTGGGATATCCCTGTTGTGCAGCAAGACAGCACCAAGACTGTGATAGAAGTGCAGGTCATCATAATTGGGACAAACACATTGCCTATCTTTACTGATAACCCATCTTTCTGGCAGTGCACAATGACGTATCTACCGTTTGGATCTATCTCAGGTTTCAGGTTCAGGTTTTAAAGTCTTTATTTCGATTGATAAAAAAATCATAAAAGACAGTATTACAGCAATAATTAATGAGCAATAAATACACATACATAAAAGGAATTAAATAGTTGTAGACAATCCTGAAATCCTGAAACAACAATTTCCCCAAAGGGTAATACGAATACAGATAGATATCAAATAAATTCATTCTGTCCGGATTTAAGCTATTATTTTGCCCTGAGTATCCACGCCCAGCCCAAATATTTAGCAGTACAGACTGTGATGACTTCCAGTGTGTTAGTTTTTAGTACATGGATAGCCTCTGCTGATTTCCTTATGGGCAGGCTCTGAAAGAGAGGTTTTAACCATTTGACCCTTGGTTCTTGATATTTGGGGCAAGCGAACAGAAAATGGCCCTCGGTTTCCTTCTGGCCTGGGCACCATTTACATTGGTCCAAGGTGTTAGGGGACCAATTTTTCGTGAATGTATTCAACGGCAATGTGCCCACACGGAACTGGTGGAAAAGTTTCCTGTCTAAGGATTTGGTAATCGTATCCCAGTAATGTTCACGTGTGGGATCCAGCTTGAAACAGAGAAACCTGCCAGTAAGACTAGTAGAACTGGAGGCATTTATTCTCTTTAGGCGAAGCGTGGCCCAGTACAATTCTTTAAATGCCAGTTTAGTTGGAAAAACATTAGCTACTGGGGATAACCAAAGGTGCTCTAAGCCCATATCCGTCAAGATGGTTTTGACCGTTCGGAACCAGGGAATTTTTTCCGAACCACTAATTGCCCTTACTTCTACCACCCCATTTGCAAAGAGGGTAAGGTCAGGCGAGGTCCAAAGGCGCCTCCAAAAGGCAACCAGTCGAAATCTGGCCAACTCATTAATTGGACGGCATCCCAAGTCCAAGCAAAGGGGGATAGAGGGAGATGACTGCGGCAAGCCAACAAGGTTGCGGAGGAACTTGCACTGTATTTTAAACAGACCCGTCAAATCCTTGTGGCCCCACAGATCTGCACCATATAGAATTGCAGGGTTAATTTTTGCGTCGTAAATTTTAAGGGCTGGTGTGACTCGCTTTGTGATAGATTTCCTTTGCTCACTGAGTAAGCAGCCAGTAAGTCGAGCAAGTTTAAGATGTAGAGCATCAACTTGTGATTTCCATTTCAGGCGACTATCTAGCATAACCCCCAAGTATGTCATGTTCTCTACTTGGTCCAGTTTAGCTCCGCCCAAACTAACTGTACTCCGGACAGGGTGGTTCTTAGTTAGCACCATGAATTTGGTTTTCCCAACATTCACCTTAAGGTCGCTGATGACACAGAACTCCTCGAAGCGGTCCAAGGCCCGCTGCAATCCGCTGCGTGTTCTGGAGAGGAGTAGAGTGTCATCAGCAAAGATGAGCATCGGGAATCGCTGTCCAGCCAGCATGGGGGCGTCAGTTGGGGTCAATTCAAAGAATTTTACGACTTGATCAATGAACAACAGGAAAAGAGTAGGTGCCAAAACACAGCCCTGGCGGACGCCACGGGTGACTGGGAAGGGTTCTGTTACCTGACCCTGTCCACCCCATC
Source organism: Lissotriton vulgaris (assembly GCF_964263255.1). Lineage (NCBI taxonomy): Eukaryota > Metazoa > Chordata > Amphibia > Caudata > Salamandridae > Lissotriton > Lissotriton vulgaris. The sequence goes on along the minus strand of NC_141694.1, from coordinate 1,058,803,348 downwards.
TTACCCTAGCAAAATTGTCCTTATGCAATTTGATTATCAGATTAAGCAGTTCTGTTGGCATCCCTAAAGTCTTCAGTACTCCCCACATTTTCTCCCTCGGTACGAGATCGAAGGCGGACTTCAGATCGATGAACGCTGCGTAGATGGTACCACCGCCAAGCAGCACCACCTTCCAGTAGATCAGACAGAATCTGAACACCTGGTCGATGGTGCTGGTGCCCGATCTGAAGCCCGCCTGCATTGGGGATAAGATGTTCTCCAACTCAATCCATCCTTAGACCCTGCCCAAGACCATGCGAGCAATGAGTTTTTGGATAGAGTCAATAAGACTAATCTATCTCAGTTGTGTGTACTAGAGTTCCCGACTTTGGGCTGATTATGATGGCGGGCGGATCGCCGCTGCCGGCCCGGCGGTGGCAATCCGCCCCCCATCGTAACTTGACTTTCCCAATGCCAAATTCTAATGGCGGGGGTATCACAGCGGATGCTAAGTGTGTCTGCCGCTTTTCCGCCGGTCGGCAATCGTTCCAATTCCCGGCCGGGCGGACTTGGGCCACACTATGGTGGCGCCATCCATATTATGATTATTGCGGTGTAAGGCCTTCCCATGGCGGCGGCGATGCCGCCATGGAGAGGTTGGCAGGGTTTTGCTTAGGTGGCCCATTGCGGGCCCCTTTGCGGGTGGGCGGTGCACTCGGGGTTACCCATGGTACCCCCTCAATTTAAATGCAGAAGGTGGCAGGCACCGCGTGGTGCCTGCCACGTTGTGCATGGAAATGCACAACATACAAATTTGTCTTTGCAGCGAGTGCTGCTGTAAGCAGCACCCGCCGCAATGTTAAACTGCAGAATGGCGGGTGGCGGTCGCATCCTGATTCGTGGTGCGGGACCGACCCATGTCTGGCTGCGGGTCCAAAAACCTCTGGGATGGCGGGCGGACTCAGGTCCATCCTAATCAACCCCTTTGTGTTCACCCATGTTAAAATTCCTCTGGCGTGAGATGTAAAACCCTGTGTAGTGCTCTTGCCTTGAAATAGCTTCTGGGTCAGCATATTACTCTGAATTGGCAAGTGCATCTCCTGCAGTAGGGGGTTAAGAATTTCCTTGAAGCCCATGTTGTGTAAGAACAACAAAGCCGTTATCGAAAGGTGGTATCAAATTTTAGACAAATGCTCATTGGATCTCCTGCAGTAGGGCCACATCGATCTCGTGTTGCTTCCTATACGCGACTACCTTCCTGATTTTCCTGTAGTTATTCAACCCCCTTACATTCCATGTTAAGAAACGTACTGTACTATTCATGCTTAAAAAAACCTTGTACGCTACACGTTGTTCACTACTGTATCCACCTGTCGTGCTGCCTGCATTATACACATCCAAAACATTCAGTGCATTACATAGTTTCCAGGAATTCTGCTTGTCTAGCCTCCCATACACCCTCCACCCACGGTTTGCAATACTCAAATATACATAGTCGAAAACCACCCTATTCCTTCCACAAACTACACTCAAACCCAGGGCACAAAGTAGTGGTTTGACTAAATCAAAACTCTCCCTTTATGGCTCACACGGTGGGGCAGATGTCGCCTGACTCTGACTCTGTTCCCAGCTTATAATTGTCATGACTAGATTTGGCCGACATTTAATGAGTATCCTCGCCTACTTCACCATTAGGCAAAGCAAAAAACGGGTGCGTTGCATTCCATACCTTACACTATACCTTCCATAGTTTGGCAGGGGGTACATTGTATACTGAACCAGTAGTTATGGTAAGATCAGCGGAGTTATCAATCGTTTCTGCAGTCCTCAGCATAGCAAACTACCGCAGGCATGGATACCCAGCAAGCAGATATGTCCTACTACCATGCAGAACTGTGCCTTGGGGGCCCCAGTCTCTGCTGTGTCATTCTTTCGCCTACGAGGCCTTGTTGTCACTATCCGACCAAGGGCTATTCTTAGAGTAGTTGAGATTCCTGCGCTTAATAAACTGTATTACTTGAGAGGGATCTGCGAAGATGTGTGTTTTCCTATCCACTATAACACACAGATTGGTTGATATAGCATGTTGTAGTCCAATTGCAGCTCTCGAAGTTTCCTCTTGGCTGGCGCAAAGAGCCCTCTTGCTTCTTGCACCTGCTGCATAAAGTCTGGATAGAGGGACACCACAATTCCCTCGTAGTGTAGCTCTTTCAGCTCCCCAGCTTTGCGAAGCACGCTGTCTCGATCCCTGTAGTTTAGTAGTCTTGCTATAACTGGGCACGGCGGTGCACCCGGGGCCTGTCTGAGAGCCCGCGAACGTGTGCCTTTTCCTCCACGAAAATGGGTTATCCCAGCTGAGTAGTGAGTAGGCGCTCCACGAAGAGCTCCATATTGGGAATGTTTGCGGACTTTGCTACCCCTACTATACGGAGGTTATTTTGCCGAGAGCAGGCTTCCAAGTCCTCTGCCTTGGACTGGAATGTGTGCAGTTGCTTCTCGATGGAGTTGTGCGCTAGAGACGTTGAATTTAAGGTATCCTCAGCATCTGAGATGCGCTGTTCAACTGTGTATAGTCTTTTTGCATGCTTGTCCAGCCTTTCATACATCCTGTCCATACGAAAGATTAATGCCTCTATTTTACCATCTATTTTATTCAAGTTGTGCTGCATGGCTGCCAAAATTTGCTTGAGTTCTGGGTCCTGGGTTGCTTCACCGGTCTCCGATCCTGACTCGGAGGCATTTTTGTCCATCTGCGGCAAGCGATGCCGGATTGCTATGGATGAAACAATTCACCTTCGATCTCCTATTCAACCTAGTACGGGCCGGCTCCCTGCCCTCTGTGAAAGCTTGTTGCCCGTGGCAGGGCTGAGGCAGTAGTGAAATTGAAATTGGATCTGGCTCCCCCTGGTGGTGGTAGGTGTGCCAAAAGCAAGGCACCCACAATCAAGCTGGGAGGCGACTGCAATGATGTGCTTCGATGATAGGCCCAAGTACCAGCTGAGTGACTACCAGGTAGTCTTTGATCTGCCCTCCGGGAGCCAGTAACTTTGTGAAAGTGCTGTTAAGGGCGCCTTGCCACCAGCCTCCGGGGCAGCGGCAGCCGGGGGCAACTGGGGCGAGGGGATCGGGACTACTCTCGCCTAAGGTCTCTGCAGCATCGCAAGCTCCCGTGTCCAGTCGCGACTCCCCAGCGCCCGTTCCTAGGCCCCGTTCTGCCACTGTGGACAGACTCAGGTTGGGTGGTGAGGCATCTCATCAAAGCCAGGGATCCACAATGCCTTAATAAGCGATGCAAGGCCGAGCCCCCCAGAGGCCGCCTCCTCAGGTATGGGTAAGTTGTTGGCACCTCCTCTTACAGTGCCGCTCCGGCCTCCGAACGCCGACCGGCCACTCTCCACTGCTCACAGGTAATGGCACCGGGCACGCCGTGCATAGGCCCTCGATTAAGTCTGCAAGGATTTCAGTGTTCCCGGGCTCTGTGGGGCTCCGCAATGAGCTCCAGGGGCTCCTTTAGGTTGCACCTCCCAGGGTTCAAGCTGTGTGACGAGTATGTGGAGTATTAGTTAGGATTCTGCAGGATAGTTGGCCGGTTGCAGCGGAGAAACTCTATCTTGCGTCCATCTTAGAGACAGGCAATATACTCTTTATGGCAGTACTGCATGTACAATATCCAAGAATTGACTTACACACTCTAGAGATACAGGGTTCATGCACCTGTACCCTCACCACTGGTATGGTGCACCCTGCTAGAGGGGTGACATATCTATGCCAGGGCAGTGGTTTGTAGGCATGGCACATAGAGATGGGTGCCATATTGATTTTTCACTTTGTTCTGCACCAAAACACGCAGCCTACAAGGGCAGTGTGTGTGTGTAAATCTACAGGGCCTCTAAGGGTGGCAAAATAAGTACCTCAGCCCTTAAAGACCTTCCGTGGTCACAGTGCGCTTGGTACCTCTGGTACCTTTTACACAGGACTGGCATGTGGACAGAGAGTAGCCAATTGGGTGTTGTATCAGTACAGTTTAGGGAAAGAACATTGGCCCTAGGTACCTGGTTGGCAGGAACCCAGGGCACACTTAGTCAAAGTACATTAATATTAGGCAAAAAGTGGGGGGCAACCATAAAAAGGGGCACTTTCCTACATGTGACCATTCTGGTTGTTGCATTGAGAGTGGTTCTATGGGGTGTAAGGTAGAATTTGACAGTTCCTGAGAGGGTGACATTCCCCGTGTCTGATTTAGACAGCACCAGTGCTTATGTGGGAGATTTGAGATCACTCTGCGGTAGTCAGGAATGGATTTTGTTCAGAGGTTTCAGGTTGTTGAAGGCACTGTTCGCACTATTCCTTACATGTTCTTTCACAAAGGCATGCCATATTTTCATTCCTTCCCCATCACCATGAATGAATGTAAAAGGGCAGACTGGTGAAGAAAAACTGTGTGTTTTTCTTCTTCAGAGGAGTGGCTGTTCCATTCCAGGTGTATGAGTGATTCAGTCGAAGAGGCAGGACCTTCAGGGTATGAAGTCAATCAGACGTCATAAGCAGGTGTGATTGGGAACCTTAGTCTTATCCAGGTAATCTCACAGTTGGAGTAGATGGGTGAACTGTGCCAGGTTTCTACTAGAGGTTATGATGCAAAGGCGCCTTATGATGGGAGATCGTCCTCTGGGTATGAGTGCAGAAATAATTTAGGAGAGGCTACTCCCCTCTAATTGTATGAGTGGTTTGTTACCACCCTACATTATGGATAATCCAACAATAATGATAGGTTAGATGAGCGATAGTCATACCCACAAGGGGACGCCAGCACACGAAATGCTGATAAAGGTTTGTATGCATACTTGACTGTGGGTGAAAGAATGGCACAAACTCACCAAGAAAGACCCCAGGTTGTAATTCCTGAAAACGTTTTGTTTGAAATGAAATGTCTGAGGTATTTGCGAAGATGCATGAATGAATGAGAGGGTCCACCTTGAGCAGCAGTTTAGGTGCCGCTGAATGACTGGAAACAGTGGGGCATATTATCAAGACAGGCGATAAAATTATCACAGCGTTAGCGGCAGAAAACTGCCACTAAAACGGCGATAATTTGATTGATAATATGCTCTATAGAATTCCGATTGAGGCCCATGTTAGATGTGAAGGACATCTAACCTGAGCTTCAATTGGAATACCATAGAGCATATTAACAAGCCAATTGTCGCCGTTTTAGTGGCAGTTTTCTGCCGCTAACGCTGTGATAATTTTATCGCCTGTCTTGATAATATGCCCCAGTGAGTGGGTGACTGATGAAGCTAATGAGCACAAGGTACAGAGTCAGGTTTGCAAAGTGTTGGCTAATATGCCGAGACAAGCTTTGCAAAAGCAAAATAGTGTTGGTGTGAAGGTGTGGCAGAGGTTGGGTTGTATTTCTGTTTAGTGGTGCCTTCGGCTCCTGCTGCTCTTGGTGGTGGCAGTGAGGGCTGCACGGAGCATGGTTGATCAACAGGGTGCAGGGTGTATTTTTCCATTTTCTTTTAGAGTGTTGTAGTACTTGTACTCCTTACAGTGCACGGATGGGCTGTGGCATTCAACGATCTCCTGCCAATCACTGGAATAGCAAATATTTGACACCTGTTGAAAACTTAATGAAAACAAATTTAAAAATAATGTTCAAGGAGTGGTCGGCATGGGAATGTCTAAGGGGAGATTATTCGTTGTGTCGAATACAGGCTAGTATTTGAGCCAGAGTGACATATCACCAGCTTGTCGTGATAGCTGGGCAGCTGCAAGGTGTCTGTGACGTGGCCACATAGAGAACCTTAGCGTGTGGGTCTGAAGCTTAAACCCTCATGATAAGTACAAATGGGGGATACGGTATTTTATTGAAAGGGTGCTGCCACAATGTGGAATTTTTTTTTAAAACAATTACAAACTACGTAGAATAAAGGTGAGAGTGTACCTACTTATTTTGACAGATTGTTGCAAGTGTATTAGCAACATAGTAGAATATAGGGTGCAGCTCAGTGGGGAGTGCCGGCCCTGATCTCAGCTTTTGTGATGGGGGCACAGCCCGATATTAGCACTCAGGTACAACAGTCTGTTATGTTTTGGCAAGCAAAAACAATAAAGGGAATTGTTGTCATTTGCACGGCATCATAGTGAATATATCGATTGGAAATGGAAGAAGAATAAGCTAGTGATAGTACAACCTGATTTTTCCAACCGACTGCCTGCGCTGCAGCCAAGGGGGGAATATGTGCAAACAAATCAGCCCAGAGGTGGCTGGAGGTAGAATCCGAGGGGGAAGAGGAAGAAGTCGTAGGGACGAGGGAAGTAAAAAAACGTATATTTCAGGTGCACGAAGTCAGAGCACTGGAGAAACAAGTGCCCGGAATGAAAAGCAGCTAATGCCTTGGAGTAGCCCTGAAGAACCAATTTGCGCCACCTGCTATGCCAACTGCCCTACCTGCTGAACCCATCCCCTTGACTGTAGCGCCACCTTAAATGTATCTGACAGCTCCTTCTGTTCCCCCCTCTTCCAGGTTCCAGCGGCTCAGCCAATGTCTGCTAAACAAAGCTTTCCCCCATTTCGCTGCCACATCGGGGTCCCCGACAGCTGTCCGAGGGGGCGACTGCCTGCAGGCTCCTATGCTCTCAGTACATCAAGGGGCCCCTTTGTGAAAGGTACTGTCAATGGACATCTTGTGGATTTCTTGCTTGATAACTGGGGCTGCACATTCTACTAGAACACCCACAGAAGTATCTACCCTTCTGGAAATTTAGTGCAAGCAGTTGACATTTTCAATTCAGTTTAAACCCATCCTATTTCAGACCCAGGCCAGTGACTTTAGGTCCCGTCAAAGAACAAAATGAATTTTTGGTCAGGAACACCAGTCCAGTGAATTTATTGGCGAGTGATTTATTCTGCAAAAGTAATTCTATTATCTATTGTACTCCTGAGGGGATGCTGGTACAAACCAGAGGTCCGGATGCAAATTGTGTACTTACTGACGAGTTGCGCAATACAACAGCGACTGGAATCTGGGCAGTGAAGGGTGGAGAAATAAGGAAGTAGTGCAGTGCCCTGCTGCTGATACATGCAAGTCTGAAGGAGGGTGCAAGGTGTCTCGTACAAATTGGCACAAAAAGCTGAGGAAGGAATTGAGCCTGTAATACAAGATTGATTGAGACAGGATATTGTCAGACCAACAGAATCCAGATAATGTAAGACCACTGCTTCCCCCGCGTGCGCAAAGCCAGCGGGGTATCTCCACGGCAACTAGAATTATGCGATTCTACTGATGTGGTATTTTCCACATAATAATGGATCGGTCACATTTGCCATATAATCCATCATCTGCTGCATTATATGTACATTTTAACAAAATGAATTTGTAGCTGAAATGGACCAACAGTGATTAAAATCATGGTGCCCATGTGGCTGTGCAGTGCAAGGCCCTGTGCAAAGATCGACTGGTCACCTTTCTGTATTTGGATGTTAAACTCAAACTAATGAGGGGACTCCCGGGCGGTGTTACATGCGAAACAAGCATTGGCAAAGCCAACTGGTCTGTCTTTCCAGCAGTACATAGAGCTGCCTGCAGCGCCACAGGCAGGTATGACTGCGCAGAGGCAACATTTATGCACACACAACACCAGATGGCCCACAAACACATACAGCCACACAAGCAGCACACAGAGGTCCCCATGCACACACAGGTGTGCACCCATTTATGCTGTCTGTGTGGTCCTTGTACGCCACTTTGTATTATATGTGACTATAAGTGTTTGCATTGATGAATAGAGGAAACTTTGCTGAGCGCATAAATGAATGAGCGAACGAAAACTGGATGATATTTGAATGGATGAATAGTGGTTTGATAGAGTGTGCATGGAATTATGAAAGAGTGACGAGTAAATGAGCACATGGGTAGATGCCGCAGTGGCGGTTTCTGGCTAAGGGCGTCGGGGCTCCGCCCCCTTTACTTTCACGTCCTCTGGTCAGCCATTCTCTTAACTATCCTAGTTTTAAAAAAAAAAACATTGCGCCCACACTGCTTGCAGCTTTCCAGTCAGTGAAAGCTTTCTGAATGTGCTGGCGCTGCCTGTGGGCAGGGCAACAGCCTAATGTATTTGCCGGTCGGAGGACCCCACAGCCCTGAGGGTTGTGAGGTCATCAGCTCGGCAAATACATTGCCTAAAAGACCAGTCTCCACCCCCTGAAGACGTGCGTGCAAAATTAGCCCCGGGCGTTTTATTCTTAAACCCTGTAACACTTGGGCTGCACGTCAGTCAGGGAGTGGAGGGATGGGTCACCTCACCCTTTCCAATCTCGTCACAGTGACGAGTTGGGAAAGGGTGTGACAGGCTGCTGGCAGGCGGAAAGCAGAGACATCGAGTCTGCGCAGTCTGTCAGGACTTCTGAAGCCCACTGCAGACACGAGTTGTCTGCTTCCTGCGGCGCTGCTGTTGATGGCAGGACCGTGAGTTGGAGCCATTAATAGAGCTCCTGTGTTTCAAACTTGCCGGCAAAAGCTGAGGAGCAGTGACAGCCCCGATGGCCCCCTAGTGCAGCTCCCAATCCAGTAAATTGATAAGGGCACGGCGGTAAGAACAAAATAGCTAGTAACTTAAGTTTAAAGATACTGGTGTGCTGAATTCAGCTGTAGTTACTCACTGAGTGTAAACATTCACAGCTGAGTCCTGGAAAACGCGAATGAATGAAGCTTGTGTTGTAAAGTTTACTCCATACTTACTGTGCTTGTGCTGGCTAACCTTGGGTAACCCCAGTTCCATTGTTTCAGGTCCCTCGAGAGAATTCCAATTTTCCTTTCCGACTAATCTTGATAACTCATTGGAGCTGACCTATCGCTTTTAAAGATGTCTCTACAGTTTTCCTCTGCACTTAATTAATCCCAGCCCTTCTGGCCTCTATAGATCACCCAGGATGTGCGCAAATAGCATTTTAACCCCCCCCCCACCCCCTCCCCCCCACCCCTATCTATCCATCACTAGCTGCCCTCAAGATAATTTGGGCCGCAAATCACAATTTCCTGCAGTTTAAAAACTGTCATTTTGAACACTTCATTCATGCAGTCATGGATGTCAACGCCACACCTGTCTTCCCACTGAAGCACCAGCAAATTACTGCAGTATTTTCACAAGGCTGAAGAGTGGAGAGCCTGTCTTTTTTTTAGCACTCCCATGGGTCAAGGATGAGTGTCCTATGCTCCTTTACCTCTGGCAATCATTTACTACAAGTTCTGGAAAGTGTGGTATCAATAGGAAAATAAAGAAACGTTCAAACACACCCCACGCAGCCCATTTAAGAAGGAAATCACAGCATTTCACACAAGTTAGGGCACAATGAAAGGAGCATTCGTGTTACTGTTTGCTCTATCTGTCGGCCATGCAGACCCCAGAGATAAGACTCCAAACATAAAGACATATGATGACTATTTGTTTATAAGTTCCTGCGTCATAATATGGTTGTATATACAGAGCACCCTTGGTGGAAATCCCAGCTGATGGTGGTTGCAGATTAGAGCTGATTTGTAATGTTTGTCTAATTAGTTGATGTCTAAATGTGCCTATTGGTTCCAGCTTTATATTATTAACAAGTAGAATTTCCATAATGTTTTTTTTTCACAGTGGACACATGCAGTGAAACGTTATTAAACCCATATGCCATAGGCAGATCAGGAGAACTCCACAAGGTCTTTAACAAGAACCTTTTTGAAAATCATTAACACGTGATCGTTTTTTTCCATATTTAGAAAAGGGACTGTGTTGTAATAGACCCTCTACAGTGGCAAAAATTCTGTTCCTGGTGCTAAAACTGCATTGATTGTCACTCAGATTTTTAAAAAGAAATCCTCTGACAAATGAAGGCATGTTTATTTATGTTTTTTCATTGCTGGCTGCCAAATAGAAGTTCGCTCAAGACTGGTTTGCCTTGTCCCTCGGAGGAGGAAAGAGTTTTATGATCAGGACATTTAGGCCTAATTACAGCCATGGTTCATGGGCTGGCTGAAAGAATAACATTGAAGTGGCGGCGCAGACACACCATCTTCACGGGCGAAGCAGCTCTGCTTAATAAAAGTATGAGTGAATGAATCTGATCCGCGTCTATTTTTCGTTAGGCCACATTTTCGATTGCTAGTCCCTTCTTGACGTTACACCGAATCCTCTTAACAAAGAGACAGCACAGCGGCAGCAATGTGTAGTGTGTTTAGGAAATTAAAAGCGCCAAAAAGCAATCACTTAAATTGCACATGTACAACACACATAAAACACATTTCGTGCTATTTTACAAGAAATTAAAAGTGTTTTGTTGTTATTCATCCACATAAAATTTGCAGTACCTCAGATTCACCCACCCTAAGAAAAGAGCAAATGTTTAAAATGTTATCACCCTGCTTAAGTTTTAAACATGGATGAAAAATTAAACCCGTAACGGCATAAAGTTGGTGCCTTTGCTGTAAATGTAAATGTATAGGCATTTATATAGCGCACTACATACCCGTAGGGTCCCAAGGCGCTTCGACCGCTGCGAAACCCTTCCTGGCTTCCCTGAGAGATGGTCCCTTAATGGGTATCTCCAGGGTGAGACCAGGCATCCCCGGCGGTCTGGTGGGGCCGTTAGTGAAGATGAGGCAAGCTAATGCCCAGAGTTGCCGAGTGTGATCGCTGATCAGAGTGGGCACCGAGGCGAGAGAATTATCGAGTCCGCTGACCCTGGTCCAGAAACCTGCCGCGCCGGGAATCGAACCCTGGTCCCGGGCCGTCCTCTGCTCTCGGGTCTGCCGCCTCTAACCAGTGAGCCACACTACTTCATATTCATGTGAATACATTTGTTTTAAAAATTCAGGCACAGATCAAAAGTAACCTTCCTCTGAGAGCTCCCTGCCTTCCTTGCTTGTCCCAGAATGCTCTAGTGCAGGTGCGTTTGCCAGGGGCTGTTACTGCCAGTGCAATCCACAGGTGAGATGTTCCATTACTTATTACCCCATACACAATTTCTCCTACAAATACAGTGGTCAGGCCCTTTGGCAGGTCATTAAAGCCCTATTAATTGGTAAACGCCAGCTCTCTCCCTGGTTCCATTTAGTTGCCCTTATAACTGCTCAGAGCTATGGAACAGCGCTGTATTGCTAGGTAAATAGTTAGAAATGACTACTGAAGGAAACATTTATTAACTTATTCATAATTCAGGTGTTCTCCTGGAGTGAAACTACAGCTGGTGGTTTGTGCGCCTGTCACATCAGGTGTGCTGCATCACATTATCAGCTCGAGTGAATCGCTGTGTTGTTCATTACGTGCCCACAACGAGGCTCTGAAAGTTTATTTCCCTGACATGTGATGTGAAGGTGAATCAAGTAGTGAAGCCTGTTTGCTTCCGGCAGTCAGTGCACACTGCACACGCTGGCACTAATCTCCTTCATATAGCAAATTTCCGTAATCTCACTTTTGTTTTCCTATTGAGACCTAGAAGAGCAAAAAGCAGTGATTAGTTTGGAACACTCATAGCTGTCGGTGTCCAAAATGGTTCTAAGAAGGCCGCCACCCACTTTTAACCCCTGGTGTGGCTCACTTTCGAATGGATCAATCAAACATGACAGCCTCATGAACGCAATAACCTCTTAGTCCACAAAGGCATGTGGCCATCCATCAAGACATGACATAAATCAGAAGAAAGCCTGCCACCTGCAAGGCTGTCTCTGTAGAACAAGCATCCGATGCAATATCAAACCATACATTGAGGTTATGTCAATGAGATTGTGAGAAAGATTTCTGATGCTACTTTTCTGATTGATCCCTTTAATGGGTTATTTCCCAAAGAGCTACGGGGTTTGATGCCAAATGCTGCTGTCTCAGCTGGTGATTCCTGTTTGAACAGCCAAACCAGGCACAAGCGGGGCATTACGAACAACAGGTCTTAACAGGTTGTTAAGTGTGACTGATTGGAGTGGAACCCTTAATCAAGTGAAAAGGAATCATCATCATCAGCTGAGTCGCATTATGTTCTAAAAGCCTTGTGTTAGGGGAGTGTGTCAGTGAATGGTGCAAGTTCAAGGTAAGTATGTTAGAGCCACAGTAAAGAAAGGCATTGTGAAGTGACTGGGCAAAGGAGGATGGATTTGTCAGTCCGTCAGGTGAGTGTGTGCGGGTGGGTGAAGGTGTTGGGTCACTGAATAATGGTAGGAAAATTATTTCACCTAGTGTATGTTGTGAAGGTATCAGAACTCCTTTCAGAGGGCCACGAGGCAAGCAGGAGCAGCTGGGCCCAAGAGTGGGGGTGAGGTTTTTTACACCTGATGTTCTGGGGCCCAACTACTATGGGTTCTGAGCAACTGGACCAAGTACCCCTCCAGTACTTGACTCTCAGTGGTAGCGCGTGTCGAGCAGTCCAAGGCCTCTCCTCTCGTACAGGGTGGTGAACAAAGGCTCACAACTCAAAGTACGTTCACTTGCAGCAATACATTCTTTTCCAGTCAATTACATTAATTTATGACAAAAGTAGTATTTGTTTACGAACACAAAGTGAAATACAGCATACACAAACAATAGGCATAGCCCCCTGAGGTCAGGGCTCTGGTGTTCAAAAGGCAGGTCCCTGATATCACTTTCCTCTCACTAGCAGTAGTGTTTTTTCCCCATTCACTATAGGCGACATTAAGGTTAGGCTCCATGAGTAGTGAAGCCTGACTCTTCTTCCTCCTCCAGTGTGTGTCCCACCCAGCTCACAGGACTGCAGCAATCCACAAGTCTGCCTGGGGGCATTCCTCTACATCCTCATACTACTGCAGTTATCCCATGGTCTCCCAAAATGGGACCCAGAATCATCCATGTATTGTACCAGACACAGACACACATACACCTAGCATATGCATGTAACAAACACACATGCGACACAGCGCCACATACAAACTTGATAAAGGCCACAGGTGACTCACACAGCAGAAGCACTTTACATGAGTGAACCTTTAGGCATCACTCCCATGAAACCGGTTTCATTTTTACTGATCACTATATGGTATCCTGCCACCACCAGCCACCCGCTACTTATCTCTGGGCAAACACAGTAACTTTTCATCTCTATGAGAGTATCACTTTGGGGATCTCTCTTGGTCCGACAAGATAGCAATCCTTTAGGCTGGCCTATATCATGGTGCACACTCATGATCCATGGTTGTCAATGACAACAAAAATGAACCCCAGAGATCCAGACATAGTTGCAGCTGGTGCACTCAGGGCAGGGGCACACGTCCATCACCATGTGCAGCACTTTACCATAGAAGTGTAAGGTGAGTATACAAGAAATATGGACTGTGTTATTTGAGAATGTATAGAGAACAGAGAGGGTGAAAGTCTAATGTAGGCGAGTGACGGTAGGGTAGACGTGCCAAGCGAGTGTGCAAGTGGAGAACAAAAGTGTTCGCTGAGTGTACAGGATGGGTGGATATGTCCGATGAGTGTGTCAAGTAGATCAAGACGTTTTACATGAGAGTGAAGATATGGTAGCAATGCAGGTTGTTGTGTGCAAGTAATAGATCACTGTGAGTTTGTAAGTATAGAATATCTGTATTAGTTGAGTGGCTGAGAGTAGGGTAGCAGCATCACTGGAGAAGTGTAAGATGTATTTGCAGGGGAAACTGGTTTCGTTGAGTGTGGCGTGTTTGTGTATGTGTTTAGGAGGGCTAAAGAGAAAACTGCCTTGCTAACTGCTGCTACACACTCTATTCTGGTTAGCCCGCACTGTTTGACTTCAGGGCCATAGTTATCTCACTAAATGTGCACCTTATTTGGTTCTGTTGTTGAACCTGAGTGAACAGTAGGGGCTATTTTCCTGAAAAACCCTTCATTTTTTCATACCAAGGTTTCTGATGGCCAGTTAGTGTCATTCTGGGTGTGAAATAGAAAGAGCTTTAGTGCTAAGAGAGTCCGGGGGGGGGGGGGGGGGGGGGCTGTTGCTCCTGCAGAGGCGTAAGAAATTCTTCATACTTTTCTAAAAAGAGGCAAAACCCTGAGCCAGTGTAATTCACTCTGATCCCAACCAGACTGTTGCAATGGGGATGTCCTAGGCATGGTGAACTTGCATGTATCCCTGCCCTGAGTGCCCTACTACACGTGAAACTTAAGCTGACTTTTCTTTTGATCCTGGCATCATGTAGTGTGTGCCCAGGGCCTAGGACTGTTCATAAAAATGTAGGGTTGTTGGCCTGCCTTATGACCTGGAGGGGCACACTAAGTCTGCCCTCATTGGAGGGTGGACTACAGTTCCTGTGCTGGGTGTATGCTGTAAGGCAGTGATGGCAGCATTCTGGGTTTTGAGATTTATAGTTGACTAGCCTGTTTTACTCTGTGTCAGTGACACTGTGGTGTACTGACCCCTCTTGTGTGAAGGTCTGCTGTTAGGTTAAACCTAGAACCTTGCACTGACATCTCTTGTGAATGTCAAGTGTGTGTATATAGTGAGCATGTGATGCCTGTATGTTAGTAGAAACTATGTGTGTATGTGTATAATTATGTGTGTATGTGTATAATCATCAGTGATTGTATATAGACCAAGTCGTCATATTACATCATTTCGTGCAGACTGCACTTCGTCGGGGAGAATCAAATTTGAAGGGTAAGCGCCTATGAACGTCTTCCGGGTTCTTTCCGTTGGGACCGGGTACGAATGCTGAGTTCATAGGCGCTTACCCATCCAAATTTGATTCCCCCTGACGAAGTGCAGTCCGCACAAAATGCATTGGGGATATATCAATTACACGGAGCGCTTTCAAATTATTTAACCATTGAATATGGAGTATATTCATCAATTGATCCCATATGATGTAATATGACGACTTGGTCTATATACAATCACTGATGACTATCCTATGGAGAATATGAATTTTCATTAAAAGATGGTTTTGAAAACTGATTTACTTCTCGAATACCTTTCTACTACATACACCACGCGTGTCTCACGCATCAAGTGTGCTCAGTGGTTGCCCTTGCTCGCAGCCAGGCCTTGCTTTGACATTTTCCTAGCACCTCATGGACCAGGAGGTGACCACATTGAGCGCCTAAAAGGAACTTCCCTTTGCAAACTTTACTACCATTTACTTACGCAAATTACCTTGTGAGTGCTGCGGTCACTATAATAGTCTATGTTATGAGTATGCCAGACAGAATTGCTTTATTAACCTTCCTGCTTTCTTTATTTCACAATTGCTTTATTAACCTTCCCGCTTTCTCAAATTTGCTTGAAAATGCACCATTTTTCCACTATATTTTCAAAATTTTCTCGGGGGGAAATCCCCCCGAACCCTCCTTAGGGGGTTCGGGCTCGCTCGCTGCGCTCGCTCGCTATGGTGCTGTATGATTATCAGTTTACGCCCCACCACTTTCAAATGTCACCAGCCGCCGGTAAGATCAGTGAGTGGGGGAAGGAAGAGGCCAGGATCCTAGAGGCTGACACGGCCCTTTTGTGGCCGGAGGTCGCTCCTTCTTGCCTCCAGTGCTACTCACTCACTCATTCCTTTACGAATCTCTTTTCGCAGGCACTCACCCATTCATCCATCGACATATGCAGTCAAATACCCATTCATCCGTTTGCACATCGACTTGTACATTTATTCATCAGCTCAATCACACATGCAATAGAATGGCACAAAAGCAGACACTTTAGCTTTAACATTGCTTCATATTATATATTTAGTATGAGGGGTATGTGTCCACTATCAATCAGTAAGTTGCTCTGTAACAGAGCCCTCCTTTCATCTTTAAAAGGATTACAATGTTTAAAAAGAGTGATCAATCAGCCTTTTCCAGCAATGAAACACAATGTTTTCAACCGTTCTGAGCACTCTGCAGGAGACAGAATTACAGGCCATGCTCCTAAAATTAGGCAAATGAATCACAAGGCGCCAAGCTACATTTGCAAGACAGGACGTTCCAGACACAATATAAAGGGGTTTGGAGCTTTATTGATACCAACCTCTGAAATATTTAGTAATGAAAGTAGCAGCTGTCGCGAGTTTCCTGAGCACAGTGTTAGCCGAGACGGATCTCCTGGAGCAGTTTATCTTCTGTCATTTTTCTCATACCTGCAGCCTCACGGATTACCTGCTGCAAAGGTCCCTTACCCCTTCGATCAAAGATTAACTGGGGTTTGATTCGCAAAGTAACGGCGTGGATTGCCCTCATAATGACCAATGTTGGTGGTAATCTGCGGCTGGAAACCAGGAGGGGTCCGGGAAGGTAGCTATGTAGCATCAGAAGCAGTTAAGTAGACACACCAGAAGTGAAGCATAATGGATAATTGTATGACACACAAAGACAACACTGGTTGTACAGCGCTAGTGTCATTTAAAGACTGCACTGTGATTTTTTGGGGGATAAAGAACTTTATTGAATTTCTGGTTAGCAAAGCCAGCCACGGTTAACACATGGCATGTACATAGCACACAACACATTATATTATATACGCCAGGCAGGGTGAAGACATCTCGTAAGTATTGCGGAATATACAGGAAGAAGCACCACCAATACAGATTCATACAGAGCTTAATTTGTAAAAAACATAGTGCTGGGGCTCTCGACAGGAGGAAACTAGAGCTTGCAGCATCCGTTGCCCCTGACAGCCCTGCCAATGAGAGCACCAACACTCTACTAATAATCACACTCTTAAAAGTGTGACCATTCACATTATTAAAGACCCCCAAAGCTATAAGAATGACTTTGGAGGCAAATACTAGTTATTGGAAATTGAAACTGAAATAATAAACAGAAGTTGTTGTGCTCGTACCTAAATTGACAGACACCCCTACCATGTGGAAGACAGTCATAAGCCCCGGTGCTGGCAATTTAGTGCCGGTGCTGAGCACCGGAAAGCACCGGCACAAATTAAGCACAGGCATAGCAAATTAAGCAAGTTGACCCGGCCACTTTCCCCACACCCGTTGTGCCTCTGGGGGCAGCCGCAGGCTTCATAAACCACCCCCTCTTGCTGTGCACACCATTCAACACCCCTTCTCCATTTCAACAGGGTAGGAGGCTCATGGGACAACCAACGTGGCACGATGTCCTGTTTCGCCATCAGGAGGGCCATGCCCAGGAACACCCTTTCCGCCGTCGCACCGCCATATCCCTCAAACACCCCCAAGAAATCAGCAGGGGGTTGAGGGGAACATCCCAACCCAGTACCCCGGATGGTGCATGGGTCACCTTGGCCCAGTATTGAAGCATCCTTGCACATGGGCATACCATGTGGTAGAAATCTGCTGAGTCAGTTTTGAATCGAGGGCATGCAGGGGTGGGGCCTAAACCTGCCTGGCATAAACGAATTGGGGAGAGTTATACAAAGTAAAGGTAATAGATTGAACCAGTCGCAGTCTGAAGGAGGTGGTAAGTTCGCGGGGACCATCAGGGTATCCGGCTAATCTTCAACCTTCAGGGTTCCACCCAGCTCTCCCAACGGGTTCTGAGGTGGTCAAGTCAACCAGGAGAGTTGATGACGAGTGTGCGGTAGATCTGGTATATTCTGCCACGCCCTAAGCTGCCTATGAGCAGATTGGCCTCCAGAGGACTGAATTATAAAAGTGTATCTGTGGGTAGGGAATGCGCATGGAGAGCGTGTGTGAGTTGGAGATATTTGTAAAATTGGCTATGTGTAAGGTTGTAGATCTGTTGAAGTTCTTGGAAGGAGGGCATATGTGTCCCCAACCATACATCCCCAAGCCGTGTGACACCAATAAGATCTCAGGAATGGAAGCCGGGGAGCGAGGCTACTTCTTTCAACCAAGTGCTTTGCCAGAGTAGTGTCTGTTGCATGAGCATGGACTCCCATCATACTTGCAGAAGTGTGGTATGCCAATGAAGGAACACCACTCAAGTTACCAGGGTCAGGGAGAGAGAAACCGGAAATCCATAGAGCATAACTTGTAGCTGAGGGAAACCCCTCAATGAGAGTTCCAGGTGGTAGGAGGGATCAGACCATCCTCCATTGAACCAATCGTCGAGGACGGGGGGGGGGGGGAGCCAAATAATAGGAGTGGAGATTGGTCATCCCTAATCTACCATCATAAAGCCCCTGCTGACAGTGTGTGAAGGCTATATCTGCCCGAGAACCCCACCACAGAAATGTCTTGGTGGTGCCATCTAGTGTGGAGAACCACATTCCAGGCAAGTGGAGGGGTAGGTTCTGAAAGATATAAAGAAAACGCTGGAGGATCATCATCTTGAATGCATCCCGGAATGTTGAAAGGGAGCACTTGACAAGGTCTGACTTCACTTTTTGGACTAAAGGTTGGAGATTGAGGCCCCAAGTGAGGGCTGGGTGTAGAGCGTCTCATATACCCAAGTATTTGAAACTGAGGAGGCGGAAAGGGATCATCATCTGCCAGTAAAAGCAGTCTCTGGAAAGCCCCAGGGGGATCAGTATTGACTTAGAAGTGGTAATCCGTAGGCCAGACGCTCTTTTGATGCGTTCCAACAGCTGGAGACACCTGGGCCTGCTCTCTGCCGGACTTGCAATATAAAGCAGCACGTCATCTGTGAAGAGTGCAATGCTGTCTTCATGATTGACTCCAGGCCCAGTCTGCCTATTTGGGGTCTATATGTATTAGTTGGGCCAGGGGTTCTATCGCCAAGGTGAAGAGGAGGGGAGAAAGGGAGCAGCCCGGCTGAATCAATCACGTGATGACAAAGATGTTGGAAAGGACCCCGTTTACCCTGACCTTAGCGGTTAAATTGGAGTAGAGGACTCAGACCACACTGCGGAACTTCGTCCCGAAAACAGCACAAGTCAGCACCAACTGTAGGTAGTCCCAATCCACCATAATGAAAGCCTTCTCAAAGTCGAGAAGCAGCAGGGCTAGATTGGGTAGCAGCTGATGATTGTGGGCCAGGGCCACATGGAGCTGATAGATACTGTGTCTCGTGCTTCGGGATGGCCTAAAGCTGTGTGGTAAATAAAATTACCTGGTACTTAATTTCTATGTGGTAGAGTTCAATAAAATAGCTCAATCAAAATAAGAGACACAGAGTCCGTGGCATCTGAGTTTAAGGGGTTTTATTCCATAAAATGGAATTGGTTCGAACCAGGTAGCATGATCCATCACCACGAGGGTTCAGGAAGGGAATCATGGACATGTACAATGATTTATTAACAGTACACAGTATATATAGTATCATTACAGTGGTGATGGGTTCAGAAGGCGTAACAGCTGAAAGAAACAAGATAAGAAACATGTGCGTAACAATATGTAATCAGAAGGCGTGCACAAGGGTGTACACGGAGGTGGGTGCCAGAAACGTCACATAGAAGAAAAAACATTTCAGCATTTCAGTCATAGAAGTGACGCAAGTGGGTGGATCCCTAGAAGAATCCTGCAGTGTCAGCAGAAATATATGGCAGAGATGCGCGCGCAGCAGCATGACGTGTGACTGACGTGGAACTGGAGGGTGAAGGGGACTTGACATTTAGCGCTAGGATTAGAGACAGAAGTCTGGTGGGTCAGATCGACTTGTTCCTAAATCATATCTGGTATTTTGTGTTTGGAGAACTGTATTATCTAGAAGGAAAGGTCTCTCGGGCAGAGGCTATTCTATACTGACTGCTAATGCGTGCATATGTGTCTACGTGTAATGCGAGGGGCCATGGGCCTACCATGGTAACAGGAGCTATGAATTATTTACATGGAGACAGAAAGGCCGGGCCCTTTACTCTGCAGCTGGGGGGATGTTTACCTAAACTACTGGACAAGAATGTATTTTCGAGGAGCGGAGCAGATAACTTGAAGGCTGAATACAGTTTTGGCAGGCAGTCAGGCAGAGCCGGGCACCACTTGCCGCGCAGGGAGTAAGTCAAAGTTCAGGGATGCAGATGCAGGTCCAGGCTGCAGCTTTCAGAGGCAGAAGTCAGGAAAAGGCTCGATGGCAGAAATCAGGGCCTTCGCCAGAGCCATGAAAACATGGAAGTGCACCATGTAAAGACGGTGGCACGGCATACTTAGGAACTGAATTATTGATCCATTCATGGCGGATCTGAAAGAGGACATGTTAACGTTGGACGCAAATGTATTTGCGTCTTCATAGCGGGTTGTGGAGGGAACTTACATGCACTTTAAGCACGTACATGGAGCCGTTGGGGTACGTAGTAGGGGACACAATTGAGCATAAAAATTTATATTACCTCATTCCCTCCTTGTCCCCTACGGACCCTTCATGATATATCAATCTTCATTAATCCATCTATTTGTTCATATAACATCATTTGCTCTTCCTTTTTCTGACGGGAATTTGAACTTGAACTTGAATGGGGAATACATGATGTGGCGCACAAGCCGCATATCGCCGGCCCACATTGTAGACATAGGCAACAACTGAATACTATGAGAAGGGCTATTCCTAGGAAGGATAGGACTTTCCATCCCCAGGTGGATAACACGCTCCAGAACCAACCGGACCAAGTCCAGGTGCCTGGATTCTGGTGTATCTGACTAGCAATTTTGTGAAGACGGGTAATGGCTTTATATACTGAAGGTGCGTTTTGTGGAATGAAAATACAGCAACTCGATCCGATGACTCTACAAGCTCCGCCCCTATCGGCCAAGATGACGTCAAGAACAAGACGATTTTGAAGGACAACAAGTCTCATAGCAGACTGTTCCTCTGTTAAGTTGCCTAGGGCGGAAGTAGTTTCATTCACTACTGCTTCAAGGGTTCTGGTCAATCTACGTATCAGTTTACTATTCGAGACAGTACCTAAGTAGGGAAAGAAACCTTTATTGAAATCTGTATATTGCTCCCATGCTGTTTCAGTATAGTCTACAATCGGGAGATCTCTCTTGTGTCTAGTATGTACTAGGTGGGAGTTCCTATGATAGTCAGGTGGGGCTAGAAAAACAGGTGGCAGAAGGAATGCAATGTAACAAGTGCCATCCCAATCTAGAGGTAAACGTATGTATGCTGTATGGCCACAAACAAAATAGGAATGACGGGAAGCTTTGAATGTAGACTTGCCTTTATCACTAAATTCGACTACAGTAGTACATTCGCTATGACCTAGGTGTACTGAACCATTCTTTCTGACATATAATTCACCTTTAACAGGTAATACTGACATAGAAGGTAAGTCTGGCTTGGTTTCGGACTCGACATTCAGAATCATGAGGTTAAGTGTAAAGTTACCTAATCCATATACTTCGTTTTCTAGATCGGTCCCTGTCCTTTTGGGAAGACCCTCCTTGTCAGGGAAACATACTTTGTGCAGAACAGTGTTCAGATTTCCCCATACCCAATGGCCTTGGTAAACTACGGAATCAGAATCTAAGGAATTTATTAAACTAAACCATGCACCACAGGAACCATTGTGTGTGAACGGGTACGGAAAGAGGGGCAGAACTCCCTTGTATTTCTGATAGGGGGGGAGTCGGCCACATATCCAACAATTGGTAGCATTGCTGGTCTGATGGGAATGGTGTAACATACTAATGAATGTATTGTTGCGCAGCGCAAGTCTGTATGACAATTCATGCGGGGGCAGTTCACTGAAAGTGTGCTCGACAGTGACATTTGAAGAAGAATGTGTACGCTTGAATATAGGGTAGTATAAGTTTAACAGTATACTTGCAGTAATAATCATAAAGCTCAGAAAAAACATAATCAATAATGTCACTATACAGTGACTGCGGAGAGTTTTACAATATTCATGTTTCTTGAGCTGTTTCTGTCTATCTCTCTCTCTGTCGGGGTCTAACGGGTACATGTCAGAATCAGGTTTAACCGATTCACCTAGGGGAGGACTTAAACAATTAAACTGTCTGACTTGCTAGACCTTAGTTTGGATTTATACTCCTCGGACGGAGTTTTCTCTATCAGGGGAAGTTTAGAGTCACTGAAATCTGGGCAGTCCTTAGAGGGGGAGGGCTGAGAGTCTGTAACTGGAAGCAGTCCATGAAATATCTTGACGTGGCTGGAGTGGAGCCACCCTTTGCGGCCCTCAACCTTGATTGCAGTCCTCGTGGTTAGCAGGACAAGTTTCGGCTCCTGCCAACGGGGCTCCAGCGGACTCCTCCGATCAAAGTTCCTGACGAGAACAAGGTCCCCCGGAATGATCCCATGTGGCTTTACATCGGTGTTGTCGGGAAAGGCTGCAGCAACCTGTGAACGACATGATTGTAGTGCAGACATCAAGGAGGCAAGGTAATCTGTCAGCATATTACAGTCAACATCTGTGATTTTTCTAGGCAGAGGCGTCCCCCACATATTCGGTGGCCTGCCAAAGACCACCTCATACGGGGATAGCCCTGTTCTCGAGTGCGCTACCATCCTCATGTAGAAGAGGGCAACGGGTAATGCAACTATCCAGTCTACGCCCTTTTCTTTACAAATCTTGGCGAGACGAATTTTCAGAGTCTGATTGTGACGTTCCACGAGACCTGCTGCCTCGGGATGTCGGACACAGTGAAACTTCCATTGATAGCCGAGCAGGAGTGATACCTGTTTCATTAACTCGGACGAGAATGGCTGTCCATTATCTGAGTACACGACACGGGGCAAACCGTACCGTGGGAAAAATTCACGTACCAGCTGCTTGGCAGAGGTCGGAGCAGTGTAATCTGGGACTGGATATGCTTCTGTCCAACGGGAAAGTGCACAGACAACTACAAGGACATATTTAAATCCTCGACAACGTTCCATCTGGATATAATCCATCTGGAGGACTTCAAAAGGGTGATCGGGAGGATGAAATCCACCTTGCTCTACGGGAATGCCTTTACCTGGGTTGAACTGACAACAGATCATGCAAGTACGCACTTTCTGTTTTGCTGCTGCTCGTAAATGTTTATTGAACCAGAGATTTTGAATGCTGTCCAACATGGCTTTTTCTCCTAGGTGTGCAGGACTATGTGCTGTGTTAATGATAACTTGAACCATAGAGTCGGGGAGAAACCATGTGGCTTTTCCCTTCGTCATCCATCCCTGTTCTGTCTGGATCCCTCCTGTTCAGTCCATTTCCTGATTTCGTCTGGTGTAGCATGTGTCTGTATGTCAATTACATCTAGGGCGGGATCCTTAACTGTCATGCAATGAGTTGGCGTCGGGACTATTGTCTTTGTCAAGTCAGGTGTGTGAGTCTGTGCTGTAAGCTTGGCTGTTCGGTCTGCCAGGTCGTTGCCCTGGGAAATGTTGTTAGTGACTTTAATATGTGCTTTACACTTCATGATGGCTATTGCTGTAGGCAAATGTATTGCTTCTAACAGAGCTTGAATGAGGGGACCGTGCTGGATCTTGGCACCGTGTGAAGTTAAAAAACCTCGTTCTTGCCAGAGGACTCCGAAGTCGTGTACAACTCCGAATGCATAACGGGAATCTGTGTATATGTTAACTTTCTTATTCTTGGCTAGAATACAGGCTTGGGTCAGAGCAATGAGCTCTGCCGCTTGGGCTGACAGGGTGTCAATACGATGTGTTTCTATGACATCAGTTTCTGTTGTTACTGCATATGCAGCCACTAACTCTCCTATACTTGTTCTCATACATGAACCATCCACATAAAGTGTCAGGTCTGGATCTGGTAATGCGGTGTCTGTCAAGTCTTGTCTGGGTTTCGTCGTAATGGTAACAACTTCAACACAATCATGTGCCAAAGGGTCTGTCATATTTAATGGCAAAAGTGTAGCTGGATTCAATGTGTTACAGCGTCTGATTTCTATGTGTGGCTGAAACAATGTCAATTCATATCCTGTCAGTCGTGCTATAGTCAAATGTTGAGTTTGTGTTCGGTTTAAAAGAACTTCCACGGAATGTGGAACTTGTACTGTCAATTGATGTCCTAACACTATAGAATCACTTTGTCTGATTGCTAGAGCTGTTGCTGCTACTGATTTCAAGCATGCAGGCAAAGCCTGGGCTACTGGATCTAATGTACTAGAAAAATAGGCACACGGTTTGTGTGAACCTGGTTGGTCTTGAGTGAGGACCGACAATGCAGTACCTTCACGTTCTGTGACAAAAAGTGTAAAAGGTTTGCTGTAACATGGTGTCGCTAAAACAGGTGCTTGACATAAAGCTTTCTTTAATTCGTCAAAAGCCTGTGTATGTTCCTGAGTCCAAGGGAGGACAGTCGATGACGTTGCCTCCTGTGTTGTCAACTGTATAAGTGGCTTGGCTAGAAATGCATACTGAGGGATCCATTGTCTGCAATAAGAAGTGAGGCCTATAAAGGCCCGTACCTCCTTTTGTGTTCTGGGCTGTGACATATTTACAATTAACTGGATACGGTCGGGTGTTAGCTGTCTCCCCCATTTGGGCAGCAAGTGCCTAAGGTATACCACTTGCTGAACACAGAATTGTAACTTCGAAGGGGACACCTTGTGTCCCTTATCAGCCAGGAAATGTAAGACTGTCAGTGATGCATGTTCACATTCGTGTTCACTTCGAGCGGTGATCAACAGATCATCGACGTACTGGAGTAGGGCAGTGTTGTCAGGCATGTGGATACTGTCAAGTTGTCTTTTCAATGCTTGGCTATAGATGCTGGGGCTTTCTGTGAATCCTTGAGGTGCGCGTGCAAATTTGAAGCTTCGACCATTTAAACAGAATCCGAAAAGGTATTGGCTATCCGGATCAATGGGGACACTAAAGAAGGCGTTCTTCAGATCAATTACAGTAAAGAACGTGGCTTCAGAATCAATTGCAGTCAATAAAGACGATATGTCTGGGACCACAGGATACTGTGGTACAATACATTTATTCAATTCGCGTAAATCGATAACTAATCGATAAACTGGAGGTGCACTCGGATCAGTGCGTTTAAGAATCGGAATGATAGGGGAATTACAGATATTGGAGTCGGTCTCTACAACCACTCCTTGGGCAATGAGCTCGTCAATAATTTTCAGTAAAGCCACTACAGCATCTGGGGGTAACTTGTATTGTCGAATTCGGGGTAAAACAACTCCTGGCTTGAGTGTAACTCGATATGGTGTAATGTGCATACAACCTACATCAGTTGGGCCTTGTGCCCATAACTGTGCAGGAACATTCTGTAACCTGGGATCAATATCTCTCAACACATAGTGACCTTTAAAGTCACGTAAAAATAATCTAACTCCTTCCGGAGAACAACATATGACTGCTCCTAGAGCCTTCAGTGTCTTGATACCTAACAAGTTTTCTGGACATGATTTCGTAAGCAATAAGTCTGTATTTCGTGATAACGGACCAACTGCTAGAGGAACTGGTTTCGATACTTCATTAACAATAGGTTTTCCTGAAAAACCAAGGGAAACAGTCTGTGAGCCTGAGAGGGGTGCCCCTGGAACCTCGTCGTGACTTATCGTTGTTCTGCTTGCCCCTGTATCAATCAAAAACTTTCTATCTTTCCCTAATACCTGACTATGTACATAAGGACCCTCTTGATCTACAGGAATCTCAATGAGAGGCAAGCCAACTTCCCCCTCTAGGCTGTTTCATGTGTATCGCTGATACTCGGGATAGTCAGTTTGTGCATACTGGTACATCTGCTGAGTTGCATGTTGTGTTGAGGCAATTGGCTGTTGCTGGGGTACCGCTACGGTCTGTACTGTCTGTTGTGGAGCATGCATAGGCTGTACATTCTGTGGTACGTGTTGCTGGACCTGATCCTGTCTAGGAGGACGCGGTCTCTCCTTAGTTTTACCTGTTGCTATATTGTATTTTAAAACAGTGCATTCATTTATATAATGACCTGGCTGTTTGCAGTAGTTGCATGTCCCTTTAACGGGAACTGCTGAATTATTGGACTGTGTCATGCCCTTTTTCTGACTGTCAGCTGGAACTGACTGAGCAACTAACATTTTCATTTTCGTGTCTTTCATGCGTCTTTGTTCGTGATCATGTTCTTCCCTAATTCTGTTCTGGTGGTACTGTAACATTTGTAACATCTGGGAAGGCGTGTTTGCTTGCCATGTGCTCTCGACTTTTAATACACGATTCTTAACTTGAGGCAAGGAATTCTCAACTAGTTTCGTTACAAAAAGATGTGGGTATGACTCGCTACTTGGTTTCAGGCCACTATTAATAATAAAACATTTCTCAAATCTAGAATAAAAATCACTAGTGTCTTCATCGGGTTTCTGTTTGCAGGCTGAGATTGCACCCCAGTCTTCCTTTTTAGTTGACAATAATCTTGGCAAAACCTGTACTAACAATCCTGGTAATGCTTTAGTTTTGTCCCCAAGCCCTAGACCTGGGGTTCGAGTCGTTTCTTCATTCTCTAATGCAGCCCAATCAATCTTTTGCTCTCCCACCTCCCAGTCTTTTTCTTTGAGTTTCTCGTAAATACCGGCAGGCAGTAATACTTTCAATATTTTCATAATGTCGGGATAGGTATAGTCTCCCATAAGTAACATGTCTTTTATTTCTCGGTGAAAACCTGCTGGATCTTTATCATGACTAGGTACTATTTTCTTCATTTCCAATAATTCCATTTTAGATAACGGTGTGTATACGAATACACGTCTAAGGGTGTCATCGGCATTCTGGACTGAATGTACTTCTCGTAAGGGATTCTGTCTGTCGAAGTAAAACATTTTCCTTTCCGGGGGTGGGGCTGAAACAAACTGTGGATTCAAGAAAGCACTATATCTGTGTCGCTGTTCTAGAATTACTTTAATTAGATCGGTACCTAGACCTCTCCATTTATTCATGAGTAGTTCTATTAGTACATCAGATAAGGGACCTGGATCAGAACGTTGGCATTTATACAACAAAAGAAGGTGTTGTATCATGTACATACCAGCCAGTCGCTGTTCGTCTGGGGACAGATTCAAAAAGGTTCGCGCTACTGTATCATCATTATACATACTAGAATTGTCAGCCCATTGCACTGCTGACCTGGCTAATTCTTGTTCATCCATAGAATTGAGTACATGGTACCCCATCCGATGTTGAAGTACTTTATCGGTAGCCTGAAATAGATGTTCAGGCGTTTTCGGATTTGACATAGCAGAGTGAAAAAGTCGCTTGCTTTCTGGGCGTAACGTTTTATCAAAGGATCTACCCTTACCTACATAGGCTATCGTGTCTTGACTTATTAGCTGCAATGTTTCTACTGTTTTCTCTGATTCATCCTCCTCCTGGGAGGAGGCTAGATCGTCTGATTCGAGTGGCTCATCTGTTTCTCGACGAGCATGTATATCTATGATTTCTTTACGGATCTTTCTAACCATAGTATGTATACTTTTCTCTCTATCATGTTTACCCTCAGCCATGTTCTGACTCCATCTGTTCAATCTATCCATCTCACTTTGTGGAAATCCTGCCTGATCTTGTTCTCTTATCAAACAATTAACCAAAAATCGCATAATTAAACCTTTGTTCTCAACTTTCTGACGTGACATGGCGTCACCAACACTCTCGGGTCCTTCTCCTGTTCTAATAAAGTGATACATTTTGTCTAGATGTTCTGGCATTTCTGGTAACATTATCAGATAATCTGTAACTCGTCTTAAGCGTAAGGACGCTAACAACATGGGTCCTGACGTACCAGGCACAGTGTCGTATCTACAATCTGTAAGCTGTTGTCTGAGCTGTTCTGCTGTGGCACCTTTAGGTGTCCGCGCCATTGCGAAATCTCTCATTGTCACTCGATGTAACTGCGGCGGGGTTCGAAAACCTCCTGATGCGCCTCCTGAGCCGGAGGCTTGACCATAACCTGGCTGCGTTGGGACCTGAACTAGGCCAATCCCAAAAGGATTAAGCGTATTTATAGGGGGTGCAGGATTCGGGACAGGAGGGACCTGCTGTTGCGGACCCGGGGGCTGCTGATTATGGGGTACAGGTACATGTGGGACGGGTACATGGGCAGGTGCATGAGTATAAGCTGGAGCTGCATCATCCAAATAGGAAGAAAGAAAAATCTCTGCTGCGGTCTTGTGACGCAATTTAGTCGGAACCAATGGAGGGGGCAGATGCTTTGGTACTTCTGGGGTCGCCTTGGGCAGGCCCTCGGCCCGAACTGGATACATGCCATTATTAAGCGTACTTAGTTGTCGGTCTACTTGTTCTGTTCGAACTCGTATACCTTCCTTGACTAATTCGTTTTCTCGAGTCTTTTCAGAATCTTCTCTATGTTTCTCTGCTTTTCTGAATTCTTTTTCTGTACGTCTATGTGATTCTTTACGCCATAATTCTATGGCGTCTTTCTGTGACTGTCGGGCTTTCTTTTTCAATAATGCTTCCTCTACTCTCATGATGCACTCGGCATCCCATGTTCCTGAAACAGGCCATCTATATTTCTCTTCTAAGTGTTTGGTATAATCGACCCACAAGTCTAAGTACAGTATGGCATCTAAGCCATGCTAGTGGTACATAAAGTGCCCTGGAGTGTCCCTAGGTGGAACAGGCACTGCTTCTTCTAGAATCCCCTTTCTAGTTCCTATCTGTCGTAACTTACTGAACAGCGGCATTTTTGAACCTTGATACTTGATACTTACTCGAACTCGAACACCATAAATACAATATACACAGTAATGCAGATCAAACAATCACTCATACCACGACATTAAAACACATTTAAACATTTCGAACAGAAAACCACATATTAACTAGTAACATTTACTTGATGTACTGCTAAACAGCACAGATACACTGCTAAACAGTGCAGACCGGGTCTGTGTACCCAAACCCGTCTCGACCGGGGCAAACTAATGCACCCGTCTAGATGCGTCTCCAGCAACGGTACTCACCGGGAAGCACGGAACAGAAGACCTCGGAAAACTCGACACTGGGCTGGACCCTGGACCGGACTCGTGACGTAGGTACTTCGGAACTTCGGAACTGGTGGGCCTCAAGACACCTCGGACCTTGCACTCTCGGATGGACTCGGGTCGGGATCCTCCGCACTCCTCACCGCCTCGTCTGGGTGTCGATCGCAGTCTCAGTCACCTCCGTTGGCCTGAGGGAGATACAGGAAATCCTGCGGATGCGCATGAGTGTCCGTCCGGCTGCGGCAGGGGACTAGGCCTGCAACGCACCACCGGCGCGTAAGGTGGGGGAGGGTCCCATCTGGGGTGCCAATTTATGTGGTAAATAAAATTACCTGGTACTTAATTTCTATGTGGTAGAGTTCAATAAAATAGCTCAATCAAAATAAGAGACACAGAGTCCGTGGCATCTGAGTTTAAGGGGTTTTATTCCATAAAATGGAATTGGTTCGAACCAGGTAGCATGATCCATCACCACGAGGGTTCAGGAAGGGAATCATGGACATGTACAATGATTTATTAACAGTACACAGTATATATAGTATCATTACAGTGGTGATGGGTTCAGAAGGCGTAACAGCTGAAAGAAACAAGATAAGAAACATGTGCGTAACAATATGTAATCAGAAGGCGTGCACAAGGGTGTACACGGAGGTGGGTGCCAGAAACGTCACATAGAAGAAAAAACATTTCAGCATTTCAGTCATAGAAGTGACGCAAGTGGGTGGATCCCTAGAAGAATCCTGCAGTGTCAGCAGAAATATATGGCAGAGATGCGCGCGCAGCAGCATGACGTGTGACTGACGTGGAACTGGAGGGTGAAGGGGACTTGACATTTAGCGCTAGGATTAGAGACAGAAGTCTGGTGGGTCAGATCGACTTGTTCCTAAATCATATCTAGTATTTTGTGTTTGGAGAACTGTATTATCTAGAAGGAAAGGTCTCTCGGGCAGAGGCTATTCTATACTGACTGCTAATGCGTGCATATGTGTCTACGTGTAATGCGAGGGGCCATGGGCCTACCATGGTAACAGGAGCTATGAATTATTTACATGGAGACAGAAAGGCCGGGCCCTTTACTCTGCAGCTGGGGGGATGTTTACCTAAACTACTGGACAAGAATGTATTTTCGAGGAGCGGAGCAGATAACTTGAAGGCTGAATACAGTTTTGGCAGGCAGTCAGGCAGAGCCGGGCACCACTTGCCGCGCAGGGAGTAAGTCAAAGTTCAGGGATGCAGATGCAGGTCCAGGCTGCAGCTTTCAGAGGCAGAAGTCAGGAAAAGGCTCGATGGCAGAAATCAGGGCCTTCGCCAGAGCCATGAAAACATGGAAGTGCACCATGTAAAGACGGTGGCACGGCATACTTAGGAACTGAATTATTGATCCATTCATGGCGGATCTGAAAGAGGACATGTTAACGTTGGACGCAAATGTATTTGCGTCTTCATAGCGGGTTGTGGAGGGAACTTACATGCACTTTAAGCACGTACATGGAGCCGTTGGGGTACGTAGTAGGGGACACAATTGAGCATAAAAATTTATATTACCTCAGCTGCATTGATCTGGTTGCACCAACTCATGTAGGACGCATTTGAGTCTGTTAGCTAATACATAGGCGAACATTTTTACTTCGCAGTTGAGGAGCGATATTAGCCGCTAGGCTGCCCATGACGTGATTGTAGGTTGCATCTTGGATATTACTCCTATGGTGGCAGAGGCCAGCTCCAACGGGAAAGACCCTGCGTGGCAAACCTCCTAGTATAGCAACAGAAGGTAAGGGGTGAGGGTCTCCTGGAAAGCAGTATAATATTCCATAGGACAGCTATCCAGGCCAGTGTTTTCCTGGTGTCATACCAGACAATGCATCTCCAATTTCCTCCACCACAAGGGGTTAGTCTAGCAGACGAGCGTTGGATGTTGTCAGCCAGGGAAGGGAGACTGCATTATGGAACGATATAGACACAGTTGCGTTCCTGTCCGTTGGTCGGGCGTGCAGTGTGTGATAGTACTGGGCGAAGGCTTGGGCTATCTCAATGAGGGTCTGCTGGGGACAGCCATCCCCGTCCAAGACCTCAGAGACAATCCTG
This sequence comes from Lissotriton vulgaris, assembly GCF_964263255.1. Lineage (NCBI taxonomy): Eukaryota > Metazoa > Chordata > Amphibia > Caudata > Salamandridae > Lissotriton > Lissotriton vulgaris. The sequence goes on along the minus strand of NC_141694.1, from coordinate 1,058,772,551 downwards.
TTGGTCTGTTGATGGGAGACCAACCAATATACCAATTTCCTGTTTTTGTCCCCCCAACTATAAATCCAGGCCATCATGGCCTACAGAGGTGCTTGGCTGTCTCAAGAGAATGGAGCTGAATGACCTTGCGGATGAGACTTAACTGTTGAGTTACCTGTACCTGAGGAGCGAATACCAACTGCTGCTCCAGACAAAGTGCCTGGTCCTCCAGTCAAGTGGAACAGTCGTGCTCCCGGGCTTTGACATGGCTCCTGGCGGCACCTTGGAGGGTTGCCTTACTCGCGGCCCATAAGGTGCCCTGTGTGTCGCCGAGAACTCATTATTGCCGAAGTAGTCCCAGGAAAAGTAGACACATTTCTTATTCTGGAGAAACCAGGCATTAAAATTCCACATGGGATAATGTCCCGGAGGCGGGTGCCCAAGATCAAGAGGCAAAAGGGAATTGTTTGAGATTGTGTGGGGTAAAATCTGGGTAATAACCAAAAATCAAAGACAGGCAGCAGGATGAGGTCTATCCGGGAGTGGGTGTGGTGAGCCGTTGATGAGTGTGTGAATTGCTGTTGCCGAGGGTGCCAGAATCTCCACACGTCACAGAGACCCAGGGCCTTGGTCCAGTCAGTGAGACGATGGGTGGTAGCCCATCTGGCCGCCAAGGGTGTTCTGTGCTATCCAAGTCAGGATCTGGCACAGCGCTGCAGTCACACCATATTATCGTGAGCCCCTGTATAAGGCCTAAGAGAAAGCATGAGAGGTCCTCGAGCTCCGAAGGCAAGGATGCAGGATGTATTAAAGAGCATATCATGAGACCACCCATCCCTCCAATGTACCTTCCAGGGCAATGAAACATCATGCATCACCTGTGTGACCACCAGGGGAAAACAGCAGGGTAGGAGGATGGTGACTCCCCTCGCCCCCGAGAGAACCTATTGTGGAAGATTCTAGCCTAGTCTTTATGTGCTAGGAAGGGACAGTGCTCCCCAAGGAGGTGGGTCTCTTGCAGCAACAGAATCTCAGGACAGTGGCGCTGAGAAAAGGTAAAAACCGCTGCTCACTTCCGCCCAGTCTAGTAGGCTGTTGACATTCCAGGACAAAACCTGAAAAGTCATGTGTGCAGGCGATGGAGACTAGCGTGTGATGCGGACGAGGAGCCCATCAAAAGGGCCCACTGGGCCAAAGAAGGTTGTACTAACGGCTTGATGTGGGAGATGACCACCCCAGAGCTGCGTGCAAGAGAAGGACAAGAATGCTTGCCAAAACCTAAGAAGCAAGAAAAAGGGTTAACAAATATAACAATCGACACTGTACAAATACAAGCCCACCCCCAACTCCCAACCCCTCCCCACACTTCTACCCTAGAAGAATCTGTCGCTCTGTATGGAAATCCTTTAGCGGAAATGAAGCACAGAGCCCAGAGTATTGTAAAAGAGGCAGGAGATAAGAGGGAAAGAAATTGAAAGGGCAAACCCCATTAATACAGGAGAAATCGTTAAAACAGAACAAGACATGACCTGGGCCACCATCACTTAGGCAGGTATGAAGTCCCTGAGTGTAAATCAAGCCCAGGAGGTAAAGTAATAAGTAGAGCAAACAGTGTGGGGATGCAGCAGACAAAACTGCACTGTTCGAAGTGAGATTTGAAATGAAATTTTAACAATGTTAGACCTGTACATTTTATTCTTGTTATTTATAACAAGCCTTCTTGCTGTTTTTATAATATTCTTGTTTTAGACTTACTGAGAAACAGATGTTTCCTGTAGTAATAAATACTTTTTTTACTTAAAAGTGTTCATTCTTCTAAGTACAGTGTGGGTGTGATAGTGTAAATAATGAAACAAGATGTGTTACTTATACATTGGTGCTTCTGATCCCTTTAGGGGATTGTTAGTAACCCAAAATCGATGCATCTATCTCAATTACATATTGAATTGTGTTTTACGGGGCTACAATTACCTGTCTTTCACATTCATCACTGGTGCACTGAACCACTTTTACCCATGTCATCCGAGGGCGGGACTGCACACCTCGTAGAGTTACACCAAAGTCGTAACTTAAACAGCGGTTGATGCCTATCATGGGGCTCGGATCTTATGGTTACGCCTTGAATAGTTTTGTTCACTATTCACACATTGGTGAACCATTATTAAAGCACAGCCCAGGTAAAACCCATGACGAGTTGACCTTGTCATTAGCACTGAAGGGGTTAAGTCATTATGGAGAAATCTGTAGTAATCATGCTTACCTCCTACTGAGGATAAAGGAGCACCTATTTCCATAGGTTTGTCAAGCTTGACCCATAAAAGGTCATTCCCCATTTCGGGGGTTTTAAAATTATTTGATTCCAATTTTTAATTGAACCCATTCATTATGGCAGCACCTATAGTGATAGGGGTCAATTGCTGTGAAGCAGTCACTCATCATCTCAAAGTTCGAGGCGTCCTTGATTAGGATGCACGCAGATACTTGTGTAATAGCTGCACATCCAGCGTATGACTTTAAGACGTTCTACTCATGGATAGAGATCGAGCCTATTCAAGCTGCCTCACAACATCAATGGTCATGGAGTATGTAAGCTGATATATCCTTTAAAAGAGGTCAAGGAGACGCCCACAATGTCTGGTCTAATGGAAATGCAGGGAATCTACTCTTGTCTGTGTTTGAATGCCAAGGCTATGATAGGGTGAGATGTTACATGAGGAATATAATGAATGAATACACACTACACAATTCAGGGGAAATGTGTCAAGATGTTACTGGCAGACATTGAACATAAACATTATTTAGTGAGTGACAACCAAAGAAACCGTGCCTGAAATTCGTCAATGAAATCACTGTAAATAAATGACTCAACATGTTTAAGGATCATAACCCACGACGCAGCTTCATAAACCAAAGTTTGCAATAGACTACAGTGATATTGATGGTTCAGGATATGCTCAGGGGTCACAACTGTATCTTTTCTCGTGCCATTCGTGGGGAGTGTTACATATATGAGTCACAGCTGTCCCTAGTGTATGTTGTGGTTCAATAAATCGTGAGTCACCCTGCTGAGACAGGTGTGTTGGCTTGTATGACATGGGTAGAAATGGAAGTGCATGCAAATATTCTTCAATCACAGAAACACTTTGGCAATGGGGCCTACATGCATTGGGGTGTGATCTAGCACTGTAAGTGGGATAACAAGTTTCAGAGGGTCAGGGCCGGACTGGGAACGAAAACCGGCCCTGGCAAAGTGCTCGGCCGGTCCCCCCTCCCCACTGGGGGGGGGGGGATGGGGGGGAAGTGCCGCCGAGCTCTTTGCCGGGCCGGTTTTCAGCCGATTTTATTACAGGGACGATGTTGCAGCTAAGCTGCAAAAACGGCCCTGTAACAAAAACGGCCCCCAAGGGCCCAAAACCGGCCCCCACCCTTGCGGCGCACCGGGGGATTGCCCGGTGCCCGCAACGGCCAGTCCGGCCCTGCAGAGGGTACACTAAAAAAGGCATGGGAAAAAAAGTGTAACTAGGAATATTTTATTAGAGGAGCCGCCTTAGTAATATGAAACACCCTGCGTATATGATTATAATACCTTCATCCCAATTAATTTCAGGGAGAAAAATGCAAGTACTCCAGAGGCCGGGCTTACATAGACCCCACCCCCCCAAAAAAGTAACAGTGGGGAGCCACAGGCAATGGCCAATAGGTCAAGGGAGCCGCAGCTCCCAAAAATTTGGGAACCAATGTCTTATACCTATGTGTCACACAATTTTTCTGGCAGCATACCAACTATGATCTGCCCTTAATGCTGCATTCACACTTCTGTACGTGCATGGGCATGAAGGCCAACTTTTGCTAATCAAGGGTGGCATGGTTGCCTTGATGACTCAATGTGACAATGTTCATATTGTATTACACATTCATGTCTACAGGAGTTGATATAGTGCCCCACAGTGCTTGCTATGGCCAATGACATTGATGGTGCACTTTTCACACAGTTTGACAAATACAAGCTAACATTGGTTATCTGCAGAAATTATGAGTTTATTGGTCAAAGGTGTGATTGCGCAAGTGATAATATTGTTACGTTGTGCAATTTCCCAGATAATAAGCTTGAGGTCATGGTGGATGAGACCATGAAAGTAAAACGTCTCTCCTTGGTTCTGAGATGCTCTGCAGCAGATGGATCATGCTTGGTAAATTAAGTAAATTAAGAGTTAAATTGGAAGCCACAGTCGGTCACACAGAGGATGGCATCAGAAATGAATGCTTGTTTTTTGTGAGATGCTGGGATGCGGACTGGTCCCTTTGAAAGGAAGGGGAGGAAGAACAGTATGAGATGGCATTGCTTTATATGGTGCAGATAGTTAGTCTCACAGGACCAGACTGGAATTTCTCGCATGCCGATTGCCAGTGGTGGACCATGGTGCACCGTACTTGGTGAATGATCCTGCCAAAGCCCCCCAAAAAAAGATTCCATGTACTCCACTAGATCACTTAGTGCCGCAAGGTTGGCCTGAAACTTCATTTTCCAGTCTCAGGCCTCATAGTGACACTTGGGAATTGGAGCAAGTGCCCTCATTCATTCGGACCCTTTCAGATGCTCATTAAAGGTCTTGAATTATTTATTGTGGCCCACTCCATCGTACTTGAACTTTTGTTGGCATGTATGTGCCTTTGGAACATTCCAGTACACAAAAAAGGATAGGAGGAATGCTTAAATTAATATCTGCCACGGGTAATTACTCGGGCTGAATGCCATATGCATATTCTCTATTCAGAACAGTCCAGTTGAAAATGCCAGGACAGGTCCTCCCTGAACCAGAACACAAGCAAACCAAGACCGTGTCACCATGATTGGGGCTCTACAGTCAGGCATAGCTTGGTTCCAGTGGCACAGTGAGAAAGGGACCCACATATGGGCATACCTGTAGTACTTAGGGTGTGAGATTGAAGTATACAAAAGAGTGATGGGTGAAATGCTTGAATTAGTCCCAGACATATTCCAGGCAACAATTTTAGCAACTGTGTTGAACAACTGATGGATAGATCGCCCCCATTAGCTGACAGGCGATGATGCTAACCCTGTCTCCTGGAAATACTCTACAGAGGGTTCTCTCATGTGAGGTCTGCTTGAAATACTGGAGTGCACGACATAGCTGGACAGGATTTCTGTAGCTAACCCATTACTTTATTCTAAAGTTTTGTTTGTGTCTGGTGGTGGTACAGTTCTCACAAGCCGCATTATTGGATCTTTCTCTATGAGCTGCAATTTTAAGGGAACTGCAGGTATCCATTACTTATCAAATGCAACATTTAGAATGCATGCTATGATTAATCTTACATGTGCCATTTGTCATACATGGTATATCCAAATGGTATCATTGTGATTATTTACTGACTTCAATGTCAACCTTGTTAAGAGCACAGGTAGTGTAGGAAGGTGGCTACCTGACTATGGTTACCCCAGATTTTTTGCCTTGTGTTTAGCTGGTTTTCGACTTAGTTGGCCTGGTTCCCTGCTAATCAGGGCCCCAGGCTATCTGCTCTCTCTGTAAAATGGATTCCATGTACCCTAGGTGCATAACTAAATTGGCTTGGGTCACCTTATCAGCCCCTGTACAGAGCACTATAGGTGCCCAGGGCATAGGTGCATCCAAGGCCTACCAGGGGCTGCAGCATATCTTTTGCCACCCCTGGCTGGCTATCTAAAATTGACACAACTGGCTGATCACTCAGCTGGGGCAAGGTGGTGTAATCACCCCTTGCTTAGATATAGTATGCCTATATCTAAACCTAACTGGACACATATAAACCTATAAGCCACTCCTATGGCAGGCCTTAACAATCCTGGAGGTAGAGTGCTTGGTTTTATGTGAGATGGTGCTCTGGCATGAGCTGAGCCTGTCTGCAGCTGCCGGGACCAATTCCCTAATCTGTTCCGGGATAATGCCATACCATATACTATTAAGTGCATTATAATCCTCGCGGTTATATGTCAACTTTGGTTTGGCTTTATCAAAACATGTCGTGTAAGGTGTCATACGATTTGGAATACTACCCCCTCGCCAGTCCTGGCAACGGAGGTAGCATTCCACCCCTCTAGAGGGAGACGACATGCTACTTTGCTAAAACGCGGTTGATTTTAAAAAGAGCCTCAGATCCACAAAATGGAGGCTTCTGCCACAGACACGAGTCTGACCTCCTGCTGCTGACAGAAACTCATCAGAGGAGGCCTGGACAAAGGCTTTCCTGTCGCAGGGAGGTGTTACACCACCCCAGACAGGAGATAGGGGATTGTAGCAGGGAGGTTTGAAATAAACCAGACACTGCCTGGGGAGCACAAGGCTTCCCCTTGCATAATCCGGCCAAACCGGTTCTGGGGCACACCAGCCCCAGTCCCAGCGCGGCCTGGACAAAGGGAATGGGGTGTATCCACCCCCTTCCTGGGTCCCACCCATAGGAGGGGACCTAGCAGGTAATCCAGCCCCCTAGATTGGTATAAGAATGGGAGCGGTGCCAACGCACTCAGATTATCCTGATGAAACATTTGAAACAAAACTCTGGACCCTTCGACATCCTACTCGATGTAGAAGACTGAAGAATCTCCCTTGTGGTCAAGGAGTGACCACCCTGTGCAAACAGGCACCATCCAGCACCTCGACGTCTGCTTTGTTGCAGTTCCTGCCGGAACTCGAGCAACAGAGATCGACGAAATCAAGCTTGCCTGCCTTCTACTAGCCCGATCCACAGTCCCTGCAGAGCTGAGACCCGTGGAGGTGTCCGGAAGCATGCGGCCCGCCATCTTGAAAAGACCACGAGATGCTGACCGTGCAGCCCACAAGTGACCCTCGAAGCTGTACACCAGGGTTTGAGAAGTCCCAACCCTGAGCCACTTTTGCACCGAAGCTCACACCTCCACACTCACCGAGTGCTGCGTGGGGCCCTTCTGCTTCTTTTGGCTCAACGCGTTGGCCCGGTCACTTGCCTGCTGGCTTGTGGCCCCTGTGCCAACGAAACCTGAAATCCGACTTGTGATTCTAGTTGCTCCAGACTTGCACCCGCTCCTCTGAAAAGGAGCACCCGCTCTGACCCTCCTGATCTAAGTGAGAAGCAATCTTCCAGTCCTGCGTGTATTGCTCTTGCCAAGTGTTGTTTGTTCCAATCTTGAAGCTGACTACGCCGACGGCGAGAGCCTTTGTGGGACAACTCGTGACCCGCTCCTGGATGTCGCAGATGCCCTAGAGCCCACGTGGCAGTGGAGAGAAGCTCCTCGACAACCACCTGATTGCGCCCAACATTGCCTGGTTCCGTCCTGGTTCCACCCTGGTCACTGTTGAGTGACCCAGACTCTGTCCCCTCTGCTTTCAGGTACTTTACGACTCTGATCCACCCTTGGATCACACTGGACACTTCTCCTTCACATCGCCTGCAGCATCTTCAGCTTCAAGCACCAACAACCTGCGTGACGAAACCCGACACAACTTCGACCCTATGTACCCGCTTCCTGTGTGTGAGGTAACTCAACAACGCCGGTGTTCCCACACTGGTACACACCTCTAGTGTATTTGTCTTAAATTTCGTCCTTCTAGGTTAAGCGGAAGTCTCCTTAAACAGTAACTTTATAACTTTTACGCACCATTGACTTTGCATTGGTGCATGCGTGTGCGTTAAGCGCTGCACCCGAATTCCGCGGGCTTTTCCCGACTTCTGCATTGCTAGTCCTGACTGCTCCCAGCGATTCCCCAGGCCCTAGGCCTAACCACTGTTCGATTGGTATCTCTTATACCACTTTCTTAATATATGGTTTGAGTGGCCACCCGCCCTCATCCATAATTGTGCAACTTTTATGTGTTTAACTGTGCTTTTGTTTTAACGCTTGTGCCCCTTTGCTCATAAAGAGTACTGGGGATTATTTTAGTAATAAATACATATATTTTTATAATATATACTTGTGTGGTGTCCTTTCATTTGATATTACAGGATTGTGATTGGTAAAACAGCTCGCTTAACACGACCTCTTGAGTTTAGCCTTTAAGGCTGCTTAGTCCATGCTACCACTAGGATAGCTTGTCTAATAAGGTTGACTTACAACCAGACACCATAAGGGATTGTTTGGACTGATACAAGGTGGTTCCAGAATTGGAAACATCACATATCAGGCCAACTTCTCACATTGGTGTGCAGCGGTGCGGATTTGAGCTTGCTGTTGTTTTTACCATTGCAATCTTTTTATCAAATTGAAAGATCACATCAAGTACCTTAGGTACATATAAAACAAAAGCTTAGCACATTTAGGTTCTACTGAACTTAGTAGTTGTAGATTAAAGGGAGTAGCACACCCTGCCTACAACTCATTAGCAAGGTACAGTAGGAAAACACTTAGTGTAGGTAAGTGCACCACTTGCACCTCACTAGCAGTCATGTCTGATACAGGTGTAGCCTCTGGCTCTCAGCCTGTGACAGTTGACCAGACCAAGGCAACTTCCAGATATGACACCCTCAGCCACAGAGACCTGAGTACCTTGTGTACTGTAAGGGGGCTGAAAAGGGTCACAGCCCTACCATTCCTATTCTGATAGCCATCCTGGAGAAGGATGACCTTGAGAAAGCTAGCACAGCACCCTAAAGATCAGGAGACAGAGTGAAACCCCAAGAAAATGAGAATAGCACCTCAGAGAATGAGGTGGATCCTGAACCAGATAATGATGAAGATTCAGATCAAGATCAAGGGGATATCCAGGTACATGTGGGGAGGCTTAGCCAAACCAACTTGGACCTACTTGGAAATGGAGAGGGCCAGCACCTCCCCAGAGTACAAAGCAGAACTGTTCCAGGCAATAGAAGGGTGGGATCTCCCTCAGTGGATTCTCACATTTCTAGTGTCTCAAGAAACTCTCAAAGGGGAATGACTTCCCCCCAGAGAAGAGAACATAAGGCCAGGATGAGAGCAGTAGAACTCCAGATAGAGAGGGAAGAGTTAGCCCTGGACGAAGCTAAACTTGCTTTAGCAAGGGAACAGAAAATGTGTGGCTTAGATGCCACTAGTGGCAGCAACAATATTCCTAGAGAGAAAGACAGGTCCTATAATACTAGAAACCAGACAAAGATTGTGCCCCCCTACACAGAAGGGGATGACATCCACAAGTGGATAACTGCTCTTGAGAGAGCCTGCATGGTACAGCAGGTTCCTGAGGAACAGTGGGCAGCAATCTTATGGTACTCCTTTTCAGAGAAAGGGAGAGATAAGCTCCTCACTGTCAGACATGAGGATGCTAAATACTACAAAGTCCTGAAGAGTGCTCTAATAGATGGGTTTGGCTTAACCACTGAACAGTACAGGTTGAAGTTCAGAGACACCCAGAAGACACAGACACAGGACTGGACTGATTTTGTAGATTGTGCTACTAAGGCTCTAGAGGGTTGGCTACATGGCAGCAGAGTACATGATTTCACAGGATTGTATAATTTGATTATGAGGGAGCAGATCCTATGTAATTGTCAGAACTAGCTCTTACACCAGCACCTGGTGGACTCAGATTTGACCTCTCCCCAAGAATTGGGAAAGAGGGCAGATAAATGGGTCAGAACCAGGATTAGGCCTAAGAATCAGGACCATAACCAGAAGAAGGAGTCTACCAAGCCTCAATATAAGGGTGGGGATAAAAGTAAAGAAAAGACTTCCCCAGGGCCCCAAAACTCCAAGGATGGGGGTGGGTCCCAAGACACTTCATCTACCCAGAAAAAGCCATACTGTCATGTCTGTAAACAGACTGGCCATTGGAAATCAGACAGCTGTTGTCCAAAGAATGGCAATAAAGAAAATATACCTCCAAAGCCAGCTCCAACACCTCCTGTTACTGTCAGCAGTAATCCCCCCGGAAGTGGGAGCACACCCAGGAATCTGGGTGGGTTTACTTTTGGAGCACAGGTGGACCCTGGCCTATCCAGGTCCCCATCCCCAAATGATCTTGTTTATGAGACTGGCAGGGGGGTTGCCAACTTCTCTGATTTCCCAAATACCTTGAGCAAATATAGACAAGAACCCATCATCAATGGTTTGAAAGTTGAGGCCTTTAGAGACACAGGGGCTAGCATCACCATGGTGGCTGACTGCATAGTCCCCTCTAAGCAACGTTTACCTGGTGCCACATACCAGGTGACAAACATTGATGGAATACAAACCAATCATCTCAGGGCAGTAGTAAGTCTCAGCTGGGGAGGTGTCACTGGCCCAAATAGAGTGGCAGTGTCATCAAACTTGCCTGTAGACTGCCTACTAGGAAATGATTTGGAAATCTCAGCCTGGGCTGAGGTTGAACAGGAAATCCATTCTAAAATGGTAAATGTCACTGGAAAGGTTAGTGGGGCTGTAATGGCTACAGCCCCTATTTAAGATGTCCTTCCTGAAAAGGTTGGTAGGGCTGTGCAAGACTCAGCCCCATCTTTAGCAGAAGCTCTTCCTAAACAGAATAGCAAAGCTGTTATGATAACAGCAGATACCCAAACTGAGTCTCCTCCTGAAAAGGTTGGTGGGGCTGTGATGGCCACAGCAGAAACTCAAACAGATATGTGTGTTGTGAAGCCTGAAATGATGGATCACTCCACCCAAACTGAGAGCATGGAGGAGGAAGAGAAATCTCCCCCTCACCAGACATTAGGACAGGATCAGCCTCCTCGGGGAACTGAATTTACCCCTGATGAAGGAATTGCCCCAGAGGTTGTTAGGCCTGGCCTGACAGAGCCTCTGATGGCAGTGGACCCTTCTCAGGTGGGACCCAGTCTGGAGCAGGTATCCTGCCCCTCTCTACCTTGCCTTAGTCAGCCCAGGGCGGCAGAGGACAAGAAGGACAGTGAGACCCAGAAGGCCCCCTGTCAAATAAAGCACCCCCATCAACAGATTAGGGGCACCGAATCTAGTAGCCCTAGTAAGGTGAAAACTTTAAAAACTCCTGAGGGAGCCCCCTTAAAAGTAGTTAGGGACCTCCCACAGATGGATTCTGTTGGGCACAGCCAAACCTGGGACCCAAAGGGCCCGAACCTGAACTGTCCCTCCAGTAAGCCAAAACAAGGGACCCAGCCTCCAGCTTTAGGTAGCCAGAGGTTGACCCTGAGAGCACAGTGCAACTCAGTTGAAGAAAGAAAGGCACACATGGTGGAAGATAATTGGAGGAAGCTGAGCCCTAAATTAGTGGAGCCTCACTTCAATACTCCATATCCAAACCAGCCTTTAACTTTGCATAAACACACCCAAGGTAGTGATTCCCTATGGTGGAGACCCTCTAATACCCCAAGGGAGAGGGACCGCTTACTAGACCATGAGACAGGGGGTACCCATGCTAGTGCAGGTACTTCCTTATATGGCCACTCAGGCAATATAGGCTTACCTGGACAAGGATAGCCTTATCTCCTTTCGTTTGGGGGGGTTGTGTAGGAAGGTGGCTACCTGACTATGGTTACCTCAGATTTTTTGCCTTGTGTTTAGCTGGTTTTCGACTTAGTTGGCCTGGTTCGCTGCTAATCAGGGCCCCAGGCTATCGGCTCTCTCTGTAAAATGGATTCCATGTACCCTAGGTGCATAACTAAATTGGCTTGGGTCACCTTATCAGCCCCTGTACAGAGCACTATAGGTGACCAGGGCATAGGTGCATCCAAGGCCTACCAGGGGCTGCAGCATATCTTTTGCCACCCCTGGCTGGCTATCTAAAATTGACACAACTGGCTGATTATTCAGCTGGGGCAAGGTGGTGTAATCACCCCTTGCTTAGATATAGTATGCCTATATCTAAACCTAACTGGACACATATAAACCTATAAGCCACTCCTATGGCAGGCCTTAACAATCCTGGAGGCAGAGTGCTTGGTTTTATGTGAGATGGTGCTCTAGCATGAGCTGAGCCTGTCTGCAGCTGTCGGGACCAATTCCCTAAGCTGTTCCGGGATAATGCCATACCATATACTATTAAGTGCATTATAATCCTCACTGTTATATGTCAACTTTGGTTTGGCTTTATCAAAACATGTTGTGTAAGGTGTCATACGATTTGGAATACTACCCCCTCGCCAGTCCTGGCGACGGGGGTAGCATTCTACCCCTCTAGAGGGAGACGACATGCTACTTTGCTAAAACACGGTTGATTTTAAAAAGAGCCTCAGATCCACAAAATGGATGCTTCTGCCACAGACACGAGTCTGACCTCCTGCTGCTGACCGAAACTCAGCAGAGGAGGCCTGGACAAAGGCTTTCCTGTCGCAGGGAGGTGTTACACCACCCCAGACAGGAGATAGTGGATTGTAGCAGGGAGGTTTGAAAGAAACCAGACACTGCCTGGGGAGCACAAGGCTTCCCCTTGCATAATCCGGCCAAACCGGTTCTGGGGCACACCAGCCCCAGTCCCAGCGCGGCCTGGGCAAAGGGAAAGGGGTGTATCCACCCCCTTCCTGGGTCCCACCCATAGGAGGAGACCTAGCAGGTAATCCAGCCCCCTAGATTGGTATAAGAATGGGAGCGGTGCCAACGCACTCAGATTATCCTGATGAAACATTTGAAACAAAACTCTGGACCCTTCGACATCCTACTCAACGTAGAAGACTGAAGAATCTCCCTTGTGGTCAAGGAGTGACCACCCTGTGCAAACAGGCACCATCCAGCACCTCGACGTCTGCTTTGTTGCAGTTCCCACCGGAACTCGAGCAACAGAGATCGACGAGATCAAGCTTGCCTGCCTTCTACTAGCCCGATCCACAGTCCCTGCAGAACTGAGACCCGTGGAGGCGACCGGAAGCGCGGGGCCCGCCATCTTGAAAATACCACGAGACGCAGACCGTGCAGCCCACGAGTGACCCTCGAAGCTGTACACCGGGGTTTGAGAAGCCCCAGCCCTGAGCCACTTTTGCATCGAAGCTCACCCCTCTACACTCACCGAGTGCTGCGTGGGGCCCTTCTGCTTCTTTTGTCTCAACGCATTTGGCCCGGTCACTTGCCCGCTGGCTTATGGCCCCTGTGCCGACGAAACTTGAAATCCGACTTGTGATTCTGGTTGCTCCAGACTTGCACCCGCTCCTCTGAAAAGGAGCACCCGCTCTGACCCTCCTGGTCTGAGTGAGAAGCAACCTTCCAGTCCTGCGTGGATTGCTCTTGCCAAGTGTTGTTTGCTCCAATCTTGAAGCTGACTGCGCCGACGGCGAGAGCCTTTGTGGGACAGCTCGTGACCTGCTCCTGGACATCGCAGAGCCCACGTGGCAGCGGAGAGAAGCTCCTCGACAACCACCTGATTGCACCCGACATTACCTGGTTCCGTCCTGGTTCCACCCTGGTCACTGTTGAGTGACCCAGACTCTGTCCCCTCTGCTTTCAGGTACTTTACGACTCTGATCCACCCTTGGATCACACCGGACACTTCTCCTTCACATCGCCTGCAGCATCTTCAGCTTCAAGCACCAACAACCTGCGTGACGAAACCCAACACAACTTCGACCCTATGCACCCGCTTCCTGTGGGTGAGGTAACTCAACAACGCCGGTGTTCCCACACTGGTACACACCTCTAGTGTATGTGTCTTAAATTTCGTCCTTCTAGATTAAGCGGAAGTCTCCTTAAACAGTAACTTTATAACTTTTACGCACCATTGACTTTGCATTGGTGCATGCGTGTGCTTTAAGCGCTGCACCCGAATCCCGCGGGCTTTTCCCGACTTCAGCATTGCTAGTCCCGACTGCTCCCAGCGATTCCCTAGGCCCTAGGCTTAACCACTGTTCGATTGGTATCTCTTATACCACTTTCTTAGTATATGGTTTGAGTGGCCACCCGCCCTCATCCATAATTGTGCAACTTTTATGTGTTTAACTGTGCTTTTGTTTTAACGCTTGTGTCCCTTTGCTCATAAAGAGTACTGGGGATTATTTTAGTAATAAATACATATATTTTTATAATATATACTTGTGTGGTGTCCTTTCATTTGATATTACAGGATTGTGATTGGTAAAACAGCTCGCTTAACACGACCTCTTGAGTTTAGCCTTTAAGGCTGCTTAGTCCATGCTACCACTAGGATAGCTTGTCTAATAAGGTTGACTTACAACCAGACACCATAAGGGATTGTTTGGACTGATACAAGGTGGTTCCAGAATTGGAAACATCACATATCAGGCCAACTTCTCACAGGTAGCATCAAGCCAGGCCTGTGTTTGACCTCATGGTCACAGGTTCAAATCAGTCTTTCATCCTTCTAAGGTCGATAAAATGAGTAACATTGAGTTGGATAAGAATAAACATCTGTTATTCAGCACCAAGATAACCCTGGGTGAAAGTTTTCTTTACAAATGCACATTTTATGTTAATATCAATCTGCAGGTGTTGCACTGTGATAGGGATGAGATGGTTGTGGTAATTCAGATAGGCAATCAATTCTTTATTTAATCTACCGACCGTCGCATTCGGATATGATCGACGTGCTGGCGGTCAGAAAGTGCTCCTTTATACTGCGGCCTGTGCTGCGGCCCTGTTCATGGGCCGGAGCACAAGTCGCAGCGTACAGGAGCACTTTGTGCACATCCATGCACTGTGTATCATACTTTATGTGGTGAATGGCATGCAGTGCATGGAGGTGCGTGGAGGCACTACATGTGCCCCCAGGGCCACTTTTCAGTGGCCCACGAGGGACGGGGACCCTGTTTGAACCCCCCCTCCCCCCAAAGTCCCTTTCTGACAAAATTTTCATGGCGGTCAATCCACGATGAAAAGGTTGTCAGAAAGGAAAATTGTAATCCCGATGGAGGTGCCTGCTTCGGCAATGCCTCCATCCGGGATAGCGATTCCGACTGCCGCTAAGTTGGGATCACTGATCCTGATGGAGTTGGTGATTCGTCCCCCGACAGACAAGGATCGACCGCTAGCATTGTAATGTGGCAGTCGGACCAAAGGGCTGTCACAGTGGGAACACTAACAATGTGCTGTTGGTGACGGTCCCAGCGCCATTGTAATGAGGCTCTAAATGTAAAGACTGTTATGGAATTGGGTTATAAGCTTTGGACGTAATTATTGCTTGATATCAGGTTAATAGTGATACTGCCCCATTCAAAGCTTGCTCAAAGACACACTGTATGAAACGATTTAATATGGAACTTGCAAACACTTCGATATCCCATGTTATAGTGCTCTATAAATATTATGGTATTGTCATGCTCATGAATAAGTACTAAGGCCCAAAAAAACAAATTCAGCAAAAAGTGTAGCGAAAAAGGCAAAAGGTTTGTGGGGTTGACCCTGAGAGAGGGCCAGGGCGAACAAGAAACAACCAGGAGAGTTCAGGGTGGCGCAACTTGCATGGCTCTCACCTAGTAGTCAGTCAGTCAGTCAGTCAAATACACTTTATTCGATTTATAAAAATCATAAAAGGCATAAAAACATTTTTGTGTACACATACAAAATTATTTGATACATTTGATACATTTTCATTTTCGGCATGTGAAATACAATAGGTCAAAAGATTAAAAACACATAAATAACATGATAAAAATTCATTATGTCTCAAACCGTGGGGCATTAGGCAATTTAATCCTCGAAGCCGCCGCTAAAAAATTGGCCACACAAAATGTAATGCGGATGCTACTCAAAGACAGAAGGAAAACCAATGCCGGCCTCACTTGCGTAAAGCCAGCCTCCTTCAAGATAGGCTGCAGGTATTTTTTTCTAATGTCCGAGAAGAGCCCGCAAAACATTACAAAGTGCATTGTGTCTTGGGTTGAGAATTGATCACAAGTGCAAGGGGTGGCTAGATCTGGTTTAACCCAAGTTGGGTAATTTCCCAAAAAAAATGAATCAAATTAAACCTGAACTTTACCAATAAAAACCTATGAAATGGCTTTGTGACAGTTATAAGGTAATGCTCAAGTGAGGTTGAGCCTAAAAGCATATAGTGGGATCGCACAGTGGGTTTCAACAGTTCCCTATCCTCCCTGGCTAGACTGGCCCTTTCCATAAGCTGTTTTTTGACCAAATTCACATCCGCCTTCCTGATACAGGATGGTGACAAGAAGAGGTCCGGGCGGCCCAAATGTTCAAAGGATTTTCTCAGATACTCCAACCAGGCCACTTTGTGGGACTTGTCTAAGGACATTACATCTGCTAAAATCGCATGTTAAGGGTTAGTTCCTTATTAAGCCAGATCTTAAGCCAGAATGTTAATGGCGCCAGGTTGAGCCTGTCGGTGACATAATCCAGGCCCATCTCCGCGTGAGTTGAAAAAGTTGGAGTCGACTAGGGCACAGACAACAAGGAACGCAGGAACCTGTTTTCTACCCTCTGGATTGTTTCTAAATGTACATGTCCCCATAGGGCCGACCCATACATCGCGATTGAGATGCATTTGGCATTATAAACCTTGAACAGGCCTCCATGGGCCTTGCCCCCAACCATTTTGTGAAACCCATGAGTGCCGCGGTTGATCTAACCACGGATAAGCTCTTTGCCCTTACCTGAGGGCCACAAGAGCCCCTCTCGTCAAAGAGCACCCCCAGGTATGGGAAAACAGCTACCCTTGTAACCACCTCGCCCTTACATTTAAAAATTTTTGATTTACCCCTGTTCCTATGGAATCCGACCACCATGGTATGAGATTCATTAGCATTTACCTTTAGGTCCAGCCTATCCATAAATGCCCCAAATGCATCAAGTAAGAGCTGCAGGTCGTTGCCAGTGCGGACTATGAGGACGGCGTCATCCGCGTATAGGAGAGCAGGGATCTTTGTTTCTCCTATACGCGGGACGTCCCCATCCACCTCCTCCAGATGCCGTCCCAGGCAAATGATGTAGATGGTAAAGAGGAGGGGGGCCAAAATACAGCCCTGGCGCACTCCACGCATGGATTTAAACCTGGTGGTGCACCTTCCCTCATTAGTGACCCGGATTTGGGAGAACAGCTCTTGGTGGAGGGATGCCATAAATTTAACTACTGCCCCGTCAATGCCAAGTTCCAGGAGAATTGCCCATAACTTGGCCCTGTTCACCAGGTCGAAGGCCGAGGAGAGGTCCATAAAGGCCAAAAATAACGACCCCTCCTTGGCTACTGTATACCTGGCGATCAGCATGTGCAGATTGGAGCACTGCTCCAGGGTACCTCTTTTCTCCCTAAACCCATACTGGATGTTTGATAACCCCCCACACTCCTCAATACTGTCCCTCAACTTAACCAGAAGGACTCTGCCTAAGATCTTTATTGCAGAATCTAGGAGGGATATGGGTCTATAACACCCTGGGTCATCGCTTCGACCTTTTTTAAAGATCGGCACTATAATTGAGGTAGCCCAAGAAGTAGGAAAAAAAATTCCGTTAGCAGTGTTAAATATATTAGACAGTATTCTAGCCCAGAGATTCGGGGAATGTTTATAAAAATCTACTGGCACCCCGTCTGGTCCTGAGGCTTTATTTTTAGTTGACTCTGAGATTGCTAGCTCCACTTCTGCTTCATTAAAGGTTACTGGTCCAGCCTCAGGGATTGTCTCTATATAGCCAGGGGCTTCTGAGTCCAAATCACCGTAGACTGCTCTAAAATGGCTCAGCCATTTGTCATCGGGAATGACACAATCAGTAACACGATTATCCAAGTCCGAGAAAAAAGGCTCATTAATTATTGTCCAGAATTTGCTGCTATTACGGAGAACATCTACTGAAAGAAGATTGTCCCAAGCCGCTGCCTTTATGTCGTCCTTCCTTTGTTTAGTAGCTTGCTTGTACTCTCTCCTTAGCAGTGTGATGACCGCCTTGTCTCTCGGAATGTGTTTTAAGGCTGACATGAGTGCTCTATGTGCTTTTGAACACTTAGTGTCGAACCATCGACAGTGATTATTTGCTCCCTGCCCTAGTTTGGCCGTCAGATCTGAAGAGAAATGTGTGCATATGGATTCAAATGCCCCCATTATTTCATAGTTTGTTGCACTCGGGTCCCCACAAATAGCCATATAACCCTCAATTTTTGGGAGGAGATCTGCGTAAAAAGTTTCAGAGACCACGTTTGCCCACTTTATCCTTCTTCCCTGATCCACGGGGCGTAGCACTGACCTAATCTTAGCAGGGCATGACATGGATCCCATGGAGTACCCCCATTTCACTTCAAGTAAGAAAGGGTTGTGGTCGCTGAACGGGGAAACTACTGTTGCATATGAAAGAGCCCAGTGTAAGATCCCCGGGGTCACAAATATATAGTCTATGACAGTCCCAGGGTCTGAACCCTTGTAGGTATTTAATCTCATCTTCCCATCCGGGGTCATAGATTCGGATAGGTTAAAATTAGCTAGCAACTCTTCCAGTGCCTCTCCAGCCTTGGTGTGCTCAAAAGGAGTGGCCCCTGAACTAGGGGGGCCCATGGAGCCGCCTATGCTACACATGTTATTACAAGGGTGAATATTAAAATCGCCCAGTAGGACGCACTCATCATTAGTGTTTTTATCTTGACCGACAGAAAATAAAAAGGATTCCAGGGTAGCGATATGGTCATTATCGTTATCCCTGTTCTAACAGTTATAAAAATTAATAAAGAAGGTTTTCTTGCTGGGTGAAACCTCCCTTTCCACAATTAAGAGATTTGGTGAGTTACTATTGATTATTTTTAAAGCCCCCTTAAGTTTTAAAGAAAATAGGAGAATAAGACCTCCCTTGGCTCTACCAGTGATACTAGGGACTGCCAGGACGGCAAAGCTTACAAAACCATCCAACCACAAGCTAGGCGAGGTGTCCCATGTTTCCTGCAGTGCTACAATATCGTGGCTAGTGACGAAGCTAACCCATGCATCATTTCCTCTTTTAGCTCTGACCCCAGCCACATTCCAACTGAGGATTTTACAAGCTATACCCTCATCAGGAATAGAAGCCTCGACCGTGAGAGCAGGCCTCATGTCCGCCAGTCAGTCATTATCTTCTAAACCCGACAAAGGGGCAAAGCGATTGCTCAGGATCATCCCGCCACCCACAACGGGGCTAGATGCTGAATGGGGAACAGGTGCCGGGACTGCAGTGTCTGTCCTTAGGGTGTTAATGCGATCATGCACGACTGGACATGTCCCCCCGGTACTGGAATCAACCCCCGCCTCTGTGTGGATGGTCAGTGGTCACCATAAGACTTTAAAAAGGGGGGATAAAAATAACCCAAAGGCACAGGTCTCAGTTGGTCTCTTATAGAAATATGTGACCCGTCCCAAAACAGTCTATCTGCCAGATTAGCCCTGTCAAAATTGATTAAATCACAATCCCCCTGTACAGAATTCACACCGCCCTATCCAGCCCACCCTCCTTGCAAAAATAATCCTGTCAGAGATTAAAGCCCCGCTGCAAACATCATCACACCAAGAACACTCTCTTGAAATAAGATCTAAGACAGATTCAGACTCTCCCTCAATGAGTGGGGGTACCCCGGTAAAGATGGCAACAAGTGGGGCAGCTTCCGGTGGTAAGTCCAGGTTGACCTGGCTTGTACCCTTTTGTTAATGGGAACCTTAGATTGTTCAGTTGGGCGAGCGGGAATATTAGGGTGTGGTAGGATAACCTCCGAACCTTTACAGGGAATTAAAGGATCCCTCGTCCTGTCGTCAACTTTAACTTGCACCACCTCACTGTGGGGTGGTCCCCAATCCCCTGTTTTAGCCCCCTCATTACCGCTGTTACCATTCCCTGCAGGCCCCACATTGTGTGCTTTTAAATGCAGGGTATGATCATGTACAAGTCTGTCCAGAAGTGAACACTTCTTTAAGAGTCCTTCCAAACAGGTGTTCAGGGTGTCCACGATATCCTTTGCAATACCGATGAGTAGGGGCTCAATCCGGGCGATAAAAAGGGCCTCCCTCTGGTCTCCCAAAGAGTCTGGTACCCCAGGTGGCACAACAGGAGCTTTCTTAAGTTTTCCCCGTTTCCGTTTAAGGGATGGGTCGCACTGCTGAGCGCTAGGGGAAACAGGAAGCGTAATGGTACAGTCTGGGAGTATGTCAGCACCTGAAATAGCTGGTAGGGTGGGATTGGCAATAATCACCTCAGGTTCAAGCGGGATATGGGAAGCTTTAACAGAGTTCTGGATGTCCTGAGTGTTAGGGGTAGTGGATTGGGATGAAGGTGTCAGGCCCAGTTCATGTTCGGCGTTCGCTATTTCCTTTGTGAGTGCCCCCACAGCAGAAGAAAGATACGTAAGAATAGAGTTTGAGTGTTTTGGTACCTTTGTTTTACTTCCCCTCTCCTCTGCATCATTGACTTTCTTGCGCTTACCCATCTTGCAATGTCAGGGGAGTGGCCCAGCCCTGCCTCCTCCTGCCCCGGATGGCCACAGACGGCCCGCCCTTTGCCTGGGCTTAGCCTGGCGCCACCCGCGCACGTCCCGCGGGGCGGGAGGCTCTCCGTGTTCTTATGGAGGCAGCAGGCGCAGCGTGAGCGTCACAGGAGTGCCGGGGCTGCTGGGGGATGTAGTCCCCGGTTTTCGCGTTGGCCGTTTCCCTCACGGCGTGACAATGGGTCTTGCCGTTTCCCTCACGGCTCGTCGCTACCCACTGGCGATAAATCAAAAGTGCTCCCCACGGGGCGTGGCCAAGATGGCGGAGTGAGCGGTCGCACCCTCGGCGAGCTCCCGTGATCCCGAGCCCCTTTAGCGCTTTTATTTGCAGATCTCCCCCCAAAAGGTCAGGGATCCGTTACGAGATTGTGAGATCTCTCTGCGAGGACTCCAGTGGTGCTGGTAGCTCTCAGAGCTGCTAACTTAGAGCCCGAGGAGTGTGCCCGGAGGCTGAGCCAGCACCACAAGAAGACTGCAGGCCGCAGCCACGAGGTCCGAATCGGCCCAGAGACGTCCTGTGGTGGAACAGCTAGCTGGAGTATTGAGGCAGGACTCGCCTCGGCGGACCCCAGTACCGCACGGAGGGGTGCATATACCCGGTGTTCAGTGGCGATAGGCTGATACCCGAGGCCCCGGGGCGGATCAGCACGCGAGACCGGGGATGAGGCCCAGCGGCAGGCCCTCTTGAAGCGAATCTTCACCGGTGGTGGAGAAGCGCTGGGGGTCCGGAGTGGGAGTCCCTGTGGCTGGCCGCGGCCCTGAGTGGTTGAGTGCAGATGCCCGATGCCTGGAGGTGTGAGACTGGGGCGCGGATAGCTGACGCAGGATACTACGCGAGGCCGGGGATGAGGCCTAGCGGTAAACGCCCTTGAAGCGAACTTCTTCCGGAGGCGGAGGTTGTCGCGGAGCCGGAGCGGAACCCCCCCGCGGCAGAATACAACGCCCAGTGGTGAAGCGCAGAGGCCCGGCGCCCAGAGGTGGGAGACCAGAACCCGGAGTGCCGCCGCAGACCACTACGTGAGACCGGGGTTGGGGCCTAGCGGCTGGCTCCTCTGAGGCAGACTCCTTCCGACGGCGGCAGCTGGCTGATTGACTGGAGTTGGGACTCTCGTAGCTGACTGCCGCGCCGACTGGGGAGGTGAGACCCGTGGGTAAGAGACTTGGCCCGGGAGTGCTGGTGCAGATCGCTACGCGAGGCCGGAGGTGAGGCCTAGCGGAGACCGCCTTTGCAGCGACCCATCCCAGCTTCAACGGCCCATCAGAGGAACAGAGCAGACTACACCACTGATTGGGGGAACGTGTGTCTGGCGTTTAGACACGACGGACTTTGGTGCGGAGTGCCGGCGCAGCCCCACACGCGATATCGGGCCTAGTCCGGGGCTCCTCCGACGCGGATTCTCTCCACCTAGCCACCGGTTTAATCTGCGGGACTTGCTGCGGGCCGAGTCTGAGGCACCCGGGGCCCGGTGCCAGGATATCTACGGAGCTTGGAACGCGACAGTGCGCTCCCTTGGGGTCCTCACCGGCAGCATGGCCGGCAACAGAGGGAACAAGAAGGGGGACCGGACACTGCCTGAAATGTTGAACATATGCCCGGCGAGGCAAGACAGGGGGCAACAATCACCAGGCCACTCAAGCGGCTCCCAAGGGGCAGCAGGGGGGGAACCCCCAGTGACTAGATCCTTCCTCGAATCCCTCTTTAGTTCGCTCAGGGAGGATTTCCAAACACTTAATCAGGAAGTCGCAGGGAGGTCCGGGAGGTGCGGAGAGAGGTCGATGGTCTTGGCGAAAGGGTGGCCACTATGGAGGAAGCGGGTCACTCCCGTGACGAAGAGATTGCACAACTGTAGCAGGAGGTGCTGCGCCTACGGGATCAGCAAATTGACCTCCAATCGCATAACGAAGACCTTGAGAACCGGTCCCGTCGCAACAACATACGGGTCCGGGGAATTTCATCCGGAGACGAGGGCGAGGACGTTGCTGGGTATCTCAGAGAACTCTTCACAGAGATACTGGGAGAGCCGGATGATTTCATCATCAGGATAGACAGGGCTCACAGGGTGGGCCCGGCTCGCAGGGCCTCTGCGCCCCCCCCCCTGACATCTTGGCTTTCTTGCCGGACTTTCCCCTGAAGGAGCGGATTCTTCGTGAGGCACGTCAGCAGCAGTCCCTGCGCTTCCGGGGGCACCAGGTTGCTCTCTACCAAGATCTTTTGATAATAACTCTCCAGAAGCATAAGGGATTTAAAATCGCTACGGACTTCCTGAGGGATCACAACACGCAGTACTCATGAGGCCATCCCTTCCGCCTGATTTTTCGATGGAACGGGACTTTGCATCAGCTTCGCTCCTTCCAGGACACCTGCGGGGTACTTGGAAATACCGCGACAGACGACGCGGCCCCTACCCCCCGTCGACGTCGCGCTACCAGAGATGGTTGGCAATCGATCCCAGCATGCAGATCTTCTGCTTCTTCTGCCCGTCCAGACTCACCCACTATCCGAGCGGACACGGCCAATGCAGTTCAAGAAGTGGCTAGAGACACGGCGCCTACTGAAGTCGCTCTGACGGCCTGAATATTCTCCGGGGGGAGATCGACATAGCCATTCATACAATGCAGGTTTGGGGGTTCAGGGGCGGGGGGTGGCGGGGGGTGGGCAGTGGCTAGACGTTCACTTGAATAACTTTCCGCAGACTTGTCCGCTGAGGACCGGACTGGGACAATGGAATCTTGGGAACAGTTGGGAGAACAGGGGGTGAGGGGAAGGGGTTGTTGGGGTTGTTCCAGTCGCGGGTCGGGGCTGGGGACAGTTGGGGAGTTGAGATGGAGGGAAGAGGGGAAGGGGGGATGGGGAAGGAAGGGGGTAGGGTGGGTAATTTGGGGGATGTTCCTGGGGAGTTGGAGGGGCTTGGGCTGGGGAGGGGATCCGGGAGTTGGGAAGGGGGGGAGGGTCGTCCAGTGCACTGTGCGGCTACTAGATACTCTGGTGATATTCATACACCTTAGTTTGCCCGGACAGGGAAGCTGCGCGATCACCTGCACTTTCTTCTTTGCCTTGCAGCTTCTGGTAACGTTCTGGGCGCTCATACACGCCGCCTTATACGAGCGGGGCTTTCATGCTTTCTTCCACATCCATCTCTATGCCTCCTGACACTTTTAAGGTTGTGACCCTGAACGTCAGGGGTTTGAATAATCCGGTCAAGCGGCGGGCAGTGCTTTCTCTCCTGGAGAACACACGTGCAGACATATGACTCCTTCAGGAGACGCACCTGCTACCACAGGACACACACAGGCTGCGCTCCCATAAGTTCCCGTCACAATTCTTCTCTTCCAGTACTACTAAGACAGCAGGGGTGGCGATACTGGTGGCCAGACACTTTAAAGGGGAAATCCTCCACAAGTTCACCGAACAGAAAGGCAGACTGTTAGCGTACCGGTTTAGGATTGGGGGTCTTACGTTTACGATCGGGTCCCTGTATAGCCCTAATGATCGGCAGGAACGTTTCCTGCAATCGGCGATTGAGGATACTACCGCCTCGCAAGATAGACATATTATTCTCGGGGGAGATTTTAACATGGTTTTTGATTCTGCTATGGATAGGTCGGCGCAGCGCTCCCCGCAGGTCGGGGAGTTCTCCGCCGGCTGTAGGGCACGGCTGTCGGAGGTAGAATTACTTGATCTATGGCGACACATGCATCCCACGGACAGGGATTACTCGTATTATTCCCACGCCCACAAGACGTATGCGAGGCTAGACCACCTTCTGGTCACGTCTCCGGTGCAAGCGCTGGTCTCGGGGTCGGATATGGGAGTGTTGTCTCTATCGGATCACGCCCCGGTCGATGCTACGTTGTGTCTGCCTCCGGCAGCTCATCCTCCCAGAACATGGCGCCTCCGCGACACCCTGCTGCACAGGAAGGTGGTGGTGGACCGCATTGAGGACGCGATCCGGGAATATCTGACTCACAACGACAACTCTGACACCGCCCGGGCCACACAGTGGGCGGCCTTGAAAGCAGTCCTCCGGGGGGAATTTTTGGCGATCTCTTCTGCCGAAAATAAAGAGCGACAGGCCAAGAGGGAAGAACTCAGCGATAGGGTCCGTGAGCTTGAACAGATACATCGCAGGACAGAGGCCCCCAGAATTTGGCGGCAGCTCAAGGAAGCGAGAAAGCTCCTGGCGGCCCTAGACTTGGACCGAGCGGAATATGCTGCACTCCGACTGCGCCATACCTTTTACACAGGGGGGGGACCGTTGTGGCAAATTGCTGGCCAACAGGCTCCGAGTAGCGTGCCAGAGTCAGCTGGTGAAGGAGATCTCTGACCCTGCGGGGACGGTGGAGACGGAAGACGCTCACATTGCAGCCGTATTCCGCAGGTTTTACGCAGACCTCTACACTAGTGAGCCACCGGATGAGACGGCCATGGCCGCCTATTTGGACTCGGTCACCCTGCCCTCCCTGGATCCCTTGCAGGCGGAACACTTAAATCGGGATATCAGGATAGAGGAGGTGATTTCTGCCATCGCCAGGCTTAAACATGGCATAGCGCCAGGCCCGGATGGATACACCACGCTCTTTTACAAAACGTTCTGCACGTCGCTGGCCCCTATCCTTACTCGTCTTTTCAACTCGTTTGCTGAACCGGGGGCCATTCCGCTTGATCTTCTACGGGCCTCCATTACAGTTATCCCCAAACCTGGGAAGGACCGGAAGCACTGTGGATCTTACAGACCGATATCTCTTCTGAATGTCGATTTAAAATTGTACACGGGGATCCTAGCCGCCCGACTAGCCCCTCACTTACCCGGTCTTATAGATCCTGATCAGGCTGGTTTTGTCCCGGGGAGGCAGACGGTTGACAACACGAAACGGATCATCCACCTGCTACAGAAGGCATCCCGGATTCCGAGGGAAAGAATGATGCTGGCGGTGGACGCGGAGAAGGCATTCGACCGGGTGCACTGGCCTTACCTGGAACGGGTTCTGGTGAAGGCGGGCATAGGGGATAAGTTCCGCTCCATAATCCTTAACTGCTACAGACGGGCAACTGCTGTGGTTCGTGTGAATGGGTACAATTCTAGGGACTTTAACATCGAGAGAGGCACTAGGCAGGGATGCCCGCTTTCGCCCTTGCTCTTCGCTCTTTATATGGAGCCGTTCGCCCAACGGGTTTGCGACAATCCAGCGGTGATGGGGGTGCGGATGGGAGGTTTCATGTGCGCTATAAGCCTCTACGCGGACGATGTCATCTTATCGCTTGACGAGCCCCGGACGGCCCTGCCGGCCTGCATCGAGGAGCTGGCCTCCTTTGGTGCGGTCGCGGGGTTTAAAATGAACATGGGAAAGTCGGTGGTTCTAGATATCTCCCTTGAGCCGGCCACTAGGACCTACCTACAAAACCAATTACCCATGCTCTGGTTATCAGAGGCGGTACCCTATCTGGGGATCCAGATAGCTCCCACTTTACCGGCCATGGTATCGGCCAACTACATGGCCCTGGGTACAAAGATCAAGGAAGAATTGGACCGATGGAACCGCGCCACCCTCTCCTGGTTGGGTAGGATAGCCGCCATGAAAATGACAGTCCTGCCTCAGGTGCTTTACTTGTTCTGGGCCCTACCGCTCCAGCCACCGGTCGGGTGGATCCCGCGACTACAGACGGACGTCTCGCGCTTTATCTGGCAGGGGAAAAAACCCAGAATGTGCAGGGCCCTCTCACTGTTGGCCCCGGAGGCGGGAGGATTGGGAATACCTGACTTCCGTAAGTATTTCCAAGCAGCGCAGTTGCGTTATCTTGTGGAATGGAGTAGGTGGGAGTCCGACAAGCACTGGCTCTTCCAGGATCAGGCGGTGGCAGGTAGACCCATGCAGGAAATCCCATTTCTGCGCTGCACTCACCGGCCCAAGAATTTGTACGCCTCCTTTGTTACAAGAGTGCCCCTACGGGTCTGGGACGCCACTAACATTACGTACAGCCTCACCTCGTTCCCGTCGCCACTCACACCGTTGGTAGACAATCCAGACTTTACCCCAGGAATGGAAAGGGGAGCATTCACACACTGGAGGCAGGCAGGGTGTAGAGCTCTGTGTCACATGTATATCCCAGAGGGGGTTGTCCCCTTCCCGCAATTTCGCCAGGAGTTTTCACTCCCTGAAACCGAGAGGCACCGCTATATGCAAGCTCGCCATTTGGCTCTTCAACCACAGGTGAGGGAGACGGCCGATAGACACTTCCTACCATATGAAAAATGGCTACTGTCGCGTACGTCGGATTCGAAATTGATTACGGATCTCTATAGGTTACTACAACCGCCTTCTACACACCACTATAACCCGGGGAGAGAACGCTGGGCAGTTGGGGAGGACATTGAGCCCTAAAGAATGGGAAAACATATCCTATAGAGCGAGGCATTCGGCATACCACATGGGTCTCACTGACACACTGACTAAGGTTTCCACCTATTGGTACTACACGCCGGAGCGGCTTCACAAATTTGACCGTAGCAGGGAGGACACATGCTGGCGGGGGTGCGGGCACCGGGGTACACTTACACACATTCTATGGGATTGTCCACTCCTGGAAACCTATTGGAGGGAAGTGCTGGATGAAATTGATTCCCATTTTGGCATTGAACTACCACGCTTTCCCGCATACACCCTGCTGGGGCTCCCGAATGGACTGATGTACCCGCTCAGATCTCGTAGGGGTAGGCAGATAGCCATCGCACTAGGATCAGTGGTCCAAAACATCCTGATACATTGGCGCACTACCACGACACCCTCTATCACAGGCTGGCTCCATAGATTGTGGCACGTGTTGGGCATGGAGAAATTGTCGCTCACAGTGGCGGGGGATATAGAGCAATTTACTGAGCTTTGGCAACCATTTCATTCCTTACTGCTAACAGAATTTAAAGAACTTACCTGTCCCAAATACCTCCGCCTATTGCGGCTCACGAGCCCAGCAGCGCCAGCCCCGTGAACCGATGAGAGATTCACTTTCCCTGTAAGAGGTGGCTTTGGTGTATACTTTGGATGAGGTCTGTGCACTGGACGAAGGGTGGGGAGGGGGGAGGAGGGGTTCGAGACTGGGGAGTTGGGAAGTTGGGGTTTTGGGGGGTGTTTGCAATAGAAATGTCACTTCATACTGCGACAATGCATATCACTCACTGCTGTTATGGACTAGCACACTCGTACTGCACCTGATAGTTCTTCGCCGGGGATGAGGCTCTGCCCGCCCTAACAAGACGCTTCATGATGATGTATGTTTGTCTTTGTATGTTGTGCTGAATAAAATACTTTAAACATAAAAGTGCTCCCCAATGGCCGCTCGACCCTCCGTGTTCTTATGGAGGCATCAGGCGTAGCGGGAGCATCACAGGAGTGCCGGGGATGCCGGTGCTGCTGGGGGATGTAGTCCCCGGTTTTCGCATTGGCCGTTTCCCTCACGGCGTGACAATGGGTCTTGCCGTTTCCCTCACGGCTCGTCGCTACCCACTGGCAATAAATCAAAAGTGCTCCCTTTACTGACTTCAATGTCAACCTTGTTAAGAGCACAGGTAGCATCAAGCCAGGCCTGTGTTTGACCTCATGGTCACAGGTTCAAATCTTTCATCCTTCTAAGGTCGATAAAATGAGTAACATTGAGTTGGGTAAGAATAAACATCTGTTATTCAGCACCAAGATAACCCTGGGTGAAAGTTTTCTTTACAAATGCACATTTTATGTTAATATCAATCTGCAGGCGTTGCACTGTGATAGGGATGAGATGGTTGTGGTAATTCAGATAGGCAATCAATTCTTTATTTAATCTACCGACCGCCGCATTCGGATATGATCGACATGCTGGCGGACAGAAAGTGCCCCTTTATACTGCGGCCTGTACTGCGGCCCTTTTCCTGGGCTGGAGCACAAGTCGCAGCGTACAGGAGCACTTTGTGCACATCCATGCACTGTGTATCATACTTTATGTGGTGAATGGCATACAGTGCATGGAGGTGCGTGGAGGCACTACATGTGCCCCCAGGGCCACTTTGCTGTGGCCCACGAGGGACGGGGACCCTGTTTGAACCCCCCAAAGTCCCTTTCTGACAACATTTTCATAGCGGTCAATCCACGATGAAAAGGTTGTCAGAAAGGAAAATTGTAATCCCGATGGAGGTGCCTGTTTCGGCAATGCCTCCATTCGGGATAGCGATTCCGACTGCCGCTAAGTTGGGATCACTGATCTTGGTGGAGTTGGTGATTCATCCCCCGACAGACAAGGGTCGACCGCTAGCATTGTAATGTATATATAAAACAACAACTCCCAACAGGTATCAATTTAAGACAGTTAGATGATGTATGCAGTCAGCATTACATAAAAAAGAAACAAGGAGGCTCATGAGGTTTAAGAGCTTGTTATTCACCAATTCAGAGGGGGGTGTTTCACATGGGAATACAGTTAGGCAGCACTGTACAGAGGAAATCATGTGACAACCCGAAGGCACTTGGTGAGTGGTGATATATACAGTTGGTGAAAGGTGATGATGCAAGTGCTGAACGTGAACAGCGTGAACGGCGCAAGGTAACAAAGGAAATATACAGTGATGGCTCTGCAGGATTAAGTTTTAGTCACCTAAATCATGGTATCAAACAATTTTACAAGAGCCAAAGACGTTAAATGC
Organism: Lissotriton vulgaris; assembly: GCF_964263255.1. Taxonomy (NCBI): domain Eukaryota; kingdom Metazoa; phylum Chordata; class Amphibia; order Caudata; family Salamandridae; genus Lissotriton; species Lissotriton vulgaris. Next base: position 1,058,743,600 of record NC_141694.1, on the reverse strand, counting down.
GCTAGTTGCGCTGTGATGTCGACGGCGTTTCGATCCCCGTGAGTCGGGATCGTCTTCAGGACAGGGTTGTCGGGTTCAAGCAGTGTTGTGTGCACACTGCTGGACGCGTAGATCCTGGGTCCCAGGGCTGATGCAGTGAAAACCAGGCTTGTATCCTAACTGAGAAGGAGGCTCGGAACCGGTATAAGATAGTTAATGAAAACGAGGCGTGGAACGCGTAGCCATGCAGAGCGCAGGACTTCAGTGCATTCAACCACGGCCCTTAATTATGAATACCAGCTGAACCCACAGAAGCTGGCCAATAATAAGCAAGTACAAATGGTATAAAGTGATAGAAAAATAGGCGGAGTGATTTGAGTTTTTTCGGGAACAGAAGAGTCCGTCGGTAGTCGCTGGATGGATGTGGAGACGCGGAGGCTGTGACTTGCAATCGGTAAGGAGAATCTGGTGCCGTACGTGGTCCCCCGATTACTGTTAGAACTATGGGCGGTAGGATTTTAAGCTAACCCAGCCCCCCTATTTCATTTTACTCACACTGCAGGTTAACAACACGTCGGCTAACGGCTTCGTTGCATCCACCCCAATGAAGACGCATAAGGTTGTGATACGAGGTGGCTCTCTTGTAAACAATAAGTACTACCTATAGAGAGGGCAACTAGTGTTATGCGAAGGCGTTCATCGCATGTTAATCTCTATATTTAGGAATAATTTAACACTCTGAGTACAGGGAGCAACGTTGTCTAAGAAGTTGGCACCGTACAAGACTGCAAGGTCAAAAGAAACAAGATAACGAAAAAAGCAGTATCGAAAGCAGGTAAATTACAAAACAATGATGAGCCCAATTGTTATATGTAAATATGTTGTTAGCAAGGTCGTCCAACAAATAAAACAAAATAGATAATTACAACAAACAATTCTTTTCCATATAGATTTTGATCGTGCACAATCCCTTAACAGTGATATGAGTGGAAGTAATAAAAAGAAGACACTCAGGTAATGAATGATTTCAAATAGATAAATCGCATTTAGATAGAGAGACCAAACCTTGGTCAAAAAGAATCATTTCCTGCTTTAAAATTTTTTAAAAATTAAAAAATAATAAATTAATTTGCAGATTCACCAAATCTTATGACGTGGAGTTCGAAAAATCAGAAGAACTTCAGAAGTAATATGAAATAAGGTAAAAACTGTAACTGAGGGTACAATAACGAATAACTTCTCGCAAAACGTTGATCAGCCCAGATGAAGGGTTATATATATAATAAGACAAGCGTAAATGTTTCAACCTTCAGTAGTTTTGGGTAGAAGGGTTCCCTCACCTGTGATCTCTACATGCGATTTTTAAAGCACACAAGGTAATATTGGACATGTATATTTTCCAAAGTACTATGGATATAAAATGAGATCAACACTGTGTTATGAGACTCAACATGTGATGAAATATAAGAGACAAATGAGTATGATTCAAATGCCATGCCTAAGACAGGTTCACAATTATAGAGACGTATAAGAAATAGAATTGATGTCAGTGTAAGAACTATGGACTTTATATACTTAATATGACAACAAATGAGAGTTCAAAAAATGCAAAATTTACAAATGTAATTCTGCGAATCCTGTGAATGATACTGATTGTAGTATGTTTACCAACAGGACGTTTTACTACAAGGCAACCACCCAGTGCCGTCTAATAGGAGAGATCTTATATTCAGTCTTGACAAAGATGGCATACTATTGAAAGATAAGCCATCGAAACGCGTTGACGCCAAACAAATTGCACAATCGAGTAATCAAGCTTATCCTGTGTATTGCAAGAATCAAATGTGTCCAGGATTGGGTTTATGAATTTCTGACACTTGATGTGCAAGTCTTGATGACAAACTATACTGTCTTTTGTTCGTCTCTCCCCCTCTTTGTGTTTTTATAATTGATAAATTGTATGGTACTGTTTTATTTAGGTTGTTATCTTTGGTTCACAATTTTTAGATGAATTAGAATTGTGACAATTTTAGTATAATATGCCAATGGAATGTTAATTTGCTTTTACTGTGCATTGTTTATGTTTTTAATATACAAATAAATTTGGTATAATTGTTATACATACATATATGTTTTGTCATATTTGTCTAATAGTAGCGTCCAATATTAACATTTGGGCCTGATTTGTTAGTAATCTTTGCAAGGGAATTTTTGATCTTACTCTTACAAATGTCCTACTACCAAGCGTTCCTCTTAGTCTTCCGATAAGAATGATATCTCACTTGTGCGGGTAGGCCTAGTGCCTGTGACAGGAAAGGGACTAAAATGCAACATGAACAAATCAACTTTTTCCACTGAAAACCGCTTTTTTCATACTTTGGGTATTTGTGGATTTTGGTCCATAGCTCAACCGGCACCTAGGGAAACCTACCAGACCTGCACCTTTGTCAAACGTAGGCACCCAGGGGGTGCAGTCTGGTGTGGCTTGTATGGCTCTCACCAGTTATTTTTACACTATATCCCTAGTGACCCTCAACCTTTTGCTGTAAACACACACTTTCCTCACATTTTTGTGATAGGAAGTTTTGGATTCTGCCAGGAGCCACACATTTCCTACCTCCCAGTGTTTCCCTAAGTCCCCTTATAAAAATGATACTTCGCTTGTATGGGTGATCCAAGTGCTGGCGTCAAGAAAGGGTCCAAAACACAACATTCACACACCAATGTTTTCCACTGAAAAACTGCTCTTCTTTTCAATTTTGGTAGCTCTGAATTTTGAGCCCTAGCTCAGCTGGCACCCAGGCAAACCTATCAGACCTGCACATTCCCGAAAGCTAGACAGACAGGGAAGTTCAGGGTGGCATCACTTGCATTGCTCTCACCAGGTTGTTTTACCCAGACGGCCTTTGCAAATCTCAAACCTTTGCTAAAAAACATACATTTCTCAGTGGGAAAGTTCTGGAAACTGTGGTGAACACAAATTTCCTACCACCCAGTGTTCCCCTAATTCCCCTGATAAAAACGGTACCTCACTTGTGTGGGTGGGCCTAACACCAGCAACAGGAAAGGACCGAAAACATAATATGAACACAGCAACTTTTTCCACTGAAAATCAACACTTCTTTTGCAATATGGGTAGCTGTAGATTTTGGGCCCTAGTTCAGCTGGCATCTAGGCAAATCTACCCAACCTGCATATTTCTAAAACGTAGATACAGATGGGAGTCCAAGGTGGTGTGACTCTCACCAGGATTTCTTTACCCAATAGCCCTCGCATGCCTCAAATCTTTGTTAGAAATCCACATTTTCCTCACATTTCTGTGATGAGAAGTTCTGGAAACTGTGGGGAGCAACAGATTTCTCAGCACCCAGATTTCTACAAGCCTCCTGATAAAAGAGGTACCTCACTTGTGAGGGTGGTCTAAGACCGGGAGAGGGAGAAAAACACAACATGGACAGATCAATTTTTCCACTCAAAACTGACCCTTTTTCTGCAACATGGCTAACTGGATTTTGGACCCTAGCTCATCCGGCACCTAGGGAAATCTACCAAACCTGTCCATTTCTGAAAACTAGACACCCAAGGAAATCAAGGGTGGATTGACTTGCATGGCTGTCACCAGAACCACAGATGCCCTTGCAAACATCACACCTTAGCTAAAAACACAGATTTCCCCAGATATCTATGAGGAAAAGTCCTGGAATCTTTGGAGAGCCACACATTTCCTACCCCCAGCATTTCGTTAAGCCTCCAGATAAAAAAGGTACCTCACTTCTGTGGGTGGGCCTAGTGTCTGTGACAGTAAATGGGCAAAATATGAACGTATCACATTTTTTCCCTGAAAACAACCCTTTTTTGTAATTTTGGCATTTGTGGATTTTGGGCTCTAGCTCAACAAGCACCTAGGGAAACCTACCAATCCTGCACATTTCTGAAAATGTGACACCCCGGGTTGCGGGGTGGCTCTTGTCAGGTTTTTGTTTCCAATAGCTCGTGCAAGCCTTAACCCTTTGATATAAATACACATTTTCCTCACATTTCTATGATTGAAAGTTCTGGAATCTGCCGGAGCCACAAATGTCCTGCTACTCAGCTTTTCCCCAAGACTCCAGATACAAATGGTACTTCACATGTGTCTGTGAGCCTAGTGCCAGCGTCAAGAAAGTTCCCAAAACACAACGTGGACACATCAAAAATTTCCACTGAAAACAACCCTTTTTTGCAAGTTGGGTAGCTGCGGATTTTGGTGTCTAGCTCGGCCAATATTCAGAGAACCTATCAAACCTGCACATTTCTGAAAACTAGAGACTTGTGGTAGTCCAGGGTGGTATGACTTGCATGGCTCTCACCAGGTTTTCTTAAACAGAAGCCTTTTCAAACCTCAAACATTGCTAAAAATGCATATTTACCCAACATTTCAGTGAGTAAAACGTATGGCAAATGTGGTGAGCCACACATTGCCAACCACTCAGCATTCCCAAGTCTCATCATAAAAATTGAACTAAACTTTTATGAGTGGGCCTAGTGCCTGAGACAGAAAAAGGCAGACAACACAACATGAACACATCAACTTTTTCCACTGAAAACGAACACTTTTTAGTTGCAAATTGGCTAGCTGTGGATTTTGGGCCCTTGCTCTGCTGACACCTAGGAAAACCTACCAACCCAGCACATTTCTGAAAGCAAGACTACCAGGGGTGTCCTGGGTGATCTGGCTTGCATGAATTGCAGAATATTATCTCAAACAGAAGCCCTTGCATCATTCAAAGTTTGGGTAAAACATGCATTTTCTTCATATTTCTGTACAGGAAAGTTCCAGAATCTGCTAGGATCCACATATGTCTCTACCACCCTTCAGACCCCAGGCCTCCTGATAACTAGAGTACCCCTCTTGTGTGGGTAGGCCAAGAGACCACAACACAAAAGGTCCTGAGACATCAGTGATGGGGTACCTGTGGTCTCAGCGCCTGGGCTGAGTCTCCACAAATGGAAACCAACGAACCACAGACATTTTTGAAAAGTAGACACCCAGGTAATTCCAGGGTGGTGTGCCTCTTGTGGATCCCATTAAGTTTTCTTTTTTTATTTTTGTCCTCATTTCACCAAAGGCAGTGCAAATAAACGTTCTCAACCCCATTCCGTCCTGGGCGCCCAGGGCTGATGTTCTTGCATTCACCTGGGGCCAACCCGCCCAGCCCCTTTGTTCCGAGGCATGGTGTAATCATAGGACTTTGCAGGGCCTTAGACCAGCCTCATTTCTCTTCTCCATTCTAACAAAGGGTCCCAAACCGTGCTAATTACATTTTGTGCCATAGCAGATTCTAGACTGCAATACTCAGTGCCGCCCGGAGCCAACTTTCGTAAAGAGGAGGGCTAGCGTCCTTCCATAACTTGCAGATCTCTCTGCGAGCGATTAAAATGAGACTAAGAAATAAAGCCACTTGTGCCCCGCTTAACATTCTAATAAGATTCGTGTCCAAACCAAACAAAACTCTACCTAAATTCAAACTCAATTTAACTTTAAAAATACCCTCCAAAGCCTTCTCCACAGTAATAAAAAAAGGGACCCAAGATAGGGCAGTCATAAAAAACATGAATGTCATCTGCTTCGACTAGTCCATATCTAGGACACAAAGGGGACGGGCTCACGAACTTCGCAATCTTATTTGTCGTATAATATAGCCTATTAATAGTGAAAATATTGTTTTTCTTCAGAGAGGCTCATCTAACATACTTATCTATACTACTATTATAAAGGGAGAACTGTGTCCTTTGAGCCAGGTAAACTCGAAAAGTACACCATCAATCCAAACACCCAAGACATCTCTGAACAACGGTGGCTGAGGTAAGGCTCAGGCTCCGGGACACGGACAATGTCGTGGCGGGCGGGGCCGGGGCGGGACTGCACGCAAGCCTGAAATGCTGCCCCAGCCCCCTTCTGCCCCGGGCAACGCTGGGGCGGACTTCTAGTACAAGATATGGAGAGATGTATCGTAAAGAGCAGCTGATGCATGTTTCAGCCTAGAGGAGTTCCAGATTTGATACATTGGCGGGGGCCTGTATTTCCTCCTCCTCTAGCATTTTTCTATACCAGAATCCCGCTTCCTTCTTCCTGGGACTGGGGGATTGGAGAGCAAACTTGATATCCCAGTTCCCGCCGATGTTCTCTCTCTCAGCGGCAAACCAGGAGCAGAGTTGAATGTATTTAAATCTGGAGAGGGAGTCCCCAATCTTCAATCTCAAAACCTCCCAAGGGAGAACCCCCTCTGATGTTACTAAGTCCGGCCATATTATTATCCCTGCTCTCCTAATGGGAAGAGACAGACTGTCCCCAATACATAACGGCAAACCTGGAGAGTCCCAAATTGGGGCGAGGTCTGAATAATACTTTATGCCCCATCTCCCTTTAACTCTAGTCCATACTGAAAGTGCATGTTTTAATACCTTTAGGTGTACCTTTTTGTAGAATTTTGGCGCACCAAATTTATACAAAAAACCAGGCCCGCCCCCCTCTTGATCCACCATTATGTTCAGTAACCGCCCCCAGTTGGAATCATCGTTGCTGGTAAGGAGGCTTCGGATATTTTTCAGCTGAAAGGAGAAAGCGTACCAAAGGACGTCCGGAAGCGCTAACCCTCCTTTTGACAGTTTTTTTAAAAACTTTTTCCAGGATAGCCTAGATTTTTTATTTGCCCAAATGAAGCTACCTATTTTCCCCTGAACTTTGCCCAGAATTTTATAGGGAAAAGTCAGAGGTATCATGTTAAACAAGTATGTAAATTTAGGCAAAATTACCATTTTGACCAAATTGACACAGCCATAAATTGTCAACTGGAGGTTCTGCCATCTCAAAAGAAGGTGATCAATATCCTTAGCTACCTTCTTCATGTTGGTCTGCGCTATACTGTTAAGGTCCGGTGTAATAATAATACCCAGATACCTAAACTGACTGCTTTGAACGCCCTCCCAATTGTCAACCCCCCCAGCACATTCTTTTGGTTTTCGAACTATTAATCATATAGCCGGAATATTGGCCAAAATCAGTCATTACCTCTTCCACTCTAGGGAACACTTCAGCCGGATTGCTGGTATAGATCAGCAAATCATCTGCGTATAGCGCCAAATTGCAGCTATAGTCTCCAACTCTAAAGGGTGTGGCCCGGTCATCCATCCGCAGCGCCTGTGCCAGAGGCTCAATATAGAGATCGAACAGAGGGATGAGATGGAGCACCCCTGCCTAGTTCCCCTCTATACATTAAAGCGCGTGTCAAAAGGCCGTTTAATAATATTGCAGCGGATGCGCCCTCATAACATCCCCTCAATGTTTGGATAAAGGTTGCGCCGAAGCCCATCGTGCTCAGTACATCCCACAGAAAGCCCCAGTTGACCCGGTCGAAGGCCTTCGCAGCGTCATATGCAGCCATTGCCGAGGGTTCCTACTGTGCCTCCACTAGGTCTATACTACCAATCAATTGGAGAGTCAGGTCATGAATATATCTTCCAGGCACGAAGCCTTTCTGATCGGAATTGATGAGTTGTGGAGCCAGTTTAGCCAATCTCCCTGCCAAAACACTTGTAAAGATCTTATAATCTGCGTATAGCAGGGAGATGGGCCTGAAAGAGTCTGCCTTGAGAGGGTCCTTCCCTGGTTTTATTATAAGCACAATTGTGGACTCCTTCCACGAGGGAGGGGCCCTACCTTTCGGGCTGTAAACATAATTAAACAATTCGCAAAGCCTTGGCGCCAACACATCCTGAAACGCTTTGTACACCTCCCCAGGGAGGGCATCTGGCCCGGCCGCGTTGTTGTTCTTTATATTTTTGATGTAAGATCTAATTTCTTCCTCCGTGAAGGGACTATTAAGGATAAGTCGGCCTTCATCTGTTAACCTGGGTAACGCCTTGCTCTCCAACCACCGTAAGGTATTGACAGAGCCTGGCGATGACTCCTCCTCATCATAAAATTTAGAAAACAGGGAAAGCAAATGTTTTTCCATATCCTCCTGATGGCATGATATAGTTCCCTGATCGTCAATAATTAGACTATTTATGTTATTCCTCACCCGATCCGCTCTAATCTTACTGGCCAAAATTGCCCCGGCTTTTTCTCCATATTCGTAATTCTCCATAGCATGTACTGCCCATTGTGCCTTGAGTTTTAGATCAAGTAACCCACGATATTCCAAGAGGAGGTGTTATAAATCGGCTAAGACCTGTGGCAAGCTATCTGTGTGAGCACGAGGAGATTTTGTCTTCCAGGTTTTTTAATATTTTGCTCCTCCCTGTTGCTTAAGCTGGTCAGGCTATAAATCTGACCAGACAAACTCGGGTGGTGCAGCACCGATATTATCTGAGAAGTAGTTATTAATAGATATACTGACTGCAGTGACTATGTCCTGATTATGCAGTACAGCCCTTTTTAGGGTCCATCTAGGTGTTGAAATGCGTCTTGCCTTCCCAATTAAAAGTGTGAACATAATAGGAGCATGGTCTGATAGAATGCTAGGGAGTATTTTTATATCGGCCAGAGCCTCTAAACCTAACCTATCTACCAGGAAATAGTCTAATCTTGACGCATGCCCGTGTTTTTTACTGAAATAAGTGAAGCCGGGTGCCGCCCCCCTCTTAATCTTCCAGGCATCAATAAGACCTACCTCGTGCATCATATTGACCATGGCTCGACAGGAACGCGGGGCAGCAACATGCTGGCTATAATTAGATCGATCCTGTTGAGGATCAAGAAGAACATTGAAATCCCCCCTTATAACCACAGGAGAAGTGACCCCCTCCATGTTGGACTGAACTCTGAGTAGACAGGTAGGGTCATCTGTATTTGGTCCATAATAGGAAACAATCGTCTGTTCGCTTCCACTGAAGTCAGCCTGCGCTAAAACCCATCTTCCTGACTGATCTGTTAATATTGACTTTATGGACCCCCTGATGCCGGCCTTAATCAAAATTGCAACACCCTTATTTGCGACCGTCTGCCCAGAACAACATAATTAACCTATCCATCTGAAGCCCATTCATGTTCCAAGAGATAAATGGTATCCAGACGCTGCTCCCCGCTCTGCCTGCCTGCTGAAGTGCCTCTGCATCCCCACCTCGCTCTTCTGCAAGTACCCATTGAAGTGTGAACTGCCTGAGAGGCTGGGACTTTGTTGTGCATTAGTTTGCCGTAGCGCTCCGTCTGCCTAACTACGCTGCAATTAATCATTTGGTATTGTGGAAATTGTTGCGCTGTCTGCCTAACTCATCGCTGCCTGATCTCACCGGTGCCTTTGACTTCAGGATCGCGCTATTCGATCTCTGTGCCCCAATCCAGTTTAGATCTTGGCTGAGGCCATTTTGATATTGCTGTTGTTGTTGTTTGCTTCCTGTGCCTTCCCCGACCAGATCCCCGCCCAGCTCCCGCCTCCCAGCTGACCACCCCTCCCACTGACACCATTTGCCCCGCTCCCCCGCTACAGCGCTGTGACCGTCCTGTTCTCAACAGACACGGTCGCTCCAGACGCTGCTCCCCGCTCTGCCTGCCTGCTGAAGTGCCTCTGCATCCCCACCTCGCTCTTCTGCAAGTACCCATTGAAGTGTGAACTGCCTGAGAGGCTGGGACTTTGTTGTGCATTAGTTTGCCGTAGCGCTCCGTCTGCCTAACTACGCTGCAATTAATCATTTGGTATTGTGGAAATTGTTGCGCTGTCTGCCTAACTCATCGCTGCCTGATCTCACCGGTGCCTTTGACTTCAGGATCGCGCTATTCGATCTCTGTGCCCCAATCCGGTTTAGATCTTGGCTGAGGCCATTTTGATATTGCTGTTGTTGTTGTTTGCTTCCTGTGCCTTCCCCGACCAGATCCCCGCCCAGCTCCCGCCTCCCAGCTGACCAACCCTCGCCCCTCCCCCTCCTCCATCCACATATGATAGATGTCTGTTCGCGCAGCGTTCACGCGCAGCGGTCGCGCCCCAGTCGCGCCGAAGGTGCGCCAAAGGTAAGCCCGTCTACGCCCGTCCGCGCCTGGACCGCGCCCAGCGCCAGACCCCCTGGCCCCCGTCCCACCCACCCCACCTGCATTACATACGACGCCTCCACCCTCTTAGCCCTAAACCCCGGTCGACTCCCCAACTGCGCCCAAGCCGCTCCTGGACACACCCATGGACCCTTCACATGCAACTCCTGCAAGTATGACGGCACCAAGACCAACTCCTCATCCACGAACACCAAACAGAGATCTGACACCAACCACCTAAAATGCATCCTGCTCAACACCCGCTCGGTCCACAGACACGCCATCGACCTTTGGAATCTACTAGACACCATCTCTCCTGACGTCGCCTTCCTAACAGAAACATGGATGAACGCCTCCTCAGCCCCAGACATCACCATTGCCATCCCGGAAGGCTACAAGATCATCCGAAAAGACCGCACCTACCAAACAGGAGGAGGCATCGCTATCGTCCATAAGAATTCCATCCGCATCTCAACCAGCTCAGACGTCAACCTCGCTAGCGCCGAACACCTTCACTTCCAGATCCACACCGACCCCAAGACCACACTCAGAGGCACCCTCCTCTACAGGCCACCAGGACCCCGTGCACAATTCAGTGAAGACATCACTGACTTTATCACCCCACACGCCCTCCCCTCCGAAGACTACATTCTATTGGGAGACCTCAATTTCCACCTGGAAAAGAGCAACGACAGCAACACCACCACCCTCCTGGACAATCTCGCCAACCTCAGACTCAAACAACTTGTTAATACCCCCACTCACTACGCAGGTCACACACTCGACCCTATCTTCACCTCCAGCAAACATATCTCCTTCAGTCACACCACAGTTCTCCATTGGACGGACCACAGCTGCGTTCACTTTGTCTACAAAAAGACCACAACCCACAACCATCCTCAACCTACTCTGCGAAGAAACTGGAACAAAATCACCATCGACCAGATCTCCTCATCGCTTCTTCAAAACCCCCCTGCCCACTCTTCGAACCCCAACCAAGCAGCCATTAACCTCACTCAATGGCTAACCAACAGCGCCGACAACCTAGCACCTCTGAAAAAACGTCAAATCAAACTAGGCAGCAAAAACGCCCCCTGGTTCAACGATGATCTTAAGAAATCCAAGAAACTCTGTCGCTCCCTCGAGAAGGCCTGGAAAAAAGACCCAAACACCAGCACCAGGGACGCCTTCAAAAACGCCACCTGCACACACCACCAACTGATCTGGTCTGCCAAGAAAGCCGCATTCAAAGACCGACTAGACAACAACGCCCACAACAGCAAGAAATTATTCAACATCGTCAAAGAGTTTACCAACCCTACCGCCAACTCCAACAACATCACTCCCTCTCAAACCCTTTGCGACTCCCTAGCTTCGTTCTTCCACGACAAAATCGCAGACATCCACAACAGCTTCGACAACCAACCCGGAGACCAACCCACCCAAACTTCTGCCGTACCTTCACCCCCCTTGAACATCCTTAATGACTGGAACACAATCTCCACTGAGGACACCATCCGCCTGATGAACTCCATCCACTCAGGATCCCCAACAGACCCATGCCCTCACCACATCTTCAACAAAGCAGACTCCATCATAGCACCACACCTCCGAGACGTCATCAACTGCTCCCTCAACTCCGCCACCTTCCCGGAAAGCTGGAAACACGCCGAACTCAGCGCCCTTCTGAAAAAACCCACAGCTGACCCCACCGAACTCAAAAACTACCGCCCCATCTCGCTCCTTCCATTCCCGGCCAAAGTCATCGAGAAAGCTGTCAACAACCAGCTCGCCGCCTTCCTCGAAACCAACAAATCCCTCGACTCCTCACAGTCCGGCTTCCGAGCCTAACACAGCACTGAGACCGCACTCATCGCAGCAACAGACGACATTCGAACTTTACTGGACAATGAAGACACAGTCGCCCTCATCCTCCTCGACCTCTCCGCAGCCTTCGACACAGTCTGTCATAGCACCCTGTTACAACGCCTCAGAAACATCGGAATCCAAGGAAAAGCACTGGAATGGATCGCCTCGTTCCTTGCCGGAAGAACTCAGAGAGTCCGCCTCCCACCATTCAAGTCAGAGGCCACTGAAGTCATTTGCGGCGTGCCACAAGGATCTTCACTCAGCCCCACCCTCTTCAACGTATACATGAGCCCACTCGCTTCCATCGCACGCCAACACAACCTCAACATCATCTCCTACGCTGATGACACTCAACTGATCCTCTCACTCACCAAAGACCCTAACACCGCCAAAACCAACCTACATGAAGGAATGAAAGAAGTAGCCGAGTGGATGAAGCACAGCCGTCTGAAACTGAATTCAGACAAAACAGAAGTCCTTATCTTAGGTACCTCCCCCTCCGCCTGGGACGACTCTTGGTGGCCAGAGGACCTTGGAAAAGCACCCATCCCGACGGACCACGCACGGAACCTGGGCGTCATCCTGGACTCCTCACTCTCGATGACCAGACAAGTCAACGCCGTCTCATCATCTTGCTTCAACATTCTTCGCATGCTCAAAAAAACATTTCACTGGATCCCCACCGAAACTAGGAAAACGGTCACCCACGCGCTGGTTACAAGCCGCCTGGACTACGGAAACACCCTATACGCCGGTACCACCGCAAAACTTCAGAAAAAACTCCAACGCATCCAGAACGCATCAGCCAGACTCATACTAGACATCCCGCGTAAAGACCACATTTCCGGTCACCTGAAAAACCTCCACTGGCTCCCCGTCAATAAGAGGATAACATTCCGCCTCCTAACCCACGCACACAAAGCACTCTACGAACTTGGACCCGAATGCCTCAACACACGACTTTCCTTCTACACCCCCTCCCGCCAGCTACGCTCTTCCAACCAAGCCCTTGCTGCTGTACCTCGCATCAACAAAACCACCATGGGAGAAAGATCCTTCTCCTACCTGGCGGCTAAAACCTGGAACTCACTTCCCATTCACCTTCGCCTCACTCAGAACCACCTAGCATTCAGAAAGCAACTTAAAACCTGGATTTTCGACTTGTAATTCCCCACCCTTCTTCAAGCGCCTTGAGACCCTCTGGGTATGTAGTGCGCTATATAAATTAATTGAATTGAATTGAATTGAATCCATCTCCCACTCCTTAGGCGACCGCCCATACGCCCATCTGCTCAGTGAGAAACTCTTGTGAATTAAGATGAAATTAGGACTAATGTTTTTCTTTTTTCCCCTTGCTACCCCACCCATGCGCCCCTTCACACCCCCACCTCCCCCCACATGACCCCCCCCCATCCTCCCTGGGGAGCCCTCCTTTTCTTCTTGAGCATACGCTCTTAGACGGGTAGCCCCCACCCCCCCTCTAGGTATGGTCTTGTGTAATGCATATTTGTACAACGCTAGATTTGCCTTATAGCAGTGATAGCTACTACCTCACAGGTGAACATATGATCTAGACTATATAAGAAAAATAAAATATTTCAGGATACTAATCACGCCTTTCCATTTAAACAGCTACAAAACCAAACTCTACCGCCCAGCATGTTGCGCCACCTCTCCACCTCCCCCCTTACTGCCTGCCCTAATCTTTTCAATGAGATTATCTGCCTCTTCAATCTGGCGTATGTTGTACATGTGGGTATTCCACATTTTGCGGAGTGATGCAGGAAATTTCATCTGGGCTCGGGCCCCTAATGAATTAAATGTTGCAGGACTCTTGCCCATCTCCCATTGTTTTGTGGCAGTTATATGGGAGATATCCGAACGGATTGTAAAGGAAAATGGACTGGAAAGGGAAGTTGACTTTATGGAGGCAGTTTTGAAGGCCATGGACAAAATCCTTTCTTTGGTAGAGTATGTCAGGAAGTTCACCAAAATCTTCCTAGGGCGCTCCTTCCCAGGGTTCCGCCTATATGGGTCCCGGTGAACTCTCTGGATATCGGCTAGTAGATCTAAATCAACATCAGGGGAATCCTTCAGGATTGTCGTTTTAAGTAGTGCACCCACAAATGCCTTAATGTCGCCTCCTTCAACATCCTCGGGACATTCGCAAATTTTAAGTTATTCTTCCTAGAGTGGTTTTCAAGCCTCTCAATGTCATCTTTCATCTCCTGATTCTGCTGACCAACTTATCCATAGCAACTGCGGAGAAACTTAGAGCTTCCTTAATCTTAGGTAGCTCCACTTCTAGGGCGTCCGTCCTTAGTGAAACCTCCTCAACTTTCCTGGCCAACGCCTCACATGATGCCTGAATGGCGATATGATTGGTCTCTGATATTGTGAATCTCTTCCCCATGTCCTCCTTTAATCCCAACAGAATATCCGCCAAGGTACCCGGGGTAGACATTGTCGGTAGAGTAGAACCTGTATGCACGCCCTCACCAGTTAACTGGGGACCATCTTCTTCTTTAGGACCATCTTCTTCTTTAGGAACATTTGCATCATCCTTCTGATACTCCGAGCCCCCCTGCTCAGTGTCTTGTATTTCCAAGGCGGAAAAACTGTTTGAGAGTTCTATCGTTGGATGGACCATATCTTGCACTGGAGACGAAGAAGACTGAGGTAGTTGATCAGACTGGGAGGGCATGGAAAAACCACCCGCAGGAGCCGTGACCAATGTAGTATTGCCAACACCCACCCCTATGCTGGTTGTGGTTCTATTTGTGGCCATCTTTTTAGCTCTGTCTGTAGTAGATAGGGAGAGAACTTTACAGAAGTACTTCAGTGAAGGGGTGACTCTTGATACAGCCGATACAGCGCCCTTTACCTTTTTCCTACCTCTCCCTTTCCCCGAAGGGGTGTCAGCACCACTATGATTTCCCTTTCCTTTCCGAGAGGTAACTTTGATTTGGATTACTGGTGGGGAAACAGATGGTTTCTGGGGTGCAGGCGCTATGCTGGCAGCACAATTTCGTAATGTGTAGCGGCTGACCCCAACCTCAACAGTGGGCACTGTCAAAGGACAACTCGTTTTACTTAGATGTACGCTAGGGTGTAGGCTAACAGCTTTATAGCCACTCTCCTCCATACAGGGCTCCCACTCCTTGCTGCCAAGACCAAGTGTAGCATAGATTAGGGCCGGTGTTGAGACCACCTCACTGTCAAAGTATCTCCTGCAGGTTGCACGTTCCCTGCTTCCCCCTGCAAGGCTATTCACCCTCAAGTGCTTGACAATATTTTGCGCGCCAGCCAGGGACTCCTTACTGCCCCCCTGCAGCAAAAATAGCTTGCGACTACTGGTGTCTTACCAGGGGTCTTACCAGGGGTTGCCCTTACCACACTGACATCGGGGTATGTCAGCTGTATTGTCTGTACGCCAAGCCCCTGAGACAATCTTCTTGGGTCTCGCCGCCACTCCCTGGCTGCACCAAGCTCCCAGAACCACGCCAGCTTTCACAACTCGCCGACCATCCGCGTTGCTATCATGGATGCCAAATGCCGAATATCGGGTTAATTTTGAGCAGCGTAAAAGAGAAGAGCCGACTTTCACCGCAGGGTTTTTGGGAAAAACAGTGAAAACAAGAGAAAAACCTGGAGGCGATATCACCACTGCAGCTTCTGCATACCACTAGCGGAGTTCGCGCGCCATACACAGGGGGAGGAGCTCCGTCATGGCCGTTCGCTTCCGGCCGTCATGCTCCCCTCGTTTATTCCTTATGTTTTCATATGCACAATGCCCTGCACACCTCAAACACTATCTCCTTATATTTATGTGATGGAAACTTCCATAATCTGCAGGAATCTAAAAACTTCCTACCACCCAGCATTACCTCCCTACTTTAGAAAAAACAATGCCTTACTTGTGTGGCTGGGACTAGTGCCCTCGACAGGAATGGATCAAACCAAGGTCAATGGACTTGGTTGGATCGCCACAGATTCTACACATTTCCATGACTAAATATAAATAAATGCATGATTGGCAGAAAATGTGTTGTTGGTTGAGTTAGGTGTTAACCCTGCTCAATCAACTGCCACAAACCCTGTCAGGATGAACCACAAAAGTCACTAAATTAGCCTTTGCTTAACTCTCTGGTAATTTGGCCCCAACGTAGTCAGGCTTAACTTAGAGGCAATGTGGTATTTATGCACAAACAGTAATAAAGTGAATACAGAACGCAAGAAAAATCCCACACCAGTTTAAAAAATAGAGTCAATTTCACAAAATGATTTTGCACCAAAACAAATATAAAATCCAATTAGTAGAACCAGAGTTATGACTTTTAAAGTGTACAGTAAATACTAATTCCTAAAAAATCATAGCACCAACTGCTGACATCAAGACCGGGTTAAAGTAAAAAAATATGGCCAACCGTGATGGAGCACAGGCAGTATACAAGAAGTGGATTGGGACTGGTCCAAGCTTACCTTCGGACTTTGAAGAAATTTCAACAAAAACTATCTGAGAAGGTAATGTTTCAGTGGGGCAAGGCTGCAGGCGGTGTTCAAGGAGGAGGCGTTGTCACCAGGGAGCCACTGGACGCAGTGGTGATGAAGATTTCCATGTTCGGACTTAGGCTCTTTTATCACCTTTTTCGGAAGTTGAAAATCTCCAGCTGGATGAGGCCGGTGGCTGTAGCTGACAAGGGCACCACAAGGCTGGATACTCCTTCTGTGAAGAACTGCTGAAGAGGATTTGCTGCTGCAGAGAAAAACGTAGGGGGAGCAGCGACAAAGTCAAGCTGACAGGCTAGGCACCTTGGGCAGATCAACAAGCAGGTAGGTCCTGGTCTCCTCTCCCAAGTTTTGGATTTTAGCACCACTTCTAAGTGTCCAGAAGTAGCACCACATGGAGGGTCAGGAGTCGCTCAGGCTGGGTCCAGGGGTGGGTACAAGATAGTTGGAGCCTTTTCTGTCTCTTAGGATCTAATCAGGAGGGCAGACAACTAGCCCTTGGAGTCACTCTGGTAGTACTGGGTTCAAGAAGTGGAACAGAGCTCAAACAGCAAAGCAGGACTTTATGGGTTCCAAGGAGGCTTCAGCAGAAGAGCTGTACTTCCAGGTGCAGCCCCTTTCTAACAGAGCATTCATATCGTGCTTAGAAGAAATATTCTAATGTAAAAAACATCCAATAATTTTGAAAATGGATTGAGGTAAAGTGAAGCATAGGCACACACTACAGCCACCACATAGCATCTTCAGAATGAGAGAAACAAACATTATGGTTGAAATTATTGAATTCATCTCAGCCATTGGCACTCACATTCACGTCCTTTGTTCTTTTGCCCACCATGCCACCCCAGCTAGGAACCAGCCACATGCCAGCCAGTAATGGCTCTTCTCCAAAGCTACAGTCCAGTTGGAACTGCCAAGCAAAACACCCTATCCAGGCCTCATCAGTGAGGTGCAGTGGAGTGCTGTGGCCTAGTGAGCCCTTGACATGGACATGGTTATGTGTGGCAAAGCAGCTGCAACTGAAGGGAAATCCATGGTGCTTGCTGTGTGTATTTTACTTCCTGTGGACCATCCTATTTCCACGATAGTCACTGGCTAGTGACTTTGAACATTGTCCCCTCTGCTTTCAGGTCTTCACCTCTTCAGATCCACCCTTGGATCCACTGGAACTCTTCTCGTCTCGACGCCTGCAGCATCTTCAGCTCCAAGCACCATCGACCTGCGTGACGAAACCCAACACTACTTCGCACCTGTGCACCCGCTTCCTGTGGGTGAGGTAACTCAGCAACGCCGGTGTTCCTACACTGGTATACACCTCTAGTGTCTAGGTCTTAAGTTTCATCCTTATAGGTCACTCGGAAGGTTCCTTAAACACTAACTTTGTAACTTTTACGCACCATTGACATTGCATTGGTGTATGCGTGCATTTTAAGCGCTGCACCCGAGTCCCGCAGGCCTTTCCTGACTTCTTCACTGTTAGTCCCGAACAGCTCCAGCGATTCCCAAGGCCCTAGGCCTACTTCCTTTCAGCTAGGTGTTTTTTTTTTTTTTATTTCAAATCGTTTTTATTGAAAGTTTAGGAAAAAAGAAACGAAAGACAATACAATAAATCTTCACTTACATAGATTGATTCAGACATGTTGTTAAATGACACCTACAGAAAATCAAAGGAAAAATAAGACAAGCGGATCAGGTACACTACATCCAAGCTACCCAAAAAGTAGGGTGTGCACAAAGTGATCAGGTGAAGAGCTATATAAACAGCCACATGTGAATAGATTACAATATTAAGTATTACATCACGGAGGGTCATAATGAAAAGACGACGCATCTAAGGATTTCCACAATTTCTTGCCGTAGGATTTCCATGTAGTCGCTTGCAGAGCTGGATTGTCAGCTCCTCTCAGGAAAGAGAGCCATTCTTGCCACATTCCAAAGTTGACTTCTGATGAGCTCTTCCATTTACAAAGGATAACCTTGCATGCCAATGTCAACATTAGATCTAGAAGCTGGCAGTCATGAATGTCCGGCAGTTGAGGGTCTATTGCCCCTAGTATAACGTAAGTGAAGTCCTTCACAGGGTCTATCTTAAAAATTTGGCGGATATAAGCAAAGACTTTCCCCCAGAATGTCTGTAATATAGGGCAGTAGAAAAGCATATGGGCAAGATCCCCAGCCGCTGTCTGACAATTCCAGCAAGTGGGCGTGTCTCTCAAATGACATTTAAATAGCCTATGTGGGGTCCAAAGTGTTCTGTTTAACAACATGTATTTTGTCTGGCAAAGAATTGGAGATATTTTATTGGATAAGGCGGTTGTGTGTATTACGTCCCAGTCTATTACTATACCCGTTGAGTTAACTTTGGATTCCCATTTACCTTCCACCAGTCTGTGGGAACTGTTGGGCAGAGGGAGGAGTAGCTTATAGACTTTAGACACAAAGTGGCCCGCATGAATCAGTTGAGGTAGGCGTGTCAGGAGCCAAGGTGAGTCAGTAGCAAGATTACGTTTAGAGATGACAGATTTCAATTTCAGGAATTGATAAAAATCTATGGGGGGAAGATTATATGTCTTCTGTAATGTCGAGAACGGAATGGGTTGTGCATCATCATAGAGGTCCTTAACCATATTAATGCCCCTTTCAGCCCACATATTCCAGAAGAGGGTTTTGCCGTCCAGCTTGAACATGGGGTTTCTCCAAAGTGACACAAAAGTGTTTTTTTTGATGGTGGAGTTGGTTTTATGGAATTGGTCGAGCCGTAGCAAAGCTTGTCTAGTGTTTAACAGGATGTATTTGGAATGAGGTAAGTGTGTTAAATCCATAGTAAGGAGAGTTGGTAAGGGTGCATGTGCGATGATAGATTTTTCAATGGTTAACCACACTGGGACGTAGGGTGGAGAGTCTACCAGCCAGAGAGCTCCCTGTTTGCAGAGGAAAGCCGTCTGGTAATTCCTGAACGAGGGGAGACCCAGGCCGCCTTTCTCTTTTGCCAGTTGCAACTTTTTCAATGATATCCTGGCTTTCTTCCCCCGCCACAGGAACTCACCAAATAGCTTATCCACTTTCTTGATAAAGTCGTCCGTAAAAGTCATAGGAAACATGCTAGCTAAATAATTCACCAGTGGGGTGGACATCATTTTGAGAGTTTCCGCCCTGCCCCACCAAGAGAGAAACTTGGGTGACCAGCCGTCTAACAATGTGGAAATTTTCTTTAACGTCAGTTCCTCATTAATTTTTAAGGTTGATATTAAATCCTTCCCAAAATCAAGACCCAAATATTTAAAGCATTGTGGTTGCCAGGTAAGGCCAGAGGTTCCAAGGATATCCTTATTTCCAATGTTGTTCAAGAGTTTTACCTCCGTTTTATCCTTGTTTAGTTTGTATCCTGAAACCCTGGAGTAGTCATCGATAGAATTCATTAGCGCAGGAAGAGCTTCATCCGCTCTTTCTGACATAATGAGTACATCGTCCGCATACACGGTTAGTTTTACGGTGCATTCGTTGAATGGGATACCGGCAATTGCATCGTTTTGCCTTATATGGTGTAGAAACGGCTCAATTGCTAGTAAAAACAAGGATGGGGAAAGAGGACAACCCTGTCTTGTTCCCTGTTTTAGACAGAAAGATGAGGAGAAAGAACCACCAGCTCTCACCCGCGCAGTAGGACAAGCTTAAAGGGACATTACAAGTTTCGTGAATGTTGCGCCTAAGTTGAACTTGCACAATACCACTTCGAGGAAGGCCCAATCGACTTTGTCTAAAGCCTTTTCGGCATCCAACGTTATTGCTGCCGTTGGTGTATCTAGAAATGTAGCTTTCTCCAGCACGTGTGCCAGCACCCTGGTATTATCACTAGATAGTCTATTTTTTAGAAACCCTGCTTGGGACGGGTGGATTAAGGTGGGAAGGACTAGTTGCAGACGGGCTGAGAGGATCATAGCTAGGATCTTGCAGTCAAGATTAATTAAAGATATAGGTCTGTAGTTTTTTGGGAGAGAAGGATCTTTCCCATCCTTGGGGAGTACCGCGATAATTGCCTCCGCCAGGGTGCCCTTTACTTCACCTGTGCTACTTATTTTTTGAAACAGGTGGATAAGGGGGTCCACTAGAGAGGAGACAAAACATTTGTAGAATTTAGCAGTGAAGCCATCCGGGCCAGGCGCTTTACCACATTTTAGACCTTTGATCGCTTTCTCTATTTTAGCTGACGTGATCGGGTCATTAAGACGCCGTTGTTCCTCTGAGGAGAGCCTTGGTAAGTCACATTCATTCAGGTAGTCCTGAATCTTCCCCTGTTCTACAGATGTATTTTTGGCGTATAGGGTTTCATAGAAGTCCTTAAATACTTCCGCTATTTCATGTGGTTCTGAGTGTCCCACCCCAATGAATCCTTAATGACATTGATCGAAATCTTCTGAACTTTAAATTTTAGATAAGCTGCCAGGCTCTTGCCCGCCTTATTGGACTTACAAACCTTAAACCTACGTTTCCTGTCTAACCATAGGCCTGCTCTTTCACTCACCAATTTGTTGTATTCGTACTTCTTATTAGTCATTGTGTTTAGTGTCACGTTATCCCTGTCTGTCTGGTGCCTGTTTTCTAACTCCGATATTTCACGCTCTAGTGTTTCCAGTTTAGCGTTGTGATCTTTGTTTATTGCTGAGCGGATTTTGATGCATATCCCCCTGAGCGTACTCTTCAGGGCTTCCCAACGTGTAAGGTCCGAAGTATCCCCTCTCGCATTTAATGCTAGATACGAACGGATGGCGGATTGAATAGCAATCCGGTGCTGGTCTTTATTTAAAATTTCGTCATTTAAACGCCATGATGTCTGTCGCGGGGAGGGTTTAATGTTGGAGATGGAAAGGGAAACACATGAGTGGTCTGACATAACTCTTGGTTCGATAGATGTGTCCTCTATCCTTGCAACCCCATTCTGAGTAATAAAGATATAGTCAATACGTGAATAAGAGTCATGAGGAGAGGAGTAGAATGTGTAGTCCCTATCCGTAGGATTCTGTAGTCTCCGCGTATCAACCAGGTGAAAGCGATGGCACAGGTTAAGGAACGCTTTATGTGATTTGTTTGGCCTAAAAGTACACCGTGAGTCTCTATCTAGGGTTGGGTCAAATGGTAAATTGAAATCCCCAGCCATCAAGTGTACAGCCGAATCTGGAATAGTCTCAATTTGCTTTGCCAGGTCATCCCAGAAACCTAGGTCACTTGTGTTAGGTGCATAGATGTTGGTGATGTAAAATTCTATATTATCCCTGCTCAGTTTGGCCGTAACCCATCTACCCTTTTCATCTGCAGTTGAGGATAGTAAGTCCACTTTGGATTTTTTCGCTACCAGTATCAGTACTCCATTCTTTTTACCCACCGCCTCAGAGCCTATCACCTCAGAGTAAAATTTGTTTCTTAGTGTATAGAATTGCTTCGTGTCTAGTTTGGTTTCTTGTAGTAATACAATATCGCCTCTTTGTCTGCGCAGATAATCTAGTATCTTTTGTCTTTTTATGGGTTGATTTAGACCTTTTACATTTAGGGACAGGATTTTTAGCTTATCCGCGGTAGCCACCCCAATCGGCGTGTCAAGTGTAGAATGTATCATTTCACCCAGTTATAGACATAAAAACAATGGTAACGGCTTAAAAGAGTGCACAGCACAAAGTCCAGGTATATGTAATCAAATAGTATGTCAAAGTGGTGCTCAGGAAGAGGTGGGGGACTGGTTACCACAGTCTCCAAGACAAACCAAAGGTCCAAACAATTACTGTAATCCTCCGAGCACTCAATCAGATATCAAGAAAAGTCTTTATATAGTTTGCACTATTTCTTTTAATGTCCAATCTTCCTTCAAATAAATTCCAGTTTTCATCAAACGATTGCTCGCAGCCAACACGCGTTTCGTCAAGTCCGTATAGGACAATTGACTTCTTCAGGGCTGCAACCCAAATATTTACAATCAGTCTTAATTTACACAAATGTAGTGCGAAACAATTCATACATTTCTCAACATTAAACAGTAAATCAATTAAAAATAACTTCTCCAACCTTAACTAAGGTCTAATATATGGTTACAGTACTAACACACTTATTTCATTAAGAAGGAACATATGTGCCAAAATCATGATCATCACATTACTTGATAGAAACCATTTACATTTCAAAACATCACCAGCTCCCATTTCATATGGGTAACATGTAAGAGTAAAGGGTATAAGGTTGTGGTCCCTGTTAACTCCCATAGCTTACAGATACTCCAACTTGTAATGACAAACCACTTGTCAGTGACTCACCTAATTTCTGATCGATATCTACACTCTAATCGTCCATACGTAGTATGTTTGGTAAATATCAAATTCCGTCTTATTTTATGTTTATCTTGCAGGTGCCAACATCTATAACTGAAGTTAATAAATAGTATTGTCAGTACTAAATCCATGAGGTCAAATACTAGCCAATAAGGGTTAAAAACGAACCAATTGAATTATTCAAGGACCGATCGTTACACTCACCAAATCGTAACAAGATTTCCTATTTTATTTTCAAACGTAAATAAATCTTCCCATGCTCTCCGGCTCCAAGTTAAATGCCATCCAAATATCCGCGGATTGTTCAAGTAAATTCCTAAAGTAAATTGGCATCTATATCAGTACTAATAGTTAAAAATCTGACGGTCTAAACAGAGTGTCAACAACCCAATATGTATGTATCAACTATATGTCTCTCACCTTCTCATTGCAGTATCAGCGCGCACCCATAGTATTTCATTTTATTCTATCTTCAAGTCACTTCTATATTCGTAAGTATCATCAACACGGGTCCGTGTCTGATAAAGAAAACGAGGGTACACTCATGAGTTACAAATCTACCCTAATGTATGATCCTAAAGTTATAAACAGTTAGCCGTGCTCACCGTGTGTAAGTCCAGAGCGTTCCGACTTTGGCGTTCAGCACGGGTGCCATCTTAAAGTGTCAATATATAGTTACTTTTACGGGCGCCATTTTGTAATGTCTTGTTATGATTACAAACTCAGTAAGTATACTATAAGGTCGCGATACCTCCATATTTAAAAGGGTACAATTAAAGGCTTTAGAAGTTAATTCGAATTATCGTTCTATGTTGATACTGTGTTACCGTCAACTCGTAATTAGATATCGACATTATGTGCTTTAAGTATTTGCACATACCGATATATGGTTAATTAATCGATCCTGTTGACATATCTATCGTTTTGGTAATTGACTCCTAAAATAGTAGGCAGGATTATAATGTATCTCTTAGGTGTAAATATATATCAAATAGCAGTTAACGTAATATGTTAATAATTTGAAATGTCACATTATTAAATAAACCATTCCGGTGTCTATTTTTTGTTTACTCTCTCCTGTATCTGCAATCAACAGGGGTCTGCAGGTTTACCACTGCCCTTATCCCTTTTGTTGTCAGCATTTACTATTATCCATCAAATTTACGTGTTCATAGCATAAGACAAATTCGAGAGGTAGTAGGTTCATAAAAATTATACCTAACATCAATAAAGCAATGCATAAGTGTATACTCGCTTCATAAAACATTGCCCTTTCCCGTTCAATAGAGTTTTCAGTGTTGGGAGAAATTAGTAAAAACTTAATGTAGAACAAAATATATGGCACCAGTATTGTTATCTATAGGTTCCATCCTACTATTTATCGTATTCTCTCAGTTCCCGAGATAGAACTCGTACTCATGGTCAACATTAAGACCACATTCCACCGCTCTCAATCTGATCAGCCAAAGTACCTCCCGCTTTCTCAATGTTAGCAATCTATTGCCCCCTCGCGGGTCTGGTTTTATGTGGTCAATTCCATGGTAGGAAAAAACATGTTGGTCCTTGTTTTCAAAATTCTGAATTGAATGTGACGCAATTGGGTAGCGCGTGTCTCCATTTTTTAATGCCCTAAAGTGTTCCGCGATCCTATCTCTGAGCCTTCTCTTGGTACTCCCTACATAAATTTTGCCACACGTACATGAGATCACATACACTACATATGTTGTGTCACAATTAATGAACATACCAATAGTGTATTCACCAGAATTATTGTATTCAAAACACAAAACCTTCTTCATTGCCCATCTACATGATACACATCTTCCACATTTGTAGAAGCCCTTAAAGCTGTTCAACCAGTCCGTTTTATTCAGTCTAATCGGGTAACTGGGACTCAACATGTTCTTTAGAGTTGTTCCTCTTCTAAATGTCACACTTGGTCTATCATAAATGTACGGTTTTAGATCATTATCTATACACAATAGGTGCCAGTGTTTGTTCAGAATAGTAAATAATTTCGAGCTGTCCATTCCATAATTAGTTATCAGTCTTACTTTCTGATCAGTTGTTCTGCCATCTTTACTCTCTCTTATCAATGTAGTTTCTCTTTTCACTTTCTTTACTCTTGATACAGCTTTAGTAACCACATTTTGTCTGTATCCTCGATTAAGGAATCTAGATGACATATCTGCTATATTGCGCTCAAATTCTCTGTCTGATGAGCAATTGCGTCGAGCTCTAATTAGTTCTCCATAAGGTATGGCTCTTTTCTGATGACTTGGGTGACAGCTCCCGGCATGCAAAATTGAGTTACAACTTGTAGGTTTTCGATACATTCGACTTTGAATCCTTGCTCCCTCCACATACAACTCTACATCCAAGAAAGTGATCTTCTGCCTATCATAAGAAGTTGTGAATTTCAAATTGTATGTATTTTCATTCAGATAGTCAAAAAAAACTTTGAGTTTCTCTACTGTGCCTGTCCATATCATCAGGCAATCATCAATAAAACGGCCCCAGTAGTGTATATATGGGGTCCATTCAGTTCCTTCAGGGCCCCAGATTCGCTCCGCCTCGAACCAGCCCATGAACAGGTTGGCGAAAGACGGAGCAAATCTAGAACCCATCGCCGTCCCAAGGCGTTGTCTATACCACTGGCCATCAAATAAAAACACATTATTTTCCAGTACGAGTTGAGTCATTCGTAGTAACATTTGAGTGTGGTCAAACATTTCAGCTAGTCTCGCGCTGAGAAAGTGGTCCAAAGCACGTATACCCATATTGTGATCAATGATGGTATATAAAGATACCACGTCCAGTGTAACTAGTAACATACCATCCTCCCATACAATGTCTTCTAGTAAATTCAGTATGTGCTTTGTGTCCTCAATAAAAGACGGTAAATTATAGACATATTGTCTCAAATAGCAGTCTATAAACTCAGATAGTCTCTCCGTTGGGCCACCAATGCCGGAGACAATAGGCCGCCCTGGCGGTTTGTCCCGGCATTTGTGGACTTTTGGGAGAGTGTATAAACACGGTGATCTAGGTGTGCTTAGCGTGAGGTAAAGGTATTCGTCATGATCTAGCAATGTTTGTTCGTACCATAGCTTAATTTCACCATTGATTTTAACAATTAAGTCTGGAATAGGATTGGTAGTCACTTTCTCATAATACAAGGTTTCATTGAGTTGGGAGTAGATCTCATTGTTGTAATCAATAGTATTAAGTACAACTATATTCCCACCCTTGTCTGCACTACGTATCGTTAGTTCTTTGTTATTAATAAGCTCTTGTAAAGCTTCTCTTTCTCCAAATGTGAGATTGTCTCGAAGTACTCTAGTACCTCTTAGTCTGGAAATGTCAATCGCCTTGTCTATATCTGTGCAGACCATCTTAAAGAATGTATCGATGGTATTACCTGGTATAAGTTGTGGGGTCCATTTTGACTTCATTTTCAATCCACTCCCTTCCCTCTGAAATCTCGATATCTCAAGGTCTTCAATAAGTGTCTGCATAGGGACTGGATCATCTTCCCTCTCAGTAAGTGATAAAAGGAGCTGAGTATCTTTTAATTCTTGTATCGTAATCTCACTGAGAACTTTATTAAAGGATTGTTTTACTTTCACTGGTACATTAGCAAAGTGTTTCTTGATTTTAAGGTTTCTTACAAATTTAAAAAGATCTATTTTAGTCATACACCAGTCTAAATTCGTTGCTGGACAAAAACCTAAACCTTTTTTAAGTACAGTTACCATATTGTCAGACAATTCACAAGAAGATAGATTGATCACTTCTATGTCACATGCACTGGATTCATCATTTGTCATCATTGTTTCCACGATCTCAGGCTCCTTATTCTTGCGCCTGGATCTCCTACCCCCCCTACTGCCTCTCCTTGTCTTTTTGCTTGTGTATCTCGATTTCTCATCTCTAAGTCCCGATTTCCCTTCCTTAATCTCTGAACCTCTCCAAAAAAAGTAGTATTCTCAGTAGTCGGGACTATCTCTGGTGCATCTCCATTCTCACTACTGGATAACACTGAAGATGCATCCGTATCGCTCACTACAGGGGTGCTGCCACTCGTTGTGTTTGAGGGATCTTTTTTAACCAGATAATCGAATCTTTTTGCAAAGGTATATACTCGTCCTGTATTATAATCTCTCTCATCTCTTTTAAGTTTGTGTGCTTTTCTTTTCTTGATCTCCATTTGTAGATCATTTAATTTCTCATCCAGAACTAAATAGTTCTTAACAGTAAGTTCTGGTAAATTCATCTCTTTTATCTCATCTTCAATTTTATTAATCTCCACAAGTAATTTCGCTATCTTCCTTTCAGCGTTATCAATGAGAATCTGTATAAGGTTGCGTGAACTGTTATTTAGTTCCTTTTCCCATATGTCATATAAATCTGGTTCCAAGTCCTCATACGTCGGTATTATGTGCGATCTTAAACCACGTGGAATCCTATTTAATGTTAAGTATTGTTTTAGGGTAGCAGCATCCCACCATTTATTTAACTCAGTGCGTTTTAATAATTCTAATTTCACGAATTTGGCTCTAAGACCTTCTTTCTTAGTACCTGCTGGAGGGCCAACCGCTTTCCTGATGGTACCTCCTGCAGCTAAGTTGCCAAACAATGTCTCAGCCTCCTTATCTCTATTCATTATATAACCTCAGCGGCTGCTCTCTCACCTCAATATATAGAAAACAATGGTAACGGCTTAAAAGAGCGCACAGCACAAAGTCCAGGTATATGTAATCAAATAGTATGTCAAAGTGGTGCTCAGGAAGAGGTGGGGGACTGGTTACCACAGTCTCCAAGACAAACCAAAGGTCCAAACAATTACTGTAATCCTCCGAGCACTCAATCAGATATCAAGAAAAGTCTTTATATAGTTTGCACTATTTCTTTTAATGTCCAATCGTCCTTCAAATAAATTCCAGTTTTCATCAAACGATTGCTCGCAGCCAACACGCGTTTCGTCAAGTCCGTATAGGACAATTGACTTCTTCAGGGCTGCAACCCAAATATTTACAATCAGTCTTAATTTACACAAATGTAGTGCGAAACAATTCATACATTTCTCAACATTAAACAGTAAATCAATTAAAAATAGGGATAGGCAGAAGATCACTTTCTTGGATGTAGAGTTGTATGTGGAGGGAGCAAGGATTCAAAGTCGAATGTATCGAAAACCTACAAGTTGTAACTCAATTTTGCATGCCGGGAGCTGTCACCCAAGTCATCAGAAAAGAGCCATACCTTATGGAGAACTAATTAGAGCTCGACGCAATTGCTCATCAGACAGAGAATTTGAGCGCAATATAGCAGATATGTCATCTAGATTCCTTAATCGAGGATACAGACAAAATGTGGTTACTAAAGCTGTATCAAGAGTAAAGAAAGTGAAAAGAGAAACTACATTGATAAGAGAGAGTAAAGATGGCAGAACAACTGATCAGAAAGTAAGACTGATAACTAATTATGGAATGGACAGCTCGAAATTATTTACTATTCTGAACAAACACTGGCACCTATTGTGTATAGATAATGATCTAAAACCGTACATTTATGATAGACCGAGTGTGACATTTAGAAGAGGAACAACTCCAAAGAACATGTTGAGTCCCAGTTACCCGATTAGACTGAATAAAACGGACTGGTTGAACAGCTTTAAGGGCTTCTACAAATGTGGAAGATGTGTATCATGTAGATGGGCAATGAAGAAGGTTTTGTGTTTTGAATACAATAATTCTGGTGAATACACTATTGGTATGTTCATTAATTGTTCATTAATTGTGACACAACATATGTAGTGTATGTGATCTCATGTACGTGTGGCAAAATTTATGTAGGGAGTACCAAGAGAAGGCTCAGAGATAGGATCGCTGAACACTTTAGGGCATTAAAAAATGGATACACGCGCTACCCAATTGCGTCACATTCAATTCAGAATTTTGAAAACAAGGACCAACATGTTTTTTCCTACCATGGAATTGACCACATAAAACCAGACCCGCGAGGGGGCAATAGATTGCTAACATTGAGAAAGCGGGAGGTACTTTGGCTGATCAGATTGAGAGCGGTGGAATGTGGTCTTAATGTTGACCATGAGTACGAGTTCTATCTCGGGAACTGAGAGAATACGATAAATAGTAGGATGGAACCTATAGATAACAATACTGGTGCCATATATTTTGTTCTACATTAAGTTTTTACTAATTTCTCCCAACACTGAAAACTCTATTGAACGGGAAAGGGCAATGTTTTATGAAGCGAGTATACACTTATGCATTGCTTTATTGATGTTAGGTATAATTTTTATGAACCTACTACCTCTCGAATTTGTCTTATGCTATGAACACGTAAATTTGATGGATAATAGTAAATGCTGACAACAAAAGGGATAAGGGCAGTGGTAAACCTGCAGACCCCTGTTGATTGCAGATACAGGAGAGAGTAAACAAAAAATAGACACCGGAATGGTTTATTTAATAATGTGACATTTCAAATTATTAACATATTACGTTAACTGCTATTTGATATATATTAACACCTAAGAGATACATTATAATCCTGCCTACTATTTTAGGAGTCAATTACCAAAACGATAGATATGTCAACAGGATCGATTAATTAACCATATATCGGTATGTGCAAATACTTAAAGCACATAATGTCGATATCTAATTACGAGTTGACGGTAACACAGTATCAACATAGAACGATAATTCGAATTAACTTCTAAAGCCTTTAATTGTACCCTTTTAAATATGGAGGTATCGCGACCTTATAGTATACTTACTGAGTTTGTAATCATAACAAGACATTACAAGATGGCGCCCGTAAAAGTAACTATATATTGACACTTTAAGATGGCACCCGTGCTGAACGCCAAAGTCGGAACGCTCTGGACTTACACACGGTGAGCACGGCTAACTGTTTATAACTTTAGGATCATACATTAGGGTAGATTTGTAACTCATGAGTGTACCCTCGTTTTCTTTATCAGACACGGACCCGTGTTGATGATACTTACGAATATAGAAGTGACTTGAAGATAGAATAAAATGAAATACTATGGGTGCGCGCTGATACTGCAATGAGAAGGTGAGAGACATATAGTTGATACATACATATTGGGTTGTTGACACTCTGTTTAGACCGTCAGATTTTTAACTATTAGTACTGATATAGATGCCAATTTACTTTAGGAATTTACTTGAACAATCCGCGGATATTTGGATGGCATTTAACTTGGAGCCGGAGAGCATGGGAAGATTTATTTACGTTTGAAAATAAAATAGGAAATCTTGTTACGATTTGGTGAGTGTAACGATCGGTCCTTGAATAATTCAATTGGTTAGTTTTTAACCCTTATTGGCTAGTATTTGACCTCATGGATTTAGTACTGACAATACTATTTATTAACTTCACTTATAGATGTTGGCACCTGCAAGATAAACATAAAATAAGACGGAATTTGATATTTACCAAACATACTACGTATGGACGATTAGAGTGTAGATATCGATCAGAAATTAGGTGAGTCACTGACAAGTGGTTTGTCATTACAAGTTGGAGTATCTGTAAGCTATGGGAGTTAACAGGGACCACAACCGTATACCCTTTACTCTTACATGTTACCCATATGAAATGGGAGCTGGTGATGTTTTGAAATGTAAATGGTTTCTATCAAGTAATGTG
This sequence comes from Lissotriton vulgaris, assembly GCF_964263255.1. NCBI lineage: Eukaryota > Metazoa > Chordata > Amphibia > Caudata > Salamandridae > Lissotriton > Lissotriton vulgaris. Next base: position 1,058,713,213 of record NC_141694.1, on the reverse strand, counting down.
ATGATCATGATTTTGGCACATATGTTCCTTCTTTATGAAATAAGTGTGTTAGTACTGTAACCATATATTAGACCTTAGTTAAGGTTGGAGAAGTTATTTTTAATTGATTTACTGTTTAATGTTGAGAAATGTATGAATTGTTTCGCACTACATTTGTGTAAATTAAGACTGATTGTAAATATTTGGGTTGCAGCCCTGAAGAAGTCAATTGTCCTATACGGACTTGACGAAACGCGTGTTGGCTGCGAGCAATCGTTTGATGAAAACTGGAATTTATTTGAAGGAAGATTGGACATTAAAAGAAATAGTGCAAACTATATAAAGACTTTTCTTGATATCTGATTGAGTGCTCGGAGGATTACAGTAACAGGTATAGACATTAAATGACCCATATGCCTCATAGGAAAGTTAATTCTATGCAAACCAGCATAGGTCATGTTTGAGACAAGTCCCCTCAGCACGTCAATTGTGGCACCCGACCAACTAAGGCATTGAGCAGACGTAAAAGCTTGTAGGGATATCATGTAGTCTTCACCTCTTGTCAATACACAAAAAAAGCAAGAAATTGGAAATGGAAATGAAAATGAAAGCCAAAACATGCACCACCCCCCCCCCCCACTATCCCCCCACAGCCCCCTCCCCACTTTCCCCAAAAGTGAGTAGAGAGCATGGTGACCTGAGGAAATCGCAGAATTCCCTCCCGTCAATTGTTTATAAAGTAGAAACCTTGGAACAATCTCTGAAAACATTAAACCTGATGGTAGGTAGGCTATACCCATGGGTAAAGAATCTCAATTCGGGTCCGTAGTTCTGCCACTATCAAACAAGAACATTTGTACTTAACAGCAAGTGGTTCAGCCTAATGTCTGGAGGTCTAGAGGAAACAGCTGAAAATTGACTATCAAAACTAGCTTTTCTGAGCTAGAGCGTCTTAAAAACTAAGGAGCAAGCTGTGAAAGAAATTGACATATTGTAAGCTGTCATATCTATCACCCAAATTCTTCACATCCTGCATTGGAGCGTTAATGCAATGAAAGACCTTAAACTGTCATATGGCAACGGCTTATCCAACCCTGAATCGGAGCAGTAGAATACAACGTACAATGGTAGGCAGTGCTTAGCAACACAATAGGTCAGAGTAATGAGGTATTACAATAGGACAAAGCAATGATGCAGTACAATATCGGGGCGCATACTAAGGAAAACATTCTAAGTAATGAGCCACCCAAAGAAGGCAAGAACACAATGGATAGAAGGGTAGTAGAAGTTCTGAAAGGCATCGTAAGGTGACCATCCAATTAGTAGTCGAACCCTTGTTCAAATTAGGTAACCTCACCCCTGTCAACTCTTCAGCTAGAACTCCAGAGCCATTGATATGGTGGATCAAAACAGCTAATAGAATTATACATAGCTATCTTAGACAAAGGATACTCATTTATAGCCAGAGGCCGAGGCCGCCATATTGTCAGGATTGTTAGTGTCCATATCTCGTTCATCCAGATCATCCAGCATACGTTTGAGTTTCATGGGGTCTGAAAAGATGTGAGGTGACCCCCTAATAATTACTCTGTACTTTGCTGGGCCCACAAAACCAAACTGGAAGCCCCCCGATTTCAATTGCGGACGTAGGGCCAGGAACGCTTTCCTCATATCTACTGTGTCTTTACTATAGTCCTGAATATGTATATCTTTGCATCTTTCCATAGTATATGGTTGTGCTTCCGGACAAAGGTGAGGATTTGCTGATAGCGCAGCGGCTTACAGACGATGGGTCTCGGGCCTTTCTGCGTCTTAGTGATCCTCCCCGGTACTCTGTGCGCCCTATCAAATTCTAAGGGATGGACAAAAGTCAGGTTGGTGGCTTGAGTGAACCATGATTCCAGGAACGCGACACAGGAACCTTGTGAATCTTCGGATCCCTCAGGAACGGCAAAAATGTGTAGGTTCCCCCTCCGGTTCCTGTCTTCCAATTCCGCTAGCTTCCTTGTTGTCTGGTCTGAGGATACGTGCAGATGTTTCAGAGCCGCACATGTTTTAACTTCTATATCTTCAAGACGGCTGATCAGTGACTCCGTCTCTGCAATGCGCGCGTTGGTGTCTCTTATGTCCTGTCGGATTGCGGCCACTTCTTCTTTGGTTGCCTTGGCCAGATCTTTAACCTCATCCAGCCTGTTTAGGATCATGTCGATTGCGTTGGGGGTAACTTTCTTGGTCTTGACAGGCGACCCTGGGTTTGAGTGGTCTGATTTAAGCCTTTTCAGGGTGTTTTGGTCCTTGGCGTCCATTGTTCCTGTCTCTGGGCAAGGCTGTTACACAGTGTGTGACGGAACTGTACTCACGTTGGATTTCGCACACCGTAGACTGGAGTGTGTTGGGTTCAATGAAGTTACGCTAATGAACTAGTGCAGGCAACTGAGCAGCGAGACCACAGATGAGATGGGTTGACTAAGCACTTATAGGGGCAGTTGGAGACAGCAGGACAAAGACCCTTCTTTGTGTTGTAGGGAGTGACACTCTCTGCCGGGTAGGTCAGCTGCCAATGCTTGTGACTTGGTGAAGTAGGTATGAACTAGCTTCTGTTATCGTGATATCCTCATAGAAAAGTTCACAGACCAAGTGAGAGTGACCGCATTGATAGCAAGCGTGAGCTACACAGGGTCAGTGACCATACCATGCCATTGCTTGGTCTGCATGTACGGAGAACCGGCCTCTGGGCGTTACCTGCACCTTAGCACCTTAGCAATTAAGCTTGTTTGGAGAAGTCATCCTCTTCATCCTTTATTTGCAGCAATGTCACCCACAAGAGACATCATTTTGATACAGCTTTTAGATCGCTACTAGTTTGGGCATACGCACTCTGAATCTATACCGCAGTTGTGAGGCAGCATGAGTGAATGAGCCTGCGAGCTTAGATACGAGTGAACATTGTGCACCAGGACACGTGGCGTTATAGGCAGACTGCATGTGGTGGGTCATGGGTTTTAATCACTATTGTTTTCCTCCTTAAATGTCCAGATCATCATGCCAGAGCAATGCTCAGAGTGTTTCCGTAGTTTTCCGGGTATTATCGCTAGTGAATTTGGCGATTATGACAGCAAAATTAGCTCGTACCAGACACTCGAAGAAATGGCGGGCGCCATCTTGGTAAAGGCATCGGACGTCTGTTTACTGTCTGTGGCGGCTGACTAGGAAGGTGAAAATGTACTCACGAGCCCACGATGTAGAATGCAGGACAGGCGTCAGTTCTCACTGCGGATCGGACGATTCCGATGCGTCGATCATACTCGGGGATCTCTGAGACACCGTGCACACGCTCTCCCGCCGACGCTGCAGCAGGCGCGCTCAGACTCCCATCGAGATATTGGTGAATCTCGGGCGACTCCGCTCCCGAAAAGCAGCCCACCGTGCTTCCCTTACATTCCGATTCACGAATCGGTCACCGCGAGTTCGAGTGGGCAAGCTCTAAATATTCCAAACTCCAAATAAAGGCCCCTGATGCAGGAGGAGAGAAACTCTAATCCGCCATCTTCCTCGGCGTCCAAACCACGCCCCCAGCTAGGTGGTTCTTATACCACTATTTTAGTATATGGTTTAGGTGGCCCCTAGGGCTCATCCATATTGTGCAGCTTTTGTGTATTTAAACTGTGTTTTGTTTTAACGCATTTGCTTCTGTGCTCATACAGAGTATAGAGGATTTGTAGTAAATAAATATGTATATATATTTTCAATATATATCTGTGTGGTGTCCTTTCATTTGGTATTCAAGGGGATTGTGTATTGTAAAACAGCTTGCTTCACATGCCTATACAGAGTTTAGCCTAAGACTGCTTTGTCCACGCTACTAGGATAGCTGGTCTATAAGGTTGACTTACAACCAATCATCATAAGGGTTGCTTGGCATGGTACAAGGTGATCACTAGAACTAGTGAGCATCATATATCAGGCCAACTTCTCACACTCCCATCATACAAGCTTACATGGACACAAGACAACCGTCCCCAAAGCTCAGAACTCCAGGGTATGTGGGCTACAACAGGAGGGGAATGGAGCCCCAAGTCATATTGTATTACAAAATATGTTGTATTGCTTGGCTGAATCCAATAAAAACAAATTTGATCAAAAAAAAAAGGTTTGCGGGGCTGAAATCTCCATTTTCTCAGCTTTTAGGAAATGACAGTCTTTTGTCAGAGAACCAACATTTTTCACACAGTTTTGGCATTTTTCGGGGACATAGCCTATTTTTGCTATTTTTAGAGCTTTCCACCTCCTTTCAGTTAATGGCAGAGATGAGTTTAAAAGCAATAATGGATCCTGGAAAGCTATACATTTTCGAAAAGTAGACAAAATTCTGAATTCAGAAAGGGGTCATTTGTCTAAATCCATGAAGGTTTCTTTATAGAAACTAACAGTTAAATATTGGAATAATTGAAAATTTGTTGAAAAAAACAGCCTTTTGTCTCAACGTTTTCACCTATAACTTCTTGTAATTTTGACAGCTCTTGGAAAGCAATATACCGTTACATCCATTAGGCCTTCCTGTTTGTGGAGATATATAGGACTTGTAGTTTCACCAAGAACCCAACGAACCCAAATCCAAAAACTAAGCAGCAACTTGCAATGGTATTTTTTATTTACTGGGTATAGAGCACTTTTTCTTGGAAAATGTATACATGGAAAAATCTGTATGAAAGACACCTATGTATTTATGAATTGGGTACAAATCATAGAGTTTAGAAACAGTATATAATTGCACATTTTCAAAATTGGGAATACTCATTTTTATTGGTCATTTTTTAAAAAGATTTTTTTTACACAATGTCTTTCATTGGGAAGGGAGAAATGCATGAAAACTCAATTGGTAATAACAGTTCATTTACAGATCTGAATTACCCTAAGTCTCCTGATAAAAACGATACCTCACTTGTGCGGGTCGGCCTTGTGCCTGCGACAGGAAACAGCGCAAAAAGCAACGTGGTCACACCTCAATTTTGCAGTTAAAAATTGACCCTTTTATGGCAAAGTGCCTAGCTGTAGTTTTTGCACCCTAGCTCTGCCGGCACCTAGGGAAACCTAGAAAACCTATACATATTTGAAAAGTAGACACCCAGGGAAATTCAGGATGGGGTGATTCGGCTGCCTACCACCAGGTTCTGTTACCCAGAATCCCTTGCAAAGCTAAGAAATTGACAAAGAAAACGCATTTTCCGCACATTTCTGTGGTGGAAAGTTCTGGAATCTGCGTGGATCAACACATTTCTACCCACCCAGCGTTCCCCCGGGTCTCCCGAAAAAATGGCACCTCACTTCCCTGGGTCTGCCTAGTGCCTGCGACAGGAAACAGCGCACAACGCAATGTGGTCGCACCTCAGTTTTGCAGTGAAATCGTGCCCTTTTTGGGCAAAGAGACTACCTTTTGTTTTTGAACCCTAGCTCTGCCGGCACCTAGGAAAGCCTAGCAAATCTATACATTTTTGAAAACTATACACCCAGGGGAATTCAGGATGGGGTGACTCGACTGCCTACCACCAGGTTCTGTTACCCAGAATCCCGTGCAAAGCTAAGAAATTGACAAAAAAACACATTTTCCTCACATTTCTGTGGTGGAAAGTTTTGGAATCTGCGTGGATCAACAAATTTCCACCCACCAAGCGTTCCCCCGGGTCTCTAAAAAATAATGGTACCTCACTTGCCTGAGTCTGCCTAGTGGCTGCGACAGTAAACAGCACAAAAAGCAACGTGGTCGCACCTCAATTTCACAGTGAAATCGTGCCCTTTTTGGACAAAAAGACTACCTTTGGTTTTTGAACCCTAGCTCTGCCGGCACCTAGGGAAACCTAGCAAACCTATACATTTTTGAAAACTAGATACCCAGGGAAATTCAGAATGGGGTGACTCGACTGCCTACCACCAGGTTCTGTTACACAGAATCCCTTGCAAAGATAAGAAATTGACAAAAAAACGCATTTCCCTCACATTTCTGTGGTGGAAAGTTCTGGAATCTGCGTGGGTCAACAAATTTCCACCCACCCAACGTTCCCGCGGGTCTCTCGAAAACAATGGTACCTCACTTGCCTGGGTCTGCCTAGTGCCTGCGACAGGAAACAGCGCAAAACGCAACGTGGTCGCATCTCAATTTCGCAGTGAAATCGTGCCCTTTTTGGGCAAAGAGACTACCTTTTGTTTTTGAACCCTAGCTCTGCCGGCACCTAGGGAAACCTAGCAAACCTATACATTTTTGAAAACTAGACACCCAGGGGAATTCAGGATGGGGTGACTCGACTGCCTACCACCAGGTTCTGTTACCCTGAATCCCTTGCAAAGCTAAGAAATTGACAAAAAAAACGCATTTCCCTCACATTTCTGTGATGGAAAGTTCTGGAATCTGCGTGGGTCAACAAATTTCCACCCACCCAGCGTTCCCGCGGGTCTCCCAAAAAAAATGGTACCTCATTTGCCTGGGTCTGCCTAGTGCCTGCGACAGGAAACAGCGCAAAACGCAACGTGGTCGCACCTCAATTTTGCAGTGAAATCGTGCCCTTTTTGGGCAAAGAGACTACCTTTTGTTTTTTAACCCTAGCTCTGCCGGCACCTAGGAAAGCCTAGCAAATCTATACATTTTTGAAAACTAGACATCCAGAGGAATTCAGGATGGGGTGACTCGACTGCCTACCACCAGGTTCTGTTACCCAGAATCCCTCGCAAAGCTATGAAATTCACAAAAAAATGCATTATCCTCACATTTCTGTGGTGGAAAGTTCTGGAATCTGCGTGGATCAACAAATTTCCCCCCACCCAGCGTTCCCCCGGGTCTCCCAAAAAAAATGGTACCTCATTTGCCTGGGTCTGTCTAGTGCCTGCGACAGGAAACAGCGCAAAACGCAACGTGGTTGCACCTCAATTTCGCAGTGAAATCGTGCCCTTTTTGGACGAAAAGACTACCTTTTGTTTTTGAACCCTAGCTCTGCCGGCACCTAGGTAAACCTAGCAAATCTATACATTTTTGAAAACTAGACACCCAGGGAAATTCAGGATGGGGTGACTCGACTGCCTACCACCAGGTTCTGTTACCCAGAATCCCTTGCAAAGCTAAGAAATTGACCAAAAAAAACGCATTTTCCTCACATTTCTGTGTTGGAAAGTTCTGGAATCTGTGTGGATCAACACATTTCCACGCACTCAGTGTTCCCCCGGGTCTCTCAAAAAATATGGTACCTCACTTGCCTGGGTCTGCCTAGTGCCTGCGACAGGAAACAGTGCAAAACGCAACGTGGTCGCACCTCAATTTCGCAGTGAAATCGTGCCCTTTTTGGACAAAAAGACTACCTTTTGTTTTTGAACCCTAGCTCTGCCGGCACCTAGGAAAACCTAGCAAACCTATACATTTTTGAAAACTAGACACCCAGGGGAATTCAGGATGGGGTGACTCGACTGCCTACCACCAGGTTCTGTTACCCAGAATCCCTTGCAAAGCTAAGAAATTGACAAAACAAAACACATTTTCCTCACATTTCTGTGGTGGAAAGTTCTGGAATCTGCGTGGATCAACATATTTCCACCCACCCAGCGTTCCCCAAGGTCTCCCGATAAAAATGGTACCTCACTTGCGTGGGTAGGCATAGTGGCTGCAACAGGAAAAGGTCCAAATCGTACAGTGGTGAATTTAAAATACCCTTTTGCAAAACTACCTTGATTTTTTGGGGGGGCACCTGAGTTTTTGGCCCGGGGCTCGGCGGCCATCTTTGGAAACTACCAAACCCAAACAGTTCTGAAAACTAGACTCCCGGGGGAGTCCAGGGAGGTATGGCATGCGTGGGTCCCCCAATATTTTCCTACCCAGAATTCCTTGCAAACCTTAAAATTTGGTAAAAGTATCACTTTTCCAAACTTTTTTGCATGGGATCTCCGTGCCGGCAAAAATGTCCTACCACCCAGCGTTCCTCTTGATCTCCCGAGTAAAATGATACCTCACTTGTGTGGGGGCTCCTAAGCAGAACAGGCTAAAAAGGAATTTTTTAAAAATGTAGTATTTAGGCTTGACAAATAAAGCACCCCACCGCCTTTGGCCCACCCACACAAGTGAGGTATCATTTTACTCAGGAGATCAAGGAGAACGCTGGGTGGTAGGATATTTGTGCCGGCAGGGAGATCCCACCCAAAAATGTATGGAAAAGTGTTTTTTTAACCACCACAAACGTACATGACACTCGGCCAAGCACCCCTTTAACCATAAGACACCTCCCTTCCTTGTCACAGCTAATCCCCAAAGGCTGAAAGTGTAATGAAGCTCAGAAGAGAAGCGCTACCCCTCTGTTTGGTGGAGGCTGAGGCCCTATAAATCAGTGGGAAGTGCCTGTGGCGCAGCCGGAGCTCATCCTTACGCGCTAGGTGGGTCCCCTGGAGCCCCACAATATCCAGGTGGTGGTCAGTAATATATTTTCAAATCTTTTGGCGTTTCTGTGGGGAGTTGAGACCTTTGACATTCCACGTCCCTATACTAAGCGGCATAAGGGGATTCCAACACCCACCCCCGGCTAATCACTGCCAATACCTCGTCGCCCCTCCACCCCCCAAGAAACCCTAATACTTGGTCCATCAGTCCCTCCACCCCCGTGTCCCCACAGAACCTTGCAATCCTGTCAGGGGCCAACATCGCAAAAGCAAAAACAGCATCCGTCCAGACGATAAGCTCCCGGCCACATTCGCCATTCCAGAACTCTAGGAATCTAGCCACGGAGAAGATAAGGCACATCATACAGTCACACCAGGCGCCACCACCACCCGCTCCCCAGACCCCCTCCCGACAAGGCTCCCCCAACAGTCCCCGTGACCCACCCCCCAAACCAAACCCCAGACCAAAAACAAACAGAGATACTTAACAGTCTCAACGAAGAGTCCCAGAACAGTGCAGCGCACCGTGAAGTCACTGGGAGGGGGGTGGAAGACCTCAGGAGGGTCTCCCAGGGCCTCGGTCCGGGGTGTCTTCTCACAAAGTACCTGCATACCCACGGAACCAGAGAACGTGGACCCCTCCGGTGCCCATAGGCCTGCGACCTCCAAGTCAGGCCGCCCCGGAGCTCTGCTGTGAAGACGTCAACGTTGCCGAGACCACGGAGGCAACCGCATCTCCCCTCTCCTGTAGGCTGGTTGCTCGAATGGGCCGCCCATGACCCGATGCCGACCCCACTCTGTGCCAAGAGGAAGACCGATGTCGCCGTCTTGGGAAAGGGCTGCCTGCCCTCGAAGCTGGAGATTCATCCTCGATGCCCAGAAGTTCCTTTGCCACCTGCAGCGAACGTATCTGCGCTAGTTTATTCTGCCAACGGAAGACTATGCGGAACGGGTGACCCCATGAGTAAGAGATGTTGTGGTTTCGCAGAAACGCCGTAACTGGCCTGAACTCCCGCCGCTTCTGAAGAGTCGTCGCCGCCAAATCTTGATAGAGCTGCGGACGGTGTTCACGGAACTGCAAAGTAGGAGCGTCTCGTGCCTTCCTAAGGATTCTCTCCTTGAGCTGGAAATCATGGACACACACTAGGATATCCGGTGGCGGACCACCACCCCTTCTCGGCAGACCTACTCTGTGAACCCGGTCCATCCGAATCTCACGCACATCCTCGTCGCCCAGAATCTGAAGGAAGAGTTCCTGGACGTAGCCACGTAGATCACCCGCTTCGCCATCCCACGGAACCGCTCGTATGCGAATGTTATTCCTCCTAGAGCGGTTCTCTAAGTCTTCTGCATGGGATTGCAGGTCCAAGTTCTGTTCCGTGAGCCTCAGCACGTCCTGCTGCAGCTGGTGGACGTCGTTCGCCATGCTGAGATCGTGATCCTCTAACGTGGCTACTCTCTCTCCCACAGCATCTACATCCCTCCTCACCTCCCAAAGATCAGACGACAGTTGCGCTCGGAGGTCCGAGATGTCTTCTTTGATGGACTTGAAGAGGTCAGCCATAAATGCTTTGGTGACCGGAGCCTCGTCATCGGAGCGCTTAGGAGAAGAGCTTGGGCCAGGGGACGCTGGCTGCTGGGTGTTTTTCGATTGGCCATCCTTCCAGTTCTTCCCCTTGCGCAAAACGGTGGACATCGTGGCCTCTCTGAACTTCTTGGGAGACACCACGAACGGTACCTCATCGCCACCAGATAGAATCCTCACACGGGCCCGGCCGAGCACTTCCACCCGCGGCCCAGGTCACCAGTCACAGCCTCAGGCAGAGGTAGCCAAGTCCAGCAGAGGCTGCCTCCGTTGCTTCAATCCGGCACCAACAGCCAGGGGTGGCGCAGCGACTCAGGGACAATGCAGCAGGAAGCCAGGAGGTCAGGGGACCGTTCAACCACTGCGGCCCACTGTGCTGGCAGGGGCACCTGTGTGCTAGATTGCAGCCTTCGGGGGCTACGAGGGTACAGCTTGCAGGCCGGCCTTGTTTGCTCCCTCTGTGTACCAGCGCCTCAGTTCCTGCGCCGAGAGGAGGTGGGGGAGGGGACCCAGCTATAATGGAGGCCTCCCGAGTGGCATCCCTTCGCAGCAATTCACTCCAAGCACCACTCCTCGGCCCCCCAATTAGCCGTGTCTGTGGTCGTGCTCATTCACTGCCTGCTCCGGCACTCCCTTGTAGCGCCGCACCCCCCGGGGTTCTAGATCCTCATGTCGTCTCAAACCCCAGCCGCAGATTCGAGCCAATGTCACAGTCAGCCACGTGTTCAGAGCTCAGCCCACGGCCGCCGCACTCACCGCCGCCGTCCAGGTGCACTTAGTCCTGTGGGGGCCGGGGCACGGTCCCTCCGTTTAGTGCCAGTGCTCGGTCCAGAGCTCCGCCCCGGTGCGCGAGTCCGGGGAGCAGCGCCGAGCGCTCCCCCAGCTAGGCCTCAGACCACGGCCTCAGGTAGAATGTGAACCGCGCCGCAGCTCCGGGCGCTCGCGGACACGAGGCTCCTCCCCCGCCGGGGAAGCCGGGAATACAGCGCCGGTCCGGGACCCCCTCACTGCTATTCGGCCCCCGCGGCACCTCACCACAGTGCCCGGGTGGAGTCGCCGGCCTCTGCTTTCCGCCCAGGAGTTCTTGGTCCGCCCTCGTGCGCTACCTCTCTCCGCACCGCTCCGGGCCCTCCTCAGACACTGGTGCCGCGAAGACGGGCTCCCGTGACTCCGGGGCGCACACCGCTGCAGGCCACCGCTCCGCAGGATCGTCTGAGCGGACAGTAGCCAAAAAGGACTCCTGGGGCCGCGCTAAACAATGCTTCGTAGGGCCTGGGGCCGGAGGGGACTAGAAACACGTCCTACTCCGCCGCCATCTTGGCCACGCCCCCTAGTTTTTTTTTTAATAAAAGAGAAACAAAAACAAATTGCAAATTGATACAAATCTACTAACTCAACAACTAAATCTAAAAAGACTACACAAATGCCAACTTTGAAACTGAACAATAAATTTTAAAGAATAAAGACCAACCAGTTCACTTTACCACTCATGGATGCTCCCAAAAATTCTTTTGCGTGTGGTACAACCTAAACAAGCAGGTACACACAGCCCGGGGTTTGAAGGGCAGTCAGGCAGTAAATACGAACCTCCTTCCGCAAACCTCTTCGCCAACAGACTCTACATCTCCGACTGGGAAAGTCTTTTGAAGTTGTAGGAGGAATTTGATAAGGAAAGTGGCGATCTTTCAATCTGGCAACATCCTCCGCCACTCCAACCCTAGGAACACTTGCCTGTTCCACTAAAACAAGGCTGCCTATTACAGACTCCTGAAACTTTACAAAAGTCATCTTTGACTGGGGACAAGATTTCTGGAACACAACATAAGCATTAAAGGTTACCAAGTGGAAAAGATGGATAGCCAACTTCTTGTACCAAATGTAAGCCTTACGAAGAGCAGCATACGGTTCCAACCTCTGATCTACTCTGTCAACACCACCCATGTACTTATTGTAGTGCAATATGCACACAGGTTTGCGCACTTCTGCAACCTGACCCCAAACAGTCACCGCTTCAGTGCTTTCATCATGTATTGTAGTCAACATGTAGACATCTCTCCTGTCTGAAAACTTCACAGCTAGAAGCTCCTCACAACGCAATGCACTGCACTGTCCCCGAGCAAGCTTTCGACAAACAAGTTCTTTTGGGAAACCTTTATGGTTTGAGCGGATTGTGCCACAAGCAACAGTGTCCACTTTGGCCAATTCCCCGAACAACCGCACACCAGTGTAGAAGTTATCGACATACAAATGATGGCCTTTGTTAAAAAATCCACGACCAAGTTCCCACACAATTTTCTCAGTCACTCCAAAAGTCGACGGACAACCAGGGGGGTTAATCCTGGATTCCTTACCAGTGTACACCCTGAAATTAGAGACATATCCAGTCTCACTGTCACACAGCATATAAAGCTTAATTCCATAGCGTGCCCTCTTACTAGGAATGTAGTGCTGAAAAACCAAGCGGCACTTGAACAACAGCAAAGACTCATCCACTGCAATTTCTTTCCCAGGATAAAAGATCTCAGGAAATCGATCAACAAAATGATCGATGACAGGCCGAATCTTGAAAAGACGGTCACAATCAGGGTGATCTCGTGGCAAAGCAGAACTATTGTCAACAAAATGCATCAACCGAAGCAGAAGCAAATACCTATCACGACTCATGACTGCCGGAAATATAGCTGTTGCCATCAAGGGACTAGTAGACCAATATGAAGCCATTGATGGTTTGCTAAGCAAGCCCATCAAAAAAAAAAAGTTAAACCCAAAAAACTTTTTCATCTCCTCCAAATTTGTGGGAGTCCACCGGGTAGCTCTAGCGTGGGGCTTAAGGCTGGCACTGTTCACCCTCAAACATTTTCAGCATACAAATTAGTCTGCTCTACAATCTCTGCCAAAAAACACATCATTCATAAACAACTTGAAAAAATCAATAGGCAAAAAGTTTTCAGTGTTCACCCTACACCCTGGAACACCAGTAAATTCAGGCAATGCCGGCTGCACCATGCCTGGGGCAACCCAGAGGTCAGAAGATTCATCAACAAGTCTTGCAGCCTCAGGCTGCCGCCCAGCTGCCTCTTGTCTCACTACACCAACTGGAAGTCTACCAGCCCCAGGCTGCCGCCCAGCTGCCTCTCGCCGCACTACACCAATGTGAAGTCTAGCAGCCCCACGCTGCAGCCCAGATGCCTCTTGCCGCACTATCGGCACATCAATGTCCTCCTCTACCACAGGCACTTCATCCACACCAAAAATAGATTCATCAGCACTCAGAGTATCTTCATCATCAGATGAAGACATGTGTAGAGAAAACTCACTACCTGAATCTTCACCTCCCACGTCTGGCTCAGAATCAGAGTCAGTCTCTGGACCATGGTCAGAGAAAGAATCAAAAAGCATTCCAACAACTTGCTGAGCAATAATCCGGCGGCTAGCCATTATCTTTACTAAGAAAGGAGTCTGCACAAAAAACTCAAAAAACCCCAACACTGTGCAAAGTAAGATAAAAAATGTAAGCCTTTATCACAAATATCTATATTTGAAAAAATATACAATTCACTTACAAGAGACAACTACACTCACCAGCACCTACTCTGCAAAGACACAGGAAATAGGCAACGATATCCCACTAGAAAGAAGAAAAAAAAAACTTACATCTACAGAAGTACACATCAAAAACAAATGCAAAACATGTTTCACAATCACAAAAAACAGAAACCAAACATACTTGTATTACTACACACTTTGCAAAATAAACAATTACATTACAATTGAACAAAAAAGAGGTCTCTTACCAAACACATGCAACTACGGAAACAGCACAACAACAGAACCACCAGTAACGGAACCGCACACTGCAACAATCTAAAGGGAAGAAAATCAATACACATTACAAGAAACAAAAACAACACACATTATAACAGGCTATGTCACAGGGTATGTCACAAATGGGGAGTCTGTCCCCAAGGGGGGAAGATTATAAATCATTATAAACGTGGGCCCCCTGGAAGCAACCCTACGGAGGGCAGAGAGGCCAAATAAAGACACGGCAGAACATACTTTTGAAAACAAATGGGCCCAAGGAAGCAACCCTTGGCCAAGGGGTCGCTCCCTATATAAAAAATAAAACCTGGAGTCTAGTGGGCTTTTATATCCCCCCCCTGGGTCCAGCAACGGTAAACAAAAAAGCCGATCTATCCCCAGGGGGGGCAGAACAGTCTACAATATTTATAATGCCCCCTGGAAGCGACCCTTGCCCAAGGGGTTGCTTCCTTTATAAATATAATAAAATCCCTGGTGTCTAGTGGGCTTTTCTGCCCCGCCTGGGTCCAGATGCGGCCCAAAAAACGGCTGATCTGGAAGTCTAAAAAAAATTATGGGCCACTAGTAAGCGACCCTTCCCCAAGGGGTCGCTTCCTTTATAATTATAATCAAATCCCTGGTGTCTAGTGGGCTTTTCTGCCCCCCCCCCCGGGTGCAGATCGGCCAAAGAAAACGGCTGATCTGCCCAAAAATAATTTGACCCCCTAAGGAAGCGACCCTTGCCCAAGGGGTTGCTTCCTTTATAAATATAATTAAATCCCTGGTGTCTAGTGGGATTTTCTGCCCCCCCTGGGTCCAGATGCGGCCCAAACAACGGCCGATCTGCCCCCAGGGGGGGACAGAGAAGTCTAAAAAAAATAAGGGCCACGAGGAAGCGACCCTTCCCCAAGGGGTCGCTTCCTTTATAAATTAAATGCATTCCCTGGTGTCTAGTGGGCTTTTCTGCCCCCCCCCCCCCTGGGTGCAGAACGGCCAAAAAAATGGCCGATCTGCCCCAGGGGGGGCAGAAAAGTTTGAAAAATAATTTGGCCCAAAAAGGAAGCGACCCTTGCCCTGGGGGTCGCTTCCTACACACAATTGCGGCAAAACAAACAATCCCTGGTGTCTAGTGGGGCATTCCTGGTGCACGATCGCGACGCTATGCGCGATTGTGCATCAGGAATGCCCTGCATTGGGGCATCAGGGGAGAGGAAACACAGTTTCCTCCCACCCCGATGCCTCAAGGCACCGAAAAACGGCCCCCCCGCCCCACCGGAGCAGCAAACATGAACATGTCTCCTGGACGCACTGGAATGAAATGGATTCCAGCGCGTCCAGCGCTTCCTGATGACGTCTGTGCGCGCTGACGTCACCAGGAAGCGTGGGGGGGCCAGGGGTTGGCAGCGGAAAGTCTTCCGCTGCCACCCCTGATAAAAAGACCAGGATCGATGCCCCCGGGGGGGAGCGCAGGCTCTCCCCCCCAGGGCTGTACTGATGACGGAGCGGTTCCGTCATCAGCACAGCCCAACCGATGCTGATGCGGAACCGTTCCGTGATCAGCATCGAAGGGGTTAAAAGGGGCTGAGGGGGGGCGAGAACAGTCTCTTGTTTTCTTGCCCCAAGCTACCAGCATCTCCTACGGGTCCGGGCCACCAGCGGCCCGTAACAAGCTATCCTTTTGTCTTGCAGGGTATAGCCAGGTCTGAGCGGTCCTTCAAGTAATCAAGATCAGCTGGTGGAGTTCGATCGGCTAGAGCGTTTTCGAGCGGCAGATTAGATTTGGGGGTCTCTGGTTGGCACAGGTAATTACATGTGACAAGCAGGGACCCTCTCCTCTAGTCAGGATAAGCTGATCACCCTCTAAAATAACCCCTGCTCACCCTTTAGGTAGTGTGGCGCAAGCAGACAAGGCTTATCTCAGAGGCCATGCAGGTTAAGTAGTTGTAATTACACACAGTTGATCAGTGACAAACCTACACCAGGGACACCACACAGGGTTTGTATAAAAATAATATGTTCTTTATATAAGGATTTTATCCCAAGACCAATAACTGTGCAAGAAAAGTGATCCACAATACTGTTTATGCAGGCTTTATGATTATTCAAAGGAATGCGTGTCTTTTTGGGTCCGTGAGCATCGTTGCTGACGGTGCGGAACGTTGTGGGACAGTTCGTATTACAAACAAAGGTTTAAATCAACGTTGCAGACTTTCTGGTCCGGTGGGCACGAGTCGGCGTGCGACTCTCACAGTACCTTGTTATCTTTGACAAGGCGTCCGGCTCGGACGAGGCGGGTTAAGGTGACGGCAGGCTGGGAGCGTGGGCGGCCCCTCCTTAGGATGCGGTCCTGGCTTGTGTGCGGTGCCTGGGGGTGCGGCGTAGAGCGGGGGCCACGGTAGAGTGCGGCAGACCGTCTGGGCCACAGTGCTGTCACGGTCGATGCGGCGTACGAGCTGTACCCTCACCAGCGGGGCGTTGCTTGTCCAAGAACTAGCGCAGTACGATGCGGCCGGTGGTGTCGTACGTACGGGCCGAATACCTTTGGTGCGGCACTGTCAGGGGATCTCACCAGTGGCTCCACAGCGTGTGGTATGCTGCGAGCGTACGGGCCAGCTGAGGTGTGCGGGGCGTCTCGATCCTCAGTCCAGGCGGCGGGAGGCAGTGAAACAGTGTGGCTTACAGGAAGGGGTGAAGCGGCGTGCGGGCGGCTCTGGGCAAACGGTGCGAGCTACGGCTCGAAGTGACGAGCGGCAACCCACGGGGCAGGGCGGCCAGGCAAGGGCTTAAGAACGGGCAGGATTACGGGTCACACTGAGGTCGCGGCTCCAGCGGCAGGACAGATTTTGGCAAGGTTCAGCTAGCTGTGAGGGCAGGAGGAGTCCAATGTTCCTGGGACTCTGCTCAGGGGGCAAGCACGCTTCCAAGCCCTCGGAGATCATTTTAAAAATGCACAAGTTGATACAAAGTCACTTCAGTCTTTTCCTCTCCTTCTTGCAGCAAGGCACCCACCACAGGCCAGTCTCCCAGGTCAGAGACAGTACTCCTCCATGCAGCTTTTCCAGGTACTTCTTGTCGGGCAGAGGTTCTTCTTGGCTTAAACAGGATCTGATTTCTTAGGAGCAGGGCTCCTATCTTTATTCTGCAAATCCTTTGTTCTTTCAGGCCAGGGGGGCCTTTGCCTAATCCAGTCCGGTTCCTGAGCACTTTGTTTTGGAGTCTTTTTCTTTCAGTGTGCAGGGCAGAGACATCAGACGCTCCCCAGGGGGTGGAGCCAGCATTGAGGTGGCAGAGCACAGCCCTATTCAGAGTCAAGGAGCACTCCTCCCACCCATCCTGGTGTAATCTCGCTATTCACCACCTGGCAGCCCCAGCCTGTCTCCTTGAATTCCCCAGCCCTGTCACTCACAGAAACCAGGCAGCAGATACACATCCTAGCAGAGGCGGGCTGAAATGGTTAGGCAAGCAAATACTAACTTTCTAAAAGTAGTATTTTCAACCACAGGATATTAAAATAAACTTTACTAAAAAAATTATTTTATTATTCTGAGTTCAGGCATACTAAACTTGACTTTCTACCATGTTCCCTAAGTCTGTTAGGAATTTATGATGTAGCAATTCCAAAAGCCCATTCTGGCCTGTGAGAACAGGTAGCCTTACAATAGTGAAAAACGAAAATGGCTGTAATTCACTATTAGGACATGCCACACACATCAGGGCTTGTCCTAACTTGTGCTTACAATGCACCCTGCCCTTGGGCCTACCATAGGGGTGACTAATATGAAGTTAAGGGAAGGTTTAGGGGCTGGCAAGTGGGTGCACTTGCCCAGCCAGCATGACAGTACCAGACTGCACGCAGGTTCTGCAATGGCAGCCCTTAGGCACATTTTACCAGGCTTCTTTTGTGGGTTGCACAACTAGTACTGCAAGCCCGCCAGCAGTATTTGTATTTACAAGCCCTGGCACTCCTGGTGCACTTTACTGGGGTCTGACAGTAGACCAAATAAGCCAATCATGGAAACCAATCAACATATATACTTGTATATAGGGAGCACTTGCACTGTGGCACCAGTTGCAGTGGCACAGTGCTCTCAGCAGCTAACACCAGCAAAAACACATGCGGCAACAGCAAAATCGGAAGGGAGACCCACGCCAATGGTGCCAGGTCTAACACGTATCCCCTCCAGCTGAAATGTGGGGAGAAATACCCTACCCCAAGGAGTTCTCATCACTAAGGCAGAAAAATCTGGACAGACCATCAGCATTGGCGTGATCTGTACCGGGGCGATGTTCCACCGTGAAATCCATCCCCTGTAGGGAAATGGACCACCTCAACAACTTAGGATTCTCACCCCTCATTTGCATCAGTCATCTGAGGGGCCTGTGGTCGGTCTGAACCCGGAAGTGAGACCCAAACAAGTAGGGTCTTAGCTTCTTCAATGCCCAGACGACAGCAAATGCCTCACGCTCAATTGCACTCCACCTCTGTTCCCTTGGAAGTAACCTCCTACTGATGAAGGCTACAGGTTGGTCCCAGCCCTCCTCAGTCATCTGTGAGAGAACAGCCCCTAAACCATGCTCTGAAGCATCTGTTTGCACAATGAACTCTTTGGAGAAGTCGGGGGCCAGGAGCACGGGCGCCGTGCACATGGCAGTTTTCAGGGTGTCAAAAGCTTTCTGACAGGTGTCAGTCCAGATATCTTTCTTTGGCTGATTCTTAGAAGTCAGCTCTGTCAAGGGTGAAACAATGTTGCCATACCCCTTGACAAACCTCCTGCAGTACCCAGTGAGTCCTAGGAAGGCCCTCACCTCTGTCTGGGTTTTGGGGGGTTCCCAAGCCAGGATGGTTTCAATCTTGGGTTGTAGGGGTGCCACCTGGCCACTCCCAACTTGGTGTCCCAAGTACACCA
Source organism: Lissotriton vulgaris (assembly GCF_964263255.1). Taxonomy (NCBI): domain Eukaryota; kingdom Metazoa; phylum Chordata; class Amphibia; order Caudata; family Salamandridae; genus Lissotriton; species Lissotriton vulgaris. Next base: position 1,058,694,532 of record NC_141694.1, on the reverse strand, counting down.
CAGAACCCTGCCCGATCTGGCACTTACTCGCCTTGATCATGAGGCCTGCCTTGCGCAGTGCCAACAACACTTCCCAGAGGTGGCGCAGATGCTCTTCCCATGTGACACTGAACACTGCTATGTCATCCAGGTAGGCAGCATTGAAGTCCTCCAGCCCAACCAACACCTGGTTGACCAACCTCTCGAAGGTGGAAAAGGCATTCTTCATCCCAAATGGCATAACTCGGAACTGGAAATGCTCATCTAGTGTGGAGAATGCTGACCTCTCTTTGGCCCCACCAGTCAAGGCGTTCTGCCAGTACCCAGACGTTAAATCAAATGTGCTGAGGTACCGTGCAGCCCCTAACCGATCAATGAGCTCATCAGCTCTGAGGATGGGGTGCGCATCAGTCTTGGTGACTAAATTGAGTCCTCTGTAGTCCACACAGAACCGGAGTTTGGGTGTGGCACCCTGCGCTGCAGCCTTCGGGACCAAGACCACTGGGCTGTCCCAAGGACTGCTGGAGGACTCAATCAGCCCAAGAGCAAGCATCTTTGAGACCTCCTCTTTGATGCAGGCCCTGACCCTGTCAGTCACCCTGTAAGCTTTGTGCTTCATAGGTAAACTGTCTCCTGTAGCCACATCATGGACGCACCAATCAGTGATACTAGGAACCAGGGAAAACAGGTCAGAGAACTGTCCCAGCAACTGGTGGCAGTCATTCTGTTGTTCAGGGGTCAGGGTGGGTGAGAGGTTAACTCCATCCACTGACCCATCTTGCTCTCTGGCTACCAGGAGGTCAGGAAGAGGCTCAGTCCCCTCTTCCATTCCATCATCTGTTGCCAAGAGCATGCCCACTTCGGACCTGTCCAAGTGGGGCTTAAGGCGTTTGACATGAAGGACCCTCAAGGGGTTCCTGGGAGACTGCAAGTCCACCAAGTAGGTAACAGGACTCTTGCGCTCCACAACCTCAAAGGGACCGGTCCACTTATCCTGGAGCGCACAAGCTCCACGGGGGCCAAGACACACACATTTTGACGAGGCTGAAGCTCTACCAGAGTGGCATTCTGGTCATAACACCGCTTCATTTCCTCCTGGCTGGCTTCCAGATTTGCCTCTGCAAGTGTGCTGAAACACCTAGTCTAGTTTCTGAAGGCCTGCATGTAACTGTATACATTCTGGGGAGGTTTCCTGGGAGATTGCTCCCAGCCTTACTTGACCAGACTTAGATGTCCTATCACTGGATGGCCATACAGGAGCTCAAAGGGGCTGAACCCTAGAGACTTCTGTGGCACCTCACGATAAGCAAAGAGCAGGCATGGCAAGAGGACATCCCACTTACGCCTCAGGGGTCCCTCAAGACCCATAATCATGCCCTTCAGAGTTCGGTTGAATCTCTGAACCAACCCATTTCCTTAGGGGTGGTAAGATGTGGTGAACTTGTAGGTTACACCACACTCTTGCCAAAGGGATTTCATATACTTGGATATGAAATGCGTACCCCGGTCAGACACTACCTCTAGAGGGAATCCCACTCTGGAGAAAATTCCCATCAGTGCACGTCCCACCACGGGGGCCGTCACTGTCCTTAGAGAGATGGCTTCCGGGTACGGGGTGGCATGATCCACCAGGACCAGGATGGACCTGTTGCCCATGGCTGTCCTGGGGTCCAGTGGCCCCACAATGTCAATTCCCACTCGCTGGAATGGGGTGCTGACTACAGGGAATGGCTGGAGAGGAGTCTTCTGCTTCCTCCCACTCTTTCCACTTGCCTGGCAAGTCTGGCAGGTCCTACAGTGAGCATCTGAGTTCTTGTGCATTTGAGGCCAATAAAAGTGGGTGACAAGCCTTTCAAAGGTCTTGTCCTGCCCCAAATGCCCTGCCAATGGCACATTGTGAGCAAGCCCCAGTAGGAAGGCCCTGAATCTCTAGGGTACCACCAGCGCACGGGCTGACCCAGGTTCAGCAACCTTAGGCTCTGAATACAGGAGGTCATTCTCCCAATAAATGAAATGTGTTCCAGACTGATCACCATTGGCCTGGTCTGCAGCCTGCTGCCGCAGACCTATGAGAGAAGGACACTCTTTCTGCGCCCTGCAGAATTCCTCCCTGGAGGGGCCTCCTTCCTGCTGCCAATGGGTCAGCTCAGGCAGGTCCCCCAGTTCAGCTATCTGTTCTCCGGTAGGCTCCAGGGCATCCCCCTCAAGGTCTGCTTCCTTCTGGGCCATGGGAACTTCAGAGGCCAGTTTCCCGCGCCTCCTGTGCCTTCTCTCTAAGGCCGGTTCCTGGGCCTCTCCCTCAGGCTCAAGGACCTCTTGAGCACCACTAATGGCTGCCATTGACCGGGTGGTCACTCACGCCCAGTCAGGTAGACCCACCATCCACCGGTGAGTACTCTTCTCCACCTTCTCCCAAGGTGAACTCCCCAAATCATTCCCTAGCAAACAGTCTACAGGCATGGTGGTCCTCACAGCTACCTGAAGAGCACCAGAGACCCCCCCACTCAAAGATACCTGAGCCATTGGACAACAACTCTCTGTGTTGTCAGCGTTGACAACACGGCAGTATGCATGGGGGACAACCTGCTCTTCAGACACCTGGTGCTGCTTGACAGCAGTCATACTGGCTCCTGTATCTCTAAGAGCCTCCACCCTTTGGCCATTGATAGTCACCCACTGCCCATATTTCTTAGTGTTAGAGGGCAGTTGGGTCTCAGGGACCATCTCACTGTCTCCTAAAGAGACCAGGGTCATCTGAACGGGATCCCACCCACCTTGGACTTCTACCTCCTCCCCAAAGGCTACACTAGCCATCTGCCGAGGCGGAGCACCAGTGGGTGCTGGTTTACCAAACAGGCGACACTTGAGATCATTGGCAAAATGATCCAGTTCACCACACTTGTAACACTTTGGGGGCCCTCTTTGAACAGTTGTACCTGTCGGGCCCCAGCTGGTTTCTGGGTTGGGGGAGGCTGAGAACCTTTCCCTTGGTTCCCTTGGGGATTACTTTGGGGCCTCCTCTGAAACTCCCTCTGTTTACACTTGCCCTCACCACTCTTCTGCTGGGGACCCTGCCCACCCTTGGCGGAGTCTCCCACTTGACCCTTGTGGACCCTGGTGCTGACCCAACGGTCCGCCTCCTCAGCAAGCTTCCTGGGGTTAGTCAGCTTGCTATCAATCAGGTGCTGGCGTAGCTCAGGAAAACAATTACTAGACAAGTGCTCCCATGCAATTAAATCAAAGAGACCTTGAAAATCATTCACTTTGCTACCCTTCACCCAACCATCCAGTGCTCTGCAGAAAACGGTCACATATTCAACATGGGTACTCCCAGGAATCTTTGTACAACCCCTGAACCTCTGTCTGTACAATTCAGGAGTTAAGCCATACCTGGTCATTAAAGCTTCCTTTATGTGTGGGTAAGAATTATAAACTTCAGAGGGCAAATCTAGCAGTGTGTCCCGCCCCTCGCTAAGGAACCGCCCCCACAACCCTTCTCCCCAATCTCTCTCAGGGGACCCGGTGGGAAGACATGGCTACCTCATAGGCCTTGAACCACGGCCCTATGTCATCATTCTTAAAAAATTCTTTCACCACATCCTTTGGCATGTACACCCTTGACTCTACCTGCACTGGGAATGCACTGCCACCAGAGGGAGTAGTTTCCAAACTTTTAGCTTTCAACTCCATCTCCCTCAATTTCACTTCATGCACCATCTGAATTCTTCTTTCTTCCAGAGTCATCTGTTTGCTTTCTAGCTCCAATTGTCCATTGATTTTAAGTTTTGCCAACTCTATCTCATGTGCTCGGGTTTCTTTCCTGTCTGCCAGCTCCTCTGTCAACAGGACTCTGCCAAAATCAATGACGCTTCCTGTTGGTTCAACTTCCACACCATTCTCAGGTGCCCTTGACTCAATCCAGGCCCTCAGCGCCTTTTGGAAGTGACCCTTGTTTCTACATCCAGCTTTGGAAACTCCAAACTTCTTGCAAAAGCCCTTCAAGTGGTCTAGGGAGTAGCTCTCTAGTCTCTCTTCTTCCCATTCTATTCCTTCCATGTCAGAGACTACAGAAGCTGCCTTTTCTATGCTGTTTGTTCCAGGCATGATTTATTTAGACAAATGGAGATCTTTTCAGCAAAACAAAAATCACCAGTATGTGGCTGCGTTATCGGTCTGAACTCACGACGTAGTGTTCACCAACTCACTGTACATAAATCACAACTGCAAATTCAGAATCCTCATCGCTGTGATAAGTACAGGCCTCAGCAAGGCCCGTCAGTGCAAAGGGTTTGCCCTTCTGTGCACAAAGTCCTCAGACTATAGGAATAAATTGGCACGGAAACTGAAAAATACAAAAACATAGTTTAATAAACCTTTAAAGGTGGTCCTACAACCTACACAACACTCTACAGCATTGTACAGGGTAGCACAATGAACTCAAGCACATAGCCCCCTTTTATACACAAAAAAGGGGTTCATAAGTAGGCGGGTACAGCTCAGAGCATGATTTACGACCATATATGGACATTTCAGAACATGATCAATACGTGGGCGGAGTTAACGGCTCTTGAGGCCCGCGAAAACATATTTGTATCTGATACTAATCATGAACAGATGTGGTCCCTTCTGAGCATGCGCTAGACACACAAAGGAGTTATTTATAGACTGTTGCTGGGCAGATCTTAAGGGCGACTAGCAAAGAGGTAGGGCTCGTCTCATGGCGGGCACATGGCAATATGTAGCATACAAAATGGAGGACATAAAAACAAGATGGAGTCTGAACATTACGGGATATGAGCGGGAAAACACAACATGTGAGTTACGATATCATGTCTTTAGCTAATGCTTAATTTATCGCTGTTTTATTTACAACAGTCGACCCTTTCAGCATTAGCTGAAGACATTCGGTTTTCTAAGATAATCTAAATACTCATCGTTACTATCGATGCTCATCATTTCGACTATCTCTCTAGTCATGCTTTTCTGGTGGGTAGCCTCAGCAACAGCTCTTTCATTAGGTACACAGAATGAAACACATAGGGAACATATCATTGGACTACATTGGATACATACACAACATGTAAAAATAATTGTGACAATTATACAAAGGCCAGTAAGAACTTTCCATCCCCATGTAGAGATCAGAGTCCAAAACCAACTTGAAAAGGTCCAAGTTCCATTTTCGACGTGTATATCAGCAGCGATCTTATGTAATTTATTGATTGCTTTGTATACAGAAGGTGTGTGATCAGGTATAAATACACAGCAGCTACTTCCGATAATTCTACAAGCACCACCTCTATCTGCTAACATAACGTTAAAACCATATGGTTTTGCAAAGCAACTATTCTAGTAATTTGCAGTTCTTCAGTGACCTTTCCAAGAGCTGCAGCAGTTTGATTCGTTACAGCTTCTACAACTCTAGTTAATCGTCGTATCTTTCTACTATTCAGAGCAGCTCCAACAAAGAAAAATAAACCTAAATTAAAATCTATATACTGTTGCAAACTAGTATCGGTTTGGTCTACATCATCAATGGACAGAGTTCATGTCGATCCTACCCCTTTTTAATTTCTTATTTAATGCAGCACCCTGTGTTATTCAGGTTTCTTTTTTTTTTAAAATAGATTCCCTAATATCTTCATTCCTTTGGGCAAAAAAGTCTACTAGACTTGCACTCAGCACTTTATATCTTCCATTTGTACAAGGTGGTTTATCCCTCCCAAACATAAGGGAATACTATTTCGCGTCTTTTGCACACCATAGTTTTAGGTTTTTCTTTTTAGACACAAACGAGACAGACAATTTTTTTATGAAGAAGATGCTACCAGAGGTAAAGATCACTGATCCAATTAGAGTTACTAAAGATCCCAAAAAAATCGGCTATAAGTCCCTCCAATGGATTTTTAAACAGAAAACCCAGTTCCTGAAATTCCATTCCATTTCCAGGATAAGTAACACAACTGAATTAAATAACTTTAACCTAGGTGAAGAGGGATGTATGGATAGAAAAACAATAAAGCTATGGAAAGAAAACAGTTTTGAAAAAATAGATGACTTCCTGGCCGGTAATAGATGGAAGACATGGGATCAAGTTGCTAGCCAGGTAAGCCATTCCCATTCTGTTCTGAAATGGTCCTTTCTTATGTTGATTCCAATACTCAGAGAGCTGGATATAGGAAATCTCTTTTTTAAGGAAAATATCTCTACAGCACTGAATAATAAATCTCAAAAAAAGATGAGTATCTGGATAAAAATTTTAAAAGAGGACAAGAAACAGGAATCCTTGAGTAAGATTTTTGAGAGGTGGAAAAAAAGGGAGGATATTAAAATCAATCAACAAATTTGGGATAAAATAAACAAATTTAATACGGCGCTAATTTTAGGCGCATGCAATTTTATAACAAATGGTTGATTTACAGAACTCCCTCTTATCTCCACAATATTTTTCCATTAGTTACCGATAAATGCTTCCGATGTGAGGAAAAAGGGACCTGGAAGCATATCGTCTGGGAATGTTCTAAAATCCAACCGCTATGGAGGGAAATTGAAAAATATCTTTCCTCCGAGCTTAAAACTTCTATAAATTTTGATGATCTAGTTCCAGTTCTAGGTTGCTCAGCGACCAACACCAAACATGACGAATTCCTCTTCATAGCTTCTCTAATAGTTAAATCACTCATATTGCAGTGCTGGAAAACCAATCAAGTACCGGCCTTTCAGGCATGGAAGGCTAAATTAATATGAACACAGGGTAGGGAAAGAAAATATGCGCTAAGATCAGGGGCGCTCAAAAAATATGAAAAGTTTTGGAGTGTTTTTGAACTGTAAATCTTTGGTCTGTCTATATGCACTTCTCTTAAGCACTTTGGCACTTTATAAGTATTTCTTGCACTTTATAACTATGTCATGGATATTCAATTATTGAATATTTATGTATAACTATATGCCATGTATTGCACCAAAGCTTTTAATAAATGTGTTCTGTAATGCTAATCTTGTTTTTATGAACTCTCAATAAAAAAAAATGAAAAAAAAATCAATGGACAGAGTTCGTTTATATCTGTTCACAGTTACATTATTCAATAATTTCAAATCTTTATGATATGATGCAGGTGCTAGGATCACAGGCGGCAATAAAAATGCTACATAACACACTCCAGACCATCCGGCTGGTAATCGGTAATAACCTCTATTACCACATACAAAATAGGTATTATGAGAAGCCAAAAATGTGCTATTGTTTAAACCATCAATATTCAGTACGATAATACAGTCGCTAACACCTACAGGGATATAACCTACACTCTGAACACATAAATCTACTTGTGCTTGGGCCACTGAAATCACAAATTTCTCATTTCCAACAATGTCTCTAGTGTTCGTGAAAATGTAGGGCGTTGAATCATTGTCCGGTCAATACTCTTCCCACTCCCATATAGTTCCATTGGCTTGTGGATAGCCTTCCTTGTCCTGATGTCATTCTTTATTCAGTCTGAAAAGCAGTCTGCCCACTGTAGGCTTTCTCGTAGCAAAAAGCAAAGTGTACCATGCGCGACAAGAGCCATTATGAGAGAAAGGGAGAGGTATGAACGGTGTTTCCCCCTTCTTCTGGTGTGCTGGCATCATACCACATATCCAACAGTTTGTGGCGTTAGTAGCAACATGGGTATGGTGCAACATCTGGATGAAAGTGTTATTCAAATATGACTGTCGATGCTTGAACTCGTGATGTGGAAGCATGTAAAAGAAGTGCTCGTCTGGCACTGGAGTAGAAACAACATACAACTCACAGGCAGGAATTGCATCCTCAACAAACCACATGATTGTAGCAACAACTGCTACAGCAGCAATGAACCCTACAGCACAAAAAACTTTCTTCTTCTCCATTCGAACAAATGTACAAACAATATCTTCCTGAAACTAAAGGGTTGTCAGAACTGTTCCCCCTAGGCAGCCGTTGTTTTCTTCACCAGCGGGCCAAGACGGATGTCACTACACTAATGCAGGGCTGATCTCCCCCCTTGCCTCATCGGCTCTACGTTTCACTAACCTAGGGGCTGTTCTGACAACTTATCACACAACTGCAGGCTCTTTCCTCGGTTGTAGATTGTATCTCCTCGCTCCAGGAACTGTCGGGTCCGGGAAGAACTCTTCAGATTCGTCAGGTACCACAGCACGGCCTTTCTCCGCAGTCAAGATTTCTCGATGGTCGGTCAATACAGCAGGCTCCACCAATCCGGGTTCCACCTTCCGACAGTGTACGGAATGGATCCAATTCTATGGCAGGACCGGAGGCTTCGGATTATGCCTTACTTTCTTCACTTTATTTCTCACAGCAGCAAGAAAACATGTAAAAACTACTTTTCCCATGAACACCAGGGAAAAAACAGGAAATTGAACACTAAGTCCTTTATCAGTCTCTATACACCGGCAGTAACCATCATGCCTTGCAACCACTTCCTCTTCCTCTTTCTTCGCTGCTCAGCAGCAAGTTAAGTGGTTTTTCTCTTCTCTCCTGGGTTTTTTGTGGGATTCTGTGGGCAGCGCGTAGATCTGTTGTTAGCGCTGGTGTTTGCGACCCCTACAGGTCCCCTTTGGCATCGCGGGACGCTTCTGCGCTCCTTACGCGATTTGCAGCCCCAGCAGAGTGCGGTGCGCTCCGAGCGCCGCTAGGGGGCAGTGCTTTCTCTGTGTCAGGCGCGCTATAATTCGCGTTTTAAACGCGTTTTTTACCGCGTTTTTCTGCAGCTTTAGCGCTGTCCCTTGCTACCCAGTGCTGACACCCTACGGGGTCGAAATTAGGTTCTCCCTCACGCTGACGCCCCGAGTGGGTTGTATTTGGTAGATCGAACACCCTGACCGGGTCGTAATTTGGCGCTGGTGCGCAGCGCTTGGGAACGCTTGACTGGGTAGCGCCCTAGTACACAGAGGGTGCGTTCCCTGGGCTAGCCCCGTAATTTGTGCCTTTTGGCTGCCACATCCTCTGGGTTGCCCAGATCCATATTGTGCCCTCAGGGGTCTTGTCAATTGGCTGTGCTGTACCTCCCTCCTGTGGAGCCCAATTTACCTCATTATGCAGGGGGAGTCAGGCCAGTACCCAGAGGAAGACCCTCTCTCTTATGCCACCTGGGATGATGATTTTTACCAGGCGGTGGATGATTCCATCTACAAAGCAGTGGATCAAGCCATAGTACCGCTAGAACAACGCCTGACGGCGCGCTTGGACGAGGCGTACGCGAAAATTGCAGCCCTCATTCCGGCGCCTACTCCGACCTCGGATCCTTCCCCTTCGGCGATTTCCCCCCGCCTAAAAAGGCTTGCGTTGAGGGGATCGATCCTGTCGCCTTTCACAAGGCCTTCAAGGCGCTTGAGGAACCGTTACCCGTTCCTGCCCAGCCGGTAGTTGTCTCTCCTGTTACCCCCCGTACCATGTCCCCAGAGCCACGGCAGGATGATGATTCTCCGGATTCGGAGGAGGAGGCCTGTTCCTCTAGATCGTGGCTTCCTTCCCAGCCATCCACGTCCACGGCCCCTTCGGATATGTTGGACCCGGACGAGATCGTTCACCCGCGGTCCTCCGAATGGGTGCCGGGGGATAAGGTGGCTTCATATGTAGCGAACCGTCTCCGTAAACCGGTGGACAAAGACGCTCGCAGCCGCCTTCGGGCGGAGTGTCCCAGACCTTCCCTGGAGGGGAAAGTGGCCATGACCCCAGATATTGACCCCAAGATGGCCACTTTTCTCGCTAAATTTGTAAAAGACCCCCGGAAGGGCATTGACCGGTCCTGGCGCACGTGCCAGGACAAACTGCTTGACGCAGTGGGCCCCATGACCAAAATCCTCGACATGGCGGAGGAGGCTAAGGTGTCGGGGGACGCCATTTCCCCAGAAGTACTGTCAAATTGGGCACAGTGGGCCATAGTTTTCCTTGGAAACGCAAACTGCGCCCTCTCTACTGAGAGGAGGAGGTCGCTGCTCATGGCGATCCTTTTATCAAGGAGCTGGGCAAGTTCGTTGCGACATTTACATCTTTGGACCGGGCCCAGTCCAATATAAAAGGTGTTTGCCCCTCGGGTTTTTGAAGGGGCCGGACGAGGCAGGGGCCGCTCGTTCGGCCGGGGTGCTCCCTCCGATAGAGGCCAAGGCTCAGGACGTGGACATGGTCAGGAACATAACTCCAGGTTCAATAACTTTTACCCCACTAGGGGTCAGAAATTCAGGGGACGTGGTGTCTATCGAGGCCAACAACAAGGTGGACGAGGTGAGTGTCCTGCGTTCTGCGACTTTACGGGTGGGAGGTCGCCTGGCGCAGTTCTTCCCAGCATGGCTTTCCCTTACCAAGGACGCCTGGGTACTACAGACGGTTCAGGGCTTCCAGCTGGAGTTCCATGGCCGTCCTCGGCAGCCCCAGCGTCCGCGCCCCATTACCTTTTCACAGCGCGATGCGGCATTGGTGCGAGACGAGGTTTCCGCCCTCCTACACAAAGGGGCGATTTGCCGCGCATGCGAACATCCGGACGGCTTCCTCAGCAATCTCTTCTTGGTCGACAAAGTAGATGGAGGGAATCCACCTCCTGCGGGACGTGCTGCGACCGGCCGATTGGATGGTCCGGCTCGATTTGAAGGACGCCTACCTGGCGGTCCCGATTTTCCCTCCACACCGCCGCTTCCTCCAATTCAAATGGGACGGACAGGTGTACGAGTTCACCACGCTGCCCTTCGGGCTCTCTTCCGCGCCGTGGTGTTTCACAAAGGTGCTCCACCCCACGGTAGAAGCCTTGCGGGCTCGCGGTGTCAGGTTGATAGTGTACTTGGACGATATGCTTTTCATGGACCAGTGTCCGAGGCGCTTGAGGGCCCAGTTGCAGTTTGCAGTGGACCTGTTGCAAGGTCTGGGGTTTGTGATAAACGAGAAGAAATCCCTCCTGGTCCCAGCTCAGTGCGCAACCTTCCTTGGGTTCAGCATAGACTCGGTTTCGGCTTCCTTGAGTCTCCCCGCACGGAAAATGTGCAAGATTCGTCACGAGTTGCGCCAGACTCTGGCGAAGTCAATGGTCTCGTTGCGGCATCTAGCACGGATCGTGGGCCTGTTGTCATCTTCGATTCAGGCCATCTTCCCGGGGCCGCTTCACTACGGGCGATGCAGCGGTTGAAAGCGTACCACCTCAGGCGGGGCCTCACGTACTCGCAGCTGATTCCGCTGTCAGCTGAGGTGCGGGACGAAATGCGCTGGTGGCTGACGCACATGGAGGCCTGGAATGGTCGTGCCATATTTGGGTCAGCTCCCGACATTGTAATAGAGTCGGACGCCAGTCACGCAGGTTGGGGGGCCAGGTGCGGGGACTTCTCCTCCGGCGGCGCCTGGTCTGCCCACGAGCAGTCTTTACACATCAACTGCTTGGAATTGCTGGCAGGCTCCTTTGCGGTCCAGTGCTGGACCAAGGAGCGGGTGCAGTCGTGTGTTCTTCTGCGGATGGACAACGTGTCTGCGGTCCGCTATATCAACCATCTGGGTGGCACCAGATCCAAGATGCTAGCGGATCTAGCGCGGGACTTCTGGCACTTTTGCCTGGATCATCAGGTCTCGGTCACGGCGGAGTATTTGCCGGGCCGTCAGAACGAGGTAGCCGATTGGCACTCCCGGCATCTCCTGGATCCCAGCTTTTGGAAGCTGGATCCCGAGGTATTTTCCCAATTAATGGCCCGGTGGGGCCCGTTCTCAGTGGATCTGTTTGCCTCGCGTCTGGACCATCAGTTGCCGAGATATTTCAGTTGGCGCCCAGACCCGTTGGCGTTCCAGGACTGGTCGAGCGAACAGGGTTATGCGTTTCCCCCGTTCTCCATGATCACGAGGGTGTCGGCGTTACTGCGCCGTCAGTCAGCACAGGTGGTGATGACCACGCCTTGTTGGAGGTCTCAAGTCTGGTTTCCGGTTCTTCTGGAACTTTCTTGGGATTTTCCAATCCTACTCCCCCACTCTCCTCACATTCTCCTGAACCCGGACGGGAATCCCCACAGGTTGGTTCAGGAAGGTTCACTGAGGCTGATGGCATGGCGGATCTCCGGCGTCGCTGGTCTCTCCCAGGCCTTTCGGGAAAGGCAGAGGATCTGCTCTCAAAGGCATGGGCGGACAGCACCACCAAGAGATACCGGTCTGCATGGCACAGGTGGCGTCGCTGGTGTGTGCGACGGGGTCTCGATCCCGTGGGGACGGATGTAGTCCATGTCCTTAATTTCCTTGCCGACTTGGTAGATGAGGGCTTGGCCTATAGGTCTCTCAATACCTTCCGCTCGGCCATTTCAGCAGGGCATGACCTGGTTCAGGGTTCCCCGATTGGGGAGCACCCTTTGGTTTGCAGACTATTGAGAGGGGTTCGCCTCTCGCGGCCCCCCGAACCGAGGTATTCAGTCCTCTGGGACGTCAACAGGGTTTTGAACTTGTTTCTTTCCTGGCAGCCGAATAGGTTTTTGTCCCTCAAGGAGCTTTCTGCTAAATTAGCAATGCTATTATGTCTGATTTCCTGCAGAAGAGTCTCTGACGTGCGCGCGCTCGATATTACAGCGCGGACCTTCTCCCCTGAAGGGGTGTCCTTTACAGTGAGCAGGAGGACTAAGACCCTTACGAGGGTTATTTCATATCCGGCCTTTCCGGATTCCCCGAAGCTGTGTGTAGTGCAGTGCCTCCGTGCATATGAGGATATGACTGAGGATACTCGCCCTCCGGGCGAGCGACAACTACTGATTGCCCTACGGAAACCGTACAAGGCTGTTTCTTCCCCGACCATCGCTAGATGGGTGCATTGGGTGATGCAGGAGGCGGGGATTGATACAAAAAAGTTTGGTGCTCATTCAACTAGGGGAGCCATGGCCTCGAAAGCCTTTACGCTAGGGGCTCGGTTGGAGGACCTGATGAGGGCCGCGGACTGGTCCTCGGACTCCACCTTCAAGAGGTTTTATTTTAAGCCAGTAACAGATGTGGCTCGGCTTGTGGTCGATAAGCTTTGAACTGGCATAATCCGAAGCCTCCGGTCCTGCCATAGAATGAGAATTTGCCTAGCCTTGGTGCTGGTAAGTTCCAATTCTATTAAGGACTCGGAGGCGAGGATTATCCCCCCCCCTGAGACTTCCTGGAAGTGATCCCTCCCCGTATGGACCGTAAGTAATCTATTTACGTGTTTTTTCATGAGGTTCTTCAGGGTACTGTTCTACCTGCATTGTTCTATGTACCTGATGTTCCGTGAGATCGGGTCCTGACTCTGAGATTTTCTTCCAGGGACTGATGGACCGAAACAAGATGCGTGAAGTTGCCGGACAGAGTGCTTCGCGCGAAGAAAGAGGAAGAGGAAGTGGTTGCAAGGCATGATGGTTACTGCCGGTGCATAGAGACTGATAAAGGACTTACTGTTCAATTTCCTGTTTTTTTCCTGGTGTTCATGGGAAAAGTAGTTTTTACATGTTTTCTTGCTGCTGTGAGAAATAAAGTGAAGAAAGTAAGGCATAATCCTCGCCTCCGAGTCCTTCATAGAATTGGAACTTACCAGCACCAAGGCTAGGCAAATTCTCATTCTTCCGGTTGGTGACTCGGACGGCGTTTCTCGTCGCCAGCAGAACCTGTTCGGGACCGCACCACCTTGGCTCTAGACTGCTCTTCCTCTCGAATGATTTTATGAGGACGAAATCTCCGGGTCGGAGATTATGGCCTTCACCTGTGGACCGGTCAGGCAGTGCTTCTCGAACCTGTTGATGAATAGAAACCAGACTCTCAGTTAATTGTGCCAAATAGTCATTCATTAAAACACAAGGTACATCATACACTGAACTTGGCTTGGGCACTCCCCATATATTCATGGGACGCCCAAATACAATCTCATAAGGAGTAAGACCTGTTTGAGAGTGTGGTACTGATCTAATAGACAGTAATGCCAAAGGCAAAGCATCTGGCCAAGTCAGAGAAGTAGAAGCTTGTATTTTTGCTATTTTAAGCTTTAAAGTACCATTGTACATTTCCACCAAGCCTGCTGACTGTGGGTGGAACACTGCATGGAATTTCTGTTTTATTCCCAATCCTTCAGGACATACTTGACAACGTCCGCTATAAAATGAGGCCCGTTGTCACTCCACAACAATCTACAAACACCATATCGAGGGAAGAATTCCTTCAATAGCACCTTTGCCGTAGTAATTGCAGTATTGTCTTTCGTAGGGTATGCTTCAATCCATTTGCTGAATGCACAAACCACAACTAAGACATATTTCAGATTATTGCAGCGTTCAAGCTGAATATAATCCATTTGCAAAACTTCAAAAGGTGCAGTAGGTGTTGCAAATCCTCCTGCTGGAGTTCGCGTCCCTTTTCCTGGATTGTACTTAAGACAAATCATGCAGGTCTGTACTTTTCTCTTAGCCGTGCTAGCAATCTCTGGATGCTCCCAAATTTGCATAAGCAATTTCACAATTGCTGAAGCCCCAACATGTGCTAGCCCATGTGCCATCTGAACCATAGGTTGTACAAAAGCTATGGGTAACTTCCACTTATCCATCTCCTTATTTCTCCAACAACCTTCGTCACCCAACTCTCCATCCTTGGACCATTGCTCCTGCTCTTTATCAGAAGCGGTCCTCTGTATCTCTAGTACCTCCGTCCTAGCATCGTGCCATCGCTCAGCTTGTGACTTCACAACGTACATTGAAGTGGAGTCAGGCTGCATTGCAGTTTCACGTGCTACTCGATCTACAAAAACATTTCCTTCTACCACTTTATCTGTTACTTTTTTGTGTGCGTTGCACTTCCCTATAGCTATCTTATTTTGATACGTCAATGCAGTCAAAAGATTATGTACTAATTCTCCGTACATTATATGTGCTCCATGTGATGTCAAAAAGCCTCTTTCCTTCCAGAGCAAGCCGAAATCGTGCGCTACTCCAATAGCAAAGCGGCTGTCCGTGTAAACATTCACGCATAACCCTGCACTAAGCTCACATGCTCGTGTCAATGCTATCAGTTCAGCTGCTGAGCTGATTTCTGCGGTATGCGTGCTGTCTCCACTATTGTATGTAGCGTAGTAATTGCATATGCTGCTGAGGTAGTACCATCTGGTAACTTCAGGCAAGACCCATCCACCCACAGCTCTCCATCTACATCCGTAAAGGGCGTATCCTTCAAATCAATACGACCCTTTGTCTGTTCCTCAGTCACGAAAATGCAATCATGTGCTTCTTGTACCTCAGGCTGAGTCGCCGGAAATGGCAACAACGTGGCTGGGTTTAGTGTTGCACATCTCTTCAATGTAATACGAGGAGCCAACAGCGTCCGCTCATATCCATGCTGCGTCTTTGTATGATTCAAAAGAGCATCAACAGCATGGGGGACCAACACCAACAACTTATGAGATAACACGATCTCCTCACTCTGGCATATTGACACAGCTGTCGCTGCAACCGAGCGAAAACAACCAGGTAACGCTCGAGCAACAGGATCAAGTACTGCCGAGAAGTATACGCAAGGGCGCTGCTTATCACCGTGTGCCTGTACTAAAACTGATAATGCGCATCCATCTCTTTCATGTGCATACAATGTAAAGGGCTTTGTGTAATCAGGGGTGCCTAACACTGGTGCTGAACAAAGGGCCTGTCGTAATTGCTGGAAAGCATTCTCGCACTCATCTGTCCAGGGAAGGGGAATTGGAGTGTCTTTTGTCAAAAGCGCTAACAATGGTCTAGCAATGTGTGAAAAACCCAGGATCCACTGTCTACAAAAAGAAGTAAGACCCAAAAATGCTCAGACATCTTTCTGTGTGGAAGGTGCTGGAGTGTCCAAAATTACTTGAATACGATCTGGTGTGAGTGCCCGCCCCTCCTTAGACAAAAGGTGACCTAAGTAGGTTACCTTTGGTCTACAATATTGTAGTTTCTACTTCGATACTTTGTGATTGTGTGATGCCAGAAAGGAAAGCAAAGACAATGTACACTTCTCACATTGCTCGGGGGTATCGGCCTCCAACAAGATGTCATCGACATTTGTATAAGCGCCACACCTTCTGGCAGAACAAAAGATTCCAATTGTCGTTTCAACGCTTGACTGTAGATACTAGGACTCTCAGTATAGCCTTGAGGAACTCTACAAAATCTATACGATCGATTATTCAAAGTGAAGCCGAAGAGATATCGGCTATCAGGATGAATAGGGATCGAAAAGAAAGCGTTATTCAAGTCTATAACAGAGAACGTGGTCGCAGTTGGTGGAACCAGAGTGAGAAGTGTCGTAATGTCAGAAACCACTGGGTATTGAGGTATCACTATCTTATTCACCTCCCTCAAATCGATAATAAATCGATAAATCCTAGTGTCAGTGTCTTTCTTCAGAATCAGTAGGATAGGACTGTTACAAACATTGTATGGAACCTCTTCGTTACCCCCACTTTAATGAGATCCTGCACAATCTGTGTAAGCGCCACCTCTCCCTCCTGTGAAATGCGATATTGAGGTAGGTGTGGCAACACAGCTCCCTCCTTTACTCTAATGTGCACCGGGGGGATGACCATCTGTCCCACATCAGTATCTGAAGTAGCCCACAAAGTATGAGGTAAAGAGGCCAATGCAGTATCCTCTTTAACCATACCCACTCCTTTTGGAAGGAACATACAAAGGCGCTGCCTCTCGCATAGGCTTAACATGCACTAGGTCGATCTTATCTGAGTGAAAGATAGATAACTGCTTCCCGTCGCCGCTCGGATTCGTTTGCTCCTCCTCCGCTATTTTTTGGCGTGCTTTTTCTCGTAGCTGAAACATCTCGTCCCGCAACGCAAACAGCCGTCGAACTGTGTTGGGCACCTGGGAAGGAAGAAAAAGACCTTTACGCAATTCGTTAGAATCCGATACCACATCATCAGGTTCAAGAACATCGGAATATTTCCGAAAAGATGTAATCACTTCATCAGAAAGAGATTCAGTAAAATATAGTTTCTCCCTATCCTGCCATCCTTTGAGAGACTGCATTAACTCAGGAAGAGAAACAGTAGACTTGAGTACTCGATAAGTGATCTTTCGAAGGTCAGCCATACGATCGTTCGATAACATAGATCGCGTGTCTATCTTGTCTTTGGGCAATCCAGAATCCTCTCCTCCCCCTCTCGGAGCAGATGGACCAGCGTACGGAGGCGGGGAGCAATCTAATAAGGAAAAATCATCATCAGTTTTATTAAAAACAGGATAAAGAGGCTGTCGAACAGCATTCTGGCCAGATATCTGCAATCTGCGTTCCTTTTCCTGTTTTTCTTCCAATTCCTTTGCTTCACGCTTTTTTGACTCTTGGGCTTTCTCACGCTCACTCTTTCGGTGTTCCTTCTCAATCAGCGCTTTCTCACGTTTCTCACGCTCAGGCACTTCTTTCACCCACATACGCACACATTCAAACATGTCTTGCCTCGCTCGTCGCTTACACATACACTGTTCCACATACTTAATTTTACGCAAATCAACCGATCCATACAAAGGCCAACGTAACTCAGGATCCTTTTTCGTGTATTTCCTCCACAATGTGCTGTACATTATAGGGGAAAGACCAAACTTCACATACATGTCCCTATTAGGCGTCCCCTCTGGGGGAGCCGGCTGTGATTCCTCAAGTCTTAACCGGTTACTTCCAAAACAGCAGCACCACTTACGGAGTGCGCTAAAAGCAGGCATGTCAAAAATAGTGCAAAATATGCAATATTATAATCAAAATGGCACTTAAAACATTGCGCCGCTCAAATCCAAGTTCAGGAGAGATATCTCCACATTACCTGCCTATATGTTTTTCAACGCATATAACCCAAACCCAAAACCAAATATGACTAGTCACACCAGACAAATTAGTCACAGCAAACGTATCCTAAAACTGCCTTGCCAAGCCAGACTACCAAAAGCTCACAGCAATTACTGTACAACGGCTCTTACCAAACCAGAGCATCCAGATTCCAACTGCCAAGTTCCAAATTCGCCCAAACGGCAGCTGCACGGCAAACCGACAGAAGAGATCTCAGTCGGGGACCGGCGCCACCCAGATGGTCAGATCGGAAGGGAAGGAAGAAAACCTCGGGATGCCAGGACTAAAGACGCAACTGGCAGTGATCACGTCCCCGGCAAGGTTCCAATCCTTCGTCACGACCAATTCTTCGAGAATCCGAGTCGCCGATGAGCCCCACGTGGCGGCGCCAATTGATAAGTACAGGCCTCAACAAGGCCCTTCAGTGCAAAGGGTTCGCCCTTCTGTGCACAAAGTCCTCAGACTATAGGAAGAAATTGGCACGGAAACTGAAAAATACAAAAACCTAGTTTAATAAACCTTTAAAGGTGGTCCTACACCCTACACAACACTCTACAGCATTGTACAGGGTAGCACACCGAACTCAAGCACATAGCCCCCTTTTATACACAAAGAAGGGGTTCATAAGTAGGCGGGTACAGCTCAGAGCAGGATTTACGACCATATATGGACATTTCAGAACATGATCAATACGTGGGCGGAGTTAACAGCTCTTGAGGCCCGCGAAAACATATTTGTATCTGATACTAATCATGAACAGATGTGGTCCCTTCTGAGCATTCGCTAGACACACAAAGGAGTAATTTATAGACTTTTGCTGGGCAGATCTTAAGGGCGACTAGCAAAGAGGTAGGACTCATCTCATGGCGGGCACATGGCAATATGTAGCATACAAAATGGAGGACATAAAAACAAGATGGAGTCTGAACATTACGGGATATGAGCGGGAAAACACAACATGTGAGTTACAATATCATGTCTTTAGCTAATGCTTAATTTATCGCTGTTTTATTTACAACAGCTGACCACCATTGTTAAATTTGGGGGTCTCTGGTTGGTACAGGTAATTACTTGTGACAAGCAGGGACCCTCTCCTCTAGTCAGGATAAGGGGATCTCCCTCTGAAATAACCCCTGCTCACCCTTTAGGTAGTGTGGCGCAAGCAGACAAGGCTTATCTCAGAGGCCATGCAGGTTAAGCAGTTGTAATTGCACACAGTAGATCAGTGACAACACTACACCAGGGACACCACACAGGGTTTGTATAAAAATAATATGTTCTTTATATAAGGATTTTATCACAAGACCAATAACTGTGCAAGAAAAATGATCCACAATACTGTTTATGCAGGCTTTATGATTATTCAAAGGAATGCGTGTCTTTTTGGGTCCGTGAGCGCCTTCCTGACGGTGCGGAACGTTGTGGGACAGTTCGTATTACAAACAAAGGAAACAAAGGTTTAAATCAACGTTGTGGACTCTCTGGTCCAGTGCGCACGAGTCGGCGTGCGACTCTCACAGTACCTTGTTATCTTTGTCAGGCGTCCGGCTCGGACGAGGCGGGTTGAGGTGACGGCAGGCTGGGAGTGTTGGCGGCCCCTCCTTTGGATGCGGTCCTGGCTTGTGTGCGGCGCCTGGGGGCGCGGCGTAGAGTCGGGGCCATGGGAGAGTGCGGCGGACTGTCCGGGCCACAGCGCGGTCACGGTCGATGCGGCGTACGAGCCGTACCCTCACTAGTGGGGCTTTGCTTGTCCAAGAACCAGCGCAGTACGATGCGGCCGGTACGTGTCGTACCTACGGGCCGAATACCTTGGGGCGGCGCTGTCAGGGGATCTCACAAGTGCGCTCCTTGGCAGGTGGTATGCTGCAAGCGTACGGGCCGGCTGAGGTCTGTGGGGCGTCTCGATCCTCAATCCAGGCGGCGGGAGGCAGTGAAACAGTGCGGCTTACAGGAAGCGGCGTGCGGGCGGCCCTAGGCAAACAGTGCAAGCTACGGCTCGAAGTGACGAGGGGCAACCCACGGGGCAGGGCGGCCAGCCACGGGCTTGACAGGATTACGGGTCGCACTGAGGTCACGGCTCCAGCGGCAGGACAGATTTTGGCAAGGTCCAGCTAGCTGTGAGGGCAGGAGGAGTCCAATGTTCCTGGGACTCCGTTCAGGGGGCAAGCTTGCTTCCAAGCCCTCTGAGATCGTTTTAAAACTGCACAAGTTGATACAAAGTCACTTCAGTCTTTTTCTCTCCTTCTTTCAGCAAGGCACCCACCACAGGCCAGTCTCCCAGGTCAGAGACAGTACTCCTCCATGCAGCTTTTCCAGGTCCTTCTCGTCGGGCAGAGGTTCTTCTTGGCTTAAACAGGATCTGATTTCTTAGGAGCAGGGCTCCTATCTTTAAACTGCAAATCCTTTGTTCTTTCAGGCCTGGGGGGCTTTTGCCTAACCCAGTCCGGTTCCTGAGCACTTTGTTTTGGAGACTCTGGCTTTTTCTTTCAGTGTGCAGGGCAGAGACATCAGACGCTTCCCAGGGGGTGAAGCCAGCATTGAGGAGGCAGAGCACAGCCCTATTCAGAGTCAAGGAGCACTTCTCCCACCCATCCTGGTGTAATCTCGCTATTCACCACCTGGCAGTCCCAGCCTGTCTCCTGGAATTCCCCAGCCCTGTCACTCACAGAAACCAGACAGCAGATACACATCCTAGCAGAGGCGGGCAATGGTTAGGCAAGCAAATACTAACTTTCTAAAAGTAGTATTTGCAAACACAGGATATTAAAATAAATGTTACTAAAAGATGTATTTTATTATTCTGAGTTCAGGCATACTAAACTTGACTTTCTACCATGTTCCCTGAGTCTGTTAGGAATGTATGATGTAACAATTCCAACAGCCCATTCTGGCCTATGAGAACAGGTAGCCTTACAATAGTGAAAAACGAAAATGGCCATAATTCACTATTAGGACATGCCACACACATCAGGGCCTGTCCTACCTTGTGCTTACAATGCACCCTGCCCTTGGGCCTACCATAGGGGTGACTAATATGAAGTTAAGGGAAGGTTTAGGGGCTGGCAAGTGGGTGCACTTGCCCAGCTAGCATGACAGTACCAGACTGCAGGCAGGTTCTGCAATGGCAGCCCTTAGGCACATTTTACCAGGCTGCTTCTGTGGGTGGCACAACTAGTGCTGCAAGCCCACCAGCAGAATTTGTATTTACAAGCCCTGGTACTCCTGGTGCACTTTACTGGGGTCTGACAGTAAACCAAATAAGCCAATCATGGAAACCAATCAACATATATACTTTTATATAGGGAGCACTTGCACTGTGGCACTGGTCGGCAGTGGCACAGTGCTCTGAGCAGCTAACACCAGCAAAAAAACATGAGGCAACAGCAAAAATGGAAGGGAGACCCACGCCAATGGTGCCAGGTCTGACACACTTGTGCTACAGAGCAGCGGGAGCGTGTGGTACATAACACATTTTTGGGTACAGTTGCCATTACTGGTGGGTATGTTTTAAGCACGCATGGCGCACAACAGTGATTCTCAGCGTGATGTCGATCCAGCTGGTTTTTGCGGGGTGTAAGCGGCTGGGGACAGTGAAGGGGCGCTGAAGAACGAGTGTGCAGGTAATCAGCTGTTTTGTCAAAAAATGCTTGCATACGTGCTTGGTATTGGTCGTTTTTCGTTCTTTTTCCAAGTACTAAAGGGCAGCCTGGTAAGGCGCAAGCAGTAGGCATCTCATCTCTGCAAGCAAACGCCCAATTTTGTTGGGTGCATCAGCGCAGGACTGCACGCAAAGGGTTTCATTGATGGCAGCACCGGCAGACCTGCATTTTCATCGCTTCTGGGAGCCACACGGGCTTGAGTTCCTCACCTGACCCACTGGATTAGCTGGTGGGCGTGGCTCTGGTTGCAGGGGTGCTGTGGTTGGCTGGTGGCTTCTACAACTGCAAGGTAAGGGTTTGGGCAGTGTCTCACACCTGTGGGCAAGGGGTCACGGTGGTGTGGGTGATTTGTAATATCCCAGGGAGCACCAGTTATGGCCCCTAAGGTGAAGCGTAATGAAAAACGTTCCTGCACAGATCTTATGCTGGAGGCACTGATGCAACAGGTGGAAGTTACGGGTCAGGCTTTGAGGCGGTTGCAAGAGAAGGTGGATGGTCCTGATGGGGTGGACGGGAGGCCCACGTGAACAATAGTACCTTCTAAGACTTTCTCTCCACCTTTTCCCAAAAGAAGTAGGCCCAGGTCTGGAGTGAAAGGGGTGCCACATAGCCGGCTCCTAGGGAGGTGATACCTCAGCCAACTGTCCCTATGCCAAGCCCACAGGGCAATGGGAAGCCTCTTATGCCAGTATTCATGTTGCCGGTAGGGGACCAGTCACAGGCTTCACCGGTCCCTCTATTGGAAGCACAGGGGGGGCCTTGCCTGACTCACCAGATGCCGCAAGGACATTCAGGGAAGGGTGTTTGGATGGTTTTAGGATCCCGGCGCCGGGTTACACTCGGTGGCAAATGGCATGAACCAACTTTCAGTCAGGAGCAATGAGGGTATAGCAGCAACAAAGATTGAGAATGAAGTCAGGCTGGGCAGAGTGGCAGGTCCATTTGACGATGTCCCAATGAAAGACTTTGTTTGCTCACCACTGGGGGTGGTTCCCAAAAAGGAGAAGTGCGAATTTCGATTGATTCATAATCTTTCAGCACCCAGAGGGAGTTCTTTGAACAAGGCATTTGCAGACACATTGTGCAGTGTAAAATAAGCATCTTTTGATCAGGCAGTGGACATGCTTAGAGGTCTGGGTCAAGGGGCGTTGCTGGCTAAGTCCGACATTGAGTCAGCTTTATGCCTACTGCCAGTGCACCCACTGGATTTTCACCTGTTGGGGTTCCAATTCCAGGGGAAGTATTACGTGGACAAGTGTATGTCAATGGGTTGTTCAGTCTCCTGTGCTTACTTTGAGAAGTTTAGCTCTTTCTTGGAGTGGATGTTCAGGCGGGACACGGGACACCAATGGGTGTTACATTACCTCGATGATTTCCTCTTCCTGGGGGCGCCAGGCGCAGGGAATTGCAGTGCAGCATTGGGAAGGTTCTACGCACTCATGGAGAAGTTCAGTGTGCCACTGGCACCAGGTAAGACAGTGGGTCCTAGCACAAAGATTGAGTTCCTGGGTATTGATTTGGATTCAGTACAGGGGGTCTATGTTACCTGCTGAGAAGGTGACTGATTTTGGGACAGCACTGCAGCACTGCTTAGCAAGAGAGGTCACTCTGCATCAATTGCAGCAAGTGGTTGGACAATTGAATTTTGCACTGCGCATAATTCCAATGGCACACCCTTTTTCACGCCGCATTGCACAGGCTATCTGCCGTTTTTTCTCTCCTGTGCCCTGTGATTGCTTTGCTGTTGTTGCAGGTTACCCTGTAGTATTTCATTGTATTTTGTTGTATCTGTACCTCTGTGCCTTGGTTCATTGCCTCCCCTGGTGTAACCCCCGCTCCCCGCTTCCTGCCGCCGTGACATCGCGCCCCCGCCCCCTTTTCTTCTGTGTCTTCCCCGCTCCCGCCTCCCAGCTGCTCCTCCCTCCCACTTTGCCTCAAATGGAGACCGCGCGGACGCGCAGCGTTCATGCGCAGCCGGCGCACCAATTGTGCGAGAAGGTTCACCAAAGGCAAGCCCGTCTGCGCCCGTCCGTGCCTGGACCGCGTCCAGCGCCAGAACCCCGGGCCCCCGCCGATGCCAGACCACTTGACGGACCTACGGACACCGCCACCCTCCACACACTCAACGACGGCCGGTACCCCCCCTGCTACCAAGCCACCCCGGAACGCACCCACGGACCCTTTGCCAGCCAAGCCTGCGGATTCACCTGCCTCCGGACCTGCACCACACCCGCCAAGCCGATCACCAGCAGCAACCACCTCAAATGCATCCTGCTCAACACCCGCTCCATCCACAGACATGCCGTGGAACTCTGGAACCTGCTCGACACAACATCACCAGACGTCGCCTTCCTCACGGAAACCTGGATGAACGCCTCCTCAGTGCCCGACATCGCCATCGCCATCCCGGACGGATACAAGATCACCCAGAGGGACTGCGTCAACCAGACTGGAGGAGGCATTACCATCATACACAAGAACACCATCCGCATCACGACCAACTCCGACGACACCCTCACCGCCGCCGAACAACTCCACTTCCAGATACACACCGACCCCAAGACGACCCTCAGAGGCACCCTCATCTACAGACCCTCGGGACCACGCACACACTTCAGCGAAAACATCGCATACTTCATCAGCCCGCACGCCCTCGCCTCCTCTGACTACATCCTCCTAGGCGACCTCAACTTCCACCTGGAGAACAACAACGACAGCAACACCACTACCCTGCTGGACAACCTCGCCGACCTCGGACTCAAGCAACTGGTGAACACCCCCACCCACTACGCCGGCCACAGGCTTGACCCAATCTTCTCCTCCAGCAAATACATCTCCTTCAGCCACTCCACCGGACTTCACTGGACTGACCACAGCTGCGTCCACTTCAGCTTCAGAAGGACCACGACCCACCACCACCCGCAACAGGCTCCTCGCAGGAGCTGGAACAAGATCACCGCTGACCAGCTCACTACCTCCCTCAGCCAGAACCCGCCCGCCAGCACAACGGACCCCAACGAAGCAGCCAGCAACCTCACACAGTGGATCACCAACTGAACAGACGTCCTCGCACCACTGAAGACCCCTCCCAGCAGACCCGGCAGCAAGAAAGCCTCTTGGTTCACCGATGAACTTATGAACTCCAAGAAGAACTGCCGCACCCTCCAGAAAGCCTGGTGCAACAACCAGACCACAGACAACATGACTGCCCTCAAGCACGCCACCAGCTGATCCGCACCACCAAGAAGACAGCATTCAAAGAACGACTGAACAACAACGCCCACAACAGCAAGGAACTCTTCAGCATCGTCAAAGAGCTCTCCAACCCCAGCGCCGGAAACAACGACATCACTCCCTCGCAAGACCTCTGCGACTCACTCGCCTCGTTCTTCCACAGCAAGATCGCCGACATACACAACAGCTTCGGCACACAGACCACGCACCCAACCTCCGAACCAACGCCCCCCACCACCACCCTCTGCGCCTGGACCCCGGTCAGCACCGAAGACACCACCTGCACGATGAACACCATCCACTCGGGATCACCAACCGACCCCTGCCCCCACCACGTCTTCAACAAGGCCGACTCCATTATCGCACCCCATCTCCGGGACATCATCAACACCTCCTTCATCACCGCCACCTTCCTGGAGAGCTGGAAGCACGCCGAGCTCAGCGCCCTCCTGAAGAAACCAACAGTGGACCCCACCGACCTCAAAAACTTCCGCCCCATCTCGCTCCTCCCTTTTCCCGCCAAAGTCATCGAGAAGAGCGTCAACAGCCAGCTTGCCGCCTTCCTCGAGACAAACTGATTCGACCACTCGCAGTCCTGTTTCCGGGCCAACCACAACACCGAGACCGCCCTCATCGCAGCCACTGACGACATCAGATCCCTGCTCGACAACGGGGAATCAGCGGCCCTCATCCTCCTGGACCTCTCCGCAGCGTTTGACACTGTCTGTCACCGTCCCCTAGTGCAGCGCCTCAGCAACATCGGAATCCAAGACAGGGCACTGGAGTGGATCACCTCGTTCCTCACAGGAAGAACCCAGAGAGTCCGCCTCCCCCCATTCAGATCCGAGGCCACCGAATTCATCTGCGGCATACCACAAGGATCATCACTCAGCCCAACCCTCTTCAATGTCTACATGAGCCTCCTCGCAGCCATCGTAAGCCGACACTACCTCAACATCATCTCCTACGCCGATGACACCCAGCTGATCCTCTCCCTCACCAACGACCCTGCCACCGCCAGAACCAGCCTACACGAAGGGATGAAAGATGTCGCCGAGTGGATGAAGAACAGCCGCCTGAAACTGAACTCAGACAAGACAGAAGTCCTCATCCTGGGGTCATCGCCCTCTGCCTGGGATGACTCCTGGTGGCCCCCTGCCCTGGGCACCACTCCCAAGCCAACGGACCACGCACGTAACCTGGGCTTCATCTTGGACTCCTCCCTCTCGATGACCAGACAAGTCAACACCGTCTCATCATCGTGCTTCAACACCCTGCGCATGCTCCGAAAGATCTTCCGGTGGATCCCCACCGAAATCAGGAAGACGGTCACCCGGGCACTCGTCACCAGCCGACTGGACTACGGAAACACCCTCTACGCAGGAACCACAGCCAAACTTCAGAAAAGACTCCAACGCATCCAGAACGCCTCCGCACGAATCATCCTGGACATTCCCCGACACAGCCATATCTCCGGTCACCTGAGAGACCTTCACTGGCTCCCCGTCAGCAAGAGGATCACGTTCAGACTCCTCACCCACGCACACAAGGCCCTCCACGACCTGGGTCCCAAGTACCTCAACAACCGCCTGACCTTCTACACTCCCACCCGCAAGCTACGATCAACCAGCCTCGCCCTCGCCGCCGTTCCACGCATCCGCAGAGCCACCACCGGAGGAAGATCCTTCTCCTACCTGGCAGCCAAGACATGGAACTCCCTCCCCATCCACCTCCGGCTAACCCAGGACCATCTCTCCTTCAGGAAGCAACTCAAGACCTGACTTTTCGAGCAGTAAAGTCCCCCTCTCCCCCAGCGCCTTGAGACCCCTCCGGGTGAGTAGCGCGCTATACAAATGCCGTGATTGATTGATTGATTGATTGATGCCAGGTCTCAAGGAGAAACACCAGCACACCAGGCTATCGAGCGAGGTCAAGCAGGACATGCTCATTTGGAAGGCATTTCCACGTGATTTCAATGATAGGCTGGTGTGGCCTAGCCCACCCAGGTCCAGTCGCGAGATGGGGTTCAGGACCAATGCAGCGGGTAGCGAAGGGTTCGGCGCTATTCAGGGGTCAGAATGGGTTGCCCAGTCCGGGCCAGGCTGATGGATAGACTCAGGGATCACAACCAACATAAGCTTCCTTTAGCTCTTCCCTATACTGGTGTCGCTGTCCGTTTGGCCTGAATATTTGAGAGATCAGTCTGTGATATTCTGGTCAGATAACATGGCGGTGGTGGAGTCTATTAATAACCAAACAGCAAAGTCAAAATGATCATGCGATTATTAAAAGAGATTGTATTGGGGTGTATGAAACTGAATTTACTCTTTAGAGCTAAACACGTGCTGGGTATATTAAACCATGCCGCTGTCGCACTCTCTCATTTTAAGATGCAGGTATTCAGGCCCCACCTCCCAGATGCAGCAGAGAACCCCACACCTTTCCCAGAACAGCTTTGGCAGCTTGGTGCCCCCAATTATCGGACCTCCTGCAGCCAGCCTAGCACCCAGGACCTTGAGAACTTACGAAGGGGCATTCTGGTCACATTGTCAGTTTTTAGGTGACAGTAGGGAGCACAAATGTCACGACTCAGGGTCATTAGCCGCCTATCTTAGGTTCATTAGGGACGAGGGGCGGTCAGTGGCTAGGCGTCACATTCCTTATTTGCTAAGACTAAGGGCAAGGGGGATCCAATGGGCATTTTTGTAGTGCAAAAGACTTTGAAGGGGTGGCAACGCTTACAAGGGGTGCAGCTCGATGAGAGAAAACCAATAGGGTAACAAACACTAGATAAACTAATGGAAGCTAGCTCTGCAGCGAGTTTGTAATTCTGATAGGGAGGCTACTCTGTTTCAAGCAGCTTTCTGCCTGGCATTTGATGATGTTTTCAGGGTAGGGGAGCTGGTGACAAGGGACAAAAGGGACTGGCAGTGGAGATTGCAAGTGGGACATGTCCAGATAAACAGGGACTCTGTACTGATTTCCCTACCTAAGCCCAAGACTGATCAAGAAGGAAAGGGCGAGGGCATAGTGCTACACAGGGCTGTAGGTAGTACATGCTGCCCTGTTGCCAGACTGGAGGCCTTCATGGCACAGCAAACGTGGGCCACAGGAGGGCCGCTTCTAGTCCATGTGGATGGTTCACCTCTCACTGTTTTCCAGTTTAAGAGGGTCATGGGTTTGGCCATGCGGAACTCTGAATTTTGGATCCTGCTAACTTTGGGACTCACTCCTTTAGAATTGGAGCTGCCACGGAAGCAGTGGCCAGGGGTTTTAAGGAGAAACAGGTAAAAAGGATCGGTAGGTGGTCCTCCAACTGTTACAAACGCTATGTGCGACTGCATATGCTTTAGCCATTGTTAGGGAGGTGCACTGACGCTTGGTTTCTTTTCCTGATTTATTTGCAGTTTCTTCAACCTGTGACTCAGGGGAGAAGCTTACAGCGGTCCACCATCTAGGAGGAAAGACATCACCATGTCACTCAGGGGGACAACGGTCAACGGTTCATGAATGTACAGCACAGGTGATGGTCCAAGTTCACTCTTGGGCCCAAGATGACCAGGAGATCTAGATCGTAGGTCATGCATATGTTCGTCGACTAAAAGCTTTCTTTGCAGAGGCCCATGAGGCCAGGGCGCCTCAGTTGGGAACAAAATTAGTGTTTCATGGTCAGGGTGGACTGCACATTAAGCAATTCAGGAAGCTGGTGAACCGTGCTTTAAAAGGAATTAAGGGGCCACCTGCAATCTGGATCTTACATTTAGGTGGTAATGACTTGGTACACCTGGGCAGGAGGGTGGTCATTGAGGACCTTCTCACTGAGATGGGATGGTTGGCAAAGAGGTTCCCCAATGCCATGAATCTCACATGATTCCAAGGTTTCAGGGGAGAGGGGTTGTCGGTACGAGCGTTGAATCACGCAGTAAAGCGAATCAACACTAAGTTTGAGAAGTTGTTCAGGACTCCCAAATAGAAGTCAATAGGACATGGATATATCCGGGGTGAGCAGTTCTTTCTGCAGGATGGGGTTCACCTCTCAACTAAAGGGAATCAGGCCTTCATGGAGGACATTCTAGCATGGTTAGAGGACGCAAGGCGTCGGACATGACCTTCTGTGTAGCAGAGGGGAGGCCAGATAGTGGGGCAACTATTCTGGCCTGTGGCGGTAAGGTTATGATTGGTAAGCATAGTTTCCGGTCTTTAGCGGCCAGCACCATGGAACTCCAGGGGCAGTTACAGCCGGTCGGTAGGCTGAAAGGGTAAGGGGGCCAGGGAGTCACTCTTTCCAGTAGGCTGGTTGGCCACCACGCACGCGCATGTGCACCAGGGCTCAAGGATGCAGAATTGCAATGCCCGTTATGGAGTTAAGGCTCAGGGCATAGAGGGAGACCGGGGGGGATATCCGTTAGATAAGCTAGACCCCCTACGTAATCTTACTCCAGTGGAGTCTTTGTAATTACCAGGATCTGGGGCTGCTAGTCACTCACCTTGCCATATGCTCTAGCAGGGATACACAGAAAGTAAAGTATATCATGTTTTAGATTACAGTAGGAATTGCTATGTATTATAAACATGTTAAGGTTAGCCAAGTAACATCTTGTACCAATCAATGTAACTGGACTATCTGCGTAATTGTAAATAATGTAAATAAATGTAATGATTTTTTATTTTGCAATAAAATGCAGCCGGGGTTTACTACTCCAAATCCAAAAGAGTGTGGTTTGAAGTGCTTGCCTTGGAGGAGGGAGGGAGTCCACATCCAAGGGCGGTCTTGGGTCTAAAGTAAAAGGGGGACTTTGGCAATGTTTCAAATTCCATTCATTTACATGTTATCTACTCTGTGCCATTTGTTAGCTGTTGACTTTGAGTTTCTGTGACCGCTGAATGTGTGCTGCTATTTTGCACTGCGTTCTCACCTTTGTTGGAAACAACAGTCAGAAGATCAACTTCCTGTCTCAGGGGCATTGTTGCAGCAGTACTAAGGTGCTTTTTTCAAATTGGGTTGTGGTTCTGATGTGTGGCTGTCTTTTGATTGCATCTTTCCTCCATCCCAGGTGTAGCAGGTTATCCGCCTTTCATCCGTCAGCGTTCACACCACTCAAAATAAGGAAGGACTTCTGCCATTTTGGCTAACTGCCAACCTATTTACAATGAAGTGGTCACCCACACAGGGCCTATGTAGTGGCAAACAAGATGGATGGAAAATGGCGTACTCACTGCAACACTTCAGGGGACTGGCTAACCAGCATATTCTCTTGCCATGTCAAAGAAATAGGTAGACCATTCTAGAGCACTACCTGCTTGTGAGAAGCCGGGTCAGTATATGGTGCTCACTGATGTAAGTGTAGCACCATGTACTAACCCGGATGGTGATTTTAGGGATTTAGATAACCATAGAAATCTCTGTAAGTGGTAGCTCTGTAGAGCAGCCTTTGGGCTTAATCTAGGAGGAGTGCAAAGCAGCTCGGTTTACCACTATCTAATCCTCTAGCATAGGCTAAATGAAAAAGAACCACACAGGATACTTATAAAAATTACTCACAAACGTGGTACAATATCTCCTACCCAGAGAAATTTACAATGTACACAATACTTTGGACAGCAGTTAGTACCAATATGTAGTGGTCCCCAGAGGGGAGACAGCCCATATATATAATTAATGGGAAGGGAACCATGAGCAAAGTCAAGACTGGACCCAGGAGACATGGAAGAGTCGGGGACCCAAGGAACCACCCCAGGTGAGAGTCAAGGAACCCCCTAATGGTCAGGTGAGAAGGGATACCAAACCATATACTCAATATTAATCAGCTGGTACGTCGCGGTTGCAGTCTCACCACAGAAGGACGAATAAGTATTTTGGAATCCAGAAGTGAGTTCGAGTCGAAGAGTACCTGAAAGCAGAGGGGACAATGTCTATGCCACACTGGGATGTCCAGGAAGCACGTAAGATGAAAGCCACTCGAGTTCAAGGAAACAAAAGGTGAAGAGGCTTCAAGCTTGGGTACACTGAAGTGGTAGCTCTGCCGGAGCCACCGGGATGCTGAGGATAACAGAATTGGACAGTTAATCCCAGCACCTCAGTTAGGGTCAGTTATAGTGGGGACAGACTAGTCAACAGAACCTCTCGATGTGTCCGCCTCAGTTGAAACAAGTCGGTCGAGGTAAATGTTGCGGTCACCAGATGATTGAAGCGATGAAGAAATACAGTGCACAGGGGTTTGGTTCCAAGGCGTTCTATGAAGAATGCTGGCCTCAACTAGACAAGAGGACAGCTCAGGCCTCAACGGAACACAAAACCACCACTTGTGTTGCAGAGCCTTGTGGTGTCCGTGGAAGCCCTGGTTCGGCAAACCAGTCGATCTATTTGCGGTGTCTGCAAATGCTGGGCAGTGACTCGTTCACTCCAAGGGAGGTTCCTTTGGATGTCTTTAGATATCCACAGGCCCAGGATGGAACCTGTATGGAGCATGAACACAGATGGTGCAGAGAGCTTGCAGGACGACATGGTCAGCAGTCGATAGGGTCTTCTCCGGTGTAGTCTTGGTCCGAAAAGCAAAAGGACAATGCAATCAGTCAGAAAGACACAGCCAAGATGTCCAGACGATCAAAGAAGAAGTCCAGTTGGATCTGAATCAAATCCCATGATGAATCTAGGGACCCACAGGTAAGCCCTTAAGTACCCTAAGATGAGAGTTGGGACGATTCAGGGGTCCCTCTCAGAGGAGGGGGCAGGCAGTGGGGAGGATACCCCCATGTCTTTTGTCCATTTTCGCACCAGAGCAGGGAGCCAATGGCTCCCTGATTTGGTTTGAACTGGATTATGCAAGAAGGGCACCAAATGTGCCCCACTAGCAGACTATGTGACGGTGGCAAGCTCTCACACCCGGTCCAATACACTAACTCCTGTCTGGGAGGTGGGTACACCTCCCTGCGACAGGAAACCTATTCTCCTACCTTCCACTGCTCGGGCTTGGCCCAGCAGCAGTAGGGGAGAATTGTGTCTGTGGTCAGCAGCAGCCCTAGGTTGCTGTCAGGCTCCATTAAATCGGTCCTGGGAGCATGGAGGGCCTACCAGAGGGGCCCAAACGTAGATGGAATCATACCTCCAACACCAGATAAAGTGTTGGGGTATGATTCCAACATGTTTAATACCAAATATGCCCAGGTTCGTTCCAGCGAGTTTAGAGATGGTCATTGCCTAATGACACAATGCCTCTCTATATGTTATATGGCTGATGCACTTACAACCTGTGAAAATGGACTGCCTAGGCTGTAGGGGT
This sequence comes from Lissotriton vulgaris, assembly GCF_964263255.1. Taxonomy (NCBI): domain Eukaryota; kingdom Metazoa; phylum Chordata; class Amphibia; order Caudata; family Salamandridae; genus Lissotriton; species Lissotriton vulgaris. The sequence continues at coordinate 1,058,662,571 of NC_141694.1, read as the reverse complement.
GTCTTGCACATGGAGGGGGACCCTCACACTTAGAACCGAGGACCCTGTCTCCAGGACTGGAAGGCCTGCTAGAGGGGTGAGTTGTGGGTCTCAAGTGCAGTGAGTTTGAGATATAAGGAATGTTATATCTCTCATGAGTGGTGCATGCACCAACTTACCCAGGCTGCAATGGCAGGCCTGTAGTGGTAGTTGGAGGGTCCCCTCTGGGTGACACGATACATGATGCAGCCCAAAGTGAGCTTCTGAGGTATCCATGCACTAGGTTCCTTAGTATCATATACTAGGGATTTACCAGTGTGCCCCAGTAGCCAAATAAAAATGTACCAAGGTACTTACCAGAATCATTTTAGGGAGTAGCACTGTGACTGGGGTCCTGATTAGCAGGATCCCAGTCAGACTAGTCAGAAAACAGTTGGACACCAGCAAAAAGTGGGGGTAACAATGAAAGCAGATCCACTTTTCTACCCTGCTCGAGTTAAACGCCAAGATGGCAGAGATTTCCTTTTCTTCTGTTGTTGGAAATTGTGAGATGAGACACACATTAACTGAAGTAAGGTGGGCATGCCCTAAAGTCCAAAGGTACAGGGATGGATCACAAAGCCCAAGGATCTCAAGCTAGAGTTGTATAAGTGTGAAGGGGCGGACCTTACCTCCCGGGCGCAGCGGTCCCATAGGAACGCCCATACGGGCGACAACACTAACCCACAGCCAAAACCGGCTACACCTCTCTCTGTTCCCCTGCAGGCGCCGACAACAACACCGGAGCTCAGCGGACCGGAAGCGACCTGGATTGACCCCGGAAGTGCAACGGCCACTAAAGGACCGGAAGTGACCCCGCCTGACCCCGGAAGTCTTTCCTCAGGACCCCGAGCAGATGGTAGAAAAGCCGTCGACACAGAGGTGGAGAGGTTCCCAGCGGTGGACTCGTGGCAGGAGTTGGCGAGACGCGAAGGACCGGCAGCGAAGGCTGTAGGAGAGAGGACGAGGCGAGAGAGGGAAGAAGAGGAAGACGTTTGGTGCGAGGATTGGTGGCATCCTCAGGAGGTGGCTGGAAAGCGGCCGTAACTCGGATGAGAGTTACGGCGGGGCACGTGAGTAAACTGTTACCATTCTCCGTGTTTCCCCCTCCCTGTGTAATTAGTATAAATACGTGTAAATCTTGTATAGAAGTCACGTGCACCCCACTGTATATAATAATCACCCCTACACTGTATAATACCTTCCACCCAACCCCCCCCACTATTGGCACTCTGTCCCTACACCCTGTCTTTTCTCTCCCCTCTTCCCCTACCCTTCCGCCCTCCCTCACGGTCTATTTCCGTCCTTGCACTCCCGGTGCCGGTGTCAGACTACTGAGTTCCGTGACCATTGGAACTAACTGCCCCGTGTCTCTTTCCTTTATCTCCGAGGGACACCCCAACGCCCGCAACCAGGAAGGAGAACCCCAGCCCAGCAGTAGAAGACCTACCTGTGTTCTCCTCATCGGACCCCCTCGCGAGGAACCCCAACCCGAACACCGAGGACTGTATCTAATCACCGTGGCCAAGGGCTTGACTTTTGTGTATATAAATAAAACCCTTGCTAACCATAGCACACTACATCCGGCCTCCACGCCTGTTATTCCGGCCCGCCCACCCCCACACTCCACAAGTGGTGTCAGAAGTGGGATCGCCAGGAAGCATGGAGGCCGCCGTCAAACAGCTGGCAGAAGGCCAAGAACTTCTCGGAAAGCTGATGGAGAGGTTCCTCAAAACCGCAGAAGATGCCAGAGGACAGTTGCACGACGTCCTGAAGGGGCAGGGCACGGCCCAGGACCAAGCTCTGGAAAAGTTAACGACCGTCATGGGGCAGCAAAGACCCATGACATCACTGCCCTCGGTAGTCCTGCAAAAATATGTGGCTGGCGAAGACCCTGATTTTTTCTTCACCAATTTTGAACGCCTCGCTCAGGCCGCTGCTTGGCCCGCTGATCGATGGGGTTATTACCTTGGTCCTCTTCTGACAGGAGAATTGCAAGCAGCCTATCAGCAAGCAAACATTCAGGGACAGACCCCTTTGGGGATATCAAAAAGTGCATATTGGAACGTCTGGGGATAGATGATGAAACCTACAGGGTCCGGCTCCGGCAGGCCAAGGAGGGGCCCCAAGAAAATCCCCGGGCTTTGTCATTCCGCATACAAGACTTGGCCGACCGATGGCTAAAACCTGCAACCTCCAGCAAGGCAGAAATAATGGCCAAAATATACCTGGAACAATACCTGGCTTCTCTGCATCCCGCCACGCAAAAGTGGGTCCGCCAACATGCCCGGTTGACTCTCGACAGTGCTGTCGAAATAGTCAGTGCCTACAATCGAGCCCAGGAACCCCAGCGGGTGAAGGAAGAACACCCTGTCCACATGCCTCGTGGCAACCATCCCAGACCAGCGAGACCCCCTCCGGTGGTCCGAAAACCAGAACTTGCCCCATTGATGCCCTATCCAGTCATGCCGAGACCACCTCATCCAGGTCCTCAGTGTTATCATTGTGGTGGCTTCGGACACATAGCCCGCATATGCCCCCAGAAGGAGGAACCCATGGAGATCGGGTTGACCAGGAACTATGTGTGTCTCACCACCGAAACAACCCCTCCGCCCTTCCGTTGCCCTGTACAGATCGACGGACACAGCATGATGGCGCTTGCTGATACCGGGTGTCGCCATAGTGTTCTACGTCCCCAAGAATTACCTCACGCAGTGGGACCCGTGACCGGGTCGGTGGCCATCAAATGCGTCCACGGAGACACAAAATGTTACCCAACAGCACAAGTACGTGTGCAACACCCTACCGACAAAGGAAGCTTACTGACAGTCAGTTTGGTGCCCAACCTACCTGAACAGGCAATTCTGGGGAGCGACTATAGCGGTCTTCCCCATCTCCTTCAAGACACCACAGACTCCTTAAAGAAATGGTGGGCGGAAACTCCGTTCTCCCGTGATACCCCTGCTCCAGTGGAGATGCCCAAACCCTTGAAAACCAAGGCCCAAAGGAAAAAGGAAAAGAGGGGGTTCGCCATGGCATACCCCGCACAGGTGGACAATCATCCGTGGGAAACCGATCGGGAATTCCGGGCCACACAACAAGAGGATCCAGTGCTGCAGGATGCCTGGGGTCGCGCACTTCCCGATGAAGACCCCTTACACGTAGGTCCCTACTTCTTCATACGAAACGGACTCTTGTATCGGAAAGGAGGAGCCCAGGCTAATACTCAATTAGTTATCCCAGGGCTGTTTCGAGAGAAGGTATTATTTCTGGCTCACAGCCATCTGTTAGGTGGACATTTCAGTGATGAAAAGACTGGAGAGGCGATTTTGGAGAAGTTCTACTGGCCAGGAGTGTATGCTCAGATCAAACGCTACTGTCGGGAATGCCCGGTGTGCCAAAAAACCAGCCGGTACCGACCACCGAAAGCGCCCCTACAGCCCCTCCCTCTGATTGATATCCCCTTCACTAGGGTGGGGATGGACATTATCGGTCCCCTGTTACCCTCCAAGAGCGGCTGTAGGTATGCCTTAGTGATAGTGGATTACGCCACTCGATTCCCGGAAGCTGTGCCTCTCCGTCAACCAACCACCCAGAACATAGCCAAATCGCTCATTTCCATTTTTTCCAGGGTGGGGTTTCCCCGGGAAATCTTGACCGATCAAGGCACACCCTTTGTCTCCTCCCTTATGCGCCAAGTCTGTTCCAATCTGGGGATTAAACAAATAAGAACTTCCGCCTACCACCCCCAGACGGACGGCTTGGTGGAACGCTATAATGCCACGCTAAAGACCACTTTGAAAAAACTTTTGGGTCTCGAGAGCAAAAGGTGGGAGGAGATGCTTCCTTTGGCCCTCTTTGCCATCCGCTGCAAAGCACAAAGCAGCACGGGTTATTCGCCCTACGAACTGCTATATGGTCGGGCCCCTCAGACTCTTTTGGACATGGCTCGTGAGGCCTGGGAAGCCGAGCCCGATCGGACCCGCCCTCTCCCCGAATACGTCAACAATCTAAAAACGCATTTAGGAGAGATCAGAGAGATTGTGAGACAGAATCTGCTGGCTGCCCAAACTACTCAAAAGAAACAATACGACAAGGGAACCAAAGCCCGGTCTTTTGCTCCCGGGGACTTAGTACTGTTGCTCCTTCCCTCCTCGGATCACAAGTTGCTCGGACAATGGCAGGGTCCATTCACTGTGATAAGACAGGTGACTCCGGTCACATATGAAATCCAAACAGACGTCACCAGGGGGTCCGCCCAGATATACCATATCAATCTCCTAAAGAAGTGGGAGGGCCCTCGTCCCGTCTTGTCTGGTGTTAGCCCCCTCCCATTTGAGTGCTGCTTTGATGCCGAGCTCTCAGAGGGCAAGAAACAGGACCTGTGTCAGACCTTGTCATCAGTACGAACAGTGTTTTCCTCCCTGCCGGGACACACTACAGTTGTGGAACATGCCATCCGTACGGAACCCGGGAAAATAGTCAGACAGCGACCATATCGTGTCCCGGAAGCCCGAAGAGCTGTCATAAACGAGGAAACCAAACAAATGTTAAAAATGGGCATCATCGAACCCTCCTGCAGTAACTGGAACTCGCCCATCGTCTTAGTACCAAAACCCGATGGCTCCACCAGATTTTGTATAGATTTCAGGGAGGTGAACAAAATCTCGGCCTTCGACTCATACCCTCTTCCTCGTGTAGACGAGATGGTCGAACGCATCGGCAGAGCTAAATATATCAGTACCCTTGACCTCTGCAAGGGATACTGGCAGATCCCCTTGAGAGCAGAGGACAAACACAAGACCGCCTTTTCCACCCCCGAAGGCCTGTTCCATTTTAAAGTTATGCCCTTCGGCCTTCATGGGGCCCCGGCGACATTCCAAAGGGCCATGAATCAGGTCCTACAACCCCACTCCCACTACTCGGGCGCATACCTAGATGACATAGTCATCTATAGTGACACCTGGGAGCAGCATCTGTCTCATGTACGGTCGATTGTCACCTCCCTAGGCGCCTCCGGCTTCACCATTAACCCCTCCAAGACTACATTAGCGGCCCAGAGCGTGAAGTATTTAGGGTACCTGCTGGGGGAGGGGCATATCCGGCCCCAAGATAGTAAGGTCAGAACCATCCAAGCCATTCCTTTTCCCCAAACCCGTAAAGAACTCCGTGCTTTCCTGGGTATGTTGGGATACTACAGGAGATTTATACCCAACTTCTCCCATACTGTCGCCCCCTGACGGATCTCCTGAAGAAAACCACGAAAACAGAAGAGATCCTCAAACACCCAACCCCCTTGTTGTTACATGCCTTTCATCTCCTCAAACATTCCCTAACCTCAGAGCCAGTACTGATGAGTCCTGACTATACCCAGCCCTTTATATTGCAGACCGACGCGTCTGACCAGGGTTTGGGGGCGGTGCTGTCCCAAAAAGACGCCGAGGGAGCTGAAAAACCTGTCCTATATCTAAGTAGGAAATTGTTTCCCCGAGAAACCAATTATTCAGTGGTTGAAAAAGAAGCGCTCGCCATTAAATGGGCGATAGAAAGTCTCCGGTATTACCTGGAGGGGCGAGAATTCATTCTATACACGGATCACGCCCCTCTAGAATGGATGGCACGTAACCGTGGGAACAATGATCGAGTACTCAGATGGTTTCTCTCTCTCCAACCCTTCCGCTTTCGAACATTACATCGAAAAGGGCTGGAACAGGGTAATGCGGACTACCTCTCCCGGTATCCACCTTCCCCAACCCCTATAAGAATCAATCCTAGGGAAAGGGGATGTGAAGGGGCGGACCTTACCTCCCGGGCGCAGCGGTACCATAGGAACGCCCATACGGGCGACAACACTAACCCACAGCCAAAACCGGCTACACCTCTCTCTGTTCCCCTGCAGGCGCCGACAACAACACCGGAGCTCAGCGGACCGGAAGCGACCTGGATTGACCCCGGAAGTGCAACGGCCACTAAAGGACCGGAAGTGACCCCGCCTGACCCCGGAAGTCTTTCCTCAGGACCCCGAGCAGATGGTAGAAAAGCCGGCGACACAGAGGTGGAGAGGTTCCCAGCGGTGGACTCGTGGCAGGAGTTGGCGAGACGCGAAGGACCGGCAGCGAAGGCTGTAGGAGAGAGGACGAGGCGAGAGAGGGAAGAAGAGGAAGACGTTTGGTGCGAGGATTGGTGGCATCCTCAGGAGGTGGCTGGAAAGCGGCCGTAACTCGGATGAGAGTTACGGCGGGGCACGTGAGTAAACTGTTACCATTCTCCGTGTTTCCCCCTCCCTGTGTAATTAGTATAAATACGTGTAAATCTTGTATAGAAGTCACGTGCACCCCACTGTATATAATAATCACCCCTACACTGTATAATACCTTCCACCCAACCCCCCCCACTATTGGCACTCTGTCCCTACACCCTGTCTTTTCTCTCCCCTCTTCCCCTACCCTTCCGCCCTCCCTCACGGTCTATTTCCGTCCTTGCACTCCCGGTGCCGGTGTCAGACTACTGAGTTCCGTGACCATTGGAACTAACTGCCCCGTGTCTCTTTCCTTTATCTCCGAGGGACACCCCAACGCCCGCAACCAGGAAGGAGAACCCCAGCCCAGCAGTAGAAGACCTACCTGTGTTCTCCTCATCGGACCCCCTCGCGAGGAACCCCAACCCGAACACCGAGGACTGTATCTAATCACCGTGGCCAAGGGCTTGACTTTTGTGTATATAAATAAAACCCTTGCTAACCATAGCACACTACATCCGGCCTCCACGCCTGTTATTCCGGCCCGCCCACCCCCACACTCCACAATAAGGTAGCTGTATTATTTAACATTCCTACTGAAGCAGAGGCTTAAGAAATCCTAAAGATTCCAGGTTGCCTAATAACAAAGATGAGGTTGCTAATGCTTGAAAAGTATTTTTGTTGGACAAATTGAAATCATTGTTCAATGACATGGAAACCACTTAGGCCCTAATTACGATGGTGGTCGATCGGACCTCCGACTGCCATTGCATTGGGTAGGAGACCGTCCAACAATGAGTCAACGGTCCTATCCACCCTATTACGATGAAACCCCCATCAGCGGTTGCAAAATGTTTTTGTTGACTGCGGCTTGTGCTGCGTCCCAGGAAAAGGGTTGCAGCCCAAGCAGCAGTAGAAAAAGCACCTTGTGCACATCCAAGCACCGTGTGCCAGGCAGTATGTGGTGCCTGACACACAGTGCATAGATAAGGGGGCACTACATGTGCCCCAGGGTCACTTAGCATTGGCCCACAGAGGATGGGGCCCTGCTGTGGCCCCCAAAGTCTGTTTCCCTCTGCCTTTTCATGGCGATGGGACAGCCATGAGAAGGCAGCCTGAGAGGGATATCCTAATCACTACGGCTGTGACTCCACAGGAATCACCTCCATTGTAGGGATTGGATTCTGACCACCATCCCAATCGGAAATTGGATCCTGTCTAAGGCAGCAGTTTTTTCCCTGATGTCTGCGGTCCAACCACAAGCATGAAGATGTGGCGATCGGACCGATGGCCTGTCTGTTGGGCTGACCGCCAACGATGGCCTGTCGGTGGTGGTCTGCCCGACATAGTAATAAGGCCCTTAGGGGCACATGCATCAAAGGTTTTTGCAAGCGCAAACAGTGCAATACGCAAAAATCGGCGGTTTGCTCCTTCAAAAAGGCCTTTTGCGATGTATTAAAGTTATAGGCACTCACAATTTAAGAAATTGCAATTTATTGCGATTTCTTAAATTACGATTGCTTTAAGGAATTGCAATTTGCGATTCCTTAAACGCAATGCTAGAAGCACTTAGAAATAGCAAATTCGCTATTTGGGGACGCAAAATACAGAGAAATTACTTTGGTCTGTATTTTGCAAAAACCTTGAAAAATGCACTAAAGTGCGTTTTTCAAGGTTTCAGGTTAAACACACACATGCCCTTGGGGCATGTGTGCTCGCAACATGGGTGCACATCACAATTTCAGGGGCGCAACAGGGTGTCATTTCGACACCTTTGCACCCTTGAAATTGCATGCACAATTTGTGAGTACCTATAGGTACTCGCAAATTGCGCATGCAATTTCCCATTCATTCCTATGGACCTGTAGGCCCATAGGGATGAATGGGAAGCCATTCCTTAATTGTAACTCGCAATTTGCGACTCACAATTAAGGAATGTTTAGGAATCGCTATTTAAATAGCGATTCATACATGCATAGGCTTTTGAGAGTCCTTAATTGCGATTCCTTCATAATCGCAATTAAGGACTCGCAAAAGCTTTTCTTGATGCATGTGCCTGCTAATTCCCTGAGTAGACCTCATCCTAGAGAAATACACTAAGGCACTAGACTCAGGTGCATGCCTAGTGTAGCTAAGGTTAAGCATCAATATGCGCAGCATGCCACATCTTGGTGAATTTATAGGTTTTGTAATTTGTCAGCGCACAATTCAGAATTTGAATATTTCTGAGTAGAAATCTTTTTGAATAATTTTTGGTGGATAATTACGTGAGAAATATACTAATTAGAAGTTTGGTGCCCCATTAATAGCTATTGGTGTATGGTATTCTTCTACCTGAATTGAGAGTGGGATTCTCTTTCCCCTATTAGTTTGTAGCCATCAGTCAAAATAGTTTTTTGCTGATGGAGCTTGGCTAAGCTGCAAAATGGCCGATCGGAGACCTATATCTGCCAAAATCCTGTACCATCATGAGCCCACTTGCCACACCATTCGCATTCCTACTTGCTCCGGACCGGGACCATCGAGGGAGCAGAGACTTGGCTGTTTCTGTAAGGTCCGGTGAACTGTGGACCATGTGGGCTGCCGGGGCCGCTGACTGAGCAGGGGCATTGGAGGCGGGCAAGTTCAGGGAGCCTGTGGTCACTAGAGAAGGCGGCAACCCATACTCAGATGCCCCCAACTCGATGAGTCGATGACGAGCCGGCTGCTGTGAGTGGGAGGGGGAGGACAGGTGCTGCTCGGCTGTGCAGGCCTACCGGTCAGGGTGGCTGCGGGCGCCGTGAGTACGCTTTCCAGTGCTTTGCTCTGCCGTAGGGCTGCGACCAGGCAAGACCTCCCCCTGAGAGAGCTGAAAACGAGAAATCGGGTGCCATCTCCCAGTGAGGAAGAGGGTCCTGTGGCAGCGGCACCCCACGCCAGCCTCTGCATAGTGGGGCCGTGCCAGTGGCGGTGACTCAGCTATAGGCATCCCGAAACCCTTGGAGGGCGAATTACCCTGCTGCGGCCTACTCGCTGCTGCGGCCTGGCTCTGAACAACTTGCCACTGACACATCCATCAGGAGGGAAATGGCGGGTTGCACTTTCGGGCGGCCGTTCCTTTCGTCGCACGGTGGCTATTCGCGCTCCTCACGGGACCAGTGATTTGCGGCCCACAGAGATCAGCACACTTTGCGCCCGGCTGGATTCCCCTTCTGGGCTCGGCATCCTGTGCACCCCGGATACGTGCAGCTGCTTCCCGCTGGGCTGCCCAAGCTGCGAGGGAGGAGGATTACCTGGGCTCATTCGCTGCAGTGGCCAGGTATTAATTAGCTCGCCATCAACACCACCCGTCAGACGGGTCTACTACGGTCCATAGCACCCAGGAGCTTCCGTGCCCGCACCACTGCGAGCAGCTGCCCTCCGGGATCCACACACTTTGTACCCGGCTGAATTTACCTGCTGGGCCCAGTCTCTGTTGTTAGACACTGCTTCTATTTCGTTGGCCCTGTGCTCACTAGGTCATCTCTCGAGACCACCACGCGTTACCTGAGGTCCTGGGTCTGCTTGTGTCCCGCTTCAAAGTTCTGGTGTGTGTCGGGGCCCATGAACAGTGGAATATAAAGCCCTTGAACACTGTGCTGACTTGGAAACTCTCCGGAATAACGCTGGGACACAAAGTGGGAAACCATAGGCAAGCATGACACTAAACAACCTAAACTCACCTTTGAAAATAAGCGCTCCACCCGCCAGGTAGACCCTGAGAGCCAGACAGACCCTACGGACAATGATGCCGTACCAGAAAGTAAGCTAAAAGAGCTACTGATCGAGGTGAAATCCAGCCTGAAAACTATTGATTCCAAATTAGATGTGCTTACTGTCAGGATAGACCACATGTAGCATAGAATAAACAAACATGAGGACCGGCTGGATCAGGAAGAGGCATGCACCTCTGAAACCAAGGACGCACAGACAGGCACCAGGCAACACCTAATCTGCATGGACAAAGAGCTTGAATTGATCAGGGCAAAGAATGAAGACTTGGAATCCAGATCTAGGCACAACAACCTCCGCATTACTGGCGTCCCGTAATCCACGGCCGTACCCACCACGATGGAGGCCTTTGTTGAGTCCCTTCTGCGTGAGCTTTTTGCGGAGGCCCTCTCAACCATGTTTCTAGTGGAGAGTGCACACCGTTCCCTCAGGCCCAGGCTAAAACCAGGGGCCCATTGCAGCTCAAGTTTTAACTATAGGGACACCATTATGCACCTAGCACGCAAGAAGCAGCAACTGACACACAAGGGTAATCGAATCTCCATTTACTCGGACTTCACCATCTCTGTGCAGAATGCCAGGAAGGAGTTTCTACCAACGAAAAGACTGCTCCAACAGGTCAAAATTCCATATGCTTTGCTGTATCCAGCCACACTCCATGTCATAAAAAAAAACACATTTCTTCACTGTTGCAATGGAGGCTCTCCTGTTCACCCAAAAATGTATTCAAAATCAGCTTCCATCTAGGACCTCGCCTGCGGACCCAGATGATACCACGATAGACACGAATGACTGAACCTCCCCCGGACTGGTGGTAACTGGTAGCGCCTGTCTGGACTAATGGGTAAAACAAACTCATGAGCCGCACCCCAGATTAGTACATAGGGATGACATTGAATTGTGGTTTACCCCCTTGCGATATTATTTATTTTCCTATCAACTGTTAAGTATGGTACGGCAATACTGGGCCTTGGCCTCTCCGATCAGCCACGCCAAGTGGTGGGGGGGACCGCCCGGCCCGGCTCTCAATCGTGAGATGTTTCCCGTGATGTCTTTTCACTGTTTAATGTTTAGGGAGGAGGGTGGTTTGGGCTACTCAACCAAGTTTGGGGTTGGTGTGGGTGAGGGGTGGTGGAGATGCAGGATGCCTGCACAGGTTCTTATGCTGAGTTAAATTGGTTAGCTATCATGACACTCATCACGCTGCAATCGACCGGTGCAAGTCTCGAACTCCTGCTGGTCCTTCACCCAAGGGTCACCTCGCTAAGCACAATTTATCTCACCCTGCAGGATGTCAATTAAATGTTTAACATGGAACATACCTGGCATAAATGATTACCGTAAATCTAGATTGTTCATGCGTACATTACACGTTATCACATTGACATCTGTTTTCTACAAGAACTTCATCTGACTTCCTGCACCGCTCCGGGCTTGCGAGCCAGATGGTACATCAAGTCATACACTTTACTCAGATACGTTATTGCCACTGGTACTCTCTATACACAGCCATTTATCCTGATAGCTGTTTATGGCCCAAATACTGATGACCCTGGATTTTTCACTGACCTCTGGCAATTGACAAATGGCATGGCTCACAGGGTACAGATCTGGGGAGGGGATTTTAATGTTGTGTTGAATGACAACCAGGATAGGTCAGGTTCCTTGTGGCTCCTGCATCTCAGGGCTGCCAACACTATCAATGCACCCATGATGCAACCGTCTTCGGCTTTACAGACTCCCGGTTACAAAGATTATTCGCAATATCATGCAGACTTTCGTCCTTTAAAGATGGCTACCTTTAATCCTTGGATACGCTTTTATCTATAACTGACGTTTATCTTCACGTCTTTTAAAGATTTTCAACCCCATAAAGATGGCTACATCTAGTCTCGGGATACGTTTTTAACCATAATCACCATTTATCGTCACGCCTTCTAAGGTTGTCTCTTCCATTGGTCTAATCAGCATTTTAGCCGTTGGGATTTCGTTCCTCTTAAGACCACAGTATCTGCATTGACATCATGCATGAGTCATTATCATCTTATCCAAGATACCCTTCTCTGGTGATCCCTTAAAACCCCATAAGAAAAATAAGTGGCTTAAGAAGAAAATAAATACATATTACAGAAACGCCTTATTCACCTTTGTGAGATTTAAATGTTGTCTATAAATGTATTATTGCAAATGACGGTCTCCTGATGAAGGCAGTAGCCGAAACGCGCGTAGTGTTCCAACCCACCGCTTTGCCTACTTCAAAAGTCCCCAATATTCATCTTGTCATTTGATAATAACCTGTCTTTTTTTTGTCCTTGTCTCTTTTTTCTCTTTGTAAATGTTGCTCACCATATGTATATGAAATATCAGCAATATCTTGAATCAATTATAACTGTAAAAATATATATGATATAGACCACAAAAAAAAGATATAAAATAAAAATAAAACTGATTATATTTTTATACAAAATACATCTTTTGGTATTTATTATTGTTACTTCACATTATGATGTACACTTTACTGTTCTGGATTTTTACCCCATAGGAGATGGCATACACTATATAACTTGTTCACTACAGCTCTTTTTCTCAAATAGTCCTTGCTGAAGCCACCACACAAATGCAACTCCCACAGGCCCCTGACGCTCATCAATATCGATAATAAAACCTTAGCAAAAATTATTGCAAATTGCCTTCTGCCACTCCTGCCTAAGATGATTAGACCAGATCAAGACAGACTTATACCTGGGCTCTCAACTACTCATAACCTGCAAACACTTTTTGCCATAGTGCACCATTTGCACCCAGAATTCCAAGCAATTGCAGCTCTCTTGGACGCCACCAACGCGTTTGACTCCCTAGCTTGGGGCTACTTATTCCCCATGTTGCAGCGATTCGGCCTTAGTTCCACTTTTCACGGGTACATAAAACTCTTATACACCCTGCCAGGGTACGCTTAAACTGACTCCTATCCCAGCCAATCCGTATAACACATGGCGCTAGACAAGGCTACCCACTCTCACCCCTCCAATTTGCCATTACCATGGAGCCATTAGCCGCTAGGCTTAGACAACTTCACGGACAACATGGCATTGGCTTCACTTCTAGGGGGCAGGTCATCTCGCTATATGCGGATGACATCACCTTTTACATATGCAACCCGCGTGACAATCTCTCCCCAATTTTTCGGGAGATGCTTCGCTTTGGTGGCTTGTCCGGGATTCACATTAATTGCAGTAAATCTATATTGTTTCCTCTCACTGACACTCCCTTCCCTTTTCAAATTGAATTTCTACTTTCCTGGGTCACAAGCCCAGTGCGCTATCTGGGCATTTGGGTGAGCCGCAACATTCAGGAACTATGGGCATCAAACTATGGCCGTACCATCGATTGGCTTGAGAAGAGGATCCCAATCTGGTCAAAACTTCCACTGTCCTTAACTGGTCGTATTGCCATTGCCAAGATGATCCTTCTGCCAATATTCCTCCATTTATTTTAGAACATCCTGATGCCTCTCACAAGCACCTTTTTCCGTTGGCTCCGGTCTAATTTAATAACTCTAATCTGGGCTGTTAAACAACCGCGTGTTTCCTGGGAGGTTCTCACCCTGCCTTTGGTCGGGCTGGACTGGGAGCACCTGATTTGGCGCTCTACGCCTTCTGCGCACAAGCTCAGTTCATACATTTTTTAATACACCTCACCCCCTTCGAACCACACGTGGCAATTGAGCAGGACTGTGCCACACCATTACCTTTAAACACTGCACTCTACGCCCATACAAAGCCCCATGCTGTGAAATAAATACTGTAGAATGGGTAAGATGGGCCTGGGAGGGAATCAAGAGGAGGGTTGGTCTATCCCAAATATACGGCCCATCCATCCCACTCTTGAATTATCCTTTGATGCCTCCTCTTCAAGAGGTGGGGGCCCAACGAAGCGCACGACAACTTCATCTCAAGAAGTTCTCCGACATTTACACATAAGAGGGCTTCATTCTAGAGGCCCCCGGCCGACGCGCATTGTGAGAATATTATAGACACACAACTATACTATGAATTCAGGGCCACATGTTGTGATAAAATCCAGCATACCTGGCGCAGCCTCAGGCATTGCCCATCTTAAAACACCTGCTTAACACACCCACTGCGAAGAAACTCATCACTCGACTGTCCGCAGGTGTCCTATGCGATACACCTAGGATAGAATTGCGGGCCAAGAGGCACTGGGAGACCGATCTGGGCACGCACTTCACAGAAACACATTGGGAATACTGCTGCAGTCACTTAGACGGCTTATCCCCGAACTATAGGCACAGGCTCATACACGTTTTGCATCACCTGTATCACACCCCCTCACAGCTACACAGAGCAGAGACAGACAGCTGCCCCAGATGTGGAGCTCCCGGGGCAGACTTCCTTCACCTTGCCTGGGCCTGCCCCAAAGTGTCAGGATACTGGGCCAAGGTATTCCGGGCCATTCAAGCCATGGCTGAGCTATGCTTGAGGTGCACACTGCTACGAGGCCTTCTTGGTTACACAACGGACACTGGTGGACCTTCTTTTGATCCTAGCTAAACAGAGAGTGGCTGTGGTGTGGGGCGTACAACGCACACCCAGGAAGAAGGACTGGCTACTTGATGCAGTGTACTGCAGCCAACAACTATCTCACTACTGGGGCATGATACCGCCCAAATTCATGCAGGGACCCCCTGCATGGATAGTTAAAGTCTATAGATGGTTGATCTGCACCATTCACATAGGTTTACCTATCTAGTCACCTGCTACCACGGAAATTGAGAAGCGCTCCAAATTAAATATGTACTAAACTTACAGATGATCCGGAAGGATGTAAGTCGTATCCGGCCGTTTGATTCCATCTTGACATTGACTAGTATAGTTGAGTGCCATGTGCGATTTCTTTGTTCTGGGTTATTTTTTCCTTTTTTCTTTCTTTTTCTTTTTTAATATGTTTTCCACTCCATGCTTTGAAGTTGTGAAGCACTGTTTTGTGATATAATCCTACAAGCCAATTATGTAAACTGATCATAACCGGTCTTTGATGCTTCTATGTTAATGTATAAATAAATAATAAATAAATAAAAAACTTGGAAATTCTGTCCTGACGATGATCCTTAACGTTTACTATACAGGTGGATCGAAACATTGATTCTTCTGGTATTCAGAATTGCATTGCATAAAGTTCAATTAGGATTTTATGTTTAAATCTATTTTTGAATGTGCTGTTATATAATTGTTATGTGTTCCCATCTGTATATTCATGCACCTGCATATGTCTTTTAATACATTTATTACAGCTACAGTATTTTGAATAATGCATTCTTGTGTCAAGTGAAGTGAAGAATGCATTATTCGACTCTAAATGAGCCATAAAAGATTACACATACACATTTTCATTAAAAAGACAGCAAATCCATATACACAAGAATTACAAGTTATAAAAATATCTAGTATTTACCACAAACCTTAAAAATAGTTAAAAGATCATTTATAATGCAATATATGATCTCATTTGTTCCTAGAAAGAGTAAATATTCCACTGCCACTTTATAATTTCTAATCCCTCCTGCAAGCAATAAGGGACTAATGAACTGCTTCCTCTGGGGAGTATAGCGTCTACAAAATAAAATAAAGTGTGTAGTGCTTTGGCATGAGCGACTGTCACAAGGACAGACAGGGAGTGATGCAAACTATGAGCCTTGGATAGGGAAAGCAACTAAGAAATGTACAGTTTATAGGCGCAGCCTAGTCATCAGAAATGTTCGCCTTTCATTGAAATCAATTTGCATTCTTGTGTCAATGCAAGAACCTTAAATAAAATTGATCAGCAGAATTGTTCTTTGAAAGTACATTTTATTCAGATGAATGTCATTGGAGCTCCTGGAATCCCAACAAAATGTCTGACAAAAACTTGAACCACAGGTAGTTAGTTATTCCCTAGTTCAGCAATAAAAATGTACCCAGCAGTTCAGTTCTCAGGATGGACAAACAAATGTGCATTCATTATATGTGTATCAACTCCTTCCTGGAACATTGATAACATTTGTTAAGCAGTGCATATTTCCCATTACAGATGCAGGCTTGAGAAGCACTTGCAAATATGTTCATATGACATAAACTGATGTAGACAGTTAAGTTTCTGCAGCTGCTACCAAGGCTTCCATATTTCCCTCCTTTTAGCACTGTGTGCCAACCTTCTTAAGAATTAGGGGTCCATTACGATGGCGGGCGGATCGCAATGAAGCCAGGGACCGACCACCGAAGTTGCGGCGGTCCCGCAATGCATATTATGAAGCGCCCGCCACACTGGCGGGCCCATCCTGGGCCTATTATATTGCGGGTGGATCTACTGGCTGCAGATCGGCCCGCAATGCAATAGGAGTGAGCACATCATTGCCATGGACTACATGGCAGGTACCACATTGTGCCTGCCACATTATGCATGGCAATGAGGGGGGGGTACCGTACCCCCATGTGCACCCCCCCACCCCTGACAACCTGGGGTCCGCAACGGGCCCCCAACACCAAACACCGCATACCTTTCCATGGCGGCAACACTGCAATGGAAAGGCGAATCTCCGCATGCATCATAATATGGAGGATGGCGGTGTCTTGCAGACACCGCCATCCTCCATCCATATCCTCCATCCTCCATATTATTGTGACCCTTTTCCGCCCGGTCGACGAGTCGACCGGCAGAAAAACGGCGGACGGTATTTCCATCTGCCGCCAACCCCCCAGCCATACTAATATGGCAGAGGGTCAATCAGGGGTGAATGGCGGGCGGATCATCCCCGCCGGGCCAGCAGTGGCTACCGCCGGCCCGGCGGGGGCGATCCGACCGCTATCCTAATGGGCCCCTTAGTATTAAAATGCCTGGACTCTTTCTGGAATTCTTACTTCCTCTCTGTCTGTTTCATTACCGCCTAATCTCTGCTTGTTGCCTTTGGCACCTCTACATTTCCTTTCCATATTTAAACACTTATAGCACAAACTAAGGGCCTGATTTCGATATTGGCGATCTTACCGCTGCGTCTCTAAAAATACAGTTGAGTAGGCAGTGTTCCCACCCACCGTATTGCGATCTATGCAGAGCCACTGTCCGTGTTGACGGAGTGTTACCCTTTGCGGTCGTGGCTCAGGCACTGCAGACGCAGTGGAATCCTAGGCTGGCGATTAGTATTCCATCGCATGAGGGAGGAGGGATTGCGCCGAGCATATTTAGAGCACACAGTGGAACTGGCGGTGTTCTAGGCACTGTTTCCTGACTGCAGGATGCCATCACAGGGCGCGGTCCAAATGTACACTTCCTGTGGCTATTGGATGTTTGAAAGATGCACACACCTGAGGTCTGTTGGCAAATTCCATTGACCTGCATACCACCCAATCAAACACACTCCATATCAGAGCATGATCTTTTGCCATTCCACAGCAGTACTACCCTGTGGATGGCCCAGAGGACACAGGAACCTGTGCTATTGTTTCCTCCCTGTTACTTGTTCCTATTACCACTTAATTCCAGTTTTGGTCCAGTTATTTTATTGAATCAATATGATTTAGAAATACCAAGGCAGAAAAACCCACGTTTTACAGAGTTGTAATTGTCAGTCATGGTAGATGGAATCATCAGAGTAGAGCCACAATTGTTTGGAGCCCAAGTCCAATATACAATCATTGCACAGAAAAGGCAAATGTAGACCGGCATAGCTGAAAGAGTGAATGCTGTAGCTAACAACTTCCGCACACATGAGGAGATTAGGAAGAGGTGGAATGACCTACACTTCTCAATGTGTCACTAAACCTAAATCTCCTTATTGCTTTTAATGTAGCTCCTGCCAATGTGTTTCCCACCTTTTACAAACATAGAAACCTAGAAATATTTGTAGCGTATGTTAACTGTTAGTAGGAACGTGTTTTGTTTAAGATTACAGGTCTCAATCTCCATCACATTTCACATGATGCAATGAATGCATAGGCATTTCTAGAGCGCATGGCTATCCGAAGGCATCCCAGCACTTGAAGTGGTCCATTCATAAAACTCTGAGACTGTCTTCAAGGAAACAAAATAGGTTTTATAAGTTTTCCAAAGGTAAGGTAATTGGCCTCCAGACGAATGTGAGTGAGAAGCTAGTTCCACAACTTTTCAACATTATGAGAGAACAGATTGCCTCCACTCTGGAACCTTTTTATCATGGGAACTGATGCCAAGTGCTTATTACCTGAGCGCAGGGACTTATTAGGACAATAGGGAGAGATAATAAACCGATTAATGGGCGGACCCTTCTCTGACATTGCCTTCTGTGCAATGCACAAAGCTTTAAACTGGACTCTTTCCGCAATTGGGGGTCAATGAAGAAAGGCAATAAAAGGCTTTGCAGATTCGCGACTAGAGACATTCATGAGCTGACGTGGTGCACAGTTTTGTACAGACTGCAGTTTTTTGATAGTCGAGCAAGGGGATCCCAAATAAAGGGTATTGGCATAATCAAGCCGTGAGAGAATCAATGCTTGGACCAACAGTCTCCTAGCCTGAAAAGGCAGCAGGGGGAGGATTTAGCGTATCATCCTAAGGATCCCATAACAGCTCCCTGCCGCCTTCCATACTTGCTCCATGACATTGAAATTGTGGTCCAGCCACACGCCAAGGCTCTTGATCTGTTCTTTGGGAGGGGCAATGGTACTTCTAAGTGTGTCTACACCAGAAAATAAGCTTCACATGTTTCATTTTTTAAATGGTATCCCTCTTTTTACTGCATACTGTCACTAGGTATGGTCAACCTACAATTTAGCAAATCATGGCAATATTGCATTGAAATGACTACAACTACCATGATGCCTCATTTCTGTTTTGTGAAAATAAGATTGCAATATCATATTCGTTAGTTCTCTCTTTTTCTTTCATTTATCCACATCTGTTTAAACTAACAAGAAATCATCAAGTCCTATAGGATGCTCTCTCATGAACTGTGTTTGGGATCAATATATTATGTTGCCCATTTCCTGCTGTGAAATAGAAATTATTTTATTTGTTTTTCAAATCAAACTGTGTTGAGCTACAAATGTTAAGGTATGTCCTTTAGTATGCTGAATACAAGTGGTGGCCTCCACAATTGCACTCGGCAATGTCCATTTGATAACCAATGACAAACATCCTTTTTAAGTTGTCTGGTAGCCTGTTAAGCCAAGAAATGTTTTTTTCACATTCCTCACCTCCACTGTGTTGTGTCCATTGTTTGGTATATCTCATGTAAACTTACTAACTTCTATTTAAAATTTTCAGAACATCTTCTCACCTGTTGATGTAAAATTGTTGTGTGAAATTCAAACTGTTTGTGTAAATCATTGTAATACCACTGAAAGGAGTCATCATTAAATTATTTTCCATTTAGGTTGCTTTAGGTATTAGCTACAAACCTTTTACATGTAAAATCCAGACTTTTACAGTTTGATGTCTTTCATACCAAATAGATCTAACTGCAAAACCACATGGGTCCACAGCTGTAGCTGAGGCAGGCTCTACTCTACCTCGGATCAAGCCGCTAGGGAGGACTGGGCTGATGGTCTGGATGAGTAGTAGGATGCTGGCTCATCTGGTCAGTCTGGGTGCACTGCTCCAGTTTGCATCATTCAGGCCTCAGCTACACCTCCCTCCTCAGCGGAGACAACACCACAGTCGATTGTTGCCTCCACATCCTCTGTCCCAAGCACCAGCATGACCATCTTGTGCCCCCTAGCCCTGACTGGTTTTCATCCACCACCAACTACCATCTAGCCAGTTCCCAGAGGGAATGGGCACACAGGCTCAAGGGGACAGGGTAGGAAAAGTAGTGTACGTGGGAGGGAACCTGTGGGCCATGGAGGTGAGGCTACTGAGATCACTATCACCCAGGCCACCATTGACCATGTCTTGGGAGCCAGCCAACAGTCCAAAGACAATATGGGCCAGCTCCTCACCGAGCTCCGGGAGAAGAAGCAGCTGCAAAGTGAGCTCAATCTCCAGATGGAGAAACACAATTCCAACGTGGTCTCCCTGACGGGGGTGCTACAGGACCCATCCATGTGTGCAGGTCTCACCCTCCACCATCTACCCCTTCTTGTAGCCCAACACAATCTTCCTGCCGCTCATGTACAGCAGCGGCAGCCACAGAAAGGGAGGTCCTGCAACACAGGAAGAACTATCTGCAACCATCGCAGTAGCTGTGGATCCCACCCCTGCACCCCCTGCCGCAGGAGGGGAAGTCCCCCAAACTATCAGGAGAGGGAGGCAAGACCTCCACTACCAGTAAGAAACACTGCACCTAATTTTCTGCAGTGTGTGCCCAACATTCACTCTGTAGACACATTTACTTTTTCCGATGCCAGTTGTATATTGGAAATTGGACTTCAAATACATCTGGCTCCACAATGATAATTTCCTCTACCATAACTGACAATTTCATATTTTGTTTGGTTATTTATTTTCACCCTCTTTCATTTGTTTTGGTCAATAACACCCCAAAATACAAAAATCAAAGACTGCTTTTGAATTCCTTTTTTTCAATTAGTTGCCAGTTTACCAATTATCATACATTTTGTAATATCAACCAATGCACATGTGGTAGGTGTGTCAAAGCGTATATATATCACCCTTCATATTAGCCAAATCCTGACATTGTGGCAACTGGATGTAGCTGTTGATGATGTGTCTCATCATTACTGAAAGTATCTGTTGTAGCACTGACAGTTGCTTCTGACATGCCACTAGATACACAGTGCATTGGGAGGAACCTGTATTCACAAAATGGAGTACTGCCATGCGTTTGACAATTGGAAAAAAGGATGTGGGATTCCTGCTATGAGGCCAGTAAATTCAGTATAGTTTGCCTATTCAATTTGAACTTATTGATGATATCCCTTTCTTTCATAGTGGTAAGGACTGGAAAAGGCTGTTACACTGGAGCCTGTAGTCTCCTCACCCTCCCAGGGTTCAAATGTCTGCACTGGGGATAAACTTGAAACTATTAAACATTTTCAACATTATCACATATGATAAAGAACACCTATGTCTTGCTGTTCCAAAATAATATATGGTTTCACAACACATTTTAAAGGCCCCTTTGGTTTTGTCCTTCATTCTTCACAAATGAAAAATAGTCATCTTGAATTATTATAATAGAAAATATTGTGCAAATAATTAATTTAACATGTATTATTTACACTTTTTTATTTTTTTTATTCTATCCACCCAAAATTACCATCAACAGAAGTGTTGGCAACACCACGCAACTCACACATTTATCCATTGTAATGTACCACAATATGTGGGGTTATAACGCAATCATTTACATCGTGGTACGTTACATCACGGTTATTACAATGCAAGTCATTACAACAACTTGTGCTCGAGGCTCTGGACTTGGGAAAGGTATGATTTACTATTCCAACTCCAGCCTACGTAATAGTAGGGAAGGTGTTGGAATAGTAATTCATACTATTGCTTAGTGTATAGCGCCATCCAGTGTAAGTCATTGTAACGACTTGCGTTTTAATGACCGCAATGTAAATGTTTCGCAATGTAACGACCGCGTTGTAAAGCTTGTTCACCCAAATGAATGTTTACTTTTAATTGATGAGTGCCTCTCGTAGTTAAAACATGTAAACAAACTAGCCACCCCTTTGGTGATGGTTACGCTTTTAACAGTCACAAACAAACAATTACACTTTTGGAATTGGTGGGAGCCTGACCTCGCCGTCAGGACATTTGGAATCAGACGGCCGCTGTGGAAGCTGATTGCGTAATGGGCAGTGAACTCCACAATATACACATTCATAGGCTAACATTGGTGAAGCCTTATACAAAGGCCAAAGGCTGTGTCTGTCTCCGCTGACGAGCGGGTTTTTATTTATTTATTTTATTTAAAGAGTTTTATATAGCGCTGGCTAGGCCCGAAGATATCAGAGCGCTTTACATGAGAATCAACAATGTAACAGAACAAGTTCAACAAATTACACAATACATAACAAAATAAGCAATACAATTAGGAGGAAGGAGAGAGAGAAGTAGTGAGGGGGCAGGGGAGGTGAGAAAGGGAGGATAAGGGAAGAGACAATAAGGAGAGACGAAAAAAAGTCTGTCTAAAGACCGACTGGGTAGGTGACGACCAAGGAGGGAATCCCATCTCCTCTATAGCTAAACCTCACTTGCTTTCTGACATTGTTGATATCAAGACCTCCTCCACTTTGGCTGCTGTTGCTAACCTCTGGGACCAAAGATGCTGGGCAAGACAGGCAAAAGGGATCATGCCTTTTCTCCAGAGGAAGTGGATATGCTGGCCAAGGAGGGCCTATCCCAGTATAAACAGGTCTATGGGGCAGCAGAGGAGCAGGTACATGTCTGAAATACCTATGTGGATCTGTCTAGCTGCCTATTTTGATTAACACAGACTACACTGTCCCTTTGAGTTCCAGAGTGAAGTGTAGTGTTTACTGTTAAGTGTCACAAATTGTGGTCCTGACATAGGACAATGATATTAGTGAGTATTTAGCACTCTGCAAAGTTGAATACGCAATACTAATAATATGCGTAGTGTCTAATAAGCCCTAGATGCCCTTTTGTGTGTATGTAGAGATCTACCCAGGTATATGATTGATATATGTGTGAGAAGTTGTCAAAAACCATCATGGTCAATGTGAAACACATTTTGCACTCTTTACAACTGGAGAGCTGTATGTGCTCTGTAAAGTAGCTAATATAAACAATGAAAGCTATGGGTATTGTCCCACAAACCACTCAGCCTAGATCAGCCTTCTCCATAATGTAATTTGAGAGCTACAAGTAGCTCAAAGACCCCTTCAGAGTACCACACTACCTTGAGGTGACTTTTTGGATGGACACAAGGTGACCATTTGAATGTAAGAGTAGATGCAAGGGGGTGTTCATGTGTCATTATGATCATCAGACTGCTGA
Organism: Lissotriton vulgaris; assembly: GCF_964263255.1. Lineage (NCBI taxonomy): Eukaryota > Metazoa > Chordata > Amphibia > Caudata > Salamandridae > Lissotriton > Lissotriton vulgaris. The sequence goes on along the minus strand of NC_141694.1, from coordinate 1,058,639,605 downwards.
TAGAAAGACCTGATAATGAGCAGTGCTCATGCAGAACCATGGGCAAGGGTGAGGCTGAGTCACAGGGTCATATAACTGAAGCACTGAGGTACATCTGTCCAGAACATATAAGTTTTGCAGCTAAAATTGTGAGATGTGCTTGGAATAGCCCCCTGAATACATTTAAATGGGTAGCTGTTGAAAGGGAGAGTTACCTGACTTCTCGAGGTCACACTTTCTCATTTGACTCACATGTCAAAGACTTGAGTGTCCTCTCTGCAGGGCCCTTATCAGCAGTGGCCACTACTCACTGTGACACGATTATGAATGTTTATCCTTCAGTAATTATAAATCTTTAGCACTGATCAGAAGTAGGTCTCATCGCAGATTATGTAGGGGCACCTGGGTTAGATGATGTCACAGGCCTGGATTAGTGTGTAGACCATGACATGGGATAAGGATGGGTAACGGGTCAAGCCAAAAGTGGGTATGAGGATATTGGTTAGGCAGGCATGGGACAATACACATGCTGTATTCTGCCTCATGAGTAATGGTTCTGATATCTGTAGAAAATGTAAGTGACAGCAATTTAGATAAACAAAATTTCACATTTAAATGTTTTTCTTTCGGGAGGGGGCGGAGCTAGCTTGGAACCAAAATGGCCGCCTGAGCTCGGGGCTCTCCCGAGACATCATACGATCCACCAAATATCCTGCAGCTAACGAGGCTACTGTTGCCCCTTATACTTCACCTGAACAGCGCGTTAGTGCCGGAACTGTTTAGCAGGCCTCTTCGGGCGATTTGGGTGCTGGCGGCCCGAGCGGATTGCTGTATGACTGGCGGTGACTGGGCCGCGAATCCCCGACCCCCAGCGGAGGACGCAGCAGAGGGACGTCGCAGTACGTGCGGCCTGCAGGATATTGACGGCGGCGGTCGGGAGTACGAGACCGGGAAAGATTTGGCACACACAGTGAGTGCTCTGGCGGGACTAGATCGAGGCGAGAGGAAGCGCTGCTGGTTAGAGAGGGGGTGCTGCGCTTAGCGGTGACCTGTGTCTGCAGCCTTGGGACCGTGGCCCCCTCAGCGGACAGGTAGGGGAAACATTTAAGCAGCGAGCGCTGGGCTGAAGCAGGTCTGGCCTGGCAACATGGGTATGGGTGGCAAGACCCAGACGAAATTGGCTTCGAACAAAAACGGGCAAAATCACAAGACCCGGCCACAGACAGGGGGACCAGGGGGGCATTGCACTCTTAGGAGGAGGAGGAACCTGACATACGCAGCATGCTGAGAGCCATGGAGAAATCCCTGCAAGGCGGCATCACATCTCTGGGCGCGAAAATGGATGCCCTGACCTACCAGACAGAATGGACAGAATGAGGGAGCGCCTGGATAAACATGCAGAACGGCTGGACATGTCGGAGAAACGCCTAACGGAGGTAGAAGAGGCGCACACTTCTCTGGACGCCGACCACAAACAGCTGGGCAAGGTCCTGCGTGTATTGCAAGACAAGACTGAAGACATCGAGGCGCGTTCCCGGCGCTGCAATCTGCGTCTGGTACGCCTCCTGGAGACAACGGCTACGGGGAATATGGAGAAGTTAATGGAAAAGTTGCTGGTGACATTACTGGGAGACAACGTCTTCTCGGCTCTGTTTGTGGTGGAGAGAGCGCACAGGGCCCTGGGTCCTAGGCCGCCGCCGGGTGCGGCACCACGACCGATCATTGCCAAACTGCTCAACTATCGGGACAGAGATGCTGCCTTTCGGGATGCCAGAGAGAAGAAGGTCCTGCACTATGAAGGCTCTGAGTTGTCTCTGTACCCCGACTTCACTGCCAGAGTCCAAGAAGCAGGCAGACACTTTGTGCTGCTCAAGTGACAACTGCGCGACATGGGAGTGGATTACGCGATGTTGTACCCGGCAAAGCTCCGAGTCAATCGACAGGGCAAATCCCACATTTTCACTGACCCTTCTGTGTTGCAAAAAGCCATAAAGAAATGGGCGAAGGAGCGGGGGCCAAGCCCGGAGCAGAGCAGACTGGAGGACTCGGTGGAATCGGCGCTGGATAAGCAAGACTGTATTTACAACAAGGGGTGGTGAGGGACAGAGTCTCTGAATTAAGCAGAAAGCTCTCACCCAGTCAAGAGATCAGGGCTAGATCCAACACCGTTTTTTAGCTCACTGCACCATCCCAGTTTCAGAACCTGGCTGTATGCAAATTAGTTTGTTCCTGTCCCAGTGCATGATGGGAACAGGGCAAACCAAACTACAAAAGCCAATTCTTACACTGGGAAGGAAACAAGCTCCCGGGGACCGGTTTCTGGCATTACAGCCGTCTTCGGCCCGGTTTGCTTGAATCCTGATGGTGCAATGAGCAAGGGTCTCACATCTGAGAATACCCTTCCACGCTTAGGGTGGACAAAAATATTTACAACAAGGGGTGGTGAGGGACAGAGTCTCTGAATTAAGCAGAAAGCTCTCACCCAGCAAGATAAGCAAGACTGAGCTGTAATAGCTGGTAGCTATCAGAATTCTAAGTGTCATGGGGGACAGTGGGGTGGGAGAGCTAGCACCATAAGGGATAATGTTCAAGTGTTAACCTGCTCTGCTACCCTGGATAGGGTTACAAATAGAAGTCTTATGGATGGTGCGGATGGGAGTCAGAGGACACCGGGGAACAATGAACCAATGATGACTATATGACAAAAGGGGGGGGGGGGAGAGAGGAAGGGATATGACAAAGGAATTCCAGAACCAGAAAAATACCAGTGCTCATCATAATCTGGTCAACACTAGGGACAGAGACTCAAGGATGGAAAGGCGCAGATCACATGATCGCGTTTTCCCATGGAATTTCGCTGTTTAGCCCGTTTTTAAATGTTCCCAGACTAAAAATTCAAAAGACCTCTCTTTTCTTTCGGACTTTACATCCACCTTTACTGTCAGGAAGTCTGATCTTCTCTATAATGCGCCATCTGAAATCATCTGGGGCATGTTGGTTCTCCAAAAAATGTTTGACTAATGGGGCTATAGTTTTCTTAGTACGTATCGCTGAGCGATGTTCAGTTAATCTAGTTTGAATTGGTCTGGATGTTTCACCGAAACGGTAATTAGAAAAAATCCCCTTTTTTCTCCCCTCCCTTCGTTTCTGAGTACGGCACAATCGTCTTTATGATTATATCAAATTGTTGTGGCAACATGATATTATATTTAATCTCTTGACAGTGATTACTTAGGTTCTGTGTATATTCTTGTTTATGAATACACGTTTTAAGTGTGTCCTTTACGAATTTTTACATAATGTAACATTAAGTGTAATACATTTTTTTTGATATTTTTTAATGTATGTTTCAGATTTCACTACCTCTGTGTGGCTCCTGAAGAAGGCGTCCTTACGCCGAAATGCGCGTCGAGTTTCACTCGCCACAGTGTGATTTTTATAAATTTAGTGACATTAATTTTTATATGTATGCTTAAATAGTAATGAATTGTATGTTTTTTAAGTCTTATGTTTATATTGTGTAATTATGGTTATGCCATGTACCTGTATGATTTTTAATTGTCTATATTAAAGTTTTGATTATTTTTAAATTTCTTTTCTTACCTAAAGTTTCTACTGTCATTTGATATTACTTGTTTTGCCACTGTTATTGACTGCCTAGGGTCTTTGCTCACACATTATTGTCCCTGCCCTAGGAGTTCACTGATATCAGTGTCCAGGGGGTCCTTGTTTTTCGCAATCCTTCTCTTGCAAGAGACCCACCTACCCACAACTAGCCCTATGCTCAAAGTCAGAGGTTTGGGGGGTAATATTAATGCGGCTGGGTTCACCACACACACTAGGGGGGTCCTGACATGGGCAAATTCTAGAACTCTGTTTACGCTTCGGCTAATACAGGAGGATGTCGGAGGCCGATACGTTATATCCAGCTGGCGGGCCGGGGCCTGGATTTCCTTATAGTTAATGTTTATGGGCCTAATTGTGACTGCCCAGAGTTTTTCGGGGAACTCGCTAGGCTTACATCTCAATATGATTACACTAAGATACTTTGGGGAGGTGATTTCAACTTGGTCATGGATCCTGAGTTGGATAGGTCCGCTGGCCCCCCCAGGGGCCTAGTTGCTGCAGCGAGAAAGCTTGAAGAAGTCATGGTATGTTTGGATTTGTGTGACGTGTGGCGGATGCAAAGCGGAGAGAGAGGGGGTTACACACATTACTCTGCATTCCACAATCTTCACACGCGGATTGACTATTGGTTAGCCTCAGATCCTCTGTGTAGATTGGTCAAGCAGTGCAAGGTGTTACTGTGAACGCTCTCGGATCATTCGCTGCTGCTATTGGTTCTGGATTTGCCCGGGAGGAGAATCCCACCGTTCACTTGGAGGTTCCCCCCTTTTCCCTTCTCGACCCACTGTTTCGCAAGGAGATGGCTGTTGCGATAGACACCTTCTTCACTGCTAACATTGGCTCGGTTGATAATTTTCAAACGATCTGGGAAGCTTTTAAAGTGTATATCAGGGGGTTACCATGTCGAAACATTCGGGGGTGCTCAAAGCGATTAGGCAAACTCTTACATACTTGGAGGGCAGGCTGAAAGGCCTGGAGCAGCGACGTGTCCAGGGTGACGCTGATCCTGCGGAAGGCGAGATCAAAGTGCTTCTGGAGGAGTATCAGGAAGCAGCAGATCGTGAGGTGCAGCATATGGGAAAGTATGGTGCGGCGCGCACTTATGGTGAAGGCAAGAGGCCGGGATCTATTTTGGGCCGATTGATCAAGGCTAGACGGGGTAGGACTCTAATTGTGGAGATCAAGTCGGAAAATGGTGAACTTCTGACAGCCAAGGAGGATGTGGCTGACCGTTTCCGGCGTTATTACGCGGAACTGTACAGATCTAGATCAGAGGGAACGGAGGACCAAATTAGTGAATACCATGAGTTTATTCAACTGCCCTTCCTTCCAGAGGCCCACAGGGAACTCTTGAGTCATCCGATAGAAAAGGATGAAATTATAGAGGCCCTGGGAGGCATGAAAGCTAGTAGCGTGCCTGGGACAGATGGCCTAACCGTTGCCTTCTATAGGACATTCTTGGAGCAGTTACTTCCTCATCTTGCTGCTTTGTTTACTGATATATATGAGTCAGGGATGATGCCCCCTACTATGAGAGAGGCCATGTTGGTTGCCATTCCGAAACCGGGTAATGCCCTAGACGAGTGCAGTTCGTTTCGCCAGTTGTCGCTTCTCAAAGTGGACACAAAACTGTTCGCTAAAATCTTGGCTATTAGATTGACATTAGCGTCGCAAATCCTCGTTGCTCCTGAACAGGCGGGATTCATCCCTTCCAGAAATTTGACATATAATATTCGGACTGTGTTTGGTGGGATGTAGCATGTTCGCCAAGAAAATAAAGCAGTTGCTGTATTTTTAGATAATGAAAAAGCATTTGATACGGTTGAATGGTTGTTTTTGAGACAGGTGCTAACTAGAATGGGGCTTGGGGAAATCTTTTTGCAATTAATCGGCACTCTATATAACAGACCGATGGCCCGTGTGCCAATAGGAGATCTCGTCACGGCCACCCTTTGTATATCTAGAGGCACCAGGCAGGGCTGCCCTCTTTCCCCACTCCTTTATGCCTAGGTGGCGGAACCTTTGGCCTGCGCCCTGAGGGAGTATCACCAAAATGAAGGTATAGGGTTTCCTGCCTATATAATAATAGTGTCCACTTATGCGGATGATACACTTCTTTATGTACGCAGGCCTGAGGAAAACCTTTCAGCAGTTATCAGGGAGGTAGTGAGATTTGGGGCGTTGTCTTGCCTTAATGGTCAACTGGGAGAAATCCTTAGTTTCCGCGCTTACTCCTGCCACCACCGAATTTGAGATGGAATACTCTTTGGTGTGGACTGAGGACTCGGTTCGTTATTTGGGCATACGGTTGCATACGAAGGCGGATATAGTCTTCCTGGAAAACTATGGCACGGCTACCTTGAAACTTGAGGATGATGTGGAGTTGTGGTGTCGTCTTCCCCTGTCACTAATGGGGCGCATTTTGATTATGAAAATGGTGGTCCTGCCTAGATTTCTTTTCCTTTTCACGAACATCCCTCTTGTCCTACTGCGAACTTTCTTTAACAGTTTAAGGCAGCTCTTGTTAAAATTGGCCTGGGCTGGCAAACAAGCCAGGGTGCAATGGGGGGTCCTCACGCTTCCGTGTCATTTGGGCGGACTTTGTGCGCCGGACCAGGAATTGTACTATTGTGTGGCGCAGGCTGCACACCTTCATGCTTGGATCCATGGTTCAAGTTCAAGTTCAAGTTCAAGGATTTATATAGCGCACTACTCACCCAGAGGGTCTCAAGGCGCTTGTGCCATATCTACGGATGGAACGACTGTTCGCTGAGCCGATACCTCTGCCTGCTAATGTTTTGGAACAGCCTGATCGTAGAACGGGCGTCATGGATTCCTTGAATTCCACCAGACATGCTTGGCACTGGTTATTGTCGTAGCAGGCAGGTGCGGTACTATATTCTACGGCTATGCCCATAGAATGGTTGAGATGGTTGGGCCCTTGCAGTGAGAGGGGCGTGATTAGGGCTCTACACGCACTTAATATTGAAGTGGCGGGTTATCTCTTTCGTGAGGGCATCGCTTCAACTGCAGAACAACTGGATGGGTTACCGGAGAGTTTCTCAACGTTAAACAAATTTCAATTTCACAGAGTGAGGGGGCACTGAGACCGCTACTGGGTGATGATATGGCTGAGCCTCCTGAGGTTTGCGAGTTAACATATGTTGTCAAGACCCCTTCCCCTCGTAAGATGACTTCTGCTCTCTACAAGAGGGCTATGGCCCATAGGGCGCATAAATATACGGCGGCTAGACTAGCATGGCAGAGAGATCTGAACGTCCAACTAGATGATGCTAAGTGGTCCTATTGCTGCATGAATGTTAAAAATATATCTTTGCATGGTAGGCACCAGTTGGTACAATTTAAATACCTCAATAGGGTATATTATACCCCAGAGAGACTGCATAGATATGGGTTGCGTGAAAATGCTGAATGTGAGAGATGTCATGTGGAGGTTGCGGACTTTGTACACTTGGCATGGTTGTGCCCGGGTGTATACTCCTTTTGGGAGGCAGTGTTTGCTGAGTGGGTAGGGTTGTTGAAACGGAACTCACGGCAGAGCCGCTGGTAGCTCTCCTAGGTTACACCAAAGCCCTTCCAAAAGCTATCCACAGACTGGTGGACATGGGATTACTTATGGCCAGGAGGAGACTAGCAATATGTTGGATGAGGGGCCCTACCCCCACTTTACAGCAATGGTCCAGGGATATACTGTATTTCTCCATGCAAACTGAGCTCTACAGCGAGCTGCTGCCGTGCAGGAGCAGACCGAAAAATTTCTGAGGCCTGTATACGCTTATTTGACGGGCGAGAGGAGTGAGCGCCAGGACGAGACGGGGAATGGGGATGTGTTGGACACTTCAGGTGTTACTGAGCCGGCTGGCATTGGTTGAAATACTTGCTGGGATGGTCTCGAGGGGCTGGAAAGCATGGAGGACGGGTCTTGCCCGTTGCCTGAGTTTTGGAATAGTTGGGTAATGTGTCACAATGCACTCTCACCTTGAGTCTGCTTTGTGGTCTTTTGTAAGGCCCCTGCTGAACTGTGCATCTAGTATAAGATATGTAACGCCGCCTGCCCACTGATGGGATGTTGGCAATATGGCTGTGTTAGCTTAATAGTGTCAATGATTAGTGCTGCAAGTGGTTTTGTCCGGGGCTAATGTTCTGATGGGTGCTTTAATCTGCGGTTGTATTTCAATATGATTAATAAAACAATAAAAAAAAAAGAATAATGTTTTTCTTTCATATTGTTGTATCCAATCTGTTTTATGACAAATAATGGTGAATAGGTATCGAGTTATTGTGGTAACACAGACAGGAAGGTGTATACATTGGTGACAGAGCAACACATACGCTAAAGCATTTCACGATGTCCTTTTCATGTCCATATGATGAAGTAATATTGGAGATAAACAGCATACTTCATTGTGCAAGGTGAGAATTCCCATTACAAATATTTTGGCAGATTCAATAGGGTGAACAAACTGTAAGTCAGAGCAAACTCATGACTCATTAGGCAACTGTTGACATGCATCAAGGTGTAATATGTTGCCAATGCAGATTTATATGTGAGGGCTTGAGGTAAGTATTACATACTGAATGCTCGTGAACATTTAGAACCACAGTGCATGCTACCATATGCAATGGATACAAACTGTGATGAGGATATCACTGAAAGGCGCGCTAATTTCACATGAAACCAGCTGGTTTCTCCATAAATTTCGTGTTGTTTGATTATCTTTTCCAATGAAACAATCACATCTTTTTAGAGATCATCATGTGTATTTATTCATTTCAAATTGAATCTTCTTTAGCAAATTAGTAGAAATTCATTTCATTCATGAATATTTCATTGCATTACTTAATGCCCGCCCAATGCATTTCGGGTTAGTCAAAGTAACCCTTCGTCAGGGGCCTAGAAAATGAAAGCATACAGGACCTTAGCGTTCAACATGCGAACCTTCTGTATTAAACATAACAAGTGCATAGTAATATTACATATATTACATTCAGAGTCTGAGAATATAAATCAACCACATAAAAATGATGCTTAGTTGTCATTTACATAAAAAATAGCCCTATGAGCCTGCAGATTATAAGCATATGCGTATGAAAAGAAATCATGCACGAGTGGAAATCGATTAAAGGACAGTGAAATGAAAGTAGCATGAAAAATGCTTACGGAATTAATCTTCTTCGCTTTAGCCGATCACCGTAGCTCAAGTGACAGGCATGAGTGTCTAGCGGCGAAAATAAAAGAGACCGAGTGTAGGGGAACCGAAGCGGACTTACCGGGAGGGTGAAACACGGTGCTCACGGGGTTCCGAACGCGGAACTGGTCGCATTGACTGTAAACCAATCAAGTGGCATATTATATGTCCGTGGTGTGGTCACGTGATTAGGTAAACGCGAAGAGCAAAGAGAAAAGTGAGGAAAAAGGGTTCATAAAAACGGACTTGAGAGTGATTCTAGGTCTGTTTACAGTGTAAAACAAAATATGAAGATTGACATTAAGATAGAAGATTGACCTATAGTATGCCACTTGATTAGTTTACAGTCAATGCGACCAGTTCCGCGTTCGGAACCCCGTGAGCACCGTGTTTCACCCTCCCGGTAAGTCCGCTTCGGTTCCCCTACACTCGGTCTCTTTTATTTTCGCCGCTAGACACTCATGCCTGTCACTTGAGCCACGGTGATCGGCTAAAGCGAAGAAGATTAATTCCGTAAGCATTTTTCATGCTACTTTCATTTCACTGTCCTTTAATTGATTTCCACTCGTGCATGATTTCTTTTCATACGCATATGCTTATAATCTGCAGGCTCATAGGGCTATTTTCTATGTAAATGACAACTAAGCATCATTTTTATGTGGTTGATTTATATTCTCAGACTCTGAATGTAATATATGTAATATTACTTTGCACTTGTTATGTTTAATACAGAAGGTTCGCATGCTGAACGCTAAGGTCCTGTATGCTTTCATTTTCTAGGCCCCTGACGAAGGGTTACTTTGACTAACCCGAAATGCATTGGGCGGGCATTAAGTAATGCAATGAAATATTCATGAATGAAATTAATTTCTACTAATTTGCTAAAGAAGATTCAATTGGAAACGAATAAATACACATGATGATCTCTAAAAAGATGTGATTGTTTCATTGGAAAAGATAATCAAACACCACAAAATTTATGGAGAAACCAGCTGGCTTCATGTGAAATTAGCGCGCCTTTCAGTGATATCCTCATCACAGTTTGTATCTACAACATAAGGCACCAACAGGCACAGTGCGACAAGAAACGCGCCCAAAATTCCTTTAACCTATACCTATATAACAGAGTGCAAGGAGATACAATAACCATATGCAATGGAACCATTTCACTTAGACACCATTAACTATAGGCATGTTGGAGTTAAATGTGAAAATGTATTTTTCTCTGTGCAGAAGTGTATTGGCAAGGTCTCTCGGGCTATGCAAGTGAATTTGCTGAACAAGTTATATGTCAATCCCCCCAACCTTTGTTTCTTACTGTCTTTAACATCCTAAGTATGTATATGGTATGTGATATATTTCTGAAGTACTTCAGTACTGATTTCACTATTAATTTTGACAGCAGGCTTATACTTTAGTGTTTTGGAGTGTGTGTTCTACATTGTCAAATGCACATAGAAAAGTAAAATGATTTCAGTTTATGCAACTATTGGTACAACATTGCTGTATTTGTTGACTCAATTTGATTCATATTTCAAGTTTGGAAAATGTACAGTATGTAAACTTTATGGCCTTGTGGAGACACTGTACTAAGGTAGGCTTGGTAGGTATCATTTTTGGTGACATTAGTTCACTATACTGAACTACAAAGGCCAAAATACTGAAGGGGTAGCATTGTTACAGGACAATCATAATGATGGGGTAGAGACAAGTTCTTATATGAGTTAGGAGCTATCTGGGGATGTGACAACATTGTGACCAAATGTTTTCAGAATATGTTGCATACATGCATTGGCTCATGCCAATGGTGAATCCCAGATTGGGTGCCTTGAATCATGTCAAATTGTTCTGTGCTCACAGTTCATGATCAGTTGTGTTTACACAGATTCAATAAACCTACTGTATATGTCATTTCGACATCATCCAGGGCAAGCGAAGGAGAAAGAGCTGACCACAGTGGGGAAGCAGCTGGCCACATTGGTTCCGGTCCTGGCGCCATGGAAACTGAGGAAGCCAATGGCCTAGAGGGTGAGGGGAGTGCTACAGAGGTCACAAGTTCCACAACTTCATCATCTGAGGCATTGTCCAGTGGAAACTCCCTAGTGTAGGCAGACCCAACAAGGATTCTGACAACATCCTTCTTGTCTGCCTTCCCCACTACCATCTCCACCATACCTATTTCTCCCCACCCAGATGGCCTGGCCGCAGCCCTAAGAGGGGTGCTATCTCCTTCACTCCAGCCAACCTGGCTATTGACCTCCGGAAGAACATCTATGTAGGTCAGACTGCAATACTGAATGCCATCCAGGGGCAAGAGAGTGATCTGCAACAGATGGTGGCCTACCTGGAAGGCATTCACAGTACAATGTCTGGACTGCAGAGGTCTTTTCAGGCTCTGGTCTCCTCCCTCACCACATCCTCCCATCCACTCCAACCATGGGGCCATCACCCTCCCGTCCGCATCCCAATTCCCTATTCCCAAACCTGTACCAAGCACACACAAACATTTGCATGCATCCACTCATACAGACACTAGCACAACACATACACAGACACACAAACTCCACAAGAGACACTTGAGAATCTTCAAACATACTGACACTGATACCACAACACCGACAGTCACTACCACAACAACTGCCTCATCCACAGAATACACCACACCCACATTCACCATCCCACATACCATCATATCCACATATGACACCATCACCACCACACCCACAGTCACCGCCACAACAACTATTACATCCACAGACTCCAACACACCCACATTCACCAGCCACACCCCCATCAAATCCACACGGTTGTATGATGGAACAATGCATTCCATTGTAATGCATGCCTTTACCATGCATCCGTACAACGCAAATGCCTTTACCACGTATATCCTTTACCAGGGATGCTTTTACAACACATTTTGTTGTAATGCATGTATGGTAAAGGTCTATGTGTGTTAAAAATAATTCCTAACGCATGCCCTTAGTTCTAAGCCGGTTCCCTAAACCCTAATTCTAGACGCCAGCGCAACCCCCGCCCTGTTAAAAATCACCCCACCCTTCCCTAAATCTAGACCCCCAGAGCAACCCCCTCCCTGTTAAAAAATTTCCCCACACTTCCCTAAATCCTAAATCTAGGCACCCTGCGTGACCCCCTTCCCTGTCAAAAGAATTCTCAACCATTTCCTAAGCCCTAAATCTTGACCCCCAGCGTGACCCACTCTCAGTTAAAAAATTCCCGACCCTTCCCTAAACCCTAAATCTACACCCCCAGAGCAACCCCCTCCATGTTAAAAAATACCTGATCCTTCCCTAAACCCTAAATTTGAACTCTCTGTGTGACTCTTTCCATGTTAAAAAATACCTGTCCCTTCCCTAAACCCTAAATCTAGAACCCTGCATGTCCCCCTCCTAGCCTCCAGCCCTTTTAAAAAATACCCGGCCCCCACCCTGAACCCTAAATCTGTCCCTTGGCCCTAGATCCTTTAAAATAAAATCGACAACCCCCCTTACCTTTACAGGATGCGGCAACTCTTGTGAGGCACTGCACACACAGGTCGTCAAGAGGAAGTGGAAGGATCTCTTCACTCCTCTAACGAGGCCGATAGCCCTTACCACGCAGGTGCCATTAACAGCATATGCCCTCACCACGTACATTGTTAAAAAATGTGTGATTAAGGCTATGCTTGGTAATAGTGTAAGCAGGGCAATGCCTGCGTGGTAAAGGCCCTACGTGGAAACAGCCACGGTGTCATGGCTGTTTCCCAATCCACAGATGACACAAACACCACAACACCCTCAGTCACCACCACAACAACCATCACATTCACATACACCACCACACCCACATTCATCAGCCACACCTCCATCACATCCACATCCACAGTCACCAGCCACATGGCATCACATCCACAGCACACACCAACACAACATCCTTAGAGTACACACCTAAGAAACAGAGGCACAACCAATCATACACACAACAGACACCTAGGCACAAGGCACGCCCACACTTGCCAGACATATGGCAGACTTACAGGCTACTGGACATCAGCAGACACATACGCATCAGACACAGCAAGTCCCTCTACCTTCCAAAACCCACTCCTTTCCACGAAGCCTTCCAAGTTCCCCACTGAGGATTTTGATTTTACCCATACCAAAAACCCCTCCCATAACTGATAGCACCCCTAAAAAACAGCAATCTACCCATCCATATCCAAACCTACCCACCCATTATCCCAACTGACCCCTTAAAAAGGCCCATCCACTTCTTCCACTTCCGAAGCTCACGATCCCAATCTCAAATCTGACCCTTCTACTTTCACAACCCCTCCTCCCAAACATGATCCACCTCTTCCACTTCCATAGCCCCCTCCCAAATACAAATCTACCCCTTCCACTTCCAAGACCCCCCTCCTGAAGCAAAGGACGCCCTGCCCAAATCCAGGTTCACCCCTTCAAACACCAACCCCCCCCCCTCCCCCCCCCCCCCGCCCCATGTAGGTTATGTGAGGTGCCTGCTCTGTCCACTGGATGCCCCTTCTAGAGGAAGTGTCCCCTTTGCAAAGATATAGGAGGCAACACTTTGTGGCATGGCACAAAAGTGAACAGGACTTTACATGTAGCATTTTGGACTGCCATATGGCATAATTTATTTTGAGAGAGTTATCTCATTTTTTGTAATAAAGCCATGGTTTGGATTTCAACAAGTTAGTCCTGGCATTTCTTTCCCTCGGCAATTGTTTGATTCCTGGCAGTGTTTGAGACTGACGTGTAGTACATATGTGTCTTTAACAAGTATGTGCACATATGCATTGCCCCATGTGAAACATTTAATTCTATGCAATACAGGACTTCCACTTGACAAGGACAAATGTTGAGGTGATGAATATGTAGAATGTTTAAGATTTGGGGCTGGCATTGATTTTCCTGGGAATTGTTGAGGGTAGGCTTTTCTCTTGTTCAGCACAATTTTTACATGTAGTGACATTGCACTTATAGCAATGATGTCTTTGCCATGTTAGTTTAATGTGCCGTTTCCCGTCATTTCTGCTAATACACCAATGAAGTGACTTTTAGCTTTATGATTTGATTTTTTTCTGATCAAGTGCCAATTTGTGGGAAGGCAGCTTGCCAAAAATTCGATCACACATTGTAGTCACAGGATGTTACTTATTTATTTATTTATTTTGAAAGTTTTATATAGCGCGAACAAGATCCTTGCGGATATCAGAGCGCTTTACATAAGAAGTACATGGGGGAGCATAGTCAGAACAGGTAATACAGTAAGAACACATAGTATGAATGATACAAAAAGTGGCTACAAAGCCAACCTGTATATGAGAAGATATGAAATAGCTTAGGATGGGAGATGGGATTGGGAGTGGCCACGTTGTGGGGGAGGAGAATTATAACAATGCATTACGAGTATTCAGAGTAAAGCTAGGAGTGGATTGCAATAGTGGGCAGACATTCTTTCACATATGAGGTAGTATTCCGTGCATCAAACATGTTCAGAGTATAGTTAAAAGTAAAAATGATACAAAATAGGCAGGCATTCTATCACAAGATGGTGTAAATAAGTAGCTGAGCCAAGTGCTCAGCAGTCGAGATCAATCTAGAATGTGAAGTTCTTATCGAGTGATCAGATAAGGCAGAGAGTGACTAAACCAGGAAGTACGTCCCTGAGAGAGACCAGTCAAACATGTCCGCCATGTAGGTGGGGTAGAGACATCAGTCCTTTGTTTGTTGCAGTTTCCCATTTCCTTCATGCATGCAGGGGAGGTGGGGGTATAGTCCTCTGTCTGTTGTTATTGCTTTCAGCATAGGGGGAGGAGTTTCACTTTCCATCAGAGCCCGCACTGCTCGAGCTATCTGGGAGGAATGCTGTGTGGGGGAGCCAAGGCGAAGAGCCACGTGGACAGAGGTACGGGGAAGGGTGGGAGGATTTACTGCTACAGGTTTATGGCTCCAGCCATTTTGAACCAAGGAGGTAGATTAACAGTGAATAGGCGGGAAGGAGACAAACAAGTACCTCAAGTCTCTGTGTGTCCGTAGCGTCTTTCAGCAGCCCAACACCAGTCCACAATGTGCCCCATTCCCTCACGATCTGCCCATACCATTGAATTGACTCTCAGGGCTCTCCTCAGCCTCTCCCCTGCTCGGCGGTGTCATGTCCATCGGGCGCATCCCTATCCTGAGCCTGTGACTTGTCTCCGGTGTTGCGGTGCGTGGGGGGGGGGGGGGGGGGGGGGAGGGGGCTGCTCCTTTTTAGCAGCCTCCATCGCGGAACGGAAGGTGGGGGGGCGCTCTCAGTCCGTCGCTCGCTGTGGCTCACAGAGACTGCGACTCCATGCGGTGGAGCGGGCGGGCGGACTGTTTCAGCACAGCAGGCTCTCGGGGGGTGCCCTCCTGTGTTGCCGGGGGTGCCCTCTGATGCATGCCGTGTAGTCCTTTTGGCTTCCTATGCAGCCGCTCTCCAGTGCCTTCCTCCGCCGTGTAGCGGGGGACCTCTTCCAGCCCTCCGAAGCCGTTAGGCTGTCGGGAACAGGCTCTTAGCGTTCCAGCTGCAGTTTCCGCCGCAGTTTAGGGATGGGCAGCAGTCGATCTCCAGTGCCCTCCTCCGCTGTGTAGCGGGGGACCTCTTCCAGCCCTCCGAAGTCGTCGAGCTGTCGGGACTAGGCTCCTGTTATTTCAGCTGCCCCTGTGATGTGGGGTTCTTATGCCTCCTTGAATCCGGTACCGGGCTGGTGGCAGGGTGGTCCGCGATGTCGGCAGGGTGTTCCGCCGTGTCGTCTCAGCAGGCTCCCGCGTCGGTGATGAGGTGTCTGAGTCGATGATCCGAGCGCGGGGCGTTTCAGGGGTCGGATATCCATCCAGATGTCATTCCAATTATTCTATCCGGTTACTCTTTCGTTCCGGTCTTCTTTTCTTCTTTCGTTCCGTCGAACTGGTAGGCGCTAACAGGGATAATGCCCACATGGGATCCCCAGCGCTGGGAGCTCCTCACAGGAGCTCCTACCAGGCGGCCATCTTGTTCTTAACATGTGAACGTCAACATTACGACGTCGGCAGAACACATCGGAATGCTATGGCTTGTGTGTGTAATTTAAAAGTGCACAAGTTCTTTGCAAATGTGACCACCCAAGTCAGACTGCAACAGGTAATGGTGGTGCTTACCTTCGGTTCCGACTATGGCAGTGTTGATTTTGTTTGCGTTCAAGTAGCAGTAGGGGAATGACTTGTAGGATCGGGTTCATGGAGGTACAGGAAGTGTAGAGGTGAATGAATGTGAGTTTCGGCCTTATATGCGTTGCTTTCCACCGACTCAGGTGTGGAGGTTTGACCACAACAGTTGCCTCGGCAGGAAAGCACATTGTGATTGGCAGGGCGGAGAATGTGGCTGGGCTCCTGCTGTCAGGCGCTTTTCTCTCAACCGCATTTGGGACAGGTGAGCAAGATCACACACATCTAAATAGGGTGGGCTGACCGCCTAATAGGCGGACAGGGAATCAATCGCCACCGCAGAGCTGTCACTGCCAAGATCCTAATCAGGCCCTAAGTTATAGGCATACTAGTAGAATCAAAAGTAATAATATAACAATCATTCATCGCGGAAGGCCGAGGATCCACTTCTACCCACCTCCCTAGCTGATCACGAATCTTATTCCAAAACCCAAATTTGACCATCTTGTGCTGTTTTTGTGAAACTTTCATTAATTCAGATAGATCATCGTGTATGTTCCTTGTATTGTCAGGGAACAATGCACAACATTGTGGGGTCGATTCCGATTCGGGAAAAAGCGCTCCGATTAGCTGTACGGAGGGCTTTTCACGTATGAATCGTACACCTACAACGTCCCTGTACGATTCCAACCCAAAGCGCCGCTCCGTACGACTCGTACCAAACACCGTACAACTTCAAATTACATACGGATTGTCTCCGGGTGACGCTGTACGCTACGTCCGTACGTAAATAGGCAGCCATTTCCGGACCAGGAAGTACAATCCGCGTTGACGACACTCCGTAAGGCCCTTTTGCTACGAGAGCTGTAAACAGACGTAAAACCAGAGTTTGGCCTGAACTGCACCCCGGTACGCGACATACACGACATGAACCCCCTCGAGCGTGTCATCCCAGCCCTGTATGCCTACGACCTCGTATATAGAAACCGACGACTGCGCAGACAGTGAGTACAACGTATCGCAATAACGGAAGTATACCTGTACAGTCCGCCAAACGCTAGCACATATCACCATTGCTACAGTGACACGTGCCGCACATACGCCATTAACGTCGGGGTACGGTGCGGCACACATTAGCTCATATCACCATTGCAATAGTGATACGTGCCGCACATATGCAATTAACGTGTGGGGGGGGTATGGTGCGCCGCTAGCGCATACCACTATAGCAATAGTGATACGTGCCGCACACACGTCTGATATGTCGGGGTACGGTGCGCCACACACTAGCGCATATCCCTATTGCAATAGTGATACGTGCCGCACACACGTCTGAAATGTCGTGGCACGGTGCACCACACGCTAGCGCATATCACTATTGCAATAGTGATACGTGCCGCACACACGTCTGAAATGTCGGGTATGGTGCGTCACATCTGAGTGGTGGGTGGCAAAGACCCCCAGCAGTGCCCAGCAGTGCCCAACAGTATAGGGTGTGGGTGCACAGGACTTCCAGCAGTGCCCAGCAGTGCCCAACAGTATAGGGGGTGGGTGCATAGGACTCCCAGCAGTGCCCATACATGACAGGGGTGGGTAGATATGGCTCCCAGCAGTGCCCAGACATGACAGGGATGGGTGGATATGACTTTCAGCAGTGCCCAGACATGACAGGGGGGTGGATATGACTCCCAGCAGTGCCCAGACATGACAGGGGTGGGTGGATATGACTCCCGCAGTGCCCAGACATAGAAGGGGGGTGTGCACAGGACACCCAGCAGTGCCCAGACATGACAGGAGTGGGTGGATATGACTCCCAGTAGTGCCCAGACATGACAGGGGTGGGTGGATATGACTCCCAGCAGTGCCCAGACATGACAGGGGTGGGGGTGGATATGACTCCCAGCAGTGCCCAGACATGACAGGAGGGGTGGATATGTCTCCCAGCAGTGCCACGACATGACAGGGGTGGGTGGATATGACTCCCGGCAGTGCCCAGACATAGAAGGGGGGTGTGCACAGGACTCCCAGCAGTGCCCGGACATGACAGGGGTGGGTGGATATGACTCCCAGCAGTGCCCAGACATAGAAGAGGGGTGTGCGTAGGACTCCCAGCAGTGCCCAGACATGACAGGGGTGGGTGGATATGACTCCCAGCAGTGCCCAGACATAGGCGGGGGTGTGTACAGGACTCCCAGCATTGCCCAGACATGACAGGGGTGGGTGGATATGATTCCCAACAGTGTCCAGACATAGGCGGGGGGTGTACAGGACTACCAGCAGTGCCCAGACATGACAGTGGTGGGTGGATATGACTCCCAGCAGTCCCCAGACATGACAGGGGGGTGGATATGACTCCCAGCAGTGCCCAGACATAGAAGGGCGTGTGCGTAGGACTCCCAGCAGTGCCCAGACATAGGAGAGGGTGTGCACAGGACTCCCAGCAGTGCCCAGACATGACAGGGGGGGTGGATATGACTCCCAGCAGTGCACAGACATAGAAGGGGGTGTGCGTAGGCCCAGACATAAGAGGGTGGGTGCACAGGACTCCCAGCAGTGGCCAACATTATAGGGGGTGTGTGCACAGGACTCCCAGCACTGCTCAGGCATAGGGGTGTGCATGTTCAACATCATACATCAAGTACATGCCTGTATGTGTACATCCCTAACTGGGAACACTCATGATAGTAGCATACCAACACATCACACACAGCAGTGACCTACTCCACGGAGAATGGTATCCTGTCACACACTGGGTGACACACCACATGTGGGTGTATTGTCAGATCCCACATGTATATTCACACGTCTAGTTCGCTGGCACACACCCCTCCATCACGACTCAATAGTGTGTAGTCATGTGACAGACCACCAAACAAATAAAGCACAAATGGACTAATAAAGTGTCATGTACATCCCGGACATGATGTGAATGTGCAGGTGGTGCAACATGTACTCCCTCATGGATGTAACAGGGTAGAAATCCCCTAGATACAAAGAAACAAAATGTATTTTGTGTGTCCAAAGATTAGAAATGTTCAATCTGAATCATAACGTCAAGCCTGATAACATTGTCATGCATAGTCTGATAAAGTATGATGGTCTCCCTGAAGGCATTACTACATACTACAAACCCAAGCACAGTGAGTAGCATGGATAGCACTGACCAATTATCTGAATTCATTTGTGAGCAGGCATGGCCATTGCTGAAGGGAAGGTACAAATCTATAGGGAATCAACACAAACGTCATCACAACAATTGTGTAACTGTCCGTAGTGAACATCACATGTGTCACTGAGGAAGGGACACTCTTTGGCACAATGTCTGCATGCAAACTGCAGACACACCAATCTAGATCAATAGACCTCTTGTCTTTTAAAAAAGTAGCTAAAAAATCAGCACGTATCATTTCAGCGATTGTAGACAAGAAGGACCTAGCAAATAGAGCGCATGGATGGCTAACGCTGGGCGATTACGGAAAAATGCAGTCACAAGCATACCTCAACATCGGCATGAAAATAAAAGTTAATGAAAAGATTTTTTTTAAACTACGCCTCGGCGTCATTCCCATACTCCCACACCTTCCCCCTTGGGAGAGAAACAACCCTTCACAACAGTGTTGCATGTGCAAAACTGGCAAGAAGGACATTGTCCATGTGATTTGCATCTGTCCTAGCCTAAAGGACTTGAGGTACAACCTCCTACGTCCATTTTTCAATCTACATGCTGTTCGGACTTGTAGGCAGGCAGTCAAACTGTGCTTTTCCACCAACGACACCAAATTGAACTGCCAAGTCGTGAAGTTCTTCGACTTAACAAAAAAGAGACTCAACAATGCCGGATGAATTTTTAAATCCCTTGAGGATAATCATGAACTGTTTCCAACAAATCTGTAATTTTATGTATTCCAATTTGTCAAGTTCAAGTACAAATGGCTTTTTTTAACAATGATTTTATTGGAGGGTTACAATTTTGTAAAGATTTTAATTAATCATGTACAAATAAAAACATTACTTACTTACTTACTTACAATCTAGATAGTTTGCTGCAACATTGGGATAGCACAAACAAACCATGGTTCGCCTCATTACCATCAGTAAATAGACATATGTTACAATACCCAAATATGAACAATACACCAACTTGTAGGCACACAGCAGTCAAAGCAATTTCCTGAAATGCAAAAGTTCAGAATGAAAAATGAAAAGCTTTATTCAGCGCCACAATCAAAAATACGAAAATAATGAGTCCAGGCTCACAGAAGGCCAATGGCCAGTCCAAATAAATTTCCTCAACAGTGGTGGCGTTGTGGATGTTGTCACACCCAAACTTGCCTGCACATGGAGATCAGATGTCTGTGGACACATGGGGGGCATCATCGGGGTAATTTTCCGGCACCGCAGGGACAGGAGAGGGAAGGGCAGGTGTAGTGGGTGCAGGTGGGGTGGATTCCTCCACAGTGTCCGGTGGAGCGCAAAAGGATGACAAATATTCAGTGCTGCACACTGCTGCCAGTTCAGACAAACTACCACCTGAACCCGGGGACACAATGGGGGTGGAGGTAGAGGGCTGTGAGTCAGGTGTCGTGTGTCTGTGGATGCGTGTGTGACGCCTGTTCCCTCTCCCTGTGGGTGTGCCTACGTCTGCTGAATGACTATAAGAAAGCCATCCTTGCGTCCAATACCAAGTACTTCTCCGAGCAGGTCGCACTGTCCGCAAACAAATCTAAAGAGATTTTTTCTCTGGTCAACAACCTGGCCACCTCTGATTGTGTATGCCCTAAGCTCATTCCTTCCCAGGCCCTCTGCTCCTTCTTAAACGACTTCTTTATCGAGAAGATCGTTAAAATAAAATCTAACATTCCTACCACACCCTTCCCCTCCCATTATCCTGCCCCCCTGCTCCCAATTCTTCCTTCGATTCCTTTCCGCCTATTTCCTTGGACTCTTTTCTTGCCTTGCTTATTAAAACCAAGTCCGGCTCTCCAGCCGATTGTGCTCCTGCTCGCGTGCTGAGAACTCTCTTTACCTCTTGCCCTACCACTCCCCTTTCTCTTCTTAATGCCTCTCTTTCAACTGGCTTGGTCCCCTCTTCATTTAAATTTGCGATCGTCTTTCCCATTCTCAAAAAACCTGGTCTGGATTCTTCTCTCCTTTCTAACTTCAGACTCATCTCTCTCCTACCCTATCTCGCCAAAATTCTTGAAAGTTATGTCACCTCTTGCCTTTCCACTTACGTTGAGCAGAACCATCTCCTCGCTTCCCATCAAGCGGGCTTCCGCTCGGGCGAGTCAGTGGTGCTTGCGGTTCTTGATGAGCTGAAAGCCAAGGCCGATACCAACTCCCCTCAAGCTCTGGTTCTCCTCGACCTGTCCGCTGCGTTCGACACTGTTGATCATACCATCTTACTTGACCGTGTCGGCGCAGCGGGCATTCGGGGCTCTGCTCTCTCATGGATCACGTCCTTTCTTACAGGACGCACACAAGCTGTTCACCTCTCTGGTTTTTCCGCTTCTCCCCTCCCGGTGCCCTGTGGGGTTCCTCAAGGTTCCTCCCTCTCTCCTCTTCTTTTTAACCTCTATATTTGTCCCCTCATTGTTTCTCTTCTTGATCTGGGGGTCTCTGTGTAATTACGCAGATGACCTCCAGCTCGTCTTTGACCTTTCCTCCTCTTCTCACTCCCTATCATTTTTTCATTCCACTCTGGTTTTTATCTCCGGATGGATGAGCGCCAATCATCTCAAGCTCAACCCAGACAAGACTGAGCTTGTCTTGACTGGTGGCTCATCCAGTCCTTGGTCCTCTGCTTTCTGGCCCCCCATCTTTGGTCCCCCTCCTACCCCGGTTTCCTCTGTTAAAACGCTGGGCATCAAGGTCAGCCAGGACCTGTTAATGCATGGCCAGGTCAGCTCTGTAGTGTCCTCTTGTTTTCTTTCCCTCCGTCTGATTCGGAAAATCTCCAGTTTTTTTCCCCTGGATTCCCTTAAAATTATCATTTCGGCCCTTATCACCTCCCGCCTTGATTATGGAAACAGCTTGTTCGTGGGCATCCCCGCCTACGAAATCCGCCGTCTCCAAGCAATCCAGAATCAGGCTGCCCGTCTTATTTTTCATTTTCCCAAAACTCACCATATCACTCCTGTCCTTAAATCACTTCACTGGTTACCTGTTTTGCAAAGATCCCTATTCAAACTAGGGTGCCTAGTCTTCCGGGCTGTTGATCGCTCTGCTCCGGCGTTCATCAATACCCTGATCTCCACTCACACCCCTGCCCGTACCCTCCGTTCATCTACTTCTGCCCTCCTCACTGTTCCCCGCTTTCGCAAATCCCGCACTGGGGGTACCAGATTCTCTGTTCTTGCCCCCCGGTTCTGGAACTCCCTCCCTCTATCTATGCGTTCAATTCCCATTTTCTAACACTTCCGCAAAGCGCTCAAAACCTTCTTGTTTGCCCAGGCCTACTCCTGTTAACTTCCTCGGCCCTGTTCTGTTCTGTTCAGTAGAGCTCTCAGCGCCAGGAAGCCGCTTGGCCACCGTGCGCTCAACAAATACCTTATTCATTCATTCATTCATTCATCCCCTTGAGATTGGGTGCGTGGAGATTTGCTTTTCGACTGCCGTGTGGGTGTGCTGGGTGTGTCTGTTGTGGTGTCTGACCTGTGGCGTCTGCGTGTAAGTTGGACAGGTATGGGAGAGGGTGATGTGGATGGGTCTGAAGGAGGGGGTCTGATGCTGCAGGATGGACAGTGCTGCCATCAGTGAAGACTCTATGGCTGCCAAACTCCGACTTTGGCCATGGCTGATGACATGCCCTCCATGTATGACAACAACTGTGTCATGATGTGTGTTTGGCCCTGGAGGACAGTCAGCATTGATGTCTGACCAACTTGGATCTGCCGGAGAAGGTCCACAGACTCAGCACTGAGGGCAGCAAGGGAGACAGGGGTAGGGGCTGCGGTGCTGGGGAGAAAGGAGACACGCGGGATAGCACGGACCCTAGGGACCCTAACAACTGGGAGGGTAGAGATGGTTCCGGAGGAGGAGGAGACAGGCATAGTTGTTATAGATGGTATAGCTGCATATTCCCCCTCCTCCTGGGAGTCAGAATCCGAGCCGTCTGCATGGTATGAGGTGTCGTGCTCATGAGGTCCGGCCGCCTGGCTCCCCTCACCCACTGTGCCACTGCCTCCCTCCGACTCCTCAAAGCTGGTGGCACTGTTGCTGGGTCCCTCTGTCTGGTCCGTGCTTGTGTTTCCTCCAGATTGTGGTGGTGATGCTGTTGGCAAGGAGAAAATGAAAAATATATCAGTCACCTGTACACATAAGACATATCAGCAACAAATCTTTTGGGGACATTTCTAATCATGGCATGCATCATGAGTCACATGCCACATAACTCTGCACATATATAAGTCTAGTAATGCGCAATTGTAATAGACACAACGCTCATTGTATACAAAGATACAAGTAACAGACAAGGCCACAACTTGTATGAGAGTCACAATGATGAGCCACTGCCTGTCAACAGGATAGGTGTTGATCAATCACCGTTCAGTTGCCCACTCTGCCACCCAAGTCCAGACATGGTCAAGTTCAAATCAGTTTGACCCTGTGCCACATGGGAACAGTCCTGCCCGAACTGCCATGTGATGCCATCCCTGGACCTGAAACAAGTTTTCCATCACCTCTCACTGGCATCACAGCTGTCTACAGCCAGGTATGTGTGAAACACAGATGTGTATACAAACAAGCATGGCTGAAGACGGCTGTAATGCCAGAAAGTGGTTCCAGGAACCTTGTTCCCAGTCCAGGAAAGGCATGGCTTGACAATTATGGCTGGACTGTTCCCATGAGGCACATGGACAGACAGATTTGCACATAACCATGTTTGAATTTCGGGGGCAGAGTGGGCAACAGAGAGGTGATGGATAAAACCCTGACCTGTTGACTGGGTGTGAGTATATGATTGGTACAGAGGCTCCCTCTATCACCACACACTGTAGTGACACTCCTCACAGGGGCAACTATCACCACACCATACAGTTGTTAGCACAGAACACACACTGGCTGTCAATTGAAGTGGCACACATGTCCAAAATCCAGAAAAAGACAAAGCTAATGTGCCTACAATTGTGAATGTGAAAAACATTGATGCACTCTTGACACACCAGCAACCACATGGGAAATGTGAATACTGTAGTGTGCACACCAAGAATAAACTGTGTTGCACCACCAATCCATACATGTAGCAATAAACAATATGGAACAATCATCTCTGGAAGCCAATAACATCACCTGTAAATCCAACAATGACTGCATTGTCCAGCAGCACAGGCTAAGTGCATAGTGACAAGTTCACATCAGAAATAACATACACAGCACACCACTGACAAGGCCAAACAGGCAGGCCCATCACACCTCCCATGCACAACACCCCAATCACTCTGTCAATGTGAGTGATACAGCTCAAGTACTGAAAACGTATAATCTGGGTGTCAATAACTGGGCAGCTATATCAAGTAAGCCAAGGTCACATTGTGTGGCTGCCCATCAATATTAGTTCCAAACAACCTGCAACATTTCTTGTGAATATGCACACACGCACTGCCCAGTGTGAGTATGCACAAGCCAAATTTTGTATACATGGACAGTGTGCACATGTAGCTAACACATGAGAAGTACAAAGTGTAGTATTCTGGGTTTAGTGTTTATGTTACTGCATTTCTCTTCTTCAAGCTACTCAGCCAGTGTGAGTGTTCCAGGTTAGAATGTGAGTGTGATTGACATGAATGGAATGCTTGTGTGACTGGTATGAGGGTTGGCAGTTGGAGTATGGGCTGAGTAGCTAGTAGGCTGCTCCTGGTGGGGCTGCTTGTTCCTGAGTTATACTTCTTGTTAACCTAACTATGGCTGAATAAACCTACTTTACAACTCATCTACATCTGCTTCGGCTACATCATTACATGTATGTAAGGACCAACATACTACACAAAGTATACCAGGGACAAAGGCCACTGAGGCAGACCCGTCCTGAACTCCATGTTGAGACTCATGATCAGTTTCAAAATATCATGAAGGGCAAACACAGTGCACAGGTCGTGCAACAGGTAAGGTACCAACACGTGTCACAGACCTCCTTCCAACATGATGATGTGATAAGCAATATGCATACTAATACATTGCACCCTAGAAGGACATGCCAAAGACCCAAAGCAGGGGTCAAACGTGGAGGAGGGGAAGGGATGTAAAAAAGCATCTGCTGAATATGGGGCATTGAAATGACAATGCATAAAGTGCCTGTCTGACCACACCACCCCAACTGTGGGAGTGTTACCAGGCTTCGGAGCACTGCAGGTAGCATGTGACACACATGACAACAAACAGACATGTATCTACCCCCTCTTTGCTACTGTCCCTCCTGCAACTGCCTATGGAGGTCTAGGAAAACCACTTCCAGGACCCAGAGCATGTGGGGGGTGAGGTGACGGGTACCGCCATGCCAGCGTGGAGCTTCAAGCTTCAGCTGGACCCGGGCGATACGGCGGTCCAGCACCGGATGTTCTGCCACCTCTTCCTGATGTTATGTATCCTCTGGCGAGGGCCCCCCTCACTCCTGACAGCCTTGGCTATGTCCAGCCAGATCTCCCTCTTCTCATAGGCAGATACCTGTCAGGAAGATAAAGTGAAACAACATCAGTACACCTGGTCCATGTCCCAAAGACACACACTTGCACCACATTGACGATGACAACAGGGCATAGGATGCTGACCGGACTTGCATCATTGTCCATGTGAATGTGGCCTGTGAGCAAACACCAATGCACTACATGCCTTTGAAAGGCTACAGATGCCATAAGGGCTGCAAACTACTCACTGAGCATGGCACACACTGAACAAGGTGTTGGACAGAACGTGACATGCTGTCACATATCCCACTACACCTAAGAACTCTCAGCAGAGCACACATGCACACCCTGGCACAGATCATTTGCTTGTCATTGTCAACAGTGTATACAACATCACTTTGCACATGTCACACTTTAGGAAGATGTGACACAGGCCTCATGCTAACTGTCCAAGTCATGCACACGGCACTGCATACTTGTCACATCAGATGGGTACAGCTGTGGCATACGTCATGCATCAGTGTTGCTAAACATCACATACACAATTAGCCAGGTGACAAAGAACATTCACACTCTTCAATGTCCATGACTTCAAAGCATGCATTTGTCCAACATCCACACAGGTCATGAATAACAATCATCAACAGTGAGTACATTCATCTGTCACTCTGGGGGGGAACACTGTTATACCTCAGTAAATCATGCCACAAAAACATGCAAGGTGTGGCACAGCAGAAAGTGTGATTCACGTTGCATTGAATGTCACATTTAGCACAATGCAGGTGAGCAGCAAACACCATTTCACCACATCATTCACTGCATGGGAGATACCACAATGTACACACCCGGCACTCAATCCAAACAACATTGCATCTCAGTTCCATAAATACACAATGGCTGTAGTGTCACACACACAACCGGTGCACAGTCCAAGGTAGTGCAGTCATCACTCACCTGATCCCCTGGTCTCCCATACAGCTTGCTGTAGTTTGGCAGGAGGGCATTCAGCAGGGCCTTGTTCTCCTCCTCACTGAATGCAGGTGCCCTCTCCATGCTCAGCAAAATCAGGGTCCAGGGAATGCAGAGACAGCAGCAGTGTTGTCCACTCCAATGTTGTGCAGGCAAGTGCCCTCTCACAGACACATGCAGCTTTAAATCAGTGCTGCTGAGGGGCTGTCAGTCCAAGGAGTACAGTGTGATAGGCCAGATTAGTTTGCATCCTATGTTTCATTCAATCCCATTACACATAAGACCATGACACACATATGCATGGTTTAAAAACTGAGCTTGAGCACCACAACAAATTTTGCAACATTGTATAGTTTAGCCCAACTGAATTTTCATGAACACCTGTAGAACACACTTAAATTTCTGTTTCCTTGACAACTAGCCTGCATTCTGGTCATTCTACTCGTCCCCTAGATGTTCCCTATGTATTTTCTGGAATCCCCACACAAATACTGTGCGTTTTCCGTCGCGAATGCTACTTATTCAATAGTGAAACGTCCAGCACACACACACGCAATGGCTGGGTACGCTCCGCTCGCGTATGGCTACAATGCAATAGTGAAACGACCCGTACACTTGCACGTACTATTGGGGTACGCTGTGCTCGCATATGGCTACAATGCAATAGTGAAACGACCCGTACACACGCATGCAATGGCTGGATACGCTCCGGTAACGTATGGCTACAATGCAATAGTGAAACGACCTGTACACACGCATGTACTATTGGGGTACGCTGTGCTCGCGTATGGCTACAATGCAATAGTGAAACGACCCGTACACACGCACGCATTGGCTGGGTACGCTCCGCTCGCATATGGCTACAATGCAATAGTGAAACGAACCGTACACACGCACGTACTATTGGGGTACGCTGTGCTAACGTATGGCTACAATGCAATAGTGAAACGACCCATACACACGCACGCAATGGCTGGGTACGCTCCACTTGCATATGGCTACAATGCAATAGTGAAACGACCCGTACACACGCACGTACTATTGGGGTACGCTGTGCTCGCGTATGGCTACAATGCAATAGTGAAACGATCCGTACACACACATGTACTATTGGGGTACGCTGTGCTCGCGTATGGCTACAATGCAATAGTGAAATGTACTGTACACTCGCACGCAATGGCTGGTTATGCTCTGCTCGCGTATGGCTACAATGCAATAGTGAAACGACCGGTACACACGCACGTACTATTGGAGTACTGGGTGTTTCACACGCTCTAGTGAATGCATGTGTACAGTGCGTTCAACAAGCTCACGCATGGCACCATTACTATAGTAATAACAGGAAAACACATGGCAGGGATGTGGGTGTGGGGTCATTATGAGGATGTCCATGTATGTGTTGGCTTGGCATACTTACATGAGCAGGCCCTAGGTGTGGCACACAGTTATATAGAAGAGGGCACGTGATCTAGTGGCACAGTTGATGTGTGATGGGCTGTGGAGACATGACATTTGTGATGGGCCGCTATGTGGTTCACATTACCTTGACACTTGTCACATGAGTAACATCATGAACATGTTGTCATTCACATGAACACTGGGATGTCACACTCTTCAGTACGGGCATCTGTCACATGATGCCAGGGACAGGGGCACTGTTTCACTTGACCAATTGATGCTCAGCATGACCCTGTGTGACAATGTAATGTGTGTGCCATGTAACAGATTTGACATGTTGTTTGTATACGGTAAACGTAATCCTCTTTAGTTGCATCTATGATGGGTCTGTGTCGTGATTGCAAGTGTCTCACATGTACGCACACCATGCCACGGGGTCATTTCTACAGCTCATGTGTGTGATGGCATCATAGAGCATTTGTCCACAGACATACAGATCTGCATTCTGAGGATGGCTGTGGTGTAGTTTTGTCAAATGCACAACTCAGGCACAATATCACAGAAATGTTAAATATATAGCACATGTGATGTGGGTGTGTTCCTTGCAGTCAGCTGTCTGGATGTGTTGACTACCCTCTCATGCAGGTCACGTGACGTGTGTCACTGACGTGATACATTGTTCTGCTAACTCAGACCAGCCCAGCTGAACATATGTGTGCATGTCATGTCCATTTCACAGACAACAGGTGAATCAGTTTTGTTGTAGGAGTGCGTGCCAACTAGCTGGCATAAGTGTCCATGATGTATAGCCCACGGCAGAATCATTTGTCATTTGATGTGTTGAAGCAGTGTTGATTGTGCTATGGTACATTATAATTGTTGTTTGCTGATAGTTGTGCACCTTTCTCCCCAAACATGTCGTGCAGGGCACCCCCTCTGCCAAGGCCATTGCCTGACTTGGATGCCATGAGGGAACGTGATTGCATCCGCCGCTACAGTTTCACTCGAGAGTTGATTCAGAAGTTGACAGACAGGCTGGAACCACATCTCCAACCGCGACACAGGTATCCAACTGCGCTGACACCCAAGGTAAAGGTGAGGGCAGCCCTACATTTCTTTGCCACAGGTACATTCCAATTCACCATAGCTGATGTGGGGGGGATGTCCCAGACCATGTTCAGCCGTGTACTACGTGATGTCTTAGCTGCTATGTTGGAGCACATTGATGAATTCATTAAGTTCCCTACTCCAGAAGAGTTGACCGATGTCAAGGGTGAATTATATGCCCTGGGACACATGCCACATGTAATTGGGTTCATTGGTGGGACACATGTTGGACTGGTGCCACCACAGGCTCAGGAGCAGGCCTTCCGCAACAGGAAACATTACCACTCCATAAATGCCCTGGTGGTGTGTCTTGCTAACATGATGATTTCCCATGTTTGTGCACGTTTTCCAGGATCGTGCCATGATGCATTCATCATGAGGCGGAGCAGGGTACCACAGATGATGCTGCAGCTGCGCAACAATCGGGCATGTCTTGTAGGTGGGTAAACACTGTTTCTCATGTATGTCTCAATGTAATTTATCTCTCTCACGGCTTCTCATTACACACTCATTGCCATGATGTATTGTTGTAGGAGACGCCGGATATCCAAACATGCCATTGCTCATGACTCCACTACGCAACCCCAGAACTGCTGCAGATCAGCGGTACAATAATGCACACGGGCAGACTAGGCGTGTGATAGAGCGTACGTTTGGACTCCTGAAGAGCCGGTTCAGGTGTCTCGACAAGACAGGCGGATCCCTACCATACGCCCCGCTCAAGGTGTGTAACATCTTCATTGTGTGCTGCATGCTGCACAATATGGCAGTGGAGAAGGAAGTGCCACTCATCCTGGATCCTGATGATGAGGAACATCCACCCGTTGGGGATGAAGGCCTTGGCCAGGATGCTAGCGATGAGGAGGAGGATGATGATATCCAGAGTCAGCTCATACGCAACTTCTTCTCATAACGGTGAGTACCTGTAAAATAGTGTTCATGCTACTACCATAGAGTGACATGTGTAGCTTACTGTGTGTCCAGCAGACTGTCTACAATGTCACTTTGATGTTTGTGGTGCAGTGTCACACAAGTGCAGATGTCTTGCCACACACATGAGTGCAATGAGTGAACTTTGAATGTACAAGTGTACCACATTGTTAGTGTTTTGTACATGACCATGTCTGAATTAATATATTCAGTATGTGACCCCTTGTGTGTCTATCCTTTCCAGGTCGACCTGCCTGTTGTCTGTTCGTGTAACCTATGTCCACCTGCAATTCCTCTTGATGATAGCAACGTCGGATAAATCTGCGTTCCCTGCACGGACATGTGGAAATGTCAGTTTGGGTAAGGATTCCAAACAGGCAGTTTATTGTTGGTATGGTTTTTAAATGTGAGGAAACTGTTCATGTGCATGTTGTAGGCCCATACATACATGTCACATTACCATGTATCAAATTTCATGTTGCGCCACTCCCATGACAAGACACTCACCTTTCTTGACAGTCATCTGTAGTTGAGTATTGACTTTTGTAAATGCATCAATGTGTAGTAACATTGACCCTGACACATTGCGGATACCACGGGTTGCCATTGTGTGTGACATCACAAACATAGGCTCCGTGGAGAATTGCAGCCTCACTGTGTGCAGCAGGATGTGTTTGAATCATCCACTCAATCTAGTTGGCCAGTACAGTTTGATTTCCAGAAAACCATGTTGTGTCGGTGTGGGTCAGTGTATGTCCCACATGTTCTGTCAACTGTCCTGTGAGTCTGTGAGCATAGATGCATTGCCCCTTGTGGCAGTATGTCATGTCACTGTCATGTCGTCACCTCAGTGCCGGTGGAGAACACTGCTTCGCTAGCCTTCTCGGTGAGTTGATGTTAACTTTCCATTCCCATGATGCCAGGTATGTTGTGCTGATGTCATCACTACCTTGGGCTGTAGCAAATGTTAAATCTCCATGGCACCAGTCGAGTGAGGTCATTCACAGGATTATCTTGTGCCATGCAGCATCTCATGGTCACGGTAGGCTTATTTTTGTGGCTTTGTTCCTCATTACTCGCTGTTGAGTTTGGTCCCACCTGCTTGTCATGTTTAGCATAGTGGGGCACAGTTGCAAGAGCCAATGACTGGCTCCTGTGGGGCTTCCTTGTGTTTAGGTCATTCCCTTCCTCATTGGAAGAGCTGCTAACAGCTCTTGCGTGTGATGTCTACTTTCCTGTCATGGCCCTTACAGATTCATAGGGCTAAATACGGATTGTTGGCTTTGTGTCAGTAGCACTGTTATACATTACATTTTCTGAGATTAGGACCCTCAGTCATACACTGTGAAATATTTGTTGGATGCATGGATCTAATTGCCTAGTAGCAGCCTTGTGAGCGTTACACTTGCTTTGTTTAGGTGAGAAACTGTACTACCTATTTATCTGTTGGTGTTCAAGCATCTGATCTAGTCTCATTGCTAACTCTGTGATCACACATAGGGTACAGTGGCAGTGGTTACACTTCACAGGTGTGACTGGTACAGTGTAGGTCCAAAGGTATTCTGTGATTCTGTGACAAAAGTATTGAATCCTTATGCTTGTTTTACTTTGTTTCAGATCTCCCTCCATACAGTTCCCATCCTCTCCTTCCCTCGCCTGATCTCCCTTTTGTGTCTGTCATTTGTACTCAGACCAAGGGGCTATTTGGAGATGGAACCCTTTCAGCATCGCACCACTCTGATGATCAAAGGTACGGCCAGTCCCTGGCAGTCGTGTTGAGAATCTTTCAGCCGCAGTACAGGTGACATCATTGCATGACTGTTATTGTCTTCAGAGCAATGCCACTGGGC
The DNA here is from genome assembly GCF_964263255.1 of Lissotriton vulgaris. Classification (NCBI taxonomy): domain Eukaryota; kingdom Metazoa; phylum Chordata; class Amphibia; order Caudata; family Salamandridae; genus Lissotriton; species Lissotriton vulgaris. The sequence continues at coordinate 1,058,607,725 of NC_141694.1, read as the reverse complement.
ATGTACCTAGGCTAATGCAGCATGGCCTCACAAACAACGTTATCCAATTGTGTAGTAAGTGTGTTTACCACAGTACATTGTGCCTCATTGCTGTCAACGCACATCTCTTGCCAGTCTGCATGCTTTCAATATGGCATTGTTTACGATGATTGTTCATATGTGATTACGTGTACAGTGACAACATGCATGCTGTTGGAAATGGCAACTGTACCATATAGTGCCTGACGTACATGGTTGTGTATGTGTTGTTTAGCTTGCTACACACGACGTGCCGGCTACACCTGCTGACGCTTTGTGCCCTGTGCCCCGCTTGACCTTAGGCTGCCTAATCCTGTGCCCATGATCTTTGGCGACTGCTCACACATTTAGCTCGCGGTGAGCCATGGGTGACCAGACACTCCAGCCTTCACATACACATGCAATTTTTTGTGCCCGGCTAGAATCCTTGGATTTGTGTGCTTGTTTAGCATGTTGTCACACCCCTTCGGCCGTCATGTGTTCACTCATTCCTGCTGCTGCATCCCCAGCCACAACGCAGCACTGAGTGGCCAGATCCTGCACCACACACGCCTACAAGATACTGAAGGACTGGGCTAATTTAAGGCCCAGCGGAGCCAGGGGACAACACCTGAAACCTTCGTGGATATACCTATTCCGGCGTACAAATCACAGAGACACGGGACACTTCCTTCGGCGTCAAAGATCAGCGTTTATTTACTGCAGGGACTCAGAAATCGCTAGAAGTACAACAGAGTGTATGTTCAGAGAGTCTGCTTCGAATTGCAAAAGTGGATCGCTCCTTTTATACACATTTTCGTCATTGCACAACATAACGAACAAAAGGTTACAACTCAGTTCCCACAGTAAACTTCAAAAGGATCGCATTCATGTTTTCAGAAGCCCGGAACATAATTACAGATACATGTCGGTTCCCAACTGTAAAAGCACGCTATCCCACCATTAGGCACATTCCATTCTAGTCGTAAACGAGCTAAGAGAAGGGACAGGAACAGGTGCAAGGAAAACAAAAACAGACAACAGACTGAAAAGAGTGTAGGGGCAATATCGGAAGCGTGATCACAGGATCAAAGGATTCAACCCTAACGTATGCAAGGCTGAAACAATAGACCGGCACGGCAAGATGAGCCTCGAGCGGAGCCATCTGCCTCTGCCGTGTCATTCCCCTAGTCATAAAGGCACACTCAAAGGAATATGCATCTTCCGCAAGAGCTTGGGAATCCCAGGGTCATGAAGCGGACATTGTCCGTTCGCCGGCTACGTGAGGGCAAGAAACAAAACGGATGCCGTATCTAAAATGGAACCCGAGGGTTCAGATGGAGAAACCCGTAAATAAGACGAACCCTTCCAAATAGTGTAGCGAAAACGCGTACACCCACTAATCTCGTCATTTGCGGTTCGTAGATACTAAACTCGTCCATATCCGAACAAGCCCAAAACGTTGTTACGATTCTCACGGAACCTCAGACGCTCCTTTTGCCCTCATGTAGGCAAGCCCTAGTCGATATCTGAATCAATAACGATATTCATCAGATCGTTTTAGATGTTGCTGGAACATTATTCTATCCATCAATGTCTCTCTGGTAACAGATGGCCTTCTTATACACGTTGTAGCACAAAGGCTACATAAGGCTGGACCACACTGCACACAAAGACAACATGTGAACAGAAACGTCACAACAACCCCTACAATCATCAGAATCTTCCAACCCCAAGTCGACATCAGACCCCAAAACCATCCTAGAAGCGTCCAATCACCTTCGTCCACGTGTATGGACTCGGAGATTTTATGCAACTTCGAGATGGCTTGATAAACAGTTGGAGCATTATCAGGTATGAAAATAGAGCAGCTCGAATGGATCACCTTGCACACACCACCTCTATCTGCGAGTACAACGTCTAGAACCATACGGTTCTGTAACGTCATAAGTCTATCCGCTTGAAGCTCTGCTGTCAGGTTACCAAGAGCCCTTGCAGTTATGTTAGCAGTCGATTCTTTTTTTTTTTTCTTTTTCTTTTTTTTCTCTTTTTTTTAAAAAAAAGTTTTATTTTATTTTCACCTGGTATGAGACTACAAAACATTCAACATAGTTTCAATTCATCAAGTAAATACACAATCAAACATAAATTAATCAGTTTTTCACATTATCAATTAGAGTGACTGAACAAAAAAATCATAAAAACTCAGATAGACACATAGTGGTCTTGGGTATGTCAGTCCAATTCTAAGTTCCCCCAAATTTTCTCAAGTTTCTTTAGTGATCGGACACCCCTAAATTCTGCCAGCGTACACTCCATAATTTTAATTTCATTGACCAGGTACCACCATTCCAGAGCGTTGGGTGGGTTAGGGTTGATCCAGGCCCTGGCTAAAGTTAGTTTGGCACAGGAAAATAAGATTGATAACAGTATATGATGTGATTGATTTGTCAAGTGTGGACCTAGTATTACCATAGGGGCTGTTATTGGTGAGCTAAGAATGTTTTTTGTAGCTAAAATTTTTCCCACTTCTTCCCAGAATTTCCCTAGTTTCGGACATGAGAACAACATATAGACAAGGTCTGCCGCATATTCGTCACATTTCGGGCATTTGGTTTTCTCTCCCGTGATGTTATTTGACGACCATTTAGAAAAATTTTCTGGGGTATAGTATAGCATGTAAACAGTTCTTTATTGTTGTAGTCGTAAACTAGATGATCTTACATAATTATGAATATTAGTGTAAGATTTACTTATTTGTTTTCCTGTTAGATTAGTTCCGAGTTTTAAATTCCATTTATTAGCTAGTGCATCATTGTCGTCAGATCTTAAACCTATAAAGAATTTATATGCCGAGCTGATTATTGATTTCCCTTTTTTAGAGTTTAAGAGGTCCCAAATTCCCCCGCTCGACAAAGTGTTAATTCTATTCTTCCGCACTAGAAAATCGTATATTTGCATATATTTAAATCTGTGTGTATCGGACAATCCATATAATTGTTTTAAGGTAAGAAAATCCAATATGCCTTGAGAGTTGTATAAGTCACCCAGAACCATAATTCCTTTCAGTTGCCACCTGCGAAATTCCCCATCGCTAAATATACTAGGGAGCCCAGGATTGTCCCACAGGGTTAACTGTGAGTGAAATATATTAGTTTTACAGTGAATAAGTATATCCTTCCATATTCTTACTATATCTCGCATGGTCTTGAATTTAACCCTTTTGTAGTAGTTGGGATCTGTAACACGGAGAAAAAATTGTTTAGAATCTCCCTTTAATGATAAATGATGGTAAAAAAGCAGGTCCTCTACATTTAATAATGATCGAATACGTCTTACAAAAGAAGCCCAGAAGTATAATTTCATGTCGGGAAAGTTGAGACCGCCAGATCCTATTTGGTTTTTCAACATCTTTAGCGATCGCCTAGCCTTCTTGTATCCCCAAATAAAGTTGCAGAAGATCCGATCTAATTGTTTAAAAAAAAGCCTATTCTGTGCCAAAGGAATTGATCTAAATAAATATAAGTATTTAGGTATAATTTTCATTTTTATCAGATTTATTCTACCCATTAGATTTAATGGAAGTCGGTGCCATTTTTTAAAATTCGTAGTGGTAGTTTTCATTAAATTATTATAGTTGATGGTATTAATTTCTTTAATATTTGAAGTAATTTTAATTCCGAGATATGTCGCGATCTTACATATTTCAGGCACTGGTTGAGGGGGAACGAAGTTATCTACTATTTGGGTTTTATGAGTATTTAATTTATAACCTGATACATTGCCAAATTTGGATGCTTCAAAGTTGATAGCTCTTAGGGAATCGATTGTTTTGGACGAATAGATAGCGATGTCATCCGCATACGCAGTAATTTTTAAGCTTTGCCTACTAGTTTTAAAGGGTATTATTCCTGCCTGAGTATCCAAAGCTTTTAAAAACGGTTCCAGTGAGAGGGCAAATAATAAAGGTGATAGGGGACACCCTTGACGTGTGCCCTTCTTGATTGGAAAACAATGTGATGTGAGACCACCATAACTAGTATATGCTGTTGGATTGTCATAAAGTGCCCTAATCCCATTTAAAAAATTTCCACCAAACCCCATTGATCCCATTACATGCCATAGATAGTCCCACCCCACCCGATCAAATGCCTTTTCGGCGTCAAGCATTATCATAGCAAGGGGGGTAGCCTCTACCTCTGCTATGTCAAACGCAGTTATTGCCGTGTTGACATGGGCTGATGTATCCCTCCCTGTTATAAACCCGTGTTGCTGCGTGTTTACAATTTTAGGCATTAGTGGTGCTAATCTTCTAGCCAAACACTTTGCAAAAATCTTTGCATCAACGTTGATCAGGGAGAAAGGTCTATTTGAGCCCATCTCCTCTTTAGGTTTGCCCTTTTTATGAAAAAAAATGATTTTGGCTTTATTCCAAGAACGGGGGGCTGACCCTGTTCTACCAATATAGGTGATTACTTCTAAAAGAAAGGGTGTTAGCTCGTCCAAGCATGATTTATACATTTCCAAAGGGATGGTATCCTCCCCTGCAGATTTTCCTAATGGCAGTGATTTTATAGCCTCCTTTAGTTCTTCACTAGTTATTTCTAAGGTCAATTCCTCTGCTTCGTTTCTTGTTATCTTATTCGTTGAATTTTCTTTTAAATAGTTCTCAATTGTATGGTCATTGGGCAGGTTCTCCGGTGTGTACAAGATTTCATAATATTTAGCGAATTGTTGGATTATATCATCTGGCTGATTGTATCTCTTATTATCAACCCCCATAATTTGGGAGATCATAGACTCCGCTCTATCCTCTGCTACTTTAAATGCTAAAATTTTTCCAATTTTGTCGCCGCCCTTGTATTGTGAAAATTTATATTTATGGATCTGTGCACTCCTTTTCTTTAGAAGAGTTTCTTTGGTTTTACATTTTAGCTGGCTAAGGTTTGCACTGATATCCAGAGTCGAAAGATTATCTCTTAGAGCTTGTACAAGCTTTATCTCCTCAGCTACAATGTCAGAGGTCAAAGTTAAATTATTTTTGCGTCTTTCATGATTCTGTTTCAAGACAAAAGTTTGTGTAAACCCTCGGATACTGGCTTTACATGTATCCCATACTGTTAAGCATGAAGCAGTGCTCCTATTAAAAGTCAAAAATTCTGTTATATGTTGTTTTAATTGCGAAATGAAAGTCAAATCCGATATTAGATTCCTGGGGAATGTGAAAGCTCTTGGAGGTTTACGTTTCAAGGAAGTAGTAAATTCGATCATAATGGGATTGTGATCAGATGTTATACGTGGATATATTACCATAGTTGTGGATCTCATCAATGGGTCTGATACGAAAGCCATGTCTAGACGTGAACATAACTTGTGGGGAGCTGAGTAATATGTATAGCCTGGAGACTTTGGGTATAGCGAGCTCCATACATCTCTAACATTATGTAGCTTACATAGATCTAAGATAGATGTTCTAGTTTTGGGCATTTGTTTGTAATTACCCTGACGTGTTGTATCCGTCTGGCAATTCAAAATACAATTAAAATCACCCATGATTATTACTTCCCCTCCCAATCTAATAACGCTATATTTAGTTGTTCAAATATTCTAGGATATTCTTTGTTGGGCCCATATACAACACATGCTACAAGCTTCACATTGTTAAAACAGAGTTGGGCAATTGCCCACCTACCCCATTTATCACCCTGTGTTTTAGTTATTTCTGCCTTAAACCTTTTGTCTTTTAGTATAGCGACCCCTCTTATAGGGGACGCAACTGCCGAATTAATTATCATCTCAAAGCCCAGTTGATTTAGCAGCTTCTTATCTTTATCTATAATGTGAGTTTCTGACAAAAATACATAGGGGGTCATTAGGATGGAGGATTTTCCGCATCCTCCGGGCCGGCGGAAGCCACTGCCGGCCCGGAGGATGCGGAAAATCCTCTGCGGACCCACCAGGACCCACCACCACATTAGGATGGCTGGTGGGTCATGGTTTAGGTCGCAGCTTTTCCGCCGCGGCTGGCTTACAACCGCGGCGGAAAAGCACTAAAATGGTGAAGGTGTCTCTTAGACACCGTCAGCCAGATTAGGATGTGCTTGAGAACATGCTTTTCCGCGGCGGCTTTTCTGCCGTGGAAAAGCATGTGTAACTGCACTGCAGGGGCCCGTTGCGGGCCCCCTAGGTGTAGTGGGGGGTGCACATGGGGGGTACCTATGGTACCCCCCTGCATTTGCGTGCACAATGCAGCAGGCACCGCGCGGTGCCTGCCGCTTTGTGCACGCAAATGCTGTGCATGCATTTTTAACATTGCTGCGGGTGCAGCTTGAAGCTCCACCCGCAGCAATGTTAAAAATAGAGGATGTGACCGCCACCCTGGCGGTCACATCCTAATCTGCATAGAGGGAACGCCGCAGCCCATGCGGACGTTCCCTCATGCTCTGGGGTCGCGGACGGACTCAAGTCCATCCGCGATCCTAATGACCCCCTAAGTGAGGATTGTATAATCTTAGTTCTTCAGCAACTAAAAGCCTCTTGCGTTTGTTATTCAATCCTGAGACATTCCATGCCAAACATCTTATATTATGCAACTCTAATGAAAAAAGCGATGTCAATAATCAGCATTATTATACGTAGTTCCAAATAAAGAATACATTTTACAAACATAAAACTCTCATCAAGTCTTTCTACCAGGTTGAAAATATTTTTTTTCCTTTCTTCCCCAACCCTCCCTCCACCTTCCCCCATCTCCCACACCCTCCCCAAACTGCGAAGACCAACCCCCCTCCCCCCCCTTACCTACTGCTGCCGTTAACAAGGCAGCGCCTGCGGCAGGAACCAAGGGTTCCTCTCCCCTCCCCCTGAAATGTCAGCTGATGTTATTACTTCATCAAGACTGGTGACTAAATATATTAACATAAAAGAAAGAAAGAAAAGAAAGAAAAGAAAAAAATTAAATGTTAGGTGTTTGAAGTGTCCGTGCCCCATCTATAACTAAAATTCTAAAGTTTCTATATCTCTTTTACAGAGATGGTTAAGGAGCTCCTCTTTCATCTTTAATCTTTAAAGTAAACCCCCTCGCTTTCTTTTCATTCTTTACTTCTGTTGACTCTTATTGAGACTGGCTAAGAATTCCTGTGCTTCCCGTACTTCGCTAAAGAAGTTTGTGCGCCCTTTCATGATCACTTTGAGTCCAGCGGGTTCTTGTAAATATGCTAAACCTCCCAATTTATTGATTGGATCGATTAATTTGCGCATTTCCCATCTTTTATCCATCGTGGTTTTGCTAAGATCTGACCGAGCAAAGATGGTAAGATTGTCAATAGTTATTGGAGTATTAGGTTTAGCTTTTTGCCACACAGCTTGTCGGAGCAGGAAGTTGCCGAAATGCATCAAGATTGGGCGTGGGAATTTACTATTCTGGCGTTTTTGGACAAGTGGAAGTCTATGTGCTCTTTGCACTTGGGAATCCCAGTCCCAGTCTGATAGGTCCGGAAAAGCTCTAGGCAGCAGTCTCACCAGGAATGCCCTCGGGTCGGATCCCTCTAGCCCTTCAGGGATTCCATAAAGTTTGAGGTTGGATCTTCTTTGACGATTTTCCAGGTCCTCGACTTTCCCCTGAAGTTGGATTAGTTCTGCATCGTGGCGCCCCACAGTGGCATCTAACCGTTGCGTTCCTTCTTCTACCAAGACTGTACGTTGTTGGAGCTCTATTATCTCCTGTGTAATACCCTTCAGTATGGAGGCTATATCCGTTATGGAGGTTTGCAGTCTAACATTGTCACTTTTCAGCTGTTGATAATGTGCCTCCGATTCTGCCCTTTGATTTATCAAAAGCTTTAGTATAGTGTCAAGTTGGGGGTGATCAGCGTTTCCCAATCTGATCTCTTCCGTTAAATTTGCATTCATATTCTCAGCAGATAATTTGTTTAGGTCGGTATCAATATCCACAGATATCGGTAGATCAGGGGTCGTTGCAGCTAGTAGGAGATCTTTTTCTTCTTCTGTATTCTGCTCGGTAAGAACATGATTAGGGGTTTGCGTCATATAAGACCCTATTTCGGGGACTTGCAGTACCTCATTATCTGTAGGGCTGCCCCCAGATAGCCTTAAAGTCATAGTCTTGACTAACCCTTTGGCCTCAATCCACATCCTTAGCGGGCTTTTGTCAATGGCCATTTTCTTTTAAATCAAGGGGGCTGTTCCTGTAGCCAGGCTAGACAGGGCTCTCCCTCTCTTCTTGTAAACTGTCTTAGCTTTACCTCTGCGTCTCTGCGGGGGTAGCCTGCTCAGGGTCTTATCTATAGACTTGTCCGGTTCCTCCTCTGTGTCATAATCACCGTCCTCAGAAGAGAGATGTTCCTCAGCCAGTTCCAAAGTTTGTCCCGAACCATAATTACTCACTGGGCATATAGCAAGGCTATTGCTTTCCTCTAATGTACCCTTGCCTTTATCTATTTGGTCTTCCATCCTCGAAAATATAGCCGCCGTCTTAGGAGTATAGGTCGAGGTAACATCTGAAACTGACTTGGAGATGTTTAATGATTGGGGGCCCCCATTTAACTCCTTTATCCCTGCTGTTGTCTCAGGGCTTACTAGTACCTCCAGGGTTTCGCTGTCTTCGATGGGAGTTAAAGATATAGCCGATTGAGCAGATAGAGCAGGTAGAGCAGGGTCCTCCTCATGATTTATGTTAGCCAAAGTCATGGTATTTTGAGAGCTTGCTAATGCTCCATCCTCAGCCGAAGCCGCCCCAGCTTTGACGCTTTCACTAATGTCTGCACCTTTTTGTGCTGTTTTTTTTTTAATTGTCCCACAGTTCAATAGAGGAGGGCGCAGAATCGTCTTACCTGTCGCCTTCCTGTCGCTCCCCTTCATAGTAGCAGTCGGGACCGGTGCTGCCAATGTTGCTGTTTCCGTGCTCACTGCCGGTTTTTCACCCCCCCCGTCACTGTCACCGTATCTTCTGTATCCTCTGCAACCATAGTAGTCGATATAGCAAGGGTTGAAGCTGGGGCTGGGGGTGGGGTGCAGCTGTTGATGTGAGCGTAGGTACAGCGGCCGCTGCCGCTGCTGCTGCTGCTGTTGCAGAAGTTTTAGTGTTTTGCGTTGTACGCGGAGGATGTTTGGGAGACATGCTTTCTGGCGATACTGTTGCAATCCTCGTCTTAGCCAGACTCAACAAGTCGTTCCCAGAGCGAGCGAGCCTGTTCTCCAGCCAGTCCCTCACCGCTCGCCAGATTCTCGTAGACAGCCACAACATCGGCAGAAGTGTCCGTTGAGAGCAGTGTATAGTGTGTGGCATTACGGGCGTTTACGGGCTTTTATGGAGCGCTGGATAGCTGGTCGGGTGAGTACATTAGTGAAGTACGTTGCATCTATGCTCTGAGCTGCCCGATTCACTCCATCGGTTTTTCATCCAGCTTCGTCTTTCTTTCTTCCCGGTTTGCTCCTTATCGTGCAAGCAGTTGATAGAGTCACGGTTTGTTAGCAGTCGTGTGGTAGAATCGACTGTTAGCAGTCGATTCTACCACACGAGTCAACTGTCTCAGGTTCCTACTATTAACCATAGGTCCCCAAAACGGTAGGAAACCCTTAAAGAAGTCTCCTGCTTCTTGACCGGCAGTGTCCTCTTTGCTAATAACGCCTCTCACAACTCTTGTCTTGTGATAGTCTGAGGCAACTGTGAAAGTCGGTGGCAAAAGATTCGCGATATAACAGGTGCCCGAGAAGTCACGGGGCAACCACGTATAAGCGCGATCATAACACACAAAATAGGTACCCTTGGCAGTCAGAAATACAGGGGAAGAGAGCATCGGTAAAACGTATGTCTCAGTACAAGCACTCTTCCCAAGCTGAGCTCTCGGATTTCGACCAAGACCTTGCAGGCAGAAATGACCAAGGTGGGGTACGATCCAGATCGGAGACGAGCTCTTAAGCTGTCTATCACCCACTGACATACTATACTCGGCCTCACTCAGATCCTTGTAAGCTCGCACCTCTTCCTCTGGAATAAGCGATGCATCAAAAATATCTCTATCCAAATCAGCAATCGCTATCGCCAAAGACTTGTGGTACGGGCCAGAACCAAGGTCTGTGGAGCGTGGCTCTCGACGGGGGTAGGAATCTAGTGCACTACGGAACATGGTTTGGAATGCTCGAGCTGATCCCTGGGAGCTGTAGGGAAGAACCAGATACGGAATACCCTTATCCATGGTATGTGGCATTAACCCACACACCCAACAGTTGGTAGTGTTCATCACCAACTGATGCTGATGCAAAAGTTGGACAAAGGAATTGTTCATAAATTCCGCACGTCTAACCTGTTCATGTTGGGGCAGAAGATGAAAGGAATGTGGAGAAATAGTGGGAGCGAGAACAGAATTCAGATCATGAGAGGGGGAGGTAGGTGAAGTGGAAGGAAGTAGCGACTGAATCCCAAAATACACTCCACCCACCAATAACATAGACACAGTCAGGAACAACATGAAAATCTGAAACAAAAAACATTGTGTTCGTAAAATCTTATGCAATTTAGATCTTTGCGCCGACATCCTCTCTATTTCTGACAGCTTAGAGAACTCCATCCTCTAAAGACCGTCCGTAACGTTCTTGACGCACCTGGTTCTGAGTAGCGATTATCAATTCCCAGGAGTTCCCAGAAACCGACAAAAGTAACCGACCTAGTGTCAGAAACCTGCTAAACAGAAGTAGGTACCCGCACGGCCCTACGGCCAACCCAGATGGTAGGTTTTAATCAATTAAACATTCAATTTAATATAAGTCTCCTAGCTGCACAGAAGAGGAACACACGTGATATATAAAAAGAACCCAAAATCAGGAAAAAATGCAAATGTCCACAATGTTCATAGCAACAGTGAGGGGGTAATGTAAATTCAAAAACAAAGAGAATTTTTTTATTAGTCCTTAATCACGCGATCGAAGAAAATATCGACATTTTCCAGGTCGAGTTTGCTCTTCAAACAACGGTTCAGATGGCAAAACAGTGTTCGATTCAGAACTTGAATTCTCCAATGCTGAAGACGAAGGTACAGTTCCAGATGAATCAACAGGTGTATCTGACCGAGATGGATCGTTCTTTACAGGTTGAGCATCACTAAATGGCACATAGTTTAAAATGACATCGGTCTCAGTCGGGGCAAATCCTTTCCTAATCCAATTATTTGCTGGCAATGGGAGCGGGACTTTCTTCGTGTGGGTGGCGTGCACCCAGTGTTTTCTGCCATCCAGCCGAACTGCAGTCCTCGTTGCCAACAAGACTTGGTAGGGTCCCACGAACTTTGGCTCAAGATTTCGTTTTCTCCCAAAATTGCGGAGTAACACCCAGGCGCCAGGTTGGAGCCGATGTCCAGGTCCTTCTGTTTGTGCCGGTAGAGCTTCAAAAATCTGTTGATGAATCAAACTCAATTTAGCAGTCAGATCGTAAAGATAGTCAATCAACATTGGATATTCAAGTCTGTTAAATTCCTTAGGCCTTGGAACTCCCCAAATGTTCGCAGGACGGCCGAACACAATCTCATATGGGCTGAGCCCTACTCGAGAGTGCACAGTCGCCCTGGTCGACAGGAGAGCTAAAGGCAATGCATCAGGCCATGATAAACCAGTCGTTGCTTGAATTTTGGCAAGTTTCAGTTTCAGAGTACCATTGTACCCTTCCACCAAACCCGCCGATTGAGGATGGTTAGCGCTATGAAATTTTTGGCGAATACCCAAACCCGCACACACACTCTTCATCACACTTCCCACAAACTCACTACCATTATCCGACCATACGATCCGTGGCATGCCATATCAGGGGAAATATTCCTTGAGTAGAACTTTTGCTGTGGACAGGGCAGTATTATCCTTAAGAGGGTAGGCCTCAATCCATCTGGAGAACGCACAAACCACAACCAAGACATATTTCAAGTTATTGCATCTCTCCATATGGATGAAGTCCAACTGGATAACTTCAAAAGGACATGAAGAAGGAGCAAAATGACCAGGTGGAGTGGGGGTGCCCTTGCCAGGATTATGCATCAAACATACCATACAGGTCTTGACAACTCTCTCAGCACACCTAGCAATCCCATCATTCTTCTACACAGGAGACAACAACTTACATATACCTTTCGCGCTAATATGTGACATGCCGTGGGCCATAGTAACAACGGCAAGCACATACGCATCCGGTAACATCCATCTCTGATATTCTGACAAGTAAACCCAACATCCATTCATGTCTAACTTCCCCGTGCTTTCTTTCCACTTAGTCTTTTCAGTTTCGGTAGCCTCATTCTGAATCGCTTTCACACTCTCAACTGTGTCCTCACACATACCAGTCTCCGCCGGCCATCTCACTGAACTCGTAACATACATTCGATTCGTCAAATTCTAGGCCGTTTCCTTAGCAATCTCATCCGCAAACACGTTACCACGACCAACATCATCTGTAACCTTTTGATGCACGCTGCATTTAATGATTGCCACTTGCTTAGGCAATGTAAGTGAATCTAGAAGATCGTTCACGAGCTGTTCGTGTTGGATCTTCGTGCCATGCGACGTCATGAATCCTCTCTCTCTCCACAATCGACCAAAGCTATGCGCTACGCCAAATGCATACTGACTGTCGGTAAACACATTCACTCGCTTTCCTTTAGACAAAACACACGCTCTCGTTAAAGCAATCAACTCTGCCGCTTGCGCCGAATTCTGACTCAATCTCGCAGTTTCCACAACCGTACTCAACGTCACTACAGCATACGCAGTCGTCACATCACCATTCGGCAACTTGAAGCATGAACCATCAACATACAGAGTACCATCGGGATCTACCAATGGAGTGTTTTTCAGGTCAATATGACCCTTCGTCTCTTCTTCAGTTCTTAAGTAACAGTCATGTGGTGCTACATCACCTGATTCCATATTAATCGGCAACAATGTCGCTGGATTCAACACATTACAACGTTTTATCTGTATATGACTTGCCAAAAGTGTCAACTCATAACCGGACAACCTTGCGCTCGTCAAGTGTTGAGTCTTCGTTCGATTCAAGAGAGTGTCAACTGCATGCGGAACCATCACTGTAAGCATATTATCCATGACCAGACCTGCGGAATGTCGAATGGACACCGCAGCTGCCGCTGTCGCTCTTAAACAACTCGGCAACGCTCTAGCTACTGGGTCTAAAGTCGAGGAAAAATATGCGCATGGACGCTGTTTGCCGCCAAATTGTTGCGTCAAAACACTTAACGCACAACCTTCTCTCTCGTGAACGTATAGTGTAAACGGCTTACTGTAATCAGGAGTACCTAACACAGGAGCCGAACACAACGCATCACGCAATTCAGAAAAACTTTTCTGACACTCTTCAGTCCATGGCAAAGGAGTCGGAACATCCTTGCACGTGAGAGCTAACAATGGCTTCGCTAACAATGAAAAGTTTGGAATCCATTGTCTGCAGTATGACGTGATACCTAGAAAGGCACGTACATCTCTCTGAGTTGTTGGCACAGTCATTCGAGCAATCGCTGCAATTCTTTCTGGGGTCAACCTTCTTCCCTCCTTTGACAATAAATGACCTAAATAGGTTACTTCTTGACAACAATACTGTAGCTTAGAAGGTGACACCTTGTGATGTAAGTCACATAAATGCTTTAATAACGATACTGTAGCAGTTTTGCAAATTTGCTCAGTGTCGGCAGCCACTAACAGATCATCAACGTATTGAATTAAGGCCGCACCAGCAGGTAACACAAATGCATCTAGTTGGCTCTTAAGGGCTTGACTGTAGATCGATGGACTCTCACAGTAGCCCTGTGGTGCGCGTTTAAACCTAAAACTGCGACCACCTAATGAGAAGCCAAATAGATCTCTGCTTTCCTCAGCAATCGGAATACTAAAGAAAGCATTCTTTAGGTCGATCACCGAAAACCAGGAGGCAGAGGCTGGAATCAGGGTCAGCAAAGCTGTAATGTCAGGCACCACTGGAAACTGTGGAATCACGATTTTATTCACTTCTCTCAGATCAATTACAAAACGGTACACAGGAGGCTTGGATGGGTCAGTTCGTTTCAGAATAGGTAACACCGGACTATTACACACATTTCCCCGAGTTTCTTCAATGACATCCTTTTCGATCAAGTCGTAAATGATCGCTAATAGCGCTCGCTCGCCATCAAGAGAGATACGATATTGGGCGATACGTGGTAATCTCACATGTGATTTTAATTGGACTACATAAGGTGGTATGTCCAGTAGGCCCACATCATTGGGACCTGTTGCCCATAAAGACTCAGGAAGGGAACTCAATTCCGGCGGGAGCTTATCAGTTGACAAGTACATAGGAGAGATCACTCTCTGACCTAATGTAAGCTCCACTCCCGTAGGAGAGCAATACAGAGTCGCATATAACCGCTTCAACAAATCCAGACCCAAGAGATTCTCACCACAACCAGTAGTTAAAATCAAAGGAGCCTCTAGCTCACGTGGCCCGATCGTAAGGGACAAAGGGCTAGAAACTGGATTGCTAACCGGGGCGCCAGAGAATCCAACGGAAACATTTGTTAAGCCAGACAAAGGTGCGCCAGGGAGTTTCGAATGCATGATGGAACTTTTTGCTGCACCAGTGTCCAACAGAAAAGGTTCAACTACGCCTGATGTGGCAACTGCGACGTAAGGCCCTCTCTGATCAACCGGAACTGATACTACTCCCTCTCTTTGTCTATGGCTGTCCTAGTAATTGTTGTCTGCACCATTCTCATGCTCAACATAATAGTCATCCACATGATACTGTGCAGATCTACCAGACGATGTATTTCGCTGATCAAAACAATTGTCCGCGTCCGATGAAGGAGCAGAACGCTCATTTTGATTTTGAGAGGTGCCACGACCTCTACCTCGAGATGCTTGCTGATGACCACCATGACCTCCTCGAACCGAAACACCACTCGTTCGGTCACGTAAAACAGGGCAATTAAACTTTAAATGGCCCTCACCCCTACAATATGCACACTGATTATACCCAAGCATAGATCTGGATGCAGAGGAGTCAGAGCGTGACTGCATCCTAGAAGACTGCGCTTGCGGTCGATACTGCACATGCTGCTGTTGCGAGTCATTCTGATTCGAGCGTGGAGGATACGCTTGCTGCAACAAGACCTTAGTTTTTAGCTCCTTCGTTTTCTTATCTGCACGATCATTCTCTTCTTTTTCCCTATTCTCATAATATTGAGCCGTTGCTAATATTTGAGCCGTGGTTGAAACAGCCCATGCACTTTCAGAATTTTTCAATTTATTGCATAGGTCGGGCAACAAATTTAACACAAACTTATCGACAAACAGTCGCTGATCTCCCTCAGTGCTCATGTCTTGACCACTATGATCGATAAATGCCTCCTCAAACCTAGTAAAGAAATCAGAGACACTCTCGTCTTTCTTTTGTTTACAAGCAGACAATTTATCCCAGTTCACCCTCATTGCTGGCATGAGTGTTTTCATGAGCGTAATGATTCTTTGGGGCAGATCCGTAATTAGCTGTTCAGGCTTGGCCCCACCAACTTGCTGTCCATCGGCCGCTACAATTGCAGCCCAATCACCACCTAACTCAGCTGCATGATTCTCGTGACGAATCTTCGCCCAGATCGGTTGCGGTACGATATTACCAAACAACATGTCGATATCAGCAAGGTTCATAATAGAAGCATCGACTAATTAGGATAACTCCTTGTAATAACCTGCCGGATTTTTTAGCGGGTCAGGCAAAGATTGTTTCACCTGCAAGACTTCTGATCGCTTCCATGGGAGGTGTATCCAAACTCTCTGGAAGTGTGGCAAAATTGGAGGAATGGCAGCAGTATCACCTGGCATCCACACTGGGGGAACTTCTCGCATAGGATACTGACCAGGTTTCGTTTTCGGATCATTGGAGTCGTCGTCAAACGACACTCGTGGAGGCACTGTAGATCTAAAAGCTAACAATCGCTCCAATGCACGCCGTACATCTCCACCGACAATCATGCCGTTCGAAAACTGACTCTGAAGTTCAGTCATATCGGGCGGTACGTTATCTAGCTCATCATTATCCCACTCTTCTCTCAATGATTTGCACATCTCTTCGAACACGAATCTCTGCGTGGGCTCATTAAACTGAGAGAACGTATCGAAAACTATGCGTGAAGTGTACGTAGCAGGGTGTCTAATCCACCTGCGCGCTATAGTTACTAACGTCGCACTCTCCCTTCCACCAGGAATTTGACTTCGTCTCTGAGAGATGTCAGAGGCATCGGACTCAAATAACGATCCAAAAAGTGGAGAATAGAGATTAGCAACGGAATTAGGTATACGATTACGAACAGAAGGAGAAGAGGAGAGAAGTACAGGAGCAACAATATGAGGACTGAACGTAGGAGCAGTAGGAGTAGCCAAGATAACAGGAGTAGCAGTAACAATAGACTGAGAAGGTACAGGCAAAGGAGCAGTAGGAAGAAGAGGAGGTAAAGGAGTAGGGCCCACTTGAGGAACAAGGGGATTCGGAGGAACAGGACCAGCTACAGGCTGACCAGCAGCCGCCGGAACGACAGGCGGAAGAACAGGAGGAACTGTAGGAGCTATAGCACCTTGTACATAAGGGGGTGGTGACTTTAGTAAATAAGATAACAAAGGATCCTCTTTCGATTCTTCTCCCTTCTTTTCAGAACTTGACGGAAAAGCCGGATAACATTTATCCACCGCCATGCGATGCTGTCTGGTAGAAACTTCCTTTTCCTTCTCTGCTTTATCTCGCTGATACTGTTCTGCACCTTGCATCATCGTAATGATACCCTCTCTCTTATTTTTCTTAATCTGCTTGATTTCTTTCTGTCTGGCCTCTTTGCGCCATAACCGAAAGGAATCAAAAATTGCTGGCCTAGCTTTCTTTTTAAACAATTTTGCTTCGAGATTATCTAAAATCTCAGTGTCAAAACTACCATGGGATGGCCAACTAAGGACACCATCATTTCTCGTATAACGGATCCAACATTCATTATATACAATGGGACCCACTCCATGTCAACTATAGAGCTCATAAATCGGAGTTCCAACTGGAGGTATCGGACACGAGTCCTCCAACCGGGAATCCGTGCTGCAACATTTAAAGAAACCAAACAAAATACTACGGCCAGGCATCGTGCACACTAACCGAGTTTCAAACTTCAAGGGTTATCGAATTACGATATCCTCGCAAAAATATGAGTCCCTCGGTTTTTGGCAATTGCAATTGTCAAAGAAAAACCCAAAAGAGAGAACCAACAACTAAGGACCACAAATGCAATGGAACCATGCAATCAACCAAGTTTCAACAACAACAACCAAGTTTACTGGGAGCGACCCACAAATACTTAACTGAAAGAACAATGGCGTCACCAGGAAGGCCCGTCTATCGTCTCGCCGTACAAAGGACTACGCCAGGCGCCAAAACAGGTCGACAGTCAGGGCATCAGTCCGTCGCAGCCGTCAGGAAGCGGGAATCTTTGCGGGAAAAATCTTCGGACCACTTATTTCGACAACAAGATCGATGAAGCGGGGTGCACCTTCCCTCGGAGATTTCACACGAAGTTCCTCACGATCGTCAGGCTTTGGACCGGTACCGCATGATGTCGCCCCACGTTGGGCGCCAACTGAAGGACTGGGCTAATTTAAGGCCCAGCGGTGCCAGGGGACAACACCTGAAACCTTCGTGGATATACCTGTTCTGGCGTACAAATCACAGAGACACTGGACACTTCCTTCGGCGTCAAAGATCAGCGTTTATTTACTGCAGGGACACAGAAATCGCTAGAAGTACAACAGAGTGTATGTTCAGAGAGTCTGCTTCGAATTGCAAAAATGGATCGCTCCTTTTATACACATTTTCGTCATTGCAAAACATAACGAACAAAAGGTTACAACTCAGTTCCCACAGTAAACTTCAAAAGGATCGCATTCATGTTTTCAGAAGCCCGGAACATAATTACAGATACATGTCGGTTCCCAACTGTAAAAGCACGCTATCCCACCATTAGGCACATTCCATTCTAGTCGTAAACGAGCTAAGAGAAGGGACAGGAACAGGTGCAAGGAAAACAAAAACAGACAACAGACTGAAACGAGTGTAGGGGCAATATCAGAAGCGTGATCACAGGATCAAAGGATTCAAGCCTAACGTATGCAAGGCTGAAACAATAGACCGGCACGGCATGATGAGCCTCGAGCGGAGCCATCTGCCTTTGCCGTGTCATTCCCCTAGTCATAAAGGCACACTCAAAGGAATATGCATCTTCCGCAAGAGCTTGGGAATCCCAGGGTCATGAAGCGGACATTGTCCGTTCGCCGGCTACGTGAGGGCAAGAAACAAAACGGATGCCATATCTAAAATGGAACCCGAGGGTTCAGATGGAGAAACCCGTAAATAAGACGAACCCTTCCAAGTAGTGTAGCGAAAACGGGAACACCCACTAATCTCGTCATTTGCGGTTCGTAGATACTAAACTCGTCCATATCCGAAGAAGCCCAAAACGTCGTTACGATTTTCACGGAACCTCAATACTCCTCCATCCATCTATTCTTAAAGCATGCCGCAGCTTGTCTGTGCCACTGTTGCACAACCTCCATGACAAAGGCAGGTCCGTCAGCACCGGCAACAAGCACACTGCAAGACGCTCAGCTCATTTCCTGACTCATGTGACACAACAGACTCTTGCTCCAGCCACCCTCCACACAGTGAACACCAGACAATCATCCACCTGGTATCACGCTACCACAAACACACCCATGACAGCTTCTCAGCCTGTGTGTGCAACTCATACTGGCAACACGATGCAGCCCCACATAACAGTGCGTCTTTGTACAACCAGGTTATGGGCCTCGTACAGCACACACACAACTTCCAGCAGCACCACATTGCACTGTGTTACCTCGTCAACACAACAGCACCACACATCGCCTTCATTACTGTAACATGGTAGTACGCAACATCAGAACACCACTTCTACATAGCCATCACAGACGGATAGTCCGAAACCCACCGGGACCACACACCAAAACCAGGATTATGATTGGTCCAACTTAACGAGGGACACCCTCAGAGTCACATACAACACCAAGGGCACACTCCGCATTGTCAAGCATCTGCACATCCGATATCACACCAACAGCCTGACCACCCTCATTGAAACTATCATCTACAGCTCTCCAATCCTACACACACAATTTGGCTAAGCCATCTATCAAACAATCAATCTATTCAATTTTTGAGCGCCCTACCTACCTGTGAGGGTCTCAATGGGGGGAAAATCCAGGTTTGGTGAAGTCTTCTGAAGGTCAGCAGGTCCTGGGTCAGTAGTAGCCTTGTAGGGAGTGTGTTCCAGGTCTTTGAGGAAAGGTAGGAGGAGGATCTGTCACTGACGGTGGTTTTCTGGAAGTGAGGGACTGTGGCAAGTGCGAGGTTTGTAGAGCGGAGGCTGGGGGTGGGTGTGAATAAGCTGAGTCGGTTGTTATGGTATGCTGGTCCGGCGTGGTTAGGAGCTTTGTGTGCGTGGATGATGAGTCTGGAGGTGATCCTGTTGTTGACAGGGAGCCAGTGCAGGCCTCTCAGGTGTGGTGTGATGTGGCCGTGTTGGGGAAATCGACGATCATACGTGACGAGGCGGTCTGGATGCGTTGCAGCCGTCTCATGTGGTTGGTTGTTGTAGCTGCATATGGGGCGTTCCCGTAATCCAGTGAGCTCATGGAGAGGGCCCAGATGACTGTTTCTCACGTGTTTGAGGTGATCCATTTGAAGATCCTGCGGGGGCATTCAGAGGGTGCTGAAGCAGGAAGATGAGATGGCATTGTCCTGCTTGTTCATGGTGAGGGAGGATTTGAGGATGACCCACAGGTTTCGTGCGTGGTTGGTGGGTTCTGTGGCAGTTCCTAGCGATGTTGGCCAACAGGAGTAGTCACAGGCTGAGGTGGTGGGGCCATGGATGAGGTCTTCCGTTTAGTCAAAATTGTGCTTCAGCCTGCTGTCCTTCATCCATTTGGCAACGGCCTTCATTCCTCTGTGGAGGTTTCCTTTGGCAGTGTGTGGTTCTTTGGTGAGGGATATGATCAGCTGTGTGTAATTGGCGTAGGAGATGATGTTGAGGCTATGTTGTAGTGCAACATGGGTGAGTGGTGCCATGTGGATATTGATCAACGTCGGGCTGAGGGATGATCCCTGTGGGACGCTGCGGATGGTCTCAGTGGTCTTGGAATGGAAGTGTGGGAGGCAGACGCTCTGGGCCCTGCGGGAGAGGAAGGATGTGGCCCAGGCCAGGGCAATCTCTAGGATTCTGGCGTCATGGATGCGTGCTGTTAGGGTGCCTTGGCAGACCGTTTGGAAGGCTGGTGATAGGTCCAGAAGGATAAGGGTGGCTGCTTCTCCTTTGTCCATGAGGATGCTGATGTCGTTGTTGGCGGTGATGAGGCGGGTGTCCGTGCTGTGGCTGCAGCGGAATCCAGACTGGGATGGTCCCATGATGTTGTTGTCTTCGAGGTAGCCGGTCAGCAGTCTGTTGACAATCTTCTATGTGACCTTTTCTGTGAAGGGGAGATGGCCCTGAAGTTCTTGAGGTATTTGTGGTCGGCTTTTTGTATATTCACTAAGACGTTAAGCTCAGCATTCTCCCAGCTCCCACTGAAGGTAGCTGTCTCGAAGGAGATGTGGATTGTTTTTGGAAGAAGAGATGCGCTGGCTTAGCTGGATTTGTTGGAAATGTTGAGAAGCCATGTGTCAGATGGGGATCCGGAGTGGATGGAGTCCATGGTCCTGATGGTGTCTTCATCACTGACGAAGTACCGGGCAGTCAGGGTATTTTTGCGGGTGTTGGTCTAAGGGGCGTGGACTCGTTTGTGTGGGGGGAGTAGTGGAGTGGAAGCTGTTGTGGATGTCGATGATCTTTCGGTGGCAGAAGGTGGACAGTGAGTCACACATGTCTTGTGATGGTGCTATGTCATTGGTGTTGTAGGTGGGAGTTGTGAGTGCAATCACAATGTTAATGTGCTATTTGCTGTTGCGTGCGTTGCTGTCTAGGCTGTCCTGTTGCCGGTCCTGATGAGTTGGTGGTGTCTGCATGTGGCGCTCTTGTGTGCGGTGTAGCTGTATGGTGTTTGGTTGCGGAGCCAGCTCCTCTACAGCTTCCAAAGGTGCACTTGGAGGTCCTGAGGTCTTTGGTGAACCATGCGGCTATCTTGTTGTGATAGGTGGCTGAGGCCTTTAGTGTGGCGAGGGTGTCGGCGCAGTTGTTGATCCACTGTTTGAGGTTGATGGCAGCAGAGTCGGGGTAGGTGTGGTCGGCGGGTGGTCCCAGGGCGAGGGTGGCAGTCAGTTAGTCCACGGTGGCCTTGCACCATCAGCGGCGTGGCATGTACTGTGTGCGGGGTGGTGTTGTGGGTTTACTGAAGATGAAGTGGAGGCATCTGTGGTCTGTCCAGTGGTGTTCGGTGGTGTGGTTGAAGGAGTGGTGTTGAGTTGCCAAGAAGATGGGGTCCTGTGTGTTTCCAACGGTGTGGGTGGGTGTTGTCATGAGCAGTTTTAATCCGACGTTGACCAGGTTGTCTATCATGGCAGTGGAGTTTGCGTTGTTGTTGTTCTCAAGCTGGAAGTATGTAATCCGTGTAGCCGAGGGCATGTGTGCTGATGAGGTCAGGGATGGAGTTGATGGATCGTGGTCATGATCCAGGTGGTCTGTCGATGAGTGTTCCTCTGAGGGTGTTGTTGGCGTGAGTGTGGATCTGTAAGTGCATGTGCTAGGCGGTGTGGAGTGTGTCGTTGGTGTTGGTGGTGACTCTGGGAGTGTTCATGTGGATGATGGCGAATCCTCCTCCTACTCTGTTGTTGTTGCGTTGTCTGTGGGAGATCTTATGGCCTTCTGGGATGGCTATGGCGATGCCTGTTGACGAGGTGGTGTTCAGCCTGGTTGCCATCAACAACACCAGCCAGACCAACTGCAGCAAGAACCTCTTCACAGGTACAAGTACCAGACTCCAGGAGTACTTGTGCAACTCCAGGGTGCATGCACACACCTCATCCTCAACATCCCCTGCTACTGCCACATGACGGTCCACCTGAGATACCTACAATAGTCCCACAGTCAACTGCAGGTTCACCTTCATAATCCTCAGCCACACTCAGTAGGCACTCCACAGGCCCAGGCCAATGCACTAATATGGACGTCTACTATCCAACACCCCGTTGCCGGCAGTCCGTCCTGCCACCCTTGGCCTGGGCACCATTCATGACATCCACAGTACAACTGCATGCGACTGAGAGTTCTCATACCTCTGAACACAGATCCTGGTACTCCCTCCGTGGACACCTACATATTATCCATGATCTGTACACCTCCAAGTGTCTCTTCTGTACCTGTCCGTAACTGCAGTATTGCAAGCCAACCCCCCTTCTGCATTTTGTAACCATCACAGGTGTGTATTGCTATCCATGTATGTAGTTGTTGGAATATTGTGACCTATATGTGTCCTCAACCGGACTCAGATCCCAGTGTGTGGATGGCTGCAGTTTGTTCAATACTCTGGCATTTTTGCCATGTCCCCACGCATATGTTTTTGCATCTGGGTACAAAACATCTCCACCACTGCGTATTATGTTATTTACATTTATTTTCTGATCTTGTGCGTGAAAAGTGAGTAGGTGCTGTACAAAAAGGGGGGGAATCCAACGTTCACAGCTGGAGATTTGATGCATTACAGGTTGAGTCAACAGAGTCCAGGCCACAGAGCTTGGCATCATTGGGCACACTGCAACCAGCAAGTCCATGTGGGAGAGTCAGAAAGTCAATAAGGTTATGCTGTTGCACACAAAGGCAAGATGCCAGACCAGGTGACCTGGGAGTTGTGCATGGCCCTATGCCTTTCAACGTCTTGTCCGTGGACGACCCACCTTCCTTGGGGGACCCTCATGTGCAGGTCTTGATGATGCGTGGGATGCTCCAGCTGACAATTCCTCCTCCTCCTCCTCCTCCCTCCATGTGCCTGTTGTTGGTCTTTGCCTAGATGTTTCTGGCCTTGTGACACAGGGAGGGTGCTGCATTTTGGCAGCGATCAGACGGAGTGATTGGTTAATTTCCCTATGCACCGTCATGAGCTCATCCAGTCTTGCCTCCATCCGTCCCTGGTGTTGTTCTTGACTGGCATGTAGCTGGGCCTGCTGATTTGTCATTTTGTTGAGGGCCTCCACTACCAGGCTGAACTCTCTGGTGTCCCGCCGGTATACATCCATGATGTCTCTGAGTTCTGACATACCAGGCCCTGCAGCTGGCTGGTCAGTTTCTCGCCTCCGCCTTGCGCCACTCCCACCACCCTTGGACACATGAGCCTGGCCTGCGTTTGTGGGCACATCAGGTCGACGGGACCCATGGGTGCTGGCAGTGGTGGCGTCATCTGCCACCTCGTGGGTGCCCGGCGAACCTTGTCCCTCATTGTCAGACTGGCTCTGTTGTGGATTATGGGCAGGGCTCCGAGCAGTCTGCTGGGATGTGGTGGGAATGGGTGTGGTGGTTGGCACAGATGTATCTGTTTCAGCTGCTGCATGGGTTTGGGAACCAGAGGGGCCAGGTTGGTTGGGGTCATCCACAGTGTGTTGAGAGGCATCGCTGTCGGTGGGGTCAGGGCCATGCTGATCCTGGGACTGGGATCCATCTCCCCCCTGGTTGGGGGCAGTTTCCACACGTTCCCCTATGGGTGTGAGAGATAAACACTGTTAATGCACTATCATGCAACATCTAATTTTGATATCCATTGTCGTTAGCACTGTTCCACCTGCTTTGGATTGTTGTAATTGTTCACTTGTGTATGGGTATGTTGTGGGATGAGATTGACATGTGCTCAGGGGTGCTTGACATGTTGGGTACTGTTTACGATGACTGGCACAGCCATTGCTGTGGTTGTGTCACCAGCACCACACAGATCCAGCTGTGCTCTGTGTGGCCCAATCTGCACAATGCAGCGTCAATCCTAATGCCTGATTCAAGCATGCACAGGGTTGTAATGCAGCATGTTTATGATGGAGACTGAGTGGAATTTTGCTGATTTCATTCACTTTTGAGAGGTGTTGCTGTTCTGTGGCGGCCACCCACTGCCAACCCCCCAGGACCAGTACACCTACTTCTGGCAGAGGGCTTTAGAACGTGGCACTTCTCCAAGATGCATTACCTTGCCAATACTCAGGTCCATGGTGCTACTTGAGTGCACCCACAGCGTCCCAAAGCTGTGGCAACAGCATTGAGTGAGTGACACAATGGACTTGTGATTCAGCGCTGTGCTTTTTTTTGCTTGGATGCGTCATCAGATCAGTATTTTTTTTGTTGTGTTACATGACAATTGTGACAGTGGTACACTCCATTGCCTGTTCCCAGGGGCTCCGTTCCTGTAAGGGGTGTGTGTCACACTCCATTCTAGTAGTTTGAGTGTGATTTGCAAGTGGGCGTCCCTCGTGGCGTGTCTGTCCCCCCCATGAAGCATGCTGCCATGATAGTGGTTGTGAGTTCCTGTGCAGGATATCTGACCTTGTCCTGGTGTTAGTGTTTGCACTGGTCACAGGAGTTCCTTGTGCTGCCTGCACCATGGCCCAGCGTCAGCTATCTTGTCAGTACTTTCACACTCCCTGTGCATTGAGCATGGTGCATGGGTGTGTACCTGACTCATATGGGTTGAGTGCAGCCTCCTACTCTACACCTTGCACCCTCCCACCCTCCCCCTTGCAGCCTTCTGGCACTCCCCTTGCACCCACCCCCACACTGTTAGGCACTGCTGGGAGTCATGGCCACACCACCCCTATACTGTTAGGCACTGCTGGGAGTCATGGCAACACCCCCCATACTGTTAGACACTGCTGGGAGTCATGGCAACACCCTCATCCCGCCATACTGTTAGGCACTGCTGGGAGTCATGGCAACACCCGCCATACTGTTAGACACTGCTGGGAGTCATGGCAACACCCCCATCCCCCCATACTGTTAGGCACTGCTGGGAGTCATGGCAACACCCCCCTCACCACACCCTACTGTTAGGCACTGCTGGGAGTCATGGCAACACCCCCCATACTGTTAGACACTGCTAGGAGTCATGGTCACAGACCCCCACACCACCCCAATACTGTTAGGCACTGCTGGGAGTCATGGCCACACACCCCATACTGTTAGGCACTGCTGTGAGTCATGGCCACACACACCCACACCACCCCATACTGTTAGGCACTGCTGGGAGTCATGGCCACATACCCCCACACCACGCCCATACTGTTATGCACTGCTAGGTGTCATGGCCACACACCCCCACACCACCCCCATACTGTTAAGCTCTGCTGGGAGTCATGGCAACACCCCCATACTGTTAAACACTGCTGGGAGTCATGGCATCACACCCCTAACCCCCATACTGTTAGTTACTGCTGGGAGTCATGGCAACACCCCCCCCCCTACTGTTAGGCACTGCTGGGAGTCATGGCAACACCCCCCAGTACGAAAGGTACGAAATCATGAAGGTTCGGGTAGGCTTAAATCCATGGAAGATCGATAGTAAATTAAAAGTTGCCCTGATCCAACCTGATGGTATTTGTAAATGTGGCCTAGGTGTGAAGAATGATATTTTACATATACTACTGGACTGTACATTGATTTTAACAGTGCGTAAAATGTTTTTACGTCCAATATTTTTAAAGTACAAGGTGAACACACGATCAGAGGCTGTTGCTCTCCTTACAGAAATGTCGTTTTTAGATATCACAATTGCGTTGGGGAAATTTTTGAAAGCAACAAGAGAAGCTGTAATGGAGACATCCAAGGAAGTTGGGAAATTTTAAGACATTAAGATTTTAAAATATGGAGAATGTCAATTTAGTGTTTTTATGGTTTTAAATGTGTATAGAGTGTTAAAATGAACTATGATGTAAAATGTGTATTGCTAAGTGGATCCATGGTCTTCTGTATGGTTTATAGACTATTGTCTAAATAAACTTTGATTTTACTACTACTACTACATTGCTGGGAGTCATGGCAACACCCCCCATACTGTTAGACATTGCTAGGAGTCATGCCACACACCCCCACACCACCCCCTACTGTTAGGCACTGCTGGGAGTCATGGCCACACACTACATACTGTTAGGCGCTGCTGTGAGTCATGGCAACACCCCCATACCACCCCCCTACTGTTAGGCACTGCTGGGAGTCATGGCAACATCCCCCATACTGTTAGACGCTGCTGGGAGTCATGGCAACACACCCCCACCCCCCATACTGTTAGGCACTGCTTGGAGTTATGGAAATACCCCCCACACCACCCCCTACTGTTAGGCACTGCTGGGAGTCATGGCCATACCCCCCACACCACCCCCATACTGTTAGGCACTGCTGGGAGTCATGGCAACACCCCCCCCACACACCACCCCCCTACTGTTAGGCACTGCTGGGAGTCATGGCAACACCCCCAATACTGTTAGACACTGCTGGGAGTCATGACAACACCCCCACCCCCCCATACTGTTAGACACTGCTTGGAGTCATGGCAATACCCCCCACACCACCCCCTACTGTTAGGTACTGCTGGGAGTCATGGCCACCCCCCCCCCACACCACCCCCCTACTGTTAGGCACTGCTGGGAGTCATGGCAACACCCCCCACATCACCCCCTACTGTTGGGCACAGCTGGGAGTCATGGCAACACCCCCCATACTGTTAGACACTGCTGGGAGTCATGGCCACACACCCCATACTGTTAGGCACTGCTGGGAGTCATGGCCACACCCCCCAAACCACCCCCATACTGTTAGGCACTGCTGGGAGTCATGACCACACACCCCCACACCACCCCATACTGTTAGGCACTGCTGGGAGTCCTGGCCACATACCCCCACACTACCCCCATACTGTTAGGCACTGCTGGGAGTCATGGCCACACACCCCATACTCTTAGGCACTGCTGGGAGTCATGGCCACACACTCCCACACCACCCCCATACTGTTAGGCACTGCTGGGAGTCATGGCCACACACCCGCACACCACCCCCTACTGTTAGGCACTGCTGGGAGTCATGGCCACACACCCCATACTGTTAGGCACTGCTGGGAGTCATGGCAACACCCCCACACACCACCCCCCTACTGTTAGGCACTGCTGGGAGTCATGGCAACACCCCCATACTGTTAGACACTGCTGGGAGTCATGGCAACACCCCCCCCCACCCCCCCATACTGTTAGGCACTGCTTGTGTAGTGTAGTTCCTATTTTCCCTATAGGCCCTGCGCATTGGAATAACATAAACAGCAGTGTAGACGTAGGAGTGCGGTCTTCTAGGTCTCTACTGACTATGTTAGACTTAATTTAGGTTTGCGCCAGCTAGCTCAGAGGTCACTGAAAACTTTCTTGACTGAATAGGAAGTGATCAGCTTCCCTGGCTCAGACAAGAAGGGATTCAGCTTCCGACAACCGCATTAACATGACAACCTTGCTCCTCAGAATAAGAGTCAATCTCTAGAGTCGTGTGAAACAATAGACAGCTATTTCACTCAGTCAGTTGTGCAGAATTACTTTCACCAGGATGCAGAGAATAGAGAGACGGGCGTTTTCAATAAAAGATATTATTTATTGAGCAGTCTTCCTTCTCATGCAAGAGAAATGAATTGCCACAATTGCAAGACTTGTTATTATAAAAAGTGCGTACAGTAAAAGGAGTATTGCGAAACAATACTGTAAAAGCATTGATATGGTTTCTTAGCCATACGATAGTTAAAATGAGTAAAATATATACATTCATATATACATTTGGCTAACGTCCTCAACTGGTGCTTCTAACTATGCCTACCCCGGTGTACCTGACCTAAGCCTAATAAATGGGAGGGAGTAAGTAAGTAGCAGTTTAAGTTAAGTTGGTTTTGCCAAGGGTTTGCTTCAAGAATTCTCTCTAAGGGTTTAGTCAACACCGTACCTCTGGAATAGAATGTTGGAGGTCTGGTATCTCCTCTCAGGACTCGATATTCCAGTTACCGGCGAGGACAGGCTGGAAACGCCGGAGCTAGATTTTCTCAGCGTGTCAAGGAGGAGGAGGGGCAGCGTCCGTGGGCTTCTCGCATCTGCTGGGCTCTGCAAGGGACAGCTGTTCTGCTCCTGTATTCACCACCACCATCGTGTGTGCTTAAGGCAACGTTGGTATTATTTATACCTGAAAGGTGCCGAGTTTGACGTAAGTTTTTGGACATAAGACGTCAATAAAGATGTCACTAAGAACTGGTCGTTCTTACAGTGCTTGCAAGAGTTCTATTACTAATCAAAACAAAGAAAGCGGGGCTTTCCCAGGTTGCTGGGGGTTTAATTTGTTGAAAGAACTCAGTGTGTTATCTAGGAATCTAAGGAAGTGGCTTCTGCTGTGTCATGTACTGTAATGAGCTGCAGAGACAAACTGAAATATGGCTCTGATCGTTTATGCCATTATAGGGATATGTATTGATTATAGCCGTATAGGGGCATAAGGTCACAATATTGATCGGGGTCCTAGATAGAACACAACACTTGGAGTCATGGCAACATCCCCCCACACCATCCCCCTACTGTTAGGCACTGCTGGGAGTCATGGCCACACACACCCACACCACCCCCCTACAGTTAGTCACTGCTGGGAGTCATGGCAATACCCCCCACACCACCCCCCTACTGTTAGGCACTGCTGGCAGTCATGGCAACACCCCCCATACTGTTAGACACTGCTGGGAGTCATGGCCACACACCCCATACAGTTAGGCACTGCTGGGAGTCATGGCCACACACCCCCACACCACCCCCATACTGTTAGGCACTGCTGGGAGTAATGGCCACATACCCCATACTGTTAGGCACTGCTGGGGGTCATGGCCACACACGCCCACACCACCCCCATACTGTTAGGCACTGCTGGGAGTCATGGCCACACACACCCACACCACCCCCATACTGTTAGGCCCTGCTGGGAGTCCCTCCATGTAACATGATTTGTTTGTATACTCACCAGGCTTCACGGCTCCTTCGATTCCGTGTACTCCCACCGGTGATAGCAGGGCCATGACTTTCTCCTCCCAGGTATGGTATTGTGCAGGTCTGCGGGTACCACCACCTCCAGTGTGATGAGCGTTGGCGTAGTCCTCATCCATCTTGCGCTTGACCATCCTCCGCAGATCGGACCACCTGGCCTGGCAATCCTTCCAGGTGCGCCTGATGGCTGCAACAGCATTGACCTTATCAACGATCCTCTCCCACAGGCGGGTTTTTTCAGCTATGCTGGTCTGTCTGACCAATGCACCAAACAGCTGTGGCTCAACTCTGATCACTTCATCTGTAAGGATCTCCATCTCTGGGTTAGTGAACTTGGATTCTTTGGTGTGGTCATGGTGTGGGGTGTATGTGATTGGGGGGGGTGATGGTGTGTATGGATGAGGGTGTGTGGGTCTGATTGTGTAGGGGTTGGTGTATGTGTCAATGAGATAGGGTGTATGTGTGAAGGTGTATGGCTGCAGTTGTTGGTGTGCTATCAGTGTCTTTGCGCAAATAGGTATGTTGCTAAGGATGATGGGTTGCATGTGTGGGCCATTTTATTGGTCCATTTGTGGGTGTGGCTTTTTTAGAATTTTTGGTGGGTGTGTTATAAGGGGTGGGTGTGACTTGGGCCCTCTGTTTGCCTGTTTGGATGTGGCCAGGACATTGTTTTCCTATGGTGCGTACACAGGAGACATGTTTTGAGGGTTATGCGACTCGTTTGCATCCTCCTTGTGCTGGTTTCGGGGTTTGTGTGCGCTTTATTAGTGGGGATGTGCGGTTCGTATTTGTTGGTGTGGCTGGCTGTCACGGTCCGTTTTCGGGGTGGCCGTTCGTGTACGCTTGATTGAGGGGTGTGCGGGTCGTATTTGTTGGTGCGGCTGGCTGTTACGGTCCGTTTTCGGGGGGGGGTTCGTGTATGCTTGAGTGAGGGGTGTGCGGGTCATATTTGTTGGTGCGGCTGGAAGGTTACGGTCCGTTTTCGTGAGTGGGGGGGTTCGTGTACACTTGATTGAGGGGTGTGCGAGTCGTATTTGTTAGTGCGGCTGGCTGTTACGGTCCGTTTTTGGGGGGGGGGGTCGTGTACGCTTGATTGAGGGGTGTGCGGGTCGTATTTGTTGGTGTGGCTGGCTGTTACGGTCCGTTTTCGGGGGGTGGGGTTCGTGTACGCTTGATTGAGGGGTGTGCGGGTCGTATTTGTTGGTGCGGCAGGCTGTTACAGTCCGTTTTCGGGGGGGTTTGTGTACGCTTGATTGAGGGGTGTGTGGGTCGTATTTGTTGGTGCGGCTGGCTGTTACGGTCCGTTTTCGGGGGGGGGGCTCGTGTACGCTTGATTGAGGGGTATGCGGGTCGTATTTGTTGGTGCGGCTGGCTGTTACGGTCCGTTATCGGGGGGGTTCGTGTACGCATGATTGAGGGGTGTGCGGGTCGTATTTGTTGGTGCGGCTGGCTGTTACGGTCCGTTTTCAGGAGGGGGGGTTCGTGTACGCTTGATTGAGGGGTGTGTGGTTCGTGTATGTTGGTGCGGCTCGCTTATACGCGATGTTTTCAGTACGAATAATGCTTCATGCGCGACTACGTTTGCCCGTACAAATCGCGTACTTGGTCCCTGGTCTGGATCGTACTTGTTAGTTTGTACGGCATGTTTACAAATCGTACGATATGGGTTCCGATGACATATCGTACGGGTCTTCGATCGTGGTTCGTACGGGTCGCTGATATTCAGACGTATTTTCGGGATTTGGATCGTACTAAGCAATTCGGACATTCTTTTTCAATTCGAACGGAGACGGCTACGAATACGATTCGTACAACGGTTTTTTATCCCGAATCTGAATCGACCCCTGTGTGTTGATTTCCTTTCATACCCCATCCTCCTTTGCTAAAATCAGGTCCAAATCTACTATATTTTGCAAAACCATGCTACACACTGTAATCATTCATTCATTAATGTGTCTAAATATGGACCTACCAGCCTACTTACTGCAATGGCTTTAGAGCATCCAAAATGCAGCAGCACGCCTTATTCTTAAGGTCCCTATGCAAAATTCTGTTTCTTCTCATCTTCGTCAGTTGCACTGGTTACCAGTCATTAGCCGTATCAAATTCAAGGGGGTGTCCAAACTAAAGCCCTCAGGCTGCAAGATTCTATCAGCTGGCACAGTCTGCTTGGCTGTGAGATTTTATCTGCCCGCAGAGTCAGCATGACTGTCATACGTCACTGGTCTCCTCCACGGCTTCCTACTGAACCACAAATTCAGAAAGGTTTAGCGTTAGTTTAACATTACTTTTTTAACTGCTAGCCCAATGTTAAACCCATATGGGCACTCCTAAACCACTGCAAAACAATATTTGCATTGGTTTGTACGGAAAAGTAACGCAAAGCAAAGTAGCGTGAAAGGCTGCTTTGTATTACTTTGTGTTCAGTAAGTGTTGCATGGGCGTTCCCATGCCACCACTTATGCTTTGTGACACTAACATTAGTGGAAAGAATTTAGCACCAAATATTAACACTGTTGAAAAGCTGGCGTTAAACGGAGAAATGTTTACATTTCTCCATGCCTTTCCAAAATTGCATGTGTGCTGCACCGTGCAGCATACATACAAAGTAGGAAATGCTTTTCGACATGTCTATGCATAGTATTTTGTACAGGAAGATTACCCTTCCTGTACCAAACCTATGCTTGACTCGGCAGGGCTGCCCCCGGCTCATGCAGGGGGCCCTCCTAAGAGGGTGGCCCCACTTAGTGTCACAGGATGGCACACGACGAGTCAGCCTCCCAGTGTTCGGGATCCTCGAGGGTCCCCTAGGCCGACGTCACTTCCGGGCAGGAGAGGGCGGAGGGAGAGGTACTTATACCTCTCCCGCCCTCTGAGCACCCTCTTTCTCCTGCTGCACTGAGGCTGTTTTGATCGTCCTGGTCTCGTGTCGGGTTTTCGTGACTCCGGGTAACCGGGTGAGTGTTTTTGTTTCCTGTCCTCGAGCCTGTCTGCGTGCAGTGAGACCAGCCTTGCTGGACAAGGTCTCCTGGCGGGGCTCGGGAGGAGGGCAGATGGGAGCAAGAGTTTTATGGAGCGGCGGGGTGTGGCAAAGGGCGCCGAGATTTGTGCAAGGCCGAGAGGGTCCTGTGTGGTGCAGGGCATTCATTGCCTATGTAGTGGGGAGCATGGTTGTGCATTTGGTCGGAGTGCGTCCCCCATACCCTGGGTCCCACCACGCAGGGAGTCCAGCTTCCGGTCAGCCATTGTTGAGGAGCGAGTTTGCTCCTCTCTCTAGCATCAGCACGCCCCTCCCCCTTCGCAACTCTGCCCCTGTTGGGCCCCTGGGCGAAGCTGTTGGCAATAGTCGCCTCGCTGGCCAGCACGATTGACGTCTTTGGGGCCGGTTTCAGAGGCACCGTGTTAGGCGTGGATTGCAAGGGTGCTATCCTACTCATGCTTGAGGCTGTTCGACTCGCCCTAGCATCCTGCACGGCCCCCTTTCTTGCATCTGCACGGGAAAGGGAGTACTTAACACAGGCATACGTGTATTTTGGGAGGGAGGGGTGGGGGGGGTGAGCAGACCACCAGACAAATTGAGAGTGTGAAAAAGGCCCCTTTATTGAAACAGGTGCATATTTACAACAGTACAACCCTGGCCAACGCCTTACAAAACTAAACCTCACTAATTAATTAATTAACTGCAAACCCTAAACGTCAGGCCCTCCCCTAATACGTCACAGTCCCCGCCCCCACCCTGTACAACATAATTACAATACAAACCAATACAAAACCTGCATAATCATTTAAACATCATCCCAACCCAAAAGCATAACATCACATTCCCCAATTGCCCACCAAGAACTTACGTTAACCAAAACAGTGTAACCACCCCACGAAACATTTATTTCAACTTCTCCAACCATAGCCCCATTTTAACAAAAACCCAACAACCTTCATGTTCCTGCTGGCAAAAAAACCCCAAAATCCGCACGGCACCTGTTCCAAGCGACAATGTACAACGTAAAAACCCATATCCGCCTGTTCCGACAAACGACCAAAATAAATAATAAAATAAATATAAAACCCCAAATAGGAAATAAATAAATAAAGGCTAGAAAAAGGGGGGATCGAAAGATAAAGGGAAGGAGGGAGGGAAAAATGTTATTAAGCTAATTGAGCTCCCGGCCACCAGGTCACCTAGCCTAAAATGGTGGCCGGGAGGAGGAGCCAACAGAATTTATAGTTGGGCTCCCTCAGTAGAAATTAGAAGAGCCCAAAACCAGCCCAAAAGAAGCCCAAAGTGAGCCTGCTCTCAAACCCCCCCCCCCCCACTTGCCCCTCCCAAACAGCCCGGGGGGGGGGACCTTCCTCCGGTCGGCTGCCCCCCCCCCCAAGCCCCCTTTGGGAGGGAGGGGTGGGGGGGGTGGGGGGGTAAGCAGACCACCAGACAAATTGAGAGTGTGAAAAAGGCCGCTTTATTGAAACAGGTGCATATTTACAACAATACAACCCTGGCCAACGCCTTCCAAAACTAAACCTCACTAATTAATTAATTAACTGCAAACCCCAAACGTCAGGCCCTCCCCTAATACGTCACAGTCCCCGCCCCCACCCTGTACAACATAATTACAATACAAACCAATACAAAACCTGCATAATCATTTAAACATCATCCCAACCCAAAAGCATAACATCACATTCCCCAATTGCCCACCAAGAACTTACGTTAACCAAAACAGTGTAACCACCCCACGAAACATTTATTTCAACTTCTC
This sequence comes from Lissotriton vulgaris, assembly GCF_964263255.1. Taxonomy (NCBI): domain Eukaryota; kingdom Metazoa; phylum Chordata; class Amphibia; order Caudata; family Salamandridae; genus Lissotriton; species Lissotriton vulgaris. Next base: position 1,058,573,912 of record NC_141694.1, on the reverse strand, counting down.
CAACCATAGCCCCATTTTAACAAAAACCCAACAACCTTCATGTTCCTGCTGGCAAAAAAACCCCAAAATCCGCACGGCACCTGTTCCAAGCGACAATGTACAACGTAAAAACCCATATCCGCCTGTTCCGACAAACGACCAAAATAAATAATAAAATAAATATAAAACCCCAAATAGGAAATAAATAAATAAAGGCTAGAAAAAGGGGGGATCGAAAGATAAAGGGAAGGAGGGAGGGAAAAAATTTATTAAGCTAATTGAGCTCCCGGCCACCAGGTCACCTAGCCTAAAATGGTGGCCGGGAGGAGGAGCCAACAGAATTTATAGTTGGGCTCCCTCAGTAGAAATTAGAAGAGCCCAAAACCAGCCCAAAAGAAGCCCAAAGTGAGCCTGCTCTCAACCCCCCCCCCCCACTTGCCCCTCCCAAACAGCCCGGGAGGGGGACCTCCCTCCGGTCGGCTGCCCCCCCCCAAGACCCCTTGGGAGGGAGGGGTGGGGGGGGTAAGCAGACCACCAGACAAATTGAGAGTGTGAAAAAAGGCCGCTTTATTGAAACAGGTGCATATTTACAACAATACAACCCTGGCCAACGCCTTACAAAACTAAACCTCACTAATTAATTAATTAACTGCAAACCCCAAACGTCAGGCCCTCCCCTAATACGTCACAGTCCCCGCCCCCACCCTGTACAACATAATTACAATACAAACCAATACAAAACCTGCATAATCATTTAAACATCATCCCAACCCAAAAGCATAACATCACATTCCCCAATTGCCCACCAAGAACTTACGTTAACCAAAACAGTGTAACCACCCCACGAAACATTTATTTCAACTTCTCCAACCATAGCCCCATTTTAACAAAAACCCAACAACCTTCATGTTCCTGCTGGCAAAAAAACCCCAAAATCCGCACGGCACCTGTTCCAAGCGACAATGTACAACGTAAAAACCCATATCCGCCTGTTCCGACAAACGACCAAAATAAATAATAAAATAAATATAAAACCCCAAATAGGAAATAAATAAATAAAGGCTAGAAAAAGGGGGGATCGAAAGATAAAGGGAAGGAGGGAGGGAAAAAATTTATTAAGCTAATTGAGCTCCCGGCCACCAGGTCACCTAGCCTAAAATGGTGGCCGGGAGGAGGAGCCAACAGAATTTATAGTTGGGCTCCCTCAGTAGAAATTAGAAGAGCCCAAAACCAGCCCAAAAGAAGCCCAAAGTGAGCCTGCTCTCAACCCCCCCCCCCACTTGCCCCTCCCAAACAGCCCGGGAGGGGGACCTCCCTCCGGTCGGCTGCCCCCCCCCAAGACCCCTTGGGAGGGAGGGGTGGGGGGGGTAAGCAGACCACCAGACAAATTGAGAGTGTGAAAAAAGGCCGCTTTATTGAAACAGGTGCATATTTACAACAATACAACCCTGGCCAACGCCTTACAAAACTAAACCTCACTAATTAATTAATTAACTGCAAACCCCAAACGTCAGGCCCTCCCCTAATACGTCACAGTCCCCGCCCCCACCCTGTACAACATAATTACAATACAAACCAATACAAAACCTGCATAATCATTTAAACATCATCCCAACCCAAAAGCATAACATCACATTCCGCAATTGCCCACCAAGAACTTACGTTAACCAAAACAGTGTAACCACCCCACAAAACATTTATTTCAACTTCTCCAACCATAGCCCCATTTTAACAAAAACCCAACAACCTTCATGTTCCTGCTGGCAAAAAAAAACCAAAATCCGCCACCCAGAAAAGAGGGGGGGGGAATTAATCACACCCCCTCTCTTTCTGCCCCCCAAAACCAAACAAGCGACCATCGAAGGGCTAACCAAGAACATTTTGAATTTTCAAGCACCTGGAAAGGACCTCCCTCAATTCCAAAAGATACAAGTCCATCCCAATTCGAGACAAATGAACTCCATCACTACGAAAAAACTCCAAAGCATCATAGCGAATGTTCTTATGGGACACCCGTCCAAAACCTAAGTCCCTGCAAAACGAGAAACCTCCAAATTTAACTTCCTGCGAGCTTTATCCACTGCCTTAGGCTTAATCGCACCCCTCCAGGTTCTACGGGGGACCAATTCGGTCCACAAAACATGGCAACCTGACCACTGTTGTTTTATGAGAGAGAGATCCTTCTTCATAGTCCGTAGAAGGACCACCCCTTTGACCCCACAAAGATCATTTTCACCAAGGTGTAAAAGCAAAACATCCGGACAGATACCTCCTACCAACCATGAATTCAAAGCAGGAATAAGTTCCCTCCAAATCATACCCCCTTTACCCTTCCACACAACATTAAATAAACGGTCATTAAAACCAAGCTTAGGACCAAAATAACTCTTCTGTGCTTGATCTTCCGCGCGCCTTATGAAGGAATGCCTCACAATCCAGATCGTCATAACAGCCGAACGGGGGCCAGCCACTGAACCTGAAAAAAGAAAAGCAGCATCAAATTTTAAGGAGAGACATCAGTCGCAAGCGCAGCACCAGGATCATTCCGCACATAGCGCCGAAAGCAGTCGGAAGACCAGCGCCCTAAAGACATAATATCCTGCTGCGACCAACCCCTATTATAAGCCTCCGTTGCAGCCCCAATCCTGAAAGAATGAGTACCATAACGACTTTCGTCCAAACCAAGAAAACGCAGAGCTTTACGCAGCACCATGCGCAGCTGGTATTCAGTCACCCTGGAACCATCCAAATGTTGAAAAACAGAAAACGCAGCAGCCGTCCCTGAACAAGCTCTCAAACGCCTAGCCCATCGCAAAGGGCACGTCTCCGGAGGAGAAGACGCCTCCAACCAAATACCCTTCCCCTTGCTTCTCTGATCAGTTTTCGCGCGAGCCAGCCAAATGTGCAAACCTGTCTCGGAAAAGTGAACATCCCCCCACCTCACCCCAAAAGTAACTTTAGATCCCAACAATTCCGACACTCTAAAAGCACCGAAAAACATCCATACCATGAGAGTCGAAAAGAGACAAACCTCAAACTCATCCAAACAAACCGAGGGCAATATTTGCAAAATTCTGGCCAAAGTCTGCCATGACAAAGGTTGCCGAACCAACCGCTCCCTTCCCTGCTCCCTGGACCAACCCTCCATCATGCGCTTACCAACCTCCCCTGCCGAAGGAGAATAGCCCCAAAATAATTTGCCCATGAACGCAATACCAGCCAATTTTCCTGCAATTGTAACGCGAGTCAGGCCTTTGTCCATCAAGAGAAGAATAAACTGCACCACATCCTCAGAACGTCTCCAACCGGGCGAGCGCCAGCAAGTTCCAGACTCCAAAAACTCCTTCCAGGCTAACTCATATGCCGTCCTAGTAGAAACTGCCAGGGAACCTACCACCAACTGTAAGACCCTGTCTCGCCTACCGTCCACAGATGATCTGGCATGGGGGTCGGGATCCTGTCCGAGGCTAGCCCATGGAATCTCTCCCACTGTGAACGAGACAAAGCATCCGCAATGTCATTGTCCACACCAGGAATGTGCAAGGCCTTAAAACTGATGTCGTACTTCAAGCACCCCAACACAAAAACCCTCAAGAGCTTCAAAATCTGGGCATCCGTAGCCGACTGTCTATTGATAATGTCCACCACATCCTTATTATCAATACGAAACAGGACTTTTTTGTGAGCCAGCTCATGACCCCACAGAGTCAAAGCAACAACCACCGGGAACAGCTCTAGAAATGCAGTGCTCCTGCCTCTATCCCTCCACTGAACCGGCCACTGCTCCGCACACCACCTGCCCTGCCAGTAAAGACCGAAACCATCGCTTCCTGCAGCGTCAGAAAAAATGTGGACATCCCAAACCCAATCTTCTTCCCTGTACAGAGGAATGCCATTGAAGGAATGTAAAAATGCTACCCACATCCGCAAATCCTCCTTAACCCCTGCTGATAAGCGAACATGATGGTGAGGTAAATAGTGCCCGGATAGAGCCCTACCCAGACGCCTACAGAAAGTTCTACCTGCCCTGACTACTCTGCAGGCAAAATTAAGGTGGCCCAACAGCACCTGAATCTCTTTGACTGTCACTTTTGACTTGACCAGCATGGAATGTAAGAGTTCCAACATTTTAGCCTTTTTCTCCACAGGTAAACGTGCTTCCATAACATGAGAATCTATCTCAATACCCAAAAAAGACATGGTCGAGCAGGGGCCCATTGTCTTTTCCGGTGCCAAAGGCACACCTAAAAATTCCATTAAAGTCTGAAACGTCCGCAAAGCATTCTGACATGCCGGGGAATTGGGAGCGCCCACAAAAAAGAAATCATCCAAGTAATGTGTTACTAACTGGTGACCTGAACAATTAGTGAAAAACCATTGGAGAAAAGTGCTGAAAGTCTCAAATAGTGAACAGGAGATGGAGCAGCCCATTGGTAACGCTTTATCCACATACCATTTTCCATGAAATTGAATCCCCAAAAGGTCCCAATCCCCGGGATGTACTGGTAGCAAACGAAAAGCAGATTTTATATCACATTTAGCCATTTCCGCATCAGAGCCAGCAGACACAACCAGGGCCATGGCCACATCCACAGATGAATACGATACTGAAGCAGCTTCCTCATCAATGAAGTCATTAACCGAGGAGCCCTCCGGCCATGACAAGTGTTGAATGAGACGAAATTGCCCAGACTCCTTCTTAGGGACCACACCAATGGGGGACACAATGAGATTCTCCAAGGACCAATCATCAAAAGGACCTGCCATCCTTCCCTCACGCACTTCTTTATCCAATTTGTCTGGCACTACAGCCGGATGTTCATCGGCTGACAAAAGATTTTTAGACCACCGCCGCAACCGCGGCCCTGTATAACCAAGCCGAAAACCTTCCTGAAAACCATCCAGCAGTAACTTACCAGCCTCAGCATTCCCATAACCCCTCAGAGCCACTGCCAGCTGAAAAAGTTTAACCGGAGTACGAGCCTTTGGGCCCAGCTCCTGGAGCGCTTTTCCCCCTTCTGTTAGGCTGAGGCTGCTGTGTCAGACCAGGGGCATTGGTAGGCTGCTGTGACCACTGTCGACCTCCTGTAACTCGAGGCCCCCAACACCTGGCCAATGGATGCGTTCTTCCACATTGGGAACATTCGTGTCTGAACTTACAATATTCCCTTGGGCAGTGACCCCTGTTAAAATCCCAGCAGGTCCCATTGGCAGGTTGCACTGTCGCTGCTGCACCCACCCCACCCCGGGTGGGCTTCCCCTGAAAGGGCCGGTAAAGTAAGGGATAGCCACTAGCTGTAAAAATCGTCTTACCACCAGCCGATGCACCCATAGTGTGTTGCCACAAGTCATTGTCCAACTCCCCCCATTTCCCCTCAGGATCCCAAGCCATCCGTGCTCGGAATTCCTCATCATACTGTGACCAGGCATAACCACTGCCAGTAATCTGCGCCTTCCTGATCACATCCATATACTTAAAAATGGCAACACAGCGCTCAGGGAACTTTTCACAGTACACGCTAGCATAGATCAGAAATGCCGCTGTCCAGTTCTCTATCGTCAAAGGAACCTTTGGGCGCTTAGCCAGCTCGTATTCCTCTTCTTTAGACCCCTCCTTGGAGCGAACCTCCCTATGTAAGAGCTTCAGTAGTTCAACGTACTCCCCCTTCCAAATCCTTTCCTTAGTTGCCAACATCAAATGAGCGCCCAAAGGTTTCGTAACGCCCATGTAAGGTAATTTCTTTATCTTAAGCTCCTTACTATGCGGGGGATCTTTACTTACCTCCATGGGCTCAATACCAGTGCTAGAATCCACCTTTGAACCCAGACCCCCATCACTTGTACCCACCCCTTGATTTTTTACATAACGACCCTTGTGTAACTTAAGGTCTAGACCTTCTCTACCGTTTCACCACCTGTCCCCACAGACACCATAGTAGGTTTGGCCCGTGGTACAGAACGCTCACCTGGTTTAAGTAAAGGAACTTGAGCCGGCCGCACTCTCCAGGCCAGATGCTCCACGTCGTCGACCGTCCGAGGAACCCTCACCGAGGGGCCGCTCTCTCGAGTAGGTCTGGGAACTGCAGTTTTGGGACGCACCACCACAGGCGCCTGTAAAACAGTATCAGAAACGTGAAAAGACCCCCCCTCCGTGCCCTCAGCACGTAACTCGCCCTCCTCAGGGCTGTCTTCGCCATAATCCAACACCACAGATTCCTCCACTCCAGGAGGGGCAACCACCACTGACGTATTTTGAAAACCAACATGGGCCTTACCCGCCCGAACTGAAACATGAGGCGGGGAGCCAACTGAACCCGTCTGTACTCCCCCAAACGTTGACCACTTTTGGACACCTTGACCAATGACAAATCACGTTTAGAATGACATGAAGATGTTGGGGCCAGCGAGGACGCGCCTCTCCTGCTTCTGCCAACCCCGCTGAGAACCGGAGAAAAAGACGTCGGGGCCAGCAAGGACGCGCCTGGTCTGCTTCTGCCGACCCCCCTAAAATCCTGAGAAAAGGAAATTGCGGCCAGCGAGGTCGCACCTGACCTGCTTCTGCTGACCGTGGCGAAGTCCTGAGCCAAAGACGTTGGGGCCAACGAAGTCGCTCCGGACCTGCTTATGTTGACCGCGCCGGGATCCCTCGCCGGTACGGGGTATGCCGCGCCAGGCTCCACCCTCCCTTCTCCTCGGTGCAACTGGGCCGCACTCCCCCCTACCAAGTCTGCCGGTCCACGATTCTCCCCGACCTGTGAAGAAAAAGGCTGGACTGATGTGCCGGGGCCCTTCTTACGAAAACTTCCAAACATATCAATACCACTAGCTACACAAGACCCAGACTCCTGGAATTGCCCGCGACCGGCCTGCCCAGAAACAGACCCCGTAGGCCGACCGGACAAGACTTGCCGAGTAGGAGACGACTCCACGACTTCACCATCGCTACTCCAATCCAACAGGTCTTGAACGAACCTCGACGCAGGACCCAAAACTTGCCAGCTACGCCCCCCCTGCTGCGTATCCTGCACGGACCCTTCAACCCTCCCAGAAGGTCTACCACCCACAGGCAAGCCCGGAAACTTCAAAGTGCCTCCAAAGCCACTCAACATGTCAGTACCTTGAGTAGGAGGAACTCCGCCCGCATCCCGAATTCCCTCCGCCCAGGAAGGAAAAACATTCAGACCCTCCCAAGACCTGGCACCTACCTGTTTACTGCCACTCCCCTGCAAAGATCCAAAAACATCACCCCCAAGAACAGGCCCAAAACCTGTCTCACCTGACCCAGAAGTACACGCAGCAGCACCCAACTCGCCAATGTCAGCCTCCAATCCACGTGAAACATCTCTCGCCCTTCTTTCGACCTGCGCCCACTCCCCCTCCCCCACAGAATCACTAAGAACAGAAAAAACCTCACCACGAGTCGAAACAGGAGGAGAAAACAACAGGGGACTAACGGGCGCCAAGTCACCCTCAGAAACTGCCACTGTATCATGAATGCCATCACCCTCAAACAGAGGCGCACTAGAACCACGAGCTGGCATAGAAAAACGGACTCCCTCAACACCTTGACGTGAAGGCAAAAATCCGACCTCTCGACTAACACCGTGTGCCCCCAATGCCGACTGGTCAGAAAAATGCCCAACCGTCCCTTCAGCCAGTAACATCAAGGCCTCATGCGCGTGAGGCGCCAAAAAGTCAACCTGCGCATGCGCGCCAACCGCCGGCGCGTTTCCCGCCTGCTCAACGGTTGGGAGAAATGAAGCAGAGGCCGAGCGCTTCCTACCTCCTCGCTTACCGGCCCGCTTACCCCTCGCAGCGGGAACCGAAAGTGAACGCACCGGCGGCCCCACGGGGACAAGAGAAGCAGATGCCCCTCCCTCCCCCACCCCCTCCTGACCAGACAAAACCACTCCTGTTTGCAACGGTACTACGGTATCAGGAACCGGTCTCCTAGAGCGCAGGCGACCCCTCTCACTTACCGCCTCACGGCGAGACCTCTTCGGGGACAGACAAGCTGCGACTACCGCGGCCACACGAGCTGAGGCCTGCCGCTGAGGACGCGGCGGCCCAGCCACATCCCCCAAAACCAGGTCCAGACGTCCCGCCTCGCTCAAAAGGCGGATTGCCTCCAGCACACGATAGTCTTCACCCGACATCTCGCAAAAGAACACTAAACTACACTCACGAGGGAAAAATGTTATTAAGCTAATTGAGCTCCCGGCCACCAGGTCACCTAGCCTAAAATGGTGGCCGGGAGGAGGAGCCAACAGAATTTATAGTTGGGCTCCCTCAGTAGAAATTAGAAGAGCCCAAAACCAGCCCAAAAGAAGCCCAAAGTGAGCCTGCTCTCAAACCCCCCCCCCCCCACTTGCCCCTCCCAAACAGCCGCCCCCCAAGCCCCCCTTAGTGCAGCTCGGCTCATGGCTTTCTTTCGTCAGACTGCGGGTGGGGGGGGGGGCATTAAGAGCAGGTCTGGTTTGCCTTTGCGATGCCACCAGCGTCGGTGCCGGAACAAGGAGTGCGGGGCGTTTAGCCCCCACCACACATCTGGGCGGGATGTCGGGCTCCGACTCTTGATCATCGTCTGGCCCGGGGAGCCTGATGTAGGTGTGGCGGGAGTTGCTCGGCAATTGCCTCTCATCGCGACCGGTTGGCGCCTAGTGGCTGCGTGAGTGCGTCTCCAGGTTGTTAGGCGGTTTTTCAGTCGATGAGCAATCTGATGCTCAGTCGCGATAGTGGGGAGGCGATCGGTCTCATCCTGGGCGCAGTTTGGCTTGTTGTCACCTGAGGGGAAGGTCGTTGGTGGCGTGCGCTCCGAGCAGTTTGATATGGTCATGCTGGTTTAGGGTGACCAGATTCTCAAAGCAAAAAACGGGGACAGGTCATAGACATAGAAGTAGGACTACGGTTTGCAGTAACCATCGACATAAAAGTAGGATTATTTGACAGCTGTCAGACATAGAAAGGGGACAACAAAACAGCTCCCTCCACAGACCGAGATGAAGTAATACAGACAACAAATCTGAGGTCTTTTATTGGCACCCCTCTCCTTTACACAGCAGCATTAGTACTTCTTATTACATTTACACTTTTAAGGACTACAGCATATATTTGCCAAAAATCAATAAAACATCGCAGGCTAGCAAATGCCAGTGCAAAGAGAGCATACGCGCACATGCTCAATTGAAACAATGAAAAACAGGGACATTTCTGTGTTTACCTGGGACACTGGTTGAAAACGGGGACATTTGAGTCACTTGGAGACAAGTGTCGGGACATGGGGACACTTCTCCAAAAACGGGGACCGTCCTGGGAAAACGGGGACGTCTGGTCACCCTATGCTGGTTGGCATTCCGCCCCGGCAGTTACACTAGTGATACTACCCTTACTCAGACAGTCTGCTTTCAGTGGTACCAAGTCATCTCGTGGCGCACATATCTCCCTGCGTGTGTGTGTCGGGGGCCGCGAGCGTTGCACTCTCCCCCTGCGATTCGTACGGCGCGGGAAGTAATAGGCTGCCTCTGGCATCCCGGAGATTGCGATGCTGCGCGCGCAGCAACAGGCATGTGGGGGCTGCGACGGTGCCGTGCTTTAGGCACCAGTATGTTAGCATTGTGACCCCCCTCCCCCCGGGTTTCATCGGTGCCACGTGGGTGGAGGGACTGGTAGGGTGGAACTGTGCCGTTCAGCCGCACAGCAGAACAATTAGAGCCCTATCCGGGAAATTCATGTATCTCCCTGTGCCATAATTGTATCTCACCTTGTGAAGCGTCTGATGCTCACGTAATGGCCTCTGATACTGACGAGCGAGTTAGCGCCTGCCTACCTCTCTGATGTTCGTGAGGGCTGATCTCTTTCAGGGAAGAACTGCATATGGCGTATTTGTAGTGACTGTTGGTGCGGCATGAAAGGCTTTGTTAGCGGTGAGAGCGGTGTACCGAGAAGCTAGCCTGTCCAGTTCCTGCACGTCTCTGAGCTTTAACTGTTCGCTGCTGGGGGTCTCTGTCAGAAATCTCGGGATGTCCGTTTTATTATATTTACGATGAGAGGCAACATTATGCCCAGTTCCCTTTGCCCAGAACGATGTTACATTCGAGATAAAATAAATGTGAATGTTTTGGACTACAAGGAATAGTTTTGGACTACCCGGTTGTGAGTATATTCTGTTTACCGATGTGTAATTTGGTTGTTTGGTCTCATTGCCTAGACATGGCTGTGAACATCTTCTTTGTTGCATTGCTGGCAGCTCTGTTCATCTGTTTAGCTGCCCCTCCTGTGTGTTTCGTTGCTATTACAAGGTGAGGAGGTTGTGCACATCTATTAGAATGGTCTCACGTCATGCGGATAATTGTGGGCACCAAGTAAGGTTCGGGGTGGAAATGGAGCATTGCGATGCCCCCTACGAATTTTCAGTTTATTTGGAGGGCAAGAAAGTGTGACTGTGATTAGAACGTTTGCTGGCTGACTGTCCTGTCAATGTTGGAGCTGTTTGGGAAAAGTAATGTTTCCAACTTGTCAAAGGCCCTGCCAAGTATGTTTGGGATCGGCTGCAGCTTCGACAGGCAACAAAGGGTAGTCTAGCAGAAAGATGGACACTTTTAAATTGGAAGTTTCAGTGGCTCCAGTTTGTATGTTTTTCACTTGGATCCTAGGTGATGCTGCAGGCAGTTCTGCGGTAAAGGTCAGAATTGCAGTTGAGGTATTATGTGGCTAAATTGCCAGGCAGTGCGAACAGGGCCTCTGGGTGCCACACCGCGACAGCTTGTCAGGGGTATGAAGAATCTTGAGCTTGATCAGCCTCATCATTTCAGAACTGAAGCATGTTCACGAGTATTAGAACTGAGCCATAGTTGTTGTTACTTTTGGTAGGCAGCTCCGATCAATGATAGAAGCTGTAGATTACCGGTAGACATCACGCTGAGATAGCACCAATTTTCAGCTTACTGAGCCTGGGTTGTGGCTTTTTACTCATGCAACTATCGCCCAAGAAGTACGACCTGTTGGTGTAGCGTTGCTGCCTGGTAAGAGGTGGGCAGAACACGGCAGGGCAACCCGCAATCTCTGGGGATATATTGGGCAGATGGGAATCACATGGGGCAGCTTTGGTAGGTCATCCCATCTAAGAGTGTGCAGTGCACTCGGAATTTCATCCTCCTGGGATTGATACTACACCCCTTTTCAGACTAATACCTGGCGGTAAGTCCATGGGCCACTTTTGCTCACTGGAGGAGCTTGGATAGGACACTTGGAACAATACAATTATCACTACATTCATAGGAATAAAATGGCTTAAAGTGGAGACGTGGTCGGATGCCACCGAAATGGATTGACATGGTTTGGTACTATGAGGACATTCATTCATCTAGCTACAGAACAGTTTAAGTGACTTGCTTTTGGTTTGGTTTACTGTGGTGGGGGGTTACTCCACACACCCTTTTTCAGTCTTGTTCCTGGCTTTCCAGACTGTTTTGTTGAAATCCCTAGGTGCCGGATCTGGATCTAGAGATAGACTTTTTTGGTGTGTGGGAAATCTTATGGTAATTAGCCCTCTTCCAATGAGAGTACACTCTGTTTTCCAATATGTCGAACGGAGAGGTAGACAACGTTGGCAGAAGTACACCAAGGGGCATCTACTTTCCTTTTTACCGGTAGTAAGCGTTTTACAAGGGCACCGGACGGATTAAGTGAATAGGTTCAGGAGAGCCAAAATCAGCCGCACTGGTTTGATTGGATTTCCGCGAATTGCCTGGAGAAGAAACCTTGGATGTTAAACGATAGGCCCAGGCACTAGTCAGCGTCTTCGATGATCTTGTTTATGCGCCACCCGCCTTGCCAGTTGATCCTTTTGCCAGTGGGGTGATGCTGGCTGCCCTTTCACAAGTTATGCTTACATGGTTGGCGGCACAATAAGGAGTCCAGCTGGTCCAGCGTATGTGACAGGCCAACTAGAATGGGATCTAACATCCGCTGAGTTTGGAGGGGCACTGTCTTTTCTAAGGGTTGGGGGCCAGGTTACCCACATAGAGTTTAAAACTAGTGGGCAAGGAGACAACCCGGTTTAGACCTCTTGTTGGGTAGAGTAGAAGCATTGATATGGGTAGTGGATTTGCAAATACCTTGTAGTACTACTTCCTAGGCTCAGTAGGAGCAGTTCAGAATGGCGGCCTTTGACATTCTTACATGACAGCCACAGTTGTTGCTTAGTTACATAATGTGACTACTGGCCACAGCTCATAGGTGACAGGACAAGGAACCACATGGGTAGATGGGCAGAAGACTTGTATGGTACTCATTGTTGGGTGCATAGGGGACCTTTCTGGAAATTATCTGCAGATCAGTATTTGTGACACACAATGGGTTTTGCACACAGCAGGGGAGGGGCCCGCCCAGGTAGTCCTGGGCAAAGCTATTGTCATTTTAGTACCTTGTGTAAACACAATAGGTGAGAAAGTCAACTCTGGACTTCCGTAAGCGCGGCAAGGGCCCTCCACTGATTATCAGCAGCGAGTTCCCCTGTGCTATATTTGACTAGGTGGTTAAATAATGTTGTTTTCTGGTGGGAAGCACTGTCAATATTGTCACCACCGGCACCCTGACAGTCTGCCATGTGGTGGCACTGTCTGGCTGTTAGGGAGGTCTACTAAATCAGGCACTCAGTAAGTCAAGAGCTTGGGTGACGATTGCCTTCGGCCATAGCCATCCTTTTAGCCTTAGGGGGGCCTGGTTTGCTTCATGTGACACACTTCGAGCCCAAGTTACATAGAATCTTGTCAGCCCTGTAATGTCGAGTGCAACGTTTACTGCATGTCATGGACAGAGGATGAATGTCGCTTGATAAGTTATGCTTGCATGTGAGGTTTACATTGGACACTTTGCAGGCATTGATGAAGCACATATGCATCATCACGAAAGGATTAACAAGTGGGTCGGTTATGTTTGAATGGATGCTCCGTTAGTAAGAACTCCTTAAGTGAAGGCATGCGCGGCAGTGATCTGGGGTTACCAGCACAGGTTTTTCTCCTGGGTTGGTAACGTGGATGTGGGGGCCATTTGGTGCTGCACCAGGCATAAGACGGAGGTCACCGGAATCCTAGCGCATGTCGTACATAATCAAGATTCAAAGTTGGATATTAACATGTGCCCTATGCATAGTTACTATTATGTTCTGATTCCCCTATTCCGGCACAACACCAGATATATGGTACATTCAAGGCACATGTTAAACGTTCCACCTACCCCGTTGAAAGGTAACCACACATCTTCAGCGGTGTCAATCATTCGGGTCAAGAGGGGCGATTAAGGGTTACAACTAGACTCATGCAGCAGAGAGTGCTGCCAGGTGGCAAGGAGTTGGTAAAAAATAGGACGGAAAGGTACCGCTGGGTGCCTGCCGCCTGGCCACTGCAGGGGTTTTTTGGTGATCTCAAAGGGCCTACGAGGGTTCATGGCAGAGTAATCCCAGGCTGATTCCCATGCGGGGTATGGTGGGGGTGGTCGCTACCTCGTTTCACAGCTCACTCCCTTTCGGGTCTAGCTAAGAATCATCTCAGTTGAATTCAAATGTACAGCCTCTCATTTTGCCATCTGTGAATAGGTTAGCTACAAACATAAATAAAGCGATGCATGGGCCCACTTATGATTTAGTACAGCAGCTAGTTTACCGGTTCTTCATGGGACCAGCACTAGCAACAGCAGCTGCGCGCATGGGTAGCAGTAAAGCTTCTTTTTATGTCACCCTGGGTTGGGGCTGACAAGGTCATCATCTTGGTGGCCTGAAACGGAATAGTCATAGACTTATCTGTGACTGTGCAATGGGCACTCAACAGTAAAGCAAGCTAAGTTTCAGCAGAACCCTGGTATACTGTCTGGAATCAATGCAAGGTTATGGGCTACACATCAATTGGCCTTTTGTCAGCGGAATGGATGGGATGGAGCACTATTATGAACAACTAACAAAGCACAGTTTGCAGTCATAGTTGAGAGGGTACAGGGGGTACAGCTCCCTGACCAAAAAAGGATTGCATGTTACCAGTCACTTCAGTTAAGCGAAGTGTATTTGGGAAGTTGTCATCTAACATTGGGACTGCATCGTAGAGGTCAGTCCGCTGGCAGGCCTTATATATGTGGGGTTTATAACACAGGTATGTACAAGTAAGGGTTAGGAGGCCAGAAGCCAGACCGGGGATACAAGTTCACAGACCTGTAGAGCGGCAGAACTGATAGGGGCCTTTTGGTTGCTGATCAACACAGCTGTCCAGAGTAGGAAAGGACCTCGAATCAGCAGGGGTAGGTAACTAGGTCTATTGTGGTGGGGGGCCCTGGGGTGACGGTGGCCACACCCAGTGCTATGGCGGAGTTACAGGGCGATCCAGAGGCTGTAAGGTACAGTAAGGGTACCCTCTGCAGGAGCACAGTAAGGGTGCGAAAGCCAAAATCCCCAGGGAGGTCCTCATGTTGGACCCTGGAGGAGCGACGGCGCCCCGTTAGTCCTTCGGGCGGTTGTGGACCTGAGCAACCGGGTGTTGCCTGAAACTCTCCGCCCTCCCTGAGCTGGGAGGGGCGTGAGTAAGGGGTGGACTGGCGGTCCGCCGGTGGGAGGGGCTAGACCCCACCCCAAATCGACAAACACCGGTTGGCGAGGGCCACAGGGTAGATTGGCTCAGCAGGTGGCGAGGGGCTGCCTGCCTTGGGATTGCCTGTAAGATAACCCACCATGTTGGTACATTTGTTATGCAAATAAACTTGCAGCAATTTTCTCCACTAAAAATGTGTTGTGTCTGATTATTTCTCTGAAGTATTGCTGAGGGAGGGATGGGGAGTGTTGCCGATATTGGCACTATGCAAGGCTGCCCCGGGCCCACGCATGGGGCCCTCCTAAGAAGGCGGCCCCACTTAGTGCCACAGGATGGCACACGACGAGTCAGCCTCCCAGTGTTCGGGATCCTCGAGGGTCCCCTAGGCCGACGTCACTTCCGGGCAGGAGAGTGGGAGAGTGGAGAAGAGTTCAATTTCTCTGTGAATATGGCGTTCTCTTGCTCTTTCCCCGTCACTCCTGCTGCATTGCGTGACATGGACATGATTGTTTACTTTAAAGCGTTATTCCTAAACATAACAGCGAAAATGGCTGGTTGCTTTACCAGTTTTAGCCACAAGGTGTCAGAATAAGAAAAGGATGGCAAAATATAAAACTGCATGGGAAAATACATTACATTGCCCTGCAACAGAAAAAGACAGACTCTTACTTTTACACTATATTAGTAAGAGTCTGTTGTTTGTATTTCAGGAAGCAGAGGAGGAGAACAGAAGAAGGAGAGAGGGAAGTTCCGTGGCCGGAGAGAAATGCAAGTCAAGCTGCAGAAAAGGCTCGAGAGGTGTGAGCACCTTGTTTGTTGAATCTGTGGGAGTGGAGAAGCAATTCATTTCCAGAAGCTGCATGGTAGGTTGGTAATTGTGCCTAAGTCGCATCTAAAAACAAGCATTTGCAATGCAAAAGGTCTCGCATTCACTCAATTTTGATCTATTGGCATTGTAAATGACAGTGCCTTCTATTTCTGTTTTGGGTTTTAAAACATAAATACAAGACATTCTCATTTACAATGCCAATAGGCAGGAGGCAGGAAGCTGGGCCGCCATGCAGTAAACCAGATGTTAGCCTATTTACCTAGTATCCACATGGGACCTCTACACGGCATGAAGAGAAGGCCATAGGGGAGGAGTTCTGTAGCTGAGAAGTGGCACACACAGGGTCCCAGCTGGAGGAGGGGCTTGACGTGATGTCAGGACAGAGGGAATCATTTGTAACAAACAGCCTTTGTGGGGAATTATAAATTCCACGCTGGTCCATCATGTTGTCCTACGCTGTGTTTATTTCCCCTCAGGGCACAAGTCCTAAAAAAAGAAGTGGGGGGGACGCTCCAAGTTAGGTGGTGTCACTGGAAGTGACGTCATGACAGGAAGAGACGTCACGAAATTTGCCGGTCTGCGTCTGAAATGCATGAATACATACAAGATACAAGTAGAGGTATAATACTGCAATAAGTGGAAGTCACTCAAAACACAATAACACACTATACACAGGACCCATTCCTCGGATTACACAGTTATTACAGACTCGGGCCGAAGGCACTATGGGCATCTGTCAGGGTCCCTGGATGTGACATGCTCGGTGTGTTGACAGCGCAGCTCCATGAAGCTTTGGCGCCTTGGCTGTGCTCTGAGAAAGGCTGGCAAGGGGAGGGCACGAAGTGGAAGGGGAGATTAGTCTGAGCCTCTTGTGCATTTAAAAGGCTATCATTCGCGCGCAGGTGCAGACTCGGGTACCGGCTCCATCTTTTGGGCAGGGGGGACGGCGTTCACCCGGTTAAAACCCGGTAAAATAAGTGGGGGGACGCCGTCCACCCATGTGGTACCCCGACTAGACCCCTGTTTCCCATAAATAACTGGGGCGGCTCTTTACCAGCTTCAGTTTAGGACCCCGGAGGTTAAAAGCCTTTGACTGACATTTGACCCCTGACCTCATATAAATGTTATCTTATCCTGCTTGTCAACTTGTATGGAGAGCTGGTCCCCGGGAGCTAGTAGGTGAAGGGTAATTATGGTTCCTCTTGAAGTGGGTGATTTTTCTGACCAACAGGCATCCTGGCATTGATTTGATGTTACCAAGGGGTTAACCACAACACCCAGGGCGTCTCCTGCAAGCCCTTGGTGGAGAGCAGTTATTTGAGAACTGCTCTACAAGAGCGATGGCCTGAAATCAGTGACCCACAACCTCATTAAATAAGCTTTAAGGCGAGCCACTTACAGTGCCAAACTATAGCCCTTGTTACCTTTCAAATATGTACCTTTAAAGGTCATATTGTTACCCTCAGAAAAATGTATGGGTTCATTTGAAAAAAGAACCTTTCATTTTTTTTGTTTGAAAAGGCTCCCTTTTATGTTTATCTGTATTCATCTTAACTATAATAAATGTGACAGCAGGGCAGTGCACTGCATAGGAATGTTTCCGAATGGAACAGTGAGGAGAAGATCCAAGATGGCCGACTGCTGCAGGTGTTTACATCAGACAGGGTTTCTTACTGCTGGGGACCAAGCGTTTCAGGGACTCATCTACCCGGAACCCGAGAAGCAAGCAGAGAGCGAGGCGGTGGACAGCAACATGGTAGGGTTCTGCTCACCACAGAATAGGCGACCAGCTGCTGTGTTTTCACATGGCCATCCTTAGCCCTGTTTGGGTTGGAACGTAGTTCTTTCAACCGGTAGCAGTGGGCATTATATGTTGCCAAAATTCTTGTTATCACCTGACTGGTCGGTGTTATTTCACAAGCAACAGTGGGTTGACAACCTGCAATTCGCATCTATGACGTCATATCGACGAACTATGGATTGTGAGTCACAAACATGACATCATGCTGATCAGCTACAGAGGTGGGGCGTGGCTTGAGCGCCGATGGTGTGGGTCGCCTGAGCGCTGGGCTCCGTGATCGAGCCCTGTATAATCCTGATAGTGGAACGCTGGAGGCCCCGTTTCCCCTCACAAAGACGGCGGAGATGATCTCCTACGACGCGACAGCGGGACATCCCCTCCCTGACCCTGCAGTCGAGTGTGCCGAGCTATGCGGACGACTCGGGGTGCCGAGAACAGCCTGACACAATGGCGCCCGCGGAGTCCCTCTGGCTTTGAAACCACCGAGATCTGTGGCTGGCTCTGGGGGACTCAGCGGACCTCTGGTTGCAGCAGCGGGCCCGGGCGAAACACCCTGCCGGGCGGCTGCCACGAAGCGGTGCAGGACGAGAGAGGCAGCGAGAACCGCCTGGCCGGATAGGAGGTGGCACTGATGAGCGACGTGCCCCCGAGCTGGAGGAGGCCTTCCGCTGCCAGGGCCGGTCTGGGGCATTGGTCTCCCTCTTTCCATGGAGAAGTGATTGACTTTCCCGCGACCTCGCTTTGGGCCGGATCTGGGGTAGAAGCGGTGGCCGGCTTGGGACGGTGTCGAAGGGGGTAGCGGATCGCTTCCCGCCCCTCCCCCCCCCTGCGACCATCGGGGGATGCGTTGGGAGGCCCCTGGGACGGGGTGTGGACGGGCCGAGCTTGGGCTGGCTCCTGGCTGCGGAGGTGAACGGAGAACCGGATGAACTGCCAAGGGGTCCCTACAAAGTGTTGAGCGACCCTGAGGAGAACCCTGAGGAGAACACTGAGGTGAGCGCTATGCCGTGCCAGGTGACCCTGGCAGGCGAGGATCTTTGACCACCAGCGCTCAACTGCCGGAGCCTTGTTGGAGGGCCCCTCTCGATCGGCGTGATACCCCTTGGGCCCCTGAATGCCCTTGAGGCCCCCCCTGTACGAGAGTGAAGGCGGAGACATCGACGAAGTGCTTCCTGCGGTGGGATTACTCCGCGGTGGCGGGTGGCCGCCCCGAGGCAAGGTATCTGTCACCACCTGCCGGGGCAACGCTGAGGACACCCGTACACAGACTGCTATGCTTTGGGGCACATACTGGTGGCGTGGTGGGGTTGGTGGTGCGAGGCGGCGCAAGCTGGGGGCCCCCTGCGCAGTGGAGCTACTACAATAAAGCCGGAGGACTACCGACTAGCTACGCCTGGCTCTGCGAGATACGCCGGGCGGACCCTTCCCTGTGATCAATAATTGTGCAGTTGAGACTGGCCCCTCCCTGGGACGCTTGTGAGATCGGCTGGTGCGTGGGCGGCCCGGTCGGTGGTTGGTGGGACTGGAAGACCTTTGTTGAAACTGGCCTTGGAGCTAACGCTGGTTGGTCTGCCGCGCTGTATGGAGACCGCCGTTGGTTCAACTCTCCCCCCACCGAGGCCTTACCACGCCAGAGGTCAATGGGGTTTCTGGTTGGTACCATTTTAACCAGATATACCTGTTATAGCCTGCCGGCGCACTGCTGATGAGCTCGCTGTGACTATTCTTTTGAGCCCGAGCTCCGCGCACCTGGACGTTGTCCCTCACAGCCACCGGGGAGTCCACTAGCCGGGGAAGACCTCGGCGAGCTCGCCTGCTGCTGGGCAGCTCCCCCTGTTCGTTGCGGGCAACGTTGGACGTCACTATCGCCATGGGGAAACCAAAAGGAGCCAAGGGCACCACGCAAACCACATCGGATGCAGAAATGCCGGACAAGAGAGATCAACCAGACCTCGATACGCCACGGGATCCGCACCTCCAACTTCAGCTGGACAAGATCTTGACTGCGATAACAGATACCCGTGCGGCGCTACAACAAGACATAGCACAAGTGGCAACGGGCCTTGGATTGCTCAGAGCGGATCGCGGCAAGCTTTCTGATAGGGTCAAAGAGGTGGAGAGCACGGTTCGCACCCTGGAACTAACGCAAAAAGCTCTCTCAGCCACTATGACTGATGTGTTGGACCGAATAGACGTATTGGAGAAAAGGGCCAAGGACGCTGAAGGGCGCAATCGCCGGAACAACATCCGAATCGTAGGACTACCAGAAAAAATTGAAGGGGGAGATATGGTTCAATTTCTTGAAGATTGGCTCCAAACAGCGGTGGCGCCGGAGGGACTGCCCCCTTTTTACACGCTGGAGCAAGCGCATAGGGTCCCGTCCCGACCGCTACAGCAGGGCAGCCCTCCGCGCCCAGTGGTTGCACGACTGCTGCTCTACCGAGACAGAGACCTGTTACTTCACAATGCTCGGTCAAATGGTCCCTTTCAGATGGAGAACAGTAAAATCAATATCTTCC
The DNA here is from genome assembly GCF_964263255.1 of Lissotriton vulgaris. Classification (NCBI taxonomy): domain Eukaryota; kingdom Metazoa; phylum Chordata; class Amphibia; order Caudata; family Salamandridae; genus Lissotriton; species Lissotriton vulgaris. The sequence goes on along the minus strand of NC_141694.1, from coordinate 1,058,554,211 downwards.
CGGATTATACTTATGAAACACAGCGTAAACGGTCCTCCTTCCTGGCGGTCAAACAGGAGCTGAGAAACAAGAGCATCCAATACTCCTTACTATTCCCGGCTAGACTCCGGATAATGGTTGATGACACTACCAAATTCTTTGATGCACCAGAAGATGTGTGTAGCTGGCTGGAACTGTACAGAGCCGGCAAAGACGGCTCTGGCTCACATCTTGAAACGGTGTCCGAGGGGCTGCCACGACGGAAGTCCAGGCGGATACGCAATAGACGTAGAGGACTAGGGCGATCTTCATTGTTGGAGACGGCATGGAGCGGCGGGTGTTCTGGAGGTGGTGTCCAACATATCAGGTTCAGAAGATGCACCGAGGACGGAGGAGACAGAGTCCAGCAAGGGTGATGACCGCTCAGAAACTGAGTGCTCAGAAACTGACAGTGTGCCGATGCCCACGGTCACCCCAGAGACAGCTGAAGGAATACTAGACGAACAATGAGAACTCCTGGTGAGCTGTTGAGGTTGGAGTACAGGCTATGGCAAACTGTTTACTACACATTGGGAGGGGAAGCTGTTTGATTATTTATAGAGGGGAGGCGGGCAAAGATTTCAGCTACAAGTAATCATTTGAGGCTCGATCACTCACAGGAAGCCCGGGTCGAGGGCGGCTTCCTGTTGGAGCTCGAGCCCCCCCTTATTGCCCTTAAGGCACACCTGCGGTGACTACCGTTGGGTTATTTGACGTTTTTTTGTGGGAGTGTTTGGATGGGAACTAGATTGCAATTTTTGGGTCCTGTTCTGGGGGGGGGGGGAGGTTTGGGGAATGTTATCTTGTTGGGGGAGGGCTCGCCATCGGTGCTGGGGATTTTTCACACTTAGACTACATAGAAGTTGGGTGGAGAAGCGGACACGGGACACTGTGGGACAATGGGTGAACTATCTAACTTGAAATGCATTACCTGGAATGTGCGGGGACTACACTCCATGACCAGACGTCATAAACTACATGCCTACTTGATGCGCAGAGGGGTCCAGATAGCGTTGTTGCAGGAAACACACTTAACGAAGACAGAGGGGATAGCACTACAGCGCAGATGGAGAGGCCAGGTATACAACACTACATATTCAGCATACGCGAGGGGCGCACTAATTTGTATCAGGGCTGGAGTCCCTTTTCAGGTTGCCAAGCAGGTGGTGGACCCTGAAGGGAGGTAGGGAGGTTTGTCGCCATAGCGGGGAAGCTGGGAGGCAGGGACATTAACATTTGCAGCGTATATGCGCCCAACGTAGACCAGTTGACCTTTCTTGCGACACTGTCGGGCTCCCTCGCCCACTTTTTGGCAGGACCACTGCTATTAGGAGGAGACTTCAATTTAGTGTTAGATGTTACCCTCGACAGGTCGCACCCTCCGCTAGCGGACTCCCCAAAGCACTGCATAGCTAAGGGCAGGCTAGATTGGCAATCAAGATGTGGCCTAACCGACATCTGGTGCGCTCAGCACCCGCACATCCGAGATTATTCCTTTTTCTCGGGAATGCATGAGCTGCATGTAAGGTTGGATGCGCTGTTGTGTTCCTCAACGTTAATACCAACGATTGTGAGAACGGAATATCTAGCGAGGACGCTATCTGATCACAATCCTCTGTTGATTGCTATGCAGTGGTTCCCGGGCGCCTCCTGTGTTTCTACCTGGAGATTGCGCCCAGAAATGTTAGAAGATCCACTCTTCCATAAAGACTTGGAGGAGAGGATAACCCACTACTTCGAAGAGAATGATGGCACGACAAGGGAGAGAGCGACGGAATGGGATGCCTTCAAGGTAGTTGTCAGAGGGTTTTGCATAAGCAAAAAGGTGGGAATGCGAAGGGTGCTCTTGGACGACCTAGATAAGGCAGACAAGAAACTCCGGGAAATGGAACTTCTGCGACCTGGTCACCCCGAGTTGCAAGAACAGAGCACTGCGGCAAAAGAAGCAGTAGCAGTTGAAGTCAAAAGGCTGCGCAGCTTTGACCACAAGACTTACACAGCCAGATCCGACGCAGAGGGAGACAAGTCAGGAGCCCTGTTGGCCTGGCTCACCAACCCCACGAGACGGAGCTCCCCCATAGTATCCATACACACGGGTGACGAAGTATACACCCAACCTGAGATCCTGCGAAGTTTCACAAATTATTATGAAACTCTATATCAGAGCAAATTATTGGCTGATACTCCGGCTATAGACCAGTTTCTTGAAGAGCTCCCCTTTCCGGTGTTAGACCCTGAACACGCAAAGAACTTGGGTAAAGATATTGAGCTCGGAGAAATCCGTTGCGCCATAAAACAGATGGCACATAATAAAACCCTGGGGTTAGACGGTTTGCCCATTTAATTTTACGCCAAATACAAGGATATATTGGCTCCACGTCTGCTGGTGGTCTACAGGGAGGGAAAACAATTGGGTCGTCTACCGCGAACTATGCGCGAAGCATTAGTAATCCCTCTACATAAACCCAGTAGAGAGAGCAACAATACTACGTCCTACAGACCGTTGTCGATGCTAACTACGGATTATAACATTTTGAGTAGCATTTTAGCGTCCCGACTATTAGGGCATATGACCACACTGGTCCACGACGATCAAGCGGCCTTCATACCAAAGCGCAACACCACTATGAACATACGCCGACTGATACGACTGCTGGAAGAAGACCATGTAGAGGCCCCCCATGTCATGATACTATCGGTAGACCTGTAAAAAGGCATTCGACAGCCTCGAATGGGAATACCTCTACAAAGTACTCCGGCGCTATGAGGTGGGCGAGGGGTACCTGCAGTGGACTGCGGTGCTGTACGCCTCGGCGACGGCTAGATTAAAATCGGGCGCACTGATATCGCAACAATACTCAGTAGAAAGAGGCACGAGACAGGGATGCTCACTGTCCCCGTTGTTGTTTGCGCTGGCGGTGGAGCCCCTCGCAATGTCAATCCGCACGGGGGCACATTATAGGGGATTGCGGAGCTTGACGGGGCAACAGTTCATCTTGCTATACGCTGATGACCTTTTGCTCTTTCTCGAGGATGCTGACGGAGCCCTAGTGAGAGCCGACAACCTGTTGACCACCTTTGGCAAAATTTCCGGTCTCAAAGTAAACTGGTCCAAGACATGTTTATTCCCAGTACGGAAAGGGGAGGTCCAGCCCACCACAATCAGGGCAATCAGGTGGGAACCCAGCTGCCTGAAATATCTAGGGGTCTACATCTACCACACCCCAACTGATATATTGGAGGGTAACATCTTCCACAGTATCAGAGCACTGAAGGGCAGTATGTCCTTCTGGGCCACACTCCCGCTATTGGTAGCGGTTCGAATAGCGCTGCTAAAAATGGTGGCGCTCCCACGACTGTTATATTATTTTAGGACGCTTCCCGTTTGGATCCCTCCTGCCACCTTCCGCCTCCTGAAATCTATGATAGTGTCCTTTCTCTGGGGAATGGGCCGGCGCAGAGTGGCTCTCACAACGCTGATGAGACCTAAATCTGAAGGGGGGTTAGCTGTCCCCGACTTTGAAGTGTACTATTTAGCGTCTCAATTGCAGATATACACCCAGGAAATAGCACGCGAGTTCAGAGGACCGGAGGATAGGAGGATAGGAGGGGCCTGGGAATACCTAGACATGTGCTCGCTTATATCTCATACAGCAATGCAACAAAGATTAGTCCTTCGTGACCTCACGCAAGAGGAGCGAACAATCAGACTATGCTGGAACTGGACACAACGTAGGGCGGGCGTATCCCACCCATATGCCCCCGAAATCCCACTTGGGATGCTAACAGCACTGCCACATGGCGGCGACTGGTCGCATTTGCAGAAATGGGAGGAGGCGGGGATCCAAGACCTGGTCCTTTCCGTCGCTCTTGGATAGCTATGACCTACCTAGAGGAGACTTTCTGTTGCATTTGGCACTCACACGCGCAATACAAGCACACTGGAAGGGAGGGCTTGATGAACCAAAAACGACGATGGCCTGCCAATATACCATGATGGCAGCGGGAACGGTCAAAGCAGTCACGTGTCTTTACTCCAGAATGATTAACGAGGGGTTACCTCCTCTAGAGACGCTAACGAGTAAATTGGAGGCTGACATAGGGAGAGAAATTCCTGAGACAGTATGGGCACAACAGCTGCGACGGGCTTGGAAGAGCACGCGCAATGCGCGATTCCAACTAGTCCACTTTTACATCCTTCATAGGGCATACCTGACCCCGGGAAAGATCAGGAAATACTTTGATGTAGATTCAGCGAGTTGCCCCAGGTGTAAGGTAGTTGGTGTAGAGCTTGACCACATGCTATGGACATGTCCTAGTTTAATCCTCTATTGGAAAACAGTGGGGGATACTCTTAACGAGGTGATAGAGCGGGACTTGAGGTTTGACATGGCTGTTGGGGTCCTCCATTGGTTTCCGCATACCCCTAAAAATAAGATTACAAGCAAATTCATAGAAATGAGGCTCATCCTTTCGAAGCGCGAAATTGCGCGACACTGGAAGGCACAGACGGGTCCAGCGGGTGTTAGATGGCGCAATGAGTTCCTTAAATGGGCTAGTGGGGAAAGCACACTGAGGTTTCAATTGGCGCGACGACAGCAGAATGACAAGGCTTTGGAGATGGCACATGCGTGGGAGGCCCTGGTACAAGCACTACGTGACCATGACACACGACACAACCCGGAAGACTAACACTATGACAGGACTATTCCCCTGTAACGGGACAGGCACATTGTATGACTCCTTACCTGACGGCTCCTGTGCTTCAGAACCACAATGACTTCAATATTAACCATGCACCGATGGTGGGAACCGGGGAGGGGGGAGGGGGAGTTAACTTTTGCATCTCCTAGAATTTCAAGGGCAAGTTAGGTAGGGCTGCCCTTTTTGAGATTTTATACCCTTGACCCTGTACATACTGGGGGGCACTATTTAGGACTTTATTGTACAGGCCCACTTACACACGGTCGGGAGATATGAGAAATGTTATAATTGATGCGTGTTTTGTGACAAAAACCCAATAAAATGTGTTTTAAAAAAAATGCTGATCAGCTACAGATTTCCAGCCAAGCAGAACCATAAACCTGTTTCTCGTCACACGTGATGATTTCTCAATGCCCTTTCATGCTTAGTTGCTCTGCGGCCCTTCACACCACGTTCGGGCTCGGATTTCTCATTTATTGAGGATTTATGTCACACGAGCCTCTCGAGACACTACAAGGCAGTGTGCAGTGGTAAAGTGTCTGACTTGCTTTGTGCACAGCATGCACACACAAACTATATTATGTTACGAGCACCTGTATTGCACATTCATACCATTTGTTGCTCCTAGAGGCCCGCCTGGAACACTGGCAAATGTTAATAAATACAACTCTAAATTAACGGGACCCTGACATCTTCACATGTATCTGCTTTAAAAATATAAGCAGTAAACATTCCATTTAAGGCAAAATATGAATTAGTAGAGATGCACATTTTTATATTGGAATGGCATATGGAATATTCGAGATCTACGTAAAACAAAAACAGCACATGTGAGCAACCAAGATAACGAGCAGCACTGGCGCAGCGCCTTTAAACTGGGAGTTGAGCCTTCCACAAACAGTGTGCTCCTGTGCATGCTGCTCAGAGATAGGAAACTTCGCTAGCGTAGGACAGGGCAGTCAGAGTCTGGTTGCAGGGTTAAGGTGGGGAACCAGGCTGCCCTGGAGGAGATTGTGCGGGATAACAAGAATGGAGTCTGTCAGTTGGGATCCATGGGGTAGTTACTTTGGGGCCCATTAGGATAGCGTGCGGAAAAGCTCCCCGACCGCCACGGAGGCGGAAAATACCCGGCCGCCATGACCGCGGCAAAACCGGCATGCGAATTAGGATCACCCGCCACGAAAAACCGACTGCGGCGGTCGCTGCCTAAATATAACCGCCCGACGCGTGCAGTGATGGCAAAACTCCGACCGCGGCGGCCGGAAACGCAGCGGAGAACACAAAACCGTCCACAGGTCCATCAGAGACACCGCACGGGAAATTAGGATAACTCCGAGGGTGTTGCGGCCGGAACCGCCCACACCGACCGCAGCGGACGCACCCTGGAGTGAATCGGAGAAATGGCGGTCAAGTAGCAGCAAAGCCACCACTACGGACCAACATGATAAACATGGCGGACGATGTGAAAAGACCGCAGTCATGCATAACACTGCACAAACAAAATAGCCCTGCACCCAAAACATAAAATACACATACACAGAAACATAAATAACGATATTAATACACAGAACCACTCCCACTACACACCTAACCACCTAAATTCCATTGGACACACCCACACAGCTGAGTATAAAGCCACCACCAGCACTGACCACAATCCTTTGCATCACTCCAGAAGACAAGGCCATACACCACATCTGACAGGAGAGGCAAAAGACCACAGCACACCCACCCATCCACCAACCACCCACACCACCACCATCACACCATCACAAGCAACCCCCCACTACACAACACCCCACACACATCATCACCACACCCCTGCACCCACACACCCTTGCACCCACAAACACCTCAACCCCCCCACACCATGGCAGCACAAAAAATGCCAAAATTCACTGACACTGAGTTGACAGTCATGGTCAACGAGATTGTTAGAGTAGAGCCACAACTATTTGGTAGCCTGGTCCAACAGACACCATTAGCCACCAGGACTAAAATGTGGGAAAGGATAGTCCAAAGAGTGAATGCAGTAGGTGCCGCCCCAAGATCCAAAAAGGAGATCCAGAAGCGGTGGCATGATCTGAAGAGGGTGGTGAAGGAGAAGAGGAGCAAGAACTGGACGCTGGCAAACGTGACTGGCAGTGGCCCTCCCGTCCCACAAAAGACATTCACACCATGGGAGGAAAAGGTGCTTGCCATCCTTCTACCTGAGACGTTCACAGGAGTAGCCGGGGAACGGAGGCTGGTAAGTACACATAAATGTCCCACCACAATGACAATTAGCACCTTGCAATAACCAAACAACATTTGAATGTTCATCCCCACCCAACATGTAGCCAGCCACCCTGCTTAGGAGGCCTGTATGGGCGAGGGAGGTCTGTCCAACAACTCCCACCATCCCCCCTGTATCAACGTTGAGCAACATGGAGGCCTCCCCCCACCCAGCAGCATGTGTCAGCCATTGCACTGTTTGACAACAGACTAACAGGTTGGTAGCCATCTTGTATGGGAGTGTGTGGAAGGGAGGGAGGTCTGTACTACAACTACCACCATCCCCCCTGTATCAAAGTTGAGCATCATGGAGGCCACCCCCACCCAGCAGCATGTGTCAGCCATTGCACTGTTTGACAAACAGACTAACAGGTTGGTAGTCAGCTTGTATGGGAGTGTGTGGAAGGGAGGGAGGCCTGCACTACTACTCCCACCATCCCCCCTGTATCAAAGTTGAGCATCATGGAGGCCACCCCCACCCAGCAGCATGTGTCAGCCATTGCACTGTTTGACAAACAGACTAACAGGTTGGTAGCCAGCTTCACTTGGAGTGTGTGGAAGGGAGAAAGCCCTGCACTACTACTCCCACCATCCCCCCTGTATCAAAGTTGAGCATCATGGAGGCCACCCCCACCCAGCAGCATGTGTCAGCCATTGCACTGTTTGACAAACAGACTAACAGGTTGGTAGTCAGCTTCACTGGGAGTGTGTGGAAGGGAGGGAGGCCTGTACTACAACTCCCACCATCCCCCTGTATCAAAGTTGAGCATCATGGAGGCCTCCCCCACCCAGCAGCATGTGTCAGCCATTGCACTGTTTGACAAACAGACTAACAGGTTGGTAGCCATCTTGTATGGGAGTGTGTGGAAGGGAGGGAGGCCTGTACTACAACTCCCACCATCCCCCCTGTATCAAAGTTGAGCATCATGGAGGCCTCCCCCACCCAGCAGCATGTGTCAGCCATTGCACTGTTTGACAAACAGACTAACAGGTTGGTAGCCATCTTGTATGGGAGTGTGTGGAAGGGAGGGAGGCCTGCACTACTACTCCCACCATCCCCCCTGTATCAAAGTTGAGCATCATGGAGGCCACCCCCACCCAGCAGCATGTGTCAGACATTGCACTGTTTGACAAACAGATTAACAGGTTGGTAGCCATCTTGTATGGGAGTGTGTGGAAGGGAGGGAGGTCTGTACTACAACTACCACCATCCCCCCTGTATCAAAGTTGAGCATCATGGAGGCCACCCCCACCCAGCAGCATGTGTCAGCCATTGCACTGTTTGACAAACAGACTAACAGGTTGGTAGTCAGCTTCACTGGGAGTGTGTGGAAGGGAGGGAGGCCTGTACTACAACTCCCACAATCCCCCCTGTATCAAAGTTGAGCATCATGGAGGCCTCCCCCACCCAGCAGCATGTGTCAGCCATTGCACTGTTTGACAACCAGACTAACAGGTTGGTAGTCAGCTTCACTGGGAGTGTGTGGGAGGGAGGGAGGCCTGTACTAAAACTCCTACCATCCCCCCTGTATCAAAGTTGAGCATCATGGAGGCCACCCCCACCCAGCAGCATGTGTCAGCCATTGCACTGTTTGACAAACAGACTAACAGGTTGGTAGTCAGCTTCACTGGGAGTGTGTGGAAGGGAGGGAGGCCTGTACTACAACTCCCACCATCCCCCTGTATCAAAGTTGAGCATCATGGAGGCCTCCCCCACCCAGCAGCATGTGTCAGCCATTGCACTGTTTGACAAACAGACTAACAGGTTGGTAGCCATCTTGTATGGGAGTGTGTGGAAGGGAGGGAGGCCTGTACTACAACTCCCACCATCCCCCCTGTATCAAAGTTGAGCATCATGGAGGCCTCCCCCACCCAGCAGCATGTGTCAGCCATTGCACTGTTTGACAAACAGACTAACAGGTTGGTAGCCATCTTGTATGGGAGTGTGTGGAAGGGAGGGAGGCCTGCACTACTACTCCCACCATCCCCCCTGTATCAAAGTTGAGCATCATGGAGGCCACCCCCACCCAGCAGCATGTGTCAGACATTGCACTGTTTGACAAACAGATTAACAGGTTGGTAGCCATCTTGTATGGGAGTGTGTGGAAGGGAGGGAGGTCTGTACTACAACTACCACCATCCCCCCTGTATCAAAGTTGAGCATCATGGAGGCCACCCCCACCCAGCAGCATGTGTCAGCCATTGCACTGTTTGACAAACAGACTAACAGGTTGGTAGTCAGCTTCACTGGGAGTGTGTGGAAGGGAGGGAGGCCTGTACTACAACTCCCACAATCCCCCCTGTATCAAAGTTGAGCATCATGGAGGCCTCCCCCACCCAGCAGCATGTGTCAGCCATTGCACTGTTTGACAACCAGACTAACAGGTTGGTAGTCAGCTTCACTGGGAGTGTGTGGGAGGGAGGGAGGCCTGTACTACAACTCCTACCACCCCCCCTGTATCAAAGTTGAGCATCATGGAGGCCTCCCCCACCCAGCAGCATGTGTCAGCCATTGCACTGTTTGACAAACAGACTAACAGGTTGGTAGTCAGCTTCACTGGGAGTGTGTGGAAGGGAGGGAGGCCTGTACTACAACTACCACCATCCCCCCTGTATCAAAGTTGAGCATCATGGAGGCCTCCCCCACCCAGCAGCATGTGTCAGCCATTGCACTGTTTGACAAACAGACTAACAGGTTGGTAGTCAGCTTCACTGGGAGTGTGTGGAAGGGAGGGAGGCCTGTACTACAACTCCCACCATCCCCCCTGTATCAAAGTTGAGCATCATGGAGGCCTCCCCCACCTAGCAGCATGTGTCAGCCATTGCACTGTTTGACAAACAGACTAACAGGTTGGTAGCCATCTTGTATGGGAGTGTGTGGAAGGGAGGGAGGCCTGCACTACTACTCCCACCATCCCCCTGTATCAAAGTTGAGCATCATGGAGGCCACCCCCACCCAGCAGCATGTGTCAGCCATTGCACTGTTTGACAAACAGACTAACAGGTTGGTAGCCATCTTGTATGGGAGTGTGTGGAAGGGATGGAGGTCTGTACTACAACTACCACCATCCCCCCTGTATCAAAGTTGAGCATCATGGAGGCCTCCCCCACCCTGCAGCATGTGTCAGCCATTGCACTGTTTGACAAACAGACTAACAGGTTGGTAGTCAGCTTCACTGGGAGTGTGTGGAAGGGAGGGAGGCCTGTACTACAACTCCCACCATCCCCCCTGTATCAAAGTTGAGAAACATGGAGGCCTCCCCCACCCAGCAGCATGTGTCAGCCATTGCACTGTTTGACAAACAGACTAACAGGTTGGTAGTCAGCTTCACTGGGAGTGTGTGGAAGGGAGGGAGGCCTGTACTACAACTCCCACCATCCCCCCTGTATCAAAGTTGAGCATCATGGAGGCCTCCCCCACCCAGCAGCATGTGTCAGCCATTGCACTGTTTGACAAACAGACTAACAGGTTGGTAGCCATCTTGTATGGGAGTGTGTGGAAGGGAGGGAGGCCTGCACTACTACTCCCACCATCCCCCTGTATCAAAGTTGAGCATCATGGAGGCCACCCCCACCCAGCAGCATGTGTCAGCCATTGCACTGTTTGACAAACAGACTAACAGGTTGGTAGCCATCTTGTATGGGAGTGTGTGGAAGGGAGGGAGGTCTGTACTACAACTACCACCATCCCCCCTGTATCAAAGTTGAGCATCATGGAGGCCACCCCCACCCAGCAGCATGTGTCAGCCATTGCACTGTTTGACAAACAGACTAACAGGTTGGTAGCCAGCTTCACTGGGAGTGTGTGGAAGGGAGGGAGGCCTGCACTACTACTCCCACCATCCCCCCTGTATCAAAGTTGAGCATCATGGAGGCCACCCCCACCCAGCAGCATGTGTCAGCCATTGCACTGTTTGACAAACAGACTAACAGGCTGGTAGTCAGCTTCACTGGGAGTGTGTGGAAGGGAGGGAGGCCTGTACTACAACTACCACCATCCCCCCTGTATCAAAGTTGAGCATCATGGAGGCCTCCCTCACCCAGCAGCATATGTCAGCCATTGCACTGTTTGACAAACAGACTAACAGGTTGGTAGCCATCTTGTATGGGAGTGTGTGGAAGGGAGGGAGGCCTGCACTACTACTCCCACCATCCCCCCTGTATCAAAGTTGAGCATCATGGAGGCCACCCCCACCCAGCAGCATGTGTCAGCCATTGCACTGTTTGACAAACAGACTAACAGGTTGGTAGCCATCTTGTATGGGAGTGTGTGGAAGGGAGGGAGGTCTGTACTTCAACTACCACCATCCCCCCTGTATCAAAGTTGAGCATCATGGAGGCCACCCCCACCCAGCAGCATGTGTCAGCCATTGCACTGTTTGACAAACAGACTAACAGGTTGGTAGCCAGCTTCACTGGGAGTGTGTGGAAGGGAGGGAGGCCTGCACTACTACTCCCACCATCCCCCCTGTATCAAAGTTGAGCATCATGGAGGCCACCCCCACCCAGCAGCATGTGTCAGCCATTGCACTGTTTGACAAACAGACTAACAGGTTGGTAGCCATCTTGTATGGGAGTGTGTGGAAGGGAGGGAGGTCTGTACTACAACTACCACCATCCCCCCTGTATCAAAGTTGAGCATCATGGAGGCCACCCCCACCCAGCAGCATGTGTCAGCCATTGCCTCATGCACAGTTACTTAAGAGGTACGTATGTACAATAAATCCACATGAAGTGTGTGTGTGACCTGCATCCAGAAAACCAACAACAATCCAACCCAAAGCATTGAGAATCAATATGTATGACTGCATGATGTCCCCCAACACTATTAAATGTCACACGGTGTAGCCATAATTACTACAACTGATGAATGCACATGTAAGTAGTGTACAGACAGATGATGATATGCAGATTACACTAACACTGACCACTCCCCATCTACTCCACAGGTGACGAAGAACTCACTGCTGAGGACAACACCAATGACCAGCAGAGCCAGTCTCCACCACCGGCCCATGGACTCTCAGGAGTGGAATCCAAGGACAGCTTGGACGATGAGCACCTGCCCGGCCCATCAGGTGTGCCACAGACCCAGAGGTCCCATGACCCCATCCTCCCCACCACCACCTCTGCTGCCACTACAATGCAGCAGACCCCTGCAGCCACGGCCCCTACCACCGCAACCACCACAGCCACTACCGCCACTGCCACCAACACCACCAGGACCACTAGTACCACCTGCAGCAACGTCCCTGTCCCCAGGGACGAATAACCCACACCACCAGCTGTGGAGGGCAGGGAGAGAGTGCGTGGTCCCCCAGTGGCGAGGGAAGAGGTCCGTGGCGGCAGAGCAAGTGGGAGGGCCAGGGTCACCACCAGACCTCAGGAGGAGTAGACACCATCCCTGGACCACTTCACAAGAGTCGTGGAGGCCTACCAACAGGTCCAGGGACAAAGTGGCCGGTCAGATGAATTGATGAGGGAGCTCATCCAGCTGATGAGGTCCATCGATAACCGTCTGGGACAGATGGTGGACCTCATGGGCCAGCAAGTGGCGTTGCAGAGGGACAGGCCTGTGTCCCAACCACCACCTCAGTCCCCTCCTGTTGTGCCGCATGATGACAGTGCTCCATCCTCCCCTGCGCCAACAGAGAGGGACGGCTCCCCTGACGTCGCTGGCCAATCAGCTGCCCCCCCCCAAAAGAAGCAGGGGGCGTCCTAAGAAGAGCCTGGGAGTTTCTGAGGCAATGCACCTACCACACGCCAGTCACGGAGCCAGCCGTGAACACAACCCTCTTCTCAACTGTATTCACACTTTGGACTATCCTTCCCCACATTGCCCTGGCAATGGCATCTTACCGTTGGACTGGGGGACCACATCCATGTGGTCTCTACTCGTACAACTCATTGAACTGGACTGTCAACTCAGTGCACATTCCACACCTTCCTGTAAATATTACCACACAAATCACATGTACACTTAAAAATTAAAATACCTGAAGCCCTCAAATTTGTGTTGTGATTTTTATAGTGCAGTATTTACATATTTCCAGATGTCCAAGATGTGTAATAATTATGTACAGTATGCAGGCCAGGAACCCTCTGTAGCACCTAGGGAGACACAACAGAACAACAGTCACTGGTGTCATTGTTGCAACACACAGATCACAGCACACAAAAGAACCTAAACTTCACAGCCACATTACACAATGTCTAGCAGATGTGCACAAATAAAGTCCTATACACATCTCTGCACAGAAATTCAAGTTCACAAAATACACACATGGGTGACAGTACATGTGGCCATTAGCCATTGCCACGCATAGCCATTCATGACAAGAACAACAACATCAGACAATGATCACATTGTACCTATCCACCCACCTTCAAGTGAAGTAGCGGTCGATGAGTTGCTGGCGCTGGTCAACTCCTTCTTCCTCTCCACTGTTCTCATCACTGGAGTCTGGGCCCTGAGCAGGTTGTGGCCTTGGGTCATCACCATCATCCAGGAGCAGGGGGACCCTCCTGTGGATGGCCAGGTTGTGCAGCATACAGCATGCCACGAAGATCTGGCACACCTTCCCAGGCGAATATGCCAGTGCGCCACCGGTCCTGTCAAGGCACCGGAACCTTGACTTAAGCAGTCCGAAAGTCCGCTCAATCACCCGTCGGGTCCTGCCATGGGCATCGTTGTAGCGAATGTCTGCTGGTGTCCGGGGATTCCGTAGTGGACTCAACAGCCATGGGCGACTGGGATATGCTGAGTCACCTGTGAAGGGAAAACACACATTGCAATGTTGTAGAGCCACAGTGCAGAAAGTGAGACACAGCACGCCATTGCAGTAGTGAAACTCACCCACAATCCAGGCACGTTCAGGATGCATATTCTCCATCATCCGTGGCACCATGCTGTTCCTCATGATGTAAGAATCATGGGCCGAACCAGGAAACTTAGCACACACATGTGAAATTGTCATGTCTGCAAGGCACACCACCTGCACATTCATGGAGTGGTAGTGTTTGCGATTACGATAAATGTGCTCTGTCGCCTGCGGTGGCAACAGACCGACATGTGTGCAATCAATGGCACCGACTACCTATGGGATGGCCCCAAGGGCATAGAAGTCCGCCTTCACAGCAGCCAATTCACGTCCCCTGGGGAAATGTATGTACCGATTGCGATAGATCATCATGGCCGCAAGCACATCCCGCAGCACCATGCTGAACATGGGCTGCGACATCCCCCCAGCGTTGGCCACGGTCTCCTGGAAGGAAGCAGTCGCAAAAAAGTGGAGTGCCGCCATCACCTTGTAGGTTGGTGTGAATGCCGTAGGATAGTGACGGCGAGGGTGCAGGTGGGGCTCCAATAGATCACTCAGGATCTTCAGTGTTGCTCTGTCCAGCCTGAATTTTCTGATGATTGCCTCATCCTCCATGTCCTACAGCACTGTCAGGTGACGGAGTAGATTCGGCCTCCTCCTAGTAAAGGAGTGAAATGCAAATGTCAGTGACAAGCAACATGTGATGAGCATGGCACAGAGCACAAATGAAGTAATGTGAAACAAAGGAGTACCAGAGTGATGCATGGCACTTCAGGTGACTTGGCTGGCCAATAGCCACACACAGAGGGCACGCCTCTCCAGTGACAATACACAAGTGCCACAAACACATCTTGGCCAGTGGAAGTGGAAATTATGGAAGAACAATTCACATGTGCATAGAAGGTGCAGCTACACCCGCAAATTCATAGTGATTCGCCATGTCTATCATACCCATCTGGTGTACCAGCCACACCTCTAAGCATCATGTCATGTCGGAAAAGATTCATCAACACAATGATCACAGTAGCAGGGACACATCTGATTGTGTGCATGAGCAGTTGTGAAAGCAGAAGTCTTGTCCGATACAATGCAGTGACAACTTCCAGGTGAAGGTCTGAAATGAGCCACAACACAGTACACGTCACTACAACATTCACAGCAGCTGGAGTCTGTCAATCATCATGAGCCATCATATTACACACTAATATGGATGAACAACAGGCCAAAGTGTATCACACTGAACGTGCGTCCACCTGTGGATGACATGGCTGTGTGGCATCGTGTGTACAATGATGTGCCCATCACCATGTTGCTGCAGGGTGCTCAGACAGTGGGCCTGATTGTAATACACAGCAATGTGTACGAACATGGCAGTGACTACCGCCGGTCCCCGGCGGTGTGACCCCAGCACCACCCCCTTCAGGAGTGTGTCAGCCATTGGCATATGGACGTGTCACCATGGCACAGGCATGCTCCACGGCATGACTCGCGGTAACTACCGCCGGTCCCCGGCGGTGTGACCCCAGCATCACCCCCTTCAGGAGTGTGTCAGCCATTGGCATATGGACGTGTCACCATGGCGCAGGCATGCTCCGTGGCATGACTCGCGGTAACTACAGCCGGTCCCCGGCGGTGTGACCCCAGCACCACCCCCTTCAGGAGTGTGTCAGCCATTGGCATATGGACGTGTCACCATGGCGCAGGCATGCTCCGCGGCATGACTCGCGGTAACTACCGCCGGTCCCCGGCGGTGTGACCCCAGCACCACCCCCTTCAGGAGTGTGTCAGCCATTGGCATATGGACGTGTCACCATGGCGCAGGCATGCTCCGCGGCATGACTCGCGGTAACTACCGCCGGTTCCCGGCGGTGTGACCCCAGCACCACCCCCTTCAGGAGTGTGTCAGCCATTGGCATATGGACGTGTCACCATGGCGCTGGCATGCTCCGCGGCATGACTCGCGGTAACTACCGCCGGTCCCCGGCGGTGTGACCCCAGCACCACCCCCTTCAGGAGTGTGTCAGCCATTGGCATATGGACGTGTCACCATGGCGCTGGCATGCTCCGCGGCATGACTGGCAGTAACTACCGCCGGTCCCCGGCGTTGTGACCCCAGCACCACCCCCTTCAGGAGTGTGTCAGCCATTGGCATATGGACGTGTCACCATGGCGCAGGCATGCTCCGCGGCATGACTCGCGGTAACTACCGCCGGTCCCCGGCGGTGTGACCCCAGCACCACCCCCTTCAGGAGTGTGTCAGCCATTGGCATATGGACGTGTCACCATGGCGCTGGCATGCTCCGCGGCATGACTCGCGGTAACTACCGCCGGTCCCCGGCGGTGTGACCCCAGCACCACCCCCTTCAGGAGTGTGTCAGCCATTGGCATATGGACGTGTCACCATGGCGCTGGCATGCTCCGCGGCATGACTCGCGGTTACTACCGCCGGTCCCCGGCGGAGCATCACTGCCGTGGAGCTTTGCATCCAGCCAATGGCATCGATGATGGCGTTGGCATGATGCAGATTTGAAAGTCGCCGGAGGTGTGCTCCGCTACCGCGGAAGCGGTCATTGGATGCTTTTGAATGATGCACCATCGCGGAAGCGCACTCCGGACGGCCGCGGAGCGTGACCGCCGTGGAGCTTTGCATCCAGCCAATGGCATCGATGATGGCGTTGGCATGATGCTAATTTGAAAGTCGCCGGAGGTGTGCTCCGCTACCGCGGAGGCGGTCATTGGATGCTTTTGAATGAGGCACACCCGGACTACCAATTGAAGCAGCTTTCAAGCCTCCTAAGGACCACAGGGGGCTATAAATCTGTGGGAGTTACCTTACATTCCCACTGCTCCAAGAGCCGCCTGCGACTATCTCCTGCTGCCTGGGACCCTGTGCTGCTGCCTGCGACTATCTCCTGCTGCCTGGGACCCTGTCCTGCTGCCTGGGACCCTGTGCTGCTGCCTGCGACTATCTCCTGCTGCCTGGGACCCTGTCCTGCTGCCTGGGACCCTGTCCTGCTGCCTGGGACCCTGTCCTGCCGCCTGGGACCCTGTCCTGCTGCCCGGGACCCTGTCCTGCTGCTCCAAGAGCCTGCTGGCTGGGACCCCTCACAAGTCAGTTCTGCCACAGGTCTGCCATATACACTGTGATGTTGAGAACAGAGAAGATCCGTGCCAGTCCATTCACGAGTGAGGAGTTGGATGTCCTTGTGGACGGGGTGCTGGCACAGTACCCACGACTGTTTGGTGGTCCCAATATTGTGGTAAGATGCCATGAACGGAGCTGCAGGGCAGGGTGGTGTCAGACGTGTAGTCGTGTGGCTGCAGTACATGCTTGGGGATGTGAGGTGATGACTTACAGTGACAGACAGGCTGTTTCCTGCTCGAGGTAGTGTGTGTGTTGCAATGTGAGTCTTCCTTAGGCCTGTACTTGTATGTGTGAGTGGGGGTGTGTGACATTGGCGCACATGCTGAACCAACAGTTGTTAGCCTTTTCGATGCCAGGACAGTGAACACTTGGGCTGAAATTTAAGGGTGCCCCTGTAGTCAGAGTCAGTGTGAGCCACTGAGTGGGTTCAGTGGCAGCATAGACAAACCTTGAACATCAGGCAACTTACATGGCACAGTTGCTTCACACTCATTAGTGGATATACACCATCAATGCCCTGTGCCATTTTCTATTTCAACACTGCTGTCGATGCATTTGTGTTGATGCATCATGCCTTTGTGTGCATATCATGGAGACTAGGGACCACAATGTGTGCATGCATACACTAATATTTATGCCATGCAGAGGCTACGCACAGTTCTGGAGGGAGGGAGGTTACTGTAAGTCCAGAGTCTGTGTCTGGCTGCTGTGATGATAGATGCTGACATCTTACATTGTGTAAATGTTCTTTTGCTCTTCTTTACTCTCATGCCTGCAGCTCAAGGTACACCAACGTAAGGCCGTGTGGAGGGCCATTGCAGCAAAGGTGCGAGCCCTGGGGGTATCAAACAGATGGCACACACACTGTCACAAGAGGTGGGACGACATCAGCAGACTGGCTAAGCAAGTGGCAGAGATGACCTTGGGTATGGTACCACGCACAGGACGTTTGGAACGTCGCACCATGACTCCGCTGATGGCACGCATACTGGCAGTGACCAATCCAGACCTGGATGCACGTCTGAAGGGGCATCAGCAGCAAGACAGAGAAGGTGAGTATCTGGGGAGGGAGAGTTTGTCTGGGAGTGGATGCATGTGTACAGGGCAGGTGCCAGCGGTGACACATGTGATGTGCGTGTGTTGCCATGCTGTGTCATGTGATGTGTGTGGCCACTGTGATGTGTGCCTGTCTGAGGCATAGCGCCACCATGACCTTACTGTACTGCCCATGCATGCAGTTCTCAGTCCTTGACAGAATTTATGTGTCCGCATGGTCTCTCTGCTCTGTGATGGTGTGAGAAGTCAATATTGTGCCTGACTGGTGTGTCCATTTGATGAGTGTCACACCATGTCTGTGTACTTTGCATGCATCCATGATGTTTGAGGCCCACTCATCCAGCGATATTGTGTAGCCTGATTGCCACATGGTGTTTGCTATGGCCTACTTGGCACAGTGGCATGTGTGGTGAATACAGGTGTGTGTGGTCCCCTCTGATTCCCTGTAGGGGTGTAATTGGTGATGTGTGTTGTGGCTACATCATGTCCGTGGGGATGGTCAATGTGGGCTGGGGGAATACCATCCATGGGCAGGGTGTGGTGCTGTGTGGCATCGACATGCCTCAATCCAGGAAGTTTGTCTGCATGACAGCCACTGTTGTGGTGTATATCGTGTGTAGATGCACAGTGTTTGCAGGGTGTGTTGTTTCAGATGTAGCTCTAGGCCTCTTCTATGCAGTATTGATCAGCTGTGTAGTGTACAGATGATGACACTTACACAAACCTGTTTGTCTCACAAATTCAGATTCGCAAGACAACACAGCGGTACATGATCCTGAGACAAGTGTTGGCGAGACCAGCACGACAGCGGCAGCGGAGGCAAGTGGGACTGAGCCAAGTGACACTGAAAACACCAGCGCTCCTGAGGGTGACAGGAGTATGCATGAGGAATCTGTAGCTGAGACACAAAGTACCACTTCATCTGAGGCCGGCAGGGATGCATCCCTGTCTGCAGACACAGGGGATGTGGAGTGTGCCACAGCATCTGACACCCTGCGGCCATTGCCCAGTCTCCCATCCACTTCCTCTGGTGCTGCCCGTATCCGTGTTACTAAGAGGGGAGGTGTGACATTCAGACATGGCACCGCTGCCCCTGCACCTGTCCCCCCTGCTGCCCTCAGTGCAGAGTGCGTAGAGCTCCTGCGCCAACTTTGCGTGGGCCAGTCCGCCCTGCTCAATGCCTTCAGCGCCCACGATAACAAATTAGGCCAGGTTCTAGCTTTCATGGAGGGCATACACTCTGACGTGGGTGGGCTTTACCGCACAGTCCAGTCATTGTCAGCCACAGTCACAACAGGCCTACAACAGGCACATGGTTCCATTGCAGCTCAGGTGCCAGTGACGTCCACACATTCAGGGGACACATCAGAAGACATTGTCCACTTGGGACCTACGTCTACTAAACGGTACAACACTAGGAGCACAGGTCAAACACAAAGCAAACAATCCCGTCCACAGACTCCATCCCAGAAGAAGAGCAGTGCCCCCCCATTATGCACGGACAAGGCGAAGTCACAGAAAAGTAAGGCCACTAGATCATTGTCCAAATCATCTACCTCACATGCTGCAGAGCCATCACAAGATCATGACTCAGCGATGTCCACAGAGGATGTGTGGCATGTCATGGCTACACCTGGGGAGAGCACAGGGACACACCCACCCACCACATCGACACCAAAGAAAAGTACCTTGAGGCAGGTGGAGGAGGGCCCTGTTGGGACAAGCCCAATCATTGGGGCAGAGGAGAGCCCTGTTGTGACCAGCCCAATGGTAAAGGCAGGGAATCCCAGTGTTGTGACCAGCCCTGGCAAGGAGGGACAGGAGGGCACTGCGGACAACACCCCTGGGGGTAGTGGTAAGGTGGTCACTGTCAGGGGTACACCTTCCAGAGAGGGTAGGGTGGTCCGGAGGCGTAGCCAGCCAAAGCGTGATGCAGGATCAAGCACATCACCCGAGGGAGTGCCAGTGTGTGCCCCCGATGTGCCACAGTTGGTGTGTGTGCCTATTCTGCCATCTCCACTTCCCATCAACCCCAAGACAGGCAAGCCATTTCATGTACCAAAAAAGTGGAACGGCACCCCTCCAACCTCTCCCACCCACACTGTGTCAAGGGTGTGCATGACTCCACCTCCATGTGCCACGGTGCCACCTGGTCCACACAGCCCTCCACCTTGCAGGCCCTCTGTAATTGCCACATCACATGGCCCTCTGCCACACCAGTCGAATAGTCCTGCTGTCCATGACACACAGCCAGGTCACAGTCCGCATGACAGCCTGGAGTGAGTTGACAACACCCTCATATGCTTGTGCCACACACAGGTGTGCTCCTCAGGACCATTGCTTGCAGCCTGGGTGTGTTGCTAACCCTGTTGCTCTGATGTGCTGTGCTCTCCCCTGCCAAGGGCTCTGGGCCTGTTGCTCTGATGTGCTGTGCTCTCCCCTGCCAAGGACGCTGGGCCTGTTGCTCTGATGTGCTGTGCTCTCCCCTGTGCAGCCTCTCATGTACTTGCTGTCTCCCCTGCCAAGGACTCTGGGCCTGTTGCTCTGATGTGCTGTGCTGTCCCCTGTGCAGCCTCTCATGTACTTGAGACGGTAGGCTCGAAAGCGCAGACTATAAAATACCCACCCAATCTATCCAAGAATGCAGCTAAAAAGTTTAAACACGACACCCTAAGAAAAAACCAAGACATACTATTTACGGACCTATATTTCAATATAACTAATGGCGCTTCAATGAATGACCTCATATTCTACACGAACAAAACAACAAAATGGCGAGACACCTTCGCAAGGACACTTGCCATAAAAACGACTACAAACATCCCTCATGGCATAAAAATGATGACCTCATCATCATATAGATGCAGGGCAGAACTAAGTATTACCATCTACAAATCGGGTATAGTGCTGATACAAGCAGCAAACAGAGAACTGGAGAAATTTGCCAAGATATTCCAAACAATGAAAGACTCTCTAGAAGATCCAAGACACCATCTACACCAGATCCCACCAGGAGACACTCCTGCCGCTAATGATAGCAACAGTGGAGTCATTACATATAGGGGACACCGTGCCCAAAGCTCGGTACGAGAAGATAGACTTGAGATAGCAAGGCCTAAGTCTGAGAACACGACAGAAAGAACGGAGAGCTTTTTCATTCAAACAAACAATGAACAGAACTGGCCCCAAAGAGAAGAGTCGTCCTCGCTTAGGAACCAAGAAGCCTCCCTGGTAGAGCATACATCGATCGCGAGAATAATACCCCATGACAACCAAGAAGTGGACGATGAAGAAGATATCAGCCCCCCAACACCTCCCTTGAGTATAACACCAACACCATGCAGACGTTCTCCCACAAACGCACCCATGACTACACTTAATGGAGCGAGCAATGACGACACTCCCAGTAGTAACGGAAGGAACAATCAAACATGGGTTACAATTGAAAGTGATACAGAACTAAGAACCGATCCAATAAAGAGAAGAGCAAAGTACAAACCCCGGAACAACAGATCTGCCCACCCTAAGAAGTCACATCAGAACAGGAAAGATTTTAATATGCTCCAGAAACTTGTAAACAAGATGGCACAAATCACTATAAATACCTCACAAGCAATGGATAAAATCGAGGAGATGATGACGAGCATTCACTCCAAGGTCACGCACATCCAAAACGTGATACACCGTTCACAAAGAAAGAGTAACGAAACGATCTGGCAATTGAATCATAATGACAACAGACCGAATAGGGCAAAACCTTTATCAAAGGAGGAAACTCTGGCCTTGACCCGATCGTATGAAACACCGGAACACGAGAGAGAGGAAAGAATCGAAACAGTACCACTCGACTCAAACAGAACATCGAGAAAGAATGATAGAACAACTCCCAGGAGCGCCTGCCAGCCCGGAGGAGCAACACCTGGGCCGCTCTCCCCGATCCCTCCCACCCTTCCACCGATCACTTTAAAACAGCACTTCCCTGTTAGCGAGTGGGACGCTTTGCTGATTGAAGAGCACTCTGCTTGGGATCTACTTGCCTTGCCTGTCTACCTACTGCTCGCGGAACCCGCTCCGCGGGTCCCGCATCGCGCTGTGTGACCTGTAGCAGCTTTGAGCTTGGAGGGTCAGTTGGGGGAGATTACTGACGGGGCTGCGAGCGGCGTGCGCTCACGGAGGGACTTCAACTCCCAGGAGCGCCTGCCAGCCCGGAGGAGCAACACCTGGGCCGCTCTCCCCGATCCCTCCCACCCTTCCACCGATCACTTTAAAACAGCACTTCCCTGTTAGCGAGTGGGACGCTTTGCTGATTGAAGAGCACTCTGCTTGGGATCTACTTGCCTTGCCTGTCTACCTACTGCTCTCGGAACCCGCTCCGCGGGTCCCGCATCGCGCTGTGTGACCTGTAGCAGCTTTGAGCTTGGAGGGTCAGTTGGGGGAGATTACTGACGGGGCTGCGAGCGGCGTGCGCTCACGGAGGGACTTCAACTCCCAGGAGCGCCTGCCAGCCCGGAGGAGCAACACCTGGGCCGCTCTCCCCGATCCCTCCCACCCTTCCACCTGTTACTATAATAAGTCAATACTACTCCCGCAGCGCGGGAGAGCGCGCGGGAGAAGCCCGGGACAAGGGCGGGACCGTCTGTGCCCGTCCGGGGCCGCAGGAGGCCGGGCTGGGCCACCCCTTTATTATTTGCAGTCTTGTTGTTAGATGTAATTGATTTGTTTAGTGTTCGCTCGGATCATCTAGTTATTGAAGGTAGTAGGGGGGTTTGCACTATGGCTAATATTGCGAGTACCTCTGCCTTGCAGTCCTCTATGGGTGAGGCTGAGACGGCGGTCATGGGGCCCTTAGATACGTATTTTAAACGCCTGCCACAAGACATCGATAGGGAGATTGCTTTGGCGGAAAGACGCGCCGGGCGAAGGCTATCGATCGAGCTTATGAAAAATTCCCTTGATAAGCATATAGGCCAAAGTTTCCCTGCATTGGTTACCCCGCTATCTTCTACAGTACTGCCACTTACACATGATACACAGTATGATATATCTGTATCCAATGAGCTACTGGGTACTTCCCCTGTAGATATAGTGGCTACTACTTTATCGTCAGAGCATTTAAATGGTTCTAATAGAGCACTAAGGGGGCAAAACGCTATATCTAAAGCGTGTGTTCAAGCACAGGCTATTAAGCCTAAACCATGCCCAAAGAGGAAAAGGGACACATCCACAAAAAAAAAATCCCAAGTACAAAAAC
Organism: Lissotriton vulgaris; assembly: GCF_964263255.1. Taxonomy (NCBI): domain Eukaryota; kingdom Metazoa; phylum Chordata; class Amphibia; order Caudata; family Salamandridae; genus Lissotriton; species Lissotriton vulgaris. The sequence continues at coordinate 1,058,530,942 of NC_141694.1, read as the reverse complement.
CAGCAAGGAAGATCAGGAAGTTGGCCATTAAAACACTCTTAGTCAATGTTCCTGCTGAGAACCCTAGTGGGGTAACAATTGGGGAGGAATTGGCTGTGTTAACAGGTGCAGAGAAACAAATGATCCCTGCATCACCAGTAACAGAAATAGACCCCATTACTTTAGCAGCCCCTGGGCAACCGACATCTAAACCGGAATATCTATTGGGCGTGGAAAAACTAATACGCTCCCTCTTAAATCCTCTTGAGACTAGACTTGAGAAGCTAGCAAAACAATTGGACCATCTTGAGCAGGCTAGCTTAGATAATTTCTTTTCTATAAAAACATTAATTAAGTCCCATAATAAATTGGGAGAGAATGGGACAAAACATAAGCTAGCCGAGCGGGATATTGGTGTCACTGTGGTCGAATTGACTCCCCCAATGGTGAATGGTGTACCTACTCTGCAGAATCAGGGACAGAATAATAAGAACATAGCAGTACCCTTACCCTCTGTAAATAATAGTAGTTCTGGGAGAACAAAGACCAGCTGTATTAGTGTAACGGCTAAAGGTACAAAAGATGGCATTAAAAACTGTGCCCCAGCGATTAATAAAAATAGTTCACCCTTACCAACTATTATGGAACGTAATCAGGGTACTTTGATAGACACAGATAAAAATCTAGGTAAGAATGTTGATGGATCAAACGGGCCGCTTGCCTCTCAGATAGTAAATAGGGGAGGTCATGTAAGGGATAGCAACACCACAGCCGGTGGAAATAACACTAGCATGGCCGTGGGAAATAGTGCTCCTTCGAGCCTTGCTGTCCAAGAACGATGCCCATCAAAATTATATGCCAACAAACCCACAATTCGGATTCCCCCGGTTCAACTCACCCCTGATTCCCACCCATATGTGGCCATTCTCACCAACGTCCCACTCTTACCGGAAGGTCAAGGGGAAACATATGACATGTTAAAAAATAAAGTCATGCATTGGCTGCGGGTCAATAGACCCCTGCCAGGGGGTGTGGACGGCCTGATTATTGGGGTTAGAAGGGTCAATTGGATTGGGAACACCTTAAAAAAGCAGGGGGGTGAGTGTATCATAATCAACTTTCAAGACCCAAGGGTAGTAGGGTTGATTACGAAACCGGGATGGAATATTAGCTTTGGTGGGATTGGGGTTGTAGACTTGACTTTTTTCTATCCTAGATCTGTGTTCTCTTATCCGGGGGGGTGTAATGAGTCAAAGAGAATTACTCTGCCTCCCTTGGTAGAGGTCAGCTCCTTCCCTGCCCCTATCTTGCGTCCAAATGATAATTATAAACAGGTATATAACTTTGATGGTGGAGTAGGGTACACGAGATGGGGATGCTGACGGGATCCAGTTGAACCTTTGGATTCTGTTGTACAAATGGACAGGGAAATTATTGTGGAGCCAATTCTGTCACCTAAGGGGGATGCAATGTGTAATTTAGCAGAAGTGGTCCCAGAAAGGGAATATGGAAGTATGAGGGGGGGCAATAAGGTATGCCAGGACGACTGGGGGGATGATCCCAGACCACCATTAAGTCTTGGTACAAACGAGGCAAATGTGGCAAACTGTGCAAATATTGCTATGGGAGAGGGTGGTGACTGTGAGATTTTGATTAATTCACCGGTTATGGTAGATACTGAAAGGGGGATTGGCAAAGGTGACACCACGGGGAGGTTCCTTTCATGGAATATAGCAGGTTTGGCCTCCAGATTGTTGTCCCAAGATTGGTTAGACTTTGTTAATGGGTTTGAAATGTGCCTATTCCAGGAGACGTGGGCTTGTGAGCCCATCTATCTGCCAGGTTATCTAAATTTTTGTATACCAGCGACTAGGGGCCCTAGGGGCAGACCTACGGGAGGTCTAACAGCCTGGGTTAAGCAGAATTCCCAGGTCAAAATAAAAGTCATCGACCTAGGCTGCAAGGATATACAATTATTGAGGTTAACATTAGGACAGGGCGGTGTGATAGATATCTATAATATTTATGCTAGGGGTTTAAGTGTTGGAAATTCTCCCACCCTTGAAGCTCTATCAACCTCCCTTGAATCCAAGTCACTTGGTAATAGATTGGTGGTGGCAGGTGATCTGAACAGGACTTTTGAGCCTTTGGAAAATACTGAACATCCGATAGGACAAGAAGAGGATGCTCTATGGGGCGTCCCAATCCTAAACCTCCCACCAGTGAAGCGGTGGACTAAGGATGTATTGTTGTTGAATGCGTTATGTCTGGAGTATGGTTTGAGGGCCCTTAATGGCAGGACAAAAAGTGATCAAGGTGGAAATAGCACATTCGACAATTGGCATAGTAAGAGTAGGATCGACTATGTCATTTGCAGTCTTGAGCTATGGTGTGGCGTGGGTGACATGGAAATTGTGGGGAGAATAGAAAGTGATCATAACCCCCTCAGTGTTACCCACTCATGGTGGAGGGCTGCGCCTGCCCACCTTGTGTTAGGTAGTGAAATTGTACCTGTTATAGCCAACGATTTAAGAAGGGTGAAATGGCCAAATGTGTTGGCCAACTTAGCCACTGTGGAGCACATTAATCTGGAGGTGGATAACGCTATTGCCGCCATGGAATCAGTATACCCTGTAATACCGGGTTCCTCTCTAATAGCAGACATACACGACACATTCTTCCATTTGATAAAACCGTATTTTATTAAATCAGTTAGGGCAAATAGAAAACCTCCCATCAAACTGGCAAGGTGGTTTAACAAGCAGTGCAGGGCAACCAGACTGGAGCTGGGCAGGGCAATCAAAAGCAGGGATAAGGCTCTGATTAGCACTGCTAGGAAACAATATAAGGAGAATATTTGCAAGGCTAAGAAACTTTGGGACGAGGAATATTGGGAGGAGTTACTTGAGGCCTCTGGGCAAAAAGACTCAAGACTCTTTTGGAAATTATGAAATGGGGCAGAGGTGGTACGCCAAACAATCCCGATAATAATGTTAATGAAGCTTCATGGGTCGAGTATTTCCAACCCCAGTATGCGGAGAATAGGGATATAATGGACATTGAACCAATCCCCGTGGTATTTTCCAAGGGAGACTTATTCTCAACTAAAGAAGCAGAACTGGTAATTTCATCACTGCAGGGGGGGAAAGCTCCGGGGTTGGATGGAATTCCCTCAGATATTTTCAAACACGATAAGGTCCGCTGGGCAAAATATGCGACTGTGCTGGGAAACGCCCTTGCAAAAGGGGCAAAAATCCCAGATGTATGGAAGGGGGCAATTATAATTCCGATCTTTAAGAAAGGTGATCGGTCGCTCCCGGCAAATTATAGACCTATAAGTTTGCTGGCCACTATCCAGAAAGTGGTGGGCAAGATGGTGGTCGACAAACTTATGGCCTGGGTAGATGAAAACAATGCCTTATCCCCCTACCAGGCAGGATTTAGACGAGCTACCAGCACGGTTGACCAAATTTTTCGTTTCACTATGCTACGGTGGGGGACTGTACTCCTTGGCGAGGGCAGCCTTTATGTAGCATTTGTAGATCTGAGGGCTGCCTTCGACCTGGTGCCCAGGAGTATGCTGTGGGGTGTCTTGAGCAAGATAGGGGTTCCACTTGAACTGCTCACATTAATAATGCGTCTCCACGAAAGCAATTTCGCTAAAGTCCAGTGGGGGAGGAATGGGGAATCATCCATCAATTTCCCAGTCGAGCGGGGGGTACGTCAGGGTTGTGCCATGGCACCCCTGCTGTTCTCCTTGTTCATCAATGGTATAGTCGATAGGATGTTGGATGCGAGGGTTGACGCACCTTCGCTGGCGGGCATCAGGGTTCCGATCCTGATGTTCGCCGACGATACTTTGATCGTGTCCAAAACCCCGGCAGGACTCCAGCGAGCCTTGAACATATTTGATATGTTCTGCAAGGAACGGGGTCTCGAAGTTAATGTAAATAAAACTAAGCTGATGGTCTTTGGGCAAAAACGCCAAGCCCAACCCAGGGTATCTCTGAACAGTATTAGACTAGAGGTAGTAAATGTTTTTACATACCTAGGGGTGGAGATATCAAGTAAATTTGGTTGGTCAAGACATATCGAGAAGGCGGTTTTGAAACATCAGCAGATTTCAGGAGCGCTTCGAGTGGAACAAGCAAAATCTAAAACCAGGCCTATTAAACCTGTTCTCATGGTATACGACGCAAAAGCCTTGGGCGCAGCCCTTTACGGGGCTGAAGTCTGGGGCTTTGAGAGGTTCGATACGCTTCAAAGATCTGAGAACAGGTTTCTGAGAGGGATAACTAGTCTTCCCCAAAGTACCCCATTAATACCGCTTGGCCTGGATTTAGGAAGAAGATCGCTTAGTGATCGTGCCCGACTAAGGCCTATCCTCTACTGGAGACGGTTGTGGACGACCCCTGAAATTAGACACTATGCTGAGGGGTTTTCTGCCTTAGTTAAATCAGACGTCTTTCATAAAATTACATGGCTAAAAAAGCTTAGGGACACCCTTGCTGAGCTTGGTCTCTCCAAACTTTGGGAAAATCCCTCTGGGGAAGTGTTCCCCAGTAAAACAATTATAAAAGCTATATATTGGGATTATATTGACCAGAAGTCTTGGAGGAGTGTGACCTCAGAATCTATGGGGGGTAGGTTTATGGAAATTAAAATGAGGCCTGCACTAGAACAGTACTGGGACACTTTAACTGTTCCGATAGACAGGAAATTATTTTTCCAGCTAAGGGCAGGCTCCCTCCCCCTGAAGTCATTGACGTCTAATTGGGGAACTAATAGTAGTTCATGTTGCCCGATATGTGGCGCCCCCAATGAAAGTATAGCACATTTTCTATTCATGTGCGAGGGCTATGTAAACCCAAGGAAATTGTGGTTGGCACCTGTTTGCAGGAACCTTGGTGTCTCAAGCGGTGTTGAGGGGCTGAGAATTATTTGTTCCTCAACCGAACTGCCTATAGTTGTAGGAACGGCAAAATACCTGGGGTGGGCTTGGTCTATAAGGCGGAGGGCTCTATCTTCGAATAGGCCTTGAATCTCGTTTTCTTGCTTGTATGAATTGCATTGCTAAATCCCGAGGGAGAGAATTATGAATTTTAGCTATAATATGTTGCTAAATGCCCGTAAGGAGTTTTGACTGTACAATTTTGTTTATGGTCAATAACGTGGTCGACTTTGCTTTTTAACTCGCATTTAGCTTCTGTATATTATGAGAAAGCTTATATTAACTTGTGGTGAATATTTTATGTGTCTATACTGTGTATTTTAAGCTGTAAATTAAGTGTTAATGTACGTTTAGAGCTTTTTAAATGTGTAATTTTATATGTTTGTGCTTTTATGAGTCCATAACTCGAATAAAGCTTTTTCAATTCAATTCAGAACAGCTAATCCACACAATCTACAACATGTACAGCTAACAGCCACAGAGAATATGAATGTAAACCTCAGCAACAAAGAAAAACCGTTGGCATGTCTACTACTCAACTGCCGGTCGGCATCGAAACATGCATCGGATATAGCTGACCTCATCATCAACAAGGACATTGATGTAGCAGTTCTTACAGAAACTTGGCTGACGGAATCCTCATCCCCTATCATGGATCTCCTAGTACCACCCCAGTACAACATTTTGAGACTCGATAGACCTATAAAGTTAGGAGGAGGCATAGCCTGCATTCACAGATCCAAGATCGAGGTCAAACAAATCCAAGCCGACCCCCTAGAATCAAGTGAATACCTAGGTCTTAACTTCAGAACAGCTACCAAACAAAGATTCAACCTCCACTTGTTTTACCATCCACCAGGAGACAGCGAAAAGTTTACAGAGGAGCTAATGGAGATCATAACGACCAACTCTAATGACGGAGCCAATAATATATTTCTTGGCGACTTCAACCTACATTGGGAGGACCACAACGACAAACTGGTCAAATCGCTGAAAGATTTCCTTGCTGAACTGGACCTTACTCAACTATGCACACAACCCACACACTCGAAAGGAGCGACGCTAGACTGGATTATTGCGCGAAACAACGATGCAGCAATCCTCTCTATAACACCATGTGACTGGTCGGATCATCATGCCATCACATTCACGTTACCTATAATGGAAAAAGGCACAACAAGACAACCCCTCAAGACCAAAAAATGGGTAAGAGACACAAGAGATGCAAACGTAGAGCTACTAGTGGAAAGCTGTGAAAGAGACCTAAAACCTCATAACAACCTGCAGAACGTAAACGAACTGACCGAACACTATTTAACAACGGTCGAAGCTATTGTCAATAACACCATGCCTTTAAAACTGAAAAACATCTCGGAGAAGACTAAAAATCCATGGTTTAATGAATCGCTAAATGAAGAAAGGCGTAAATTGAGAATGGCCGAAAGAAAATGGAGACAACACCCTTCATCCCCAGAGCTGAAAGCACTCAGAGAAATCAGAGGCCACTATAATAAAATGATCATCAAATCAAAACAGGAATTCATACGGTCAGAACTGGAGAGTGCTAAAAACAGACCACGAAAACTCTTTGAAATCCTAAAGCAACAATCAAACAAATTAGCCAAATCTGCCCATGAGAACTCAAAAACACCCCTAAACTGCGGAGAATTTGCTACATTTTTCACAGAGAAGGCGAAATCTCTGGAAGTTGAGCTCAAAGACGCTGTGGCAAACATTCCCACTGAACAAATGCCTACGATAGATATCGCCGTGACAACGGAGAGTACCATAACAAAAAATGAGGCAAGCTGGGACACGTTCGAATTGTATGACCAGCACAGTATCGCCAAAACGCTTTCCAAAATTAAACCAAACAATCACTATCAAGATCCCCTTCCCGCAAAATGTGTAAAAGAAATCAATCACGTTCTGATTCCGATATGGACCGAAATTATAAATGCCTCACTTTCACAAGGGATCCTCCCTGACTGCCTAAAAACAGGTCAAGTTGCCCCCTTAATCAAAAAACCTACAGCAGATAGATCAGACCCAAACAACTATCGCCCAGTGACCAACATCCCACTATTGGCCAAACTAATTGAAAAATGCGTACAGAACCAACTGAGCCGACACATCATCAAGTTCTCATTGCTGGATGAATGCCAATCAGGATTCAGAACAGGTCACAGTACTGAAACTGCGATCCTCCATATTGTTGACGATGCGCTACAGGCACTCGACCAAAACAAAGCGTGCCTACTGATTCTCCTCGATCTGTCGTCGGCCTTCGACACCGTAAATCACGAAGAATTATTGTCCAGGCTACGGGATAGGATGGGTCTATCAGGAATTGTGCTGAAATGGTTCATCTCTTTTCTACAGAACAGATCACAACGATTCCTGGTCAACCAGTCAACTTCACCTCCCTGTCCTATTTCAATCGGAGTCCCTCAAGGGTCTACGTTATCCCCAGATCTGTTCAACCTTTATGTTGAGCCGCTTACAGAAATTTTCCAAAAAGCAGGGATATCGTATCACATGTATGCAGATGACACGCAAATATATCTAAAGATCTCGTCCCTACAAGACTTGGAACGAGGAAACAAGGCTTTAAAAATGGCTCTGCAATGGTTAACTACCAACCAACTGAAGCTTAACGCCAAAAAAACGGAGTTCCTACTAATCTCACCAGCAAGGAGCCGTACGGAAATAAAGGAATGGACGAAAGTGATGACTGCGCTAAACTGCACCCCAACATTAATCAAGTCAGCGAAATCTCTAGGAATCACCCTGGATGAGAATTTAGACATGAAAGCCCACATCAACGCAATGGCCAAGAATGCTCGATTCCACCTGAACTACTTAAAAAAACTGAAACCTTTCATCTCAGAGGCGGATCTCAAATTGGCTATCCAATCCTTAGTTATCTCTAGGATTGAATATGGCTGCACCACCTTAGCGGGCTTACCAAAAATGTCCACAGCACCACTGAAAGCATGCCTAAACGCTGCGGCAAGAATTATCACCGGATCCAGGAAATACGACCACATATCGCCACACCTGAAAGCTCTAAGCTGGCTACCCTATGAAGCCAGAATCCAAATGAAGATAGCTTGTATCACCCATAAAGCGCTACACCACAACACCCCAGGATACCTAGCGAAGAAACTCCAGCTTTCGGGAGGGAATCGGCCAGCGAGGAGTACTGAAGAATTTCTACTACGGCCAGCCTTTTTCCACAAGAAAAAAACCTATGACAGAGCGTTCTCAGGAGCTGCCCCCAGAATATGGAACTCAATTCCTCCTATCATCAGGAAGATCCAAAATGTAGAAGCATTCAAGCGAGAGTTAAAGAGCTATCTGATGAAAAAATACACTACCTAGAACTGATCAGTCTCGAACTGACAATGAACTAAATATCATACCTGTTTACACACTCTACCTATGATAGATATATATCCACCTACGACCTTATTTATCATCTACCTCCTATCATCTACCTCATAGTTGCTTACACATCTTCTCGTGATTGAAGTATATCCAACACTGTCTATATTTATTACCTACCTCTTATCATCTACCTCATATTTGTTGTCTGTAGAACTGTTTGATATATATGTCTTTCGTCCACGCATCATATGTAATTCGTTCCGATGCCCGTATAACTGAGTGATATATATTGTCTGTCGCATACGCCTATATGTTAAGCGCTCTGATACCCACGGGTCTTGTTCGCGCTATACAAAACTTTCTAATAAATAAATAATAAATAAATAAATACCCTGCCAAGGACTCTGGGCCTGTTGCTCTGATGTGCTGTGCTCTCCCCTGCCAAGGACTCTGGGCCTGTTGTTCTGATGTGCTGTGCTCTCCCCTGCCAAGGACTCTGGGCCTGTTGCTCTGATGTGCTGTGCTATCCCCTGTGCAGCCTCACATGTACTTGCTGTCTCCCCTGCCAAGGACTCTGGGCCTGTTGCTCTGATGTGCTGTGCTGTCCCCTGTGCAGCCTCTCATGTACTTGCTGTCTCCCCTGCCAAGGACTCTGGGCCTGTTGCTCTGATGTGCTGTGCTGTCCCCTGTGCAGCCTCTCATGTACTTGCTGTCTCCCCTGTCAAGGACTCTGGGCCTGTTGCTCTGATGTGCTGTGCTCTCCCCTGCCAAGGACTCTGGGCCTGTTGCTCTGATGTGCTGTGCTCTCCCCTGCCAAGGACTCTGGGCCTGTTGCTCTGATGTGCTGTGCTGTCCCCTGTGCAGCCTCTCATGTACTTGCTGTCTCCCCTGCCAAGGACTCTGGGCCTGTTGCTCTGATGTGCTGTGCTCTCCCCTGCCAAGGACTCTGGGCCTGTTGCTCTGATGTGCTGTGCTGTCCCCTGTGCAGCCTCTCATGTACTTGCTGTCTCCCCTGCCAAGGACTCTGGGCCTGTTGCTCTGATGTGCTGTGCTGTCCCCTGTGCAGCCTCTCATGTACTTGCTGTCTCCCCTGCCAAGGACTCTGGGCCTGTTGCTCTGATGTGCTGTGCTCTCCCCTGCCAAGGACTCTGGGCCTGTTGCTCTGATGTGCTGTGCTCTTCCCTGCCAAGGACTCTGGGCCTGTTGCTCTGATGTGCTGTGCTGTCCCCTGTGCAGCCTTTCATGTACTTGCTGTCTCCCCTGCCAAGGACTCTGGGCCTGGTGCTCTGATGTGCTGTGCTGTCCCCTGTGCAGCCTCTCATGTACTTGCTGTCTCCCCTGCCAAGGACTCTGGGCCTGTTGCTCTGATGTGCTGTGCTGTCCCCCGTGCAGCCTCTAATGTACTTGCTGTCTCCCCTGCCAAGGACTCTGGGCCTGTTGCTCTGATGTGCTGTGCTCTCCCCTGCCAAGGACTCTGGGCCTGTTGCTCTGATGTGCTGTGCTCTCCCCTGCCAAGGACTCTGGGCCTGTTGCTCTGATGTGCTGTGCTGTCCCCTGCCAAGGACTCTGGGCCTGTTGCTCTGATGTGCTGTGCTGTCCCCTGTGCAGCCTCTCATGTACTTGCTGTCTCCCCTGCCAAGGACTCTGGGCCTGTTGCTCTGATGTGCTGTGCTGTCCCTTGTGCAGCCTCTCATGTACTTGCTGTCTCCCCTGCCAAGGACTCTGGGCCTGTTGCTCTGATGTGCTGTGCTGTCCCCTGTGCAGCCTCTCATGTACTTGCTGTCTCCCCTGCCAAGGACTCTGGGCTTGTTGCTCTGATGTGCTGTGCTCTCCCCTGCCAAGGACTCTGGGCCTGTTGCTCTGATGTGCTGTGCTCTCCCCTGCCAAGGACTCTGGGCTTGTTGCTCTGATGTGCTGTGCTCTCCCCTGCCAAGGACTCTGGGCCTGTTGCTCTGATGTGCTGTGCTGTCCCCTGTGCAGCCTCTCATGTACTTGATGTCTCCTCTGCCATGGACTCTGACGTTCCTGTCAATGTATGACCTCTGCATAGTCTCTGCCATTAGTACATGGTTGTGTGGCTTGCTGTTGTCTACTAATGTTGTTTTGCTACATCTGTGCAGTATATGAATAAATATTGAAATTTCTGGTGTGTGTTTTCTCAGTCTCGTTGCTGATTGAATTCATTTCCTTGTTTGCATTTGCTTGACAGTTTACCATGCTCTGTTGCCCAGTTATACTTTGCTAGCCTCTTTGTGGCCATCTTATTTTCATACAGGGGTGACGGCCTATTCAGGCCATTGTGGCCCAGCTGATGTTGTACTCTGTACTGGCTATGTCACAGACACTGCTACATTCCTGTTGGGGATTTGCTATTGCTGCATACACTGTTCACAGGTCACCTTGGGAGGACACTGGCAGCACAGGGTGTGCAGCTGTTCAGTGGTTTTGTAGCTGTGTGTGATGTCATGGGGTATGTGTGTGTTTTCCTTTCTGTGTGCCGAGGCGTGTATGTGTATGGTCATCTTGTGTTGGCCCTTAGTCCAGGTGGCATGGCTTACATGGCATGTGTGGTGTTGGGTGTGGAAGAGGTCTGCAGTCTGAAGGGTCTTGGTTTGTGGTGTATGTATGTGTACCCCTGTATGGTGTGAGGCACACATGTGTGTACCAGGAGTTGTTGGGCTGTTTTTGGTTTTGTCTTGGCCTGTATGGATGCATTGTTGCAATTGTGTGGGCTATGGGGAGTGCACTGGTGTTGTGTGTTCATTGGCAGCCACTCCTGCAGTGCCTGTGTCCCTGGTTGTGTGTTGCAGTGTTTGTGTATTGTGGTTCTTGTTGCTGTGCTTCTTGGTGTGCATGGGGGTATACAGTATTAGTACCTGGCCTGTGGCTATCTCGGCTGGTGTGCAGTGTGGTCTGGGGTGGCGTGTTTGTGTGATGTAGGTGACCTGCCCATGCCTTGGTGTGTCCCTACCTTCGACATTGTGCGCATGTGTCGACCGCGGCGGTGACGTGCCCGTGATCGGGTCGTTCCTGCAGGTTGGCGGACGTTCTGTCTTCCGGATGGTGTGGAATGCCTTGTAGTGAGGTAGGTGATGTGTGGGTGCCCATTTGGATGTGTTGTGTCCCCTAGCAGGATGCCAGTGTGGTGCTGGGGCACTGTGTCGGCATGTGTGTTGTGCGGTGCATATGTGTAGTGGTGTACCTGCGGCGGCATCCGCGTTGGCCCATCTGGCGATAGTGTTGCAGCAGGTACATGACCGGATGCATGTGGAGGGCTGGGTCCATGGGGTTCATGTCGGGGCTCGGCGTCCGTGCTCCGCTGTCGACTTTCCGCCTGCTTCAGCTCTGTGGTGTCCCCGCTGCGGTGCGTCTGCTTGTTTGGCCCATCCTAATGTGTCGGACGGGCCGGACGTCATCGGGCGTGGCGGAGACTTTCGATTGGCTGCCGCCGCCGCGCTGGCGGGCGCTGTTTGATGGCGGTGCGCGGCGCTCCGCGGCGGACGGGAAATGACCTGTTACAAAAAGGGGGTGGGGTCGCACACTACTCACACACCGGCGGAAGTTGCCCCTAAGGACTCTGGTCATTGTAGTAGAGTGTTCGCGATGCATCATCTTTCGATCTTGCTATCTTCGCTGTCTTCGCCATCCCTGGACACGTGTTTCGGGTTTTCAACCCTCGTCAGCAGGGATAGGCAGTGTTCTGGGGTCGCCGATGGCTGCCAATATCTGCCAGGTATAGTACCACTCCGGCACGTAGGTGCGGGATCCCAGGCTCGTCAGCCCGCTGCTCAAGGGAGCTTTAAGTTACAAAAAGGGGGTGGGGTCGCACACTACTCACACACCGGCGGAAGTTGCCCCTAAGGACTCTGGTCATTGTAGTAGAGTGTTCGCGATGCATCATCTTTCGATCTTGCTATCTTCGCTGTCTTCGCCATCCCTGGACACGTGTTTCGGGTTTTCAAAACCCGAAACACGTGTCCAGGAGAGCATGAAGTGGAGCAGTTTTGGCAAGGGCTGAGTTCCCTTGCACGCAGAGGCACCATGGAGATGGGGATGGAGGTGCAGTCGATTTGTTTTCTCCCTCTGAATGGAGGAAGCTGCAGCGTCTGGCCGCATAAGCTTTGTTACCGCCCTGTCGCCCATCCAGACTGGATCCTTTGCTGCACGGCTTATTTATATAACATGCCTCCTTTAGATAAGAAATTGCCTCACGACATCAGTGAAGCAAGCGATCCAGTCCAGATGGGCCGTCCCAAAAGGAGAAAGGGCAGTAACAAAGAAGCCTCATTTTCAATGGGAGGCCACCTTTTACCATAAACGATGACGCCATCCGATAAAAATGAGGGGCGGGGCTTTAAGTCCTCTTCTGAAAGCTCCTCTCTCACATTATGTCTCGCAGAGAGACAGCACATGCGTGCTGCAACGCTAGGCGAGACCTAACGAGGCGCAACTCTATTTGGTGACAGGGAGAAGATTTTACCGTGGGCAATTGCAGTGAGCCAGCACAAAAGAATGAAAGAGAAATGCAAATAAGGAACGAACAAAGGAAAGTTAAAAGTAGCAGGATAGAACAAAAGTACAAAAAAAGAAAAAAAAGAATAGAAGGAAGGATGGATGGAAAAAAGGGTAGGAAAGGTAAAAGAAAGAGACAATGAAGAAAATTAAAAGTAACATTTGGAAAGAAGGGTAAATAGAAGAAAAGAAGGAAGGAATTAAAAAAGGAAAGAGAAATAAGGAAAGCAGAAAAGTTGAATTACATAATGGAAAGAGGAAATCAAAAACGGATGAAAGGGGACCTAGGCTGGTTGCCTGTTTTTGTATGATCCTGCTGCTAGCGCCGGGACGCTCTGTTGGGACCAGCCATGCGCTTTATAAATGTCTATTGTATGTATTAATATTTGATAAAGCAGCAGAGATGTCATTATCAAGTTTATATTATTTTTTATTATACCTTATTCCCACTACATTTAATATTAATTTAATATTACCCTTCCTGGTGGTAAAAGTGGATGTTCCTCAATTGTTTAGTGTGATATATACATGAAGATATTAAAGCTAGATAACAGGAGCCATCCCACCCAGATGGCAAGGGGAACTAAACCTTCTTTCCACAAAGATTATGTATATATATATATATATATATATATATATATATATATATATATATATATATATCAGCAGGAACTCCGCAATACCACCTCCAATCCCTCAGGACCGGCGAAGCAGGAGACAGACCACAGCTTTTTTCCAGGTAAATTTTATTCTTCCAGTTTTTTCATGAACAAACCAACCATGACGCGTTTCGGGCTTTGTAGCCCTTGTTCACATGCAGGGTATAGCTGAATTTTTGTGCTATTTAAAGTGCTTAAGTGCCCCGCCTGCTGCCCTCCTCCCTAAATGGTCATGTGACCAAACTGATAAGGAAAACAGACTATCACAGTGGATGTATATCATTGAAACTAGAACATACAATGTAATGCGTAAATGCATTATGCGTACACCAATATAATTGATAATTATACATAAAAACAAATCTCGGAATAAATTCCATACACTGATGTAATAACTGGTTAAATCCAGTAGATCGTGCAAACATAAATCATTGGACAATATCGTACATTTATAAACTGATGATAATATGAGTCTGTTTCCTATCTTTATAGACATCAAACAATGGGGGAGTCGAATCATATCGAAAAAAGAGGGCCAAACAGTGCTATAGTACTAACAACCAAAAAATCTAGTGTGCAAAGAGGCTAGAAATAAAGTGCATGCTGAATATTCTAAAAGATAATAAAATACATTATGTTATTAAATATGAAAGAATGCATTATGAAAAAATAATAATAAGTTACCTGTCATAAAATCCGGAACTATTATTCAATTTAAAAATGCAATTCTAAAAACAATCATTTCATCATAATGTTATTTTCCCTAAAAGAATATATCAGTAAGTGTATAAATAATTTAAATAGTGATAACATTTGATTAAAGAGAGGGAGAAGTGAGCAAACCATTGATCTAAAAATGGTCGGAGGGGCGCAAATCGAAAAGTTGCACAAGATTATGTAACGGTATGCAGCGTTTAGAACGCAAGCATTACAACGGAATACCTTTAGAACGCGGTCGTAACAACGAAAGTTGTTACCACGCATTGCACTGGGGCGCGCTCAAGGATAGTAAATGATTTAATTTACTATCCCAACACCTTCCCTACTATCCACGGGGACTGGTGTTGGAATAGTAAATTAAATTGTTCAATTTTGCGCCCCCCCAGCGCAATGCGTGGTAACAACTGTCGTTGTTACGAACGCGTTGTAAAGGTACGCGTTATAAATGTATGCGTTCTAACGTCATACATCCTTATGTAACACATGGATAAACGAAAATTCATGTTATTATACATATATAAAGTGCAAACAGTCATGAGTATCAAACCCTGATAGATAACAGGGAACCTGACTATCTATTAATTGTCATAAATAGCGGTAATAGATACATTTCCATACTACGGTGCGAGAATGAGCAACAGGGAACCTGACTACTCATTAAGTCAGAGAGGTGTGCATAATCAATCAATCAATCAATCAATCATAGCATTTGTATAGCGCACTACTCACCCGGAGGGTCTCAAGGCGGTTGGGAGGGGGGGTCCGCTACTGCTCGAACAGCCAGGTCTTGAGCTGCTTCCTGAAGGCGAGGTGGTTTTGGGTCAGGCGGAGGTGGGTCGGGAGGGAGTTCCAGGTCTTGGCGGCCAGGTAGGAGAAGGACCTTCCTCCTGTGGTTGCTCTTCGGATGCGGGGGATGGCGGCGAGGGCGTGGCTGGTCGATCGGAGCTGGCGTGTGGGAGCATAGAAGTTGAGGCGGCTGTTGAGGTATCTCGGGCCTTGGTTGTGTAGGGCTTTGTGTGCGTGGGTGAGGAGCCGGAAGGTGATTCTCTTGTTGACCGGGAGCCAGTGCAGGTCTCTCAGGTGTTCGGAGATGTGGCTGTGTCGGGGGATGTCGAGGATGAGTCTCGCTGAGGCGTTCTGGATACGCTGGAGTCTCTTCTGGAGCTTGGCGGTGGTTCCGGCGTAGAGGGCGTTGCCGTAGTCCAGTCGGCTTGTGACGAGGGCCTGGGTGACCGTCTTCCTGGTCTCGGTGGGGATCCACCAGAAGATCTTACGTAGCATGCGCAGGATATTGAAGCAGGACGATGAGATGGCATTGACTTGTCTGGTCATGGAGAGGGAGGTGTCCAGGATGAAGCCCAGGTTGCGTTCGTGGTCTGTCGGTTTGAGTGCGGTGCCCAGGGCGAGGGGCCACCAGGAGTCGTCCCAGGCGGAGGGCGAGGAGCCCAGGATGAGGACTTCCGTCTTGTCTGAGTTCAGTTTCAGGCAGCTGGTCATCATCCACTCGGCTACGTCTTTCATCCCTTCGTGTAGGTTGGCTCTGGCGGGGTCGTTGGTGAGGGAGAGGATCAGCTGGGTGTCGTCGGCGTAGGAGATGATGTTGAGGTTGTGTAGGCGTGCGATGGCCGCAAGGGGGCTCATGTAGACATTGAAGAGGGTGGGGCTGAGCGAGGAGCCCTGAGGAACGCCGCAGATGACTTCGGTGGCCTCTGATCTGAACGGGTGTAGGCAGACTCTCTGTGTTCTTCCAGCGAGGAAGGAGATGATCCACTCCAGTGCCTTCTCCTGGATTCCGACGTTGCTGAGACGCTGCACTAGGGTGCGGTGGCAGACAGTGTCAAATGACGCGGAGAGGTCAAGGAGGATGAGGGCCGCTGTTTCTCCGTTGTCGAGCAGGGCTCGGATGTCATCGGTGACTGCGATGAGGGCGGTCTCGGTGCTGTGGTTGGCCCGGAAGCCAGACTGTGAGAGGTCGAGGGATCCATTCGTCTCGAGGAAGGCGGCCAGTTGCTTGTTGACGGTCTTCTCGATGACTTTGGCTGGGAACGGGAGGAGCGAGATGGGGCGGTAGTTTTTGAGCTCGGTGGGGTCCGCTGTTGGTTTCTTCAGTAGAGCGCTGAGTTTGGCGTGCTTCCAGCTCTCCGGGAAGGTGGCGGTGTCGAAGGAGGTGTTGATGATGTCCCGCAGGTGGGGTGCGATGACAGCGTCGGCCTTGTTGAAGACGTGGTGAGGGCAGGGGTCGGTAGGAGATCCGGAGTGGATGGAGTTTATCGTGCGGATGGTGTCTTCGGTGCTGATCGGGGTCCAGGCGCGGAGGGTGGTGGTGGGGGGCGTAGGTGCAGTCGTGGGGAGCGTTGGTTGAGTGCTGAAGCTGTTGTGTATGTCAGCGATCTTGTTGTGGAAGTAGGAGGCGAGGGAGTTGCAGAGGTCTTGAGATGGGGTGATGTCGTTGTTTCCGGCGTTGGGGTTGGAGAGCTCTTTCACGATGTTGAAGAGTTCCTTGCTGTTGTGTGCGTTGTTGTCCAGTCGTTCTTTGAATGCGGTTTTCTTGGTGGCGTGGATCAGTTGATGGTGCTTTCGGGTGGCGAGCTTGAGGGTGGTCATGCTGTCCGGGGTTGGGTCTCTTCGCCAGGCTCTCTCGAGGGCTCGGCAGTTCTTCTTGGAGCTCTTGACTTCGTCGGTGAACCATGGGGCTTTCTTGCTGCCGGGTCTGTTAGGCGGGGTCCTCATTGGGGCGGGGTCGTCTGCGCAGTTGTTGATCCATTTCGTGAGGTTGGCGGCGGCCTGGCTGGGGTTGGCAGAGCTAGTGGGAGGGTGCTGGCTCAGGGATGCGGCGAGCTGGTTGGCTGTGATCTTGTTACAGTTTCTTCGTGCAACCTGTTGCTGGTGGTGGTGGATCATGTTCTTTCTGAAGCTGAAGTGGATGCAGCTGTGATCCGTCCAGTGGAGTCCGGTGGCGTGGTTGAAGGTGATGGTCCTTGCTGGATGAGAAGACGGGGTCGAGTGTGTGTCCGGCGTAGTGGGTGGGGGTGGTCACCAGCTGCTTGAGACCGAGGTTGGCGAGGTTGTCCAGCAGGGTGGTGGTGTTGCGGTCGTTGTTGTTCTCCAGGTGGAAGTTGAGGTCCCCGAGGAGGATGTAGTCAGTGGAGGGGAGGGCGTGCGGGCTGATGAAGTCGGCGATGTCTTCGCTGAATTGTGTGTGTGGTCCCGGGGGTCTGTAGATGAGGGTGCCTCTGAGGGTGGTCTTGGGGTCGGTGTGGATCTGGAAGTGCAGGTGTTCGGCGGGTGCGAGGGTGGGGGTGTCGTCTGTGTTGGTCGTGATGCGGATGGTGTTCCTGTGGATGATGGCGATGCCTCCTCCCGTCTGGTTGGTGCGGTCCCTCCGGGTGATCTTGTAGCCCTCCCGGATGGCAATGGCGATGTCGGGTGCTGAGGAGGCGTTCATCCAGGTTTCCGTGAGGAAGGCAACGTCTGGAGATGTGGTGTCGAGGAGGTTCCGTGGACGGCGTGTCTGTGGACGGAGCGGGTGTTGAGCAGGATGCACTTGAGGTGGTTGCTGCTGGTGTTCGGCTTGGTGGGTGCTGGTGTAGTGTAGGTCTGGTTGCAGGTGTACTTGCAGGAGTGGCAGCTGAAGGGTCTGTGGGTGCGTCTCGGGGTGGCTCGGTGGCATCCCGGGATTCGGCCGGTGTTGAGTGCGTGGAGTTCGGTGGAGTTGTAGGTCAGGCGGGTGGGCTGGCGTCTGCGGGGGCCAGGGATCCTGGCGCTGGGCGCGGTCCAGGCGCGGACGGGCGCAGACGGGCTTACCTTTGGCGCACCTTCGGCGCTCAATCGGTGCTCCCGCTGCGCGCGTCCGCTGCGCGGTCACTCTTAGGGCGTCATAAGTGAGGAGCCGGGAGGGCGAGTCAGCTGGGTGGCGGGAGCGGGGCGGCCAATGGGCAGGAGGGGGGCGGAGTCGGCGGAGGTCTGTGGCGGGAAGGAGGTCTGAGGGCAGCTCAGCGGCGGCTGGGTCATCCGGCGGACGGGAGGAGACACAAGGAAAGGGTAGGGCAGCAGAGGGGGGAAAGGGGTACACAGAGGGCAAACAGGCAAAATAGAAGGGAAAAAACAAGTGTAGCAGCAGAGGGGAAAAGGAAAACGACGAAGGCAACAACGAGGCAGCAGGAGGGGGAAAGTTACAGAAGGCAGCAATGAGGCAAGGCAGCAACGAGGCAGCAATGAGGCAGCAGAGCAGGGCTCAGGCAGGCAGCGGGCTCAGGCAGGCAGCGAGCAGGAGCAGCGGAGTGGGGGCGACCTCGCCTGGTGAAGGCTCAGCGGTCGCTCCCTGTCCCTGCACTCGGACCCCTTAAGTGAGGAGCCGGGAGGGCGGGTCAGCTGGGTGGCGGGAGCGGGGAGGCCAATGGGCAGGAGGGGGGCGGAGTCGGGGGAGGTCTGTGGCGGGAAGGAGGTCTGAGGGCGGCTCAGCGGCGGCTGGGTCATCCGGCGGATGGGAGGAGACACAAGGAAGGGGGAGGGCAGCAGACGGGGGAAAGGGGTACACAGATGGCAAACAGGCAAAATAGAAGGGAAAAAACGAGTGTAGCAGCAGAGGGGAAAAGGAAAACGACGAAGGCAACAACTAGGCAGCAGGAGGGGGAAAGTTACAGAAGGCAGCAACGAGGCAAGGCAGCAACGAGGCAGCAACGAGGCAGCAGAGCAGGGCTCAGGCAGGCAGCGGGCTCAGGCAGGCAGCGGGCAGGAGCAGCGGAGTGGGGGCGACCTCGCCTGGTGAAGGCTCAGCGGTCATAACAGAGACTGACTGCGAAATGTTCCACAGGGTTACTACTGGAAGAGGGGCAACTGAATCCTTTAGGACATTAGAGAGAATTCGTAGTACCTTTACAAAAAATGTTAAAAATCTTTGGTGGTATTCAGGCCATTCGGCCATTTACTATTGAACTCTAGGATAAAACGTGTTTCGAGTTGTCGCAATAACAACTCTCTGTTGCCTCCTCTACGTAAGGGCAGTACTGATCCTACCACAAAGTACCTGAGGCAGTTGAGATCTTTATTATGCCTAGCTGCAAAGTGGCGGGCTACAGGGTAGGAAGGATCAGTGTGCAATATTGCCCTAAGGTGTTGCAGAATTCTGACGTGCACCTGGGCTTTAGTACTTCCGATGTAATGTAGCCCACAGGTGCACGTCAGAACATAGACTGCAAAATCAGTTTTGCAGTTGTAGCAACCCTTTATTGGAACCTCTGTAAGGCAGAATGGTGTACGGTAATGTGTCTTGGTTTCACCAAATTTACATGCCCTACAGTGAGTACACTTACGAAAACCAGATTTGGCCTTTAACCAGGTATCCTTTTGTTTTAATTCTGGGCTGCTAACATCTAATGATGCACCCATATTTCTAGCCCTGCGAAACGTTATAGTTGGTTTTACTGGTAAGGTAGGACTCAGGATGTTATCAGTTAGAATAATAGGCCCATTTTTTGGGATAATCCTTTTGATGGCATTTTCATCACTGCTGTAGGCAGTGATGAACCTGGGACAGGTGTTCGTAGGTGTATTAGAATGCATAGAAGACTCAGCATTGTCTGAGTCAGGATCAGACATCTGTAACAGACTCTCTCTGCTTCTCAACCTTGCTTTAGCCAAAGCTTAGTTGAAAATCCGATTGGAGTAACCACGTTCTTTAAAACGGGTTCTGAGGTCATTGACACATTCATCAAAATCGGATGTAGAGCTACAAATACGCTTAATTCTTAAGATTTCACCAAGACGGATACTATGTATGGTGTGTTTGGTATGGAGACTAGAGGCGTGTAGTAGGGTATTGCCAGAAGTGGGTTTACGGTGTAGAGTAGATGTTAATCGATTGGCTTCCACATATATCAGTACATCTAAGAATTCTAACTGGCAAGGACTGATGTGTGAGGTGAAATGGAGATTGAGGGAATTTCAATCAATCAATCAATCAAAGCATTTATATAGCGCACTACTCACCCGGAGGGTCTCAAGGCGCTAGGGGAGGGGGGGTCCGCTACTGCTCGAACAGCCGGGCCTTGAGCTGCTTCCTGAAGGCGAGGTGGTCCTGGGTCAGGCGGAGGTGGGTCGGGAGGGAGTTCCAAGTCTTGGCGGCCAGGTAGGAGAAGGACCTTCCCCCTCTGGTGGCTCTTCGGAAGCGGGGGACGGCGGCGAGGGCGTGGCCGGTCGATCGAAGCTGGCGTGTGGGAGCGTAGAAGTTGAGGCGGCTGTTGAGGTATCTTGGGCCTTGGTTGTGTAGGGCTTTGTGTGCGTGGGTGAGGAGACCGAAGGTGATTCTCTTGTTGACCGGGAGCCAGTGCAGGTCTCTCAGGTGTCCGGAGATGTGGCTGTGACGGGGGATGTCCAGGATGAGTCGTGCTGAGGCGTTCTGGATCCGCTGGAGTCTCTTCTGGAGTTTGGCGGTGGTACCGGCGTAGAGGGAGTTGCCGTAGTCCAGACGGCTGGTGACGAGGGCCTGGGTGACCGTCTTCCTGGTCTCGGTGGGGATCCACCGGAAGATCTTACGTAACATGCGCAGGATGTTGAAGCACGACGAGGAGACGGCGTTGATTTGTCTGGTCATGGAGAGGAAGGAGTCCAGGATGAAGCCCAGGTTGCGTGCGTGGTCTGTTGGTTTGGGTGCGCTGCCCAGGGCGGGGGGCCACCAGGAGTCGTCCCAGGCAGAGGGTGAAGGTCCCAGGATGAGGACTTCCGTCTTGTCCGAGTTCAGTTTCAGGCGGCTGTTCATCATCCACTTGGCTACGTCTGTCATCCCTTCGTGTAGGTTGGCTCTGGCGGTGGCGGGGTCGTTGGTGAGGGAGAGGATCAGCTGGGTGTCGTCGGCGTAGGAGATGATGTTGAGGTTGTGTTGGCGTGCGATGGCTGCGAGGGGGCTCATGTAGACGTTGAAGAGGGTTGGGCTGAGTGAGGAGCCTTGAGGAACGCTGCAGATGACTTTGGTGGCTTCTGATCTGAACGGGGGGAGGCGGAGTCTCTGTGTCCTTCCGGCGAGGAAGGAGATGATCCACTCCAGTGCCTTCTCCTGGATTCTGACGTTGCTGAGGCGCTGCACTAGGGTACGGTGGTAGACAGTGTCGAAAGCCGCGGAGAGGTCTAGGAGGATGAGGGCCGCTGTTTCTCCGTTGTCGAGCAGGGCTCGGATGTCATCGGTGGCTACGATCAGGGCGGTCTCGGTGCTGTGGTTGGCCCGGAAGCCAGACTGCGAGAGGTCGAGGGATCCGTTCATCTCGAGGAAGGCGGCCAGCTGCTTGTTGACGGTCTTCTCGATGACTTTTGCAGGAAACGGGAGCAGCGAGATGGGGCGGTAGTTCTTGAGGTCGGTGGGGTCGGCTGATGGCTTCTTTAGTAGAGCGCTGAGTTCGGCGTGCTTCCAGCTCTCCGGGAAGGTAGCGGTGTAGAAGGAGGTGTTGATGATGTCCCGCAGGTGGGGTGTGATGACAGCATCGGCCTTGTTGAAGACGTGGTGAGGGCAGGGGTCGGTCGGAGATCCGGAGTGGATGGAGTTCATCGTGCGGACGGTGTCTTCGGTGCTGATCGGGGTCCAGGCGCGGAGGGTGGTGGTGGGGGGCGGTGGTTAGGTCGTGGCGTGCGTCGGTTGAGTGTTGAAGCTGTTGTGTATGTCCGCGATCTTGTTGTAGAAGTAGGAGGCGAGGGAGTTGCAGAGGTCTTGTGAAGGGGTGATGTCGTTTGCATTAATTTCATTTATAAACAAATTAGCCTCCTCCTCACTGCCCTGCCACAGAATGAAAATATCATCAATGTACCTTAGATATTTGATAATCTTTTCTCTGACCCATATTGCATGCGTGGCACCAAGGACCTGCTCGTCCCACCAGCCCACGTACAAGCACGCGTAGCTGGGGGAGAAGCAGGAACCCATGGCCACGCCACGTAATTGTCTCCATACTCCTTTACCGAAGGCAAAGTAATTATTATATAGGTAGTTTTCATTAGGACCTAGCTACCATAGGAAATCCGCAACATTCTATTGGGAATAACTTTGGCGCCGGTTGAGGAATTTGCGTGTAATTTTCCAAAATTTAGGCCAGCTCCGCTCCTTCCCTGAAAGTTTCGGGGGGATTCGTGAAGTGGGGGCCGAGAAAAAAGGGGGATCCCAAAACGTGTTTTCCCCATGTTAATTTCTATAGGACGAATTGACAAGGCTACAGCCCGAACCGCTGAACGAAATTACACCAAACTTTGCAAAATTGTAGGGACTGCTACGCAGATGTGCCTTTGCTATATTTGGTGAAAATTGCTCCAGTGGTTTTTTTGAAAATTAACTTCAAAAACACATATATATCTATAGGCGTGCACCAAGCGTTTACAGGTACGCGTACCGGGGAGTGCACCTGGCGCGCCACGGGAGTGCGAGAGCGGAAAACTGATTGGCTCTCAGATGTCTGTCAACATTCTAAACAGTCCGGAGAGTCCGCCATCTTGTGTCTCGGTAGAATCGAGACACAAGAGGTGAAAATAAAAAGGGGGAAATTATTAAAAGGGGGCAGGGTAGACACCCCCTAACCCCCTAGGTTTTCTGAGGGGGGCCAAGAAGGACCCTGAAGGGCAAAAAAACTATTTAAAAAAATAAATACATTTTGCGGGGTAAGCGCTGGGTGCGTTCCCGTGTGCGCTTCCCGGTACGCACACCCTGAGCGCACCACGGGGATAAACAGTGTAAAAAAATATAGTAAAATAATAATTTAGAGTGCTTAGAGGTAGGGTAGCTCTGAAAAGAGCTGTTGTGTTATGTGGGTGTTTTTTGTACCAACAAGTAGGTACCAGTGCAGAGTCTCAAATTCAAGAGGAAGACTCTATTCCCCTCATCTGTAAAATGTACACCATCTCTCCTATAGATGCCTTGCATGTTGTAACGCAAGTTGTTGTGGTATATGGAACCCATACCATAGTCTCTGAGGAAAGCAGAAACAGATTTATTCACATGTTTCCTTGCTTTCTCAATCTGTGGACAAAAGTGGTTGGACCAGTTCCATTTTTTGCCTTTGGCATATATTAGAAAATACCAAGGCAGTTTTTGGAAAAAGTGACATCAATTGCCCAAAGATGTCCTTTAAAAGCATTTCCAACCTACCCTAGTCAAAGTGCCCAGGTCATTGCCACCACAGTGCACAATTATGAGGTCAGGGTGTGGTAGATGCATAAAGGATTTTACCAATGGTATCAATTGGCGACTTCTCAATCCTCTCTGTCCAATCCATACAATGTCCACATTTGGTAAATCAAGGTTGTAAATACCTCTGTTACTTTCAAATTTTTCACTCCAGTAGACAAAGCTATGACCCACAAACCAGACTTTTGGCATCTTGAAGGTAGATGTGCTTGTATTCAGATGAGTTGTGGAAATGAAATGGTAGTTTGAAAGTAGGAGTTATGAAAAAAGTGGTTGAGATTCAGTGCACTTGAAAAACAAGAAACGATTGGTGGTTTCTTAAAATTCTCCACTGTAAATTAGGGTGCATGCTTTTGTTTTTTGAAAGAAGTCATTTTAATGGTTGAGAAAAAGTCATTGAAAGTAACATTGCACCTGAACATGCCCCTTTTCTCCATTGGCTGGCCTCGTAAATGCTGGCCAGCCATTGGAGGAGAGGAGCGTCACTGAGTTCAGGGCCCGCCTTGATGCGATTCGGGGGCGTTTCTGGGTCTTTTTTTAAGTCCCGCCCTCTCCTCTTCCCATTGGCTGGAATTTTACCTTCCAGCCAATGGGAAGGGGAGAGCACGCCCCCGAATCCCTACAGGACGCTGTGCTTTCCGAGCAGCGTCTACTGAGGCCATGCCATGAGGTAAGCCTCTGCCCCCCTGTTTGTGCCGTTGTTTCTTGTTTTTTTTTTGTCTCGGCATCTGACCCGCTCCCTACTCCGAGCCGACTCCAGGAGGTACGTTTTTTACTTGTAAATGCTTGTTTATTTTGCAGCGGTTTCCGGAAGGAGGGCGGCATGGGCCGCTGGGAAGAGGGCGTGGATGCTAAACTGGCTTCGTGGGAAGAATGATGAGGCTTTCCCGACTCCCGGAGGTAAGTTTTTTTCTTGTAAATGCTTGTTTATTTTGCAGCGGTTTCCGGAAGGAGGGCGGCATGGGCCGCTGGGAAGAGGGCGTGGATGCTAAACTGACTTCGTGGGAAGAATGATGAGGCTTTCCCGACAGGCGCCTTACAAGCTGGGAAAGCTGTTGCAAGCCCCCTGAACCGCTAATCTGTTGGCTAATAAAGGCGCTAAGGGCTCTAAGGCGAGTTTTATTAGCTCCTGGAGAACACCGGCAGCAGAGGGGGATCAAAAGCCTGGACCCCTGATATCTGTGAGAACAGCCTGCAGAAATATATTTTCAATTACGGCGCCTGGCGGTGTCAGATCACAGGCACTGACAGTGCCACGGCACACAGCAGTGTCAGCACAGCGCCTGCAGCAGCCGAGCCAGTGTGTGGGCGCTAGGGGTGCATGAAATGGCACTCAAACGCCACAGAGACCCACACCTAACAGCAAAATGCGTAGACATTACCACAGAGCTGTTCACCCGTCCCATGGAGAGAAACCGGCTCTAGAATGCCCAGGCTGTATACTTGCATTTCTAATGAACCACGGAGTTCCTAAACCGCTTTAAAAAGCTTATACCGTGTTCCGTTTTTTTTTGCACACCACCAGAGTTTTTAACCCGCTTCTGGGCAGCAATAAACCTAATGCCCGCACCGTTGAACCGCCTCACTGGGGATTTTACACACAGATGTAGAACGGGCAAACAACACGCCAGAGAAGTTAAACCTTAGCTGAGTTCCTAAAACGAATCCATATTTCTTAACCACGCCACATCAATTCCAGGCCCGTCCCGTAGATATGAAGCCCCTTGCTGACTGAGCAACCTGACCTCAGTAATTCTACCCCATGTCACTATCCGGTCATTTCCCAAATCATGGACACAGTTGTAAGGCGCTAAGTCCTCGAAGCGCTAGGCAGGTGCTTAAAGCCTTCTACGGGGACGCTGTCCACCGTCCCAGTCATTCGAAACCCCATCTCAGACAAGCCCCTTGTATACTGCCTAAACCCCACACCCGTGACCGGTTGTGGTGGAGAAAGGAAGGGATGTTCCACACTTTGGAATTGGGGAAGGGGGTGATCTCGCACCCCTGGAGTCACCCGGCCGTACCTGCCCAGCTCTCCGCATGCGGGCACTGCCAGTCTCCTGGTCGGGAGCCGTGCAGGTGACGTGGCCGGTAACAGAGGCATTAGCGGGGAGGCGCCTTATCGCTCTCGGTGTAATCTGCCAGCAATCTCCGGCTCAGAGGACTGTCTGGTCCGAGGTAACTATGTCACAGCTTTCCCTCAGCCAGACAGCTGGATACACACATCTCCCATAAACGCCTCTAATGAGGGGGGAGGGTCCAGGGATGTCAGTGAGCCCTCACCAGCGTGCGGTTCTCCGGTGCATCTGTGCTCCACGGGCGGGGGTACCTCTGGGTACCGATGTGTCCACTTTAAAGTGACACGGCCCGGCGCCGGGGGGGTTGCCTCTCACCCAGGTGCGCTTGGGAAATACACCGTCCTGCACAGCTCGGTCCTGCGCGCACACAAAATGCACGCGCGCAGGGACTTGTTTTGTATTGTAACAATGCTCGGGCTAATCCTTTTTATTTTTATTATTTCCTAGGAATGGCAGCTCTCATTCTGTGGCTTAAATGCGAGCTTATTTCCATAGCCAATGTTCTTTCCATAACTAACATAATAATTACGTTTAACTGTATTTCTTAAACATAAGTATCAAAAAACGTTGTCGACATACAGCTTAAGCTTTAATAATTTTCTTTCATTATGCTCTAAATATTTCACATAGGCTCAGAGGCCATGCACAGATAATTTTACATGGTTTCATTTCATGCAGGTGGAGAGGGGACGCATCTGCTTCTGAAATATGCCAATCATAGACCATTGTACAGCTCCCCATGCAAACATCTTAACCAGGGTCATTGCATGAAACTCACTAATCGCACTTTGGAAGAAGCACGCACACACTGGGAGCCACCATGGCAACCGGCAGGACCGCTAGGCAGGATGCTAACTGCTTCTCAGAAAATAAAGAATGCATCTTTTTATGGTGGCGAAGAGGGTGGAGGAAGAGTATTTTCTGTTGCAAAATAAGTTAATTCTGTGGTTAGATCAATCTGCCTATAGAGCACAATCATCTACATTTTGGGCTGAAAAATAACTGATATGTTTTGTTATTTTACGAAGAATTCCAATCCCAAAATGAAAGAAACGTGATAATCTGATTTTAGTGCAAAATAGCATCACAATCTAAAAGATGGCAAATGGGGAATAGTTTTACGCTGTGAAAAAAAGTAATGCATAAATTGATTTCGCGTTTATTGCTGACATGATTGGCTAACTCCAGTGGCACCCTTGCCTGAAAAATGCGAAAGATAAATAAAAGTGTAGGTTTCAGTGATTTTTTTTTTTTTTTTTTTTTAAAGTAACAAACGTTATAGATGGAAATGAAAATTGGGTTCTGTTTTGCCTGAGATGACTCTTGTGGAATACAAACCTACTACAGCCGTGTGCCGCTTCAGCAAGTATTAGTAACACTTTCTAAAAAGTTTGGCTTACAGATTGATCACTTGCAACAGCTCATACAAATGCATGAGCACGCTCAATGCAGCTTCAAGTTTAGTTGCCTGATTCAAGTTAGCAGGACATCAAAACACGAAAACGTGCATGGCCAATGCCTTCTGGCACTTTAAAAACATCTGCTTCCAAGGCTGTGGATTTAAAAAAAACAATTATTCATGCAACTCCGCACTTCTAGCCGCACCTTGCCTGCCACCACGTGCGTGCGTACATGCTTTTTCACTGTAACTTAAGTCTGGTTTGGGTGTGATTGAAAACTGACTCCTTGCAACACCCTTTCGACAAGAGCAATGTTATGATGAAGGCCAGATTTAATTACATTTTATGAGGCTTGAAGTAGCCGTAATTGCACACTGTTAGGTTTCCACGTCCAGTGCTACCCTGTTTTCCCCTCCTGTGTGGGAAAGGGCACGTTGTAGGTAATGACTTTGATAACTTTTCCTTTAAATCTGAATGTTTTTTGGAGAAAGAGCTGTTGATATTTCATGTCCTAAATTTCAACCTTGTAACTAGCATGACTGGCTTTGCCTAGGTTTGTAGTAGTATCTGCCAATACCGTTGCAGCTGAGTACATACCTGAAGACACAAATCAGCTAATTTGATGTGTGTACCATTAATGGCACACCTAACCCCAAATGCCTTGGAAGCTCTATCCGTTATAGTGTTAGAAAAGTGACACACTGCATTAGAGAGCAAGCGTTTGATTTCTGGAGCAGATCCACTCACTTTATGCTGTGGTTCTAGGCCAATAAGGATCAAACTTGTGGAACTAAACTTTTTTTTTATTTGATGGATAATTACAGCCAGGCAACTCAAAGTTCTGACGCTAGTAACTGAAATGGCCAGTCTAGTTGTATGTTGCTTGCCTGTTCTGTTGGACCTTGAATTTGCGGAAATAGCTTTCTGCATTGAAGAGGACGGACACTTTGAGTTTACCTGCTCTGCACAGTCTTTAGCACTGAAGCTTTGATGTGCAATGTGTCTCGTGAACAAGTAGGCCCAAGGGATGTGTTGCCTGTGACTTCCGCTTCCTCAGTGGCCCGCTTCAGCAGAGGAAGAGGATTTTCTAGAAGATCAAGGTGCTGCGATAATATGTGTTGACACATATGCAGCTGCTGGTCATTGTGAGCAGGTTCAGTTGCTATAACATGCACAGCAGCTTTTCAAAGGCCGGGCCGCTCAGTGAAGCTAGGCCTGGGCCACTCAGTGAAGCTAGGCCTGGGCCGCTCAGTGAAGCTAGGCCTGGGCCGCTCAGTGAAGCTAGGCCTGGGCCGCTCAGTGAAGCTAGGCCTGGGCCGCTCAGTGAAGCTAGACCAGGGCCGCTCAGTGAAATTAGGCCTGGACCGCTCAGTGAAATTTGGCCTAGGCCGCTCAGTGGAGTTAGGCCTGGGCCAGTCAATGAACTTAGGCCTGGGCCACTTAAACTCTAAGCTGCGCGGGCATTGAACCTATGCATTGAAGCCCAACTCTCACTCCCTTCATTTCGGTGAATAGCAAGAGTAATTTGCTCCGACAAAAAGAGTAAAAATGGCACAACTCTACACAAAGATGGTTTAAGACGCATATGTTTAAGAAGGTATTACACATTGCAACACAATAAACCCTCCCCTATCATTAATGAAACTATTTCAAAATAGTCCCTGAAAACTGATGATATGTCAGATTCCAGTTCCCTTCAGGACCCGTTCAGTGAATAACTTCTATTAATTGATACCTGGAAACGTCGGAGGCTGTTTATTAAATCTCTTTTCTGCCACCTGGCTGTGCTTGCTTCCCTGCCCCCTCGCTGTGCTTGCTTCCCTGCCCCCTCGCTGTGCTTGCTTCCCTGCCCCCTCGCTGTGCTTGCTCTCCCGAGTGTGTGTGTGTGTGTGGCTTTGGGTGGGTGTGTGTGGCTCTGGGTGGGTCTGTGTGGCTCTGGGTGGGTCTGTGCGGCTCTGGGTGGGTCTGTGTGGCTCTGGGTGGGTGTGTGTGGCTCTGGGTGGGTGGGTGTGGCTCTGGGTGGGTGTGTGTGGCTCTGGGTGGATGTGTGTGTGTGGCTCTGGGTGTGTGTGTGGGTCTGGGTGTGTGTGTGGCTCTGGGTGTGTGTGTGGCTCTGGGTGTGTGTGTGTGTGTGTGGCTTTGGGTGTGTGTGTGTGGCTTTGGGTGTGTGTGTGTGGCTCTGGGTGTGGGTATGTGTGGCTCTGGGTGTGTGTGTGGCTCTCTCTGTGTGTGTGGGCCTGTGTGTGAGTGGGCATGTGTGTGTGTGGGTCTGTGTGTGTGGCTCTGTGTGTGTGTGGCTCTCTCTCTCTCTCTCTGTGGGGGGGGCTCTATTTGTGTGTGTGTGGGTCTGTGTGTGTGTGTGTGGGTCTGTGTTTTTGTGTGGCATTTGCCAGAGATTAAACTATTGGCATTGTAAATGACAATGCCATTTATTTATCTGTTTTCAAAACCAACACATAAATACAAATTTTGTCATTTACAATGCCAATAGCTCAAACTTTTTAAAAGGCGAAACCATTGCATTGTAAATGCTTGTTTTTGTAGTGGTCATTTAAATGGGCTGTGCTCTGTGTTAAAAATGATTTACTATGGAAAATGTTTTCTGGTAAATTGTCTGGCTTTTACATTTTGGTGAAGGATTACACTGAGTGTCTATGTGAAATAAGGAACTATGTTTTCACATTTTTCAATAATGTTACCTGTGTCTGCAGACATTTTTCCTCTCTTAGCTTAATAGGTACTCTGTGCCTGTGTCTCATGTCACTTTACACATGCATATTCTCTCTTTTTCTGTGTGTCATTTCTCAGTTCAGTTCAATAAGTCTTTATTTCGAAATAAAATTCATAAAAGACAAATATACAATACATGAAATATTAATAAGTCATCATATCGAGGGAACATTTAAAAAGTTATTAAACAATTGATAAAGACTTTACAATAAAATGCCTTTGGACATTGTCTATTATAAACCAGCATCAATATATAAAATCATCATAAAATGTTCAAATTCCTAGTACGAATAATCCATGCCCAACCTAGGAACTTGGCCACACCAACCACAATAAACTCAGACAGGTTAGTACGAAAAATCCTCAGGGCTTCAAGGTACCCCTTGCTATCCAGTCTACAACATAAGGGTTTAATCCATTTTAGGCGTGGGGCACGATAGGCTGGGCAGGCAAAAAAAAGGTGACCAATGCTCTCTAGATGATCCGGACACCAAGGACAGCTGTTATTCGAATTCACAGTCCACTTAGCAGTAAATGAGTTAATAGGGAGCGTCCCGACACGGAATTGATGATATAATTTCCGGTCGAGGGTTTTACAAATCACATCCCAATATGGCTCGAGGGAAGGTGTCAGTTTATAGGTCAGAAAGAGACCTGTTAAGTTGGTAACTTCCGATTGGGTGACTGCAGTTGATTTAACAGATGCCCAGAACTGGTCTTTAAAATCTTGTTTAGAGGGAAAGATGGAACCCCCCGGATTAATCCAGAGCTGATGGAGACCCATTTCTAACAAAACCTGTTTCACTTCCCTATGCCATGGGATTCTAGAAGCTCCCCACAAAGATTTAATCTCGTCTAATTCTTTGGCAAAAAGGCTGAGCTCCGGAGTCGTCCAGATCCGTCGCCATAATGCCACCAAACGGAACCGGGCCATCTCATTTAGGGGTTTACAACCTAAGTCTAACAACAACGGTTTGGTAGGTGTAGTCTGAGGAAGGCCTACTAAGTTTCGCAAAAACTTATTCTGTGCTTTAACCAAGAGGGATAGATCCTTAAAACCCCAAATATCCGCACCATACAAAGTAGCTGCATTTATCTTAGCTTCATTTTTAGTACAGGGGCAATTCGTTTAGTCAGGGATTTCTTTTGTTCCAGAAGCAAACAACCCGTGAGACGTACGAATTTAAGATATAATGCCTCAATCTGGGGTTTCCAACTTAGATGATAATCCAGAGTCACACCCAGATAAGTCATTACCTTCACCTGTTCTATCTGAACACCATTCAAGCTGACGGAGCTAGTGATTGGTTTTTTATTACTGAAGACCATAAATTTGGTTTTATCAACATTAATCTGTAGGTCATTTACCCTGCAGAACTCTGCAAACCTATTCAGGGCTGTTTGTAACCCACTGCGAGTTTTAGAAAGAAGCAGGGTATCGTCAGCAAAGATTAACATCGGGTATTTAGACCCGCCCAAAGATGGTGCATCTGTCTGAGATGTGGAAAAAAATT
The DNA here is from genome assembly GCF_964263255.1 of Lissotriton vulgaris. NCBI lineage: Eukaryota > Metazoa > Chordata > Amphibia > Caudata > Salamandridae > Lissotriton > Lissotriton vulgaris. The sequence goes on along the minus strand of NC_141694.1, from coordinate 1,058,499,849 downwards.
TGACTACCTGGTTGATGAACAGGAGAAAAAGAGTAGGGGCCAACACACATCCCTGGCGCACCCCACGTGTTACCGGGAAACTGTCGGTCACCTGTCCTTGTTGACCCCACCTAACTCTGGCAAAGTTATCCTCATGTAATCTCTTAACTATGTCCAGAAGTTCTACGGGTAGGCCCATAAGTCTCAGTGAGTCCCACAATGTTGCTCTTGGGACCAAGTCGAAAGCCGACTTAAGGTCCACAAAGGCAGCATAGATTACCCCTCCACCCAGCAGAACCACCTTCCAATATAACATAGTAAGTCTGAAGACCTGATCTATGGTGCTTGTGCCCAGTCTGAACCCAGCTTGCATGGGGGACAATATATTTTCCTGCTCGATCCACCCCTGTATTCTTGCCAGTACATCCTAGCAACTATTTTTTGAAGTGAATCTATCAGACTTATTGGGCGGTAATTTCCTGGGATTGAGCGGTCCCCTTTTTTAAAAACTGGTAAGATCTCTGCCCCTTTCCAGGAGTCGGGGATCCTAGCCCCTGCTGCAATGGCATTGGCCAACTTGGTTATATACGGAACCCATACATCAAGATTCAATTTAAAAAGATCTGCTGGAATTGCATCCAATCCAGGTGCTTTCCCTGACTGTACTGCACCAAGGGCATGCTCTGTATCAGTACATGAAAAGGTAAGCACGGCTCCATAAAGGAGAGTCAGATCTGCTATAAACACCTGCTGTGTTTCATGTACTGCACTCGTATCTTTAAATTGAGCAGAGTAGAAGACCACCCAGTCTACTGCAGCAACATGGTTCACAGGTATTTGTGAATCCGGATTCCTGCCCCACTTTACAGTCTCCCAAAACTTCGTTTGGTTGGATGATTGACACGCCAAAAGGAGTTCTGCCCAATATTTATCATCCCACTCCCTCTTAGCTGCCCACAATACTTGTTTATATGACGTTCGGGCAATTTTGATGTCATTAATATCCCTGGTTTTGAGTACTGAAATTAATTTACTGTGTGCTACCCTACAACTCTTATTATACCATCTTTTGCGAGCGTTATCTTTCTTTGACCTCAATGGCTTAGTGAGCAAAATTTTTAGTTCCCTGAAGCATTTCTCATGTAAATCAATTATTTTGGAGTTAACACCAGTGTGAGAAGAAAAATCCGCCATGACACCCATTGTTTTCATTACTACCTCCTCTATGTCTTTGATAAGCGAAGGGTCTGCAATGACCTTAGGCCATTTAACCCGTCTTCTGTCATTACACAGAATGACATCAGAAGTTAGAACTGCTGTCGCAAAGGGTCCAGCCCCCGCACCAGGTATCCTAAGGCCCAATGAGAGAGGGTTGTGATCACTCTCTGGTCGAACCACAACCTCCATATCAACCACGAAAGACCAAAAATCTAGTTTAACTAGTACATAGTCAATCCGACTCATACTAATCCCATTATTAAAGGTGGGTTGGCCAGACTTATCAGAGGGTGTACGCCCATTCACTGCCCTCAACCCCCACTCCAGACAAAATCCCGTCCAGAGAAGTGCCGCCTCGGTTCCCCTGACAACCTTGCTTATGGTTAATGGCGGGATGTTCCAGACAGTATCCTCATCGGCTCCCACATTCCCAACTAAACTAAGAATAGGTTCAAATGAACAATTTAGATCCCCTACCACTAGGACAAAATTGTCGCTCCCTAATTCCCTCAAAAGCAAATCAAGGTCGTTCAAGACTGATTGTTTACGACCTCCTTGGCAGCTCCGGGCATAAATATTTATTAACACGATGCTCCGATCATTTCCCCTATTGAGTTTGATACATAAAAGGTCCGTGTTGTCCACCAGAATTTCAGAGGGTCGGTACCCCAGAGAGTGTCTAATCCACACCACCAATCCTCCAATCCTCCAAAGGCTCTTCCCTTTAGGCCCTGGATAGCAGGTTTATAGTAGTTTAAGTATCCTGCTCTAAATAACGGGACTGCAGCACAACAATGTCAAAGGTGTCGATGAATTCAGCCCAATCCTCATTATCCAAACGACCCCTTAACCCTGCTATGTTCCAGGAGACCACTTAGAGCAACCCCACTTGGCTACAGGCAGGATTAGCCTCTAGTTAGTTAACATCCGCCACCCTGGTCTCAGTAATCTTAAGGACAGGACTCAAACTCAGACTCAGACTGGGACCTTCGGGCAAATGTGCAGTGTCTTCATAATGTTCAGGTGAAATAGAGACAGTACTCACAGAAAGGGGAATATGTTCAGGGTCATAAGCAGATGCCTTTATTCTCGTGAGTCAATCGACCTCATCTAAACAACCATACCGGTTAAAAGTTGGGGCCCCTTCCCAACAACCATTGCGACCTTGCCATCCATCCATTCGCCCACTCCGCACTGGGTTTCGAGCTAATGACCAATTCCCCTCTTGATTTGAAAATAGCCGTGGGGGGTAAAAGAAGGTAAGTGGTCTAACAACAATTGTTGAATTTTCACCTTGTGCATCCCATGAGCATAGATGTTGTGCCGTGTGAGGATCTGCAAAGGAGACAACAATGCAGTCGCCTGGTATGGATTTGTAGGCCCTATCCAAGGGACCCTTCGCACCATTAGGACATTACTTCTTAAATGATTAGGTAATTGTCTATTTGTATTAAGCCAATGAATTACCTTATTTTTTAATGACCAGAAGTTCTCCTGGGATTGTGTCTCCAATACAGGCACTCCAGCCAAGATCACAACATATGGCCTAGCATCTGGGGGTAGATCTATAAACCCCCCGCGAAAGTTATGTACATTTCGGGATCCCTGTGGGTATGCACGATGAGTCACAGTGTTATTTGGTCTCGGGGCAGCGGCCTGTTTAGTAAGTGGCATACATTGAGCAGGGCGGGGAGCGGGGGCAATAGTTTGGGGAGTAGTGGCTGTGGGATTGTAAGTCTTTGTACGTGGTTTGGGTATTGGTTTGGACTGAACAGGTGTAGGTACTACTGGTACCTGCGCAGTATTCTCTACTGCCAGTAGAATTTTTGGTTCCATTTGTTTTAGGCTAAGGCTAGCTAGTGTGACAATCGTCTTGTCCATCTCTAGCAGATGATTTTCTATGCGTGAGAGTCTGAGTTCAAGGGGGGATAAGAGCTTTTTCAAGGTCTCCCATACTATTTTTAAAAAGTTTTCATCACTCCCCTCTAACTCGCACGCAGATCCACCATTAATCCCCGCGACGAGATGTGAACGTGCCTCATTGGCTAATATAACTAATTCAACTTTGTCTGTGCTTGTACAGGGCTCCTCATCACTTAGACTTAGGTCAGCTTGGGGCACATCTTCTTCCACCCTGCTTAATACAGGGGGTCTTCTATTATTAAAGAATTGTGCCCTGGCGATTTTGGCCTTCTTTCTAGCATAGGCTGATCTTGCAATGCGTTTTCTTTTCTGAGTAACAACCCTATGATGATTAGGACTCACAATCACAAGATTCTTCTCCGAATTTTTTTGGGGGATATTTGAATCTAGTACAGGGGGGAAAGACTTCGGCTCAGGCTTAGGAGAAGCCGGCCCTGAGGTAATAGCTTGCACAGATGGAAAAGTGACTGTAGGTTGATGAATGACCGCCTCTGTTATTATTAACGGCCGCTCGGGGGTTTTGGCGGAGGCAATTTTACCTAAGGAAGACCTTTTTGACATGGCTAGGTCCTGGGATAGTCTTCTAGCCGCGTCTAACTCGATGGAAATTCTATGTTGCATTTTAGTAATTTCATTGTCAATAGCCGTGTTGGTCTTTGTTATGAAGTCATCAAGTGTCCCGTTCAGCATTTTCCCTCCCTTTGCGGTCTTACTGCGACTTCCTTGTGAACACATGGTATGTCTCTTGACCGGTGACAAGGGAAATGGCCCAGTCCAGTCCCTACCGTCCTCGAACGGCCTCAAACGTCCCGCTCTTTGCCCGGTCTTCGCCCCGAGCTGCGTCCCGCGCTGCGGGACACCAGTCCCAAGATAAGGGGGTGGTTACGGGGAGAGGGCGGAGCAACAGGGAGAGCGGACCGGAAGATGGCTATCGGTCAGGCAGGGACTCCTGGATAATGGAGTCCCTGCAACGCTCGCAGCCCCGTTGCCTGCCTCTACCCAGGATCAAAAGCTCCCTCGGTGTATTTCCGGATGCCTCTCTCTCCACAAGGCGAAGCGGCACCCGCGGAGCGGGTGCGGCGAGGTCCGGTGATGCAAAGTGAGCAGGTGATGCAAAGTGAGCAGGTTCTCCTTCCTCCAGCAGTGGCTCTCCACAGGTAGGGTCTTTGGAAGTGCGCCCGCCTAGTAACAACGAGCAGGGGATTTAATAATCCTCAGGTGGCCAGAGGGCGGAGCAACAGGGAGAGCGGACCGGAAGATGGCTATCGGTCAGGCAGGGACTCCTGGATAATGGAGTCCCTGCAACGCTCGCAGCCCCGTTGCTTGCCTCTACCCAGGATCAAAAGCTCCCTCGGTGTATTTCCGGATGCCTCTCTCTCCACAAGGCGAAGCGGCACCCGCGGAGCGGGTGCGGCGAGGTCTGGTGATGCAAAGTGAGCAGGTGATGCAAAGTGAGCAGGTTCTTCTTTCCCCAGCAGTGGCTCTCCACAGGTAGGGTCTTTGGAAGTGCGCCCGCCTAGTAACAACGAGCAGGGGATTTAATAATCCTCAGGTGGCCAGAGGGCGGAGCAACAGGGAGAGCGGACCGGAAGATGGCTATCGGTCAGGCAGGGACTCCTGGATAATGGAGTCCCTGCAACGCTCGCAGCCCCGTTGCCTGCCTCTACCCAGGATCAAAAGCTCCCTCGGTGTATTTCCGGATGCCTCTCTCTCCTCAAGGCAAAGCGGCACCCGCGGAGCGGGTGCGGCGAGGTCCGGTGATGCAAAGTGAGCAGGTGATGCAAAGTGAGCAGGTTCTCCTTCCTCCAGCAGTGGCTCTCCACAGGTAGGGTCTTTGGAAGTGCGCCCGCCTAGTAACAACGAGCAGGGGATTTAATAATCCTCAGGTGGCCAGAGGGCGGAGCAACAGGGAGAGCGGACCGGAAGATGGCTATCGGTCAGGCAGGGACTCCTGGATAATGGAGTCCCTGCAACGCTCGCAGCCCCGTTGCCTGCCTCTACCCAGGATCAAAAGCTCCCTCGGTGTATTTCTGGATGCCTCTCTCTCCACAAGGCGAAGCGGCACCCGCGGAGCGGGTGCGGCGAGGTCCGGTGATGCAAAGTGAGCAGGTGATGCAAAGTGAGCAGGTTCTCCTTCCTCCAGCAGTGGCTCTCCACAGGTAGGGTCTTTGGAAGTGCGCCCGCCTAGTAACAACGAGCAGGGGATTTAATAATCCTCAGGTGGCCAGAGGGCGGAGCAACAGGGAGAGCGGACCGGAAGATGGCTATCTGTCAGGCAGGGACTCCTGGATAATGGAGTCCCTGCAACGCTCGCAGCCCCGTTGCCTGCCTCTACCCAGGATCAAAAGCTCGCTCGGTGTATTTCCGGATGCCTCTCTCTACACAAGGCGAAGCGGCACCCGCGGAGCGGGTGCGGCGAGGTCCGGTGATGCAAAGTGAGCAGGTGATGCAAAGTGAGCAGGTTCTCCTTCCTCCATTTCTCTCTTTGTGTGTGTGTCATGACATGTGTCTCATGTGCCTAAGATCACACTGTGAGTCAAGCTCAATTTTAAATGCATCTGGGTGAATAATTTGCTTAGTTGATGTGTTTAAAAAGTATGGCAATACATGTTTTCTTAAAGTCAGTTAGGCTTCAGCATATGTACTAGTAGGGAATCTTAGGCAGCATGTCTGTTAGGCCTCTTACTTCACAAATAGGCTCTAAGCTGTGCAATCAAGATTCAGGGTGTGCCGTTGAAATGAAAAAGTAATGTTATGTCTTGCTTATATATATGTGGTCTGTTTTCTGCCAGTAGAGACAGTGAAAAAGTATGAGCAGAGACACACATATTGCATGCAGAGACAGACATGGTAGATTACATGTAACATCCTGGTCATGTGCCTAAGATCACACTTCACTAACTCCTTCTCTTCCTTTCTCTGCCCTCTTACTTCTACACTCCCCTTCCCTCATTGTCTCTCTGTTAGCCTCATTTTTCCCATCCTCTTAGTCTCTCACACCTCTTCTGTCACGCTCACTCCCTATAACTCAGCCACACTCCCACACTCATTTTTTTCAGATCTCCTGTTTTACTTCCCTTCCTCTCTCTTCCCTTCCTTCGCTCCTTCACTCTTTTTCCTTCCCTTACTCTCCTTACTCCACTTCACTAACTCCTTCTCTTATTCCATCTGTCCTCTTACTTCTACACTCCCCTTCCCTCATTGTCTCTCTGTTAGCCTCATTCTCTCCGTCCTCTTTAGTCTCTCACTCCTCTTCTGTCACGCTCACTCCCTATAACTCAGCCATACTCCCATACTTACTTTCTTTCAGCTCTCCTGCTTTACTTCCCTTCCTCTCTCTTCCCTTCCTTCGCTCCTTCACTCTTTTCCCTTCTGTTACTCTCCTTACTCCACTTCAGTAACTCCTTCTCTCACTCCCTCTGTTCTCTTACTTACTCATTCCCCTTCCCTCACTCTCTCTCTTTCCCCCATTATGTCCGTCCTCTTAGTCTGTCACTCCTCTTCTCTTACGCTCACTCCCTGTAACTCAGCCACACTCCCTCACTTATCTTTCTTTGCTCCCTCACTCAGTCCCTTTCTGTCACTCTTTCCTTCAGTACCTCTATCCCCTCACTTCCTCACTCCCTTTGTCTTACCCTCACTCACTTTTATCCACCTTCTTTCATCCCTCTTTACTCATGCTCTCTGCCATTCTTTCACTCCCGTTCTCTTAGTCTGGTTCCCTCACTACCCCTCATTCCATACCTTTCTCTCCTTTTCCCTTTACTTTCATCCGCCACTCACCTTCTCTCAGTACCTATGCTTCAGTCCTCTTCCCCTCTCTTCCCTTCCTTTGCTCACTCACTCTTTTCCCTTACCTTACTCACCTTACTCCACTTCACTCACTCTTTTCTCACTACCTCTATCCTGTCATATCCTCATTCTCCTTCCCTCACTCCCTCTCTCTTAGCTTCACTACCTCCATCCCCTCACTCTCTCACTCCTCTTCCGTCACACTTACTCCCTATAACTCACCTACACTCCCTCACTTATCTTTCTTTGCTCCCTCACTCAGTTCTCTTCTCTCACTCTTTCCTTCACTTCCTCTGTCTCCTCACTCCCCTTGTCTCACGCTCACTTGCCTTTATCCACTCTCTATCACCACTCTTTCCTCAACCTCACTGCTCTTCTCTTACCCTTCCCCACCCCCGTTCCCTTACTCCGCTTTCCTCACTTATCCTCATTCCCCATGTTCACTCCCCTTCCCCTCACTCACCTCCCACACTCACCTTCTTTCAATCCCCTACTTCACTTCCCTTCCCCTCTCGTCCCTTTTTTTGCTCCCTCACTCATTTTCCTTTCCTCTCTCACTGTACTCCACTTCACTCACTCCTTTACAATATATAAAGAATATAGCTCTTTTTGGAGAATTGGAGGTAGTTCTAAAAAGAACTGGTTTTTTTCTTCTTTTTTTGTTTTTGTTTACTTTTTCCGAACGTTTTTTTTTTTTTTTTAAGAACAAAAAAAAAACGAAGGAATGCCAAACTGCTCAACAGGAGCAAAAAAAGGGGAAAAATTAGGGCTGGGGAGGGCCGCGGTGTTCTTCTCTTTTTCGAACAATTAGTAGGATACTCTGCTCCCCATAACAAAGCAGTTCGTCACACTGCTTACACCTAATGGTAATGTTAGTAAAAACAGGCTGAATGTTTGGTATCAGCTCGACTGCTCTTCCTCTCCCAGATGATGTTGCTCCTCCTGTGGAAGTCGAGGGGCCATCTCTCGGTGCATTCCGTGCCAGGTCCCTGACACTCTCCCGGGCATAGTTCTGGGGGTGCCTTCTTTGCACATGCCATATCATGGTAGAGTTCCCAAAACTATATTTTCTTGTGGGGTGACCCCGTGAAAGAATAGTATGGCATATCCTGCACTCCACCTTTGGAGCATTTACCTTCTTCTCTCCTTGTGGAATGCTAAAAAACTTCCAAATGAAGTGCTGCTTCACTTTTGGCAGAGGAGGTTCCTCCTGGAGAAACTCATCAGAGTCATCACTGCTGCTTGGTGGTCTTGCAGCCATTCTTTGCAACAAATTGAAGAGAAGAAGGGAATAGGTCTTGCTCTCTCCAAAGTGAAAGAGGTAGTGAAGGAAATGGGTGGGGTTTTCATTAGTTGTAAAAAAAACTGTTAACAACCAATGAAAAGTGTTATGTTAAGGTCACATGACTTGACGCGCTACGCTACGCGCTCTGGAGCGCTTCCGGGGGCGCTTCCGCGGCACGTACATAGGGGCTTCGGGGGACACTGACACGGCACGTACGTAGGCGCTTTCGGGGGCGCTTACGCGGCACGCCTGAATGACGTTTTGTTAAATTTTAGGAAATGCATTTAAAGTTAAAATACGGTAATTTAAAATCAAAAATACAACTTTTATAAGCATGCCACTGAATGTCATGCATTATTATTTACTTTAAATACATACTTATATTTTTTTTCGCACGCCGATATAGCGCTCTCGCTACGTGTACGGGTGCGTTTACGGGTGCGCACCCAGAGGGCACCCGTAAAGAAAGCTGAAAAAAGTCCTCCAGTTCTAATTCAAGCTAAAGAGTTTTGACCAGCTGCTCTTGTACCCTGAAAATGAGCTGACAAATTTAACCAACTTAAGCAAGTCAGAAGTTTGTTTTTGTAAAAAAAAATTCTTTAGAAAAAAATAAAAAATAATAATTTTATAAAAAATATTATAATTAATAGTTATAAAAAACAACTATTAAAAAAAATAATAATTCACTTTAAAAATCGTAGGTTACAAACTCGTTATAGTAAGGAATTAGCTTTTAGAAAACCTTTGAAATTCACTGAAAAAACCATAGGTTTAATACTCATTATAGTTAGGAATTAGCATTTAAAAAACCTTTGAAATTCACTGAAAAAAACCATAGGTTTCACACCAGTTATAGTTAGCTGGACATTTTACTCATACAAAACCATTGAAATTCCCACGTTATGGTTAGTTGGACTCACTATAACTCGTGCGCCCGCAATCCACTGCTGATGATGTCACATATTACATCATTCATGACATGGTCAGTGACATCACTGATGACATCTCAAATGATATCACTGATGACATCACTGATGACATCTCAAATGACATCACTGATGACATCATTCATGTGATAATACGATGCACCTCCTCACGCTCTAATCTTACCTTTGATATATCCAGTGTTAAATACAGACTACCATTCCAGAAACCATTGACACACCAATACCAGTTACTACATACGCACTCACTGATTCCTATGTATACACACACATCCACTCATTCACCCATACAACCACTCATACATACAGTCACTCATCAATCAATCAATCAATCAATCATAACACTTGTATAGCGCACTACTCACCCGAAAGGGTCTCAAGGCGTTTGGGGGAAGGGGTCCGCTACTGCTCGAACAGCCAGGTCTTGAGTTGTCTCCTGAAGGCGAGATGGTCCTGGGTCAGCTGAAGGTGGATGGGGAGGGAGTTCCATGTCTTGGCCGCCAGGTAGGAGAAGGATCTGCCTCCGGCGGTTGCTCTTCGAATGCGTGGTACGGCGGCGAGGGCGAGGCTAGTGGACCGTAGCTGGCGGGTGGGTGTGTAGAAGGTCAGGCGGTCGTTGAGGTACTTGGGGCCCAGGTTGTGGAGAGACTTGTGTGCGTGGGTGAGGAGCCTGAACGTGATCCTCTTGTTGACGGGGAGCCAGTGCAGGTCCCTCAGGTGGCCGGAGATGTGGCTGCGTCGGGGGATGTCCAGGATCAGTCGGGCGGAGGCGTTCTGGATGCGTTGGAGTCTTTTCTGTAGCTTGGCTGTGGTTCCGGCGTAGAGGGTGTTTCCGTAGTCCAATCGGCTGGTGATGAGGGCCTGGGTGACCGTCTTCCTGGTTTCGGTTGGGATCCATCGGAAGATCTTGCGAAGCATGCGTAGGGTGTGAAAGCATGATGAGGAGACGGCGTTGACTTGTCTGGTCATCGAGAGGGAGGAGTCCAGGATGAAGCCCAGGTTGCGTGCGTGGTCTGTTGGCTTGAGAGCGGTGCCCAGGGCTGGGGGCCACCAGGAGTCGTCCCAGGTGGAGGGCGGTGGTCCCAGGATGAGGACTTCCGTCTTGTCTGAGTTCAGTTTCAGGCGGCTGTTCTTCATCCACTCGGCGACGTCTTTCATCCCTTCGTTTAGGCTGGTTCTGGTGGTGAGGGAGAGGATCAGCTGGGTGTCGTCAGCGTAGGAGATGATGTTGAGGTTGTGTTGGCGTGCGATGGCGGCAAGAGGTCTCATGTAGACATTGAAGAGGGTGGGGCTGAGTGATGATCCTTGCGGAACGCCGCAGATGACTTCGGTGGCCTCGGATCGAAACGGGGGGAGGCGGACTCTCTGTGTTCTTCCGGCGAGGAACGAGACGATCCACTCCAGTGCCTTCTCTTGGATGCCGATGTTGCTGAGGCGCTGTATTAGGGTGCGGTGGTAGACAGTGTCGAACGCTGCGGAGAGGTCCAGGAGGATGAGTGCCGCTGTTTCCCTGTTGTCGAGCAGGGCTCGGATGTCGTCGGTGGCTGCGATGAGGGCGGTTTCGGTGCTGTGGTTGGCTCTGAAACCGGACTGCGAGGGGCCGAGGGATCCGTTCGTCTCGAGGAAGGCGGCAAGCTGTCTGTTGACGATATTCTCGATGACTTTGGCAGGAAATGGAAGGAGCGAGATGGGGCGGACGTTTTTGAGGTCGGTGGGGTCCGCTGTTGGTTTCTTCAGTAGGGCGCTGAGCTCGGCATGCTTCCAGCTCTCCGGGAAGGTGGCGGTGTCGAAGGAGGTGTTGATGACGTCGCGGAGTTGGGGTGCGATGGTGGAGTCGGCCTTGTTGAAGACGTGGTGGGGGCAGGGGTCAGTCGGAGATCCAGAGTGGATGGTGTTCATCGTGTGGGCCGTGTCTTCGGTGGTCACCATGGTCCAGGTGCGGAGGGTGGCGGTGGGGGGCGTTGGTTCGATGGTTGGGTGCCTGGATGGTGCGCCAAAACTGTTGTGGATGTCGGCAATCTTGCGGTGGAAGAAGGAGGCGAGAGAGTCGCAGACATCTTGTGAGGGAGTGATGTCGTTGTTGCAGGTGCTGGGGTTGGAGAACTCCTTGACGATGGTGAAGAGATCCTTGCTGTCGTGGGCGTTGTTGTCCAGTCGTTCCTTCAGTGATTTCTTCTTGGTGGTGCGGATGAGCTGGTGGTGCTTGCGGGTGGCATGTTTCAGGGCGGCCATGTTGTCAGTGGTCTGGTCGAGGAGCCACGCTTTCTCAAGGGTGCGGCAGGTCTTCTTGGAGTCCTTGAGTTCGTCGGTGAACCAGGAGGCCTTCTTGCTTCTGGGTCTGCTGGGAGGGTTCTTCAGTGGTGCGAGGTCGTCGGCGCAGGCGGTCAGCCACTGGGTGAAGTTGAGGGGTGCTACGTTGGGGCCCGTTGTGCTGGCGGGTGGGTTCTGGCTGAGGGAGGTGGTGAGCTGGTCGGCGGTGATCTTGCTCCAGCTTCTGTGAGGAACCTGTTGCGGGTGGTGGTGGGTTGTGGTTCTTCTGAAGCTGAAGTGGACGCAACTGTGGTCGGTCCAGTGGAGTCCGGTGGAGTGGCTGAAGGTGATGTGCTTGCTGGATGAGAAGACGGGATCAAGGGTGTGGCCGGCGTAGTGGGTGGGGGTGTTGACCAGTTGCTTGAGTCCGAGGTTGGCGAGGTTGTCCAGCAGGGCGGCGGTGTTGCGGTCCTTGTTGTTCTCCAGGTGGAAGTTGAGGTCCCCTAGGAGGATGTAGTCGGCGGAGGGGAGGGCGTGTGGGCTGATGAAGTCCGTGATGTCTTCGCTGAATTGTGTGCGTGGTCCCGGGGGTCTGTAGATGAGGGTGCCTCTGAGGGTCATCTTTGGGTCGGTGTGAATCTGGAAGTGGAGGTGCTCGGCGGCGGCGAAGGTGTCGTTGGAGTCGGTCGTGATGCGGATGGTGTTCTTGTGGACGATGGCGATGCCTCCTCCGGTCTGGTTGACGCGGTCCCTCCTGATGATCTTGTACCCGTCCGGGATGGCGATGGCGATGTCGGGGGCTGAGGAGGCGTTCATCCAGGTTTCCGTGAGGAAGGCGACGTCTGGTGATGTTGTGTCGAGCAGGTTCCAGAGTTCCAGGGCGTGTCTGTGGACGGAGCGGGTGTTGAGCAGGATGCACTTGAGGTGGCTGCTGGTGCTTGGCTTGGCGGGTGCGGTGCAGGTTCGGAGGCAGGTGAACTTGCAGGTTCTGCAGGTGAAGGGTCCGTGAATGCGTTTCGGGGCGGCCCGGCAGCAGGCAGGGTTCCGGCCGGCATTGAGTGCGTTGATACAATACAACACTATCATATGCACTCATACACCTATAGAGATACTCACACACTGCCACGCACTCATGGAGTTACTCACACACCTAGTCAGTCATGCAAAGAATCAATCACACTCCCATTTCCTCATCTATACAGTTATACACACATAACCTTACTTATTCAAACATATACTAACACACACTTACTCTCTTTTACAATCACTGATACAAGTACACATTGATCCATACAGTCACTTACGCAATCACAGGCTCTCAGGTATAGTCATTAATATATGCCAACTCTCACATGCACTGTGTTTTACATATGTACTTACGTGGACATGTAGCACTGAGATATCCATTCACTCACCAACACACCCATGCACACAGTCAACCGCCCATACAGCTGTTTCCACATGCACTCTTGAACCCATACACCAAGTGAATCAACTGCTCACACATCTATGCACGGAGTCACACACCTCCTAGCCACCCCCACACACACTCACCCTCACATACAAATACTTGGGCAACCAATCAATAACCCATATAGCCACTCATATAGCTACTAATCAACACATGCAGCAGCTTACACAACAACAGACATAATGATGCACATATTCAGACAGTTTAGTCACTAACCCATGCATTCAGTAAGACACATTTAATCACTCACTCATACAGTCAGTCACGCACCTACTAAATCCTTCATCCACACACTCATACATACACTTATTCTTCAATATGTAAAACATATTTTAATTTTACAGAAACACACATTAACTGGATGATGTAATCAGTGATGTCATCAGTGATGTCATTTGAGATGTCATCAGTGATGTCATTTGAGATGTCATCAGTGATGTCATCAGTGATGTCACTGACCATGTCATGAATGATGTAATATGTGACATCATCAGCAGTGGATTGCGGGCGCGCGAGTTATAGTGCGTCCAACTAACTGTAACGTGGGAATTTCAATGGTTTTGTATGAGTAAAATGTCCAGCTAACTGTAACTGGTGTGAAACCTATGTGTTTTTCAGTGAATTTCAAAGGTTTTTTAAATGCTAATTCCTAACTATAACGAGTGTTAAACCTATGGTTTTTTCAAAGAATATGTATACATAGCCCCTTTAAGAACAAGCCTATTAAAATAGATAAATAAATGACATGCCGAACTGAATATGCCGTATACGTGCTGGAGTGCCCTTGTGGTTTAAAATATGTGGGGAGCACAAAACCACAATGCCATAAAAGGATACTCCAGCACTTACGAGCAATTAAAAATGGTGAAGATACGTACCCAGTTGCTCGGCATTTTGAGGCTATGCATGCCAAGAATCCAGATGACCTAAGATACTATGTGGTGGACTGCATTCCCCCGTTAAGACGAGGAGGAGATAGAAATGCTAAGCTGAGAAGGTTAGAGACAAAGTATATACTAGAGATGGACACTAAAAGTCCGAATGGATTGAATTCCACCGAAGATTTTTTTACATTCTTATGAAAAAATTCTGTTTCTGAATGTAAATATCTTCGATTGTTTTTTATCAATGAATTTATATTTTCCGCCTGCTGAATATGAAATACAGTTTTTATTCACAACACATTTTTTATAATTTTAGGTTTGGTACACATATTAGATTAACACATTGCACTTTAAATTGGACAATTCTTGTATTGCCCACTGGGGCTTCATTAATTACATGGTCTTGCCACTGATGTGTTTGATGCTGCTATTTTCGAATATGTGAAAATTATGGTGCTTTAGTAATATGTTGTGATTTTTGCCTATTTGGAACTTCTTGCACAGATTTTAATTAATCGTGTTTATTAAGTTAGTTTTCCAATTTTATGGCTTTTAAATCGCACTTAAAATGATCTTAAATATTTACTGTAAATATTTATTGATGTATTTTGCACTAAGCATTATCAGCTATTTGCACATTCAATATATTGTATTTTACAGGTATAACCATGTAGTGGTAGACACTCAGTCTGTTGTCCATTTCTATTGCACTTACGTTTGCACTGTCACTTTAAATATCATGAGCTTCCCCATGTAACTTGTCATGTGATCAAGGTCCGAGGAGGACCGAAGCGCGTCATGACGGAGTTGCTGGGTGAAAAATAAAAATATTGCAGCACGACTTTGGGTACGCTTCGTCTCTGTGGAGATTTAATTCCTGTGAGTGAAACGATTATCAGGAAATTTGCTTGCCTGTTTGACTTCCCCGGCAACAGCATAACCCCTTCTTCAGTGTTTGGGCCGTACGGCAGGAAATGATTGTTCCGGCGTTCAGCTGGGGCGTGTTTGTTCCTTGGAAAGAAGGAGCCGTGGTTGCCCTCGTCGAACGAGAGGAGTGTCCCTGCAGTTCGGTGGAGGAGAGCTGGAGTCTGCCGATTTCTGTTGGTAGTTACCGGCACCCGAAGCGGAACAGAAGCACAGAGGTCGTATCTGACGGTGAGGAAGTAGTGCACGAACGTTTAAAAACACCACTGTTAACATTTATTTGGCGGTGGAGTTTAAAATTGCCCCAAGTTTGAGAAAGCACCATGTCCGCTGACATGTTACGAAGTCGGAAGGCGGCGGCAAATGATTTATTCATTGATGTTCCTAGTGGTAATATTGCCTCTAACGAGATCACCGCTCCCAACACAGATTCAAATAGTACCATAAGGGACCTGTATAAAAGACTGGAAAAATGAATGAAATCCGAGCAGGCGAAATGGTGGGAGCATCGCTCCCTAAGTCGCTATTTAGAGGTGGGCCGAATACCAAGGAGGCTGTGCATATTGCTGGCCCGCAGTTATGAAAACCCAGACCCAAATATGCTGGCAGACTGGGCTGAGATAAATTTGGATTCCTCAAAGCGACTTGTGGTGCTTTTAGTCAAGTACGCAGAGAGTGGCAGAGAGAAACTTCAAATACAAATAGAGGCTCTGAATGAAGAAATTTCTAAAATAGAAATAACACCAGTAATTACCAAATACAGGGAAGATATGCTGGCCCGATTGTCCAGAGAGGAAGAAATTATAAAAAAACGTAAAAGCTTTAAGTTCCAAAGGGACAGATCGGATTATGAAAACGGGCAGGTATTTACGTTTGCCAGGAAATATGTCAACACAAAGGCAAAAAAACAGCAACAACAACAGCAAACTACAGGGCCAGCCCAGCCTGCCATGCTAAGTGAAGTGACAATTGCTATATCCACATCCGCATCTGATTGAAGCTCAGCAGTCGACAGTGGCTCTGATAATGAGACTACCCGAGCTCAAAGGGTGGGGTTTCACAAATATACCCTAGCGCAGGAGGTGGACTGCCTAAGGCACAACAGGCGACAAACACTGCGCTCTGGGGGACAAAATGCACAAAATGCTCAGCAACCAGCACAAGGAACCACAAGAGATGGAAGCGGCGGCAATGCCATAAACAGCGGTACAATACCAAAAAATCCATACATCAAGAAAACGAAGAAACAATGGAGTCGGTAAATAAGATGACCAAATGCGTGGAGGAGGTCCAAACTGTCATAAATTTAATGGACACACATCAATCTGAGAGTGAGACATCTATTCTTTCACTGGGCTTGTCATTCTGTCCCAAGGGAAATTTTAACTATGCGGATTGCCGGATTGATGTATACAAGTTCATAAGGAAAATCAAACTAAAGAAGTTCCATTTGTTACAAGGTACTGGAAAACAGAAAATACCATTGGCTGTAACTGGTGCAACACCATCATGCATACCAGTACAAGATGCAGAACTTATGCAAGATCTACATGATCTACGTGACGAAGGCAACGTCACATCAGAACCTCTTAGCCAAATGTCAAGGGAACAGGCACAAGGGCCGTTGACAAAATTCAAACCAAAATCTAAATTTTGCCCAGTAATGCTACGTGACAATATCGACATCTTTCATGACAAGGTAACACAGGAACTCAAAACTTTATACAAAAAACAAAATGAAGCTAAAAGGAGGTATACGGCAAAAAATGACGCATATTTTAAGCTCATGAAAAAGTTGAAATCCAACAAAAACATAATAATACGCCAAGCTGACAAAGGTGGAAACATCATCCTCTGGCCATATAATATGTATATGGAAGAGGCAACCAGCCAGCTAGGAGATACGGACTGCTACAGGCGCAGTGATATGAGAACAGTGAAAGCCTCATGGAATAATTTTTACTCGTGCCTAATAGCATGGAAAAGTATTGGGCTGTTATCAACAGATGAGCTTTGTTTCCTTAAAAATGACAATCCAATAATGCCAGTGGTATATTTCATACCTAAAATCCACAAGAATAAGACCCATCCCCCGGGCAGGCCAATAATATCGGCATGTGGTAGCATTATGGAGAATGCAAGCAAGTATGTCGATTACTTCCTCCAAGAGTTTGTGTGAACATTGCCATCATTCATATTGGACACTGGTGACTTGCTACGAAAATTGGAAAAAGTGGTATGGAGTGATGATATGCTACTGATTTCTATGGACGTAACTTCCTTATATACCAGTATACATCACAGAGATGGTCTTAAAGCGGTAGACCATTTTCTTAGGAAACGTCCTATTTGTTATCTAGAACATAACAAAATGCTGATGGCTATAATCACAATGTGCCTTGAAAATAATTATTTTTTGTTTGCCATACAGGTGTTTCAGCAAATCAGAGGCGTAGCTATGGGGGCATGTTTTTCCCCTAGCTACGCCTGCCTGCATATGGGGCTTTGGGAAAAGCAGATTTTAATGACAGAAGACAACCAATTTGTGAATACCCAGATAGCTCACATGTTTAGGTATATAGATGATCTTTTGCTCATCTGGAAGGGCACAGAGAGTGAAGCTCAAATCTTTATTGACTCTCTGAATATTAACAATATGAATTGGCACTTTACCAGCCACATGAACAAGTCTACAGTGATTTTTCTTGATGTTGAAATATTTATCTCAGAGAATCTCCTCAATACCAGGTTGCATAGGAAAAGTACAGCGGGCAACTCCGTGCTTCATGCGGAGAGTAATAATCCTGCCCACCTCATCCGCAGCATCCCCTATGGGGAGATGCTGCGGATCAGAAGAATTTGGAGCCTTGATGCTGACTGTATCAAAGCACAGAGGGAATGTCGCTCTAGATTCATTGAGAGAAGATACAGCCCAAAGATGATCGACAAAGCCACCAATAGATTCAACACACAAGGTAGATCTCAGGCATTAGTGACCAGAAGTGTAGTCAAGAATAACCCAAGTGAGGATCAACCCTTGAGGCTGATACTGACATATAGCAATCAACACCAGGCGATCAGAAGAATTATTATAAAAAATTGGCCTCTCATTAGGAATGATCCCACTTTAGGGGAGAAACTTACACGCTCTCCCAATCTGACATTTAGAAGGGCTAGTGCTATGAGTGACATATTGGTCACTAGAAGTCCAGAGGTAAAAAACAGTGATTTGTGGATCTTGGGAAGCAAAGGGTTCATAAAATGTGCATCATGCAAGGCATGCAAACAGGGTGTCAACAAGACCGAATATCATAGCCTCTTTAAGAACAAGCCTATTAAAATAGATAAAAAACTGACATGCCAAACTGAATATGCCGTATACGCGCTGGAGTGCCCTTGTGGTTTAAAATATGTGGGGAGCACAAAACCACAATGCCATAAAAGGATACTCCAGCACTTACGAGCAATTAAAAATGGTGACGATACGTACCCAGTTGCTCGGCATTTTGAGGCTATGCATGCCAAGAATCCCTTTGACCTAAGATACTATGTGGTGGACTGCATTCCCCCGTTAAGACGAGGAGGAGATAGAAATGCTAAGCTGAGAAGGTTAGAGACAAAGTATAAACTAGAGATGGACACTAAAAGTCCGAATGGATTGAATTCCACCGAAGATTTTTTTACATTCTTATGAAAAAATTCTGTTTTTGAATGTAAATATCTTCGATTGTTTTTTATCAATGAATTTATATTTTCCGCCTGCTGAATATGAAATACAGTTTTTATTCACAACACATTTTTTATAATTTTATGTTTGGTACACATATTATATTAACACATTGCACTTTAAATTGGACAATTCTTGTATTGCCCACTGGGGCTTCATTAATTACATGGTCTTGCCACTGATGTGTTTGATGCTGCTATTTTCGAATATGTGAAAATTATTGTGCTTTAGTAATATGTTGTGATTTTTGCCTATTTGGAACTTCTTGCACAGATTTTAATTAATCGTGTTTATTAAGTTAGTTTTCCAATTTTATGGCTTTTAAATCGCACTTAAAATGATCTTAAATATTTATTGTAAATATTTATCGATGTATTTTGCACTAAGCATTATCAGCTATTTGCACATTCAATATATTGTATTTTACAGGTATAACCATGTAGTGGTAGACACTCAGTCTGTTGTCCATTTCTATTGCACTTACGTTTGCACTGTCACTTTAAATATCATGAGCTTCCCCATGTAGCTTGTCATGTGATCAAGGTCCGAGGAGAACCGAAGCGCGTCATGACGGAGGTGCTGGGTGAAAAATAAAAATATTGCAGCACGACTTTGGGTACGCTTCGTCTCTGTGGAGATTTAATTCCTGTGAGTGAGACGATTATCAGGAAATTTGCTTGCTTGTTTGACTTCCCCGGCAACAGCGTAACCCCTTCTTCAGTGTTTGGGCCGTACGGCAGGAAATGATTGTTCCGGCGTTCAGCTGGGGCGTGTTTGTTCCTTGGAAAGAAGGAGCCGTGGTTACCCTCGTCGAACGAGAGGAGTGTCCCTGCAGTTCGGTGGAGGAGAGCTGGAGTCTGCCGATTTCTGTTGGTAGTTACCGGCACCCGAAGCGGAACAGAAACACAGAGGTCGTATCTGACGGTGAGGAAGTAGTGCACGAACGTTTAAAAACACCACTGTTAACATTTATTTGGCGGTGGAGTTTAAAATTGCCCCAAGTTTGAGAAAGCACCATGTCCGCTGACATGTTACGAAGTCGGAAGGCGGCGGCAAATGATTTATTCATTGATGTTCCTAGTGGTAATATTGCCTCTAACGAGATCACCGCTCCCAACACAGATTCAAATAGTACCATAAGGGACCTGTATAAAAGACTGGAAAAATGAATGAAAGCCGAGCAGGCGAAATGGTGGGAGCATCGCTCCCTAAGTCGCTATTTAGAGGTGGGCCGAATACCAAGGAGGTTGTGCATATTGCTGGCCCCCAGTTATGAAAACCCAGACCCAAATATGCTGGCAGACTGGGCTGAGATAAATTTGGATTCCTCAAAGCGACTTGTGGTGCTTTTAGTCAAGTACGCAGAGAGTGGCAGAGAGAAACTTCAAATACAAATAGAGGCTCTGAATGAAGAAATTGCTAAAATAGAAATAACACCAGTAATTACCAAATACAGGGAAGATATGCTGGCCCGATTGTCCAGAGAGGAAGAAATTATAAAAAAACGTAAAAGCTTTAAGTTCCAAAGGGACAGATCGGATTATGAAAACGGGCAGGTATTTACGTTTGCCAGGAAATATGTCAACACAAAGGCAAAAAAACAGCAACAACAACAGCAAGCTACAGGGCCAGCCCAGCCTGCCATGCTAAGTGAAGTGACAATTGCTATATCCACATCCGCATCTAATTGAAGCTCAGCAGTCGACAGTGGCTCTGATAATGAGACTACCCGAGCTCAAAGGGTGGGGTTTCACAAATATACCCTAGCGCAGGAGGTGGACTGCCTAAGGCACGACAGGCGACAAACACTGCGCTCTGGGGCACAAAATGCACAAAATGCTCAGCAACCAGCACAAGGAACCACAAGAGATGGAAGCGGCGGCAATGCCATAAACAGCGGTACAATACCAAAAAATCCATACATCAAGAAAACGAAGAAATAATGGAGTCGGTAAATAAGATGACCAAATGCGTGGAGGAGGTCCAAACTGTCATTAATTTAATGGACACACATCAATCTGAGAGTGAGACATCTATTCTTTCACTGGGCTTGTCATTCTGTCCCAAGGGAAATTTTAACTATGCGGATGCCGGATTGATGTATACAAGTTCATAAGGAAAATCAAACTAAAGAAGTTCCATTTGTTACAAGGTACTGGAAAACAGAAAATACAATTGGCTGTAACTGGTGCAACACCATCATGCATACCAGTACAAGATGCAGAACTTATGCAAGATCTACATGATCTACGTGACGAAGGCAAGGTCACATCAGAACCTCTTAGCCAAATGTCATGGGAACAGGCACAAGGGCCGTTGACAAAATTCAAACCAAAATCTAAATTTTGCCCAGTAATGTTACGTGACAATATCGACATCTTTCATGACAAGGTAACACAGGAACTCAAAACTTTATACAAAAAACAAAATGAAGCTAAAAGGAGGTATACGGCAAACAATGACGCATATTTTAAGCTCATGAAAAAGTTGAAATCCAACAAAAACATAATAATATGCCAAGCTGACAAAGGTGGAAACATCATCCTCTGGCCATATAATATGTATATGGAAGAGGCAACCAGCCAGCTAGGAGATACGGACTGCTAAAGGCGCAGTGATATGAGAACAGTGAAAGCCTCATGGAATCATTTTTACTCGTGCCTAATAGCATGGAAAAGTATTGGGCTGTTATCAACAGATGAGCTTTGTTTCCTTAAAAATGACAATCCAATAATGCCAGTGGTATATTTCATACCTAAAATCCACAAGAATAAGACCCATCCCCCGGGCAGGCCAATAATATCGGCATGTGGTAGCATTATGGAGAATGCAAGCAAGTATGTCGATTACTTCCTCCAAGAGTTTGTGTGAACATTGCCATCATTCATATTGGACACTGGTGACTTGCTACGAAAATTGGAAAAAGTGGTATGGAGTGATGATATGCTACTGATTTCTATGGACGTAACTTCCTTATATACCAGTATACATCACAGAGATGGTCTTAAAGCGGTAGACCATTTTCTTAGGAAACGTCCTATTTGTTATCTAGAACATAACAAAATGCTGATGGCTATAATCACAATGTGCCTTGAAAATAATTATTTTTTGTTTGCCATACAGGTGTTTCAGCAAATCAGAGGCGTAGCTATGGGGGCATGTTTTTCCCCTAGCTACGCCTGCCTGCATATGGGGCTTTGGGAAAAGCAGATTTTAATGACAGAAGACAACCAATTTGTGAATACCCAGATAGCTCACATGTTTAGGTATATAGATGATCTTTTGCTCATCTGGAAGGGCACAGAGAGTGAAGCTCAAATCTTTATTGACTCTCTGAATATTAACAATATGAATTGGCACTTTACCAGCCACATGAACAAGTCTACAGTGATTTTTCTTGATGTTGAAATATTTATCTCAGAGAATCTCCTCAATACCAGGTTGCATAGGAAAAGTACAGCGGGCAACTCCGTGCTTCATGCGGAGAGTAATCATCCTGCCCACCTCATCCGCAGCATCCCCTATGGGGAGATGCTGCGGATCAGAAGAATTTGGAGCCTTGATGCTGACTGTATCAAAGCACAGAGGGAATGTCGCTCTAGATTCATTGAGAGAAGATACAGCCCAAAGATGATCGACAAAGCCACCAATAGATTCAACACACAAGGTAGATCTCAGGCATTAGTGACCTGAAGTGTAGTCAAGAATAACCCAAGTGAGGATCAACCATTGAGGCTGATACTGACATATAGCAATCAACACCAGGCGATCAGAAGAATTATTACAAAAAATTGGCCTCTCATTAGGAATGATCCCACTTTAGGGGAGAAACTTACACGCTCTCCCAATCTGACATTTAGAAGGGCTAGTGCTATGAGAGACATATTGGTCACTAGAAGTCCAGAGGTAGAAAACAGTGATTTGTGGATCTTGGGAAGCAAAGGGTTCATAAAATGTGCATCATGCAAGGCATGCAAACAGGGTGTCAACAAGACCGAATATCATAGCCTCTTTAAGAACAAGCCTATTAAAATAGATAAAAAACTGACATGCCAAACTGAATATGCCGTATACGTGCTGGAGTGCCCTTGTGGTTTAAAATATGTGGGGAGCACAAAACAACAATGCCATAAAAGGATACTCCAGCACTTAAGAGCAATTAAAAATGGTGACGATACGTACCCAGTTGCTCGGCATTTTGAGGCTATGCATGCCAAGAATCCCTTTGACCTAAGATACTATGTGGTGGACTGCATTCCCCCGTTAAGACGAGGAGGAGATAGAAATGCTAAGCTGAGAAGGTTAGAGACAAAGTATAAACTAGAGATGGACACTAAAAGTCCGAATGGATTGAATTCCACCGAAGATTTTTTTACATTCTTATGAAAAAATTCTGTTTTTGAATGTAAATATCTTCGATTGTTTTTTATCAATGAATTTATATTTTCCGCCTGCTGAATATGAAATACAGTTTTTATTCACAACACATTTTTTATAATTTTAGGTTTGGTACACATATTATATTAACACATTGCACTTTAAATTGGACAATTCTTGTATTGCCCACTGGGGCTTCATTAATTACATGGTCTTGCCACTGATGTGTTTATGTGTTTGATGCTGCTATTTTCGAATATGTGAAAATTATTGTGCTTTAGTAATATGTTGTGATTTTTGCCTATTTGGAACTTCTTGCACAGATTTTAATTAATCGTGTTTATTAAGTTAGTTTTCCAATTTTATGGCTTTTAAATCGCACTTAAAATGATCTTAAATATTTATTGTAAATATTTATTGATGTATTTTGCACTAAGCATTATCAGCTATTTGCACATTCAATATATTGTATTTTACAGGTATAACCATGTAGTGGTAGACACTCAGTCTGTTATCCATTTCTATTACACTTACGTTTGCACTGTCACTTTAAATATCATGACCTTCCCCATGTAACTTGTCATGTGATCAAGGGCCGAGGAGGACCGAAACGCGTCATGGCGGAGGTGCTGGGTGAAAAATAAAAATATTGCAGCATGACTTTGGGTACGCTTCGTCTCTGTGGAGATTTAATTCCTGTGAGTGAGACGATTATCAGGATATATATATATATATATATATATATATATATATATATATATATATATATATATATATATATATATATATATATATATATATAAATATATATATATATATATATATAACTTGCGCGCCTGCAATTCACTGCTGATGACGTCACATATTACATCACTCATGACATGGTCAGTGACATCACTGATGACACCATCCAGTGAATGTGTGTCTATGTGCTACAATGTGGCTGTGGTCTCCGCTATGTTGGGAGCACAAAGCTCCCAGTCCATCAACGAATACTGCAACATTTGAGGGCCACTGTTAACTCAGATGTTACGTATCCAATGGCGCACCACATTAACGAAGAGCACAGTGGGAACTTAAATATGTTACACTATTTTGTAATTGATAATGTGCCCTTAAGCAAGCGAGGTGGGGACCGTGAGAAAAGGTTGCGACAACTAGAGACCAAGTACATTTTGAAACTCAATAGCAAAACACCAAATGGATTAAACATCTGTGAAGATATTCACCATTTCCTATAGTACTATTGGTCCTAGTATGACAATTCCGTTTAATCTGCTTACCTTGGTATATAACTAAGGGCCAGATGTAGGTAAGTAACATTTACCGAATCTTAATTACCGAAAATTACCGAATTTTACCGATTCGGTAATTAAGATTCGGTAAATGTGAGGGGTTGGTATGTAGGGAATCCAGATGTTCCCTTTTACCGAATCGGTAAAATTCGGTATTTACCGATTCGGTAAATACCGACCGGTAATGCTCCATTCATTCCTATGGGCTTTGAAGCCCATAGGAATGAATGGGGCATTACCGGTCGGTATTTACCGAATCGGTAAATACCGATTTTGACAAGGGTGCAGGGGGTGTCACTTTGACACCCTCTAGCACCCCCAAAAAAGGTTTGGGTGCCATGTGGCAGGCATACCTGCCCTAAGGGCAGGTCTGCCTGTCATATGGCACAGGTGTGCATGCACACATGTGCATGCACACCGGAATCGGTATTTTACCATCAAATAGAATTTGATGGTAAAATACCGATTCTGTAATGCTTGTGGGACTCAGAAGAGTCCCACCTACATATCAATTTTACCGAATCTGATAAAATACCGATTCGGTATTTTACAGAATCGGTAAATTTACCGATCGGTAAATTTACCGATTCTGTAAAATACAGGGCCCTACATCTCAATTAGCATTTACCGGTCGGTAACGGCCAAAATCGGCCGTTACCGGCCGGTAAATGGCCACCTACATCTGGCCCTTAATGTGGTATCCTTAAAAATATGATATATCTCAGTATGTACAAATTCACTACCTATTTGATACGTTTGATTATTGTGATCTGTTCATGGGACTCACTTCCTGAAACCTGATTTCCCTGCAACATATTCAAATGTTTTTTATTCCGGTACAACCTGCCTATTCTGTAAATCAAGTCTTGATATTCAATCCTTATATTTTGATACATACAGAAGTACTCCATTCTAAATGTTTTCCAATGTTTTCAAATAGTTTTCTCTTTGGAGCTGTCCCTTCTCAACCAGTTTATTTTAGTGTTTGTTAGACACTAACTGGTTTAAGTATTTTATCCATTAGAAATAATTTTTATGTAACTACACGTAACATAATTTTGCACTATAGTATCACTGTAATTTAAACACAAATATTGTTGTTGTTGTGCTTACAGCATGGGACTATATGCGTTTGTCTTCGTCTCCGTTTGTTTATTGATATTTAATTAATACAGTTTGGTCTGAAAACAAAGATGGAAAGCTATGAACTTAAAAATGTTCGTGTGTAGTATTTTTATTCGAACAATATTATGTGTATATTTTCGTATGGTTCATGTGAAATTATGTTTTACTTTGTAGGTCAACACCACAGAATCATCGTCTTATTTTGGACTTGATATAATGTTCAGACTAATTGTATTGGCACAGATAATTTTGAGAGACGCAATCCTTCAGACAACGCTAGCTGTCGTTTTCTAAATGGTTATAAACGTATTTGGACTGATAATATTTGCAAATTATTTGATATAATGTAAATATCTATTCCAATTTCAGATGGGATATTAATGCATTTATGCAGGCATTATGTGGTTAGAAAACAGACTTGTAGTCCACAACACAGTATGTTTTCACTTTTTATTATTTGTGTAGTTTCAGTAATCACCTGAGCACAGTTAATTACTGTATTTAAGTTGAACTGTTTGAGCAGCGAGTTTATGTGAGCAAGGCTACACGCTAGCCGAAACGCGTCATCTTGCCCGACATCTCGCACTATTTTGTAATGAAATAAAGTCCGTGTTTTTCTCCATTGGTGGTTGCAGGCGCCGGAGCGGTAATTGGATATATATATATATATATATATATATATATATATATATATATATATATATATATATATATATATATATATATATATATATATATATATATATATATATTACCTACTGGCGGTCGCCAGTAGGTATATATAGTTAGGATTTTTTCCCTATGGGATTTCTGAAAATTCTATGTCTAATAACTTTGGTGTTTGTGGACGGAATTGGCTGAAATTTTCTGAAAAATGGCACATTTTGTTTCTGAGCAGTTCCTGGAAATTTGGGGGGGTTTCGGCAAGGGGGGGCTGAGATAAAAGGGGGGTCCCAAAACGCGTTTTTCCCATGTTAATTTCCATAGGGCGGTTGGACTCACTTTTAGCTCGAACGGCTGAATGGATTTGCACGAAACTTGGCAAAATTGTAGGGACTGTTAGCCCGATGTGCCTTTGCTAGGTCTCAATATATGTGCTTCAGTGGATTTTGTGAAATTAACGTTCAAAGTAAGATATATATCTGTAACAGCGCTCCGGGCAGCGATCCGGTTCGCGTACTTTTCGCGTAACGGAACTTTGCGATGCGAAGCTGATTGGTTCTCCGGTGTCTGTCAACATTCTAAACAGTCCGGAGCGGCCGCCATCTTGTCTCTCGGTAGGATCGAGAGACAAGAGGAGGCCAAAACAAAGGGGGAAATTACCATAAGGGGGCATAGTAGATCCTCGTTGACCCCCTAGGTTTTATGTGGAGGTTTTAAAAGGGCCCAGCAGGGTCAAAAAAAAAAAATTCTTTTTTTTTTTTTGCGTGGTGAGCGCCTAGTACGCGAACCGGAAAGCGTTCTGGGCAGCGTACTATAAGGATAATAGAATGATAGACTTTTCAAATACTGTATGTTAATTGTTTGTTGTTTTTTTTTTTTTTTTTGTTTTCTTTATTTTTAAAGTTTTTTTTTTATTTTGATTGTGTTTCATAATCCATTAAACTTTCTAACATTTCAGTGTCAGAAATTTCAAAATTGAATATAGGGTGTAACATGTTCTCATTTTGAAGCAGGTTATCCACTGCTTCAACACATTGCAGTAGTTCCTGGTCTCTACTTTGATCCATGAAATCATCAATTTTTTCTTGGCTGCTCTCCTCCAGTACAATTGAAAATTTAACTTGTTGCTCGCCTTCCATTTTGCCTGAAATTATGATTAAAAAAATATATATTAGTAGAGATAGGGCACTGTTGGGATTAATTTTAGATAGGCAGTTTTTATCAGTGAATTTTTCTTTTGGCAGTGTATAGTATCAGAGTGGAAATAGGACTATAAAAAAGTGTATGTGATTTAACCAAGACAAGTCTAACTCCATTCATAACTATAACAGAGAAGTCTATCTAAATACATAACTACTACAGAGGGATAGTATATATCTATCAGAAAAAGTCTACCATATTAAGTTATAGTGCACAATATACTTCAGTTTTAAAAATAACAACTTACCTTTAGAAACAAGTTGAAGTGTTTGGTAGCTATTCAAATGTGATGTACAACAAGAAGTAGCAGTCAAAATGGCTGTGTTTTCTTTTCTTCCTTTATATATATTCAGGTATATAACCAATCAAAAGTCAGGTAATAAAAGTAGAAAATGAAAGTAACATTTTCATTGGTTGTCAATTCCAACACTTCAGATGTGTTTTGTGAAGTAATTTACCTCACGGTACTTAGAGAGGTCTACAGGCTAAATGGCTAAATGTAATTTCAATCAAATTTGTGAGAATGAAAGGGATTGTTATGTAGTATGAGCTAATCTATATTTGGTGAGAGTGTCTCTAGTCGTTTTTCTGTAAATTACTTTCCCACCTTTTTTTTGGTCCGCTTCCCGGAAAGCGGTCCGGTCCGCGAACTAGGAGCGTAACGGGAGTCCACCATTTTGTGTTTCGGTCGAATTAAGGTATAAAATGGAGGGTAAATAATGTTCTGTATGGGTAGAAGGGGGCACGGTACAAGTATTTTGACCCCCTAGGTTTTCTGAGGGTGGCTGAGGAGGACCATATGTGCGAAGAAAAAACTTTTTTTTTTTAATTTTGCGCGGTTAGCTTCCAGTTCGCGTACCGGATAGCGCTCTTTGAGCGTAGTTTGTTGAAAATTACAGAAAAAAGTTAGAAAAAAATAATAATTGTGAGTGATCAGATGAAGGGTAGCTCTGAGAAGAGCTTTTGGGTTTATGGTACATTTAGGTACTTATAAGTATGTACCAATGCACAGTCTTAAATTCAGAATGAAAATTCTGTTGCCCTCATCTGAGAAGTGAACTCCATCTCCTCTGTAGATATCTTGCATGTAGTAACGCAAGTTATTGTTGTACAAGGAGCCCATTCCATGGTCTCTCATGAAAGCTGAAACAGATTTGTTTACATGCTTCCTTGCTTTCTCAATTTGTGGACAAAATTGGTTGGACCACCTCCATTTCTGTCTTTGGCATATATTTGAATATACCAAGGCAGTTTGAGGAAAAAGTGCCATTAATTGCTCAAAGGTGTCCTTTAAAAGCATTTCCAGACCTACCCCAGTCAAAGTGCCCAAATCATTACCTCCACAGTGCACAATTAACAGGTCAGGTTTTGGCAAATGCATAAAGGTTTTCACCAATGGTATCAATTGGTGACATTTTAATCCTCTTTGGCCCAACCACTTAATTTCCACATCTTGTAAATTGAGGTTAGGTAAATTTCTATTCTCAGCATACCTTTGAGCCCAGTGGATGTAACTATGTCCAACAATCCAGACCTTAAACATGGTGAGAGAAGGTTGTTCTGCAGTCAGATGAAGTGTGGTAATGAAAGGGCAGTTGAAACAGTAGGAGTTTGTAAAGAAAAAAAACTGTGGATTTCCAATGCTAATGATTCATTAGCAGTGATTGGTGCATTTCCATTTCTGAAAACAGAAAGTTAGGGTGCATGGATGTGTTCTTTGAAAGATGTAATTTGAATGGTCAAGGAAGAAACATTTAATGAAAGATTGCACTGGATACGCAGGTGCACTGAGAGTTCAGAGTTCAATTGAAACATTGTTGTGTGAATTTGCAAACATGAGAGGTCTTCCAGGAGGTGGTTGCTATGGAAAAAAGGCAGAGAGGGCAGAGGGGGGAAGGGTTTTGATTTGAAAAAAGTGAGGGAAGAGTTATGATTGGCTAATATGAGAGATATGTGAAATGAATATCTGTATTTCTGTGCTTTCAATAGCTGCAGCCTCTGGAGTGCATCATTTTTCTTCTGCTGAAGACAATTTGGTGTATTTCTGAGACTGCTTTCAAAACTCAAAAAGTATTTGCTAAGGTGAGAAAAGATTTATTTAATTTAGGTAGAGAATAGTATGATTTAAGGAGAAAATGATGAAGAAAGCTGTGTTTTTAAAATGTGGCTTTGTCTCTAGTGATATACATATAGATTTTGTTTCTTTGAGAAATTGTAATTGCATATTCGGTGTAGCATTCTGGCATGCAGTAACACAAGTTATACAAGCGCAAGTGGGAGCGTATTTACAAGAAACTTGCCCCATGAGGTACGCTTTCCATTTAAAAAGGGAAAAATAACATAATAGACACTCATATGCCTTATAAATATGACCCAAAACAACCTATGAAGCTCTAGCAGTAGATATCCAGAAATGTAATTGATTTCAAAAAATCGTTTTTAAACACAGCATATAAATCAATTGTATACCTGCATTCAAGAGGAAATGACTGAAAATGTCCTTGAGACACATGAAAGCGTTTTCTGGAATGCCCTAGCACCATTGTTTGGACATTATTAACATGGCTATGTAACTCCCACAATCAAAATCTAAATTTGCCAAGGGCAAGTGGGAGCGTATTTACAAGAAACTTGCACCATGAAGAACGCTTTCCATTTAAAAAGGGTAAAATAACATAATAGACACTCAAATGCCTTATAAATATGACCCAAAACAACCTATGAAGCTCTAGCAGTACATATCCAGAAATGTAATTGATTTCAAATAATGACTTACTTCATTGGTAGGCCTTCACATGTATTATCTCCTTTGTTTTCTTCAGTGAAAATCTTATCTGCAACCATGTGTTGGCCTCACCTCAAATAAACAAAATAGGTGATGGACTGAATGTGGATCAATGACACACATTCACCCCAGTCCAAAGATCTGGGCCTAAACAAACCTTTAGATAGGCCACACCTTATCGTCATCCTGAATTAATCATTTAAAATATTAGGGAGTGATTTATGATTGTTGTATGCCTGTTTTGTACCATTGTGTGTCATTTTTGTGATGCAGTGCTGGTGCAAAAGATTTGCTATGTTAAATAATAAGTAGGGCATTAAGTTTTAGATGACTGTTATTCATTTACTGTTTGGTAATAGTGGTTACTAACATTTTTTATTATATTTTTCCACAGATTCAACTGCAGATCTTCTTTTAATTTGAAAAATGCCAACGAAAAATCGTATTAGAAAGGCTAGAAAACGTCAAAGACAGCAGGATGATGTTTTATTGCAGCAGTCCTCTTCCCCAAATACTTTTCAAAACACCAAGAAAGCTCCGGGTAAGAGCACAAAATCATTCTTAAGAAATATTTTTTGAAAAAAAAGTATTTATCCTAAAAATGTTTCAGTTCAGAAAAAGAAAAGCAATTTAAATGGAAAGGAAAGACCCATCAAAAATGTTACTGGTAGAGGAAGAGATAACTCTGTGCATGATAGTAGAAGGAAACAACAGTTTAGGGACATTCGAAATCGAATGTTCCGTAACAGGATAATAGTTAATTTATTAAAAAATATTAAAAAAGGCCAACAGAAAGCGGCATTTTATAAGAAGAAGAAAAATGTAGAGAAAATTATAGATCATGCTTTTGAAATTAAGCGAAAGTTGTTTATTTTGGTAATCAATAGAATTAGGAAACTAAGCAAGGTAATTTCTGATTTCAAAACAAAAAGTAGATGGAAGAGAGTAGTAAATCCTACTAACTTTTGTGAAGTTTTTTCCGGAGAATGGATGCATAGTTCAAGTTGTGAGGCATTTTTTAATGAGGAGAGTTATTTTCAGGATAATGATTTGGTGTTTGCAGTTGACACCAGTGGTCGAGCTTATGAAGTGAAGGATGGTTGTCCAGTTGAAAAAGAAAAACTTGTGACAACAGAGACAGAAGAGGCGCTAAGTGATGAGGTTTTAGGAAGACGTCCTAAGGGTCCTGTGTACATTTGGAAGTGTAGTTCTATTTGTAGTGTGCGACAGGTTTCCATCAATTTGCTTTGTGATTTTATACGGACATTTAATAAGAAAAGTTTGAAGCAGAAAATGAAGTTGTTGCAAGATTTAGATCCTTGCAGAGTGAGACAAATGACAGGTTTGCGTGGTCATTCACTGGCTTGTCTTTCCAGGAGAGTATGCCAGAGTGTTTTTCATCATTTCAGGATGCTAGCAGTGCATCATAATAAAGTGAGAAAATTAGTGAGAATGTTGTATTATGCTAAGAGTCCAGCAATTATGCTTAAACAATTATGTGCTGCTCTTTTGCATGGTTCTGAAATAGATGTGAAGAATATTTGTGAAGAAATTGAGTTTTGTCACTTTGGTAGTAGAGATGAGAATGTTCAAATTGACCCAGAAGTAGAGGGTTATGTTGAAGATAATGTACAGGTTTCTAGTACAGATAATTTTCAGAAGGAAATTGCCACGTTTCAGATGAAATCAAGTGAGAGGCCTAATTTCACTTGTGTATGTTGTCGACGCACTTATTATAAGAATCAGACTAAGTTAGTGGATTTATATGCAAAAACTGAAAGGGAAAATAATAGTGAATGGAAGGATTTTGCCACATACTTGATGGTAGAAAATTGTTTTGATTTGGGAGTGGACCAACGTGTGTGTACTTATTGTTGTAATAAATTAAACCAAAACCAGATGCCTGCTAGGGCAGTTCATAATAATCTGGAATTGGTTGAGATTCCTTCTGAATTGAAGGATTTAAATACTTATGAATCTATTTTGATTCAAAGTATCCATCCCTTTCAGGCTATTGTAAGAATGGAGCCAAAGACAGGGAAGTTGCCTGCAACAGATTTACAGAGAGGATTAAAGGGAAGAGTTGTTTATTTGCCTCTAGATTTGAACAAAAACATTAACACAATTGGAGTAGAAAAAGTGGAAGAGGAACCTCTGGTTATCTTGGTTAATGGGGTTCCGACAAAGAATAAGAAAATATGGCAAGATTTAGTGGATGTTAGGAAAGTCAAAAAGGCAACTTTGTATTTGAAGAAAAATAATAAGTACTATAAGAATGTATATGTTGCAGAAGAGGAAGTAAGTGATGAAGAGGATAGCGTTTTGTGTGCTGGCCAAATTGAGAAAGTAGAGGCCTCTAATAGTGAAGAAATATATGAACATTATAGTGTTCATCCTTTGCATTCCAAGGAAGTCATGGGGAATGCTATTGAGTTGTTTCAAATGAAACAAGCCAAAGGGAGTCCCATTAGTGTTTGGGAGGAAAGTTTGGAAGCTCGGTGTTTCCCACAGCTATTTCCCACAGGTCGAGGAGGAAGATATGATGAGCGACCTCATCAAATTCCTGCGTCTGAATACCGGACTTTACGATTGTATGCAGAAGATCCTAGGTTTCGTCAATGCATTCCCTATTTGTTTCATCTCCTGTTTGAAAGCGATCTGTCTGGACTGTCATATGCAGTGAACCACATCTTAAAAAGTGGTATACAGATGCGAAACATCTCGGCAAGTGATTTTATGCATAAAGTCAATGTCCAAGACAGTATTTTGGATTCTCACTTAATTAATCTCATGGCGTGTCAGCGTGGTACTAATGAGTACTGGTACCGTCGTCATGGTGATTTAAAATGTATGCTGAGGAACTTAGGAACTCCGACATGGTTCCTCACTCTGAGCTGTGCCGAGTATGGCTGGGAAGACTTACTTGAATTTCTACGAGAGGCAAATGGAAATATTGAAAACATTGAATTCAAGACACCTGGAGAACTGTGTTCTTTGGATCCAGTGAATGTATGCAGGTACTTCAATCATAGATTTGAAGCTATGATGTCTTTCATCACAAATAAGAAGAATCCACCTCTTGGAGAGGTGTTGGATTTCTTCTGGAGAAAGGAGTACCAAGCAAGAGGTGCTCCTCATATACATATGTTGTTGTGGATCAAGGATGCACCTAAATTTGGAACAGATCCGGATGACTTAGTGATGAATTTCATAGAACAGTATTCTACGTGTGCTGTTCCAAACGCAACGGAGAAGAAAAGCCTAAGAGAACAAGTTCTACGTTTCCAAAGCCATCGTTGTGGAAAGTACTGTCGTCGTAAATTCAGAAACAAGGACAAGTTCTACACCAAATGTCGTTTCAACTTTCCACGACCGGTGATTTCTAAAGGAAGAGTGAACAGTTTGATGTCTTTGCTGCGACATAATGTGACGAGGAAATCACCCAAAAATACATACAATTTGAAAAGGAACGAAGAGTCCAAGTACATCAATGACTACAACCCAGTGATTTTGTCCATGTGGAATGCTAACATGGATATACAGTTTGTGGCTGACAACTGTATGGCTGTGGCTCGGTATGTGACATCTTACATCACCAAAAAAGAAAAGACAGAACTGAAGGATATGTGGGAGGACATTTCCCATGAAAAGAGCCTCAGCAAGAAGTTGTACAGTTTCAGTCTGAAGATGTTGTCGCATCGAGAAATCGGAGCTTACGAATGTTCTGATCGATTGTCTTCAGCAAGTCTCTATGCCAAATCCAGGAGTATCGTTTGGGCGAGTCTTGGTCTTGCTGCAACGCGAAATCGAGTTCTAAAACCTGTCCGGGAAATTGAGTATTTGGCAGAAAAGGAACCAAACAGTACCGACATTTTGAAGACCAACATGTTGGATACATATTATCCAAATCGAAGCAGTCACCTTGAGAATGTTTGTCTATATGAGGTTCTACAAAATTATATATTCAAGAGGAACATCAAAGAAGATATTGAGAAAGGAGTGTATGCTGTAATTGGAAGTGAGGGATGCCTGGTCAAGCAAAGAAAATGGCAATTAGTAAACCATCGAAAATTGAGTGGCGAATCTCCAGAAAAAAAGGAGTTTTTCTATTTAGCACTTTTGCAACTTTTCAAGCCTTGGCGTGCAGAAGAGGAACTGCTTGGAGATTTCCTCTGTTATGAAGACTCTTTCACTGCTGCTAAGGAGACCATAGAATGTCCTGCTTTTCCCAAATATCAAGAAATGCTAACTTTGGAAATTGAGCAGGAAGCAACGATTGCAGCCGAGATTGCCAGAGACAGTTCTCAGGACAGTCAGAGTTCTGTTTCATTGAGTCAAGATCCACTTGGAGGACCTATTATCGAAAATGAAGCTGCCACTGCTATGAATGAAGTGGAAAGAGCCATGGCCCATGCTCAGGAGGATTCAGTTAACTTAGAAGACTTGGAAAAACAACTCAACGTTGAGCAGAGGAAAATATATGATGAAGTTACCAAGCAAATTGAGCACGGATTAAGTCATGAGAAGAAAGAGTGCTCATGTACATCGTTGAAGCCTGTCCGACTGTACGTGAGTGGAGAAGCGGGAACTGGAAAAAGTTTCCTCATTAAAGCAATTTCTTGTTATTTGCAGGAAAGGACTGAGTCATCGCTGTCTTGTGTTGTCACCGCTCCTACTGGACTGGCAGCACATAACATTAAAGGTATTACTTTGCATCGTCTACTGATGCTGCCAGTGGAGCATGACAACAAATTACAATACCACAAGTTATCTGGGGATGCTTGCTGTGAAGTTTCAAGAGTCTTGAGGAAAATGAAACTACTTATCATTGACGAAGTAAGCATGGTTTCCAATGTCATGCTTGCCTTTGTGCATTTGAGAATGCAAGAAGTTCTTAAAACTGAGTATGATGTGTTATTTGGTGGCAAACACATCATTGTTTTCGGAGATCTTCTGCAGCTGACACCAGTGAAAGGTCAACCTGTGTTCAAAATACTCACGCATGAAGATACCAGGAAGTGCCTAGGGAGCATTGGCAACGTCAATATATGGTTAAACTTCAATTATGCTGAACTGCATGAAAATATGCGTCAGGCGAAGGATGAAGATTACAAGAATATTCTACAAGATATTAGAATTGGAAAAGTGACCGAGCATGGGAAAGAAGCTTTAAATGCACGATTACTGACAAATTTATATCCCGAACAAGAGATTGTGCCTGAGAATATTTTTCAGAAAATTACTGAGAAGAAATCCGGAATATGTTTGATGCCAACTCTTGCAGAATGTGCCATCTTCAACAACAAAATGTTGAATTTAGAAAAGCAAGAGATTGTGAAACTTGAAGCTATTGACAGAATAGAGCATATGGGATCAACAATTATTTTGTCTGAGAATTTGAAATCAAAATTGGATTCATTAGAGAAGACTATATCTAAAACAGCGGGTTTTGAAAAGACTTTGAATGTGTGTTTAAATTGCCGAATCATTTTGAGAAGGAATTTACATGTTGAAAGAGGTCTGGTAAATGGATCAATGGGTAATGTAGTTGATTTTGAGAAATACAGAAGTAGAGATGGTATTGAATTTCTAAAAATTAAATTTGATGGCATTGAGGAAGTACAGCTAATTGGTCGTTGTTCTGCTAGGTTTTTGCTTGTTAAAGACTTATATGTTCGCCGTAAACAGTTTCCTGTTTGCTTGGCATATGCGGTGACAATCCATAAATCGCAAGGTTTAAGTGTAGATAGTGCATTGGTGAATATTGGCAGTTCTGTGTTCAAGGAGGGTATGGCATATGTGGCATTGTCACGAGTTAGAACTTTATCGGGATTGTACTTGATTGATTGTGATGTCACAAACATTTGCGCGGATCTAGATTGTGTTAAGGAATACAATAGGTTAAGAAGAGAGTATGCGCCACATTTGCCTCAATATCCTTTGTTTGAGAAACGTGTGGTAGGCTGTAAACGAAGAAATATCAGTAATAGTAGGGAGGTTGTAGCAAAAAGCCCAAAAGTCGATGAACCGAAAATTGTAAGCAGAAAGAAAACGGATTCTGTTGAAGATGTTGTCGGTTTTCAATTTGAAAACAGTTCTGGTGTCAACTGCTATGCAAATGTAGTGGTTAATGTTCTCTTTTCACTAGAAACTTTAAAAGAACAGATTGTGTTCAATTCGGAACAAAGTTTATGCTGTTTGTTGAATTCTGTGTTAGAGAAATGTAGCACTGATCGAACAAAAGTAGAAAGTGTGTCTGAAGTTCGTTATCTGTTAGATGAATGTTCAGGTCAAACAGACTTCTCTGAAAATAATCAGCAGGATTGTCAGGAGTTTTTAATGTATATGCTTGATGTATTGCAAGATGAGGGTGTAGATGTAGATCACCTGTTTGGGCTTTCTTATCAATGGCAGCATGACTGCGAGAACTGTACATTATCAAGTACTACTAGTGTAGACTCAGAAAGATTTATATATTTAACTTTGCCAGACAGTAAATCAGTCTCCTTTAATAAGCTAGTAAATGCAGCTGATCACAACATGGAGTGTAGCCAATGTAAATCTGAAATGATGTCAACATTATTTATACGAAGATATGGCCAGTATGTAATTTTAATGATCCAACGATGTAGGCCTGATGGATCAAAATTGACAACTTTAATAAAAAATGTTGTTGCTTCGCAGCTGTCAATATCAGGAAGGACTTTTGTAACTGCAGCAATTATCTATCACGATGGTCCTTCAACAACATCAGGACATTACACAGCTTATTTAAAGTCTAGAAACGGCTGGTCATTCTGCAACGATTCTGTTGTAACTTTCAAAAAAAAATTGCCGTTTGACCTTAAAAATTCTTACCTGGTGTTTTTAAAACCAAAATTTTAAGGAAAGAATCTTGGGATTTCCTCTGAGGAATTGCAAAAGGTTCATGAAGTAGAGGGAATGTAAGTCTGCAATGCTGTCTAGATTATTGGTCCAAAACTTTTAATTATAATGTCATTTTAAAAATCCAACTATATAAACCTGATGCAAGTAAGTCTTCCTCATAGTAAGCAGAATCAGTGTCATAGGAAAAGTAGAACATGAGTGAGCAAGAAGGGTCAGATATTAGTAGTCCAGGATTGTGAAAGTAATCTTAAATGTTTTCTTTTTGAAAGTTGCGAAAATAGAAAATGACGGGATTTGATTACAAGAATTACAAGAGTTGTAAATCGCTGCAACATGATTTGGCCAAGTGGAAACATGTGGTAGAATGTGAGAAGTCTTTTATCGTATGTAACATATTTTTCAAAACGATGGAGGTTTTCTTTCAGTTAGTGGCGGGCTGAAAATATTAATAGCACAACAGAGTGTATGCTGTTCATAGGACATCCTTCGACGTTATGGAAAGTAAGTTAATTTTAAGGAGTTTTGAATTCAGATTTCTTATGTTGTATGGGTTTTTTAAACACAATCATTTTGATTGTGTTTTTTTTTCCCCGCTGTTACATGATGAATACCTTCAAGTCACTGATTTAAGTGAAATTTGATACATTCTGAGAACAGCAAAAATAAACCATTTAACATGTATAATTAATGTTCTACTTTTTGTACTTATGATATACATTTAGAAATGTGAGGTAGACATGGAAAAACTGAGGCTTCTGTGAATATCAAAGTTAATGCATACACTGCTGCACTTCTGGGTACTGTTTCATATGCTGGACTACATCTGCACTATGAGATACCTAAGCAAAGGCAACACAGGTGATGTGATTGTGAAATGAGCAGAAGAAACTCCACGTTTTTCAATTACATTACTTCTGTTTTCTAAGTTTACGAATGACATTGTGCAGATGAAGTTTAGGTCTGTCTATGGACACAGAAGAGGTCTGGCCGTTGTTTAAGAGTGAAGTGGACATGTTTTACTTCAATGGCAGGCCTTCACATGTATTATCTCCTCTGTATTCTTCAACAAGCATACATTTGAAATGCAACCCTGAGTAGGCCTCACCTTAAACAAACTTTTGGAGAGGCCACACCTTATTGTCATCCTGAATCAATCATTTAATCTATCACATTTAACATCTATTAGTTCTACTGCTTCATTTCTTTAATCCTTACTTTCCTGCGTTTGCTACTTCCCTCATTCCTTTCTCTATTACTTAATTATTCTACTCCTTCCACTATTTTTCTCAGTCCCTCTCTTCTCATACTTCTTCATTTTTATTCACTCATTCTGTCTCTATTAATGTCATTGTTTCTGATTGATCACAACAAAAAAATTTAAAACAAGAACAGTAAGTATAAGGGAAGGAAACAGACAGTTATGTTACAAGAAAGACAGCTATAGGAAGTAAACAAAAGATAATGTTACTCGCAATCCACTGCTGATGATGTCATT
This sequence comes from Lissotriton vulgaris, assembly GCF_964263255.1. NCBI lineage: Eukaryota > Metazoa > Chordata > Amphibia > Caudata > Salamandridae > Lissotriton > Lissotriton vulgaris. Next base: position 1,058,461,624 of record NC_141694.1, on the reverse strand, counting down.
GACCATGTCAAGAATGATGTAATATGTGACATGATCAGCAGTGAATTGCGGGTAACAGTATCTTTTGTTTACTCCCTATAGCTGTCTTTCTTTTAACATAACTGTCTGTTTCCTTCCCTTATACTTACTGTTCTTTTTTTTAAAAAAACTTTTTTGGGTCGCTCCCGGTTCGCGTACCGGAGTGCGGACCAGGAGCGAACTAAAAGAAATAGAGGTTGGCAGAGTTTCAAAAATTCTACCAATTTTTTTATAATGGGGAGGTAGTTCTGAAAAGAACTTTTTTTTGTTTTTGTTGTTTTAAATTTTTTTTATTATTTTTCAGAACATTTTTTTTATTTTTTTTGTATTTTCTGAACATTTTGATATTTTTTTGTTTTTTTTGGGGGAGGGGGGAAACAAAAACGATTCATTGAAAAGGGCTCAACAGGAGCAACGAAAAAAAGAAGAATTTATTGTTTGGGGCGTTTCGGGCAAACATGATTGTTAATAGCTTTCATAATTAGAGTAATGCTACTTTCTCTGTAGCAAATGATTTGGTTACAGCGCACGCACACTTGCTTCACTTCCCCAAAGTTCATTTGAATGTTTGGGACCATCTCCCTCGCCTCTGGTCCCGAAACTTCTTGAACAACTGATCTTCTTGCCATCGCAGGGGGATTTTGTTGCTCATCACGTAGCTGGGCAGCACTATAATTGTTTGGATGCCACCTACTCATATGCCTATGCATAGTGTAATTGCCGTAGCTGTATTTCTTATCAGTCCCCCTTGACAGTCTATCATCGCATATACGGCAAAACACATAGCGTGCATTCACTTTTTTTTGCCCCGCAGGAAATTAAAAAAATTGCCAAATGTAGTTCTCTTTTCGATTATACCTCCTGGGCTCCTCTGGCAAAAACTCTGGCTCTTCCTGCTCTTCCTCCTCTTCCTGATCTTCCTCTTCTTGTTGTATGATTACTACAGCAGGTGGTCCTCTCTTCCCATGAGGAGGTGAAGGTGGTGGTGGGGGTGCACCAGCTGAAGCAACTACTGAAGCCATTGCTCAACTATGAAAAAGGGTCTTTCTCTCACCAAGATGAAAGTCAGAGTGAGGAAAGAAGGAGGGGTTTTCATCATTTGGGAAAAGCAAAAGTTCTAAACCAATGAAAAGTGTTAATTTTAGATCACATGACCTAGTATTACATCATTAGGAAACCAAAAGTGAAATGAACCAATGAAAAGTGTTATTACCGAGTCACATGACCTGCTGTGTTTACGTTTCGCGCTTTGCTCCGCTTTCCGGTCCGCTTCCGGGTCCGCTAACTTGGCGCGTCAAATGACGTATTACGCGACAACGCAAAACGTCATGCTAACGTAACAGTTACGCTAAAGGAACGTTTACCGGTTCGCGGACCGAGTCGCGGCTTTAAATTGAGCTAACGGGAAGCTGACCGGTTCGCGGACTGGGAGCGAAACAAAAATAAAATTAAAAAAAAAATTGTATAAAAAACATGTAAAATATATTTTAAGATTTAAAGAAGAATACATTTTACAGATATTAGCTTTTAAAAAACCATTGAAATTCACTTAAAAAACCATAGGTTATAGACCATATATAGTTAGGAATTAGCATTTACAAAACCTTGAAAATTCACTGAAAAAACCATAGGTTATAGACCATATATAGTTAGGAATTCGCATTTACAAAACCTTATTTTACTCACACAAAACCATTGAAATTCCATATATAGTTAGTTGCACTAACTATATATCGCGCACCCGCAATCCACTGCTGATGATGTCACATATTACATAATTCATGACATGGTCAGTGACATCACTGATGACATCACTGATGACATCTCAAATGACATCACTGATGACATCACTGATGACAACATCCAGTGACTGTATGTTTCTGTAAAGTTAAAATATGTCTTACATATTGAAGAATGAGTGGATGTATAAGTGTCTGGATGAAGGATTTAGTAGGTGCATGACTGACTGTATGAGTGAGTGATTAAATGTGTCTCACTGAGTGCATGGGTTAGTGACTAAACTGTCTTAATTTGTGCATCATTATGTCTGTTGTTCTGTAAACTGTTGCATGTGTTGATCAGTAGCTATATGAGTAACTATATGGGTTATTGATTGGTTGCCCAAGTATTTGTATGGGAGACTGAGTGTGTGTGTGGGTGGCTGGGAGGTGTATGACTCTGTGCATAGATGTGTGAGCAGTTGATTCACTAGATGTATGGTTTCAAAAGTGCATGTGGAAACAGCTGTATGGGCGGTTGACTGTGTGCATGAGTGTATTGGTGAGTGAATGGATATCTCAGTGCTACATGTCAAAGTAAGTACATATGTAAAACACAGTACATGTCAGAGTTGACATATATAAATAACTGTGCATAAGAGCCAGTGAATGTGTGAGTGGCTGTATGGATCATTGTGAACTTGTATCAGGGATTGTATAAGAGAGTAAATATGTGTTAGTATATGTTTGAATAAGTAAAGTTTGTATAACTGTATAGTTGAGGAAATGGAGGTGTGATTGATTCTTTGCATGACTGACTAGGTGTGTGAGTAACTCCATGGATGAGTGACAGTCTGTGAGTGTCTGTTTACACTGATTGTATCTAAGGTTATATTAGAGTCTGAAGAGGTTCATCGTATTATCACATGAATGATATCATAAGTGATGTGATCAGTAATGTCAAATGAGATGTCATCAGTGATGTCATTTGAGATGTCATCAGTGATGTCATCAGTGATGTCACTGACCATGTCATGAATGATGTAATATGTGACATCATCAGCAGTGGATTGCGGGTGCACGATATATAGTTAGTGCAACTAACTATATATGGAATTTCAATGGTTTTGTGTGAGTAAAATAAGGTTTTGTAAATGCAAATTCCTAACTATATATGGTCTATAACCTATGGTTTTTTCAGTGAATTTTCAAGGTTTTGTAAATGCTAATTCCTAACTATATATGGTCTATAACCTATGGTTTTTTCAGTGAATTTTCAAGGTTTTGTAAATGCTAATTCCTAACTATATATGGTCTATAACCTATGGTTTTTTAAGTGAATATATATATATATATATATATATATATATATATATATATATATATATATATATATATATATATATATATATATATATATATATATATATATATATATATATATAGATAGATATAGATAGATATATATATATTCACTGAAAAAACCATAGGTTTGACACCAGTTATAGTTAGCTGGAAATTTTACTGACATAAAACCATTGAAATTCCCACGTTATAGTTAGTTGGGCTCACTATAACTTGCGCGCCTGCAATGCACTGCTGATGGCGTCACATATTACATCACTCATGACATGGTCAGTGACATCACTGATGACACCATCCAGTGAATGTGTGTCTTTCTGAAAAATAAATATGTTTTATATATGTATATGTAAAGGTCGATGGAAAAATAAATGTTTAAATAAGTGTCTAAGTGGATTTTTTTTTTAATTGATTGGTTAACTGGCTTATTAAGTGTATCTTAGTGAATATATATATTAGCGAATAATGTTTAAATATTTGAATATTTGTATCAGTGTTTCACTTTGTGTATAAGTGGCTGCATGGGTTGGTGAGTAGCTACTTGTGTGTGTATATGGGTTATTAGATGTATTTTTTAGTATCAGTATGAGTGTCTGTATGGTTTGGTGGGGGTATTACTTAGCACATAGATGCATCAATGACTGACTCACTGTTTGTATGTGTTTTGAAGACAGCATATGTGCAGGACTGTATGGGTGGATGAGTGTGTATATGTGTGTGTTATTGAGTGAGTGACTGTCTCTCTAGTGTCTTTATCAGTAACTACATATGTTTTAATCTAGTATATGTGAGTATTGATGTATATAAGTGAGTATATGTTAGAGTGAGAGATTGTAAGAGTTCCTGTTTAAATAAGTATGTGTTTCTATAAGTGATTGTTTAAGAGAGTAAGTATGTGTAAGTTTCCTTAGAAGTAAGGTGGTAGTGTGTGTATAGCTGTATATGCAAATAAATGGATGCTCAATAGTTTATTTGCATGTGTGAGTATGTGTGTGAGTAACGTTTGGACGACTGTCGGTGTGTAACAGGATGTATAGGTGTATCACTACATATGATGAGTGAGTATATGTATGAGTGACTATATAGAACTGTTGCTGAATGACTGGATGTGTATATAGATGGTGGAATTACTGAATTGGTTGTTGTAACTGGTATGGGTATCTCAATTTTTTGGAAAATGTTAGTTTCTATTTCAAAATATGTTTATCAATGGTTACATTACACTGAAAGGAGGTCTGTCAGTCTGTCACAAGGATGGTGTCATCAGTGATGTCATGAGTGATGTCACTGACCATGTCATGAGTGATGTAATATGTGACGCCATCAGCAGTGCATTGCAGGCGCGCAAGTTATAGTGAGTCCAACTAACTATAACGTGGGAATTTCAATGGTTTTATGTCAGTAAAATTTCCAGCTAACTATAACTGGTGTCAAACCTATGGTTTTTTCAGTGAATGTAATAGGTTTTTTTAAATGCAAATTCCTAACTATAACTGGTGTGAAACCTATGGTTTTTTCAGTGAATTTCATAGGTTTTTTAAATGCTAATTCCTAACTATATATAGGGCCTCAAACCTATGTTTTTTTCAGTGAATTTCACATTTTTTTTAATAGCAAATTTCTATTGCTATCAAATATATTTTTTATAATGAATCCTATATTGAATATTCATGTAATACTATTTTTTACATGTATATATCTTTTTTATTTTTTTTTGCCCTTGAGCGCTCCTGGTGCGCGTACCGGTAAGCGCACCAGTAAGCGCAGTCTTGCGGCGCGTCCCGGTGCGCGTACCGGTGAGCGATACGGCACGATGAAAACATCATCGTGCCGTATCGCGTAGCCGCGTCCGCGTGATACGCACAGCGTAAGCGCACCCGAGTGCATACGATCCCGCTACGTAAGCGCCCCAGGGCGCATAGCGTAAGCGTGTCGGGTCATGTGACCTAAAAATAACACTTTTTATTGGTTCAGGACAGTTTTGGTTTCCAAATGATGAAAGCCCGGGTCATGTGACCTGAAAATAACACTTTTCATTGGTTCAGGACAGTTTTGTTTCCCTAATGATGAAAGCCCCCACCTTTTTTCCTCATTCTTACTTTGTACTTTGAGTGAGGAAGTCCTGTTTCCAGAGCTGTTCGTACCTATTTGTACTGAGAAATGGCTACAGTAGCAGCAGCAGCAGGAGCATCTCAGCCACCACCACCACCACCACAAGGACCACCACAACACCACAGTGGTGAAGATGAAGAAGAGGAGGAGGAGGAGGAGAGGCGGCGCTACCTGCCAGAAGATACTACCCCTTACAAGCCAAAGGAGCACATTGTGTGGGAATTTTTTAAAATCCCAAGGGGCCAAAAGAAAGTAAATGCGCCAAAGGTGACTTGTCTAATCTGTGGCACTGTACTTTCCCGGGGGAACCCTGCCAAAAAATATTCTTTTGGCAACAACACCATGATTCGCCACATGCAACGCCGGCACCCTAACAACTATAGTGCGGCAGAGGTCAGAGAACTGACCAGAAACCCTCCCCAATCTTCTCCCAGCACCTCCCAAAGTACCCAACCCACTCCATCAGGACCAGAGACAAGGGAGATGGTCCCAAATATCCAAACCCAGTTTGGACATTTCAAAATAGTGTGCATATTTTGTGGGCGTACAATTTGCTATGGTGAGCAAAGTGTTAAACTCATCAACCGTGCTGGTGACAACCACAAGTGCCCAATGATACCTTAATTTTTTCCTGATTTTTTTTGCTCCAGTTGAGCCGTTTACAATTCCCTGTTTTTTGTTTGTCCCCATAAAAATTCCAAAAAATATATAAAAGTGTTCATGAAAGCCAAAAAAAGTACAAAATGTTCAAAAAAACAATAAAAAAATATAAAACAACAAAAAGAATTAAAAAAAACAGTTCTTTTTAGAACTACCTCCAATTTATAAAAAAATGCTAAATTTTTTAAAAACTCTGTCATTCTTTTTTCCCCATGGTACGCTCCCCGGTACGCTCCCCGGTGCGCGTACCGGGCGCTCCCCCGCGCAAATCGAAAAATATATATATTTTTTTTTGCCCCGCGGGGCCCTTTTATGGCCCCCACATCAAACCTAGGGGGTCAGGGGGGGTCTACCCTGCCCCCTTTTGGTAATTTCCCCCTTTGTTTTTGCCACCTCTTGTGTCTCGATCCTACCGAGACACAAGATGGCCGCCGCTCCGGACTGTTTGGAATGTTAACAGACACCCAAGAGCCAATCAGCTTTCTGCGCGCGAACTCGCGTAGCGCGCTGGTACGCGCCCCGGTGCGTGTACCGGGGTGCGCTTATCGATATATATTTTTTTTTAACCTAAATTACTCAAAATCCACTGGAGCAGATATCTTGAGACATAGCAAAGGCACATCGGGCTACCAGTCCCTACAATTTTGCCAAGTTTGGTGGAAATCCATTCAGCCGTTCGGGCTAAAAGTGAGTCCAACCGCCCTATGGAAATTAACATGGGGAAAACACGTTTTGGGACCTCCCTTTTATCTCGGCCCCCGCTTGACGAATCCCCCCCAAAACTTTCAGGGAAGGAGCGGAGCGCAGCGAGGCAAATTTGAGGAAAATTACAGCCAGATTCCTCAACCGGCGCCAAAGTTATTCCCAATAGAATGTTGCGGATTCCCTATGGAAAACAATCCTAACTATAACTACCTACTGGCGACCGCCTGTAGGTAATATATATATATATATATATATATATATATATATATATATATATATATATATATATATATATATATATATATATATATATATATATATATATATATACATATATATATATATATATAAAATATAGGATTATCCAGCATTCCCAGAAATAATCATCCGGCACTCCAAGGTAGATCTTCAAGACACTCGGTCTGTTTTATTTATGGCAAGGTTTCAAACATCAACGCATTGAGATAAAGACTTACCAAGATATATATCTTGGTAAGTCTTTATCTCAATGCTGCACATACATTTCTCTGGTATGTTAACAGAATGCATACAGTTGCTTCTACCCACATATAGGAAGCCCTTAAGGACCAATCAAAGCTTCCCGGTCTATTTACCTACCATCTCATTCCACAGATTGAAAAATGATTAGCAAAAGCTTGAACGGTTGTGATATGTATTGCCGCACTTAATGTTGTTCCAAATCCGGGGTTCCCACCTCCCTGGGTTAACAATGGAAATACCCACATGTATTCTAGCATCAATACACATAGTGAGAGAGGCATACCAGAGCATATCACATTTATTTTTTAATGCATGCTACAACAAGCTTTACAGTCCTGGGTTCAAACGCAGCACTAAATGTATCAGCTGATGCATTGGTGTCATGCAAAGGCAGTTTTATTAAATAAATTGCATATGTGCATATGTATAATTCAAATCCACTTGGAACCCAAGACTAGAAACCTTTTTTCTTAGCATAGATTTATAAAGAGGAATAGTTTATTGTTCTGGCGCCCCTCTCTTACTTTGTATGTAGATTCAAAGCTAGATGCACTAGTATCAACGCATTTTCTTTTAAAGTAGGTTCATTACAAAAACTTTAACCCCTTTTTTGTATATACAATAATGCATAGTTTCATTCTCTCACACAGATAAAAATGATTTTCCTCTTCCGATAATATGCACTGTATATTTGTAGGCATTGTAAATTTCATGTTTTTGATATCTCATCCACCCTTTTAAATTCTTGATTTTGTGCAAAATGTTCTGGGTATATGTGTGTGTTCAAAGAAAGTTAAATAGCACACGACTGTGGAAAATAAAGGGATGTTTGTGATGAAGCGAGGTAGAGAAGATTTTGTGTGTACACCATTCAGATCAATCACCCACATAACAAAGTAATATATTAATTTTGATTGCTGTGTATTAACCAAAACACAAACATTACATGTGGGAAATGCTTTGCACTAACAGGTTTAAATAACATATTAATTGGTGATGTAAAACGCATGTTTAATCTACTTTGTGCATTTAAGTGGTGTAATAATGCATGTCTGAGTTGTAAAGTGCATTGTGCATTTGCATGTTGCTTTTCTGCTTTATTTTTAATGGCTTGCAGTGTGATGCTTTTCTGCTAGGTAACAGTTTTAAAGGGTAAATATTAGCAATGGTGGTTGGGGGGTCAGTAAACACATATATTCTGTGTTTTTACATTTTATTTTTCTGTTTATCGTAGTTTTGGTGGGTTGCCAAATCCTAAATGGCTTCGTTTTTCCCCGTTCTGCGCAGTTGAGCAACCTTAAATCATTTTGCTGAAAGAAACCCGTCCATGCTCTGTGCTACACTGACAACTTTGCAACCTCAGCTAACTATGATTCGAGGCCACTTGATATGAATGCTGGTGAAGTGGCTGCGGGCCAAAGTGATAACCACGAGAACAGCTGAATGTCTGCCAAGGACAAAAGCAGGGAGCTTTTCAAAAAATGACCACGTGGAAACAGCTGAATCACTGAAAATGAACATTTAAAAAGGCCTGATGAGAAACAGGAACTGTCGAACGTGTATTTATCAGTTTGTCAAACAAATTTATTCACGGACATCCTGGAAGTTGAGAAATGCATGGACAGTTGAATTTGTATCTGTCAGTCTTTTAATCAGAAAGTTAATCATGGACATCCTGAAAGTTAAGCAATACATTGTTGATTAACGAACATCCTGAGAGCTAATAATTGCAATGTCATGACCAATCAGAGAAAGGAAACCGGAAAGTGTTGAAACATTTGAGGGTAGAGAGCCAGAAAATACAGTATAAATATCAGAGCAAAATTGGGGTTTAATGTCGCTGATTGCAGAGGGAGATGCTCTTTGCACTGCAGCTCTTTGCAGAGATGCTGCGAGCCTGAAACTATGCCAGACTGCTCTCTGATAAACCCTTGTAGGTTGGAGATTCGTTGCGGGACACTAAGCTTTGGTGAGAGACTGCGTCCGAGGAGGCTTGGGTTAGTAAGTATAGATTTGGGGTTTAGTGCTGGCTAGGCAGGTTTTTTAGTGTAGAAATCTTTAGAATTTAATGCATGTTTTAACTATAGTTGTCTGATCTTTTCATACAGAATTTCACTTTCAGTTGCATTGACCAAGGTTTAGTTTTTTATTTTAGAGAATAATGCAATTAATGTGAACCTGAATTTTCTCTTCATGATATTTATTAAACAGTTTTACTTGATTTATTGCCTGAATAAATAGCAATGCCCAGTGAGAATTAACAATGATAGAATAAATGCACATTTTCTTTTATGTAAATTAATTACATAAAATCTTTTAAATGATTTCAGGTGTTTGTGATTCTTTAGAGTCAATTATTTATGCAAATCAATGTATTGTTGTAGTGAGGTTAAGCTGGTCTTGACAATCACCATCAACTTGCTCAACTAATTGATCCATCGACCTAATTGGCGGGGTACATTGATGCGTAGATTAGTTTAGTAGGATTATTGATGAAGACAAATGTTGATGTTAAAAATCTGTGCTTAGAGGTATCCTGACATAGGAAAGAATACACTAAACCCATATTATATATATATATATTTGCAAGGGTCTGGGGTAAAGTGTGTGAGACTAGGTGTGTTATACTTCGGTGTTATGGGCCCCACCGGAGTGACCTGGACCCTGGGTTAGTGATATTTCTGGGTGAGCGCTGCACCATTTGTGCATACGTTACCCCTTCAGCCAAAGATGCTGGCTTACTGGGGGTACACTCAACAGTCAAGCACAGTCATAGCTGAGTAGTGGGTTTGGATTACCTTGACATACATGTTTCTCGAGACACATCATTTTCTTTCATCCACTGGAGCATCGCGGGGATGTAGGGCCTATGATTTTTCACTGGTTGCATCATTTGCCGACTAACACCAGGATCAGTCTTATTGTGCAAGTAGCAACCATAGCCCACACGATGATCAGAACAATATTCTACCCCAGACCTCTCGGTACTTCTTTATTGACTTGTATTGATGTCCCGCTCCCTTTTGTTGGCTTCTTCTTATTGGGCCGCCTACCTGGCTGTTGTTTTCTGGCAGCGACCACTTACTGGACTAACTCTCTATCTAAGACTTTGCACCCTCCTTCGCAGCTCTCACAATTTTCTAGTAGGGGATGTGTGTACCTAAGTTGGCAGTATTTCACTTTTCAACGCAGTGTTCGTTATCAGCAAGAGCTGGTAGGGTCCCTTCCTGAAAGGTTGGAGGCAGTCCTCCGGATATACCTCTTTGCCAGGACCCAGTCGGCGGGTGCTAGACTAGGACAAGCAGCAGTTTAAGGTATCAGGGATGCTTGTTTAATGTTGTGGGACATAAAGTGCACCATATCAGACAATCTTTTGCAATAGTCTATGATCAAATGATCAGTTATTGATAACAGTGCGGTTGTGGGCATGGCAGAAATCCTCAGTAGCCGCATCATCAGGATCTCATGATTTGGACAAAGCTGTCTTTTTATGTGGTGTACAACGGATACTCGTTAAAACCCAAGTTAGGACATCGGGCCATTTGAATGTGTTGGATGCACACAGCTTTTCCAACTTGTTTTTCATCATACTATTCATGCGTTCCACCGTGCCCAAAGATGGAGGGTGATAAACACAATATAGTCTCTGCGGGATGTTTACAGCTTCGCATATAGGTTTAATGATTTATTTGTTTAAGTATTCACAATGATCACTTTCTATGTACCTTAGACCCTGTACCAGGGATCAGTTCTATAAGCAACAGTTTTGCCACAGTCATATCTTCACATTTGTACATTGGATAGGCCTCCAGCCATCTTGAGAACATGCAGATCATTGTTAGTACATAACTGTGTCCTCCGCAGAGTGGCATCTTCATGAATTCAATTTGCAATCATATAAATAGTGCACAGGCTAAAGAGGAATTACTTGTCCTAACCACATGTCCTTTCCTCAAGTTATTTTTCTGACAAACCAAAGACTGTGAGTAACAGTTTTGGGCACATTTGTGGAAGTGCTTGTGCCACCATATACTCTGAAAATCTGCCATCATTGTATCTCTACCTAAGTGGGAGGACCCATGAAATAACTTCATCATCCGTGTTAACAAAGAGTTTGGCACCACAGCCTTTCTTTCTGGGTCCACCCACACACTTTCTTCATTTGTCCCGCAATCCATTCACTCACATTCCTCCATCTCCTTTTGCCAAGCATCTTCCTGAATGTTCCTGACCTCTTCCATTGTATATGCAGGCACTTTGGGGTCTGTCACTGCTGCAAAAAGAGCAGTGTACTCAACCGAGTCATATAGTGCATAAAACCTGCCATTGCATCCATAAAAACGATTTCCTCTTGACACTTCACCTGACCGTCCCTGATGTGCTTCACATTTCACAACAGTTGTCTGAGATGCCATTTGTAGAGCTCTCAACAGATCAGGCACATGGGAGACCAGTGTGAACTGAAAAACCAGCTGATGTCATGAACACCTTTTGTGACCAAAGTTGCCCAAAATCATGTACTACATCAAACCCAAAACGCAAATCAGTATTGATTGTTACATTCTTATTTTGTGCTCGACAACCTGCTCTTGTGAGAACAATCGGTTCTGCAAACTGTGCTGGTCATACATTTGCCAAGGAACAGGCTTCAAATACTTTTTCAGGGGTGCAAACAGCATATGCAGCCCCTAAAGTTTCCTCATTGTCTGTTAGGCATGACCCCTCTACAAGAAAATATTAGCATTATGTTTCAAGGGTTCATCTTTGATGCTAGGACGAGGTTTTGTGCACAGTTCTGTCATCTGTAACTCTGCACCTCTTTACTGATGTAGTGGGAGAAGTCAGCAATGTTATTTCGCAACGTGCAAGTCCCCCTCTATCAAATGTATTCATTGTGTTAAAACAAAATTTCAACTGACTGGGGTACATACAATTTCAAAGGATGCCTCAACACAATATTATCATCCTGTTCCACAGCCACTGCTGCAGTAGAGCAACTCTCTAGCACTCTGGGAAGGTTGCCGCTACCGGATCCAAGAAAACTGACAAATATACAGCTAGGCGTTGTCAATCGCCATGGTGTTTTGTCAGCTATTACAAAGAGCAACCCTCCCTCTGAGTACAGTATAGGAAAAAATCTTTATCATAATCTGGCATACCTAGGACTGGGGATGAACACAAAGTATATGTAAGCTCTAGGAAGGAATTTTGACAATCCTCTGACTGGGACACTGAATCAAAAATATCCTTTATCAATTCAATTCAATTCAAATTCAGCTTTATTCGAGTTACACTCATAAAAGCACACAGTAAAAAAAAAAAACAATTGTCTCCTGGACTGCACATTAATAAATGTTAAAACTGTTTAGTATATACATTCTAAAAAGACATGGTGAAAGAATTTGAGCATATTAAAATGTTTAAATCAGTCGCAGTACAAATAAAGTGCATTAATGTAAAATTCGCCCTTAGGGCCCATTTCCAGCTTCTTGTTTGGCATACAACACACGGAATGATCATGAAATGAGCTTCTGCCTTAAAGTCCAAGCCCACCCAAGATATTTGGCTACCGCCGTCGAAACTAGTGGCAGAGTGCTGGTGCATATTATTCTTTGTGCTACTGCACTACTTTTTGTACCCATGGTTCTACACATTGGGGTTAGCCAGACTCGTCTAGGACCTTCATAGGCAGGGCAAATGAACAGAAAATGGCCAGTTGTTTCCGAATGTCTCTGGCAAGCCGGGCAAGTGTCCTCGCTTGCCCCAGCCCACCTTCCAGTGAAGGATTTAAGTGGCAATGATCCAGCTCTAAGCTGGAAATAAAGCTTCCTGTCTCCGGGTTTCTTGATGAAGTCCCAGTATGGTTCTAATTTAGGAATAACTTTTGCCTCTAAATAACACCCTGTCATTCTAGAGGAATCTGCGTTACTCCAAATTCGGAACGCCACCTGTTCCCAATAGATCTCTTTTAATGTCTGTTTTGATGGGAACAGTGCTGCCGCCGGGTCTTCCCAGAGCATTCGCATACCCATTCCCGTCAATGTCTCCCAAAGTTTTTTTAACCAGCCAATCTTGTGGAAAGCATCCAGTTTGATGACGTCCATGAGACCTTCGGCATAATGTGAGAGCTCCGGCGTGGTTCAAATTCTTCGCCAGTACAGAACAGGGCGTAGCCTTGCTATATCTGAAACAGCCCTTCTTCCCAGGTCGTACCTTAATGGGTTCAAGGGAGTACTCTGCGGGAAGGCCAGTAACATTTCTCAGAAATCTGTTTTCAGAAAGAGATAGTGGAATCAATTTTTCGAAGCCCCACAGCTCCGCGCCGTAAAGTGCTGAGCTCAGAGCTTTTGCTTCATAGACCTGGAGCACTGCCTTAATTGGCTTGGTTGACGACTTCCTGTGTTCCAGATTCAGGACCCCTGAAACTTGACGGTGTTTTAGGGCAGCCATACTTATACGTTTATCCCATTTGCTGCCTTTTTCTATGTGCATGCCCAGGTACACAAAATCGCCGACCCTTTCCAGAGCTTATCCACTCATGTAGAACTTCCCTCTAAAGTTCGAGGGTGGGTTGAATGTCATGAGCTTGGATTTTGCCACATTCACTTCCAAGCCGTGGTCAAAACAGAATTCCTCAAACACTGCCAGAGCACGTTGCAATCCACTTTGAGTTTTAGATACAATAAGCGTGTCGTCCGCAAACATTAGTATAGGCGTCCTGACTCCTGCCAACTTAGGTGCATCTGTGTTTACTGATATCATGCGGTCCACCACTCCATTGACATACACCGTGAAGAGTGTAGGGGCCATTGCGCAGCCTTGGCGCACTCCACCTTCGACTGGAAATTCGAAAGTGACATTCCCCAGCCACCAGACTGAATTTTAGCATAATTGGCCTCGTGGAGCCTCATTACCAGGGTCAGGATTTCATCTGGCATACCCAGTTTTTTTTAAGACTGCCCATAACTTGGAGCGTGGGACAAGATCGAAAGCAGCACGTAAATCCACAAATGCCGCATAAATACAGCCCTTACCCAGAAGCACTGTCTTCCAATGGAGTAGTGTAAATCGGAAAACGTGATTGATTGTGCTGGTGAGTTTACGGAAGGCCGCTTGGAAGGAGGATAATATATTGTTTTCTTACACCCAGTCAAATATTTTATTTAGGGTCATCCTCCCAACCACCTTTTGGATTGTTTCAATGAGGCTAATGGGCCTGTAATTGCCAGGCTGTGTTCTGTCCCCTTTTTTGTAGACAGGAATTATTACAGCCCCCCCCCCCCCCATGATTTTGGAACTGGGACACCGCATTAGCCAACAATGTAATGTACACGGCCCAACGTTTTTTGTCGTGCAAGAAGACATCCGATGGAACCCCGTCGGGGTCTGGTGCCCTCCAGCCCGTCACAGAATTAAGAGCAACCAGAGCATCATTATCATCAAAAGGTGCATGCAAATATACAACTTTCTTTACAACTTCCACAGGGATTTCATTAGGGTTGCACGCATATTGTGGTTTAAAATAATTTATCCACTCATCCTGGGAAACATGATTTGCTGGGGAATCAGTCCGACACCCTCTGCCCCATTTGACAATGCTCCAAAATGATCTTGTGTCCTTGCTATCGCTGGCTGCCTTAAGATCCTGCCAATGGAGCTCATCCCACTGCCTCTTTGCCTGGTATATGCATTTTATATACTCTCCCCTGGCTGATCTAAAAGCTTCGGGTTCTCCTTTCTTAATGGCAGCACTCAGACATATTCTAGCAGACCTGCATTCTGTGTTATACCAGCTTAACTGTTTTGGCAGTGGATGTTTACCCCTTATCACTGACTTAAAAGATAAGGGGTCTAATGCCCTCGAAAAAATCCTCATGTAGCCTGGATATAAGTGCCAGGTCCTTATCCGTAGAGGACAGACTCACGGCATCCTTTATATAAGTGTCAAGTTTAATGCTGATACTGCCCATCACCTCTGGTTTATTCACTATCTGCGGCCATTTTAGCCTGCGAGTGTTGTTGGAAAGAACTACCTCTGGAGGGCAGTACACTGCCACCTCTGCCCCTGGGCGGTTGACCTTCCACAATTTGTGCGTTACACAGAGGGGATTATGATCTCTTTCTGCTCTTGCCTTCACTAACATATCCACTATTTCGTGCCAGAGCTTCAGACTACATAAAACGTAGTCAATTCTGCTAACATGGCGCCCATTATCAAACGTAGTTGTCCCAGACTTATCACCCAAGGTTCTGCGATTCAATGTCCTCAGATCCTTTTCATAACATAGAGCATTGACCTGGATGATACTTTCCGTCCACCTTGCTATGGGCTTGAGATCCAGAAACGGAATCCCCCATTGTTGGTCTTCTTCATCGTCCAACCTACACTCAGAAATAGTAAGGGGTTTGAAAGTTACATTTAAATCCCCAGCAATGATCACAGCATTCTCGTACGAGTACTGATCTAGGAGGGAGCCCAATTTTGCTAAAACCTGGGATTTGGACCTTCTGGTCCCCCTGACATATATGTTATAAATATCAAGGTTCCTCAGTGGGCCCAGTGGTAATCTAACGAGCTGGATGTCATTGCTCCTGGTAGGTAATTCATTAATTTTAGGAAATAGATTTTCTCGAATCCAGATTGTAAGACCACCCATTGGACGTCCTTTGGCCCCTTTCACTGCAGGGACATAGAGATTCAAATAACCCATTGTAAACTGAGGTTTGCACGACCAGGTCTCTTGGAAGACACAGACATCAAAGTTATTGATGAATTTAAGCCACTCCGGTGATTCCAACCTGGGTTTCATGCCAACCACGTTCCATGAGATAAATGAGCCCACCCCAGTGTCTGGATCAATTGCTGAATGGAAACTTCCGTCCATTGATTTATTTAGTGTCAATTGCCCAGCCCTGCACTGGTCAGGGTCTATCATTGCACATGGTACAAGGGGAACCTTGTTAAATACCTGGCCTAGTAGGTTCTTGTTACTAGCAGGTTTTTTAGCCCTTAACTCACTTCCAATTCCTTTGCCAGGCTAGACATTTGCCACTGCCGGCGCTACGTTGCCACTAAAAACACCCATAGTAGCAATGTTGAGGCTTTCAGGAAGATCCTGCTGAAGTCATTCAACACCCTCCATGCTACCTTCCCCCAACTCCCTCCGCCTGTGGTTCCTATGTGCCTGGGGTGCCAGAGAGGCCCATGATGAGGAGCAAGTCTTCCTCAGCTGGATATTAGAGTGAACTGGTGAGCTAGTTCTAAACTCTAGGGAGAATAAATTCTCAGCCAAGGACTCGGAGCAGAGAGTTAATTCAATTGTGTCAAATCTTTCTAGAGGGGAACTTAACCTCTTAACTTTGATGATGTCTTCCCTAATAACTGAGCGGCAGCCTCTGACATGTCGCAGCCAATGAATGGCCTTGTTTGTTAGAGAATCAGCTCCCTCCAAATTGCTGTTTCTCCCTGCCTCTATCTTAGGGACATTGGTCATATAGATTTTATTTGGGCTAGACTCGCCTTTCTGGTACTGATGGTTACCCAAGGAGGATGGTGTAAGGATAGACTTCGTACCACCTAATACCTGTGTAGAACCCTGTATTCCATGAGCAGATCGAGGCTCTTTGTTTAATCCTTGGTTTAAATGCAGGGGTCGCTTATGCGTGCCTGTATTCAGTTTTAGGGCGAAGGTTTCATGTTTTTTGTGTAAACTATCTGTACTATGTGTATTACTACTGTGCCGATTTGAACGGCACCCACCAATGCTTGTATTTCTTATGCCCTTATCTATGTCGTTGACAGTTACCAATGGGAATAGGTTCTCGTTACCTAAGCCAGCACTCCCAGCACTAACTGTCCCCCAAGCCGTGCCATGTTTTACTATACCTACTAGATTTGAGATCATGTGTTTCATAACATCAATTTCGTCTCTCAAGAGGGAGACTAAACTTACTAGGTCCTCAATGTTTTTAGGGGCTGTTCTGTCCCTATCACTCCAGGCATCCAGGCCTTGCCTTGAAGTAAAATTTAGATCAGTTATGGTTTCAGCCCTAGGGTTTTGTGTTGGCTCTGATACGTTAACCTCCCCTGGGATGTTTGCTAAAACCGAGAATCTGTTCGAGCACTTTACTGGATCATCCTCTCTTTCCTGGGTACAATAAGTTGCCACGCACTCGTTCCAGACCTTGTCACAGGCCTCACTTACATTATGCTTTGCCAGTGGGGATCCTGCCTCCCCACCTGCCTTGTGTTTGTATCTGGGATCCTTTGTTTTGACTGAAACATGGCAGGGATGGTTGGGAGAGAATTTCCTGGCAGGCCACTTTCTTCTAGCCCCTTCTTGTGGCGCTTGATTTTCCCAACCTGATCTATGTTCGCATCATCAGACAGAATAACTTGACACTCCTCGATGATGGTGTCAATGCGGTCAATGATGCAATTTGTGGCAGCATGTTTTGGCATCCGCTTGACTTTCTTTCCCTTTCTCTGCTTTGTAGAATTAGCCATCTCTCCAGCCCCCCGCTCCTTCCATGCTCTTCCTTTTGCCCATGGTCCCACTCCAGTAGATCTATTACACAGTGTTACCAAGTCATTTATATACTGCTAGTTGGAAGTTCCACGTGGTGTGTTCCAAGGTTGGCTCTCAAGGAAAATAGCCGGGTCCTCACCTTGTACTTGGTCTGTTCGTTTCTGGACAGTGTCCTCAGGGGGGTTGCCCGGCCCGGCCTCCTGCGGCCCCTGACGCCCTTAGACGGCACGCCCTTTGCCTGGGATTCGCCCGGCGTGATCCGCGTGCGATACCGCGACGCGGGGGCACAGCTCGATTTTATGCTCCTCCGGTCACGTTGAGGGCGGTCTCAGCTTCCGCAGCAGCAAAGGATCACGGGACTTGGAGTCCCACCGCTCCCCGCAGGCCGCGCTGTGCTGAAGAGAGGCTGTGGCGGCGGCAGGGGGGGGCAAGACGGCCAGCGACAGGGCAAGCAGTGCCGCAGTAGCAGGGTAGGTGACCCCACGGCAATTTCTCTTCTAGGCTCCCACTCCACCGGGGCACAGCTCGATTTTATGCGCCTCCGGTCGCGTTGAGGGCGGTCTCAGCTTCCGCAGCATCAAAGGATCACGGGACTTGGAGTCCCCCCGCTCCCCGCAGGTGTCATGGTTCGCGGCGTTGCCGCGGCCGGCCACTCCCCGCATACACACACGGGAGCCGGGATACTCACTTCCGGCCGGAAGTTGAGTTCCCGGTCTAGTCCCGGGCAGCGGCTTGGGAGCACGGAAGCACTTCCGGGGGAAGCGCTTAAACAGCGCGTTTCCCGCCGGCTCGGTGCTTCGGATTCCTTGCTGGGAATCACACTACCGAGACCTGCTTTTCCGGAGACAAGCCGCGCTGGAGCGCTGCTCGGCTGTTCCGGCAGCCACTTGTGGGAGTGATTCCATTCACTCGTTTTTGGACCTAGGAGGCAACCCGCGCTGGAGCACAACCCTGCCTCAAGTCTGCGTCACTCAGAGACGCTTGCTTATTTCCTTCTCCTGGGGGGTTCCAGGAACGTGCCTGTTTCTTTTGTTTTCCTTGCCCTCATTGCGCAGGAGCGCTTTGAGGGTGTTTAGAGGACCTGAGTTGCGTTTTGGGGGTTTTGTACTGCTGTGTCCCACCGCGCAGGAGCGCCAAAGGGATACCACTGGTGGAATGACAGGTGACCATTCACTGCTACTCGCGCAGGAGCGCACTCTTTTGTTTTAGCTTGGGTGAACGCGCAGGAGCGCTTTCTTTTAGTTTTGGCATTGACTGTACTGCGCAGGAGCGCCTTACCGTCGCTATTCACATCCGGAGCTGCTTTCTTCTGGGGACTTTATTTCAGGAAGCCTTGGTGAGTCCTCAGAGGGTTACAAGGTCTGTGTGTGTATGTGGGGGGTGGTTCCTTTCTGGGTCTGACCCTGTCTCTGAACTATCTCTTTTGGTTTCCAGTTGACACCCGGACGCCCCCGCCAGCTCCACGCTATCCACCACCCTACACCCTGGCTCCCATCCCTGCGTCCATCTCATCCCTGTTGGGTATCGCTTTCCACGAGGGTCAGGTGGGTACAGGGACGGGTGCTCTTGTCGTCTCTGCGGAATTGCGTCACAAGCAAAGGTAAGACTTGTGGGGCACCTGACAGCAGGCCGCGGTGTGCTGACGAGAGGCTGCGGCGTCGGTGGAGGGGCAAGACGGCCCGCGACAGGGCAAGCAGTGCAGCAGTAGCAGGGTAGGTGACCCAACGGCAATTTCTCTTCTGATATGCTTTATCATTAATCATGCGGGGTTTGGACTATGAGGGAAAATTTGGAATCCACTGCCTGTCATAAACCACCATATGAGAGAATGTTCTCACTTCTCTCTTTGTACAGGCATGTCCATATTTAACACAGCTGTCATCCTCGCCCGAGACACATTTATTGTACCTTTTTAAAATTCATGCTCTAGATAGATTACTTTAGACTGACAATATGGGAGTTTTGCGACGGAGACCTTGTGTCCTTCTTGAGCCCAATATTTCATCAAAGCAATAGTGTCCCGTTTCCATGCCTCCCTAGTAAGTGAGACACTCAGCAAGTTGTTAATGTACTGAATATACATTTGTCTATGAGCAAGATAATGAACACACGCTGATCCTTGAGCAAGATACAAAGATTCTATGTCCTTGTTAAGGACTTTCTAAAACAAGCATTGGCATAGCCAATCGGTCTCGCCCTTCATGCCTTATACGTGTTTACACAGAGCTATTGGCTTTGTTAACGTTTTAAATATGTGTTGTAGAGCATTGTGAATGTTGTGCAGCATGTTTAAAAGTTATAAGTTATAATGTTCTAATAAAAAAATGTTATAACCATTTTTGTCACCTTATATAAAACCTAGAGAACATTATATACAACTGAAGTACCCTAATAAAAACCGTACTTAACACAAAAAATGTGTTCTAGTTTTTTGTTTATGCAATTCTGTCTATTTTTCCCTGCCTGTTCTACTGCTTTTTTGCTACAGTTTTTATTGTTAGGTGGGGGTAGTTCATCATAGTAACATAACATACATGTATTTGTAAAGCGCACTTTCACCCGCAAATGGGCATCTTGGCGCTGAATAACAGATGTCTATTGGTTACCCAACTCAATAGTACTCATTTTCTCGACCTCAGAGAGGATGAAAGGCTGAGTGAATTTGCTGGAATTTGGACCTGTGACCATGAGGCCGAACACAGTCCCCTGCAGTGAGCACAAATACATGTAAAACCCGGGAAACGTGGTGTAAGTTGAGCACAGTGCATGTGTGTAGAGCACAGAGTAAGTGTAGAACACATAATATACACCACACATGGAGCATGTTGTAAAATATATGCACAGCAGAGTTCACAGTAGGGCCCTGTTGTGGCAATACATACTTAGAGCTTAGTGTACGCAAAGCGTGGGGTAGAAAGGGTGCATGTAAAACACAGATAAGAGGGCAGTAGATGTACAGCACCAAGACCACAGAACAAGGCAGGCCAGGAAACCCAAGGTAGTAGTATATTGCACAGAAAACATGCCGAGCACAAAGCACGCGCAAATGACTGCCACACAGCACGGAGTACACGTACAGCATGTACCGTTGATATGGGAGTCATTCAGGTGGTAGCGCGTTTATAAAGGGTGAAAAGACATAGAAACATACGAGTACACGTAAATCAAGTACCAGTAGAAGAGAGTACACAGAGTTAAGCACACAATACAAGATAAACGAGGAGCACGTGCTACACGTACAACACCGATGAGCCAGAATGGGTGAAGGAATGAGTGGGCGTGGAGTAAGTTAGTATGATGGGTGTCTTACTTGCGCCTATCAGATAATACAGCTCCCACACGATGGCTCAACACCTGGCGCAGCAAAAAACTTAAACACAAAACAAACAACACCTTTAGAAAAGGGTTTTATTTTACAAAATGCAAGGACTCTCTCTTTAAGAATAAGGCTTGGGGTTTAATTTTACACACTGCTCTCTAACGGGACACTCCAGGGAGTAGCCCTGCGCTCTATAAATATGTGTTAACATAACATAACAGAAAGGCTTTCCCAAATGCCAAATGCACAAGATTCAAATGCACAAAGAGATATATATGTTTATATGCACGCAATGATAACACACTTGGTAAATATAACGCATGAATAATACTGATGAATAAACAAGCAGCAAATAATATGAAAAAAGATTCAAGAAAATATACTAGGACGTCCTGCAAGAGATCAGATAGAAATATGTATACATCAAATTATTACTTTGGATGTGCACCTCAACTCACTCACACCTCACAAAGAAAACACCTCAAATGATCAAAGCCACTGGCCAAACATCACAATGGCAATAACCAAAACTCAATACATCACCTTGAGCAAAGAGTGCATCTCAGACTGGGCAAGTTAAACAGCTGTGATTGAGAGCCTCAACAACCATGGTCCCACACTCCGAGGTAGACGCGTCCGTCCCCACTCAGATTCCAAACTCCCTGTTTCTGAGGCAACAACCCTCAGTTTTATGATCTCAAAGCACACTAGAAGGTTCGGGAAAGACCTCCCCCGGGACAGAGGAATCTTACCAGAACTGGCCAGGTTTCAAGCAAGCATTCCCATGGCAGGAAGGAGTTCTCACGTCTCCTTCTCCAAATCTTGCATGTTCCAGCCTTTATCTTGATGAAGCTCACAAAGCCTTCTGGGTACATAAACAATCTCTCACAAAAACAAAAAGATCTTGAACGTGAACAACCCAAACAACTTGCAAGCGCTGCTGTGCACGAGGAAAAGCCGAAACAAGGCAAAGTCAGAAAAAAGGCTGACATGAGGCCATGTCAAAGCCAATAGTAAGAACTTCATAATTCTCATCAATGTACAACACAATGAACAATTGTGCACAACTGCTTATACATTCACATACTCCATCTCTCCTTCTCATGCTTTCAAATGCACATCCCACACGTTCTGTTCTTGGCAAGGCTGTCCTACTCTGCGACAGCTCCCACTGAAAGACAGCAAGATTACAAGAAAGAAACGTGTAAGAGAAGCAAGGCATATGCAGGACCGTCGTACATTCAGGCTAGGGTAAAATAACACACTAATGTCAGTTAAAATAATGGTAGTCAAAGGTCATCACATGGTGTCAGACCACAAAAGTGCCTCTAGCACTACAATGGGGGAGAAAGGGATGAGTGGATCTTAGTGGAAGAGAGCTGGGGATGAACGAAGGCAAGAAGGGGTGATAGATGGCTGGTGGAACAGGGAATGGAGAGTAAAGAGGGTGAATGTGAGTGAAGCATTTTGTGCTTTTGGTGCTGTGGGCATCCTTGGTGTTGTGGAGGGGTCTATGTGTGTTGCTGTGACGTCTGTGGGTGTGAGTGAGGCTGTGGAGGGGTCTGTGTGTGCTGCTGTTTCATCTGCAGGTATGATGGGCATAGGGCACGTTACAACACATGCATTTACAACACATGCCATTACAATGAAGTCATTACAACGACTACGTTGTTATGACGCATACCATTACAATGCAAGTCATTACACTACATGCTGTAGGGGGGTGCTGGATTTTGGAATCGTATCATTTACAATTCAAACTCCAGTCTGTGCAACAGTAGGGAAGGTGTTGGATTTAAAATCCAACACCTTCTGCCCTCTACAGCAAGTTGTTGGAACGACTTGCGTTGTAATGGTATGTGATGCAACAATGCGGTCGTTGTAATGACCGCGTTGTAATGGTATGCGTTGTATCAAGTTTGTTGTAAACGATGTTTCATGCTTGATTGTGGATGTGGAGGGCTCTGTGTGAATTGCTGTGTTGTCTGCGGGTATGAGTGTGGATCTGGAGGGATCTGTGTGTGTTGTGTCATCTGCGGGTATGAGTGTGAATGTGGAGGTTTTGTGTCTGTTGCTGTGTTGGCACTTGTAGTATACCATTGTAAAATGATGTATCCAAATAGGAGGATCTAAGTTTGAGATTTACACAATAGTCACACAAGGCCCAGAATAAAACAATTCTTTTACTCATAACACATTTTGATGTCATGAAGGTCACGTTGAACATCAATGTACCATGCTCATTGCACACTGATGACACTTTGCACTCCAAATTACACCATATGTCCTCTACCTGAAAAGTCAAATGAAAGCTGCACACATTTAGGTTAGCTATGTATCACATTTAGCAAATACAGTTCACTGAAAACATTGAGGTCCAAACATTTGGGAGATAAATAGTTTGAATTAACAGTACAAGACTTCATATAGTTAAAAGAATATCCCCAATCCTGCTTGATACAGGTGATGGCGTCAATCATAGATTGTATATCCACAAGCCAATACACCTTTGAAGAATTTAGGTGTCCCTGAACATCTATGACATGAAGATAGGGGAACACTAGAGTCCCTATGGGCAGGCGCATCACACCACTATTTGGTATTGCATACTCTAATTGCCTTGTAAGGATATGTGTAGACACTCACATGTGATCCCTACAGTTCTACATCCCACTCCCTTATGCATGCTACCAGTCAGTGAATGAGTGTTTTGAAACACTATTGCAGATGAAGCAACAACTGGCAAATTCACACTGGCCAATATATAGGCACTAATGCTAATGGCAGCAGTGATGTTTGCACTCTAACTTCATTGTATAACCTATACTTACCAAAGGGAACTGCATGTACTGTCAACTCACATGGGCCACCACCAATATGGTGGGTGAAATGCTGTAATACTTAAAGTTGACAATTTAACATGCATGACTCTGGCCAGGACTCACCCCAATGTAGCTACTTTGGCCCTCAACTGCCCATCAAGCTCAGGGTAGGTCACCACCTGTATGTAGGCCAACAGGGAGTCAGGATCTGGCATTCTCCCCTTCCGTGTTGAGAGGACTTTATCAGCTGGACCTCCATGATATTCTGGGTCCAGGGCTGCAGGTCCTCCCACCTCTTTCTACAGTGGGCACTACGCTGGTTGAAGACCCCCACGGTCCTCTCCTTTCGGGCGATTGCTCTCCAAATGGCCTTCCTCTGATTGGGATTTGACCTGTATGGATGCAATAGATGTAGAAACAGATTGTAACTGGAAGTTGGAGGATAACTGAAGATACACATTTGGTTGACATCTAACACAAGCATTCAGCAAAATTCAGCATATTACATGTGTCCATGTCAAATGCTAAGCGCAGTTTAAACATGGATACACAATTATGTGGACATATGATGACAAACCTCAACCCTGGTTAAGACCTACACTGATTGAGGAAGCCCACTAACATCATGTAAGCCAGAGCTATCCTACATGGAATGTAATGTGAGGTACCATGACACAAAGCACAATTTGGACCTTCTGCCGGGTAAACTACCTGTGCATGACTGTCTATACTCCTTTACTGCCAGGACTATTGCATTGATGCATATTGTCCGTAGAGGCAAGTACCACAGTATACACAACATCCTAAGACTAAGATCACAAGGTAAGGGCTGGTATGTGTGACATTGAGAGCTGCCTCTCTGTGGAATGTGTCTACATGTGGACTACTTATTGGAATATGCTGCTAATTCTAAATTAGTCTGAGTGGGTTGTATTGGCATCACAGGACACACCTTTTGCCATATGTGGCACTGTAACAGGTATGACAATGAACATACTATTATATGTGTTGTGTTATAGGGAATATTTTAGCCAAGCAGGTGATTCACATTTCTAAATCCACTCAGAAGAACCCAATATCTACACTGTTCATGTATCAGATATGCTATAGGCCTGTACAGTTGGATCAACACTATTGGAAAAGTGTCAACAGACATGTGTGAGTATGGGGACAGTCATTTGAGACACACATTGACACTGTGGTTCAATGGAAAGAAGTACCATGTCAGAGGGTCACCTCAGTCACCATGCCTAATATTATCCACATAACAGCTATCAGGGGTAATAGTGGTACTGATAGCTTTTTCTGGGAACATCCATGGATCAGCAGGTCTTCAGAGACATTGATCTGTGCATCAGTTCTCCTGCTATAGTAACACTGGCCCAGGCTTCGCCATAGCCCAGATTGCCTACATATCAATGTTAGGATTTGCTCTCTGCAGGCTGAGGCTTCTTATCCCACATGAATCTCACATCTTTACCAATTATATACATAACATTGAAACTTCTGCCCATCTCATATGAGAACATACGGTTGTGTAGAACTCAACTGTCTTACAAAGTTTGATGCAAGATGAATGATCTATGGGATGGTACACTTGGCTAACATCATCATCAAATGTTAATAATAGTATAAAGACATGGCTCATGGTGTGAAGCCCATACATAAGAATGCACCTATACCATGATCTGATTTGAGAACTAATTGTAGCTATTATGAACTTGAGCCCTTCATAAGAGATAGGCATGTAACACAAGTATAGAAATTTCCCTCATCACACATTCCAATGACGTCCCTCTCCACAAAGCACAGGGCCCTATATTTCATTACATGTGTGTTCTATGTAGGGGCTACACAATATATTCAATAAACATAATGCTTACACTCCCAAACTCAGAGTTGCATTGTAGCCTTTGAAAATATAAAGGAAGCAGTTAAATGGAGTCAAATATATATTGGTTATAATTACCTGGTCCCATGGTGAGCCGTAGAGCTGAGCATACAGGGGAAGAACCTCATCCACCAGGGTATCCAGCTCCTCTGAAGTGAACAAATGGGCCCTCTTTCCTACAGTGTGTGCCATAATTGCTCCCAGAGGTTGAAAACAGCACTTAAAATGGAGGAGGTGTTGATAGCAGCAGTGTCAAGAGGCAAGTGAGTTTTTTTCCAACCGCTGCCGCCGACAGTGGTAGGTTTGTGAGCCCAAACCCTCCATCATTCTAACTTGTGATAACTTGTGTATTGACTGTTTAACTTTTATTTTAACCTGTACTTTCGATTAATTTGCGCATTCTTTTGAACCTATTATTATTAAATTTTGATACTATCCCCTCCTTACCGGCACTCACACTTTGAAACAATTCTCCCGGTTCCCTTCTTTAACAGCCCCAGTCTGTCACGTTTTTTCGCTGATTGTGTAGAGGGCTGTCTTATTACTGCCAGGTGCCTCACTTCCGCCCTAGCTCCTCCTCACTTCCTCTGCTGCGCACGTGGTCTAAATTGCCCCAACTATATAGTTGGGATGCAAACCAACGCGCGCTGCCGACAGTGGTAGGATTGTGAGCCCAAACCCTCCAGAATTTTTAAACCTGCGCTAACTTGTGAATTGACTGTTTTACTTGTATTTTAATCTGTTTTTTGATTAATTTGCGCATTCTTGTGAACCTTTATACATTTTGATACTATCCCCCTTACTGGCACTCGCACTTTCCAACAATTCTCCCGGTTCACTTCTTAAACAGCCCCGGTCTGCCGCGTTTTTTCACCGCTTGTGCAGAGGGCTGGCTTATTACTGTTGGGTGCATCATTTCCGCCCTAGCTCCTCCTCACTTCCTCTGCTGCACACATGGTCTAGTTTGCCCCAACTATATATTTGGGATTCAAACCGATGCGCGCAGTGGGTGCGCCAAAGGCAAGCCCGTCTGCGCCCGTCATCATCCCGGAAGCGTCTGGCGCTGGCCATGCTACCCACCTAACTTCAGGTGAGCCACCCCCAATTCATTTTACCAGGGGCGAACAGCTCTCTTTTCGGCGATTACCACCTCATCAGTGCAACACTGCTAACCCAAGGTTAGGGACTGATTTTCAATGCAGCAACTGTGGCTGGCATCTCCCTCAGATCAGAGCACTCACTCTTAAAAGCCTCCCGAGCAATACCAAGAGCAAACGCATGTGGAAGACACCAGGTACTAAAGCTATCTTAGTTATTTGCCGTTCCATGCAAAAGCACGCATCACACATCCAGGATCTACTTTCTGACGAGCAACCTGATCTCCTATTTCTTACGGAGACATGGCTGTCTGACGCCTCCAACCCCACAATCACTATGGTCATTCTCACCGGCTATAAAAGACTCAGGAAGAACCGCCCTGGGGGAAAGGGTGGAGGTGTCACCATAATTTGTAGCTTATAGCTTTGATTGATCCTCTATCACAACAGAATCCATACAGCACACAGAGTTCTTAGGTTTCCACTGTACACTATCTCCCCACCAAAGCATCACAGGTTTTTTGATTTATAGACCCCCTGGTACTATCAAAAACTTTATCACCTCACTTAATTCAGGCACAGCTGCCCTGGCCTTAAAATACAAAGATTGTCTGATCCTGGGGGATTTCAATATCCATATGGAAAATGCGAAAGATCCCCAAGCTACTATCCTGGTGGAAACTTTACAGACCTTTGAGATGACCACCAACCCGTTCCTGGCTACTCATGAGAAAGGCCACGTCCTTGACCAACTTTTTCATAATTGTAACTTATCTGCTGATCCTCCTTTGCCTATTACTTGGTCTGACCACTTTCTTCTCAAATTGTACTTACCTCATTCTGGCTCTTCCTCTGTTGGCGACCGTTGGGAAAAAGACTTCCAGCTATAGAGCCTTTCCTAAGATATCCATTCCAAAGCTAGCTGATGCCCTAGGATGTTCTCTACCTGAGCTATCTAATATCCCTGATATAGGTGCCTCTCAACTAGATTCCTGGCTTCGTACAAATATTGAGGTAGCGACTCCAGTTATTTCCCACCCCTCTAAGAGGCTGGCTGCGTTGGCCCTCTGGTTTAGTGATCTCCTTAGAACCAGTAAAAAGAACTGTCGGAAAATGGAACGTAAATGGCGCAAATCTTACTTACCAGAAGACAAGGAGGTTTACAAGGAAATCCTAAAAGCCCACTACTTCAAGGTAAAAACAGCCCATAAGATTTTTTTCAAACAAAGATTGATACTTCCGAAAACAAAAGTAAAGATATCTTTAGGGTAGTTAAATCCTTCACCTCACCGAGAGCTGGCTTAGCCAAAGGGCATGCACTAAAGAAGGGTCAAGGCAGATAGCCCGATTCTTTCATAAAAAGATTGCGCTGATCCAACAAGCCTTCTCCAACGAGCTGGCCTTCTATCATAGTACAAAATATACATTTCAAAACCTGGACCCTCCTCTTTTACACGCTTTTCCGGAGCTCCAGCTGTAAGAGTCATTGTCCCTCATTCAAAGCATTAAGACGGGCTCTCCATCCGACCTTTGCCCAGCTAGTATCTTAGCCTTACTAGCTCCCACTTTTAATCCTATTGTACATCAACTCTTCAATGCCGCCCTCTCCTCTGGTAATATGCCAAATTTTTGGAAACACGCTAAGATTCTCCCACTGATAAAAAAAGCCAGCGCCAACCTGACAGACCCGGCCAACTAATGGCCAATATCCCTGCCTCCGGCCTTCTCTAAAGCTCTAGAGAAGCATCTTAACAAGGGCCTACAAAGACACATTGAAGATGGTAAGCTTCTCCATGAATCCCAGTCCGGCTTTAGAGCCAATTTCAGTACTGAGTCTGCTTTGCTTGAGGTGACCGAGTTCATTAAGGGCAGTTTGGACCAGGGCGGCAAGGCCGTTCTGATACTTCTTGACCTGTCAGCAGCTTTTGACACAGTCACACACGTCAGGCTCCTTAATAGGCTCAAAGACGTTGACCTGTGTGGGACGGCCCTGACATGGTTGTCCTCCTTCTTGGAGAGAGATCTCAGACCATCTGGCTCCCTCTGTTCTCATCTCTGATGCTGTCCTCGGATGTGGGAGTCCCTCAGGGTTCCATCCTTAGGCCCACTCTCTTTAATATCTACCTATCCCACCTTGCATCCATGGTAGAGGAAGAGGGCACCAAGATCATCTTATACGCTGATGACACTCAGCTGCTCTTCACCTGTGACAAAGGCTCAGACTTCGACGGGGCAAGGAACAGGGCCTGTTTAACAAAGGTGTTTAACTGGTTGAAGATGAATCAGCTAAAGTGTAATTCAGATAAAACTAAAGAGGTCTTCTTTGGTTGCCCAGACATTCCGGAATGGAGCGCCTGGTGGCCTGATGATCTTCCACCTCCTCCTGCTGAAAAGGAGAAAGCAAAAAACGTGGGAATCATGATAGATTAATCACTTTCCATGCAGTCTCAGATCCAGAATCTTACTCGCACCTGTTTTGGCATACTTTGCATGCTCCAAAAGTTCTTGCTACTACTCCCACTCGAGAGCAGAAAGATAGTGGTGCAGGCATTGATAACCAAAAAACTTGATTATGCCAAATGCCTGTACTTGGGCCTTCTCAAATTTCTGATTCAGCGTTTACAAGTGGTTCAGAACGCGGCAGCCAGAGCCACCATCAACCTAAACCTAGATCCAGTATGACTCCAATTCTTGCATCCCTTCACTGGCTCCCCATAAAAGCATGGATAGATTTCAAAGCCCTAACCATCTTTTTTAAGGCATTCCATAAAGTAGGTGCAGGCCATCTAACTAAACAGGTCTTTCACTACATCCCTTCTAGGCCTCTTCGCTCTTCAAATGCCAACCTGGCCTGCATCCCCAGGATAGGTCTGGCACGTACAGGAGGCAGATCCTTTGGTTATCTAGGTGCAAAGCTGTGGAATAGCCTCCCTGAAGCCTTGAGATTAAATACAAACCTTTTGTCCTTCAGGACGAACTTAAAAACTTTGTTCTTTAATCTTTAACTGGGTCTCTCTCACTCGCTATCCTACTGCTGTCGACAGCGCCAGGACACTCTAGTCGGAGTAGCTGTGTGCTCGAATAAATACCCTTATTTCCTTTGATGTCATTTAATTTCATGTATGCCACATATGCTGCCATCAGCTTCGGCACACACAGCCATTGGACCGCTACAGTCACTATCCCTAATGTTAGCCTATGGCTGTGTCTGCTGTGCATGCGGCCGCCCACCGCGCGGCCGACTTTCGACATGTCCTATTAGCTAGGTCAGGCATCCGCCATGTTAAAGGTTGGAAAAACTGTATTGGTGACAGTTAACTGCATCACTTCCACTACAAATGAGGGCAAAAATTATTACATTTGAAATGCTCTGTTCCCATGCCATGTCCAGTACAAAACTTCATCTGTGTTGTGCATTACTGTGCACATAGGCAAAATGTGCGCGGCGCACTCTAGACCTTGATTGGGGGTATTTCACATGAAATGTTATTCTACCCTCACTATAGTGGCAATTTACAATTTATGATTTGATTATGTGTACAGTTCGGTTACAGACCTGTGAAGGCCACTTTGGGGATGACTGGTTGAGGTTCAAGATTGGTCAATGATGATGTGAAATGTGTAATGCTTCATGAAGCATCAATGTTCAGACACATGACTTTTGCCTAACTGTTCACACTGAAACCAAAATACATTTTTGTGTGTTACTCCTCACATAGTTACCATGGGAAAGGGAGATGCCAGACTCTAGTGTACATCCCATATTCAGACCTTGGAAGAGCGACATGTGATCCAGACATTTCATTTGAATCGTCAAACAGAACTGGACTTATGTCATCAGTTGGAGCCTGATCTAATACCTCACATCACTTATCTACATCAATCTTACCACTTGTAAAACTCATGTCTGTAATGTATTTTTAGCCCAAAGGCTTGTTTCAATTCCCTGTCCCTATTTTGGGTGAATTGTCACATCCTTCAGTCTGGTCAATTAGGAGGTGCTAGCAAAACTTTTGAGACACGTGGACAGCTACATCCAGTTCCCCCGACATCAGGATTTAGCCACTGTGAAGGCGGATTTGTATGCTTTTGGTCACAACCCACATGTGATTGGATCCATCGAAGGCTCACATATTTCCTTAGTACCACTACCGGCCAGGGAGCAAGTGTATGTCAACAGGAAGCACTTCCATTCTATCAACGTGCATTAGTGGATTTGTACATCTCAAATGTCTGTGCCCAGTTCTGAGGATCTGCCCATCATACCTTCATACTGCGGAACAGCACCATACCCCAGCTGATGTTAGAACTACATCAGGAGAGGGCCTAGCTTGTAGGTAATTGTGATCTGCGTTGATCTGTTTTAGGTACCTCCACCATGGCATCTTGCTCTGGATTTGGACATTTCAGAGTTGTGACATTAGCAGGTATATGATGCTGTTCAAATGTACGAAGTGGACATGGATTGGTCCTGGGAATGTCTGTCCCAGACTTTGGGTGTACAAAGCCGGTACCAAGACAGCTTGCATATCAACAGGATGGAAGTTAGCTAGATTCCATTGGACTTGTTCCTTGTGGTGTGTTGGTCCAAATGCAATATGTGTGTCATTATGTGATCCAGCAAAATGTCGTATGGTGCCCAATTCATGCTGGTGTCCCTTCACATTGGCTAATTCCACATTGTGTATGAACTGTATGTAGCTATTGATGTCTCCTGTAGGCCAAAGTGCTTGTGGCACATCACTGATTTTTGTGAGATTGGCAATATGGCTCCTGTTGATGATGTGGACCCAAATTATTGTTGCCTATTGTATAGGATATTATCAGATGTATCCCTTCCTCTTCAACTGATTATGTGAATATTGACACAGAATATCTGAATGATGTCTTAGCTGCTATGTGTCTGACGTGTCAAACTATGATTTGAACAATGGAATAAAGTTGTTCTCAGCCCAGACACTTGTATGTATGTGTTGTGACATGGTAGCGATGCAGAGTAGAACACTGTTTACATGCAACCCATCCATGCTTCCAGAAGCCCCTTGTTTTTGACATTGCAAAGTTCACATGGTAGAACATTCACATTGTTATATGTAAGAATTACAACATGAGACACAGCTTTGGTGATATGTATTTTTAATTAGGTGAACAAGGATAAGATTAAGAAATTAACTTAAAATTATTCAGTGCAAACACAAAGTGCAGTCTACAGTCATGGTGGATGAAACCATTGTAGTAGAGTCCACATTTTCAGGAGTCCAAGATTCAACATACTCCTCCTATCAGATATGGAAATGCAGGAAGGAATAATTCAACAAATTGAATGTGTAGCACACGCAGGAGGTCATTAGGTGTAAGGTTTTTTCCTGGCGGTGGTGGGTGTCTTGCCTTCCTGAGCTCCTGGATTTTTATGTGGACATCCCCTCGGTTTGCCCCCCTGGAGCTGCTGAGACAGTGGTGAGTCCTTCTCTGACAGGGCCTCCCTTCCTGTGGCTGCGGCAGATGTTTGTTGATGGTTTGGATGTACTTGGGTGACAGGAAGGGATAGGTGAAGGTAGAAAAGCCTTGTAGAGGGTGGTGGTGATTTTACCGCAGCACCCCAACCAACCAGTGTGGATGCCGGCCACCTCGGTGTGGATGGCAGCAACCTCCTAGTATGTGTCCTTCTGCAGCTGTTTCATTTCACGAATTTCAGCCAATACCTGGTCCGTGGCATGTTGGGAGTCCTGGTAGACTCCCATGACTTGGTGATGGCAGCCTGGGTGTCCGTGGCCTTGGTGAGCTCACTCTGGGGGCCCACAGTTACCCTCCCATGATGCCAACCCCCACAGCCCTGTGCCCTTGGCACAGGCTGCACACTCCCACTGGGTCTTCGTTCCTCCATGACTCGGATGGTGTTAACCGTCTTAGAATCCAGGACTGTGGAGTACAGGATGGGACTGACTGTGCTAGTTCTAAAGGTTTTGGAAGCCATGGTTGGCTGTATTGTTGCAGTTGGGTTGGGAGTTGTTGTTGTGGGCACAGTGATCCCCACTGTTGGGGTCTGCCCAGGCTGACCAGAAGGGCAGGACCATCATCCATGTCCACTTCTTCAGGAGCATTGTCATTGCTAAGGGATTCATCCTTGGGTGGAGAGGAATTCCGTTTGGTTTCCAACCTCTGTACAGGTGCAGTGCTGGATCGACCTGTTGAGAAATAGAAAACATTGTTAATGGTGGACGTTAAGTATCCAAAAAAAGGGAAAGTTTACCCAGGTAAAACCAAAAAGGGACCGGGTTGTAATATACTGTTCAAAAATAGAAAATTCCCTTCTGTGTAGTTATGTATTTCCTATAGTAATGTCATCATTAGTTTGCACTGAACCAAAAGAATACAGTTAATTATTTTACATCATCACACGACGTAAAAAACCTTGTGTTCTTGTCATTTTATTATACACATTACAATTTAAGGTCATAAATCGCAAATCAATAAACAATACATGTAAAAACACATAAATTGCACCTTCTTGTGCACACTGGTTTGTAAATGATTAAAAAACTTTTTGCCACTTTTGATATATATTTTCATATTCACATGCTATTCCTTTCACAAATTGTTGACAAAACCACGCTAATTTGTATACAATTCAAAAATGCGATATGTTCTACCACAGTGTGTAAGGTACATCTAAATATATTAAAAATAATACAAATTCTTTTTGACATAAGGAAAAAAAAGAATTTGTATTGTGTACGTGCATGTGGGTGAAAGTGAATTTGGGTGAGAGCGCTTGTATACGTGTGAGCATGCATGTTTGTATATGGGCTCATGGATGTATGTGTGTGTGTGTGTGAAAATGAGTGAGTAAGTATAAATGAGTCAGAATGAGAGTGAATGAGAGAGTGTGAATGAGGGATTCAAGGTGAGAGTGAATGAGCAAGAGTAGGTGAAAATGAATGAGTGCAAGTTAGTGCTAATGATAAAACAAGTGTGAATGTAAGTGAGCATGTGTTGTTATTCTTGCCGATCCGCTTGGCATAAAGAAGCACCCTTGACAAAATGTTGGCACCGGAATTCAGAAGGCAATACTTCATATCGGATACCCTCTGCAAAATGCTACTGTTGGCATTCTGTTGGTAAATTTTGGCAAAGAGCACCCTTTTCTTTTTTCAATTGTCAAATTGATCAGGAAACAAACAAGGAAAAAAGAGTTTCCAAAATGCAAATATATAAAGTATAGAAAAATACATAAGTCAAAAGGATATACTTTTGTGCAAGCACTTATCTGTCATAATAAATCAAAGTATAAGCCGTAACAAAAACCATGAGATAAGCGATAAAGACGAATAATAACTCAAGATACATCATCATTATTATTATTTTTGTTTTAGGCAAAATAAAATAAACCAAATTACTTTGGATAAAAAACCAGATGAATCCCAATTAAACCTACCCTATATTCGGTTCAATTTTTTAATAGAGTGTGATCCCCTGGTTCTAGCTAAAGCAAATTCCTTCTCATACACTCCCCTAAAGATTGACCACCACTCAGCAGCTCTTGGGGGTGTTGTCAAAACCCATGTCCTGGCTATGCACAGCCTGGTGGAAACAATTATAACACTGTGAAGACTTTTTAGTCCTACGTCCTCCACACCACTATACCCTAGCTTGATCACCTTATTTGTTAATTGCGGCTGTAAACTAAGGCAAATCCTGGTATGATTACTCGCATCATCCTAAAACTTCCCCAGTTCTGGGCAAGTAGCAAACATATGTAACAAATTAGAAGACTTCAATCCGCATTTAGGGCACTTGTTTTTCTTCCATCTATCACTCTCCTCATTGCATAGATTAATTGTCATTTCCTGCCTTGAAGAGTTGGATTTTGGGAAAGGTAGTACATTAAATTGCTGTGATAAATAAACAGTAAGAAAAGATATTGGCCTGTTTTCTTAATAAAATCAGGACTCTCCTTCACAACTGGCTAGGAATATTTGGAATTATTTGACATCAACTACTGGAATAAATTGGGACTAGAATGAACTTGAAAGTAGGTTTCAATTAATTGCAGCTTTTTAGACACCGCCTGGTGCAATTGTTCTTAACATTTTTATTTCTGTGGACCCCCACTTAATCATTATTGGAACCCAGGGACCCCTACTGAATCATTACTGGAATTTGGGGACCGCCACTGAGTTGTCGTTACCGTAATCCAAGGAAGCCTGTCTAAGCATTTTCAATTATTTGAACCGCAAAATAATACACAACAAATAAATACATAAGAGGGCATTTGTTAACCAAATATAAAAATGATGAAGCAATATTTAATTTGCAAACAAATATAAAACAGCAACATTTAAATTTGAATATGAAGGTTGGACTTTTTTGAAAATCAATTGAGGCCACTCATCATTCATTTCATATTCTGTTTAACGCACCTCTACTGCTCCCATGAACCAAGCTAAGGTTACTGATTTAATTTTTAGTCTCCAATTTCAAATTCCTTCACGTTTACAGAATAAAAAAAAATTGCATATTTTGCTTCTTTGATCATATCCTTTTTAGGTCTCGCCTAGGCAGCGCTTGCGCTGTCTCTTCGAGACATGCTCCGAACATTTACCCGCCCATCTTTTCACTTGGCTCCTGTTACTGTCCTTTCTAAATGGTTGCTTTTGATTCGTGAATAGGCTTAGTAGTCCCGCCTTAGAACCGCCTTGTCTGCATTTGTAACCTCCCTTGAGGACTTGACCTTTTACTGTGTTGTTACTCAATATGTTATTTATCACACTGGTGAGGACTATATTTTAGCTGTCTTCTAGCAGCTCCAACTGAGCTGATGGATTCCTTTTCCTTCTTCAGCATGCTCACCTCAGAGTCGGATATTCAAAGTCGGCCCCTTTCATGCTCTATTGCTTTTCCCCTCCTGGCTCACATTAGAGGCCCTACCCCCACCCTCAGAGCACAAACACAGTGTTTCCCTCCCCCAACCCATTCTGTGTGCATCTTGTTCACCCACTCGCTAAGCATTAGAGCTCAGCTATTGACTGCCTTTCGTTTTGTTAAGCACACCCGCTTCATTTTTCTTGCCATCACAGGAGCCCACCTGAGAGCTTCAAAGTTGGCCACTGTCATTAAATGTTTCTTTTTACCTCACTATTCGAGTTGGAGACCCCCTAACACAGACCCTGAGTTTACCTCCCCCACCCTTTGCATGTGATTTGAGTGAGGTGCCAGCCATGTCATTATATCAGAGGGGGAACATTTAGGCTCTTTTCTACAAGCGATGGCCAGGGCATAACATTATCTTTGCGAATCTTGCCTTTCATGTGGTTGCTGCAGCGAAGCTGAGTAAACGACTAGTATATTTTGGCTTTGGTGAGGTAAGGGACCATGGGGAGGTGCTGCGAGGCTCTTGGTTTACTTCTTAGATGCAGCAATTTATCATGGAGGGGTCTGTGCTCATACCAGCAGTATCTACCCTGTGTGCTGCTTTTTTGTTGGCAATGCTCTTGTGCACTGAAAGCTGTGCGCTTCATTTAGCCGATGTTTCCCACTCCACCTCACCCCTCCCACAACAGTGCATGCCCACCCACAATACCCCTCCGCTATCGCTGCTTCTTGTTTTGCATTTGTCCCCAAGCCACATTGAAATCTTTCCCCCGGGTGCATTCTGCAGGTTGTGAATTCTATGGCAGGACGTAGGCTCCGATTATGCTTTCTCATTTCTTTACTCAAAAATACAGCAGCCAATAAGAACACAGTAAAGAAATAAAACACTACATTTCCCATGAGTACCTTAGAGGCCATAGAGAGTAGACAGTATAAAAGGTACCATAGAGGACAACACTTCCTCTTTCTTGGCTGCTCCGCAGCCAGTTAAGTGTACTTTTTCCTCTACTTATGCTATTGTGCTTCCATTGTTTATATTAATTGGTGCGCTTTTACAAATGTGGTTTGCGCTGTTGTTATTTACACTTTGATTTGTTGCCGGTTTATTTCGCCGCTTGCTCTTCGGCGTTGCTGCAGGGGCGTATGCTCACCCCCCGGTTACAGGCTTGCGTTTTCCGCGCCTGTTTGCTGCTTTGTGGAGCGGGAGACGGGGCTGAGAGACGCGCTTCCTGCTCACGCGTCTCTCATTTTCGGTTGGCTCGCTTGTCACCGCGCATGCGCTGTGTCTCTTGTCATTCTGCTCCGGCGGCCGACTTGGACAGCGCGTTACGAGCTTTCTCTTGCGGAGATTTTTGGCTCGGTTTGTCAGCGCGTTACAAGCTTTTCTCCAGAGGAGATATTTGAATTGGCTTCTACAGCCTACGCCCACCTGCCAGGTCGTCAGGCCCCTCACGCCCTTG
The DNA here is from genome assembly GCF_964263255.1 of Lissotriton vulgaris. Classification (NCBI taxonomy): domain Eukaryota; kingdom Metazoa; phylum Chordata; class Amphibia; order Caudata; family Salamandridae; genus Lissotriton; species Lissotriton vulgaris. Next base: position 1,058,424,559 of record NC_141694.1, on the reverse strand, counting down.
TTCAAAGATAGGACAGGGGTTGTAAAATTTTGAATAGGCTTTGCCTAGAGTGTTGAAGCAAGCCCTTCCTCCACACTTAATTTGTCAGGCTTTCCTGGTTTGCTTGGCTTGCTTTGGGGTCTACACTCCCCCTGCATTGCCCTTTGGGTTGTATATATTTTTTCCTTCACCTCTGTGGGCTTATTACCTTTGTCTAAAGGCATTATGGGAGATTACTATGAGGATGAAGAGTACTACAATGAAGAAGAGGAGCCCACTGGCTCCGTTGATGCCGGGTATATGGGTCAAGCTTTGTTTCACGCTATTGCCCCTTTGCAAAGGCATTTATCTGAGTACGCCACTCAGCAGGGATGGTTGCCTCATTCTGGACATTCTAAACGGTTTCCCAAAAATCCACATATGGCGGATTTTGCAAAATTGGCAAAAAATGTGACCACTTCATGTGCTTCTAAACATTCAAAACGACCTGTGTTGCCTCAACAGGGTTCCCCCTCGATTAATGAGTCCTCTACTGATTCCTCCTCTTCTGACCCTGTGGTCCCTCCACCCAAGAAGAAGGCTCGTAAGGAGCACTTTGTGGATGCCCCTTCCAAACCCCAGGTGCTGACCTTTGACCCTACAGATATTGTACATCCCAATTCTACTGCCTGGCTTCCCTCCCCTGAGGTGGCTGACTATGTGCAGACGCACATTCGCCGCCCATTTGATAAGGATGTTCATGCTCGTTTAATATCGGAGTGTCCCCGTCCCGATCTTTCTGACAAACTGGCGGATACGCCAGAGGTTGACCCGACAATGGTGACCTACATGAGGAAATATTCCAAGGATCCGAAGAAGGGTCTGGACAGATCCTGGAGGTCTTGCCAGGACAAGCTGTTAGACCTTCTTGGTCCCCTAACTAAAATTTTGGATCTGGCTTATCGCGCAAAAGATACTGACACTCTAATCGACCCTGAGGAATTGGTGGAGTGGTCTCAGAGGGCCATCTGTATTTTAGGTAATGCCAATTGTGCCATATCATGTGAGCGCCGTCGCTCCATCCTCATGAAGTTGGATCCGAAATTGACTGATTTAGCCCCGTCTGAATCTGGTTTCCTGGCTCAGGGCTTACTTTTTGGTCATCCTTTTCTCAAAGAACTTACTAACTTTGTGGCAACGTTCAGTGGCCTGGATAGAGCGCAGTCCAATCTGCGTCGGGCTTTCCGCTCGGTTTTCGGGCGGGCCGGGCGAAAGGGGCGTTCGTCCGGCCGTGGAGTCAATCAACCTAACCAACGTGGTGGTCAGTCCCAAAGAGGCGGCGGACAAGACAACTTTTGTTCTGGCAAATCCAAGTTCTACCCTTCCCGTAAAGGAAGGGGCCAGTATGCCAAAGGCGGATACAGTGGAGCCCAAGGTGGACGTCCTGATTCCTCAAACTCAGGTGAGCTTGATTCTGGCTTCCGAGGTTGTTTTGGGGGGCAGGTTGAAGTATTTTCTCGACAATTACCGACTAATCTCAAGCAATGCTTGGGTGTTGGAGACGGTGCAAGGCTACAAACTCGAGTTTTACGAACGCCCTCTCCAACACCGTCTTCCTCTGCCCCATGTTATTTCCCAACTAGATCAGGCATTTATCTCCGAAGAAATCGAGTCTCTGCTGGCGAAAGGGGCCATCATTCCTTCTTTCCGTCATCCCGAGGGCTTCGTCAGCAACGTTTTTCTGGTGGAGAAAAAGAGAGGAGGTTCCCGTCTGGTCCTCAATCTGAAGGACTTCAACGGCGGAGTGGTGTACCGTGACTTCAAGATGGAGGGGATCCATCTTCTCAGGGACCTACTTCAGGAAGGGGACTGGATGGTCCGTCTCGACCTGAAGGACGCTTACCTGTCTGTTCCGATCTATGCTCCTCATCGTCGCTTTCTCCAGTTTCAGTGGCTGGGGAAGTGGTTCGAGTACACTGTCCTCCCGTTCGGTCTCTCTTCAGCTCCGTGGTGCTTCACAAAGCTGCTGAGGCCGGTGGTTGAATCTTGGCGAGCCCGTGGGGTACGCTTGATTGTCTACCTCGACGACATTCTTTTGATGGCTCAATGCCCTCTCCTTTTGCAACTTCATTTACAGTGGTCCATCGATCTCTTACAATCTCTAGGATTTCTTGTAAAACCTCTGAAGTCAGACTTTTAGCCCTCGCAGATGATGGACTTTCTTGGGTTCCGCATCGATTTGGTGACCTGTCAACTCCTTCTACCCGGTCAGAAGATCAGAGCGATCAAACGGGAGTTGCGCATGGCTCTGTCCAAACAGATGGTCTTGTTGCGGTCAGTGGCTCGGATTGTAGGTCTTCTGTCCTTTTCCATCCAAGCCTTTTTCCCGGGTCCCTTACATTATCGAGCTCTTCAGCGCCTCAAGATCAGGCATCTTCAGAAGGGCCTTTGTTACTCCGACCTAACTTCCTCTTTCGGGGGATGCTCGCTGGGAGATGTTGTGGTGGCTGGACCACATGGAGTCTTGGAACAGTCAAGCGCTGTTGGGGAAAACTCCAGATGTGGTAATCGAGTCGGATGCGAGTCTTTGGGGTTGGGGAGCCCGGTGCGGGTCCCTGGTAACGGGGGGCTGTTGGTCCCAGGAGGAGTTATCCCTTCATATCAATTGCTTGGAACTCCTTGCAGGCTCTTTCGCAATTCGTTGTCTTACCCCTCAGGCGTCAAACTGTTGCATTCTCCTCCGCATGGACAATATCTCAGCAGTGAGGTATGTCAACAAGCTCGGGGCACCAAGTCCAAACTCCTGGCGGAGATTGCAAAGGACTTTTCCCTGGTCGAGACAATCGAATAGCGGATTGGAACTCTCGCCATCTGCGGGATTACAGCGATTGGCGGCTTCACCCTTGGGTGTTTCGGTCTTTGTCCCGGATTTGGGGACGGTGTCACATGGACCTCTTTGCCTCTCGCCTGAACAAACAGCTTCCCCTGTTTTACAGTTGGCACCCGGATCCGGAGGCTCTGGCCACGGATGGGTTTCTCCAGTCTTGGCCTCCTCTCCTGTGGTATGCATTTCCTCCCTTCGTGATGATTCCCAGAGTTCTGGCCGCACGAGGCACTTTCTTTCGGAGCTCATTCTCATCACTCCTCTTTGGAGAGCTCAGGCGTGGTTTCCGATTCTTCTGGAGATGAGCTGCTCCCCACCGCTCCTTCTCCCCAGCAAGTGGAACCTGTTGCTGGACCCTCTGCTGGAACCTCACCTCCTCATTCTTTCGGGTCATCTCCGTCTTGTGGCGTGGCGGATTTCGGGGGACGCTGGCAAATCCCAGGCCTTTCTTCAGACGCTGCCCGATTTATTGGTGAAGCTTGGGCCCCCAACACACACAAACGTTATGCGTCAGCTTGGAAACAATGGTGTGATTGGTGTACACAACGGTCAGTGGATCCCTCTTCTGCAGATGTCTCTTTAGTTCTGAATTTTCTAGCATTTATGGCTTCTTCTGGTTTGGCATACAGAACGGTAAATAACTTTCGTTCAGCAATTTCAGCTGGCCATGTTCCTGTTGATCATAAACCTATTGGGGAACATCCTTTGGTTTCCAAATTACTCAGAGGCATTCGGAGGGTAAAACCTCCTTGTCCTAAGTATGTCGCTTTGTAGGATGTCTCAGTGGTTTTGCGTTTCTTGAATTCATGGCCTTCTAATACTTTGCTCTCTCGCAAACAATTGTCTGCCAAATTGACTATGTTGCTATGCCTGTTGTCCTGCAAACGCGTCTCAGATGTTCGAGCTTTGGATCTTGCTGGACGCACGTTATCTCCGGAGAGCGTTTCCTTTGCCATATCTCGCTGTACTAAATGTAACACGTCTTCCGTATTTTATCCTTCTTTTCCACACAATCCAAAGCTTTGTGTGGTTCAATGCATCAAGGATTACAAGGTGAATACTGCACCTTTTCGTCATGATTTACAGGGTCAACTGCTTATAGCCATACAGAAGCCTTTCAAGCCTGTCAAGCCTACTTTGGCGCGTTGGGTGCGCTGGCTTATGTTAGAGGCGGGCATTGACGTCTCCGTCTTTGGGGCTCATTATGCTCGGGGAGCCATGGCTTCTAAGGCTTTTTCCTTGGGGGTCGGCCTTCAAGATATCATGAAGGCCGCTGATTGGTCTTCGGAGTCAGTATTTAAAACTTTTTATTTTAAACCTATTGTGGATGTTGCTTCTGTTGTGGTGGCTAAGCTTTGAACAAGCATAATCGGAGCCTCCGTCCTGCCATAGAATTTAAAATTTGCTAACATTCGTGCCAAGAATTTTCAATTCTATTAAGGACAGGAGGCGAGGATTATTCCACCCTTGTTTAGATCTGCATTGCAATTTTATTATCAATGTTTGGATGTACAGTTTTTTTCTATGCATAATGCTGTTCTATGCCTTGTTTTTACCCACCCTTTTGTATACTATGACTCATACATTAATGGGTTTTGAATATTACGGCTCTGTTTTACTTTTCAGGTTCAGACCCTAAATGAGTTCCTGATCTCGTGTTCCACGTGCCAGGTGTTGCTGCTCTGCTCAGACGATCGTCTTCTTCTGTTTCATTGTTCTGCGTTCCATTGGCCTGTGCTTCTGTCTTTTGGATTCTTGAGACTTTTATTTATTGTTGACCTGTTCTGGACAAAGAAAGAGGAAGTGTTGTCCTCTATGGTACCTTTTATACTGTCTACTCTCTATGGTCTCTAAGGTACTCATGGGAAATGTAGTGTTTTATTTCTTTACTGTGTTCTTATTGGCTACTGTATTTTTGAGTAAAGAAATGAGAAAGCATAATCCTCGCCTCCTGTCCTTAATAGAATTGAAAATTCTTGGCACGAATGTTAGCAAATTTTAAACTCTCTCCCAATATTAATTTCTATTCCAAAGTTTCAGAATGTTTAAATATGTTTGCTTTTATTTTACAAGGCTCCTTTCAATGCATGTGTTAGTGATGCATTTAATGACCGGATGTGAAATAAAATTATTGAGTCACAAGGAGTTTTAGCTTGGGCTGCCTTAGTGTGAGCCACTGCAGTTTTAGCCTCTGCGCCCTGGTTTCTTGTGATGGTTCAAGACACTTGTTGAGATAGTGCCACGATACCGGGTGTCTCCTATAGTCGAGTCCAGGGACACTCTGGGTAGCATATGCACATAGTGTTCCTTAATAATTTTAAATAGCATTGCGTTGTAGGCGGTGTTTTAAATGGGAAAATATAAGTGCAGATACTCATTAAAATAAGCTAGGGGTGTGGCTAGGTGTCGCGGTTAGAGGCAGAGTGTGACATGATGATACAAAGACTCTTCTACTGAGTATTCATTTTTTGGTGGTGTGAAGACTTGTTTGGAACAAGCCCTTCATCATAATGGAAGGGGTTTGTCAACTGAGTGCAGCCAAGCCATCTACAGTACTATTAGCATTTTCAGGCTAATAATCAGTACGACCCAGGGCCAACGAGACGCTGGGATAGCATCATTAATAATGAGTTCTACACCACTTGTGGGAAATGTATCAATATAAATAAAGGGGTTAACTCATTACATGAAATGAAGGGCAAACACAAAATGCTAATGTATCTCTGTTTTAGTAATATTAGCAGCTTCCTAATGTCATACTCTTCCTACATGCCTTAAGTGCAATCCTTATATCTTGTAGAGTGCGCACACATACACACAGAAAAAGGCCATTCCACGCATTTCTTTTCAAATATCCCCCGCGTGTCCCGATTCTTTTCCTCTCTGATCTCATTTCTCTCTCAAACATACACAATATCAGGTAAACACAAACACATACGCAGACAAATACACAAAAGGCGCACTTCTGATTATTCCTTAGTTACTTTGCAGCGCCAGTGACAGTGCAAATGTGATTGACAGAGCAGGGCCTGGATGGGGCCTACTCTGTCAGGCGCAGCAGGACAGTGAAATTCCCAACACCTGGACATCCCGTGCATAATGCAAATGAGCTTCTGCTGAATGGTTCAGCGGTGGCTCAGCTAAGGGTTAGAGAGGCGCTGTTGATGTCAGATCTGCTCCACTCTGACTGCCTCGAGCTCAGCAGCACTAGCAGCAATGAGCTTACATTTCTTGAGTACCGGTACTCTCCTTGGCAGTGAAGAAGTGGCGGTACTAAGCTTGGTAAAAATGAGAAGTGCTGGTACTGAGTACCTGGGAGTACAGGCCATTTAAAGCACTGGTTGTAGGGCAGAGAGATTTCCGAATGAGGACGGTTTTACTGGAGAATTCGGTCTGTGCTTGGGAGGTATTTTTTTCCTGTTGAAGCATTCTTGGTTTATCCCCCAATATTGATCAACGAAGAACACACACCTGGATGAACTCCATAACACATGTAGTCCATATGTTATGGATAGGGGCTCCTGGTGTTATGCTATTTTTTTTCCATTTCCACCCGCTTATCTAAATTTATTTTTTCCTTAGTGTAATAAGCTGCAGTGAGTATATTTCATTGTGTATTTAATCGACCCAGCCGTACCAGTCTTTTCAGCAAGTTGCGTTCCTTGTGAGGTATGGGCAGCGTAACCAAGGGAGTTTCCTTTACTGCTCCATTCCTCACATACCGCCCCATACTGTAGGGGTACCGGCCTGTACGCTGGATCCCATCTGTCTTAATGTTTTTTATTATTTTTCCTAATACATTGTTGATGATATTTGCTTTCATTTTTCTATCTTACACATGAGCACTAACTTTCCCTTCTTTCTCTTGCCCAAAAATGCCCATAAACATAATAGTGTACGTTGCATATTATGCCTTTATATATATTGTTCATTCTATGAAATCATGATTGAATAAATTGATGGCTAAATAATATTCTGGGTGGCCTCTTTAAAACTGTGAGCTCTCTCTTGTTGAAAGCGCCTCTGTATTAATTGTTTTCGGTTGTATGAATTGACTTCATAGACATACTTTACTCTCATATGGCATAGAGATCTTTAAAGGTAAAATGAATACTGCCCTAAACAAACACACCACTAAAATCTACAGAAAGGCACTTCACTTGCCGAGCACCACCCAGATTAGATTAGAGCTAGGACTAACTAGCTATGAAGCCTCTAATGTCGGCACCTATCTTAAGCTGTGTCACAAATTAAGACAGGCCGAACCAGGTACACTAGAATCTCTAACCTAGAAAGAAATCAATTAGACCAACCCAGGGGGAACATTCGGCCGCCTCTTGAATGACTATATAAACCAAATGTCAGCTGCCGAACTCTGGGCCCTTAACCCCAGTCAGACCGTTTTTAAAAATATAATCAAAAAATGTGTAAGAATGAAATCTCTGGCTGCAGACAAAGCTCTAGCCACAAAGCGTAGTCATTCCTGGGCAGTAGTCAATTCCTACAAACGACTAACCCCTGCTGCCTACCTCTCCACGACATTTTCACTTCATCTAAAGCGCTGTCTGATTGCTCTAAGAATGGGAGATTGGCGCTTTCTTCAAAATCTACCCGCCTGGCGCCGCAAGAAGGAGGCCACAACATGTAGAGGATGCGGGTTAGCAACTGAAACCATTTTGCACGTGGTCTGCCTCTGCCCTACATTTAATTCTCAACGCAGGCGTCTGCTTAAGCCAGAATGGAACAGGCTGGGGGTTCGGTCCTGTAGGCATGCCATTACTGCTGCTTTGTCTTTAGATAATATTATTTTAAACATAAATTTGGCCAAATTTATTCAGCAAGTATACCGTAACCTAGATAAAATGGACACTGCTGAGGTCTCTGCTCATCGCTAAATCTGAATATGCATTCTAATAGAACTTGCAAAGACCGGAAGGGCTAATCTTCGAATTGTAATGTTTTAACTGGCATGCTTTAAGCCACATTTTATTGTTTGCTACTCTTTTAATCATTCTTTTACTTCATAAAATTGTATACAATGTGAATTGTGCGACCTTTTAAAGATGTTTTATATCTAAATAAAGGAATTATTATTATTATTATTATTAGACATACTTCAAAGTATATACTGAGTATGGCTAGTATCATCTAGGACCACTGTTTCTCTTACCGATCGATACCCAGGTCCTTTGATATTGTACTGGGTTACCCCATTTATCATAATGGCCATTCCTCACACTAGCAGGAATGAGAGGCATATAAAAAGAACACTCCAATTAACCAGACAATGCAGCCTCAAGCACAAATAGGGGGGGAAGGTCGTATATTTTCATTTCTACATAAGTCAGTTGTTTTCGGAGGTTCCTATTTCTGAAAACACAATGCTGCTGTGGCTGAAAGCGAAACTAGAAAATACATACACCAAGGTAAACAGTGGTATCTCCAGCTGCAGGCAGCTCGGAACTGTCTTGCTAATCTTATCGGGTAATTTCCTTGTAATGAAAATATGCTACGTGGGAAATGAAGGGAACTGTGTTTCAATTTACCTCGTTCCGTTTAGGGGGGGGGGGGCAGGAACACTGCATTGTGGGATTTGTAGTTTTGTGTTTACCTTTTTGATTATGTGCATGTCCAGTGCAAACACAACAACCATAATTGGCTAAGGGGATGCTGCTTGGCGTTTAGCCACTTGGCAGTCATTAACTCTGTGTGCCAACAAGCTCAGTTAAACGTCTGGTACAATGACTTACTGCACTGAGAAGCTTGTACAGTCTGTAGACGGGGTATTTGTTTAAGTGCCATTTTATTTTGTAACTTTACCTTAATGTCTTAGTCCCTTTCAATACAATGAAATGTTACATGGGCCATACTGCAGATGATCCTTTTACATATGAAAAGGAGGTGTGTAGTAAACACACATGATTCTTTGTATATAATTTTTTTTTTTAATTAGTTGGAGGCTTGGGTAACATCCAGTGATTACACTTAATCCCACATAATTCAAAATTTGCGAACATACGTGACAAGAATTTTCAATTCTATTAAGGACAAGGAGGCGAGGGTTATGCTTTCTCATTTCTTTATTGATTGATAGGCTTTATTTCGGTAAGAAGAATACCATAAAAGCTTACAGCAATACAATTTACAATAATTATCAAATGCAATCTGTTTACACACAATAAATTAAAACAAGGAAAGAATTGTTTAAAAAGGTTAAAACCTGAATTAAATTGGCAAGGAAAGGCTTCTAGTACGAATCAACCAAGCCCATTTTAAAATTTTTGACACAGAACATACAATCACAGAGGATGTGTCAGTCATTAAAATACGCATTGCCACTATACACTGGCGGGTGCCTAAGAGTCTACATAAAGGTTTTAGCCAGCGAGTCCTCGGTGCACGATAGTCCGGACACTCAAAGAAAATGTGAGCTACAGACTCTACTCGAGTGGGACAGGATGCACAAAAAGGGGAAAGTTGATAAGACCGCTTCCAGAGGGCGACTACCTCGCCTACTGGTAGAACCCCCACTCGAAACTTAAAATACAGGGTGCGGTCAAACGGAATGGAGATAATATCTAAGTAGGGTTCATAAGCCACCACATCCTTGATCCTCACAAAAGCTACAGTAGAGTGGCAATGACATGAGTCTAGATGTAATTTTGCAGAGACCCAGTTCCAGTACAACTTTTTAATTGTAGCTTTAGGTGGGGCAGTTTTCAAAGTCCATGCATCAGGTAACCCTATCTCCACCAATAATCTTTTGACGTCCCTCATCCATTTGATCCTGGACCAACCTGCCATGGCCATAACCTCAGATAATGCTTCCGCATAGGAAACTAATTCGGGCACCCGCCATAACCGTGCCCAAAGGAGCAGGGGTCGAAGTTGTGCTTGGTCCCTAATAGGTCTGCAACCTAAATCCAGTAGCACTGGCACTGTTGGTGTACTCCAGGGGAAAGCCATCAGATCTTTCAAGAATTTGTTCTCTGATTTAGCTAGTGGATCCAGATTGCAGGTACCCCACAGCTCCGCCCCATATAGAGCGGCACTAACCCCTCTGGCTTTGTATATTTCCACAACTGGGGCTAAGGGTTTGCTAGTTGAGGAGCGTTGTTCCTTAAGTGAAGTGCCTCCTACCCTTTTGTGGCCCAGTAACATTTTGTGGATGTGTGGATTCCAGGAGAGGGAATCATTGAGGCGAATACCCAGGTAGTCAAACTCAGAAACTCTCTCCAATGGCTCGGAATTCAAAGTCGGAGGTCTACCAAGTTTCTTCGGGGGATTCATAACCAGGAACTTGGTTTTGTCGGTGTTAATTACCAGCCCTCTCAACAGACAAAACTCCTGGAAACTATTCAAAAGGCTCTGGAGACCCATAGGGGACTTTGAGATAAGAAGAGTGTCATCTGCAAAAAGCAGTGTAGGGATCCGTTTACCCGCCAAGGAGGGAGCGTCCGAGGGATTTCTCAGCAGATGTTCAACCACACCGTTTACATAAAGAGAAATCAGGGTGGGCGCTAGGACACATCCCTGTCGGACGCCCCTTCCCACAGGGATCCTTTCTGTTTTTTCACCCTTCGTACCCCAACTCACCGGCGCAAAATTGCCATCGTGTAGTTTTACCAAAAGGGAAAGGATGTACATGGGCAGCCCTAGGTCTAGCAAAACCTTCCATAACTTCTCCCTGGGAACCAGGTCGAAGGCAGTCTTTAGGTCTATAAAGGCCAAATATAGACTGCCCCCTCCCAGCACCACCACCTTCCAGTGGAGAAGAAATAATCTGAAGGCTTGCTTGATGGTCCCAGTGCCAGATCGGAACCCAGCTTGGAGGTCCGACAAGATGTTATTGTCGTCCATCCACTGGAGCACCCTTCTCAAGATCACCTTCCCTGCCACTTTTTGGGAGGAGTCAATAAGACTTATTGGCCTGTAGTTGGCAGGGTTGTTCCGACACCCCTTCTTGAATATCGGGACAACCTCTGCCCCCTTCCAGGATTCGGGAACGGGCGCACCTTCACTAATGGCATTTAACAATGATGATAGTAGCTTCCCCCACTCCTTGGGACTTGCCCGTAGTAGATCACCCGGTATCCCGTCAGGCCCCGCTGCTTTCAGCGACACCAGTGTCTTAATTACATCCTCCACCTCTTTACCAGTAAAGGGAACGTACTCTAAACCCGTTAGGCAAACACTCAATGAAGGAGCAGTCTTGTTAGGTGGCTCGATTGCGGAATTGAGAGACGAGAAGTGATTGAACCAGCTCTGGGCAGGGATGTTACACGTTATCAATGTGCTAACTGGCCTATCCCTAGATCTTATAAGGTTCCAGAAGCCTCTAGCATCCCTTTTCAAACTCGCTTTCCTCAGATCCGCCCAGAATCTGTCCTCCCATTCTCTCTTTGCTGCAAGCACAGTCTGCGAATAGTTTTTCCTTGCCAATCTTATATCGGCCAAGGACTTACTCTTCACAGCACCAATCAAGGAGTTTTTCTTCTCCCTACATTTTTTCGTGTACCAACCATGTGGGTTCTGCCTGTTCTTACGCTTATCAACACGAGAGGCCTTACTTGGAAGATAGAAAAGTTCACTCAGGGCCTTGGTGGTAGCACCAAAAAGCGCTGAAACTTCCTTAGGGTGTAGGGTTGGTACATCTAACTTAGACTGAGCGGTAGCCAGGAGTGTTGTAATGGATAGGACTTTCTCTTCGGCCATAATAAGATTACTCCATTTTAGGCGCCTACCACAATTGGAGGGATGAAACTCCTGGTGGGCATGCGTCAAAAGAGACGTATGTACCCCCAAATTCTCCGTCCAGAAAGGACGAAGAGCAAGGGAGAGCGGGTTGTGGTCACTCTCTACTGTGGGGAGTATCTCCATATCCAACAAATAGCCCCAGGATTTTACGTCAAGAAGGATGTAATCTATTCTGGACGTATGATCCACCCTGTTATAGGTATGAGCTCCAGACGGATCCAGAATCGTCCTACCATTCACTGCCCTAAGGTCGAATTCCAGGTTTAAAGAGTAAATTTGGACCGCCACTTTAGACAACCTTCTAATGGGAGGTAAGGTCAAAGCTGGTATACCTCTCCTATTATCATCTTCAGCTGTCCCCAAAGAGTCCTCCAATCCAAGAGGCTCAAACGTGCAGTTAAAGTCACCTGCGACCAAGGCATGAGAACTGTTGGAGCCCCTCCTTAGCAAGGTTTCCAGCTCTGAAACTATGGGTGAGTGTAAACCTCCCTTTATGCCCCTAACATAGATATTAAAAATATCTAGGGTTAGCCCTCTCTTGGGTCCTTTGAGAGATATACTCAAAAGATCGAGTGAGTCAGTCACTCGCTGGATGGCCTGACAGCCAAGTGAGATGGCGACCCCTCCTTAGCAAGGTTTCCAGCTCTGAAACTATGGGTGAGTGTAAACCTCCCTTTATGCCCCTAACATAGATATTAAAAATATCTAGGGTTAGCCCTCTCTTGGGTCCTTTGAGAGATATACTCAAAAGATCGAGTGAGTCAGTCACTCGCTGGATGGCCTGACAGCCAAGTGAGATGGCGACCCATATGAGAAGACCTCCTGAGGGGCGACCCTTCCCAGAAGGGGATGGTACTGCTGGCAGAAAAAAGGATGAATATCCTACCTTGTGGCAAGGCTCCCATCTCCAGTTTCTTGAAAGATACAAATGGAGTAACCCTCCACAAGGGTATTCCATTCCGGGACAGCCAGCTTCCTTGTAATCCCCGCAACGTTCCAACTGAGAGTCTTTATGACAGGATCAGCCACTGGTGGCTCGCCGTGAGGTGCAAGGTTAAGGACCCGCTCCCCCTCAGGGAGTAGACAAGGTGCACAACAGTTTCCCTGCTTAGACCCACAGGTAGGATTAGCACCCTGTATTTGGCGGCCACATGCAATTGAGTAGGGTGTCGGGCTGGTGTTAGTGGTCTCCAAAACGCAGGGTTCCATCCAAGGACTCGGGCCCGGAGACGGAAGAACTACCCCAGGAGAGGTATAATTTCAATAACCTGGCATCCTTCCATATGACCCCAACCATGGAGCTTGCTGATAAGGCACAGAGAAGGGGTCATACCCGGGGAGGGCAAAGTTTTGCCATCCTCTGTCATCCGAAACGATACCAAGATGGTTGCCAACTAATCTCGGGTAGAAGGTCAAATCCACTACTCCAATGCCAGCACTACTGGTCCCTAGGTTCTGGTTAGAAATTAACTGAGCTACCCTGGGGTCCTTGAAATTAACCACCACGCAGTCTCCCTCAAAACGCTTATGACCACAACCTACCCACCCTACCCTTCTGACACCCAGAATCAAGCCATCTAGTTCCCTGGGCAGTGGTCTATTAATCCTTAACCAGTGCATGGTTTTATTTTTTAGCGTCTGGTAGGATTCTTGCTGCCCAACCAACAAAGGTGGTACGTTGGTGAGGATAGCAACAAAAGGATGACAGTCTGGGGGCAGATTCATAGGAGGTATTCTGGGAACCTCTTTGAGAGGAAAGGCATCAGGCTGGGTAATGAGGGGAGGAATAGAGCTGGTTATTCTAGGTTGGGCTGACTCATGACATTTGCTGGTTCCGGAGTTTCTCAGTATAGCAATATCATTTTTGCCGGTAGCCTCAACACCTACGTGCTTCTTAGCTTGAGTTTTATTAGCCCTAGGATGGTCTGGAAGGTGGGATATGTTCTTGGTGGCCTGTCCTGGATTTCGAGCACCCCCTTTAGCAGTGGCAACAGAAAGAGGAAGGGACTCTGGTACTGAGACCCCATTGACCATTCCACTTACATTAGATGGATCTTGTGGAGTGGTAGAGGTCACCCTAGCCGCATAATCCCCCCTAAATCACCAGCCCCAGTCCTAGGGTGTAATTTAATTAAGGATTTAGTTGAGAAGAAGTTATCTAGTGTTGTTTGTTCAAAACTGTCCAATCGATCCGCTAGTCTTTTGACTCGTTCTACGATAGGGGTCAATAGAGATTTAATCAATTTCTCTATCTGGACAATCAGGGGAATATCAGGGGGTATGATCACGGCAGGAGCCGTAACCGGAGTGTCACATGGTTTAACTAATGACTCTCCGAGAGACGCCCCCCCGTGTCACCCTGAACGCAACCTACACCCACCCCTTTGGACTTTTGAAATGCTCCCACTCTTATTCCAAGTTTCCTAATTTTCCTATGGGGTTTAGGATGACAACCTTTGCGGGGGCTAATATTCCTTTTCCTTTTGGTATGGAGGATTTTAGTTACTGCATGAAATAAGACAACTGGTGAGGCAGTGGGTTCCCCATTACTACAAATAGTATTTGGGGTAAGCATGAGGGGAGAGACGTTAATAGACTCTACAACCAAGAGCTCATCTTCAATAGGGGGATCTAAATCTAACATGCTCTCCACCCTGTCAGGGCTAGGCGACAGGGATATTTCAATAGGCTTTTCCAAGGGTGGGCAAACATTCGAGTCAAGGTCGGTTATGGATGGTACAGAGGGAACCGACGCCAGAGAACCCAGGGATGCCCGCTTCTCTAAAGGGAGTTTAAGGAGTTCGACAGATTGCCTGCGCTCAGCACGTCTCTCGGCTAAGGCAATCTCTCTGTCAATCTCACGAGTAGCCCTGGAGAAGTATTTGTCTAGAGGCCCCAGGATTGCAACCCCTACCGTAGGGGGTAAGGGATTAGGTGAGGGAATGGATAGGTGCGAAGACATATTTTGAACGGTCTTACTATAGGAAGAAGAAGCAAATTCACTATATACCACAACAAAGGGGCACACAACGCTAATAGACACTTGTAATAATATCCGTATGTGATGCTCACCAAGATGACAGCTCACTATACCCTTACACAATCAAGTCCAATAGTTTAGTGCTGGATGTCAGAGAGTGGGCCCAGCCCAGATTCCTGCAGCCCCTGACGGCCACAGACGGCCCGCCCTTGTCCCGGGCTTCTCCCGGGACGCTCCCGTGCGCTCCCACGCAGCGGCAGTAGGTTCTGCTCTTATTGGATGTGGTCCGCCCAGGGGGCGGGGCTAGCAGGGAGAGCGGGCCAGGTGTTACGAGTTGGCCAAGCAGGGACTCCTGAGAGATGGAGTCCCCGCACTTTCGCTCGCAGCCCTGCTGCACTGCCCCTAGGCTCCCCAGTTGTAGCGTCCGCCACTAAGCAGCAGCAAGTCCCCCGAAGTCCTCCTCCACGATGCGGGACCCGGGAAGCGGGTTCCGCGAGTTGTTGGCTTGAAAGGCAAGATGAACAGCCCAGCAGGATAATCCAAATAATGCAGCAACCTCTCAGGGCAGAGTCACGGTACAAAAAGTTCTTTATTAGAAATGCTCAGCAGCCAATAAGAAAACAGTTAGGAAAAAATGAACTACAATACCCATGAGCACTTGGGTATCACATGACAGATCATAAAGTAAGCAGTATAAAACGTCCCATAGAGAATACCACATCCTCTTTCTTTGGCGACGAAAACAGTTGAAAAGTGAAAATAATGGTCAGTCCAATCTGAAAATGCAGAAAAGAAAGAAACCTGCGGAACAGAAATCCCTTGAAAGATCCGGACACTTGAAGCCTTGGACAACGGGAAACTGAAGATAACCATCAGGCAGGATGACTAGGGCTGAACAGCAGTCTCTACTTATGATCAGACCCTGAAAAGAGAGCTAGAGCCGTAATACACATCCTTTGTACACAGAAGATAAATAAATAGGGGGTGTAAAAACAAGGAACAGTAATAAACAATATTCCATATGAAAATAGCAATAAACAATAACAAGGCAAAACATGGAAAATGCACGAAGATGGGTGGGATAATCCTCGCCTCCTTGTCCTTAATAGAATTGAAAATTCTTGTCACGTATGTTCGCAAATTTTGAATTTTATGTCAGGACAGGAGGCTCCGATTATGCTTGTTCAAAGCTGATCCACTACACCAGAAGCGATATGTGCAATCGGTTTATAATAAAAGGTTTTAAACACAGAATCAGACGACCAATCAGCGGCCTCCTACGATGTCAATCAAAGTACCTTCCATTGAAAAAGGCTTTTGAAGCCATAGCCCCTCGTGCGGAATGTGCACCAAAGATGGAGACATCAATACCAGCCTCAGACATGAGCCATCTGACCCAACGGGCCAACATAGCTGGGGTGACAGGACTAAAAGGCTTCTGTAAAGCAATTAACAATTGACCTTGCATATCCTGACGAACAGGAGCAGTACTCACCTCATAATCCTTAACACATTGAACTACGTAAAGTTTGGGATTATGGGGAAAAGATGGATAGGTAACAGAAGACGGATTACATTTAGTGCATCTGGAAATAGCAAAAGTAACACCCTCAGGCGTGAAACTGGAACCTGCCGGGTCCAGAGCACAAACATCAGACACACGTTTGCATGAAACAAGACATAAGAGCGTAGTCAGTTTGGCAGAAAGTTGCTTGCGAGATAAAGAGAAATTGGAAGGCCAGGCTTCCATGAAAGTAAAACAATGGAAACATCCCACAGGGCAACATATTTTGGACAAGGTGGTGTCACTAGGCGAATACCTTTAAGCAACTTAGAAATCAGAGGATGTTCACCGGCAGGCTTGCCATCAATATTGACATGTCCTGCAGAAATAGCGAAACGGAAATTATTAACTGTTCGATAAGCAAGGCCGGACGAGGCGATGGAAGTCAGAAAATTAACAATCAGAGAGACATCCGCTGAAGCGGGATCCACCTCCCGTTGAGCACACCAATCACACCATTGTTTCCAAGACCCTGCATAACGTTTGTGTGTGTTGGGTGACCAAGCCTCGCTGATAAATCTGGTAGCATCTTGCGAAAGGCCTGGGATTTGCCAGCGGTCCCCGAAATTCGCCACGCATCTAGGAGAAGGTGGCCGGACTCGATCACAGGATGTGGATTGCCGAGAGGGTCCATTAAGAGGTTACACCACTGGGGAAGAAGGAGCTGCACCGCACAACTAATTTCCAGGAGAACTGGGAACCAAGCTTGAGCCCTGCACAGAGGAGTGATCAGAATCAGCTCCTACTGATAATGTTTTGTGCGAGCCAGTACTCTGGGGATCATCATGAACGAGGGAAAGGTGTAGTACAAGATTGATGGCCAGGACTGCAGAAATGCATCCGTGGCCAGGGCTTCTGGATCCGGTCTCCAGCTGAAAAACAGGGGAAGCTGAGTGTTGAGGCGAGAAGCAAATAGGTCGATCTGACACCGTCCCCAAACACAGGATAGAGAGTGGAACATTCGAGGATGCAACCTCCAGTTGCTGAAGTCCCGAAGATGTCTCAAGTTTCAGTCCGCAATCAGATTGTTGCGACCGGGAAGATACTCTGCAATAACTGTGATCTTCCTCTGAAGACAAAAGTGACAAAAATCCTTGGCGATTTCCGACAAAATCCTGGACTTCGTCCCGCCCAATTTGTTGACATACCGAACCGCTGAAACATTGTCCATGCGGAGGAGTATGCAACAATTGGTTTGGCGTGGAGACAAACAACGGATCGCAAAAGATCACGCTAGCAGTTCCAGGCAATTTATGTGGAGAGACAACTCCTCTGGAGACTATCGACCTCCCGTCAACAACGGACCGCAACGGGCTCCCCAGCCCCACAGACTGGCATCTGACTCTATCACCACCTCCGGGGATGCTCCGAACAGGGCACGCCCGTTCCAGGCTTCCATGTGCTCCAACCACCATATCATCTCCCACCTCGCTTCCTCTGAAAGAGGGACCAGATCTGAATAACGAAGGCCTTTCTGGAGATGACGTATCCTCAAACATTGAAGCGCCCGGTAATGAAGAGGGCCCAGGAAAATTGCCTGAATTGAGGAAGCTAACAGACCTGCAATTCGAGCTATAGACCTCAACGACACACTCTGTTTGGACAAAACAAAATTCAACTCCCTCTTGATCGAACACATTTTCTGATTGGGCAAGAGGAGTTGACAAAAGAGGGAATCGACTTTGAAACCCAGAAATTCCATTGACTGAGATGGAAGAAAGATCGATTTCTGAGGATTGACCAGAAAACCCAGAGATTGTAATAGACTGATGGACCACTCCAAATGCGTCATCAACGTCTGAGGGCAATCCGCCAGGATCAGAATATCGTCCAGATAGATGATCAGACGAATACCCCGGGCTCTCAAGGATTCGACAATGGGCCTCAGAAGCTTCGTGAAGCACCAAGGTGCTGATGAGAGGCCGAACGAGAGAACTTTGTACTCGAACCAATTCCCCTGCCATTGGAATTGTAGGAACAGACAGTGAGGACCGTAAATGGGAATTGATAAATACGCATCCTACAGATCGAGACGGACCATCCAGTCTCCTTCCCGAAGAAGGTCTTTCAAGAGATGGATGCCTTCCATCTTGAAGAGGCGATAAACCACCCCTTCGTTGAAATCTTTGAGACTGAGCACCAACCGGGACCCGCCCCCTTTTTTCTGGACCAGAAAAACTGTGCTGGCGAAGCCCTGAGGGTGGCGTGAAGTTTGAGTGACAGCCCCTTTGTGCAGAAGAGAGGCGATCTCTGCTGAAATGAACTCTTGCTCTTGAAGGGAAAAAACTAGAAGGGTAGTGTAGGAGAGTAGGGTCTGCAATCCTATGATCACCCAGATTTTTTGCTTTTGTTTCACTGGTTTACGACTTTCTCTGGCTGTGGGCCTGCTAATCAGACCCACAGCCTGGCTGTTCTCTTTCTAAATTACGAGATGTACCCTAGGTGCATTTGCCAATTGGTACTGGGCCACCTTATCAGACCCTGTAACTCAGGGCATAGGTGTACCCAGGGCCGCCAGGGGCTGCAGCATGTATTATGCCACCCCTGGCTGGCCTCCTAAATTTGACACAACTGGCTGCAGGACAGCTGGGGCGAAGTCGTGTAATCACGCTTTGCTTTAGATATAGTAGCCCTATATCTAACCATACAATGGACCCTCGAGTTCCTATCAGTCACTCCTATGGCAGGCCTTGACAATCCTGAAGGCAGAGTGCATGGGCTCGTGTGAACTAGGTTCTGGCCCGAGCCGAGCCCGGTTGCAGCTTGCGGAATCCAGACCCAATGGCTGTTCCATGATAACGCGTACCACATCGGTAACTTCGGTGTCGCGTTATCAAGACATGTCGAGTAAGGTGTCATACGAATCGGGATGCTGCCCTCTCACCAACTCTGGCGACGAGGTTAGCATTCCGCCCTTCTAGAGGGACACGACATGTACGTAACTGTGAACCCCGGTTAAAGTTAACTCAAGCCTCAGCTCCACAAAATGGATGCTGCCACCACAGACACGAGTCTGACCTCCTGCTGCTGGGAGTCCTTCCAGCGAGGAGCACTTGGACAAAGGGTTTCCTGTTGAGGGCGGTGTTCGCACCGTCCCAGACAGGGTTTGTGTATTCTGGGTAGGTAGGGCTTTTGCGAGAAGGTGACTGCGGAGTGGCACCCCGGTGCTCACTACGCATCTGCCGGTCAGAACCAGTTCCAGGGGCGCCAGCCCTGGCCTGGGGAAAGTCCGGCAGGGGAGGGGGGTGTAACTACCTCCCTTCCTGGTCCCACCCTTAGGGCAGGACCTAGTCATGTACCCACCCCTTTCTTTAGAATAAAGGCCGGAGCGGGGACCCTTCCAAATTAGATCATCTTTGAATCAAGAACTACTTTCTACGAAAGGACACTCAAGACTCTTCTCAAGATTTCTCCCTTGTGACTAAGGAGTAGTCACCCTGCATCAGCGGGCACCATCTAAGAACTCTGCGGGTTGCTGTAAGTCCTTCCTCAAGGAATCCGACGGCCCAGCTCGACGAGAACCGGCTTCCCTGGCACCTCTGACCTCTACCCACGTCATCAGCTCAGCTGTGATCTGTGGGTGCGACGAGACCTCGAGGGACCGGCCATCATCAGAACCTGCACGCTCTTAACCAGCACGACCTTCAAAGCAATTCTCTGGTGAGTGCTCTGGGGTCCGAGAAGCCCCGACCCTGAGCCGCTCCAGCACCGAAGCGCAGCCTCCCAGCATCTCCACGATCTGCGTGGGGCCCTTCTGCTCGCTGCTCAGCACGTTGTCTGGTCACTAGCCGCTGGCTTGTGCCCTTCTGTGACGACATCCGACAATCAACACTGCTGGTCTGGTTGCTCCAGACTGGCCCTTGCTTCCATCTTTGCGAGAAGCACCCCGGACCCTCCTGGTCCACTCAAGACGCCATCTTAGGCCCACCACGTGGCCCTGAGATCTGCCAAGGCTTGTTGCCCCATCCTGGGCCCAGCGACGCCGACAGCATCATCCTTCGTGGGACAGCTCGCACCTCCGCCGTGGTCGCCGACAACGCCTCCTGGTCCGTGAGACTGCAGAGCCTAGCGTCGCCCACTCACCTGGTCGAGGTGACGGCCAACTGGTACCATCCTGGTACCCTCTGACTACTGGCTAGTAGTACGAACTTGGTCCCCTCTGCTTTCAGGTACCAACAATCTCTGATCCAGGCTTGGATCTCTACGAACTATCCATCACTGGTCGCCGGCCAGCAACTCCTTTACTTCCGGCTCCTGGCTCGTCAGCGAAGACCCCGACGCCTGTGAGACTTGTGCAGCCGCAGCCCTCGTGGCTAGGTAACTCGGCATTTCGGTGCCTGCATAGCCTCTTTACTCTAGGGTCCCGAGTCCCTCGCTTCCGACTTGCCTTATCGGGTCCGCCCGAGACCTTAAACTTCCCGTGTCCTCGGACACTTGTTTTAATTGTGCACTTGAAGTATTTTCCTAAGAGATTTGGTTTGTGCTTAGTACCCTGTCCTCATAAAGAGTACAGGGCTGTTGTGATTCTTAATAAATATACTGTTTATTTTCATAACACTTGTGTGGTGTCCTTTCACTTGGTGTTCAAGGGGTATGTGATGGTATAACAGCTGGCTTAACACGCCCTCTCGAGTCTTTAGCCTTAGACTGCTCGTATCCACGCTACTAGGATAGCTGGTCTATAGGTTGACTTACAACCAAACACCATAAGGGTCGTTGGAACGATACATAGCGGTCGCTAGAATAGCGAACGTTGCATATCGGGCCAACTTCTCAATAACTGTGATCTTCCTCTGAAGACAATAGTGACAAAAATCCTTGGCGATTTCCGACAAAATCCTGGACTTCGTCCCGCCCAATTTGTTGACATACCGAACCGCTGAAACATTGTCCATGCGGAGGAGTATGCAACAATTGGTTTGGCGTGGAGACAAACAACGGATCGCAAAAGATCACGCTAGCAGTTCCAGGCAATTTATGTGGAGAGACAACTCCTCTGGAGACTATCGACCTCCCGTCAACAACGGACCGCAACGGGCTCCCCAGCCCCACAGACTGGCATCTGACTCTATCACCACCTCCGGGGATGCTCCGAACAGGGCACGCCCGTTCCAGGCTTCCATGTGCTCCAACCACCATATCATCTCCCACCTCGCTTCCTCTGAAAGAGGGACCAGATCTGAATAACGAAGGCCTTTCTGGAGATGACGTATCCTCAAACATTGAAGCGCCCGGTAATGAAGAGGGCCCAGGAAAATTGCCTGAATTGAGGAAGCTAACAGACCTGCAATTCGAGCTATAGACCTCAACGACACACTCTGTTTGGACAAAACAAAATTCAACTCCCTCTTGATCGAACACATTTTCTGATTGGGCAAGAGGAGTTGACAAAAGAGGGAATCGACTTTGAAACCCAGAAATTCCATTGACTGAGATGGAAGAAAGATCGATTTCTGAGGATTGACCAGAAAACCCAGAGATTGTAATAGACTGATGGACCACTCCAAATGCGTCATCAACGTCTGAGGGCAATCCGCCAGGATCAGAATATCGTCCAGATAGATGATCAGACGAATACCCCGGGCTCTCAAGGATTCGACAACGGGCCTCAGAAGCTTTGTGAAGCACCAAGGTGCTGATGAGAGGCCGAACGAGAGAACTTTGTACTCGAACCAATTCCCCTGCCATTGGAATTGTAGGAACAGACAGTGAGGACCGTAAATGGGAATTGATAAATACGCATCCTACAGATCGAGACGGACCATCCAGTCTCCTTCCCGAAGAAGGTCTTTCAAGAGATGGATGCCTTCCATCTTGAAGAGGCGATAAACCACCCCTTCGTTGAAATCTTTGAGACTGAGCACCAACCGGGACCCGCCCCCTTTTTTCTGGACCAGAAAAACTGTGCTGGCGAAGCCCTGAGGGTGGCGTGAAGTTTGAGTGACAGCCCCTTTGTGCAGAAGAGAGGCGATCTCTGCTGAAATGAACTCTTGCTCTTGAAGGGAAAAAACTAGAAGGGTAGGAGGATGGGATGGACGTTGGGAATGGTAGAACTCTATCCTGTAAGCCTGAACTGTCTCCAAGACCCATGCATTGTTTGAGATCAGACGACAGTTTGATAGAAAATACGGAATTCTGCCCCCCAATACCACCTCTGAAGCCAGGATCAATCTCACCTGAAGTATTGGAATCGTGATGTCCTCCTTGGGTTTCGCCGTAATGTCCTTTTTTATATTGGCCCCTGCCTTTTCGTGAGGGATAGAAATTGTTCCTGTTGTTATAACCGGAGTCCTGGCCTCAGCCACGTTGGGACTGAAATCCACGTTGGGAATTCTGGTTGGACCCACTGCCGAACGATCGTCCCTGTATCGTCTGGCCCTGGCGAAAACCGGGCGAAACGCCCTCCGCAAGGAAGTTTGAGCCTTATCCACCCCACTAAAAGTCGCAACAAACTTTGTCAACTCCTTGAGGAAAAGTTGGCCTTGTGCCAACGGGCCAGATTCTGACAAGGCTAGTTCCGCAAGTTTGGGATCCAAGTTTAGTCAAATGGAGCGCCGACGTTCGCAGGACATCGCGCAATTGACATTCCCTAGTTGGCAAATTGCTCTCTGTGACCATTCAATTAGGTCATCAGGGTCCACAACAGAGGACGATTCTTTGGCCCGAAAGCCCAGATCTAATATCTTCGTAAGAGGACCCAAAAAAATGAAAATTATGCAGCCCAAAGCAATATTTATCAATTGGGCGTAATTTGGGGCTAAAAATAGCAGGCAGTGGGCATGAGCAGTCAAAGACGCGATGCAGCTGGTGAAAACTCTGTGAAGGAGCAGAGATAAACATGCAAAATGGCCGCAAGGCGCAATCGCAGTTAAGGCCACCTACTAACAGAGTCAGAAGAGCCCTCGCGCAACGCGCGCGAGCCTCCAAGCGCCAGTCTCCCGCTCCACCACTGAATAGAGGCGCGGGCGCAAGACGCCCTACCAGGGAAGTAGAACACCTGCTCCCCAGAGGCAGAAAAAACAAACGAAAACTGCAGAGGAGAAAAACAATGCACAAAGCTGCAAACAAAGCCTCCTAAAGCAACCAAAGGACACAGCAACAATGCGCAAAGCAAGCGCGAGCCAATATCCAAACAGCAAAAAGCACACAAAGCACAATAAGGTAATTAAGGCACCATGAAAATCATAAAAAGAGAGAAATGCACTTAACTGGCTGCGGAGCAGCAAAGAAAGAGGATGTGGTATACTCTATGGGACGTTTTATACTGCTTACTCTATGATCTTTCATGTGATACCCAAGTACTCATGGGTATTGTAGTTCATTTTTAGGTTTCGCCTGGCGTTACTGTGCAAGCAGTTCGCGCAGGCGAAATCTAATGATTACAATATGGGATATAGGAACGTCCCCCGGCTCCCATTGGCTAGCTCCATAAATGAAGGCTAGCCATTGGAAGCCGGATCTGTCCGTCAAGGCCGGACCAGATTCGTGGGCGTTCCCGCGATTTCTTCCCTCTCCGATCGTCATCGCGGCAGTGGGCGGAGTTTCGTTTTTTTTTATGTGTTTGTTTTCGCCATTCTGCAGCCGACCGCCGCCGGAGGAAGTCCAGATGAGTGCCTTCCTTGCCATTTCCTCCCCCCTCCCGCTGTCCGTGTGCCTGCCCACCTCCCTCCCGCTGTCCCTGTGCCTGCCCGCCCCCCTCCCCCTGTCCCTGTGCCTGCCCGCCCCCCTCCCGTGCCATGAAAGCCTGTATGCCGCATGTAAATCGTTTAGAAAAGGGTTGTGGAGTATTCCCAGTGCTTAAATTCAATATTGGGGTAGCCCCGGCAGGTGTTCCCGCTCTTCTTGGGGCCTGTTGTAGGGTCTCCTGTGCCGTCGCTGAAGTGCCCGGTGTATGGTTTAACAGTTCTGCTCCCGTCCACCCTATAAGACGAGCAGGGCAGTGGAAAGACAGCGACCTTTTGTGTATGGAGTAACCTTCCTGCGCCTCGGGGCCGTCGTGGCTGTCGTTTTCACAACCAGACAGTCGTATGGGGGGTGGGAGGGTGCTGGTGAAAAACCAAAAATGCCTCTCGGATCCTCGGCACTGGGTTTTCTGGGTTCCTGATTTCTCCCTGGCACCCACGTGCGGTCCCTTTGACCCACTTCGAGTTCCCCCCACATCATGCACTTTAGTCAGATGCGGTGCCGGAACGCTCTGGATACAAGCCTCGTCACCAGGACATGTCCCTGATGGAGGCTTCCAGGTGAGGACTGTGCATGTGATGGGTCTCCCGCCGAGCGGCCTGGGGGGCCATTCACAATCATAGCTCAGGGTCGGGGCTGCCGCACAGGCCCCGCCCGGCCCATTCAGCTGCTCCTGCGGCCATAATGGGGCCTGTCTGGAAGTTCATCATCCTACCCCGGTTTGTGTATTGGCTGGAGAAGGGATTCAGGGGCACTGGTACTGCTGTCGGCGAAGTAACATGTACAAGGCACATTCTAGCGCCTTTATCCTGTGACAGTCTCCAGAGGCGCTGTTCATATTAATCTTATGTCAGATGCAACCCAGCTGCGTCTATAACTCTACACCAGCCGCCCAGGCAGGCACTCGCCTGGCTTGGGCATAGTGGCATCATGCGGCATCACAGATCTCAAGAGGCGGCGCCCGACGGTGTGTGAGTGGAATAGATCGTCCGAGCTCTGTGTCCACGCGGGAGGAGGGCACCCACTCAGAGCTTTCCACCCACGGGAGTGAACACGAGATAGGGGTAGAGGCCACTCTAGAGCACGTGATCTGTGCCTCTGGGGATGGACAAGATCTGATCCCAAATGTACAATATTCTGTTAGTGCCTGTATGTGTAATCAGTTTTGGAAACGAAAACAGGATTGGGCAAAAAACGTGGATGCAGACTGCGTCACCTGTGTGGTCTGTGTAGAATGAAGGGGGTATTTGGACCCGAGGGCTGGCACATTCCTTAGGGAACGTAAGTGTAAATAATGTATACATAACTAGGTAGAAATGCGACTTCCAGCACAAGCAGAGGGAATACAAATAAAGTGCATGTGAGTTATAATCTTAAACGAACCCTGGTAGATAGGGTGCAAACCTGTGACCCCTTTACTGTGCCAGGAGTCTGAAAGTACACAGCCCCTTCCAGCTGCGCCTTGGCACGGCCTGAACTGGCATGCAACAGGACAGTATGCCATTAAAGGCTGGGACTGGGCAAAACATAGGCCCGGGCACAGAAATAAAAGTGGCCACATTTGTAAATCGGCCAGTTTGGACTTGTAAAGACGCGCTGTATGAACTGTGGAAGACGGCATGCATCGAGCTTGTTGCAGGCAATATTTGGGGAGATATCAAGGAAATCAACAGTGCAGGCTGACCCCCCTGACCCTTAAACAAGCCCACAAACTGCCACACACCTGTCAGACCAGCCCATCGGGCACTGCTTGAGTGCCATATAGGCCAGTCCGACCCTGTGCCACAATGTTTCGTATGTATGGACGTGCAGGGGGCAGATCTCAGTCTTGGTCGGTTCCAAAGGCCCCACTGACCTGCAGTGGACTGGACTGACATAAACACACTTCAGTGCCACATTGAAGATGTGTCATGTTGTGTCCAGTTGACATGCAGTGGGCTGGCCATGGTGCCCTTACTTGCTACGGTTATTTTAATTATGTATGTTAGTCTATTTGGAGTATTTGAAATGGCCCAAGAAAGACTACAAATCCCAGAATGCAATGCATTCTTAAATGAAAGCCAGTAGCCAAGGGAAGGGGGTGTTTCAGATTTTCTGTTACCAAATTCTGTTTCGATAATGTCACATACGCAATGCAAGATAGCAAACAACTCCTATTTTTTAAAATAATGTTTTTTACAACACAGCCAATGATACGGATGAACTGGTCTCAGGCCAGTGATTAAAATTGTAGTGAAAATGAACAGACATTCTCCCTGCGCCGTCGATGCTACAATTAAAGTTTCCATTTGAGGTGCAGGGCCTTCATCATTCCGAAATCCAGCTCTGAAGTTTCCCATTCTCAGCCCCATTAACACCCATTTGAGAGCACAAACATTCCATTAAAAGAGATGGGGCCCGATAGCTGGGGGGCTTCATTAGTTTTTGCAATTAAGGAATATTGCATAATGGCTGCGGTACTTGCCACCGGTGTGCAGGCTGCCCCCACCCTGGGGCCCTGGAGGTGTGGGAGCCCCAGCGCCCTTTGTTATTGATAATGTTCGGCGCAGCAGGTGATTGGCTAATTAATAACAATGGCCCTCGTTAGCAAGTCCATCGCTGCTGGGCCGGGTCACCCCTCAGAGTGTCTGGAGGTGCAGGGCTCCCAGCCCGGATGTTTTTTTTGCTGTCTGGGTCGGATACACTGGCCCGCTGGAGGAGTTGGGGTGGGCGGACATCCCTATTCTGAACAGACCCCAAGACGTGGCTTTCTTAAGACATGGGTCTGGCAAGGACGGGAGCCGGCGGGGTGCCTCCCGATATCTGAACGCGTAAAACAAAACAGTGAAGTGCACAGAACCTTATATCTGGTTCCCTCGGGGTGTGCCTCGTCACCACAACACACGTGTCCTGAACCTGTTCTTACATTTTACACATCATTGTTTTCGGGTGTGCTTCCACAACCAATGAAGTGCACCTAACAGTGCCCACAATGCATTAATTTATTCAATTCAAGCTCGGAGTAGGGGCACCCCACGGGGTGGAGTTATTTGTTAACTCGAGGTGTGCAACTTGGCGGCTTAAAACCAAGGCTGGCGTGAAAGTCCATGTCTGCACTGCAACCTGGAGCTGAGGTCAGAGTAAGTGTGGAGCAGGGTGGCAACTGCTGGGGTCTCTCCTGGACGCTGCGTCTCCAAATGGGCACACAAACTGAGGACAGGACATCATGGGGCCACCGTGGGGTATGCCCCCTACATGCATGTATTCGACTACAAGACAGTCCTGCTCCCAAGCTTACCAGCTCATCGTCCAGTCCTCACCTTGTTCTCCGTATTCTGGAGCTTTTAGCTCCGAGTATAGAACTGGATTAACAGGAGTACATCTACCAGGGCTTTAAGTGAGATTAAAAAACTGGGGGCTCTCTGAGGGACGTGGCCGATGGAATTAAGGGTGTGCCTTAAAACACGTAAACTTAAAATCTGTGCTTAGCATAGTGCCGCCCGACTGGTATTTTACTGCTTGTCATTGCATCCAGATACATCAGATACAAGGAACTTGGTACTTGCAACAAGCCAGGACTATTGGCTTTGTCAATGGTTGTTGGTTGCATAAGATAAATAAGCAACAGCTGTGGCTTTGTTGTATATAATATTGTGAATGCTTCCGTTCTGAAAGATTGTGAAAGAACTACGAGTGTCTTTGAAGTTACCTCAAAGGCAGTGAAGGGCGGCGCTGCTGTTGGAGTTGAGATTTGTTTTTCACCCCGAGGGTGAGGGCAACAATGGAGAGCCCGACAGGGACCCGTCTCAGCACCTGCTATTTAGAACTACCGGTGCTGAGAACCGGCAGGCCCCGGTCCACTTGAAGCTCTGACATGTACCAGAATGCAAAGAAAAACCCTAGGTTAGCTGAGCTATTCTCGGGTGACATCTGACGCTGGAGAGCTCAGTCCTAGCACAGGTGCCTCTTTGCAGAAGATCATTAAGATAAATGAGCAGGGCCTTGCGTGCTACATATATGACAAATGCAAGCTGACAGCCGCCATCCGAAGAGAAACCCTGCCTGCGGCATGATGATTCTAACACAAACCCTCATGCCCCGGCCTCCAGGAAGCTCCACCCCTGCAGAACTAACGAGACAGCCGCCTACCCCAGCCCTGCTGCAGGTGCGAGTCCGCATGAGACCCCCCTAACCGAGAGAGGCTTCGACAAGATGTCTTACTGCCCATCACTAGCCCGACTCCGACCGTCAAACCCTAAGAGGCGGAGGCCTAGTTATTCCTGTGTCATTCCCCAGACGCTGGCGCCCTCTGGTGGCAGACTGGAATAGTGCACGCACACCTCCGCCTTGAGAACCCCTACCATCTGGGCTGTAGGGTAGCTTGCACCCAGTACCCGACCCCTCAGTGGCCGATAATTAAAAATGTGCAAACATTCGTGACAAGAATTTTCAATTCTATTAAGGACACGGAGGCGAGGATTATGCTTTCTCGATTTCTTTACTACAAACAGCAGCCAATAGGAACACAGTAAAGAAACGAAAAACTACAACTCCCATGAGCACTTAGGTAACCATAGAGAGCATATCCCTATATAAAGAACCATAGAGGGCAAGACTTCCTCTTTCTTTGGTCAGTAAAATAAATAAGTCAATGAAAAGTCAATTCACGTGGAACCGAAGAACAGCCTGGAGGAAACATCCGTAGGCAACAGGAGAACGATCATCAGGCGCCATTCCAAGAAAAACCAAGGAGCAGGAGACTGGAGCAGGCAGAACTCCACAGGTCCAGAATCCGAAAGACCGGAACCAAGGCAGGAGAAAAACTGAAGGATCTCACTTCTGGTCAGAACCTAGAAGGAAAACAGAGCCGTAATACACCATCCCAGTACCATAAGGTAAAATACAAAGGGGTAGGGAAATAGTGCAAGAAAAACATGTCACAATGCCACAGCAAGGAGAAAAGACATGATACATGCAGTAAACTACATTTGGGTGGGATAATCCTCGCCTCCGTGTCCTTAATAGAATTGAAAATTCTTGTCACGAATGTTTGCAAATTTTTAATTCTATGGCAGGACAGGAGGCTCAGATTATGCTTGTTCAAAGCTGATTCACCACAACAGAAGCAATATCCACAATGGGTTTGAAATAATACGTTTTAAACACAGTATCGGAAGACCAATCAGTGGCCTTCATAATGTCCGTCAAACTCACACCAACAGTAAAAGCCTTAGAGGCCATGGCACCCCAAGCGGAATGAGCTCCGAAAATGGAGATATCAATTCCAGCCTCAGACATAAGCCAACGTACCCAACGGGCCAGGGTAGCCGGCGCCACAGGCCTAAAAGGCTTCTGCAAAGCAATCAGCAACTGCCCAGACAAATCTTGTCGAAAAGGAGCAGTACTTACCTCATAATCCTTTATGCACTGGACCACACATAACTGTGGGTTCTGAGGAAAAGCTGGGTAAGTCACAGAAGACATGTTACTTTTGGTGCGCCGGGAAACTGTAAAAGTGACCCCGTCCGGAGAAAACGAACGTCCCGCGAGGTCTAACGCTCGTACATCTGAAATGCGTTTACAAGACACCAAACAAAGTAGCATCGTCAACTTCGCTGAAAGTTGCTTACGAGACAAGGAAGAGTTGGGAGGCCAAGCCTCCAGAAAACGTAAGACAATGGAGACATCCCAAAGAGCCACATACTTTGTACAAGGCGGTTTAACCAGCCGAATGCCACGAAGTAATTTAGAAATCAAGGGATGCTCCCCAATAGGCTTCCCGTCAACAAAATCGTGGCCCGCAGAAACAGCGGAGCGAAAGGAATTGACTGTCCTATAAGCAGAACCAGAAGAAGCTATGGAGGCAAGAAAATTAACTACTAAAGTAACATCCGCTGAAGCGGGATCCAAGTTTCGTTCAGAACACCAACCACACCATCGCCGCCAAGCTGATGCATAACGCTTGTGCGTGTTGGAGGCCCAAGCCTCATCGATAAATCGCGTAGCGTCTCCAGATAAGCCAGGGACTTTCTAGCGTTCCCCGAAAGGCGCCACGCAACCAGCCGAAGCTGACCTGACAGAACCAGAGGATGTGGGTGGAGCAGAGGATCCAACAATAAGTTCCACTTCTGTGGAAGCAGGAACGATGTCGAGCAACTCATCTCCAGAAGATCCGGAAACCATGCCTGAGCCCTCCAAAGAGGAGCTATCAGAATGACCTCCGACTGGAAGTGCTTTGTTCGTGCCAAGACTCGCGGAATCATCGCGAATGGGGGAAACGCATAGCAAAGATGAGGGGGCAAAGTCTGGAGAAAGGCATCCGTGGCCAGAGCCTCCGGATCCGGACGCCAGCTTTAAAACTTGGGCAACTGGGCATTGAGGCGAGAGGCGAAAAGATCGATCCAAGGCCGACCCCAGAGGCGAGACAGGTTCCGAAATACACGGGGATGAAGCCGCCAATCGCTGAAATCCAGCAGATGGCGAGAGTTCCAGTCGGCCACCTGATTCTGGCGACCCGGGAGATACTCTGCAATAAGAGTGATCTTCCTCTGAAGGCAGAAGTGCCTGAAGTCCTTCGCAATCTCGGCCAAAAGCTTCGACCTCGTTCCTCCCAGTTTGTTCACATACCTCACCGCAGAGATGTTGTCCATGCGGAGCAGTATGCAACAGCTGGTGGCCTGAGGAGCAAGGCTGCGGATCGCAAACGATCCCGCCAGGAGCTCCAGACAATTGATGTGAAGACTCAGTTTGTCTTGTGACCAACGGCCGCCCATTGTCACAGACCCGCACCGGGCTCCCCAGCCCCAAAGACTTGCATCCAATTCCAGCACCACATCCGGAGTCGAGCCGAACAGGGCCTTCCCGTTCCAAGCCTCCATGTGGTTGAGCCACCACAGCATCTCCGACTTTGCGTCTGGTGACAGAGGAACAGGATCGGAATAGCGAAGACCCTTCTGCAAATGCCTGATCTTGAGACGTTGCAGGGCCCGATAATGCAAGGGACCCGGAAAGATCGCTTGAAGGCCAACAGTCCGACAATCCGAGCGATCGATCGTAAGGATACACTCTGTGTGGACAACAGTAACCTCAACTCCCTCTTGATAGACCTGACTTTCTGGGAGGGTAAGAGCAGTTGGCAAGAGACTGAGTCGACTAGGAAACCCAGGCACTCGATCGACTGAGTGGGATGTAAATGAGATTTTTGAGGATTCACTAGAAAACCTAGAGACTGCAACAGGTCGACCGTCCATGCCAAATGGGACTGCAGTTGCACAGGACACTGAGCCATCAACAAAATGTCGTCCAGATACACGATCAGACGCACCCCGCGCGCCCTCAGCGATTCCATGACTGGTCTCAGGAGCTTCGTGAAGCACCACGGAGCGGACGAGAGACCGAACGGGAGAACCGTGTACTCGAACCACGTCCGTGACCATTGGAATTGAAGGAAACGGCGATGAGGCGTAAAGATGGGGATGGACAAGTAAGCGTCCTTCAAATCCAGGTGAACCATCCAGTCCCCCTTGCGAAGGAGATCCCTGAGAAGATGGATGCCCTCCATCTTGAAGTGGCGATAGACCACTCCGTTGTTGAACTCCTTGAGATTGAGCACTAGGCGAGAACCTCCTCCCTTCTTCTCCACCAGGAACACATTGCTGACGAACCCCTGAGGATGCAGAGAAGTCTGTACAATGGCTCCCTTTCTCAGAAGGGACTCGATTTCCGTAGAGATGACGGCCTGATCTCGTTGGGAAAAAACAAGGGGAGAAGGGGCGAGAGGTTGATGGGGAGGATGATAAAACTCTATGTGGTAACCTTGATCTGTCTGTAACACCCAAGCATCGCTGGAGATTGTACGCCAATTGGGGAGGAAATATTGCACTCTGCCCCCCAGGACAACTGAATCGTAAGGAATTAGGCTCACCTGTGTTTGCGAAATCTTGACGTCCTCCCTGTTGTCTGCCATAACCGCCTTTAGAGGCCTGCCCACGGCCTTTGCGGGAGGGGTAGAAATTGGTTTTGGAACCGGAATAGGAAGACTGCTGACCTCCACCCTGCTGGGACTGATTGCCACGTTGTTGGTCAAAACCACGGCCGAACGAACGTCCCTTGGAGCGTCCGGCCCTGCCAAAAACCGGGCGGAACGCACTGCGTAGCGAAGATTGCGCCTTATCCAGGCCACTAAATGTAGAGACGAACTTCGTCAGCTCCTTGAGGAACGGTTGACCAAACAGAAGGCCCTGGGCAAGGGGCCCCGATTCTGAAGAAGATAGTTCTGTTAAACGTGGGTCCATTTTAAGAAGAATGAAACGGCGACGCTCCGTAGAAAGAGCACAATTCGCATTGCCCAACTGGCAAATAGCCCGTTGGGCCCAATCAATCAGGTTGTCCGGGTCGATGCCAGAAGCAGACCCCTGAGCCTGGTAACCTAAGTCCAGAATTTTAGTGAGTGGACCGAGTAGATCTAACATTTTATCCTGGCACAGATGCCAGGATCTATCAATGCCCTTCTTGGGGTCCTTCGTGAACTTTTTAAGGTAAGTAAGGATTGTGGGATCCACCTCAGGAGTTTCAGCGAGTTTGTTCGCCAGATCCGGGCGAGGACACTCGGATCTAAGACGCGAGCGCACCTCCTGGTCAAAAGATTCCCGAATATGGGCTTGGACGTACTCTGCGACCTCAGGAGCCGGGAGCCAGGACTTCGAATTTGGATGGACTATGTCAGTAGGCTCAAAGGTAAGCACCGGTGGATGCGCCGATGCGTCAACAAAATGCTCCTTCCTCGACTTCTTAGCAGGAGGGGCAGAGGGACCAGAAGAGGAGGACGAGGGAGAGGTATCTTCAGTATCCGGGGTAGAGGGCATAGCCTTCTTAGAACCACCGGAGCTTGACAAAGATTTGGCCAATTTTACAAGGTCCGATTTGTGTGGATTCCGTGGGGACTTAGAAGAGAGCTTGGCAGACGCAGAAGAAGGAATCCAACCTTGTTGCTGTGCATAGTCCGTTAGATGACGCTTCAACGGCCCAATGGCACGGACCAGCGCGGAATTGACAGAATGTTGCACCCCTTGGTCAAGTGCATCGACCAAATTGTATTCAAAAGAGTCCTCAGGCTCCTCGTCGTAATAGTAAGAGTCTTCCTCCTCATAACCAGCCATGATAAATATATTGAGGCTGAAAGGATAGACAGATAAAGGCCCACACAGGAAAAAAGGAGTAGGACACAGAAGTGACCCAGTCAGGGGGAGTGACAACCCCTCAGCAAGCCAACTGTGGAGAGCAACACGCTCCCCACGTAAAGTGATTTAAAGTGGAGGGACAGGCTTGCAGAAAGCCACTCTAGGCAAAGCCTCTACTTATTACCCAACCCCAACTATAAATAAGAAAGGGTGTCAAGTGGGGAGCAATCCGGCAGGCAGTGGGCACAGGCTGTTATGAACGCCGCCTCTAGCGTGTCAGGAAAGCCGTGAAGAACACGGAAAAGTCAACAAAGGGCTGTCGCGCATGCGCAGACGCCCGCCTGCAAATGCGGAAATAGAGCGGCGCGCGACTGAAACGCGCGACCGCTCGAGTCCCCAGTCCCGCTCCACAAGTGACGCGGGCACCAAAGCGCCCGAGCCGAACGAGAGGCGAACCCGCGCTCTCCAAAGATAGACGGCGGAAAGGCAAGCCGAAAAGAACACAGCGCAACGAGCGCAGCAGCGGCAATGCAGACGCCGAAGGCGGCAAAAGAACAAATAACGCTGCAAGCAGTGAGGCGCAACGAGCGCACAAGGCAAGCACAAAGCCAGTAATACAAGAATCACAACAGTGAAAGATAATGAAGAAAAAATGACTTAACTGGCTGCGAAGCAGCAAAGAAAGAGGAAGTCTTGCCCTCTATGGTTCTTTATATAGGGATATGCTCTCTATGGTTACCTAAGTGCTCATGGGAGTTGTAGTTTTTCGTTTCTTTACTGTGTTCCTATTGGCTGCTGTTTGTAGTAAAGAAATCGAGAAAGCATAATCTGAGCCTCCTGTCATGCCATAGAATTGTGCATGTGCACCTCAGCTCCCAGAAGTTGGAAGGCTATGGGAGTGTTGTTAACCCCTTCCACACTCATGACGAGCTGGGCTCGTCATGGTGTAGCCTCCTCGTACACTGATGACGAGCCCAGCTCGTCATAAAACAATGAAGAATAGCAATTCCCAGCACAGGAGGGGAATTGCCTTAGCAGCCATGGAGTTAAGTTGTGTGCAGGTGCCTTGGCGCCCCGAACCTGGACCACTCCGGTGCTGATGTTAATTGTTCATTTATGTCTTCATCCTGACTGTGGAGGCCTCTGGGATTGAGGTTATCAGGTGCACATGTGCTCAGTCACCTGGACCTCTCCGGGACCAGTGTTTATTTGTGCCTGCGCATCTCTGCGTCCAGAACCAGGACCCCCCACCCTGAGAGTGGGTACATTGAGTGCCGGTGACTCGAAGCCCTCCAGTCAAACTTGCTGTTTAAAATGCAGAAAGAATAGAGGTGTTCTCGGTGGCGCCTTAGAACTTACAGGCCCACAAGCAGCATAAATAGGAACTAAAGCATTCACCTGTCACTATCACACATACCCAACCCGCTTTGAAACGTATGCTGGCTGAATTCTGCAGTATTTTACACTTCTCCATAGGACCGGGGACAGTCGCTCGTGGCATGTGAAGGATCCAGTTCAAATTAACAAGAGCACGACCCAAATATCTATGTGAACATGGGAGTGCAGTGTATAACTTGGAACAAGCGTTCCCATGGAACTCATTTTCTAACAACAAAATAGGATAGCAAGGGAAAATACTGTATAGATTTAAACTTATGAACAATAATAATATTTTTACAGAAAATACATTCTGTTGTGGTGACCTTCCCCCCCTAGTAGCACCGGAATTACATTTTTAATTAGACCTTTCCCTTATACATTGCTGAGCGCCCTAGTATCTGGGTTACCAAACATCTTTTTACATTCTGTTGCTGTTTGATCTTAAAGAAAACCCTGCCAGCATTCAAAATTAATTTGAATCAGCCAAATCGAAGTTTATTCTTTCCTAAATTAAAAGATTCATGAGTCAAAGTCAGCGGTCAGGTGAGTGGTGAAGAGATGTTGAGCACGAACCCCAAGTGTTAACAGCCAAAACCATAAAAAAGGAGGAAAGCTGACAATGTGAATTAAGGCAGTGGCATGGATATCAACCTGTCGCGGATATAAGTTTGTAAAGGCGAACTCCCTATCAGAGAACGCTTGTAGGGAAAATGCCCATGCCTTATTTCAGCATTGGTCATCCAGTGGTCTTAACGGAAGCGGGAGACCACCTCAGCTTCACCACCATTCCCCATGCTCACCCTTGTCCTGGCAAGACCCCGATTTCTGAGAAAGGATTGAAACTAGGCCTGGGCAGTAAATTCTGTTCTGCTTGTGGAATTTGGGTAATTTTGCGTTCCACGGAGAACGCTGAATTGCCAAAATTTCAGTGATCCGCTGCTTCATAGAATTTTTTTCCCTGTTCGCGCTTTCAAAAATGCGTGTTCGCAAGATATTTACCCCCAAGCACGCAAACCGTGTTCGCGAACAGGAAAAAAGCATCGCGAACGGGCTGAACAAGCAATTCCGCATGTTCGCGGAACTCTGCGTGCTCTCGTAGATTTTTTACCGTTTCGCGGAGCTTTGGGTAGGGCGACTACGCAAAATAAGGCCACCCCTAGTTGAAACGTCGTCAACACCAAAAAAAGACGGACCTTATTGTGAACTAACACTGGGATTTTATCCGCTATGTTTAAAATATATGTAAATGTAATTTGGCTATCTTACAAAGCAATAACCAGTATACCATGTACGTTTATTCACATTGTCACCTTTTCTCTTTTTTTTGATGATTTTGGTTGTTAGCACTTTGGGTTTGTGCCTAATATCTCTTCACAACTCACCTGACCGTTGACTTTGTGACCCATGATTTGTTAATTTATGAATGAATAAACTTCGATTCAGCTGAACCAAATTTATTTTGAATACTGGCTGGGTTTTCTTTAAGATCAAACCGAAACAGAATTTGTTTTCTGTAAAAATATTATTGTTTTTCATAAGAATAAATCTATCCATTATTTCCTGTACTATCATTGTTCCAAGTTATACATGTGAAGTATCCAAGCACCGGTTATTGTTTTCACAATTCTCTAAGGACTGACCTTACCTCGTGGCCTTGTCCTTTCTCGCTTATTTTCAGCACACAGACTTTCCTCAGTCAATAGATTTACCATTGCTTTCTTCGCTCAATAGCTCCTCGGCACAAGTCTCAATCCTTTTTAGGTCTCGGCTTGAAGCGCGCAAAGCGCGTTCTCGCCGAGAACTATAGTCGTCGGCTCAGCAGATAACGAGTGGCGACAAGAGCTGGTCACGCGCTCAGCATCGTCAATGGGAGAGGGAGAGACAAGAGCTGGCCACACGTGCATGGGATTTGATCACGCACGTGAGTCTGTCTTGGAGCTGCCGATGTGCACGCTCACGGCGATGGTGTCTCCGCCGTGCGCTACAGCCCCATGATGAAGGTGACGTCCGTGGACGCTCGCCACTGAGGAAACCAGTGGGACTCGATGCAGACATTGGCTAAAGTTACCGTATTCAATGGCAAAAGCGGCCGAGGGCCGAGCGGGACTCCATGAGGCGCACCAACATACATTTATGTCGCAGAGGACGGAGTAAGTAGCACAGCCCCTTTCTGCCCCCTCAAGCAGGCAGCGGCACCATCACCTATCCTCACTCCCGTACTGCTTGGTTTACTAATGGCACTGACCATAGCACATCGGCAGCATAAGCAATAACCAGTTACCCATCATGTATCATATTTATGTATTTCCTTAAATCTCTGTTAGACACATTCTGGTTGTAATCAAACAGTTGAAAAAACAGAAATTCCACAATTATAGTTTCCTAAATAATTATATCATGATCTGGTAGCCCACATGCTAACATGCACACACAGACAACACGCTCACTAACTGAAACAAATACAAATACAGAAATACTCGAAAGCTAACATACAGACTCACATACTCACATACACAGGCGGCTGACCGGGGGTGCAAGGGTGCAAGGCTGCAGGACGGGCCATGTTTACTGCCCCGAACCCCCAGCAGACACACAGCCCCCCCCCGCTCTCCGGAGGCCCACGCCTCACGTCCGATGGCACCGCAGCCCTGTCCCTTCCCCCCAGCCTGAAGCCCCTGCGCTGTTCACCGGCCACGGGTCAGCGTCGGATTGATAACGCGGGCATCCGGGCAATGCCCGAGGGCTGCAGTGGGCTGTTTTTTTTAGCAGTCTGGGGGGCTATTTGGGCGCTGTCTCTGTTCTTCTGATACAGTCAGTGGCCCAGTGGGAGTCTGAGTGGCCTTTCTAGAGGTGGATGGGCGCTCATTACCTCCGTTTAGCACAGGTATCACTCCCTTTGTCTCTCGGGTTCCCATTAATGTTTGCACATACTGAGCGGGGGCAGGGGGCCTCACTTGTTTCACCTGTGTAAACTAACGCATGCATTTTTTTTAACCCCCCCCCCCTCTTAAAGATTACACCAACGCAGTGATATGAGGAGTGTTTATGCAAATGTGGGCCAATTTTTTTTTTTGTGTGCCCGGGCCGATGTTCATTCCCAATCCAACCTTGCCACGGGTCACTGTAGCTCCCAGCGTAGCCCTCCGCCCTCCCGACGGACAGGGAGCCTTTGATCGGTGTAGTAATGTGATCACGTTTACCACTCCGTGTGTGTGCAGCTTTAAACCAGAGCTAAGGCAGGCGTGCACTAGAACATAGTAAACACTGTGCGTGTTGGTGTGTTTGCACGTCTGCCTTGAACTTTGTTTCTGGTTACACATGTATGCTGCAGTGTGCATCCGTGTGTGTGTGCAGTTTTCAAACTAAGAAAGCAGCGTGCTCGGGGCACTGTTAGATGAGTGTTCGATTGTGTCTGTGCATGTATGTCTGTATGGGCCTATATGACTGTTCACATGTGTGTATCAGTGTGTGTGTCAGTGCACAGGCTTGGAATTAGGGCAGGTAGGAGCACCGTAAGACTAGTTTATGCCTGCGTGTGTGTGTGTGTATGCCTGTGAGAGCAGGCCTCTATATGCCTGTGTGGCCGTTCACAAAAGTGTGCACTGTGTGCAGCATTAGGCAACGACTGTTGGTGTGTGGCGCTTTCATGAGTTGGTGTGTCTGGTTACGCACGGGCAGCGAGTCTCTGCGTCTTTTTTTGTCGGTTTGTGGCACCATGTGATTGTGGCTGTCTGGCTGTAACTAGTATATATTCATTGACTCACTAACCCTCCAAATGTCTGCCTCAGGATAGACCCATGGCGCTAAATACGTTTATCAGAGATAAAATGCACGACTCTTACAACTTGGCGTGCGTGCAGTTCGCGCAGGCGAAATCTAATGATTACAATATGGGATATAGGAACGTCCCCCGGCTCCCATTGGCTAGCTCCATAAATGGAGGCTAGCCATTGGAAGCCGGATCTGTCCGTCAAGGCCGGAGCAGATTCGTGGGCGTTCCCGCGATTTCTTCCCTCTCCGATCGTCATTGCGGCGGTGGGCGGAGTTTCATTTTTTTTTATGTGTTTGTTTTCGCCATTCTGCGGCCGACCGAGGAAGTCCAGGTGAGTGCCTTCCTTGCCGTTTCCTCCCCCCTCCCGCTGTCCGTGTGCCTGCCTGCCCCCTCCCGCTGTCCCTGTGCCTG
The DNA here is from genome assembly GCF_964263255.1 of Lissotriton vulgaris. Lineage (NCBI taxonomy): Eukaryota > Metazoa > Chordata > Amphibia > Caudata > Salamandridae > Lissotriton > Lissotriton vulgaris. The sequence goes on along the minus strand of NC_141694.1, from coordinate 1,058,386,012 downwards.
CCCGCCCCCCTCCCGCTGTCCCTGTGCCTGCCCGCCCTCCTTGCCGTTTCCTCCCCCCTCCCGCTGTCCCTGTGCCTTGCCGTTTCCTCCCCCCTCCCGCTGTCCGTGTGCCTGCCCGCCCCCCTCCCGTGCCATGAAAGCCTGTATGCCGCATGTAAATCGTTTAGAAAAGGGTCGTGGAGTATTCCCAGTGCTTAAATTCAATATTGGGGTTCATACTTTATAAAAAGCACAACATATGGGGGTTTTGCACAGAGGTTATGTAGGTCAATGAAGACAAGCTCACAAATGCGAAAAAGCCTTTATCTAGCTCTAAAGTGTCTAGCCTAAGTTACATTTTATGGAGATCTCACTAGTCATGCGGTAGCACCTGAACATAACTTATGTCACCACATAAAAGGGTGTGCCACGAAACGGCATGTACACCTTAATGTATGTTCATGAAGTCGATACCACTGGGTTTGCCGCATTATAGCGATGAGATGGTTAGGTACGCGGTGGCAATCTATGATAACCGCACAGACTTAGTACATATGGCACAAACCTGCAGAGGTTCCATAACAATATTTTTTTATTCAGGGCTTGGAGTGGAATGAAAACGTTAGGGGCTTATTAAAAAGCGGCGTGGCCAGGGAAGCATAACTAGGAATCCTTTCAAAGAGGTGTGGCCTTCGCAATTAAAGATGAGACTTAAAACAACAAACATAGGCCTAAACCATGCAGGACTTTTTGGCTTCACCAGTCCTTGTTAGCAGTGTTAGATGAATGAGTAAACACAATTACATTGCTATTGATAATTATAATCGAACATGTTTTTGTTCTGAAAATATGGGATTGTGAAACAAACGATACTAATATTTATGGAAGGGGAGATGCTCTTCAGTGTCTCAATCAACACTTTTCTCCCCCTCACACCTCTTTGATATAAAATCTCTCTATATTAGACAGATTGCCGTGTGCCTGCCCCCCTCCCTCCCGCTGTCCGTGTGCCTGCCCACCCCCCTCCCGCTGTCCCTGTGACTGCCCGCCCCCCTCCCGCTGTCCGTGTGCCTACTCGCCCCCCTCCCGCTGTCCGTGCCTTTCCCGCCCCCCCTCCCACTTTGTGCATTTTGCATAAGGTACTGCAGTGCATTTTGTATCTTGTGATGCCGGAAGTTGAGTGTATGTTATGCCTTGTGAAGCGGGTGACTGCTGTGTATCTGTGTGCCTTGTGAGACAGGCATTGTGAGACTTCGACCTTCATTGAGGTTGGCAATGTAAATAACAATGCCATTTATTTATAAGTAAAAAATAAAAAGAAATGTCATGAGCAATGCCAATAGCTCTAACTTTTCCAAAGGCGAAACCATTGCATTGTAAATGCTTGTTTCCTAACTGTTTTCTTATTGGCTGCTGAGCATTTCTAATAAAGAAATGAGAAAGTATAATCTGTCCTGAGATAGAATTCCAGCACACCTAGGGTCATTCAGTTGAATGCCTTGGTGTTAGACTACAATCTTTGGGCTCTTAATGGCCGCACAAACTCTGATCGTGAAGGAGCGATGACTTTTAATAGGTTGGGGTGCCCCTCTCGTATCGACTACATCCTTTTAGATGAATACTCCTGGCCTGATTTAATCGATATGGTGGTTAGGGAGTCTTCTTATAGCGACCACAACCCCTTATGTATGCAACTTAAGTGGGTAAGTGGCCGGTATCCCAGACAGGAAACAGAGATGATCACTAAAGAAGTTTTCCCTGTAAATAATAATCGGAAGCTAAAATGGAATGTGGTCAAATGCGATGAGGGGAAGCTACAAAATATCAATGACTTAGTATCTAAAGAAATTAGTAGTTTGACAGCTTTAGAGTCTGTCCCAGTTAACCTAGTCGAGCCTAGTTTGTCGGTCTCTTATAGCAATCTAATAGGTAAAGTGGGAGCCCACTTTCGTAAGAAGCAATCGGGAAAATCCCGCTCTAACGGTACCAAACCAAATAGTAACCCATGGTATACGAGTAATTGTAGAAGTAAAAAGGTTGCAATTACTAAAGCAATACGTAGCAAGGACTCTGTGGCCGTCAGGTTAGCCAGGAAAAATTATGCGTGCAGTATAAAATCTGCTAAAAGGGAATGGGAGGAAGAGCATTGGCAACAGTTGAAAGAAGCAGCTCGTGGTAAAAATACTGTCGCCTTTTGGAAATTAATTAACGCTCAAGATAGAAAGGGAGCAGGTCCCATCATTTTAAATCATATTACGGATCAGGAATGGTATTCTCATTTTTTTAAACTTTATTGTGAGGAGAGTGTGGATAGCTTGATACTATTATCAGCTAATATCCCCGAAAGAACCCCTGGTGTGAATTTTATTTACAACACAGATCCATTTTCCCAGAGAGAAGTACTAGATGCTATCTCTAAACTATTGCCCGGGAAGGCCCCAGGCCAAGATGGTCTTCCAGGGGACTTGTTAAAGCACGAACCAAACGTGTGGGCTAAATACATATCAAGTCTGATGAATTTGATACAAGCTGGCCATCCTGTTCCCGACTCCTGGAAAGGGGCTGAGGTAATAACCATTTATAAAAAGGGCGATAGGGACGACCCTTCCAATTACAGACCGATAAGTCTGATAGACATTATTCAGAAGGTGGTTGGAAGGGTGATCATAAACCGTACAGAAGCATGGCTTGTGGATAAGGGTATTTTGTCCCATTTCCAGGCCGGGTTTAGAAGCAATATAGGTGCAATAGACCAGGTATTTAGATTCTGTGCAGTCTGTTGGAAGTCAGTGTTAATTACTAAGGGTAGTCTATACCTGGCTTTCATAGACTTGAAGACAGCATTTGATGTGATTCCACGGAATAAGCTCTGGTCGGTCCTATCCGATATGGGTTTTCCTAGTTACCTTCTACAATTCATTATTAAACTCCATGAGGGGAATTATGCCAGGATCCGTTGGGGATCCCAGGGCCAATTGACAGAGAAGATCCCGGTAAATAGGGGAGTGAGGCAAGGGTGTGTGATGGCCCCAACCTTGTTCTCCCTCTTTATTAATGGGGTTGTAGCCCATTTGAGGGAGGATTCTGCTGATGCCCCCGTCCTTGTAGGAGAGAAAACACCCACTCTCCTCTTTGCCGACGATACTCTTCTCATGTCAAAATCCCCAATGGGGTTGCAAAAACTACTCGATCGTTTTTGCAGTTTCTGTGCAGACAGGGGGTTGTCAATAAACACTTCCAAAACAAAGCTGATGGTGTTAACTAATAAAAAGAAACATAGGAAGGTAAACCTCAGGCTGAATGACACCCCGCTGGAGGTGGTAGAGGAATTTGATTACCTTGGGGTAAGACTTTGTAATAACCTGAGCTGGTCTGCCCACATCGCCAAAATGGTTTTAAATCTCAAAAGGGTTGCAGGAGTAATTCTTAAGAACCAGCACCGATCTTTCAGTAGACCCATAGCCCCCACCCTGGCAATTTATGAAGGGAAAGCATTAGCAGCGGCAGTTTATGGTTCAGAACTTTGGGGGGCGGAAAATACAAAAGCCTTAGCTGTGGCCGAAAATAAGTTTATTAGAGATTTGGTCTCGCTACCCTTATCGCCCCCCCTGAAACCCCTTTTTCTTGACATGGGCAAAAAATCGGTTGTTGATCTAGTGCAAATTCGCCCCTTGCTATTCTGGGTTCGTCTTAGAAGGACCCCAGAACTTTTTAACTATGCCCAGGTTTTGGATGAGCTGATCAGTTTGAACGTAGCAAACAAAATTAAATGGCTCAACAATTTAAAGAGGCTTGTAAAATCTATAGGTCTGGAGGAGAGTTGGATTTCGCAATTACCACCCCCAAAAGCAATTGTCAAAAAACTTTATTGGGATTGGGTTGTTGCTAAAGAACACAGGAATCCTAACTGGGGTCATCTAACTAGTACTTTCCTTGATCACAAGCCCCTTAGGAAGTTAGAGCCCTTCTTGGATTTTATCCAGGTCCCTCGCGATAGAACATTGTTTCTGAAACTCAGATATGGGATTCTACCCCTTAACACATTCAAAGTAGGTTGGAAGGGATACAGAGGAACAGAGTGCAAATGCCCAGGTTGTCCCTGTCCAAAAGAATCCTTGGGCCATTTCCTATTTGCATGTGTAGCCTACAAAATACCTAGAGGAAGGTGGTTGAAACCTGTCTGTAGGAACTTAGGGGTGAGGGATCATAGATTAGCTATGCGTATTTTTTTAACAGATGTCTCTTCAATGTACATGGTCTGTGGGGTGGCTAAATATGTAGCGAATGCTTGGCTCATTAGGTCAAAACTCGTACCCATTGTCTGAATTGTTTTATGATGGTTACTGTATACGTACTTTTATGAAATTTTGTTTCGAATAAAGTATTTCTAATATCATAGAATTCCAGCACACTCAATTCCACATGATTACTACATTATTCCAATACACAAATCGCCTCTACAACACACTATTCCACGCCACACATTTCCACAACTAACAATTTCAGTCCAACCCACATAATTCTACTCCACACCACATACATAAACCATAATCCATAAACATTAGTAAAAAGCAACTTTCACAAATGCGAGACTGATTGCATTGCAAATGCGTATTACTCTGCTATTATTATTTAATTTTCTAAGAAGTCGGGGATCCTGTGCTGAGAACCAATCCCTAGCCCATACATAAGGTTCCTTTTTTGAAAAATTATTGCGACCTTTGATCTTGTGTGGCAAAACACACACTGCTCTCTACTGGTGTAGATCAACAACGTGCAGCACTGATCTGCGGGACAGAAAAATCATGCAGAGCACACAGGGCACGGTGTAGGCAGCCGTCGTGCAGAAAAGTATACAGGTCAGGCAACAACGCATAAGGAGGAAGGAGGGTGTCACCATAGCCTGTGCATGGGATTATGAACGGTAAAAACGAGATCTGCTCGCTGCAGCTCATCCACTTCTTCCTGGATGCATTACAGACAAGACACACACTTACAGGAAATCGATCCACACGTTAATTGACCGCACCTGGTGGCTGGTCTCTCAGCCCCTTATTTCTTGTTCCTACTTACTGAGCAGAGCGTTAGTCCTTCCGGTGCAGTGAAAGGTCGCTTCTCTAGGCGTGGAATCAACCGTGCTGGTGAGTCAGTCGGGGTGCGCATACGTACACCAAGCCTGGATGCAAATTCATACTTTTTCTTCGTTTTGAGGGTTCTGGCGATGAAACAGGTTCTTCCTCGTTTTAACATAGGAATTTTTGTTCAGAAGTCTGCGTATTTGAGTAGATATCCCCTTTGCGTTTCGATTACCGAAATACATTTTGATTAGATGCGAGATGTGCGTGTTTGTGAGATGTCTTGTATAACCAGTACTTTTTCGAGTTTACCAATTTAAGCGTGCTAAGGCTCACTGCTTTTTCTGTAGAATTACGTAGTGGTAGTCAGCACTGCAGCGTGCATGGCCTATACACCATATAGAGCGTTTACATTTTAGTGTGCGTGTGTTTGTTTGTGTGTGTGTGTTTTTAATGCTTTTTTAACGGACTGAACTAATGTATTTTTCTTCTATTTTATTATCAATTCTAATTGGTTTAATAATATTTAAAGAGACGCTGTCTAAAAATTAACAAATTATGTTTATTTCTAGTGGAATTATTCGGAGTTCTCAACTTTCCGTGCGGGAGTAGATCGTCCAGGCCAGGTTTTTGCTTCACACTCCCAGGATTTGTAGTCCTTTGCCCCCCACAAACACACACCTAATTTAAATCGGACAGGACTGCAACTCCCAGCGTACGATGGCTGAATAAGTTACTAATACGTGAACTTGGAAACTTGATAGCTCCGTAGTATTTATTGCCATTTTGTAAGTGGAAACAATTTCACTGTCCTAAAGTTTACTTCTATTCATTCAAAAGCAGCTCGCTCAAGTGTACCGGTCTGTGTGAGCAGCGGAGCATGTGCAAACCAGGATTTTGCTTTTTATTCTAGGTCTTGTGGATCGGATGTTATTAGTTAAAATAAGCAAGCACACGTGCCACAATGAAAAACCTGGACCGACTCGTTGAGGAACACCAATTATTGGACCTGCTAATTTTGGGAGCGCTGAGGTGTGGTCAGGGTAAAAACATGAGGAAGAGCGTGTGGATTACCTTGCAGGCCCTAGAATGTATGAAAAAAAATGGTGCATTATGCAGGGTGACAGAATGGACAAGGATGGTCTCAACCCAGGTGGGTGATCTCTAGAGGTATGGCATACTTCTTTCCTTTGAAGATCTTACAGAGGCTTATAAGATTCACCTGGGACTCTTTCTACTGCACTGCGCGCTGTCTATCACTATACTAAATCACTGGAAAAAAGGGGATAGCAGTGCACCTAGGCAGCCACACATGTACTTCCTCTGGAAGGATGCATGCCATCACACTCCTCTATAGAGCATTACCCACAGATTTACACGTGCCATCCAAGAGCGAAGTCAAAAATGTGAAGAGGACTTTCCAGAACTGATTCCGGAATCACACTGGACCAAGATACTCACTAACATATACACAGTCTCCAGTAACGCCAGATTTAAACTCCTTAACTATTATTTCTTGCGTAAGGTGTATCTTACACCAGGGAAAATATTGAAGCATTTTGTGGCACAAGAAGTGAGGTGCCCTAGGTGTGGGGAAACAAAGAGCTCAGATGGTACATATGGGCTGGGCTTGTCCGGAACAGCGAGAATTCTGGGAAGGAGTAATCACAGGCAGGCACCACTCCATTGTTTTTGCCTTCTGGGGGGGATTCCCTGTTCAGCTAAACATAAAGCCAGTAGAAGATTTGTGGATTTAGCACCTGTGCTAGTGAAACAAGTAATCACTATTAAATAGAAGGCCTCTGTCGGCCCCTCAGATTGCCAAATGGAGGGAAACCTTGCGGAGGTGGGTGGGCCATGAGGGAGCAGTACTATTCCAAGAGGTGAGGAAAGATCGTTGCTCTGTAGGTAAGGCTAGAGCCTGGGTCATGTTCTGCAATACACTTACTTTCAGTGTCGTCCTGTGGTCACTACAGACGTGCTTGTGGAATGCTTGAAAAACTCTGACGATGACATCCCTGACCATTCTGGCTCACTTGCATAACGACTGTAACCAGATTGGAGGAGCATACAGGTAGGAATTTCGGCTGGGAAACGGTGATATACGGAAAATGACAGGAATGATCACACCTTGCTTATGCTGGTTACTTGCTGGTGGTTGACATTAAGAATATAATATTCAAGATGGCATGTATGACCCCCAATGGCCCTACACTCATCCAATCCTCCTTACCTTGTGGACAAACTTAAGCTATTTAGAAGCACCAGGCCATCACGAAATGCCAAAGGACTATTGCTAGAACCTCTGACCTGTAAAAAGGAATGTCTCCTGGCACTATCCTGCTCAGAAAACGTAACCACAAAATGGAACTCCTTACCTCCGAAGTTATTCACCACCATCATCTATGACGATCTTCAAAACAGAACGGAAAGCCCTTCTCCTTCAAATGACATCTTCGTTTACATCTTTAGTGGGAACATACTTGCTCACCTCCATAGCTTGGCCTCTGACCATTGCAGTAAGACTAACTGCACTACCTCCATTACAGTAGACTCTACCATTTGACAACGCGCTCACTGATGCAACTTCTATTACATACGTCCTCAGACATTTATAATTCTGTAAGCTGGTATTTTGCAATGTTTTTACATCTTCTATGTGCTACTGTAAAGCGCTCTAGCACCTTTTGGGTTATGTTTGCGCAATATAAATGTCAAACTCTTCACTGTTGATATTTCTACTACCCTCAGCCTTGAATAGTTGTATTTTATGAACGTCAGATGTCGCCAGGGGTTGGATCTGCGACCCCCGGGATCGCCTTCTATTACCCTGGGACTGGTCTTGCAACCCCTAGCTCAGAGGTGACCTGAGCAGCATAAACCAAACAAGGCCTCGCCCTCTAAACACTTATTCCCATTAATCGTGACAGAAACCAGGGTTTTCAATAGCCTTCTCAATTCCCTTATATGAGTGCAGTCCAACTACTCATATATGTCACAGTGTAGCTTTTCACAGAAAACACAAAATGTCAACTACCATCCACACTCTCCACCTTTCATTCGGTGAAAAAAATGTGTGGGAGAGGAGAGCGAGTACCTCACGGTAGAACCGCCAATGGGGTTACTGGCTAACAATTACCAGTGTACCCACTTATCATCATTGGTAGCTCCCTCTCTTTTATTGAAAGAGAAAATGAGAAAAAGAAAAGACAAGAAGAATCAGTGCTTGTTCTCCTTCTCGAGAACCACAGACAGTGGTGATCACTCGTGTAATAGTAAGACAAGACAGACAACACTTACTATTGTGTATATACATATACCAAAAGAACCCCACTGAGAAATAAGTGTAATTCTCACCATTAAAATTGCAGGGCTTGCTGGCCACTCAACTTTTATTCTGGGCTGCAAGCTCTCCAAATTAAAAATGGTTCCTATTAAACCATGTCTAATACTTCATTGCCAATGCCAACCCTTTTTCGTTGCTGTATTTTTGCGCAACTTCATCAGCAGAGTTCCTAAGGGGGCAGCTTGAGCGTTGACGCAGTCTGTGGAGGCGCGGTCAGTTCAATGACTAATCCGCAATTGTTAAGAGGATGTTGGGACGCGGGTTGCGAACTGTGCCTTGCCAGATCGCTCCGGCAAGGCACAGCTCGCACCCCCCGGGATCGAAACGTCGACTCCTTTGAGTAAACCTACGTTTCACCCTATTATATTATTGCATGTATGGTTTACTCCAGGACACACTGCTAATGCTTGTTGCTAATGTGTACCCTTACCTTGAACGATTTGTTTGATTATTAAATTCCCTGTCCGGCTGGACAAGGGACTGAGAAATATATAGCAGCCTATTGTGGTCTATATAACATTGTTTGCATTTATTCCTTTATGCTGAGGACCGCTTGTTTCCTTTATAATACTTGATACCCATGGTCCCTAGCTACCCATTGGGTTCCCCTTGTCTTTTCTAATGAGTTAAAGGAAGTGATGTCACGACAGGAAGTGACGTCATGAAAGATGGCTTGCACCATCGGGCGCATTGCCTCCCCTCGCTCACCCCCTAGATGCGATTGCATCTGAGAAGTCAGCGCGTGAGCAGCGTGCTGTGAGCTCCGATCTCGTCCCAGAGAGGCCAAAGAGTGAAGTCCAGCTGTTTGGCAGGGGGCACGGCGTCCACTCAGTAAAATAAGTGGTGGACGCCGTCCACCCGCATGGTACCCCGACTCGAGCCCTGCACTTAGGTGATCCCTGCATGTTCTTTTCGTCCTTTCTGTGGGAATTTACTTCAGTTGGATTTTTTTATTTTCCTTTGCTGGCAGTGATCCGCACGCTCAACGTATCTGGCATTAGCAGATAATACGAGTCTGCCATCCAGTGGACGGCGGTGCTAACAGCGAATGGCATGCTCGAATCTAGATAGTTTTTTTTTCTCATAACGTTTGGAATATATATATTTTTTGATTTCTTCTTCTTTGTTTCTTGGTTCACTGGACCTTTACCCCGCATCAACTGGCACGCTCATTATTGTGCTCATTTTGTGTTGTGAACCATTAGAACTTTCTTTCTCACCTCTACTTTAGTTTCAACACACTTTTAGTTCAACTATCAGTGGTACATGGCAAACACATTTGTGTCTTTGTCATTTATAAATTTTCCAGTTGGTTTAAACATGCAGCAGGATGGTATTATTGCACCAGTGGATGCCACCTTATGGTTATCTCCAGTAGTTTTAGCCAAGAAGAGCTCAGTTGAACTACAACTTTGTATTGACTTAAGAAGTGTAAACAATGCCATCTGGATATAGAATTTTCCATTGCCACGAATTGAGGATTTAATTATAGTAGTTGGATAGGCCGAATGGTATACTAAGCTGGATTTGAAAGCAGCGTACCCTCCGGTAGTGTTGGAGGCTGAATCCTGACCTCTTACAACCTTTGTCACACCTGATGGTACCTTTCAGTTTTGTAGAATGCTATTCTGTCTGGCATCTGCTGCTTCTGTTTTTCAGAAAATTATGACCAGGTTGTTGCAAGGTATCAAGAATTTTGTGGCATTCCAAGATGACATTCTGGTTTGTGCTAAGACTTTAGGAATATGGCGACATTCTCAAGAGAGTATTAATGCTTTATGTGAAAATGGTTTTACCCTAAGGAAAAGCAAATGTGTTTTTGTGGTCAAGGAAATAGAGTATCTGGGTCATATCCTGTCTTCTGAAGGGGTGAAACCTAAACCAGGTTTGGTGGAGGCGATTGTAAAGGCTCTGCATCCCCAGGACAAGGATCAACTTAGATCTTTCCTAGGGATGTGTGAGTTCTATTCTACATTTGTAAGGAACCATTCAGATCTAACCAAGGGTTTCAGACACTTGTAGAAAGGGGGGAAAAAACAGGTTTTACTTGAACTTCTTGTCAAAGAAATTTAGTTATGATTAAAAAAAAAAAAAAAAAAATGATTTCAGCGCAAGCGCTTCAACCATATGTGGCTAGTCACAGAACTTTTGTTACTGTGGATGCAAGTGGGTATGGAATCGGAGCAGTACTTTCACAGAGTGATGGAACAATGGATTCTACCATTGGGATTGCGTCAAGAAGATTATCTGAAGTGGAATCCAGATACTCTGTGATCGAGAGAGATGTTCGCTTGCACCTGGGGAGTTGAAAAATGTAAGTTATATTTGTGGGGAGGCTCATTTGGTCTACAAATGGGCAATCGCCCTTTGGTGGACATTCTGAATGGGCACAAAGTTAAGAAATATAGTGCTAGGCTTGCTAGCCTGTCTGTCAACATACTTGAATTTAATTTTGATGTGGTGTATATTCCTGGAGGAAAGAATTGTAAAGCTGATTGTTTTATCAATGCTACCTGTTGTTGACCAAGTGGAATCTAATGAAGAAGAGATTGAAAAATGCATAATAGCATTGATTTAGGATGTTGTGTGTGTGTGTGTGGCAGTGTGCAGGAATGGTGAGACGCTGTTAATAAGAATGTGGATCTTATGGATGTAATTAAATATGTTTTGTAAGGCAGGCCAAGAGACGAAAAAATTAAATCTGGTTTACAAACGTACTGGAAGGTGGCTGATTAATTATCTTTTGAGAGTGGTGTTAGAGTAGAAAAATTAATTCCTCCAGGGAGTTTCAGAAAAATAATAATTGAAACCACTCATGCTGGTCATTTGGGCATGACGGCTAACAAAAGATGCATTAGAACAAGGTACTGGTGGCCATCCATGGGCAGAGAGGTGGATGAAGTGGTCAGGGATTGTGCTTAGTGTTGCATTAGTGACAAGCACTTGGTGACCTCAGTTCCTGAGCCTAAAGTTGTAGTGAGTCCAGATAGTGTGTGGAAGAAAGTATCGGTTTATTATTATTATTTTTTTTTTTGGAGGGGGGAACTTTTTCATGTTTTTCTAGTACAGATGATGTATTTGGTTGTATTGATGGACCAGTTATCCAGATGGGTTGAGATTGAAGGTGTGGCTGCCAGTGTATTCAAGTTTTCCAAAGAGATATTTTATAGGGAAGGAATGTCAGCAGAGGTTTGATCTGATAATGCACAACAATTCCCTGTACAGATAGCGAATGGACAATGGTGGAACTTGTCTCCTGTGGCGAGGGTTAAAGTTGTGGAGGAAGATGGTGATAAATCAGTTGGTCAAGAATCTATTGGAAACAAGATTGTTTCCAAGTGGAGCAAGGATCTGGTTGTGATACCTAGGAGGAGTTCCAGTGGCAAGAAAATAACCAGAAGATTTATTGACTAATTCTTGTAGCTATTTGTCGTTGTACATGTGTAGTTTGTTGTTGGTTTTCTATGTGTGGTCTATGTATGTTGTTTTCCTTTGATCTGGTTTGTTCTTTAGTTAGTGAAGGGTAAGATGTGTAGTATGATCTGGTGCTGTGTGGAGGTGATGATGGCGAATGCCATATGGGGGTTCTAGAGTGCTGGGTGAGTGTAGAGGAAGGAGGCAAGACAGTTGGGATGGTGGCGGCTCTTGGGCTCTTAATTTCTGTAACTTGTGGATATTACTTGGACAGATACTGGATACCATTAATAAAGATCTTCATACGACCAAGCTGTGTGTGGTATGGTAATTCCACACTGCCTCCACCCCCTTTCTCTTGATAAGCAGTGAAAAGGAAAGTGACGCCTCTGACTGGGTGTCTGGCCAAGACGGAAATGGCCTAGTACTATGGGGAGAGAATCAAAATGCCACTTACACTCAAGGCACTTCCCGCTCATAGTGCTGCCCCTCTCCGATTTCCAGGTGATACTTTACATCATTTCCTCATTCCAGTCATCTATTTGCTTATGGAGTTTGGGCTATTAATCGCCAATACAGAGTTTGCCTTCTAAGCTGCTGATACTTTATCAGGTCCTCTCCTCACCTCACCGGTGCAGTCACTGGTGCCATCGAGAATCTACTACTGCATTACTCAATTGACTGATTTTTATAAAATGGCATCTCCCTCCACTAAAGTAGTTCAACATGCGGCGGCACTTTTCGGTTCAAAGGTCAAAAAGACTTACCATACCTCTCTAGTATTATTAATGCTATCTCAGCTTCCCATTGCAACAAGACCAAAATTCAAAACTGTCTGCATCATTGGCAAGGTCCTTCACAGCTCCACGCCACAACACCTTGCTACTATGCTAAAGCGATCTGGTTAGAGCAACCAATCTTGGTATACAGGAGCGCTGCATCGAGAACCCGCTCACCTTCTAAAAGGTTAGACCAGCCTTAACTGGATTTCTTTACTTCAAGCTTTGTGCAACACTCCCTCAGTGGTCATCTTTAAATCCGAACTGAAAGTCCTTCTGTTTGAAAGACATTTCAGTTAATCTCTCTGTCGGGCATATAGTCTGAAGCTTGCCTTGAGGCTTACCACTCTACTTTGGTGTTGTATTAGTCTTAATTAAGACTGGTACCTATTTACACCTTGTTACTCAGCGTTCGTAACTGATAAATCTTGGGTAATGTTTTACTTCTTTTGTCGTACCTGCTTATATCTTACTACCCAATATTTATTGCTGATGTAACTTCTAAATCTCGATGCAAAGTTCTGTTTCTATGAAGTCCCTAATGCTTTTGAGTAATGTCTTTGCTATATTATATCATATCTATAAATGAATACAGGTAGCCTAACGGCTAGAGCGGATGTGGCCTAATGGCCAGAGTGGTCGACTCGAAGCTAGGGAATTGGGTTTGAGTCTTTGCATGGACGCTCGGCATCCTGTGATTCAGGGCAAATCACTTAATCTCACTGTGCCTAACAAACAGTGATTGTGCTAGTCTCTAACGCTTCTGGTGCTCATGTAAAACTAAGCAAACACAATAAGATAATGGACAGAGTGCTGAAACTTTTCAGACACACACCCCCAGTCACTATTTGATCCAGCATATGGCTGGGTCTGAACTGGAGGTGCAAAATGAGCAAAAGAAAGATGATGGATTCTATGTCTGGACCGGAGGGTCTGATTATGCTTTTCTCTCTTCGCTTTATAATCCAACCAATTTTGGCAGCAGCCAGAAAAGCATCAAATTTCAATCATTTCTCAAAAAAGGTGGAAAGAAACACCAATTTACAGAAAACTCGAACGGGACTACAAATCTCATAGTTCCAAGAGGTATTGTCCCTTAAGTCCATCAACAGTGTTCATGCCATCTACATAGACCCTCCATCTTGGCTGTCCTGCCTCTTCCTTCGCCTCTTTGCAGCCAGTTAAGTGCTCTTTTCCTGTTAGTGTATGCTTTGTTGCCCTGGGCGCTTGTCTGGAATCGGGAAGAACATGGAGGACTGTACTGCATTTTCCTGCTGTTTTGTTACTGTTGGTTGGCTTTATCTGCTTTCACAGATTCCCTATGGGCAGCGTGAGCGCTCCATACACGGCCACTGCCGATTGTCTTGCTGTGCTAGCTTGGATCGCTATGGGCGCACCTGCGTCTCGTTGCTACCACGGCGCGGTCTCCTCAGTTGAGGAGATGCCCTGCAAGAGTCGGACGCGGGAGCCTTGTCCCCTCACTGCCTCACCTTTACCCCCCAAGCGGGGTCTGTATTTCCCGCATTCAGCACCATTATTTCACGCCCCAGCGGGGGTCTGTATTGCGGTGATACCGCATTTTAATCGCCTGCGGGCAGGTTTGTGTGCTCTTGTGCGGTTGCGCTGGGAGGCGGTTTCTTCAGCGTGGTCAGTTATCTGAGGGCCTTCGCGCGCCTGGGAAAGGTACAAGCCTCAAGGCCCACATCCTCTCTGGGTTCCCCAGGACCATACATCAAGGTTTTGCCTCTCTGACACTTTGATTAATTTCCAGCTTGGTTTTTAGTTACCCTAGCTGTTGGTACAAATGGAGCAAGATGATCTCTAGGTGTAGGAGGAGGTCCAAGAGGAGTACCTCCCCTATGATGCTTTCTTTGATGCAGTAGACTCCTATTTACTGCTGTATGAATGAGGTTGTGGGGTCCATGGAACAGCGCCTCTCTAAGAGGATTGTACAGGAGTGCGCCAAGTTGGTGCAAGGACATTTACAAGCCCCAGACTCTGCCAGTACTCCCACCCCTGGGGACGGGCCTCACCCCCAAAGAAGAATTGTCCGGAGGGTGGCTCTGCGGAAGCGCAGGGGGTGGACAAGGGTGCATTTGATCACTTGAAGAGTGCTCTTTTTTTTTTTAGCTAAGGTTCCCCGCACTCTTGCCCCACCTTTTGTTCCAGGACCCATCCTGCCCTCCGCGCCGTTTTCCCCGACCATGGATGGGGATTCCTCCGGGGATTGGAACGATGATGCGGGGTCCTCGCGGGTTTGGCACCCTGCTGGCTCTTCCGCCTCTCTGCCGCAAGACGATTCAAGTATGCTGGACCCGGATGAAATAATTCATCCAGGGTCAGCGGCCTGGAACCCTGGGAATACGGTGGCTAAGTTTGTGGCCGGCGCCTCTGCAAACCGCTAGAGAAGGAGGCTAGGGGCTGTTTTAGGGTGGAGTGCCCAAGGCCTTCTTTAGAAGGGAAAGTCGCCTGCACACCAGAGCTCGACTCCAAGATGGCCACCTTCTTGGCCAAGTATATGAAGGACCCTCAAAAGTATTGATCGTTCCTGCCAAGACCAGCTGTTGGATGCGATGGGTCCTTTGACCAAGATATAAGACATGGCGGAGGAGGCTAAGGTGTCAGGCTCTGCCTTCTCCCCAGACATCCTTTCAAATTGGACGCAGCGTGCTATAATATTCCTGGGCAACTCTAACTATGCCCGTTCGACAGAACACCGTTGTTCCTTGTTAATAAAGTTGGACCCTAAATTAGAAGACCTGGACTCTTCGGAGGCCGGAGCAGTGGCGCAAGGGGGTCTCTTTGGAGATCTCTTTGTAAAGGAATTAGGCACATTCGTGGCCACGTTTACTTCGCTGGACAAGGCCCAGTCTAGTATGAAGAGGGTTTTGCAGCCCTGTGTCTCAAGGGGCCTGTCGTGGCAGGGGTAGCACGATTAGCCGTGGTGCGCAACACACTCCCAACAGGACTAGGCTCCGTGCGGGGACAATATAGTTCCAACGCCAATTACTCCGACTTTTATCCCACAAGAGGGCAGCAGTTCCGAGGTCGTGGAAACTTTATGAACATGTCGGTGGCGGAGGTTCAAATGGTAAGTCCCTTGCCGGTGGCTCACGCCTGTCCCGGTGGTCGTTTTGGTACTCTTTCAAGGGGCTTGGACTAATATCACAACGGATGCTTTGGTCTTGCAGATCATCCAAGGATTTCACACTGAGTTCTACGAAACCCCGTGCCAGCAGTGCCTCCCCTGTGGCATCTCTATTTCCATTGCGAATGCACAGCTGGTCGACAAAGAGGTCTCTGCGTTGCTACGTAAAGGGGCCGTTTGTCGTTCCACTCTGCACCCCAATGGGTTTTTAAGCAACATCTTGGTGTATAACCCATATGGGGGTGCCATCCGGTCATCAACCTCACGGAGTTCAATTGGTGGTTGGTGTACCAGCATTTCCAGATGGAGGGGATTCACCTCCTCCGGGATGTTCTTCCGTCCGACTGGATGGTGTGGTTGGACCTCAAGGACACGTACTTGGTGGTCCCCATTCACCAACCGCATTGGCGGTTTCTGCAATTTTGCTGGAGGGATCAGATTTATGAGTTCACCGCCCTTCCGTTCGGTCTTTCTTCTGCACCTTGGTGCTTCACAAAGGTGCTCCATCCGGTGGTGGAGTTGCTCAGGGTGTCCGTATGATTGTTTACCTGGATGACATCCTAATTATGGCGCAGTGTCCCAGGAAGTTGTTGGTGCCGCTGCATCAGGCAGTGTCGCTTTTGCATGACTTTGGCTTTGTGATCAACATAGACAAGTCCGTCCTCAGTCTGGCTCAGAGCGTGGTTTTTCTCTGGTTCGTCGTGGATTCGGTCAGCGCTTCCTTGAGCCTGCCATCCTGGAAGATGGCCAAAATTCGGCATGAGCTCTGGCAGACCATCTCCAAGACTCACACCGGCAGTTTGCCCGGGCTTCTGTCCTCTTTCATCCAGGCAATCTTCACGGGTCCCTTACACTATCGGGCCATGCAATACCTAAAGGCCTATCACTTTGGGAGAGGGTTGTCCTACGACCAATTGGTTTGCCTTTCAGCAGAAGTGAAGGATGAGATGTCGTGGTGGCTCACTCACATGGACGCGTGGAATGGCTGAGCAATTTTCGGGTCCGCTCCGGACCTCGTAATAGTCTGACGTCAGCAGGTAGGGATGGGGCACCCGCTGCAGAGTTTTTTCCACAGGAGGTGCTTGGTCTTTAGAAGAGCAGGTGTTACTCATCAATTGTCTGGAGCTCCTTGCGGGGTCCTTCGCCGTCCAGTGTTGGACCAGGAACCGAGGTCCTTCGCCGTCCTGTGTTGGACCAGGAACCGAGGTCCTTCGCCGTCCTGTGTTGGACCAGGAACTGAGTGCAGTCTTGTGTCCTGTTAAAAATGGACAATGTCTCCGCGGTCTGGTGTGTCAATCACCTGGGGGGGTCCTTGATCTCAGGCTTTGGCAAATCTAGAGAAGGATTTTGGGAATACTGCCTAGCTCATGTATTGCTTTGCCCACTTGCGTAATCTGAACTTATGCACACCACTCACTTACACAAACTCTAACACTCCTCTAGAGGTAAAATGAGCTTTGTTAATATCGTAGACAAGGGCAATAAGTCACTGAAGCTAGTAAATTCTTAGGCAGCGAGTGAAAGGCAATAAACAATGAATACACTATATATATATATAATGAAAACCAGTCCAAACTCTCAATTAAGAAAGGCGCTGACTCCGTGAATCATAATCCAAAGAAAATGTATTCTCTCGGTTGCTGCTTAGACGCGTTTCGGCGGCTTGCTCCCGCCTTGTTCACTACATCTGCATGAATGTTGGTCACAGTTTATATACAGGATTACATGTAACATGATTGACTGACAAGTTTCAACTCTTTTTGGTTGTCATGGTGATCTAGTCATGACAAACTTGACAGACATAGAGTTCTTGAGTTATACATTTCTCATTAGTCATGGCTCAGTCTGTTTACTCTTTCTGTGAAAATATATTTGCAGTTACAATCGACACATCGCGCATATATTGAATATCACATATGCGTATTTGTTAAAATAAATACAATTGTGTGTATTAAATGTGTGTACACAAGTCCGACATTCTTACATGAGTAATACCTTAGTGCTCGGTTTAGCATTTGGGGCAGAACGGGTTTGTGCGTTAAATTTCAATCTTCCCCGTCATGTGGGGCATCAGAGACAAATGCGCGCTAGGATTACTATTGCGTGCTCTGTGAATGACTCACTGCTTGGGTGTGATTGTACCAAGGGCCTATGGCAGCATAGTGCTCAAAGCCCTGACAGAATACTGTGAATACATTACCCACCGGCTGTGTCTGTGGTCCCGGTCAGTCTTGAGTGTTTATATATCTGAATATATATATATATATATATATATATATATATATATATATATATATATACACAGTTAATGTACAAAGCACCTCACTAGATGCGTCTGCACCAGAGTCTTCAACATCCCTGGCCAAGCACCAAGTCGGTAACCCTGTAGAGACTGGGGCACAGGAAGTTATCTCTCCGGGCACCAAAGTCGACCTGCGAGTGCGTCCTCTCCAAGACTGAGTTCCACCCCACAGACACAGCTTTTTATAGTTAAATAAACACGTTCGAGAAGCCTCTAGTAGGCGTTCTCGCCCATCTATCCATCGAAGGTGCTGGCCACATCTCCGTCAGATCCACCCATACAGACCTGGCCAGATTCTGTTTGGGTGCGCCGCGGCAAAAGACATTCCTGTCCCTATCTCCGGCCTTGGAGAGCCTTGCACAGAGCATCCTCCCTCTGTCCTAGAGATAAGCATAGAATGCACCAAAACAAACGCAAGGTACAAAACGTACCAGCTTGTACTGGTTTACGTGAAAAACATCTTTGTTACTGCTGAAGTGAAACTACAGGGCAAGCAGCACAATTGGAAGTGGGATGCAACAAAATGGAAGATCAGGGCATCACATGGAATCGAGGTCAACATGCAATTTAGCACGTGTAAAATGGCGAATGCAGTACAGCTCATCATATCTTTGTGACGGCGGAGTATCTCTCGGGTGGTGGATTGGCATTCGAGACATCTAGCCGATTCCAGTCAATCGAAAATGGATTTCACGGTCTTCCGTTGGGAGGCGGGTGTTTGGGGACCGTTTACAGTGGACCTTTTTGCGTCCCGCGCTGCTTCAGCTGGAGGCTGGACCCTCTCGCAGGAGCCACCAATGCGTTCCTTCCGGATTGGAGCCCGGAGAAGCCCCCCCCCCCCCCCCCCCCCCCCCAGTTACATCAATTTGCTTTTTAATCTTTCTTTCTTGGCAGCCCAATAAATAGCTCTCTTTGAAGGAACTCTCGGCCAAGTTGGCCATGCTCCTTTGCCTGGTCTCTTGTCTGAGGGTTTCGGATGTCGGCGCATTAGACATTTCAGCAAGGGATTTCTCTCCTGACTGGGTGACGTTTACGGTGGGCTGTCGTACTAAATCGTTATCACTGACCATTTCATACCCAGCTTTTTCAGATATGCCTAAATTGTGTGTCGTGAATTGTCTTAAGGCATATGAGGATTTAACTCAAGAATTCTGCCCTTCGGGCGAACGCCAACTTCTTATTGCCTTAAGGAAACCACACAAAGCAGTCTCCTCACCCACTATAGCTCGGTGGGTGCGTTGGGTCATGCAAGAGGCGGGTATTGACACAAAACATTTTGGTGCTCATTTAGCCAGAGGTGCAATGGCTTCTAAGGCTTTTTCTCTAGGAGCCCGTTTGGAGGACCTGATGCGTGCCGTGGATTGGTCCTCAGATTCCACCTTCAAAAGGTTTTATTTCAAGCTAATCATGGAGGCCACTCAGTTGGTGGGAAGCAAGCTTTGTAGTAGCATATTCCGAGCCTCCGGTTCTGACGGAATCGAAATTTGCCTAGCATAGTAGCAGTAAGTTTCAATTCTATTCAGGACACAGAGGCAAGGATTATCCCACCGTAGCACGAACGTGTGTGAGCCCGCCAGTATGTGCGTAAGTAATATTTTTTTTTTTCTGCAATATTCACAGTAGTGACTGATAGTATTGCTAGTGTTACAGACTGGTGGTTTGGTTGTGCTTATAGTGTTGACACAGTAAGGTTGTCCATGGTGACCCTTACGTTGTCTTTGTCTCTTTTAGGAAATTATGGTGCAAAGCAGGGCCAGTAACGATGTTGCGTGCTGTGCGCGAAAAAAGGGGAAGGACAGCCAAGATGGAGGATCTATGTAGATGGCATGAACACTTTTGATGGACTTATTGGACAATACTTCTTGGAACTATGGGAATTGTAGTCCCGTTTGAGTTTTCTGATGGTTTTTCTGTTAATTGGTGTTTCTTTCCCCCTTTTTAGGAAATGATTGAAGTTTGATGCTTTTCTGGCTGCTGAAAAAATTGGTTGGATAATGAAGCAAAGAGAGAAAAGCATAATCCTCACCTCTGTGTCCTTAATAGAATTGAAACGTACTATTACTATACTAGGCACATTTCGATTCAACCCAGATCTAATCGTGACTGGAGGTGAGTGTCTGAAAAGTTTCAGTGCTCAGTCTCATCATATTGCATGTGCTTTGTTTACCCTCAGTTGGCAGAGTATGCCCAGACGTGGGTCCCTTGCATGGGTCCCTTGCTCACTTTCCCACTGTATCCAGCTAGCCTGGCTGATGACGGGTGAAACCCCTAAACCGGTCCCAGTATTCTTGTTTCCGGTCCAGGGAAGACCTGGCTTGGCTGTTTGGGCTGGACTGTTCCCATGAGGGACAGTATCAAGACTGATTTGCATATGGCTGGGTCTGAACTTCAGTGGCAAAGTGAGCAAAAGAATGATGATGATTTCAACCCAGATCTAATAGTGACTGGGAGTGAGGGTCTGAAAAATGTCAACGCTCCATCCATCATCTCCTTGTTTGCTCCTGTAACACGCTCAGATATCCTTGGGCAAGTATACACTATATAAAACAAAAACAACAAAATGTTTAGATGTATTTAATACTTAACCTGTTTTTCTTCCCCCTTATGAGGGGTTCAGAGGAGGATCTAGTATACTCATTGCTGCATTGTATGGATGTTTTATCACTTCATTTTGGATCTCGTGAATGATGTTGTCTTTACATAGGTCATCCTCTGCCAATGGCCACCCCCCAGCACTTGACTCTATCAAGGCAACTTCTCGCTTGGTTTAGCGAAAGATGTTTACACCATGGTAAGGAACCCTGATCCAAACCCCTGAAGGCATTATTTTTTTCAGGTCATCTTTCCATACATATTCAGGACTCCAGTGCCTCACTGGGCCCTACCTAAACAACAACACAACTGCCAGTACTGAGCTTCACTTAATTCCTTTTTTGTGCAAAGATCTGTTATGAATGAAACATAGCAGTCTGTGATTACTTACGTCACTAGTTTATTTTAGTCATTTTTTCACTAGTCCGATTATTTTTCATTTTTTTTTCAAAGACCTTTCTTATGCATATACAAACCAATACAATTTTTACAATGACAAACAATATTTTTACAAATGTACACCACATCCACACCAAAACTTACTCACTCCATACATTCTCATTCATCTCACATACAACATATACCTCTGAGGTATGGGCCTTTGTCCATAAAAGTGCTTCATTATATATATTTCATGAACCCTACTTGGTTTTTCATGGAACTCATGTATTCAAACCAAAATCAGTTGGAATAGATCCTATAGTGTCCTAACACAGTCCTTCTATGTTTTACTGTTGACAAACGGCCAGAAAAGGTCGGCGCGTTTTGAACCCCCTATTGCGGGGTTCTCCTCAGGACCAATAAGGCTTCTACAAGACAAAAAACACACATGTGCCCAATTAAAAACCTTCCTCACTCTGAAGACCTATTGAATAGCACAAAACCTCAGACCCACCTACCTTTTAGCTCCTGTGAAGTGGTGTCTCATGCGAGTGGTGTTCTGGTGTTGTCCCAATTATCTAGACAAAAAAACAGAATCATACATACTCATGACCCACTTCTCATAACACTGCTTTGCCTCCACCTTGAGCTAAGTGTGCAAACTTGCACTCACCTAATTCGCGTAGTGCAAGTTCCGAGATGCCTGCAAAATTGATAAAAAAGCACTTGGTTGGTATCCTAACGTAAAAACACACAGTTTGTCCACTATTGAAGCCCTAGCTATGCGGAGCTTACCCGGTCTTAACTTTGTAGTCGCTTTGCCGAGCTCCATATTCCTGCCAGCGTTTTCCTGTCGGCTAGACTCGAAATTCAATCCTCATTGTGTAGCGCACTGCGTCCTGTGAAAAAATAGAGGAGCGGTGGTTTAGAAAACGACTGCTGACGCATTCTCCTAATGGTGAAGATAATCCTTCGTATGAGCCACAGTCTTATTTCTCTTGCGGCGTATTTAGCACAACTGATTAAGCGAGTTTGCGTTTCTTGGATCCGTCTTTGGTTTCTAAGACAGACCGCGGTCACGTGATCACGCTATTCTTAAAGGGATAAGCGTTATTAATAAACTTCCCAACTTTATAAATGATCCCGCACGATGGTTGTATCATAGGTCCATAGGGAGGAACTGCTCCGTACTGAGTGGAAGCCTGCTCCTGATTACGGGACTATGCGGGCACGGTGCATTGTGGTAACGATAGTTCCACAAAGCTCAGTGCTCCCTGTATGAAGTGGAAGAGTTCCCAACTTTGTAAGTGGTGCCACGTGACTCTTGTGTCATTTGTCAAAAAAGATACATGCTAACGGGGCTATGCGGGCGCACTGCCTTATGGTAACGCTGGTATCAAAAGCGGATTATTATTATTATTATTATGTTTCTTATATAGCGCCTGAATCGACCCCCGAAGGGGTATCTCCGCGCTTGCCTTGGGAACCCGTCCTGGCTTTTCCCTGTGAGATAGCCCCTACAGGGCATCCCCAAGGTGAAAGCCAGGCATCCCGCCGCGGGGGGCCGTTGTGGAGATTAAGCAAGCTTAATGCCCAGAGTTGCAGAGTGTGAACCCATGATTAGGTCAGGCACCGAAGCGAGAATTATCGAGTCCATGGACATTAGAGCTCAAGACCCTGCCGCGTCGGGAATTGAACCCTGGTCCCGGGTCTGACCTCTGCTTCAGGGTCTGCCTGCTCTAACCAGTGAGCCACACTTCTTGTTGACTCTATACAGTGTCTCTGGTATTGCAAGGTTTTTTGGCATCAAGGTTGGATGTCTGGTGTCCCCCTAATGTAATGCCTGCAGGGTGGTGGCATAGAATATGTTTACAGGGGTGTGCTTTTAGAAAAATAAAGTCGAGCTCATCCCTCCGGCAGAGTTAAAATATCTCAACCACAGCATGTGGGCTGCCTGAAGATTTTCAATTCTGTTTATCCCGGAGTGCCTTTGAAGATTTCTGAAATCTCATTTAAGCCAGTCATGGCAGTGTTGTATTTCATTATTACTGAAGCCTCCTGTTGTCCCAGTCTGGACTCCACGTCTCCTGCTCGTGGATCCTGTTCGATTTTGGAGATGATTGTCCAGCATAAGTCAACTTCTTCATGTTTATGTAGTACCCAGTGTTAAACCAATGGCGCATTGGGCACCTGTCTTCGTATTCTCGACTTGTGCTGCGTAATTCTCTGTCTTGCTTCCTGCAAGGTTTTGCCAATATATAATTTTGGACACGGGCACCAAATCCCATAGACAACATTCCTTGTTTGGCAATTAGTGAAGGTTTCATGTTTCCAATGTATTCTGTCAAAGGTGAACACTGAGCCTTCCTCTGTTGATTTGCAACAGGTGCAATTCACACACTTGTGGTGTCCAACAACTGGAGGCAAACCCATCATTCCTCTTAATGTCGACTTTGGTTCACGGGGCAAAGCTGCCCGCACGACGTGGTTTGCATACTTCTCTCTTTTTTTGTAAGCAAAGAGGGGCAGTTCTCGTAAATCACAGTGCAACTCTTTGACCAAGTGCCAATTCTGCATTACCATCCTACGTAGTTGGTGTGTGCTAGGGCCAAAGGTCGTCACACAGACCATCCTTTTTTGATTCTGTCGTACCTTCTTCTGTAACAATGTTTCCTTAGGGACCCACCATGCCCTTTTAAATTAATTTTTAAAGTTTTTTAGGGTAGCCTCTTTCAAGAAGTCGCTCAATTAGGCCATTTGCATGTAAAGAAATATTCCTCCTTGCTGGAGCAGTTTCTTCGTATTCTTAAACTGCCCAAAAGGCAGGTTCTGTTTGAGGCTTCTAGGGTGGTGGCTTGTGTAATGCAATGCTATTCCTGTCCGTTGGCTTGCGAAACAATGTTGTGCCCAGTGTGCCTTCTGTCTGGTATACTTTGACATCCAGAAAGGTGATGCTCGTATTAGATGCAGTGTGACTGAATTTGATGTCCTCTGATTGAGCCATGTGACGAATTCATTTAATCTATCCTCTGGTCCAGACCAAATAAAAAATACGTCCTCAATATATCGCATGTACTTTGTGATGTATTCAGCAAATGGATTATTATTGTATATGAATCTGTCCTCATATAACCCCATAAATAGAATAGCTAGCTCCGGTTCGAAGGGGCAGCCCATGGCTAACCCCTTAATCTGATAGAAGAATTCAGTGTCAAATTGGAAATAATTCTTTTGCAGAGCAAATTTGGCAAGTCTCATAATGAAATCTGTGGGAACTCTAGTGGGTTGCTCCCTTTGATCCAGAAACACTGTCAACGTTTCTAATGCCTGTTCCTGTGGTATTTGCGTGTATAAAGACACAACGTCCATAATCACCATTAGTTGGTTAGTCTCATCAAACTGAAAAGATGTTATTTGATTGATGAATGTGGTCGTGTCCTTTAGATGGGCTGGAACTTTCTCAATAAACGGTTTTAAGAAGTAGTCGATGTACTTTGCTACTGGTTCTGCCAAAGAATCGCATCCTGAAATTATTGGACGACCCGGAGGGTCGTTTTACATCTTTATGCATCTTCGGCAGAACATAAAAGACCGGTGTTCTTGGGTTCTTATTCTGGAGGAAGGCCAATTCCTTTGGTCCAAGGATCCCTAACTCATGTCCCTCCTGGAGAATATTGAAAAGCTCATTTTGTAACTCCCTTACCGAGTTGGAATTCATCTTTTTATAGCAAGTTGGATCTTCAAGCTGGCGTCTGACTTCCTTCTTATATCTGTTGATGTCCCAGAGGACCACTGCTCCTCCTTTATCCGCTTGTTTTATTATAAGCGATTTATAATTTAAGGTAAAGATGGCATCCTTCTCACTCTTTGTTAGGTTGAAATTAACAAATTGTTTCCTCTTCTCCAGGGCCGTTATCCCCGACAGTATTGTCCTTTCGAAAGTTATCACCTCTTTCAGGGTTTTACAGGCCGGCGGACAAAATAGCGATTTCTTCCGGAGACCCGTGACTTCCGTACTATTTGACTCTGGTGTATCTGTAAAGAATGTTTTTAGACGTATTTCAGCAAAATTCAATTACTTCCAATTTCATTTTGACAAAATCAGTTGGTCTTACAGGGACAAAGGAGAGACCTTTTTCAAGAACCGCTATTTCTGAGGAGGATAACACCCGATCTGATAAGTTAAAAACACACGATGCAGTTAACTCCTGTAATACTGACGTCTGGTCCTCATTTCCCATGGTTGGTATTGGGGGCGTGACCGGCCCCTTCCCCGTTGTTGACCTCTGACTAAAAAAGGCTGGGGATTTTTTTGCTGATTCTGTTGGTTACTCCTAGTGGCTGAATTGCTCCTTGAGTCACTCGTATCCGTGTCACCTCCCGATGAGAAAGAAGTATCAGTAAAAATTAAGAACTTGTTCCTTGATCATTCCTGGTAATCCTGAAAGAGCCTTCTCTGTATTGGTAGAGTATAAAAATCTTGTTGTAAATACGGGTATACGCTTTCCAATGAAAAGTTCTTTTTGTCAAGTGCAAACTTATTCCCTTTCTGGGTTACAGTGCAGTCCTTGAATTCTAGAATTTCCTTTTCAATTTTCTCCAGAAGAAGGTACAACAGGATCAAAAAAGGATTGTCTGTGTGACGACCTTTGGCCCTAGCACACACCAACTACGTAGGATGGTAATGCAGAATTGGCACTTGGTCAAAGAGTTGCACTGTGATTTACGAGAACTGCCCCTCTTTGCTTACAAAAAAAGAGAGAAGTATGCAAACCACGTCGTGCGGGCAGCTTTGCCCCGTGAACCAAAGTCGACATTAAGAGGAATGATGGGTTTGCCTCCAGTTGTTGGACACCACAAGTGTGGGAATTGCACCTGTTGCGAATCAACAGAGGAAGGCTCAGTGTTCACCTTTGACAGAATACATTGGAAACATGAAACCTTCACTAATTGCCAAACAAGGAATGTTGTCTATGGGATTTGGTGCCCGTGTCAAATTTATATATTGGCAAAACCTCGCAGGAAGCAAGACAGAGAATTACGCAGCACAAGTCGAGAATACGAAGACCGGTGCCCAATGCGCCAATGGTTCAACACTGGGTACTACATAAACATGAAGAAGTTAACTTACGCTGGACAATCCTCTCCAAAATCGAACAGGATCCACAAGGAGGAGACGTGGAGGCCAGACTGGGACAACGGGAGGCTTTACTAATAATGAAATACAACACTGCCATGACTGGCTTAAATGAGATTTCGGAGATCTTCAAAGGCACTCCGGGATAAACAGAATTGAAAATCCTCAGGCAGCCCACATGCTGTGGTTGAGATATTTTAACTCTGCCGGAGGGATGAGCTCGACCTTATTTTTCTAAAAGCACACCCCTGTAAACATATTCTATGCCACCACCCTGCTGGCATTACATTAGGGGGACACCAGACATCCAACCTTGATGCCAAAAAACCTTGCAATACCAGAGACACTGTATAGAGTCAACAATCAGCTTTTGATACCAACGTTACCATAAGGCAGTGCGCCCACATAGCCCCGTTAGCATGTATCTTTCTTGACGAATGACACAACAGTCACGTGGCACCACTTACAAAGTTGGGAACTCTTCCACTTCATACAGGGAGCACTGAGCTTTGTGGGACTATTGTTACCACAATGCACCGTGCCCGCATAGTCCTGTTATCAGGAGCAGGCTTCCACTCGGTACTGAGCAGTTTCCTCCCTATGGACCTATGATACAACCATTGTGCGGGATCATTTATAAAGTTGGGACGTTTATCAATAACGCTTATCCCTTTAAGAATAGCGTGATCACGTGATCGCCTTCTGCCTTGGAAACCAAAGATTGATTTAAGAAACGCAAACTCGTTCATCAGTTGTGCTAAAGACGCCGCATTAGAAAGTAAGACTGTGGATCATATGAAGGATTCTCTTCACCATTAGGAGAATGCGTCAGCAGTCGTTTTCTAAACCGCTGCTCCTCTATTTTTTCACAGGACGCAGTGCGCTACACAATGAGGATTGAATTTCGAGTCTAGCCGACAGGAAAACGCCGGCAGGAATACAGAGCTCGGCAAAGCGACTTCAAAGTTAAGACCGGGTAAGCTCCGCATAGCTAGGGCTTCAATAGTGGACAAACTGCGTGTTTTTACGTTGGGATACCAACCAAGTGCTTTTTTCTCAATTTTGCAGGCTTCTCGGAACATGCACTACGCGAATTAGGTGAGTGCAAGTTTGCACACTTAGCTCAAGGTGGAGGCAAAGCAGTGTTATGAGAAGTGGGTCATGAGTATGTATGATTCCGTTTTTTTGTCTAGATAATTGGGACAACACCATAACACCACTCGCATGAGACGCCACTTCACAGGAGCTAAAAGGTAGGCAGTTCTAAGCCTGTTGGTGGCTTTGTGCTATTCAATATGTCTTCAGAGTGAGGAAGGTTTTTAATTGGGTACATGTGTGTTTTTTGTCTTGTAGAAGCCTTGTTGGTCCTGAGGAGAACCCCGCAATAGGGGGTTCGAAACGCGTCGACCTTTTCTGACCGTTTGTCAATAGTAAAACATAGAAGGACTGTGTTAGGACACTATAGGATCTATTCCAACTGATTTTCGTTTGAATACATGAGTTCCATGAAAAACCAAGTAGGGTTCATGAAATGTATATAATGAAGCACTTTTATTGACAAAGGCCCATACCTCAGAGGTATATGTTGTATGTGAGATGAATGAGAATGTATGGAGTGAGTAAGTTTTGGTGTGGATGTGGTGTACATTTGTAAAAATATTGTTTGTCATTGTAAAAATTGTATCTGTTTGTATATGCATAAGAAATGTCTTTGAAAAATAATCGGACTAGTGAAAAATGACTAAAATAAACTAGTGACGTAAGTAATCCCAGACTGCTATGTTTCATTCATAACAGATCTTTGCACAAAAAAGGAATTAAGTGAAGCCCAGTACTGGCAGTTGTGTTGTTGTTTAGGTAGATTTGACTTAGCCTTGCTGGTAAGGAGTCAGGACCCTGGGTTGTTTTCCTCACTGGGCCCTACAGCACCCTCAAGAAGAAGGTGGGACATAGGCTTTTTGCAAGCACTTCACTCAATATATGTGCACTTCTTCCCCCCCCAAACAGTTATACATGCATTTTAATAACTAATTTTTGGGTGGTGTAATATTTTTCTCCTTCATGCTCAGTAATCCTAGAGTTATGTTCTTCATCCAGCGCATTTACTACGATTCTTATATTCTTATTTTATTTCTCCCCCCCTCCCCCTCTAGCATGTACCATGTTTGCTCGAGGAAAGTCAAGGAGCTCCAACTTGGATGGTGTTAGATCCCGGGGCTCTGCATTTGTAGAAACACTACAAAGGATTGGCTACCCTAAAGCAGCGGACCTTCAAGGAAAAAGTTTTGATTGGCTGTACGAGGACCTAGAGTCTGCACACTTCCTCAACTGGGTCTGTGGTTTGGATGAAAGCAATGTGGTGTCCCAAACCGAAATAAAAGCGTTCCAACAGTTGCAAGCCGCCAAAGAGACCATAATGGTGGAAGAGGAGTTGGAACAAGCTGTGTCGAGCTGGCAAATGTCCATGACCAGCAGTGCTGTGGAGGGATGGGTTCTGGAGAAAGAGGTAAAGCACCTCCGATGCCTCAAGAAGCAGCAAAATACTGTATTGGCCAAGGTACAAGCTTGCTGCTCCATTCAGGCATATCAATCCAACTCTCTAAATGATTGTGTGAAAAATGCTGAGACGGATTTGAGAAAGCTTAACCCTAAACTGGGAGATGAAAATATCAAGCAAAATGAAACCCTTTCACAAACGAGTAAAATAATCCCGAAGCTGATACCTTGGCACAATGAATACTGCAGGCCCCCAACCACACCACTTCTATTCTCCGAGAACAATCTATCTCAGTATAACCGCCTAGAGGATACCTGTATGAAAGCTGTCACAGAATATATAACGCTAGTAAAGGAGGCAAGCTTTAATGCTGCACCAATGAAGGAGGTAACAAAGGAAGTGCTGGAATGTAGCACGGAGAACAACAAAGACCTGGAACAAGAACTCCTACAGCTAGAAAAGAATCATGTCTGCAGATTGAGGGAGCATCTCTCCCTTGAAGCAACAGAGCAGAGAACCTCAGCTGGACTGAAGTATGCTGAAGAGTTGTTGGGATCACTTAGCAGCCAGGTAAGTCCTCTTATTCCAAGCCATTGTCCTACCAAATTGAGCTTGCACCACGGTTTTCACCGGTGCCATCTAAGTTTCTGTGTGGATGAAACCTTACTAGATCCAACAGGAAAGGCATTAGGGGGGTGCAAGGAGTGCATAGCAATCTAAAGACAAAAAGTTGGGTTAAGAACGTGAACATATGATCCAGACAGGGGGCCCGATTCACAGAACTAACTTAAGACAAAATCCTAAACTTACTCCCATTTTGGTATTCACAGAAGGCACCTACTCCTTTTGGTATTCACAGAAGGCACTTACTAATTTCGGTATTCACAGAAGTTAGGAGTCCTAACTTTAGGACTCCCAAATGCCGTCTGTGAATACCGAAAGTCTTAAAGTTAGGATTTTTCTCAGTTTAGGAGTAGTAAAGTTAGGACTCCTAACTGTGTGCGCAGTTCGGACGGCCCCAGGCTGTCCGCACACGCCCACCGTGACGCCGGACAGCCGGAGGCTGTCCGACGCATCGAGAAGGGTAAAAGAGGTATGAGATGCTGCAACGAGTGGTAGAGGGAATAGTCTAGAAAGGGTATTTTTGGGGATCATAGTAGTGGTATGGGTTTTGGAATGAATGAGAGTGTGGAGGTAGAGGATATATTGATAGAGATATGGGATGAGAAATAAGTTAGTGCATTGGAGTAGAATGAGGTTTGAGATGAGTCGGAGTGGAGGTAGAGTATATATTACAGAACTCCCTCCATAAACTCTTGTGGAAGTTGGAGGACAGTGATGGAGAACAAGACACAGGCAGCTAGTAGTGTTGCCCACTTCTTTATGCACTGTATTACATTTTGCTGTGAAGTATTTCTTATTTCAAATAGAAAAGCACTCTGATGGCATTTACTTATTGGGGTCTGTGTGGTTGTTGAGCTCTGAGGGCCTGATTCGCAAAGTCAAACCTACACTTTTGTGCGAGTCCATGATCCCAGGTTAGTACCCTGAATTGGTAGGGATCTTTGTTGACAAAGAAGGATAGCCTCTTACCTGTAACTCCTGTTATCTCGTAGGGAAATCTCCATTATTGTCACTAGCACTGAAGAGTCCACGCCAACATTCCCCCCCCCCCCCAAACATTCGGTAACCCCAAAGCACTCCCCCCCCCCCCCCCCACATATATCCTCTCAAGTGTAGCCCCCGCCCTTCTCCAAAAAGGCCTGAAGAAAAACCCAAGAACAAAAGTCACCTTGTAAAAAATGCACTTGCCCGACTAAAATGTTTAGTTTGAAACAAGTGTGTTAATAAATGTGCATTCTCTTATTTACTATATACAGGGCCACTGGAATTATGTGGCAGGAGAGCACCAAATTATGCTGCACAGTAGACTTAATGATGTAACGGCACAAGGCAAATTATGCGGCATAGTGCCTCGCACTTTAAAAAAAACCTGTTTTATTGCATTTTTATAGTACCATTTGGGCGATCGCCCAACATAATCCAATTGAAAACAATATATGGACATGTTACAAGACATGGGGACACCCATGGGTACCATTCTTATATAAAAACAACAAGAAGAAACTGAAAACTTTACTCGGACCTTCCCACCTCACCCGCATTGGCAAGCAAATTGCGATCTATGTGAATACCCAAAGAAAATAAACCATACCTCTTACATTATGGCCCACAAAAAGCCCATGGAAATATTTACGGGGATTGTGAAGGAAGAGGAGGGAGGACAATACGCCAGTACTCCGCCCATCTAGCCCATATTGTTCTATGCTTTTGGGGGCAGCCCCTCGCTTGAAACACTATCTCAGCGCCCATACATTTGTCCAGCTCTTGTCGCCACTTTCCTATTGTTGATGGTAAGGTACCCTTCCATAACTGCGGAATATCACGTTTGGTGATCGTGAGAGCAAGGAAAGGTCAGTGCTGCTTATAGCTATTCTAACCTATTCCGTCTGTGCTATGAAGCAGGAATAGTCGAGGATTGTATGGAAGGTCCCAGGACAGTACCTCTTTAAGGCAGGTCGAAACTCTGCACCAGAAGGTCTGTAAAGCAGTGCAACTCCATACCTTGTGGATAAATGGTCCCTCCTCCCTGTCGCAGAGTAGACCTTGAGGGGCTACAATGACTCTCATCCTCCAGAGACGGAGACAGGTGTAATATGCACGGTGGGCATACTTAACCTGAATAAGACGGTATCTGGAGGCTACTGCAGCACCCCGGCAACTAGCTATCTCCTCCACCCAGTCATCATCCTGCCACGCCTTCCTCGTTTTGTGAAGAGTCGTGATGGAATGTGTGGTCAGTGTTTGGTAGATTTGTCGGATTGTGTGTGTGCCTAGATCACCCATGAGGAAAAGGCCCTCCAACGGATGAAATTCAGGGAGGTCAGGTAAGTTTGTAAGTGAGGGGGTCAAAGCATGGAGTAACTGGCGGTATCTGTAGAACTGGGTTTTATGGAGGTGGAATTCCACCTACAGTTGCTGAAAGGATTTTAGGGTGGTACCCCGCATAACGTCACCTAATGTGGAAATGCCAATCAGGTCCCACTGGCAGAACCCCTTCAATGCGACCACCTGGCGCAGATAGTTGCAGTACCACAGGGGCGTCATTTGTGTGACCCTCATGTGCCACCCCATTCGGTGGACGGTCTACCGCCATAGTCGGATCGTCGTTCGAGTAGCATGTTAAAAAGTCCAGATTCTGTGCACTATATAGCAACCGTAGGAGGGGAGTACTCTCCATTGCAGTATGTTCCTGAGCAAACGTAGGGTCTGCAGGTGAATTATACCACCAATCATTGATGAATAAAAAGTGGGCAGCAACGTAACTGTAGTAAACATCAGTGGCAGAGATGCCGCCGCAGTAGGTGGATTGCGCACAGGTCTGTAGCGCTACTCTAATCTCCCCTCCCCCTATAAGAATTTGTTATGTATAGCGTTAATTTGGGCAAACGTCGCTCGTGGTATATGATATGGAAAATGTTGAAGTCCGTAGAGCACTCTGGGGAGCAAGACCATCTTGAAGATGGCCGAAGGTCCATACAGCGAGAGAGGTAGGGAGGACCAGACAGTAGTCTTGTTGCGGAGGCTGGCAAGGAGCGGATTTATGTTGCGCACCCAGGATATCTTCAGACAGGGAGACACAAACACTCCGAGATATTAGAACCCTTCTGTAGCATGTTTGAGCTGAGATGCCCACATAGCTCTAACCTGCTGACCGCACACCGGGAACAATACTGTTTTAGCAGGGTTAGCGTGAAGCCCAGTCATTTGTCCAAAGCCCCGGAGAATCTGCAGGATACACGGGCCCGAGATCCTTGGGTCTGTCATAAAAAACAAGACGCCATCTGCATATAGTGCAATACGGTCTGGCTGTTAGTGTGGCCAGTCAAAGCCTCTAAGAACCGGATCCCCATGAACCCATGCTGCCAGGAGCTCTACCGCTAAGGCGAAAAGAAGGGGGGGACAGGGGGCAACTCTGCCGTGTGCCACAGCTGATGAGGAAGAAAGGGGATTGATGACCTGCAATATGTACTGAGGCCATTTGTTTAGTATACAGTAGGCACACGCAGGCCAGGAAGCGTGGACCGAAATTGATCGCCTCCAATATTTGGAATAAATACTCCTAGCTAATGGAATCAAAGGCCTTATCTATATTGGCTAGGAGCAAAGCCACGGGGCGGCCTAGCTCTGGAGCCAAGGCCATAGCGTTATGGATCCGACGGATGTTATGGCGTATGGCCCGTTGTGGCATAAAGCCGGATTGGTCCAAATGGACTAAATCATGGATGCAGGCCCGCAGGTGGTCTCTAAGACTTTCCCTATTAACTTGGATTCAAAATTGATTAGGGAGATAGGACGGGAGGAGGACGGGTCCTCCAGTGGGAAACCG